>NC_063161.1:157766614-158966614 GCF_023159225.1 Perognathus longimembris pacificus
GCCCGGAAATGAGCATGGGCGCCATCAAAGCCGCCGTGGAGGTGTCCAACCCCGGCTCCTTCATCTACGTGTTTTCCGACGCCCGTGCCAAGGACTACCACAAGAAGGACGAGCTGCTGCACCTCCTCCAGCGGAAGCAATCGCAGGCGCGTGGGCAGCCACGTCGGGTCCCGAGGACTCGGGGTCTCCCTCCCACATTGTCGATGTCAACCCGTGTAGCGAGCGCCCGCCATTCCCCGGGGGCCCCGCGACCCCCAGGAGGGGAGCCCCTGGCCACGGGCAGCCGTGGGGGGCGCTGAGGGAGACCGGGTTGTCCTCTGCAGGTGGTTTTCGTGTTGACCGGGGACTGCGGTGACCGCGCCCATCCTGGCTACCGGGCGTACGAGGAGGTCGCCTCCGCCAGCTCCGGGCAGGTGTTCCAGCTGGACAAGCAGCAAGTGACCGAGGTGAGCCCCCAGGGCAGCGCCTGCCCTGAGCCCCATGCCCCAGCCCAGCCCCCCTCCCCCCCCCGCCCCGCACACCCCGCCTTTCGGGGGGGGCTGAGACCGCGTCGCATCACCCCACGAGGCAGGGACCTCGGGGTTCCTAGACAACGCGTGTTCTGTCACCGCGTGAGCCCCCCGGGGCCTGGCTCTGGGTGATGGGGTTAAAGGTCGTCAGCACCCTGGGCGGGTGCTGCTGGGCCTGAGCTGGGCCAGGCAGGCAGGTGGAAGTGGGTTTGCTTCTGATCGTCCCCGGGGTGGCGGGGGATGGGGGGAGGTTGGGCCAGAGGAGGATTAGGGGAGCAGGGAGCCGACAGATCCCAGCTGTACCGTGGACATTGGCTGGACAGGGCTCAGTTGCCTCTGGCCTGAGGTGACACTGGCTAGGTTCACTTAACACTCAGCACTCAGCCTCCTGAGCTAGGTGCTGGCCCAACCTTCCAGGTTCGCCCCAGGCACAGGGTCGGCCTTCGCGTCCGCCCTCCTCCTTCTCCCCAGCATCGGCAGCCATCTCTGGCGAAGCCGTTCCTGTGGCGTAAGCCGCTTGTTCCTCGTCTCCTCCTCTCCCGGCTTCTCCTCATCTCCCCGTCTTCACTGATATCCACCCTCCCGGGAGGGGGGGCGGCTTTCCTCTACTTCCTGTCACCATAAAATGCTCCTTCGCCCCCCCTCCCCCAGCCCCCCCCCTCCCGGGCCGCCTTCTGTGATGGTCATTTTCTGCTCCCGTGAGCATTTCACATCACCAGGCGGTGTGCGAGCTCCCGGGCGCTGGGCCACGGGGCCCCTGGGTGCCACGGAACCTCTCTAGGCCAGGGGCGCGTAGCAGGTGCTGGCGGGGGGGGGTGCGGCGGGGACAGCCGGTCCCGGGGGAGGGAGGTGTGGACGCGGCTGTGTATTGGGAGCTGGAGGGACGGGTCTCTGGGGCCGTGTTTAGATGAGCGCGCCCCAGCTCCCCGATGACAGACGGCGGTTCTGCGGCCAGGCGACACGGCAGGCCTTGTGTGCTGGCGCTCAGCCCTCCTGGCCCGGAGCCGAGGCGGGGGGGGGGGGGGGGGGAAGGGGCAGCCGGGATCCCTACCGCAGGAGATGAGACCCAGGCTGGCCGGTGGGCGGGGTGGGGGCTGCTGCCCCCCCAACCCCCAGCAGGCCCCGGGCACCCGAGGGAGGGCAACGGGCACAGGGCCGGTCCTGGCGGGCAGCACATTTGGGGTCCCGGATGGGGAGGCCCGGCCACCGCGGGGTGGGAGCTGGCGCTTTCTTTCCCTAGGCACAGTATGTAGCTTGATGCCTTGGCCCTGGCCCCTTCCAGATGTTTCCAGACACTCTCCAGGCCTGGGAAAGGGGCTGGGGCAGCTGCGATCCTCCCCTGGCTGGGAGAAGCCCCGTTCCGGAGGGTTCTGGAGCCCCCACACTGTGCATGTAGAGCCAGCCCGCCACGGCCAACTGGGGCGGGCTACGATGCCACTTGCCCAGCCGTAGCTGTGTGCAGGGTGCGTGCACGCGTGGTGTGTGCACACGTGTGTGTGATGTGTGTGTGTGCGCACAGCGTGTGTGTCAAGAAGACTTTAGAGCTCCTGCAGTCTGCGCGCAGGACGGGACCGTGTTAGGGGACAGGCAACCTTTGCCCGAAAGGTTTTTTCCATTCAGATTCCCTGAGGAGCAAGAAGTCCCGCCCCTCCCGAGGCCCCGCCCCTCCCCAGGCCCCACCCCGCCCCAGGCCCCGCCCCGCCCCAGGCCCCGCCCCTCCCCAGGCCCCGCCCCGGGCACACCTGCCTGGACCGGACGGGGTTCCGGTGGCCCACGCCTGTCACCCTAGCTGCTCAGGAGGCTGAGATCTTGAGGATCGTGGTTCCAAGCCAGCCTAGGCAGGAAAGCCCTTGAGACTCTTATCTCTCACGAAGCACCCAGAAGCTGGACGTGGGGCTGTGGCTCGTGTGGTAGAGCGCCAGCCTTGAGCAAAACCTGAAGGCCAGGGCCCAGGCCCTGAGTTCTGGCCGCAGTGCCACCCCCAGCAAACAAAAAAAGGACAAACGGGGCGGGGGGGGGGAGAAGGGGAAAGGGCGGGAGAGCTGGGCTTGTCCCTTCATTATGCAGCCTCCCCTGGGCCTGGGAAGACTCCCCGTCTTTTTTTTAGGGAGGAATGGGCTCCCCCCACCCCGGGATTCCCCTCCCCCCACCACACTGCATTCTGGGAGCTGTCCAGCATAGCAGGTACAGATGACACAGCACAGACATTACCGTCAGCTCGGGGGGGGGGGGGGAAGGGAGGCGGGGGGTGCCGGCTGCTGGCGTTGTGGGGTGTGGGCGTGGGCGGGGGGGGAGGGGCTCTTGCCAGGTGGCTCTGATTAGCAGGTCTGGAGAGGCCCAGCGCTGACCTCATCCTGGACCCTTCCCGGGGTGGGGTGGGGGGGGGCTGGGGGGTGAGGGTGGGCTTCCGGCCGGGTCTCCTGGGCAGAAAGGCGCAAGTGCGGTAGGCAGACAGCAGCTCCGCCACCTCTGTGTGGGGAGCCCTTGGGCCGGGGGCTTAGCTGGTGGGGTGGGGGGGCTCCCTTGGTGCACAGTCGTCCCCTCCCTCCCCCCCCCCGTCCCCCAGGTGGTGGCCAGGATGGCCTGGCTCCTGAGAAGCCCTGATGAGTTCGCCATGCCTGTGCTGTCCTGTCCCAGCCCGCCTCGTCTGGGTGGAGTCCCCAGGCTGTCCTGGGTCCATGGAAGCCTCTAGAAGAGTCGGGCTGTCTGGGAGGTGTTCTCAGCAAGGGAGGGTTAGGGAGACCCCTCAACTGATAAGGGCGACCCCTCCCCCCATTGGGGCCCCGTGCTGAGGCCCCGGAGTTGGGCCCTCCTTGCTCTGATCTGCGCCGAGCCCCGCGGGGCGCCCCCCCCCCCGCCCCCCGGCTTCCGCCTGGCTCTCCTCAGCTGCCCCGGCCGTCCCTGTCCCGGGTGAGGATCCGGGATGATTTATCTGCCACGGAGAGCCCGGCAGCCGCCATCTGGCCGGGCCGCGGTGCCAGATTCCTCCGTCCCCGCGGTCGGCTCCGTGAGCGCACTGCTGGCTCCCAGGCCCGCGCTCACATCTGGGAGCCATTGTCTCCAAATAAACATTGTGTTTGCTTAATGAAGGCTCTCCGCTCCTCCAAGGGCTCCCCGATTCCGCGCGGGAGCCCTGGCACATGGCGGGGTGCGGGAGGCCCTGACCCCAAGTCTGGCCCTGCAGAGGAGGTCCGGCTGTGCCGTGGACAAGGGGGTCCGAGGGGCTGATCCCCCACGTCAGAGCAGGCCGCCGGGCCAGGGGGTCACCGGGAGGGTGTCTGAGGGGCTGACCCCCCACGTCAGAGCAGGCCGCCGGGCCAGGGGGTCCCCAGGTTCACGTTCTGTGTCCCAGCCCTCGGCCCCTGGGTGTCTTCCCGCCACAGCGACCCACGACATTGCCACACAGTAGCCGGCTGGGGCTGCCACTGCCTCCCTCCCAGTAGCTTTGCTTATTTCTGACTCCTTCCTGACCCCCGACGAGGCTCCTGGGGAGCAGACAGTGGTCCCCTTTGCTTTCTGGAGCTTTCCCCTTGCCCTGCCAGCGCGTCTGTCTGTCTGTCTGTCTGTCTGTCTCTCCAGCTGGGAATCCTCGGTGCTGCCTCTTTCCCTCTGCACTGTGTGGAGGGAGAATTTTGTCCCCGATCCTTGGCCAAGCCAGGTGGGGCCTTTTTCAAGAGACACATTACTTAGCTAGGCAAAAAAATAGATAAATAACCAAGAATGAAGTAGCTCCAAGTCTTAAAAGAAACAACAACACAAAAAGCAAGCGCGCTCTCAGCATACTGGATTCGTATCCCGTGATAAGTGAAATCTTGCCACATATGTTCTAGCTCAATGTGAGCAAAAACAAATCCGGTTCCTCGGTCTCAGGCGATTCTTCCAGCTGCGAAGGTCACACGGACGGCTGAGCTTCTGCAGCCGGCATGGCCGGTAGCTAGCACGCAAGGCCCCACCGTCCGCGGCATCCGAGGCAGGCATCGCTAATCAATCCCCGGGGCTAGAGTCAGACTTTCATTCCAGCAATGAACGGAACGGGTTTGTTTCTGGTTGGCTGAGGTGGGCGAGCCGCTGCGTTCTGCTGGGCTTGCTCAGGTGTCTGTCGGGGTCATGGCGACCTTGTCATTTTCAAATGACTGTCACTTTAAGCGAATCACTATGAAAATCTCAAAGACCTGGAGAAGTCACAAGAATGAAGCGGCCAACGCATTCGGGGCTGAGCTTTCTTTGTGTCTACCTGTTCGGGGGCTGGAACTCGGGCCTGGGCGCTGCCCCTGAGCGCTTTTGCTCAAGGCTGGTGTTCTACCACCCTGAGCCACAGCTCCACTTCTGGCTTTATGGTGGCTAATTGGAGATAAGAGTCTCCAAGCACTTTCCTGCCCGGGCTGGCTTTGAACCACGATCCTCAGCCCTCTGTCTCCCGAGGAGCTAGGATGGCAGGGGTGAACCGCTGGCACTCGGGGGGAGAGAGAGACAGAGAGAGAGAGAGAGAGAGAGAGAGAGAGAGAGAGAGAGAGAGAGAGAGGATGTCTCATGTCCTGCTATTGCCAATGGCTAAGTGTGACTGGCGGCTGGGCCAGTCCTGGGCCTTGGACTCAGGGCCTGAGCACTGTCCCTGGCTTCCTTTTGTTCAAGGCTAGCACTCTGCCACTTGAGCCACAGCGCCACTTCTGACCGTTTTCTGTATATGTGGTGCTGGGGAATCGAACCCAGGGCCTCATGTATACGAGGCAAGCACTCTTGCCACTAGGCCATATTCCCAGCCCTCTCTTCCTTTCTTGAGTGTGTCAGTCCTACCTGTTCTTTCTGGTCTCAGGTTATCTCGGATGTAGGCGAGGGGAGCTGCCTTCAGGGTTTTCCTTGGGTGGATAGTCACTTGTCCTTGAGGGTTTCTTTGCTTTATGGAAGGACCGTTCTCCACACTTAGCTTATAAGTTGCCCGCCCTAGACCCCAAGTTGCCGTTTCCCGGGGAGAAGGATCAGAAACTGGAACACGGTGCTAGCAGGGCGGTGTGGAGTGGACAGCCGGGCTGACCTCGGCTTCCTACCCCCCCCCCCACCCCACAGGTGCTGAAGTGGGTGGAGTCGGCGATCCAGGCCTCCAAGGTGCACCTGCTGTCCACGGACCACGAAGAGGAGGGTGAACACACGTGGCGGATCCCCTTTGACCCCAGCCTGAAGGAGGTCACCATCTCCCTGAGCGGGCCCGGGCCCCAGATTGAGGTCCGGGACCCACTGGGTAGGTGCTTCCTTAGCCCTGACACTGAGCCAGAGAGCCAGGATGGGATGAAGAGACCCAGGGCCCCAGGGCCTTCGGACCCAAGGTCCAGAAACAGGGAGCAGGGGACACCCCCTGGGGTAGAGACGCGGGGAGGGGGGAGGGGGGCCTGGGTGGGAGGGAGCCGGCGGCCAGGGGCCATGGAGCGGTGGGACCCCAATGCCACCCGTCAGCCCTGTGGGTTCCGGGAGGCAGGCTGGGGCCCCCCGAGACCTTGGGAAGGGGTTGGGGACCGAGCAGCACCTCCGGTTTCCACAGGGAGGATCCTGCAGAAGGACGAGGGCCTCAACGTGCTTCTCAACATCCCGGACTCGGCCCGGGTCGTGGCCTTTAAGCCCGAGCATCCGGGGCTTTGGTCCATCAAGGTGCTGACACTGGGTGGCCGGGAGCAGGCGCCTGGGCGGGACGTTACCATAGCAACGGGTCCCGATGGGCTGGATTAGGGAACCGTCAAGAAGGACGGGCCCGCTGACTTGTGCTCAGCACCTTGGCCTGGGAAAAACGTATGCAGGAAGCAAGGGCAGCTTTGTGGGGGATGGGAGAGCGCCCCGGGTGAACCGCGGCTGGGCTCCTGCTGGTTCCCCCCCCCCCCCCCGCACGTTGGCGGGCCCTGCGGCTGCCATGGCAGAGCTGACCTCCTGTCTTTCCAACCTGAGCAGTGGCTAGGGCGCTGCTAGCGACGGGGAAAGTGAGGCTGGGAGTTCGGGGGACAGACAGGGCCCACGGGGTGTTGGGGGGTGGGGCGCTGAGAGGCGGAGCAGCCTCCGGGGTGGCGGGGCTGCCCACGCATCTGCAGAGGAGACGGGGTGGGGGGGGAGCCACGTGCCGGCATGGCCAGGCCAGAGGCTCCCGCGGTGCGTGGGCCTGGGGGGCGGGGGTCACACGCCCGGTGACCGGGCCGTGGCCGCGCTAGGTCTACAGCAGCGGCCGCCACTCGGTGAGGATCACGGGCGTCAGCGACATCGACTTCCGGGCCGGCTTCTCCACGCAGCCCTCGCTGGAGCTCGGCCACACCATCGAGTGGCCCCTGCAAGGTCCGTGCCCGGGGGGCCTCCGTGCCCTCGGCCTCCCATGCCCTTCACCTTGCGGACCCTTAGCCCCTGTGGACCCTGACCCTGCGGACCGTGGCGAGCGGGCCCCCGCAGAGGTGGGGGAGGCGGGGGCAGGGCCGGCACGTGTGGCTGTGGAATCCCCGCCGCCCCCCACCACACACACGCTGTGGCGTGCACTGGGCCATTGTCCCAGACCCCAGGGATGTCAGCGGAGCTGCAGCTA
This sequence comes from Perognathus longimembris pacificus, assembly GCF_023159225.1. Lineage (NCBI taxonomy): Eukaryota > Metazoa > Chordata > Mammalia > Rodentia > Heteromyidae > Perognathus > Perognathus longimembris. The sequence continues at coordinate 157,773,674 of NC_063161.1, forward strand.
GCTAGCATCGTGACGGTGACATCTCCCGCACAGCCCCTGGACACTTCGCTCGTCCCTTTCATTACTGAGTCTGCCTCTTTATTTTCAACTTCCACCCAGTCTACTTTCTTAGGCTCCTGCTGTCCCATGGTGGGGATGGGGGGGGGGAGGGAGGGAGGAGGGGAGGGTTCCAGGCAGTCAGAGCAGGACAGAGACAGGGTTCCAGGGTGGGCAGGATAAGGCAGAGACAGGGTCCCAGGGAAGGCAGGACCAGGCAGAGGTGGGGGGGGGTCCCAGGCAGGCAGAGGCTGTCTGAACTCTGCCAGGAAACACCATGTGGGGCCACAGTAGGAGTGTGTTCCTGAGATCATTGTGAGAATGTAGCTGAGATGAGCTTAGGAGACAGGGAGGGGCCTGGGCCAGGCCAGGCGACCCCCCCCCCCCCAGACTGCTGAAGAGGGCCCAGGCTGGTGAGCCCCGCCTGCCAGGGGCTTCTCTTGGTCCTAGTGGCTCCCGTGGACACAGCAGTAGCGTCATCAGACTGCGACAGAAGCTGTGGACCCACCCGTGTTGGCTTTGTAAATAGCAGGATGTGGGGAGGGATGCAGGGAAACCAAGACCCTCCCCCTCAAGACTGGGCAGAAACCAAGGGCTAGGGAGACGCCTTCACCCAGATCTGTCCCCAGAGCCAGCGCCCAGGGAGGGGGCTAAAGGGACCTGTGTGGGTGGGACCTGCTCTAGCTTCTGCTTTCAATACAGATGCGTAACACACATGCATGTGTATTGCACCACTCGTGGGGCTTGAACTCAAGGCCTGGGTGCTGTCATTTAGCTTTCCCAGTGAAGGCTGTCACTCTCCCACTTGAACCACAGCTCCGCTTCTGGCTTTGTGCTGCTTAGTTGGAGATGAGAGTGTGTGGCCAACTGGACTGTGGATGCCTAGACCCCAGGGGCGGCTTCCACACACCCTGGGCTGAGGGCTGCCGCGTAGGAATGAGGCTCGGGATTGGCCTGCTGGACTTTCCAGAACAATCAGGAGAGTGGATTCTATCATGCTCTTTCCATGCAATTCAGTGTCTTCAGAAGGAAGGAAGGGAGGGAGGGAGGAAGGGAGGGAGGAAGGAAGGAAGGGAGGAAGGAAGGAAGGAAGGAAGGAAGGAAGGAAGGAAAGAAGGGAGGGAGGGAGGAAGGAAGGAAGGAAGGAAGGACGGAAGGAAGGAAGGAAGGAAGGAGCGAGCATTCAGCCACGCCGGCCACACCCACAGACGCTTAGTGGGTGGGGCTGAGAGGAAAAGATGGCTGTCTGCAAGGGAGGTGCATGCTGACACCGAGTCCCGAGTTGGCTAGGCAAAGGATGAGAGCCGAGTCCAGTTTCGCGTGCGTGCAAAGTGTCACCTTTCCAGCAAGACAGAAAAGCAAAGGAAGCGAAGCGGAGCGAGGGTGGAGGCCCGGGCCGGGGTGTCTGCTTATCCTACCCCGCCGCCTTCCCGTTCTGCCTCAGGGCCCCGGTCTGCAGGTGCAGCCGGGGGAAGCCGGTGGCTGCCCAGTGGCGTGTCAGCACCACGGACAGTGGCAAATCCCGCCCCCCCCCCCCCCCCCGGCAGCCGAGGGCACTGGGTGGTGAAGAAGGCGGGGAGGGCCGGTCCCGGAACCCCCACCGATGCCAGCGCCCCGTCCCTGCCCCCCCCCCCGCAGGGGTGCCCATCTCGCTGCTGATCAACTCGACGGGCCTGCAGGCGCCGGGCCACCTGGACTCGGTGGAGCTGTCGCACCGCTCCGGGCGGCCCCTCCTGACGCTGCCCACGCGGCTGCTCGCCAACGAGTCCACCCACCAGCTGTGGGGCGGGCCGGCCTTCCACGCCCCCCGCGAGCGCTTCTACCTCAAGGTGAAGGGCAAGGACCCCACGGGGAGCCCCGTCGTCCGCGTCTCGGGGGTCTCCTACAGCGGGGCAGACCCCGGTGAGTGCGGCCTGTCCCCAGCCCCTCCCTCCCTCGGCGTGCACGGGCCTGGGCGGCTTCCTGGGGCCTTCGCTGCTTAGCCAGGCTGGAGGATACGTCCTCATCCAGCTTGTGACGAAGACGGGCTCAGAGTCACTGCCTGCCAGCCTCCCACCATCCACCCTTCCATCCACCCCTCTGTCCCTCCATGCATCTGCCCACCCACCCACCCACCCACCGACTCATCTAGCCAGCCAGCCTTCTATGTTTTTATGCTCACCCATCCAGGCGTCTGTCTATCCGTCTGTCCGTGCCTCCCATCTGTCCACCCACCTCTCTGTCCATCCCTCCAGGCTGCACACCTGCCCGCCCATTTGTCTGGCCCATCAACCACCTATCCATTTGTTTTTCTCTCCGTCCGTCCGTCCGTCCGTCCGTCCGTCCACACCCCGCCGCGGCATCGGGCTTTGGACACAGGGTTTCTTGCTCTTGCTGGGCGTCTGCGCTCCTGGTTGGCGCTTCGATGGTCAGCTAGGGAGAAGTCTCCTGGCCTTGAATCCATTTGTCTCCTTGCTGAGGTTGCCTCACCAGGGAGTGCTGGGGTGTCTTGATGAGGAGACAGAGCCCTCCCCCCACCTCCCGCCCCGTGTGTCCCCACCACTCAGGGGTGCTCTGAGGACTCTGGGTTTCACAGAGGCCGCCTTGGGGCGTGGCCCCCGGGGACATTCCTTCCACACTCTCACACACAGGGCTCTGGGCGTGGTCTCTGTCTGGACTCTGCGGGAGAGGGGAGCGGAAGGCGCAGCGCAGCCTTTAATCCCCGCCTTGGGGGGGGGCCGGGGGGCGGGCTGGCTCTCGGGTTGGGAGCCGGCCTGGCGTTCCTGGCTCCCCGCTCATCCAAGGTGGTGGTGGTGGTGGTGGTGGGGTGTCCAGCGTGTACGAGCGTGGTGTCCCTGATAAGCACTGCTGAGGACGTGGCTGGCCGGTCCCACGGCCCTCTCTCCCCGGGGACGTGGCGGGGAGCCCGGGGCGTGATGTCACCCACCCTGCCACCCCGTGCTCTCTCTGCGGAGACCCGGCGCATCGCCTCACGCTCAGGGCGTCTCACTGGCTCCTTGCTGCTCTGCGGGGGTGGGCCGGGGGGGCAGGGCTGGCCTGCACCCCGGGGCCGTGCCTGACCTGGGAAACGGGAGTCCCTCAGACATCTCCAACAGAAGCGCTTCCAACAGGCAGCGCGAGAGAACGTCACCCCCCCGCCTCCCCCCCCCCCCACACGCAGGGCGGGCAGGGAGAGGCCCCAAGGGGCCGGTCACCAGCTGCGACGGCTCATTAAGTCTTGTTTTATCTCAAAAATATGTGTGTGAACTCGGTGTTCACAGCCATCTTCCCACCGTGCTATTTTTGACTTGTTACGTCTGCGGCAGTTACGCGGGCTTGAACTCAGGGCCTGGATCCGCCGGCCCTTCGCGTTTCTGCTCAAGGCTGGAGCTCTACCGCTTGAGCCCCCCCTCCCCCCCCCCCCACACAGGCTGGCTTTGAACCACCGCCTTCAGGTCTCGGCCTCCCGAGCAGCTAGGATGACAGGCGGGAGCCACCCGGCACCCGGCCCGTCGCCGGGCCGGAGGCTGGGCCGTGGGGCGTCGGGGAGGGGCTCCGAACCCCGTCCTCGCCCGCAGGCGCGCCCCTGGTGAGCATGCCCCCCCGGATCCACGGCTTCCTGCGGCGGCCGCTGCTGGTGTCCTGCGCCGTGCACAGCGCGCTCCCCTTCCGGCTGCAGCTGCGGCGCGACGGCGTCCGGCTGGGCGAGGAGCGGCTGCTGCAGTGAGTGGGGTCACCTTGGGGGTGCGGGGAGGGCCCTGGAGTCACCCCTGGGGGGGGTCAGGGGAGGGGTCCTCGGGCCTCAGCCCGGCCAGGGGTGGGGACAGTGAGTGTCCTGAGCCTCCACAAGGGGCCGCGCTCTGGGGTCAGAGGACCCCCCCCCCAGGCCCTTCCTTTCGGGGTGTGGGAGGAGGGGGAGCCTCCTCGGATGGCCGCGTGGAGGCGGGGCCCCCTCGGGCGTCCTTGTGACCGTCCGTCCTTTGCAGGGCCTCGGGGAACAGCAGCTGGGAGGTGCCCAGGGCGTCCCGGGCGGAGCAGGGCCTGTACGAGTGCGTGGCGGTCAGCGGGGCGGGGACTGGGCGCGCGGAGGCCCAGGTGCTCATCACAGGTGCGTACCGCCCGCCCGCCCAGCCCAGCCCTCCGGTGACCCCTGACTTCCGGCCCTTCCTCCATCGCGGGGCTCCAATGGGGGTCTCCCCGTCCTGTGCCCTCAGAGCCCCCGCCGCAGCTGCTCCCCGGCACCAACGTGACCGTGTCCCCGGGGGAGACCGCCCTCCTGGCCTGCCACGTCCTCAGCCAAGACCCCTACAACCTCACGTGGGTCCGGGACTGGCGCGCCCTGCCGGCCTCCGAGGGCCGAGTCTCCCAGCTGGCCGACCGGTCCCTGGAGGTCAGGGGCGTCGTCCCCAGCGACGGCGGGCGGTACCAGTGTGTGGCCAGCAACGCCAACGGCGCCTCGAGGGCATCCACCTGGCTCCTGGTGCGAGGTGAGGCTCCTGCTACCCCCACTGACCCCACTCCCACCCCCATCCTACAGGGAGCCCGGAGCCCCAACCCACGGCTCAGACATCAGGGAAAGAGGGTCCTGCAGACGAGCCACAACTTAGCGGTTCTCACTGTTGGGAAGTTCATGCTGGTATCTAACCTCAGTGTCTACTGCTACAGACCAAGCCAGTTTCCCTGTTTCTTGTTTTAGTTCCCATGCCGTTGAGCCCATCCTTCTCTACTCCCCCTTGCGTTCGATACGTAGCGTGTAAGGACGTAGGGCAGGGGCGGGATGCTGGAGCGGTGGGAACGCGCAGATGTGTGTAGCACAGATTGTGTAGAGGAGGCAGAGGAAAGTACACCTGTCTGGGACTTCCAAGATGGGCCTGGCCTAGGTCCCTCAGGACGTTGATGGACCGACCCCCTTTCCGTGTGTGGCTGGCCCTTGGCTGACTAGGCAGGATGCAGAGGGTCTGCCTGGGCTCTGTGGGAGGGGATCCATTAGTGATGCCTGTCAGGGCACAGGAGCTCTGTGGGAGGAGATCCATTAGTGATGCCTGCCAGGGCCTAGGAGCCCTGTGGAAGGAGATCCATTAGTGATTCCTAGTGATGCCAGGGCATGGCAGCTCTGCGGGAGGGGATCCATTAGTGATGCCTGGTGATGCCAGGGTACAGAAGCTCAGTGGGAGGGGATCCATTAGTGATGCCTGCCAGGGCACAGGAGCTCTGTGGGAGGGGATCCATTAGTGATGTCTGGTGATTCTAGGGCACAAGAGGGGCATGTGGGCCTTGCAGGCAGGACAGATGCCCTGATGGAACCTCAGTATAGGGACAATGCCAGGTCAGACCTGGGAGGCCACCCCGAGGTCACTGGAGTGTGTACATAAGTGTATGTGTGGTATGGGGGGGAGCAGGCAGCGGCTGGTGTCTCGTTTCTGGGGAGCTCCTGTGGGTCCCAGCCCTGGGTCCTTCCTCCCTCGGGGGCACCGTGGGAGGCCCCGGCCCCCCTGATGGGCTTGTTCCCCCACTGTCCCTTGGGCTGCAGAGGCTCCGACGGTCAGCATTGACACCAGGTCCCAGCACTTCTCGCAGGGTGTGGAGGTGAAGGTCAGCTGCTCAGCCTCGGGGTACCCTGCCCCCCACATCTCCTGGAGCCGTGAGGGCCTCGCCCTGCAGGAAGACAGCAGGTGAGGGTGAGGCCCCAGGAGAGTCGGGGTAGCCCTCCGGAATGGGATGGGATCCGAGGGGAGTCGGGGTAGCCCTCTGAAGCGCAGTGAAGCCTCCGTGTGGCCCGGCGGCCTGGGGGGGGCGGGGGGCTCAGGCTCTGGGGTCCGGCCTGTGTGGTCGGGCTGTGTGACCTCAGGCAAGTTGCTTTAGGTCCCTGAGCCTCTTGAATTCAAAAAGGAGGCGAGGGAGTTGGGTTCCCAGGTGAGAGCCGTTGGCGCCCAGCCCGGGTGACCCCACCCATTCTGTGCCCGACTCCAGAATCCGTGTGGATGGCCAGGGGACACTGCTCATTCGGGACTTGGCCCCGGAGGACGCCGGGAATTACAGCTGCCGGGCTGCTAACGAAGTTGGCACGGACGAGGAGACGGTTACCCTCTATTACACAGGTACCCGGGCCCCAGGGGCCGCAGGACCAGAGGCGGGGCACGGGCCCCTGGGGTAGGCCTGAGTGCCGGCTGCTGAGGTGCGGCGGGATGGGGGAGGGGCGCGTGGGGGCGGGGAGGGGTCTCCGGAGTTTGGGGTGGCCCCGCTCGGGGCCCCGTGGGGTACCACACCTCAGGTCCTCCCCACACAGACCCCCCGTCCGCCTCTGCGGTGAGCGCCGTGGTGCTGGCTGCCGTGGGGAAGAGGCCATGCTGGCGTGCAACGTGTCCGGGGTCCCCCCGCCCCGGGTCATCTGGTATCGAGGTACGCTGGGTGGGGTCTCCCCGGGACTGTCCGGCTCCTCTCCTGCTCCTGGTGACAACGACCCAGACTCACTGTGGGGCAACCTGGCCGGTCAGCCAGGGTCCCTCACCTCCCAGCCGGCCGCCCCCCACCTGTAGCCTCCGTCTGGGTCGCGGCCTCCTGGTGTTCAGAGGCCCGGGGGGGGGGGGGCAGCTGCTCCAGCCCGGGCTCCGGCAATCCAACTCCCAGCCCTGCACCCTGCTCAGAGACACCTCTTTTTGTTTGGTCAGCTGTGGGGCTTGAACTCGGGGCCTGGGCGCCGTCCCTGAGCACTTCCGCTCTAGGCTGGCGCTCTACCACTCGAGCCACGGAGCCACTTCCAGTTTTCTGCTGGTTCAGTGGAGATCCGAGTCTTGTGGACTTTCCTGCCCTGGCTGGCTTCAAACCACGATCCTCCAGTCTCAGCCTCCTGAGTCGCCGGGATCGCCGGCGTGAGCTACTGGCGCCCAGCTCAGCCACTGTTTTTTAAATTGTATTGTTATCATCTGGCGTTCACGTTGCTGGACTGTGAGTTGTTTGTTCTAGGGAATTCCACCGGTAAAGGCCACGCTTCAGTTACTACATACGTGCACACTCGCACACTCGCCTGCGTGTGTTGACTTGTGCTTTTGTAAATTAGCCCTGGCTCCCACGTAGGAGAGAAACTCACGTACTTCGTCGCTCCGGGCCTGGCTTCCTTGGCTTGATGTCGTTTTTTTTTTTCCGGATCCGTGCATTTCTTTGCAAATGGTGTCCCCTCACCCCTCGGCGGGGCTCGTGGCTCGATCCGTTTGTGGGTTGAGGGGCGGGTGGCCTCACGGGAGCCGGCTCTGTCCCCTTGGCTGCAGGGGCTCTGGAGATGATCCTGGCGCCCGAGGCCCCCAGCACGGGGACCCTGCGGATCCCAGCGGCCCAGGAGCGGGACGCGGGCGTGTACACCTGCCGCGCGGTCAGCGAGCTGGGCGACGCCTCTGCCCAGGTCCAGCTGGAGGTCGGATGTGAGTGCACCTGACCCCCCCTTCCCTCCCTCAGCCCACCCCACCTCCTCAGTGCCCAGGCCCACAGGGGCACCAGGGCACAGGGGACACAGCTGGGGCACAGCTGGGGGCCTGCTTTACTTCTCCCCTAGGCGGCCAACCGTCCTAGCACTCGATGCTGGGCCCTGCTCGTGGGCACGTGGGGCTGGGATTGGAGGGACGGGCGCTGGGTGCTAGGACAGCGTGGGGAATCAATCCAGAATGTTCTCACCGGGTGAGGGGAACGGGGTGTGAGAATCGTCTAGAGGGGTCGCGAGAGCCTGGGAGAGGCGGGGCCTCCGCCGAACCGGAAGCAAAACAGATGACTTTTGGCATCTGGACGGAGCCAAGCTTGTGGGGCGCGCGTGGACTCGGTTCCCTCCTTCCCTCCGGCCTCCCCGTGGGCAGAAATGTCCCTGAGCTGCCCGCGGGAGGGACGAGGAAGGTCTGTGGCCTGAAGCCACTGTCACGGTTGGAGGTGGAAGGTTCTGGGCGAGCAGAGGAGCCCTGGGCAGAGCTTGGGCGGGCGGCTTCTGCGTCAGGCCTGATTGCTCCCCTGCAGACCTCGCTCGTTGGGGCCCAGCCCTGGGCGCCCGTTGGCCCTGCGCCTTTGTGGACCGCAGCTGGCTCCGTCCTGTCAGAGGGGGCGGCGCCCGGCAGCCGTGGGCTGTGGCGAGCAGGTTGGCAGCAGTGATGGAAGTCAGGTTTCTGGCCCATCTGGGTGGCGGTGGCGTCCCCGGCCAGGCTGGCAGAGGCTGGGGCTGGGTGGGCACAGTGCCCGCTCCCAGGCCTCCTGGTGGAGCTGGGAGCCGGTGCCAGCCCTCGGGGCGGGTACTCTACCGCTGAGCCGCGCCACCGCTTCCTGTTGGCACCTTTGTCTTTTGGGGTGCTGGTCCTGGGGCTTGAACTCAGGGTCTGGGCGCTGTCTCTGAGCTGCTGTTTGCTCAAGGCTGGGGCTCTGCCACTTGAGCCACAGCGCCGCGTCTGGCTTTTTGGTGGTTCGTTGGCGATCAGAGTCTCACGGACTTTCCTGCCCAGGGTGGCCTTGAACTGAGATCCTCAGATCTCAGCCTCCCGAGTGGCTAGGAGGACAGGCGTGAGCCGCCAGTGCCAGGCCTGCACCGGGAACTGTTGAGCTCGGGTCCCCCTTGCTGCCTGGGTGGGCAGCCGGACCCCGGTCCTCCGGTGGAGCTCCCGGTTGTGCCCGGCGGCAGGTGCAAGCCGCGACGCCAGCTTCTTCCACTGAGATGGAATCTCATGCGCTGCCAGGCTCCACGTACGCTGGGGTGACGGGGGGCCCCTGGGCTCCCCCTGGGCACCGTCTGCACCTCGCACTGGCCGGCTGAGAGCTCAGGTCCTCGTCCCGCGGTGGCGTTGGAGCCTCCTGCTCCTCCCCGGCAGGGCACAGGCACACCACAGCCTCGTCCGTGGGGCCTCCGCGGGCTTCGAGGGGCCACGGTAGGGCTCCGGGACCGTGTGGCGTCGTCGGTGTACACAGAGCCTCCGTCCGGTGCCCAGCCCACGCGGGGCGATGCCAGCACCCATTTCAGCCTCAGCTTCCCATTCCCAGCTGTGGAAACTTCTAGTGCTGGGGAGACAACCTGGGGGTCAAGGGTGAGCCCCGCGTGGGGCCAAGGCTGTGCTCCGGGCGGGTGCCAATCGCCTCCGGTCTTCCTCCTCCCCCTCCCCCTCCTCTTCCTCCGCCTCCATGCCTGTGCTGGAATTCAAACTCAGGGCCTTGCGCTGTTGCTTGACTTGTTTTTGCTCAAGGTTGGCGCTCTACCACTTGAGCCACAGCTCCGCTTCTGGCTTTTTGCTGCTTATTTGGAGGTGAACACAGACTTCTCTAACCAGAATGACTTGGAAGCAGGAGCTTCAGGTCTCAGCCACCCCAGTAGCGGGGATTCCAGGCTGGAGCCACGGTGCCCAGCTCAGGGGGATCTTCTCACTCTCACTTCCTTTATGATCTAAGCAAAAAGAAAACGAATCCAGGCAGGCCTGGGTGTGTCTTACGCCCTCAGAGCTGTAAATGTGTGTGCGCGCGCACACACACACACACACACACACACACACACACACACGAGTGTCCTTCTGGAGGGAGGGGCCCAAGGCGAGCTCCGGGGGCCGGCACAGAGCCTGGGCGTGGGGAAGGGAAGTGACGTCAGCCAAGCGGTCTCCAGCCACCTTGGGGGCTCGGGGTGGGGTGATCCTGAGTCCTTAGCCCCTCCAACCTCCACCTCCCTGTCTGTAAGCTCCGCTTGCGTGTTGTCAGTGACCCGTCCCCGAGGAGGAAGGGGGTGCTGGGGGCCGGGCAGGGGTGGGAACCTGGGAGCAGATGCCAGCCCCGCTTGGGTGAGGGTTTAGCTGGGGTCCTACTTTGGAGGTGCTGGGAGCTCAAGGCTTCAGGGTCCCCAGGCCGGAGGGGGAGCGGGGAGGAGCGGAGCTGGGCTTGGGGAGCCGGGGTGAGGAAGGGCGGCGTCTGGCGCTGGACGCGGCCTCCTCGGAACGTTCCTCCTCCGGGGGCCAGCGGGGAAATTCCGTGTCCTTGTCTGGATGGACAAGGATTTCTGGAAAGAACCAGGAGGAGGCGGCTTTTCCATGGCGCCAAGAGGCCAGGGACCTCCCTGGTGGACGGGCCCGGACTGAGCTGTCCGGAGCCCAGGCTGCAGGGGCTCACGCGGGACCATCCGGGGCTGCACCAGGGCTCGGCCTGCCAAAGGGCACACAGGACCTTGAGTTGATTCCTATATCCGTATTCTTGCTGGTACTGAGGCTTGAACTCGGGGCCTCATACTCTCACTGGGCTTGCTTGTTTGGCTGGTGCTCTGCCCCTTGAGTCACGCCTCCAGCCCCACCTCTTGCTGGTTCATTGCCCAGCAGAATCCCGTGGATGGTCCCTGCCCGGGCTAGCTTTAAACCACGACCTTCCAGATCGCAGCCTCCCCAGTACCTAGGATTATAGGCGGGAGGCATTTCTACATGCTTAGTCCAAATCTATACCCGCAACCACGGAACCGTAGAGAAGGGGGGGAGGGGGACCCCGGGTTTCCTGAAGGTGTGCCTCTGCGTGGTGGCCGTGGGAGCCCTCAGGCTTTGCGCCTCCTCCTCACTGCGTGTTCAGGACCCCAGGACAGAGCAGAGAAGGTCAGAGGTGGGAGGTCAGAGAGGCAGGGACCCCCACTCCCCACCCCACGCGAACCCCAACCCCGGGCAGCCACGTCATCCTGTGGGTGGAGGGGCTTTGCAGGGTTCCTCAGCCAGGAAACAAGAGCCCTGGGGGTCCCCCCTTGGGACCCCCCCCTCGGGGTTTGGGGGTACAGCAGCGGTGTCACAGGGTGGAGCTGGGGTGATGGGACAGGCCTGGAGCCGGCTCCCCGAGCCCAGCTGGTTGGGACTCCCCGCAGACCCGCCGCGGCTGGTGGAGCGGCCCCAGGAGGTCACCGCGGAGCTGGGCAAGAGCGCCTTCCTCGCCTGCCGGGCCACGGGCCGCCCGCCCCCCACCGTCACCTGGCGTCGCGCTGACGGCCAGGCCCTGGGGCCCACGAGGGGCGGCAGGACGGGACAGCGCCACTCCGGAGTGCTGTTCTTTGAAAGTAAGACCGACAGGTGCACGCCGCCTTCCTCCGCTGGTTTTGTTTGTTTGTTTCCTGTTGAGAGGCGGTCTGAAACCTTTATTATTATTATTATTTTTTGCCAGTCCTGAGGCTTGGCTTCTTTTTGCTCAAGGCTAGCGCTCTGCCTCTAGAGCCACAGCGCCACTTCCGGATTTTTCTGCGTATGTGGTGCTGAGGAATCGAACCCAGGGCTTCACGCGCGCTAGGCGAGCGCTCCACCCCTAAGCCGCGTTCCCAGCCCGTGGTCTGGAACTGGACGCTCAGCCTCCTGTGTGGCCGGGTGGGGGTGGCAGGTGTGAGCCCCCGTGTCTGCATGGCTGGCCCCCGGGGGTCCTGGCAGTCAGGGTCCCCCATCCCGTCCTCAGACGCAGCCCCGGAGCACCAGGCCTCCTACATCTGCGAAGCGCGGAACGTCTTCGGGAAGGCCCAGGCGGAGACCCGGCTCGTGGTCACGGGACATGGTTGGCTGGAGGCTCTGAGCCATGGCGTGGGCGGTGGGCAGGGCTCCCCGGGTTCTCCAGGGAGGCCCCCCTGGGCACCGCAGGAGGCCCGCATGGCCACCATCCTTTGGGACAGATGGGAGCTCAGCCACTGCGTCCTGGGCAGTGTCCTGGGGGACCTTTGACCTTCCCGGGCCCCACTCCTAGCACCTCCTCTGTTCCCTGCAGAGGGGATGGGTGGGGGTGGCCTTTGTCCCCCCCAGTGGCTGCTCGCAAGGGTCTGTTGAGGCCGACACCCCTCTCTTCCCACAGCACCTCCGCAGATCGCCAGCAGTGCTTCTGTGGTCCGGGTCCTGGAGGGACAGCCTGTGACCCTGCCCTGTGTCATCCTGGCAGGGAGGCCCCTCCCCGAGAGGCGCTGGCTCAAGGCTGGACAGCCTGTGAGTGGGGGCTCCTGGGAGAGAAGGGGAGGCAGGGGTGGGGTGGGGGGATCCGGGGAGGGGGAGGCAGGGGTGCGGCGGGGGGATCCGGGGAGCAGGAGGCAGGGGTGTTGTGGGGGGATCTGGGGAGCGGGAGGCAGGGGTGCGGTGGGGGGATCCGGGGAGGGGGAGGCAGGGGTGGGGTGGGGGGATCCAGGGAGGGGGAGGCAGGGGTGCGGTGGGGTGATCCGGGGAGTGGGAGGTAGGGGTGTTGTGGGCGGATCCGGGGAGCGGGAGGCAGGGGTGCGGTGGGGGGATCTGGGGAGGGGGAGGCAGGGGTGGGGTGGGGGGATCCGGGGAGCGGGAGGCCAGGGTGCGGTGGGGGGGTCCGGGGAGGGGGAGGCAGGGGTGGTGTGGGAGGATCTGGGGAGCGGGAGGCAGGGGTGGGGTGGGGGGATCCGGGGAGGGGGAGGCAGGGGTGAGGCGGGAGATTCGGGGGAGTGGGAAGCAGGGGTGGGGTTGGGGGATCCGGCTAGCGGGAGGCAGGGAGGGGATCCAGGGAGGGGGAGGCAGGGGTGGGGTGGGGGGATCCGGCTAGCGGGAGGCAGGGAGGGGATCCAGGGAGGGGGAGGCAGGGGTGGGGTGGGGGGATCCGGCTAGCAGAAGGCAGGGAGGAGATCCAGGGAGGGGGAGGCAGGGGTGGGGTGGGGGGATCCGGGGAGCGGGAGGCAGGGGTGGGGTGGGGGGATCCGGCTAGCGGGAGGCAGGGAGGGGATCCAGGGAGGGGGAGGCAGGGGTGGGGTGGGGGGATCCGGGGAGGGGGAGTCAGGGGTGGGGCGGGGGATCTGGGGATGGGGAGGCAGGGGTGCCGCGGGGTGATCTGGGGAGCGGGAGGCAGGGGTGGGGTGGGGGGATCCAGGGAGGGGGAGGCAGGGGTGTTGTGGGGGGATCCGGGGGGATCCGGGGAGAGGGAGGCAGAGGTGGGGTGGGAGGATCTGGGGAGTGGGAGGCAGGGGTGAGGCGGGAGGATCCGGGGAGAGGGAGACAGGGCTGCGGTGGGGGGATCTGGGGAGAGGGAGGCAGGGGTGCGGTGGGAGGATCCTGGACCAGACTGTAGACTTGTGAACCTTGATGCTGTGCTGGCCTCTGACCGCAGTCCTGTGCTCTCTCCCCTCCCAGTCCCTAGGGTGATGGGACTGCACCCTGTTCCTTTACTTTGGTGTCCTTGGTTCTTCTTGACTCTTTCTGAGGAGAGGACCTTGCTCGCTTTGCTGGTACTGGCCTCCGGCCTCTACCACTGAGCCACATTCCCAGCCCTCACTGTTGTATTTTAAAGAAGGATTTTGAAAGCCGGAGGGAGGGAGAGAGAGAGAGAGAGAGACCACATGCCAGTACTGGGCTTGAACTCAGGGCCCTGGTGCTGTGCATCGGTTCTTTCGTTGAAGGCTAGCGCTGTACCACACGAGCCATAGCTCCACGTTTGGCTTTCTGGTGGTTGACTGGAGATAGTCTCCCAGACTTTGCTGTTCCGGGCTGGCTTCCAATCTCGATCCTCAGATCTCAGGCTCCTGAGTGGCTAGGGTGACGGGCGGGAGCCACCAGTGTCCCGTGGAATCATAGTCTTGAGACCTCACGGGAGTGCTGGCAGGGTGCAGCCAAGCGCGCGCGAGAGCCACGGCTCACAGCTGCCTCCAAGCTTGTCCTGTGTTCACTGTGAGCCTCGGGAGACCAAGGGCCTTGCTTCCTTCTCCCTCTGCCCCAAGCGGCCTGGCCCAGTGCACTCCCCCCTACTTGCCCTCCCTCCCTCCCTCCTGCCAGCTGGCCCGGCCGGAGCAGGTGCGGCTTGGCAGTGTGGCGCGTGGCCCGGGCTCAGTCCACGCGGCTTTCCCCGTGGGGGTGTGGGGTGGAGGCAGGGGCCTCGTGGGGAGGCCCCCGGTGTGCGGTTGTCCTGGGGGAGGGGGGGGGAAGCACCGAGCCTGCCAGCTCAACACCCATCCCCCCCTCCAGCCTAGCTGATGGGGCAGTGGGGTCCGCGCGTGCGCGGGTCAGGCCCCCCCCCCCCCCCCGGGCAGGTGTGGGAGGTGCAGGGCCTCCTCGGGCTCCAGCCCGCGCGGCTCCCCCCTTCCCCAGCTCCCGCCGGGCGGGCGGCACTCGGTGCGGTGGGACGGCAGCCTGCACCTGGACGCGGCCCTGCCGGAGGACGCGGACACGTACAGCTGCGTGGCCACCAACGTGGCGGGCGCCCAGCACCGGGACGTGGAGCTGGCGGTGCAGGGTGAGTCCCGACCTGCCCGGGGCGATGGGTGAGGAGGCGCGGGGGGGGGGGGGGGAGAACCCCACGCTCCCCGGGGCGGCGGCGCTGAGCGCAGCCGGCTGCGAGTGTGGGGCTCCAGTCTGCGCATGCGTGTGCTTGCCACGTGCATATGCGCGCGCATGCGTGTGCTTGCCACGTGGGTATATGCGTGCGCATGCGCGCGCCGTGAACTCAGTGTTGGTCAGCCTCCGGGCCGGCAGGCGTGGGCCGCGTGGGCCGCGAGGGCCGCGCTCGCTTACGGAACGGCCTTGTGTCTCCAAGTGCCACCTCGGATCCACCCGGCCGCCACCCACCATGTCACCAACGAAGGGGTTCCGGTCTCTCTGCCCTGCGTGGCCTCGGGGGTCCCTGCGCCCACGGTCACCTGGACCAAGGTGGGTGGGGCTCCCGGGCGGCCACGAAGGCCCGGTGCACCCTGGGAGGAGGGGCGGGGCGGGGCGGGGCGGGGTGGGCCCCGCCCCCCTCCCCTGACGCTGCCCGGCTCCGCCCTAGGACGCGCGCGTCCTGAGCGCCACCAGCGGCCACTACCACGTGAGCGGGGACGGCAGCCTGGCGGTCGCCCGGCCGTCACCCGCGGACGCGGGCGCCTACGTGTGCACTGCCACCAACGCCGTGGGCTTCTCCAGTCAGGAGATGCGGCTCTCCGTGAACAGTGAGTGGCCGGAGGGGGGGGCCCTGGGGTCCCGCTGCGGCCGGGGAGGGAGCCGTGGGTGGGCACAGCCCCCCCCCCACGCCCGTCTCTCTCCCCACCGCGCTCTATCCGGATCCCTCCGGCCTCCTTCCCCTGTCTACACGGCCCCGTCTGCCTCAGGGCCTTTGCGTGCGCCTTGTCTTCTCTTTGAACGCGGCGATTCCGCTCTGAACCACCTAAGTTTGGGCACGTGGGGGGGGGCTCGGTGGGCTCAGGCAGCCCCCCCAGTGCCCACATAGGGACAGGGTGCCCTCAGAGTGGGGGAGGGCTACAGCCGAGGGTCAGAGGCAGGGGGACGTGGTGGTCCCCGTCATCTAGGGCTCTTGAGCCGGTTGTTTGAGAGAGGAGGTCACAGATGCACATTGTTCCCATCCCCAACTGGGGGGGGGTGTGGAGAAACTGGGGAGCTGGTGGCTGGCACCCCCAAGATAGATGGGAGACTTCAAGGGACAAGAAGGCTGGGAGTGAGGAGGAGGCAGAGCCGGCGGGGCGGGCTCTGGGGCAGGAGGTCTGGAGGAGGGCCGTGGGGGGGAGGGGTTGAGCCCCCCACGCTCGGCCTCTGCCCCCTGGGCCGCTGCCTGCCACCCTCCTGGTCCGGCTCACGGCCCCGCTTCTCTGCCCCCCAGCCAAGCCCAGGATCAAGGCGAGCAGCTCCTACGACGTGGGCACGGCCCCGAGAGTGACCGCCCGGGCCGGAGAGGGGGTGACGTTGGACTGTGAGGCCCAGGGCACCCCGACCCCACTGGTCACCTGGACCAAAGACCAGCGGCCTCTGCCATCCGGCACCGACAGGTACCGGGGGCTGGGGGCCGGGGGCATGGTAATGGGGGGGGCCTGTGCTGCGGGGTGGGGGCTCCCTTCTGCAGGGAGGGCTTTGGTGCGTGGGTCCCTGGAGCTTCTGTGGGTGCGTGGGAGCTGGGGGGGAGCCGGCAGGGTGCCCGTGCAGGGGGGGAGCCCTTGTTCTGGAACTGCATGGGGAAGCCAGGTGGCGGATGCGACTTGCCTTGGGGTCTCTGGGCGGCGGGGCGGGGTGCGGGAGGCAGTGGATGAGCGAACCTCCCAATGCCCGCACCGCGGCCGGGTGGGGGCCGGGGCCACGGTGACGTCAGCCCTGGCCAGGTTTCTGGCACATTCCTCCAGCAGCCTGGGCCCCCCGCGTCTGCCCCCGGGTCTGCACGGGGACACCTGCGCGGCCGGCCCCTCGCGGGGCGGTGGGTCTCAGCGCCGGGCCAGCACCTCCATCGCCCCGTGTGTTTACGGGCCCCACGGGAGCCATCCATCCCCACAGGCTGCTTGTGCAATGGCGGCGTTTGTCGGCCGCGTCTCCCCCGCGGCCTGGCCCGCAGCCCGGCGCTGCTGATTTACAGCGTTGGGGTTCACCCGCCGGGGAGGGAAGCGGCCGGGCGGGGCGGCTGCCCTGCGGTGGATCTGGGGTGAGCTCACTTCAAGTCAGCGCTCCATCCAGGACGCGGCGTCACTGCTGAAGTCACCCACTGCCGTCGCCGCCCGTCCCCCCAGCCACTCACGAGGCTGAGCTCTGAGGATGGCGGTTCGAAGCCAGCCTCCGCAGAGGGGTCCGTGAGATCCCCGTCCCTGGTGACCCCCCCCGAAGCCCTAAGCGGGGCTGTGACTCGAGTGGCAGAGCACCAGCTTCCTGAATGGCTAGGACGACGGGCGTGAACGGCGGTGCCCAGCCACCCAGGGATCTTATTCTTGGGGTGGGGGTGGGGTCCTCCCTACCGCCCAAAGCCGGGCTTGCAGGACAGGCGCCCCCCCCCAGACGCCACTCCCACGGTCACACAGACGTGAGCCCCAAGCACAAACAAGCGGGCAGCCCTTTCTCTGAAGCACCCCCATGGGGTGGGCGTGGGCCCTCTGGGTCGGAAGCGGGGTGTCGGGTGGGCTCGGAGCAGGGGTCGCCCGCCCGGGTCACCTGCCCAGCCTGGCCTCCTCTGCCCTCCAGACGCCCAGACCTAAGCTGCCTCAGGGTCCCTGTCCCCCGGGCTCCTTGCTCCTCGCTCCGCCATGCGTCCCCCCCATTCCTGGGTAGACATGGGGCTGCTGGAGCACCCCCACTCTCCGCTCTCCCCATCCTTTTCCTGGGGGGGGCTCTGCCTCGCCCCATGGGCAGGGCCTGGGGGGGCTGGGATCCGGCGGTCAGCAGCAGCCTGTGCCCGGCCCAGCCCAGCCTGGATGGGATCCGGGGAGGCCCGGGGACCCCCGCCAGTGTTCCCACGGTTCCCACAGAAGGGCTGGCCGGCGGGGAGGCGTGTTGCTAGGCAACCGTGTTTGTTTGGGGGTGGGGTAGGGCCGGCCATCTGCAGCCCAGGCAGAGCCAGGTCCTGTCACCCAGGCCCAGCCCAGGGGAGGGGCCGGTGCTGGGGCTGGCCCCCCCCCCCCCCCCGCCTCAGCCTCCCCCGCTCCTGGAAGGTGTTTTGACCCAAGGAGCCCTCACCGGGCTGGGGGAAGCCAGGCCTGGGCGTGCGGCACGCCTCCTCCCCACGGCAGCCCTGGCCCGCCCGGAGCCCACCACTCCTCCGTGGCTCGAGGGAGCACCAAAGCCTGCGCGGGTTCAGGGAGTGTGCGCCGACGCCTCGGCTGTCCTGAGGGGACCAGGAGGCCCGCGTGGAGGGCGGCGCTGCGGGTGTGAAGTCAGCTGTAATTGGCCATCCAGTATTTAGTGATTGAGCACCTGCCTGCGTGTTAAGGGCTGGGACGCACACACACACGCACACGCACATGCACACGCACACACACACACACACACACACACACACCCTGCGCCCCTTCAGGTCCCTGGCCCAGAGGCATCTGCTTTGCTGGAGCGAGGTGATTATAAACACCACTGGCAGAGAAAAGGGAGAGGAAAGGCAAATAGACCAGGTGTGTGTGTGCACGCGTGTGTGTGCATGATTGTGTGTGTGCTCGAGCACACGCACCTGCCAGTCCCGGAGAGCTTGAACTCAGGGCCTGGGCTCCATCCCCTCGTTTTTCACTCAAGGCTGGTGCTCTACCACTTGACCACGGCTCCATTCCGGCTTTTCTGGTGGTTCGTGGGACATAAGCGTCTTCCCGGGCTGGCTTAGAACCGCAGTCCTCAGACCCCGGGCTAGATTGCAGGCGTGGGCCCTGTACCTGACGGGGCGTCCCGTTAGAGTTACCGCAGACGGGGGCCGGGGGGCTTTGAGCCTCTGCCCCCCCCCTCCGTGGGGGCCTCGTGTGGTTTTCTATTTGCTCCTTTCCCCCAAGCGGAAGCCACAGAGGCGCAGCAAGGCCGAGGGACTCGCCCGGCCGCACCCAGCAGGCGGCCCGGCTGCGAAGCCCGCCTGGGCCGTGGAGAGGGGGGCCCCCGGGTGTGCGGCCCCCAGGGGACCGCGGCTGGCTGCGGGCATGGGGAGACCGAGGCCCGGGCTGGGCAGTGCCTGCCGGCCTGAGTGGGTTGGCGGCCATGGTTGCTCCCAGGCACGGACTTGGGCTCGGCAGGGCTGAGGACCAGCTTTGGGGTCCCCTTGTTCTTGGGGCCAGTGGCCGCCCCTGCCCCCGCATCTTGTGTGTGTGTGTGGGGAGCTCTTCACAGCCAGCACACATGGGGGTGATGTCATGTCTACCGGGCCTCCTGGGGTCCGGCCCAGCTGTGGACGCCTGGCTGGGCTCCTGCGACCTGCGGGGTGGGGGCAGGGGACCTTAGCGAGGTGCGCGTGGACTGGGGGGCGGGAGGGCGGCCTCGCTCACCAGCCCCCCCCCTCCATCCGCAGGCACCGCCTCCTCCCCTCCGGCTCCCTGCGCCTGGCCCCGGCCCAGGCCGAGGACAGCGGCCACTATGAGTGCACGGCCAGCAACCCCGCGGGGGCCTCCGCACTGGGCTATGTCCTCGAAGTGCGAGGTGGGCCCGCTCACCCCTCCCCCGGGCCCCGTGCTCCCTGCCCCCGAGTCCCCCCACCCAGGCCTGCCCTCCCTCCGCTCCCGTCCCCTTCCTCCCCTCCCACCTGTCCTCCCCTCCCACCTGTCCTCCCCTCCCCTCCTCCAGCCCAAAGCCAGGGCCTGGCGCTGGCCCTCGGCTTTCCCACAGCTCCACTCGTGGTTTTCCAGTGGTTCACTGGAGAGAGAGTCTCACGGGGACTTTCCTGCCAAGGCTGGCTTTGAACCACGATCCTCAGATCTCAGCCTCCTGAGTAGCTGGGGTGACAGGCGGGCGCGGGGTTCCTGGCTCTCCTCCCTGGTCTGGGCTTGTGTTCCCACCTGCAGAGCCAGCCAGGCCCAGGGAGGGGGGGGCTGGGCTCCCTGGGGCGGCCCTGTGGGGTGCTGGGACACCGGTCCTGCCCCCCATGGGGGTGGTGCTCGGATGAGAGCCACCTGTGTGCGACTCCAGACCACACTGAGCCATGGTGCATCAGCCCCGTGCCTCAGTTTCCCCATGCATGCCCGGAGCTGGGTGTAACCGGATGGGATTTCCCATGGTGCAGGGTGCGGCACCGGCTGGAGTGGGGGCTGGGAACACAGAGGCACCGCCCCCCCCGACGCCCCTCCCTGGGTCCTCCAGTGCCCCCGCAGGTGCAGCCCGGCCCCCGGGTGCTGAAGGCGCTGGCTGGAGAAGCCCTGGATTTGAACTGTGTGGCCGAGGGCAGCCCAGAGCCCCAGCTCAGCTGGTCCAAGGACGGGGTGGCCCTGCGGGGTGCAGGCACCCCGGGCTCCATCCACTTCGCAGCCGTGGGCCCCTCCGACGCCGGGACCTACGTGTGCGAGGCCTCCAGCATCGCGGGGACCGACATGTGGGAGCTAGAGCTGCGGGTGCTGGGTGAGCGCCCCAACATCACACAGGCCCGTCTGTTCCCTCTGCACCCCCCCCCCGGCCTCCCCACCCTGCGGCTGGAGTCCAGCGCCTGGAGCAGCTGGACGGCGTAGGCCAGTTTTCTCCCCCACATAGCAAGTCCAGTGACCCATGGGTGTTGCCTAGCATAGATGCGAGGCACCTGACACGCAGAACATTCTGGATCCAGGGTGCTGTCAGCTTCTGTATTCCAAACTGAAAGCAATGCCAAGTGCCGGCGGCTCACGCCTGCAGTCCCAGCGGCTCAGGAGGCTGAGATGTGAGGATTGCGGGCGGAGGCCAGCCCGGGCGGCAGAGGCCACGAGACTCGCATCTCTAACTTACCAGCAAAGAGCTGAACGTGGCGCTGTGGCTCAGGTGATAGAGCACTAGCTCGGGGACAGCGCCCAGGCCCTGAGTTCAAGCCCCAGGACCGGCACGCATGCACACGCAGTTGTGTGCGTGCACACACTCACACACACAGCTGGCTTGGGGGCTGCTGCAGGAGGAAATGGAAGGGGAGGGGACCCTTGCCCTCCCTCCTCTTTGAGGGCTCAGGCCCAGCGCCACCTCCATCCTGGCTGGGCCGGGGCCTGGGGGGGCCGCTGCTCCGGGGAGCCTGCACCCCTGTACTGGCCCAACGTGCTGTGTGAGGACGGACGGGGTCTCCTCCCCCACGGCTCGGGGCGGGCGTGTGAAAGTGGCCTTGTTGCTTCCCCCCAGAACCCCCGCACTGGGGGGCGGATGAGACGAACGGCCTGCTGGAGCGGGTGGCCGGGGAGAATGCCACCCTGCCGTGCCCTGCCCAAGGTGAGGCTGGGGGTGGGGTGGGGGGGCTGGGGGGCGGAGCTAGCTTCCAGCACAAGCATTTACGAGTCACTGCGGTGGGAGCTCAAAGCCTGTGCCCGGCGCTCCACCCTGTCGGCCCTCCCCTGCAGGACGGTGTCACAGGGGGGCTGCCCCGAGGTCTGGGAGGGACGGCAACACCATGGCGTCCCCGCGGCCTGTCCCCTGTCCCCTGCACCGGGGCTGCCTTTCATTGTGAGACGGGCGTCCATCCAGTGTCTGAAGAGCACAGACAGGTGACAGAAGCAGACAGACAGGAGCCAGGGCGGCAGCCTCTGGTCCCAGCCAGTCCCCTCACAAGCGTGTGTGCCGCGGGGGGAGGGGGCGGGGGGGCCTGGGCCAGGACCCAGGGAGCAGCCAGGCAGGGACGGCTTCTGGGTGGTACTGGACCACGGCGCCACCTCGTGTTGGTTTATGGAAATAGCAGGCTGCAGACCATCAGGTCCTGAAACAGGAAGCCAGGGGACAGCCCCCCCCCCATCCGCACCCCACTCTCATCCCTGAACCCTCAGTGGCCTCTCCTCCGGGATGGGCTTCAGCCTCGCCTGCAGCCCATGAGTCCCCTCCCATCCCTGTCTACCCTGCCTGCGGCCTCCCGGGTCACCTGCCCAGAGCCTGGCACCCGGGCACCCACAGAACCTCAAGAGGGGCTATCGCCTCCTCCTTGGGGTGGGACGGGAAGGCCAGCAGCCTGGACCCCCCCCCGTGCCCGCCTCTCCTCTTGGCCTCTGTGAGGTGGGCAGGGAGAGAAGATGATTGTCAGATTTCCAGAATCGGTTACAAAACTGGAGGCTGTCTGCAGCCGGAGCTCTTGTGTGTCAGGTTCAGTCCAGGGGCGCTGGTGGCTCACGCCCGTAATCCTAGCAACTCAGGAGGCTGAGATCTAGAGGACCGAGGTCCTGAGGGTGCTGGAGAGGAGGGTAGAGTCTCCGGGGAAAGCTGAAAGGGTGTGTGTGGGGGGTGTTGTGTGTCCCAGAATGGGGACAGCAGGCTTTTAGTCCAGGACAGAGGACTCAGGGTATCCTGGGTGGATAGATTATGTGGCCTACTCCAGGGCGCGCCAAGCAGCGAATTTGCACAGCGAGCCTCTGCATGCCCAGCAGGGAGCCCCAGTCACCGTGCAGGTGGTGGTCAGCATGGGGTGCAGGGAGCCTGAGAGACGACACTTGAGAGACCTTAGAGCTCAGGGCACAGGGGCCATGCCCATGCCCAGACCATGCCTGCCCCATGTGCTGGCCACACCCATGTTCTTGCCATGCCCATGCCCAGACCATGCCTGCCCCATGTGCTGGCCACACCCATGTTCTTGCCATGCCCATGCCCAGACCATGCCTGCCCCATGTGCTGGCCACACCCATGTTCTTGCCATGCCCATGCCCAGACCATGACTGCCCCATGTGCTGGCCACACCCATGTTCTTGCCATGCCCACTCCAGCTCATGCCCGCGTGCTGGCCACGCCCATGCCTTTGCCACACCCACTCCAGCTCATGTCCATGTGCTGGCCACGCCCGCTCTAGCCCATGTACTGCCACGCCCATGCCCTTGCCACACCCGCTCCAGCTCATGCCCGTGTATTGGCCACGCCCATGCCTTGGCCACACCCACTCCAGCTCATGTCCACGTGTTGGCTACGCCCGCTCCGGCTCATGCGTGCTGGCCACGCCCTTGCCACGCCCACCACAGTGCATGTTGCATGCTGGCCACGCCCATGCTGGCCTGGCCACGCCCACTGCAGCTCATGCCCATGTGCTGGCCACGCCCGTGCCCTTGCCACGCCTGTGCGCGCCCCTCCCTCCACAGCCCCTGGTCAGCACGGCGAGTGGAGGCGGTGGTCAGCTGGTGGATGTGTAGCCTGTGGGTTTGGGGGTGCCCTGCGGCTGGTCTCAGTGGGGCGCAGGTGAGGAGGCCGCGTCCTGGTGGCTCCACGTGGGGCGGAGCAGGGCGCACAGCCTGGGCTATTTGCAGCGCTGGGTGGTCAGCTGCGCCCGGCCCCGCCTGGGCTGGGGGACAGGGCCACTGCCCTGGCTGCCCCAGGGGTTGGACCATGGCCCGGCACCCGCCCTGTGGCAGGCCGGGCTGGCGGCGGAGGCGGATGCTGGATGGCGCAGCGTGCAAGGTCTGTGAGGGCGGCCCAGAGGCCTGGGGCCCGCGGGGCCTTGGAATGGGGGGGGCGCTGGATGGTGCTGGTGGAATGGTGAGCTCCGCCCCCCCCCCCCCCGCTGATGGCACGGTTCACCTCACCAGGGACCCCCAAGCCGCAGGTGGTGTGGCGGAAGGGCCTGCAACCCGAGCCCCTGAGTGGCCGCCCCGGCGCGGAGGTGCTGGACGGGGGGGCCCTGTTCCTGCCCTCGGTGTCCGTCACGGACAGCGGGGACTACGAGTGCCAAGCCACCAACGAGGCGGGCTCGGCGGCCAGGAGAGCCAAGCTGGCCGTGTACGGTAGGCGCCAGGGTGGAGGGAGGGGAGGGCGGCCACCGCGGCTCCCCAGGGGCGGGGTGGGGGGCCACGCCTCTGCTTCTCCTTGCACCCCAAGTGGCCCCAGCATCCGGGAGGACGGACGCAAGGCCAACGTGTCCGGCATGGCGGGGCAGTCTCTGGCCCTGGAGTGCGACGCCAGCGGCTTCCCAACCCCCGACATCCTGTGGCTCAAGGACGGGCAGCCGGTGGGTGGGAGTCCCTGGTTGGTGGGAGCAGGGGCGGGGGGGGGGGGGAGTGGCTGTGGGGGAGGGGGCCTGCAGGGGGATTCCATCAGCACAGCCTTCTGGGTGGGCGTTTCTGGGGTCCCCGGGTGTGGTGGTGAGGCCGGGGTCTCAGGATCCTGGGGTTTGGGGCCCGAGGAGGAGTGCAGAGCGCCCCCTAGTGGGAAGAGCCAGCCCACTTCTGGAGTTGGAGTCTCTGGGCTCCTGCCCTCAGTTTCCCCTGCTGGTGTCCCCCGCCGCCTCTGGCTGGGTATGCACAGATCCCCGAGGCAGGGGGCCACCGCCTCCTGGATGGGGCGCGGACCCTCCACTTCCCCGGGGTCCAGGAGGACCACGCCGGCCGCTACTCCTGCCGGGCAGAGAACCGGGCCGGGAGCGCCCAGAGGGACTTCCACCTCCTGGTGCTCAGTGAGTGGGGCTGGTGGGGGGTGTCCGTGTCCCCACAGAGCCTACTGCCCAGGGACGCACAGTGGTCACTTGTGACAGAGCCACAACAGCAGTGCAGCTGCTGGGAGCCCAGAGTGGGGTGGAGGGGGAAATGGGGGGCCTGTGTTGGCAGGGGGGTCAGCATAGACAAAGGCCCTGTGGTCAGCAGAGCTGGCAAACCTGAGCCATTTCTCTCTCTCCGCCTCCCCAGTTCCTCCTTCAGTCCTGGGAGCTGAGGCTACCCAGGAGGTGCTGGGCCTGGCCGGGGCTGACGTGGAGCTGGAGTGCCGGGCTTCCGGGGTCCCCGCACCCCAGCTGGAGTGGACCAAGGACGGGCAGTGAGTGCCCCGCCCCCAGCAGTGTGTGTGTGAGGGTCTGGGGGGGGGGGTCTGAGGGAAGCTGGCAGCCCTGGCAGGGGCTGCCTGTGGGCAGTAGGCGGCGGCACCACAAGGAGACACTGCCAAGAAAGACAGGCCGGGCGCGGCGGCTCCCGCCTGGAATCCCAGCTGCTCAGGAGGCTGAGGTCTTAAGTCTGTGAGAAGACCAGAAAGGCCAGAAGTGGAGCTGTAGCACCAGTGGTAGAGCGCCACCCTTGAGCAAGAAAGCATGCTCAGGGACAGCGTCCAGGCCCTGAGTTCAAGCCCCAGGACCAGCACAAAAAAAAGACGCATCCATAATAGGAAGATATCTGAAGACCCGTGCATGACAGATAACAGATATGCAGATGGATACAGCTAGGTAGTAGTGCATACATGTTACATAAAGCACACAGTCACACCACAGGTAATGAAGGGCGTTGATGTAATGTATGCAGAGCTCTGTGCATTCCTGGTCACCATCGAATTCTGGAGCCTGCCTCCTCCCCCTCTCCACCCCGGCCCATCCTCCTCCTCCTCCGAGGGAGCACCATCAGGTGCTCCTCGCCCTCCCCGTCCCCCTTGGCCCTGGCGGCAGGCTGGCTTCCCATCCTGGACATTTCACGTAAATGAGGTCAAACCACCCATGGCCTTGGGGTCTGCCTTCTTTTGGCTCAGTTTGGGGGTCACGTGGTAGCAAGGGTCGCTCCTTTTGATGGCTGAGTAATAGTCCACCAGATGGGCGCACCGTGGAGTATTTGTCCCCTGGTGGACGCTTGTGGATGGCGTCTCCCCAGGCCTGTCCTTCCCGGAGACCCTCACGTCCAGCTCCAGGAGGACGGCCAGCTTCTCAGGATCACCAGCAGTCACCTGGGCGACGAGGGGCGGTACCAGTGCGTGGCCTTCAGCCCGGCCGGCCAGCAGACCAAGGACTTCCGGCTCAGAGTCCACAGTGAGCCCCGCCCCGCCCTGTGTCACTGCCTGGGGGTGGGGGGCCCAGGGCAACGCCTTGGGGAGGGACGGGGCGGGGGGGGGAGGGCTGGGGACTCGGGGCTCCCAGATTCTGCTTCTTAGCTTGCTTCTGCGCCCCACACAGTCATGACTTTTTTTTGTGTGTGTGTGCCAGTACCGGGCTTGAACTCAGAGTCCTGCGCTGGCCCTTAGCTCTTCCTGCTCGAGGGCAGAGCTCTACCGCCTGAACCACAGCTCCAGTTCTGGCTTTTTTTTTTCCCTTTGGTAATTTATTGGAGATCAGAGTTTGAGACTTTCCTGCCCAGGCTGGGTTTGAACTGCAGTCCTCAGGTCTTGACTTCCTTGAGCAGCTCGGATTACAGATAGGAGCCACCGTGGGGCTGGGGATATAGCCTAGTGGCAAGAGTGCCTGCCTCGGATACACGAGGCCCTAGGTTCGATTCCCCAGCACCACATATACAGAAAATGGCCAGAAGCGGCGCTGTGGCTCAAGTGGCAGAGTGCTAGCCTTGAGCGGGAAGAAGCCAGGGACAGTGCTCAGGCCCTGAGTCCAAGGCCCAGGACTGGCAAAAAAAAAAAAAAAAAAAACAAAAAAAAACAAAAAAAAAAAAAACAGATAGGAGCCACCGTGCCTGGCTTATTATTATATTCATTTAATGTGTTAAGTGTCAGCTTGTTGGATGAGACGAGGGTCTTGTTCACGTTTTGCTAAGGCTGGGATTACAGGCATGAGCCACCGAGCCCAGCCCAGGACATCTTTACTCCCAGAGCTGTGTCATCTCGCAGCCATGCATGGGAAGGCAGGACATTTGCCCTCAGTGGAAGGAGGTGGGCACTGCGGGCATGAGCCCCCGGCAGCCCAGCCGCCCCGCACCTGCCGGCCCTGGGTGCTCCGGGGGGCTGACTGGGCAGGCAGGCGAGCAAGGCGGGGGGCACAGTGACCCCGGGCAGAGCCCTTCCGTGCAGCTGCAGAACACAGCCGGCCCTCGGTGGGGGCCCTCCCCCAAAACAGCCCGGGTCAAATCCCTCCACAGTCGGGGAAACTGAGGCTGAGAGAGGGGCTGGGGTCCTCCAGTGAGTTAGAGGCCACGTGGGTCCAGAGCTCCCACCCCGCTTGCTCCTGGCCCAGCATGGTGGGGGGCGCCAGGGGTGGGGGGGGTGCAGCCGGTGACCAGCACCCTCGTCCTCAGCGCCCCCCACCATCTGGGGCTCAAACGAGACGGGCGAGGTGTTGGTGATGGAGGGGCAGGCGGCGCGGCTCCCGTGCGAGGCCCGAGGCGCGCCCGCTCCCGACATCGCCTGGTTCAAGGACGGCGCCCCGCTGCCCGCCAGCGCCCGGGCCGTCTACGCCAGGGGCGGGCGGCAGCTGCAGCTGGGCCGGGCGCGGGGCTCCGACGCGGGCCTCTACACCTGCCTGGCCAGCAACCCCGCGGGCGTCACCGAGAAGGCCACCCGGCTGGAGGTGTACGGTGAGGCGGGCACGGGAGGGGCGGCGGGCTGGGGGCGGGGCCGGGGAGGGGCGGTGGGCTGGGGGCGGGGCCGGGGAGGGGAGGCGGGCTGGGGGCGGGGCCGGGGAGGGGCGGTGGGCTGGGGGCGGGGCCTGGGAGGCGGGCTGGAGGCGGGGCCGGGGAGGCGGGCTGGGGGCGGGGCCGGGGAGGGGCGGCGGGCTGGGGGCGGGGCCGGGGAGGGGCGGCGGGCTGGGGGCGGGGCCGGGGAGGCGGGCTGGGGGCGGGGCCGGGGAGGCGGGCTGGGGCCCGAGGGCCGGGGCGGGGCAGAGGGCTGGGGGCGGGGCAGGGGAGGGGCGGCGGGCTGGGGGCGGGGCCGGGGAGGGGAGGCGGGCTGGGGGCAGGGCCGGGGAGTGGCTCTACCAACTTCACAACTTGGGGCACACTGCCCCCCACCCCAATGCAGGGAGGAAGCTCCGTGCTCCTGCCGGGCCGCGTGGGCAGTGGGCACAGGTCCAAACTTGCAGGTCTGGGGCGCGAGTGGCAGAGCGCCGGCCTTGAGGGGAGAAGCTCAGGGACAGCACCCAGGCCCTGGGTTTTGTACCCAGCAGTGACACCCCAAAAGCATGTCCCTGCTGAGTACGACTGCCCAACCCCAGTCCCCAGAGCCATGCCGTCCGGGCTCCGTTGCGTCCCAGACATGGGCTGGGACAGGCGCCCGGGAGGAGGCAGCGTCTGGGCAGAGATGTGGGGCGTGGGGTCCCTGAGCAGCCGCTGCCTCTCCCCCAGTCCCCCCCACCATCGAGGGCGCTGGCGGAGGCCCGTATGCGGTGCAGGCCGTGGCGGGGAGGCCCGTGGCCCTGGAGTGTGTGGCCCGAGGCCACCCACCCCCCGCCATCTCCTGGCAGCATGAGGGGCTGCCGGTGACCCCGAGCAACAGCACGTGGCTGGAGGCGGATGGCGCGCTGCGGCTGGACCCCCCCGGGGAGGCGAACCGGGGCCTCTACAGCTGCGTGGCCAGCAGTGCCGCCGGCGAGGCCGTGCTGCAGTACAGCCTCGACGTGCAGGGTGAGCCCACCGCGCCCACACAGGCCACGCCACCCGTAGGTGGGGGTCCCGGCTCTGTCCACCAGGACAAACGCTGCCAGAGAGAAGGCAGAAAAAGAGGCCGGAGGCAGGCGTGAAGCAGGCCTGCGCCTGTGGGGGGAGGCTTGGAGGGGAAACTGAGGCAGGGGTTTGCCCCTCATGCTGTGTGCCGCCCTCAGTGCCCCCGCAGCTCCTGGTGGCTGAAGGCGTGGGCCAGGTGACCGCCGTCGCCGGACAGTCGCTGGACCTCCCGTGCCAAGCCTCGGGCTCCCCGATGCCCCGCGTCCGGTGCGTGCAGGGCACTGGGGCTGGGGCGGGGGCAGGCGACGCCCAGGGCCGGGGGCCCCCGGTGGGGAGGGCCGACCCCGCTTCCTCTCCGCCCACCTCAGGTGGCTGCAGAACGGCCGCCCGGCCGCCGAGCTGGCCGGGGTGCGGGTGAGCCCGCAGGGGGCCGCCCTGCGCATCGAGCACGTGGAGCCCGGCCACGCCGGCCTCTTCGCCTGCCAGGCCACCAACGAGGCGGGCACGGCGGGGGCCGAGGTGGAGCTGACGGTGCATGGTGAGCGGATGCCCTGGCGGGAAGCTCGGGGGCCGGGGCGGGCGCACGGGACGGATGGGGGAGGGCTAGGGCCAGTCGCCCCTGGGTGGCACTGCACTGGCCACCTGTCCTATCCAGCCGTGGCCCCAGCCCCCTCCTCTCCACGCAGAGCGTCCCTCGGTTCTTCAACTACGTCAACGCTCGCTCTCTCCACTTCTCCCTCTTTTTCCTTTTTGCCAGTCCTGGGGCTTGAACTCAGGGCCTGAGCGCTGTCCCTGGCTTCTTTTTGCTCAAGGCTAGCACTCTGCCACTTGAGCCACAGCGCCACTTCTGGCCTTTTCTATATAAGTGGTGCTGGGGAATCGAACCCAGGGCTTCATGTATACGAGGCGAGCACTCTGCCACTAGGCCATATTCCCAGCCCGATCCCTCTCTTTCAAGTCTGTCCTGAAGCATCCTTTTCTCCAGGAAGCCTTCCTGGACCCCTGTGTTTTCTTATGTGCACTGCCCAGCTTCTCATGGCCATAGCCCATTTGTGTGGCTCTCTCTCTGCTCCCCTCCCTGTGAGCACTGGGAAGACAGCACCCAGGCTGCTTTTCTCTGGTGTATCTAGAGACCAAGAACAGTTCTGGGCACAGAGTAGAGGCTCAGCACACATGCAAGCACATATGGTGGTTGGGTGGATGGAGGAGGGGTTGATTGGATGAAGGATGGATGGGTAATTGGCTGGCTGGCTGGATAAACAACTGGTGGCTGACGGATGGATGACTGGTTGATTGCATGGTTGGTTGGATGGTTAGATAGGTAGGGTTAGATAGATAGATGGGTGGATGGGTAAGTAGATAAATGGCTAGATGGATGGATGGCTAGATGAACAGGTGGGTGATGAGTGGATTGATGGATGGGAAGGTGGGCAGTTGGGTGGGTAGATGGATGAGCGGATAGGTAGATGATGAGTGGATTGAAGGATGGGTAAATGGATGGAGACATGAATGGGTGGATAGATGGATGGGAGATGAGTTGATGGGTGGATGCATAGAGGGAAAGAACTGCTTGGCTGGTTCCCAGCCCAGCTCTCCTTTCCCCATCCACGTGTTTGGAGGGAGAGCGGGGAGAGAGAAGCCAGCTCTTCACCGTTAGAGGGTGGCAGGGCCCCGCTGACCCCGGTCTGTCCCGACTCCTACAGAGCTCCCGTCAGTGCACATTGTTGGCGGGGAGAACATCACGGCCCCTTTCCTGCAGCCAGTGACCCTCCAGTGTGTGGGGGCTGGCGTGCCTGCCCCCAGCCTCCGCTGGTGGAAGGACGGGGTGGCCCTGGCCACCTCGGGGGGCCACCTGCAGGTGCGTTCAGGAACAGCTGGCACAAGCAGAGGGGCTGTTCTTCTGGGTCTTGGTGCCCTTGGGTGAGCCTTGGCCGTCTGAAGGTGGGAAGGGCACAGAGTCCTCTCAGCAGGGGCACTGGGGCATGCTTGGGGTCCCCTGGCATGCTGGGCCTGGAAGAGAAGGGGCCCTCAGCCAGGCTCAGGTCCCAGGGTCGCGGGATCGCCTCCTGACAGGTGCCTGGGCTGTCAGAGGAGGCGCGGGACAGAGATCCGAGAACCACCTCGAATCTGGGCCCTGGGCCATCGCTCCCTCCCAGAGCCGCACTGGCGCTGTCCCTGGGGGTCACCCCCCTGCCCCAGCTCTGTCTGTCACCCAGTCCTTGGTTCTGTGACCTCCCCTACCCCCCAGATTGAGAAAGCAGACCTGAGGGATGAAGGCATCTACACCTGCGCTGCCTCCAGCCCGGCGGGGGAGAGCAAGAGGGACGTGGCACTGAAGGTCCTGGGTGAGGACGCGGTCGGTGCCGGCCAGGCCCAGCCTGGGGGGGGGTGGGTGATTCTGGGGAGGCTCTGGGGGCTGGCAACCCCGGTTGGGAGGAGGAGGAGGTTTGGAAATTACCGTGGTGCACATGTGTTACAATGAAAGCCTTAACCAGTGCCTGGGACAGTGATACACACACACACACACACCCCTCGGTGATGGGTCCTGGGTCTGCTGCTGCTCACTTACACCCCTGCTGTGGGTCACTCTGTGGCTGTGAGGAATTCCAGCTCCCACTGAGCTGGGGACTGGGGACAACGTTCCCTCGGGGACAGAGGGTGTGAGGGCAGGGGACATTTTAAGCCATTGCTCTTCATCTTGGTCTCGTTCTGAGTGCATGCGCAGGCCTCTTTGTCCAGAACATGTTCTGGCTCTCGTTCCATGCACAAGCATATGCACATGCTCTTGTTTTGTTCTGTGCGCATGCACAGGTCTCCTGGTCCAGGGTAGGTTTTTGGACTCGTTCCATGCGCATGCTCATGCCCGTGTCTCAATCCGTGCGCATGCGCAGGCCTCCTGGTCCAGGACAGGTTCTTGGTGTCGTTTGGTGCGCATGCGCAGGCTTCCTGGTCCAGGACAGGTTCTTGGTGTCGTTTGGTGCGCATGCGCAGGCTTCCTGGTCCAGGACAGGTTCTTGGTCTCGATCCGTGCGCATGCGCAGGACTCCTGGTTTCCAGGCCTCCCAGTCCCAGAACGCGAGCGTCGTGGGGCCTCATCACCAGGACCCTTTGGGAAGGCAGGGGCCAGGGGACCCCCAGGGAGGCTGGGATGGGCTTGACGCTCACCAAGCAGGGTCTCTTCTTATCCCCCCCAGTGCCCCCCAACATTGAGCCAGGGCCACTCAACAGGGCTGTGCTGGAGAATGCCTCGGTGACCTTGGAGTGTCTGGCTTCGGGTGTACCCCCTCCTGGTAAACGTCCCCCTGCCCTTGGCAGAATCCCTCCTCCTGCACAAGTCCTACCGCACAAGGCAGCCACAGCACTGCCACACCCCGCTGCCGTCATATGGGGAACCAGCCAGTCCCTGCCCTGAGTCTCCTGGGGACCCAGGAGGAAGGCCCAGGTGCCCCTTGGGGGTGCCCCTCTCATGGAGCCCCAGCAAGTTCCAGGTGGTGTTTGGGGGTAAGCCCCCCAAAGGTGGAACTGCTGTGTGGGTGGACCACAATCTCCTGAGAGCCTCCCTGAGCCAGGGCCTGCCTCTCCCTAATTCCGGCCACCCCGGTCCCTTTCGGGCCCTCAGGCGGCTCTGGCATTGTCTAGCATCGGGGCAGTGTAGACACCCTGGAAGCTTCCTATGCCAGCAGAGCCCGAGTGCCAGCAGCTCTCCCGGACATCTCTGCTCTTCC
Source organism: Perognathus longimembris pacificus (assembly GCF_023159225.1). Classification (NCBI taxonomy): domain Eukaryota; kingdom Metazoa; phylum Chordata; class Mammalia; order Rodentia; family Heteromyidae; genus Perognathus; species Perognathus longimembris. The sequence continues at coordinate 157,804,985 of NC_063161.1, forward strand.
CCAGATGTCTCCTGGTTCAAGGATGGCCAGCCTGCCGCTGCCCGGGCTGAGCTGGTGGTGTCCGCGGATGGGAGAACCCTGCACATTGAGCGCGCCCAGCTCGCAGACGCTGGGAGCTACCGCTGCGTGGCGTCCAACGTGGCGGGCAGCACAGAGCTGCAGTACGGCCTACGGGTCAATGGTGAGCTGCCCTGGGACTGCAGGGACTCTTCCCCCGAAGGGCGTCTTGCCTTCCACTTGTCAGTCGCTCTCACCTCTCCATCTTCTACTTGTCTACCCATTCATCTATCTGCTCATCCATCCATCTCCTACTCGCCACACATCTGTCCATTTATCCTTTCGTTGTCCACCCATCCAACTATCCAGTCGTCCTCCCATTTGTTTACGCAACTGTCCATTCATTAATTCAACTAACTCGTCCCAAATAACCCTCAGTTCTTCTACCACCTGACCTTCCTTCCATTCCCATATGCAAATATTCAGTCATCCATCCATCCATCCATCCATCCAACCCACCCATCTAAGCACCGATTCCTTCCTCTCTCCTTCGTCTAACTGACCAAGATTGTGGCGCTGAAGTCCTGAATCGTGTTCAGTCTGGTGACAGATACAGGAATCTACCATTTCTCATGGCATAATTGTGTCGGGAGCTACTAAACACACCCAGCTTTACACACTGGGGCACACAGGAGCTGTCTGACGGCAAGACACCTAGACCGAGGCCTGCAAGGCTCGAGGCCACGGAACCTGGGGAGTTAGAGACACTGAAAGGCCGGGGAGCCAGCGAATTACAGAATAAGAGAAGGGCCCCAAGGCCGTGGGGCGGACGTGGGAGCCATGAGGGAGAATGGTCTTTATCCTGAGAGCCTGAGACAGAGGGGAGGAGGGAAGGGACCAGGGGCCCCTGGTGAGGTGATGACCTCTCGTTTCCTCAGCCTCAGTTTCCCATTAGTAGAAGCCTTTAGCCTCTAGTTCTAGGGGGGACTGAGGTCTGGCTGCCCGGGTCCCCATTGCTGGCCGAGGCTTTCGTGTGTGATGTGTGCTCCCGTGGAACTCGACTCACGTTCCCCACCGTGGGGCTCAGTCCGTGTCCTGTGCCCCCCCTCGCCCTGCAGTGCCCCCCCGAATCACGCTGCCTCCCAGCCTGCCAGGCCCCGTCCTGCTTGGCACCCCCGTCCGGCTGACCTGCCACGCCTCCGGTGCCCCCAGCCCCACGCTGGTGTGGCTGAAGGATGGGAACCCTGTGTCTGCCACGGGGACCCCCGGGCTCCAGGTCAGTAGGGCTGGGGGGCCTGGCTCACCATGCTGGAGAGCAGAGGTCAGAGGTCCTGGGAACTGGGGGGGGGTGGGCACTGCCCAACAAAAACAGAGCCTGTGGCTCAAGTGGTAGACTGCCCTCCTTGAACAAAGAAGCTCAGGAACAGCATCCAGGCTCTGAGTTCAAGCCCCAGGCTGGCATGGGGGTGGGGTGGGGGACTTAGCATGCTTTCCACAGGTGCCAATTGAAGTTTTCTCTAAACGAATGCAAAACAAATAGATGAAACCAGTTTCAGTGTGTCCGCTAATCTAATGTTTCGAATGTAGTTCCTCCTAGGAGCAATAGAAAGATCATGAACGGGGCATTTTTCTTTCTTTCCTTCCTTCTCTTTATGGTGCTGGGGTTTGAACTTGGGGCCCGGGTGCTGTCCCTGAGTTGTTGTTTTTTGCTCAAAGCTGGCGCTCTCTCACTTGAGCCACAGTGCCACTCCCATCCACTTCCAGCTTTCTGGTGGTTCATTGGGCTTTGAACCAGGATCCTCAGAGCTCAGCCTCCTGAGTGGCTGGAATTACAGGCGTGAGGCGTTGGCCCCTGGCTTCGTCCTTCGTCCTCACTAACGTTGCGCTCCGTTAGGGATTTTGCGTCTGCAGCCTCTCTTAATTCACGCCGGCCACATTTCAGGGAACCCCGTGGTCCCACGTGGCCCGTGGCGCCGTGGACTCTCCCGGGTCACAGGAGCTCTGGGGTCTCAGCCAGGCTGTTGAGGCACGCACGCACTGGTGCTCTTCCTCATCTCACGGGGACTCCGTGTGCCCCCACAGGTCTTCCCCGGGGGCCGGGTCCTCACCTTGGCCAGTGCCCGGGCTTCCGACTCGGGCAGCTACTCGTGCGTGGCCGTCAGCGCCGTGGGCGAGGACCGCAGGGACGCCGTCCTGCTGGTGCACAGTGAGTCAGGCCGGGAGGACCTCAAAGAGGGGCGGGGTGTCCCGGGGACATCCGGAGCAAGAGAGGAGGCACCCACCCAATCCAGGGCTGCCTCCCTGCAGGGCGGGCTGAGCCCTGAGCCTGTCCTGGGCGCGCCAGCTTATGGGTGGCAGGCAGGTGGCCCTGCGCGCCCAGGAGCCCCACGGTCTGGGACGCTGTCAGGCTGGCTTTTGGCGTCGTGCCCTTGGGGTTCAAATCAGGTCTCCGTGACCTTGAGCTCAGGCTTTGCTTCTGTATAATCGGGAAGAAGAGTCCCTGCTGTCCTGGAGATTCACTGGGCTGGCTCAACATACCTAGAAGGTTGCTGATGTCAATTCCTCCAGTGGATTTCGAGTGTCCGTGTGTACATGTATGTGGTAGTCCTGGGACTTGAACTCAGGGCCTGGTATTGTCACTGAGTTTTTCTTGGCACTCTGCTACACTCTTCACTCTTTTTGGTACTCTCCACGCTCCGCTTTTGGCTCTTTTTGATGGTTAATTGGAGATCAGAATCTCAGAGACTTCCCACCTGAGCTGGCTTCAAACCTCTATCCTCAGATCTCAGCCTCCTGAGTACCTGGGACTCCAGGCGTGAGCCACCGGAGCCTGGCTCTTCCACTGGATTCTATTGTTTTCCTTGCCAGTCCCGGGCCTTGAACTCAGGGCCTGCGCACTGTCCCTGAGCTGCTTTCGCTCAAGGCTAGCACTCTACCACTTGAGCCACAGCGCCACTTCCAGCTTTTCTTGTTTATGTGGTGCTGAGGAATGGAACCCAGGGCTTCATGCATGCTAGGCAAGCGCTCTACCGCTAAGCCACATTCCCAGCCCTCCACTGGATTTTTATGGGACTCCAGAAGAATCCTGGGAAGCGTGGTGCCCTAGGTACAAGGACACATGCACCTTGAGTTCTGTCTTTCCTGGAGGCAGCACTCCCATGACAGCCCCACGAGGCAAGGTCTTCCTTTAGCCCCGTTCTGCAGATGAGGAAACTGAGGCCCAGGTGGTTGAACCCCATCTGCGGGGTTGTTCCACCATGGCGAGCGGTGGATGGGATACAAGACCCTCACCCAGGAGCTCTGATCCTGGACCCCATGTTCTTAACCACTAAGCTCCAGGCTGCTTCTACCTGGGGGACAAAGGCGGTTCTGGGGCTTGCCTTTAAATTATATATGTGTGTTATTTGTCATATATACATATATATATATGCATATTACTGAGGCTTTAAAACAATTAGAGTCCTTGTCAGCCTCCACAGGCTCAGATGCAATTATGAGAAACAGCTGAAGCCGGGCGCCCATGGTCACCCCTATAATCCTAGCTACTCAGGAAGCTGATATCTCAGAATCGAGGTTTGAAGCCAGCCGGGACAGAAATGTGTGCGAGACTCTTGTCTCCAATTAACCAGCACCAAAAACAACACAAAAAACCATACCAAAGAAAACACCCCAGAAGTGGAGCTGTGGATCAAGTAGTAGCATCATCCTTGAGCAGACAAAGCTCAGAGATAGTGCCCAGGTCCTGAGTTCAAGCCCCAGCACCAGACGGGGGGAATCCTGAGAGCCCTGGTCTGTGTCGTCATCACTGGGGTGGCTTTGGGATGGGGTCCCCAGGATGGTCTCTGTCTAGCCGCCTCTCTAGCCCAGCCTGAGCCTCCATTTAGAGCTGGAAGCTGAGGTCCTGCCGGAGGGAAGGAGGTGGGAGGCCGGGGCCCCTCTACTCTGATTCCCTCCACGGGGGTTGCTGCTGTGCTCCGGCAGTGCCGGCCAGCCCTGTGCGCCCCACCTCCACCCTGAGAATGCTCTCCCGGCCTCTTGGCAGTGCCCCCCAGTATCCTCGGGGAAGAGGTGAACATGTCTGTCGTGGTCAACCAGTCGGTGGCCCTGGAGTGCCAGAGCCACGCGGTGCCCCCCCCGGAGCTGAGCTGGAGGAAGGACGGGAGGCCCCTGCGGCCTCGGCCCGGCCTCCAGCTCTCCCAGGACAAGGCCCTGCTGGAGGTTTGTGGCCACCCTGGGCCGGGCTGGGTCTCCCCACTTCTCAAGAGCATCCGTCTAGTCCCGTGTGACAGGGACAGGTCAGAGCCCTCAGCACCCCCAGTGGGGCTAAGCCCCCGCCCCCCGTGATCCGGTCTCCCCAAAGCCCACTGACAAGCCACAGCACAACCTCAGAGGTGCCCCTCCCCCCCCACACCCCCCACACCGCCTCCAGGTAGGAAGAGGGGGCTCCGCGAGGTGGCGACCCCCCTCTCCACTCCCCGGCTGGACGGACGGTCTCTGCTCCCCGCCAGGTGGGCAGGGCGGAGCCGGGGGACGCCGGCCTCTACACCTGCGAGGCCCTGAACCAGGCGGGCCGCTCCGAGAGGCACTTCCACCTGAACGTCTGGGGTGAGGCGCGGGGCCCCTGGGTCCCCGGGGAGGGGGGGGCGGGCCCGGCGGGACCCCAGCATGCTGCCCTCCGGGCACAGCCTCACCCCTGCTGTGTCTCAGTACCCCCAGCATTCCCGGAGAGGGAGATGCGCACCCTGAGCGTGACCGAGGGCCACCCTGCCAGGCTGACCTGCGACTGCCAGGGCGCCCCCTTCCCCAGCATCTCCTGGAGAAAGGACGGTAGGACCCTGCCCCGCCCCCCCCGCCCGCCACGCTGCCCAGCCCCCACTGAGCCTGGTGGGGGGGGGGGCCTCTGTGTGGTCGCCACCTGCCTCCCCATCCTTCTGTGCCGCTCCCCCGTGAACCTAAGGCTCCAGAAGCACCCTCTTGGTCCCTGCTAAATCCCAAGGAACAAAGTAAATGCTCAGTAAACACCCAGAACCCACTTAGCCCGTATTGATGCAGAGCCTGTCTTCCGGGCCCTGCTCTGTCCAGCAGTGGACAAAACAGACCCATGCCCGCCCCCACGCCTCCTGGGGGGGGAGGTCACGCTCTGCGTGGCTGTCCTTGACCCTTGCTGGGTGTCGGCTCTGGGTGCCTGTGAAGTGCCCAGGGAGAAACAGGACAGGTTTCCCCTCCCCCCACTGCCCCCCCCCCCGGAGGCCCGGACCTGGGTGGGACTCCGCCAGGACACTTGCGGGCAGTTGTGTCATTCAGACGGGGACCCTGGAGGACAATCAGGAGGTAGGATGAGTAGATAAGGCTTCTGACTTCCCAGGTCAGCCCCTGCCTGGGGAGGGGCCCGGCCTGGAGCCCGTGCTGGCGGTGGGGCGCGCGCTGTACCTGGAGCGGACGCGGCTGGCCCATGAGGGGACGTACACCTGCGAGTGCACGAACGCGGCCGGGACCGGGCGGGAGGACCAGAGGCTGGAGGTGCACGGTGAGCAGCCCCTGGGGAGGGGCCGGGGGGCAGGGCTCTTCCTGCCCCCCCCCCACCACCCAGACCGCACCTCAGCTTCCAGCCTGCAAGAAACGGCCTCTTGTTCTGGTTGAAACATGAAGGCACTGTGGGTTTATGATGAAACGCCTCCGTGTTCGAATCCTTACCTTCTGCGTGCTTTTCCAGTGGTGATGATGTTAAACATCTGGCCTCATCAAAATCATGCTGGAAAATAAATCCCAGGAAAGCACCAGGCTGCTGCTTAGGAGAGACACCTCCCCCTCCCCCCCCCCCCCCCCCCCCCCGCCCAGTGTAGCCACCACCTCACTGTGACTCTCAAGGGCCTGTGTTATTTCTTCTTGGTGGTGGTGTGGGAGGAGGAAGGCCACCACTGGGGCTTGAACTCCAAGCCTAGTGCTCTCACTCAACATGTTTGCTCAAGGCTGATGCTTTACTACTTGATTCACACCTCCAGTCCTGGCGCTATTTTTTAGTTAATTGGAGATAATCATCTCCTGGATTTGTCTACTCTCGCTGGCTTTGAACTTCAATCCTCAGATCTCAAACTTTTGAGTAGCTAGAAGTACAGGTGTGAGCCACTAGTACCGGTTAAGCCTGTGGTTTTGAGAAAGAAAATATACACAGAGCTAGAAGGGCATGCCAGGCTGCTCCCCAAGGCAGGTCTGCCCGGACTCCCAGGGCTTATGAGACGGGACTGGGGTGCTGTTCTACTCCTTTTCTAGGGAAACAGAGGTACAGAGAAGATGAGGTCACCTGACTGAGGTCATAGCCAGCGAGAGCAAAGAAGAGCCCTGGCCTGAGGGGTGGTGTGGCCACCCAGTGTCTTGGGCTGGCAAGTACATGACTCTAGTGGCCCAGCCACGTTCCCTAACTTGCTTCTCACCCACCCCAGTCCCCCCTCAGATCGCTGGCACTGGTGAGCCCTATACGCAGGTCTCCGTGGCCCGAGACGGGGAGGCCATCCTGGAATGCAATGCCACAGGGAGGCCTCTGCCCACGGTGTCATGGGAGAAGGATGGCCAACCCGTGAAGGCCAAGCCTGGTCTGTGGCTGCAGAACCGGGGCCAGAGCCTTCGTGTGGAGCACGCACAAGAGGCCCATGCTGGGCACTACCTCTGCGTGACCGAGAACGTGGCTGGCAGGGCCGAGAGGAGGTTCAAGCTCTCTGTGCTAGGTGAGGACCCATGGCTGTGAGGGAAGGGATGGCTCGATTGCCAGGCAGGCAGGGATGGCTTGATTGCCGGGCAGGCAGGGATGGCTCGATTGCCGGGCAGGGTCCTCAGGCCATGCTTCTGGGACCCCTGTGCTTCCTGGAGTCAGGTGGAAGATGAGAGCCGCTGTCAGGGACACCACCAACACAGGTCTTCAAATTAAGAGTGGTCCCAAACACGGCTGATTTTCCCCAGCCCACTCCCTCCTTTTCCCCTCCTTCCCCCTCTCCTGCTTTTTTCTACTTCATTCCTCTTTCTTCCTTCTTTTCTTCCTCGCTCCCTCCATCTCCATTTCTCTTTTTTCCACCCTTCTGCCTCCCATTGTTTCTCTCTTCCATCTTCTCTCTCTCTCTTCTTTCTTGCTTTGCATTCTCCCACATTTACTATTCCTGCCTCTGTTCTTGGCAGTCTGCTTCCGCATGTCCCTCCCTCACCAGGCCCCGGCATCTGTTGCACACTGAGCTTTCCTTCTCTGGTCTTCCCGCAGGGAGACTGTCTCACCCAGCGTGGACGGAGCCACTTCCTGTGGGGAGACTGTCTCACCCAGCGTGGACGGGGCCACTTCCTGTGGGGAGACTGTCTCACCCAGTGTGGACGGGGTCACTTTCTGTCTAAGCAGTTTTGGAATGTATTTGAACTCAGTTTTGTTGCTATTTCAGCCTCCGTGCTGGGCTCTTGCTCCCCACTGGGCACCGGACTGGGCATTCTTACGCACATTCTTATTGGGTCCTTCAAGCTTCCCTTTGAAGAGTTTGGGGAAACTGAGGCCCCACAGCACCCAGCAGGTGGCTAACACTCCCTCCGTGGGGGTCGCACACCTCTGGTTTTGTCGCTGCTCAGATCCTTCCCCAGGGCTTCGGTTTGGGACAGGCAGGCGCTCCCAGCCCTCTCTGCACCCTAAACATGGCTCCTTCTCTGGTTCTAGTTCCCCCAGAGCTCACTGGAGACTCGGGCCCCCTGGCCAATGTCACGGCCACTTTGCACAGCCCCCTGACTCTGCTCTGTGAAGCCACAGGGGTACCACCCCCTGAGGTCCGCTGGTTCCGAGATGGGGCACCCATCAGTCCAAGAGGGAGCACCTACCTCCTGGCAGGTAAGGTGCCACCCAGGACCGTGTCTCTGGAATCAGGCCTCGCCCTGTCTGTGCCCTTTACCTGCCTGTAATCTCTGGCTCTGAGCTGCCAGCCTGGTGGACTTACATTCCAGTGGCTGGTCCCCAAAATGCTGGTCAGGTGCGGAATTAAATTCAAGTAAGTCTGGGGAAGTCTTCCTGCCCAGCTCCCCCTGGTTACACACACACACACACACACACAGAACATTTGCATAGTAAAGGTTCTGAGACATCTTGCAGCAAAAACAAGTTCTCTTAGTCCCTCTGGAGCATCCCATAAACCAATAACACAATTTGAGGAATGTTCATCAGAGCACTTCGTCTGAGCGTTTGTCCTCCTCACAGGAGGACTGTGATGGCTATGGCTGGGTAACAAATGGGGAAACCGAGGCAGCATCCCATCTAAATGTCTTGGGGACTTCAGTTGGTCCTTGCAACCCACTTGGGATGGCAAATGTGTTTCCTCACACATCATTCCTAACACTTGATAGGGGCTGCCAGGTGCCCTGTGCAGCTCTGAACTCAGAGACCACAGAAAAGGGGACGACAATCCATTAGTGATGTCTGCTCTGGGTGCAGACATAACAGTAATGGTATGTGTGCTGTGTGCCTGTACTGTCCAGGCAGATCCCAGATGACCCCATAGTTCCTCTGAAGGAAGATAGTTGCCCTCTGAGGTGTGTGGGAAAGCCTTTTTCTGTGCCTCTCAGTAGAATGGGGGGCTGTTGCTGTCCTTTTAGCCCCAGGCAGTCCCAGAGCCATTAGTGTGCAGGGTGTTCTTGCTAGTTGAACTCAATGATTCTGATGCGTGTACTCCATCCATTTCCTTACTGTGTTGGGCCTCAGTTTCCCCGCCTGAGGAACAGAACACTGTGGGAGGCAGACACACACAGACCTAGTTGGAATGTTCTCGGTAGTGGATGGGCAGAGGCTGCCCAGAGCCCTGAGGAGCCTGTGCCCACCCTCCTCCCACAGGTGGCTGGATGCTGAGGCTGGCAGAGGTGCAGGAGGCAGATGGAGGTCTCTACTCCTGCCTGGCCCGCAATGACGCCGGGGAAGCCCGGAGGAACTTCAACGTGGAGGTCCTGGGTATGTGGTAGCCCCAACCCGCTGGGCACCCCACATCCTTGCCCTCTTTCTGGGCAGCTTCTGGGTAGGCAGGGAAGGAAGAGAAACCAAGCTTTGTTTCCGTTGTCTCATCTAAATCCACTGCTCTGTGAAAGAGCTAGGGGAGAGCACCCTGGCCCTGAGTTCAAGTCCTAGTGACCCCCAAGTAAATGAATAATCAATCAATAAAAATTCAAAAAATTAAAATCTCTTTTCTTTGAAAGAGCTAAGGGAGTGTGTCCTGGGCCTGAGTTCAAGCCCTAGTTTTGGCACAGATGCATGCATGTACACACACACACACACACACACACACACACACATACACACACACACTCTAAAGTTGCCATGGAACTTTCCAGAAACAGCAGGAGCTAACCCACAGTGGAAGGGGCAGATATCCTCCACACCACCCATACCACCTTGTCTGATGAGGGCCATGACTCAGGGCTACAGAGGTTCCCCTAGCCAAGCCAGCAAATGACACGGAGATAAGGAAACTGAGGCACAGGAGATTCGATTCCTGGGCTCTCTGCTTCCTGCAGTGTTGGTGCCAGTCACCCTGGCCTGTCTGTTTTCTGCTTCTCCCAGTGCCTCCCAGGATGGAGAACGAGGACGTGGAGGAGGTGGTCACAGTGCTGGAGGGAGGGACAGCTCAGCTCACGTGCAATGCCACAGGTGAGGGCTACACAGGCGGGGGCAGGAGGAGGGTGGGGACACAGCCTTGGGAAGGGGTGCTGAGGGACCCCGACCATCACCCCAGCCCTGCTGCTCCCCATGGAGGGGTTCTACCTCTTGGCCCCCACACCTGCTCATCTGTACTTGCCTTCCCTTTGTCCCAAACACTCCTCTACTCCTCCCTTAGCTGAGCACAAGGCAGCTTCCAGAACCCTCCACAGAGACTCCTTGCCTGGCCCCTCAGATCCAGTGAGCTGCCTCCATAATCCCCCTGTGGAGCCAGGGTTTTCTGCCCCAGCATTGACCACATGGGGCCACAGTGGCTTAGGAGGACGGCTGAGCTCCTTGGGGACCAGGCTCATGGTCACCAGTGTTTCCAGTTTGGTAGAATAGGTTCCCATTAATGCTAGTGGGTTGAGAGGTGAGTAGGTGGCTAGATAGGTAGATGAACGGATAAACAGATAAATGGATGGGTGGTGGGGGATGGTTGGTGGGTGAGTGGATGGATAAATGGATGGATAGTAGTTGGTGAATGAATGGATGGATGGATAAATAGATGGTGGATGATGCTCAGAAAAGTATATGGATGGTGGATAGATGGATAAGTGGATGGCTTGTGGATCAATGGATAGTGGATGGATGGATCAATGAAAACATAATGGTAGGTGAATGCATGGATGGATGATGGATAATGTGTGGATGGTGATTAGTGGGTGGATGGATGGACGGATAAATAGATGGTAGATGGTGCTTGGGAGGGTATGTGGATAGTGGGTAGATCAATAAATGGACAGCTGGATGATGTATCAATGGATGGCAAATTGATGGTTGACAAAAAATAATGGTGGGTGGATTGTGAATGGATGGATGGTGGACAGATGGAGATGGATGGTAGTTGGGCTGATGGGTGGTGAATGGTTAGTGAATGGATGGATGGATAGATGGATGGATGGGTGAATGGTGGACAGTGGTGAATGGATGGATGGTGGAGGGTTGGATTGATGATGACTGGATGATGAACAGATGGTGATTGGTGGATGAACAGATGGATAGATGGATGATGATGGTTGATGGATGGATGGACGGATGATGATGGTTGATGGATGGATAGATGATGATGGTTGATGGATGATGGATGATGATGGTTGATGGATGGATAGATGATGATGGTTGATGGATGATGGATGATGGATGATGATGGTTGATGGATGGATGGATGGATGATGATGGTTGATGGATGGATAGATGATGATGGTTGATGGATGATGGATGATGATGGTTGATGGATGGATGGACGGATGATGATGGTTGATGGATAGATGGATGATGATGGTTGATGGATGGATAGATGATGATGGTTGATGGATGATGGATGATGATGGTTGATGGATGATAGATGATGATGGTTGATGGATAGATGGATGATGATGGTTGATGGATGGATAGATGATGATGGTTGATGGATGATGGATGATGATGGTTGATGGATGATGGATGATGATGGTTGATGGATGGATAGATGGATGGATGATGGATGGATGGAAGGATAGAAGGGTGTGTGAGTGGCAGGAAGGATTAACTTGAAGCTCTGTTTTGCCTGTCTGTGCCAAGCCATCTTTGCCACATCCCAGGAGGGAACAGGCAACCAAACACCAGGGCCAAGCCCAGACTCCACACCTGCTTCTTGCTGCTGGGCACGGGGATGAGATCTGTGTCGGAGGCGGGAGCAGCCACTGAGCTCTGCGCCCACCTGGCTGGCACCTGAGGAATGGCCTCAGTCTCCCCTTTGCAAACAGGCCACCCGCGGCCCAAGGTCACGTGGTTCAAAGACGGCTGGCAGCTCTCCCGGGAGGGAGTCCTCCTGCAGGTCTCCCAGGCCAACCTGTCCAGTGCCGGCCACTATTCCTGCATCGCCGCCAATGCTGTGGGGGAGAAGACCCGCCATGTCCAGCTCCGCGTCCTGGGTGAGCTCCGCGCATGCCCTGACCAGCCGGGTGCTGGCAGAAGGGAGGCTCCCTTGCCCTTCTTTGTACAGCAAGTAGAGCAAGGACGTTAGTAGCAGCTCAACTAAACATTGCTCATGAGCCAGCGTTCAGCTGACTCTTCATCTTCACATGTGGGAAACGTGTTGTCCCTGTGTTACCCACAAAGCTTTGAGGTTCGTGGAGCAGCCGTGGCTCCTGCCAGGACCCAAGGTGACAGGTGTCCTGTCCCAGGAGGCCACACCTCATGCTCTGTCTTGTTCATCTGTAGAAGCAGAGAAGCAAGCACAGGAGTTGGGCGCAGGTTTAGTATTCCATTGCAGTAGCAAACCCAGAGGCAGCAGCTGAGGTGAATGAACGCCTTTGGTCCCTGCTTTCAGGGACGCCTCCTCCTGGTCACTTGGCTCTGTCCCTTCTGTGCCTGGGGGTCGAGGAGGAAGAGGCCCAGAATCAAATGCAGGCCCAGAAACATGAACCAAACCCCCACCCCACCCCCAGCGAGGCCCTTCCTCCAGCCAGGCCTCGCCTCCAGAACCTTCCAGACCTCAGAAGGGGAGCTGTGGCACACGAAGGCAGAGCATCAGCCTTGAGCCAAAAGCTAAGCAAGCGTATGAGGCCCTTAGTGCAAGCCCCAGGACTGGCACAAATGTTTCCAGAACCTTCCAATACTGCCATCCGATTAGGAATCAGTCCGTCGGTGGATTTGACTAGTTCGTGGATGACAGAGCCCTTCTGACTCTGTCACCTCTTGGCCCCCCACAGGGCCGTAACCAAGGGTTCCCACGGGCTGAGAAAGGAAAGTGGGGGACCAGTGCAAACAGACCCACCCCCCTTCCTCTGGCTCAGAGAGAGCAGCTGCTTAGAAGCTCAGCTGAGCCACGAGGCTCTGCTTACACGAGCAAGGGCTGAGAGGCGCCGTGGGCAATGGTGGAGATGCTTTAGCGTCCCCTGTGGTAGCTGCCACTTGTGGATAGAAAGCTGGGGCTCTGGACATTCGAACCCAAATCCAGATCCGGCTGCACCACGCCTGGCTTCCACTGTGCCTCAGTTTCCTGTCTGGGCCACATGGAGCTCGGCTGCACCGAGGCTCGGCCCCAGGGTGCGAGGCGTGCTGGGCCGGGGCCCGGGGTCTGTGCTCATCAGTGCCCCCCCCTCCCCGCAGTGGCCCCCAGCATCCAGGGAGTGGCGGAGGACAGCCCGGATGAAGAGGTGACGGTCACCCTCAGCAGCCCGCTCTCCCTGATCTGCGAGGCGCGGGCCGTCCCCTCCCCCAGCATCGCCTGGATGAAGGACGGGGCCCCTTTCGAGGCCTCCAGGAATGTCCGGCTGCTGCCAGGTGATGCCCGGCGAGGGGCAGGGGGCGCACCGTCAGGGTGAGCCCACGGCCGCAGGGTGACCCTGGCCGCCGCCCCCCCCCCCCCCCGCAGGCACCCAGGGGCTGCAGATCCTGAATGTCCAGAAGGAGGATGCCGGCCAGTACACCTGTGTGGTCACGAACGAGCTCGGAGAGGCCGTGAAGAACTACCACGTGGAAGTCCTCAGTGAGCCAGGGACCCCGGGCGGGGTGGGGGGAGGGCAGAGGGCTGCCCGGCCCCATTTGAGACCCGGGGGCTGGCTGGGGTGTGTGTGTGTGTGTGTGATTCCTCATTCCGAGGACCAGGATGGCATGGGGTGGATGTAGTTACGGCTCTCCCCCGCTCCCCTCCCCCCCCCCCGTCCTCGCTGCCTTCTACCACTTCCCGGACAAGCCCTCAGCCCTGGGACCCCTGCCTGAGACCTGCCCAAGCAAACCCTCCCCACCCTTGGAGTTGCCCCCCCTTCCCTCGCCCGGCGCCTCAGACCCCCGTGTGCGTTCCAGTTCCGCCCTCCATCTCGAAAGACGACCCCTTGGGGGAGGCGGGCCTGAAGGAGGTGAAGACCAAGGTGAACAGCAGCCTGGCCCTGGAGTGCGAGTGCTGGGGCGTGCCCCGGCCCGCCATCCGCTGGTACAAGGACGGCAGGGTGAGTGCGGCCCTGGCGCTGCCCAGGCCCTGCCCGTCCTCTGTCTGTCTGTCATCTGTCTGTCTATCTCTATCTATCTATCTATCATCATCATCATTATTATGATCTATCTATTATCATCATCATTGTGATCTATCTATCTATATCATCATTCTGATCTATCTATTATCATCATTCTGATCTATCTATTATCATCATTATGATCTATCTATTATCATCATTATGATCTATTATCATCATTATGATCTGTCTATCTATTATCATCATTATGATCTATCTATCATCATCATTATGATCTATCATCATCATTATGATCTATCTATTATCATCATTATGATCTATCTATTATCATCATCATTATGATCTATTATCATCATTATGATCTATCTATTATCATCATCATCATTATGATCTATTATCATTATGATCTATCTATCTATTATCATCATTATGATCTATCTATTATCATCATTATGATCTATCTATTATCATCATTATTATGATCGATCTATCTATTATCATCATCATTATTATGATCTATCTATTATCATCATCATTATTTCATTATTATGATCTACCTATCTATTATCATCATCATCATCATTATCTATCTATCTATCTATCTATCTATTGTCAGCCTCATGGGGCTTGAACTTGGCCTGGGCACTGTCCCTGAGCTCTTTTGCTCAAGGTTGGCACTCTACCACTTTGAGTTACAGCTCCACTTCTGGTTTTTGAGTGGTTGATTGGAGATGAGAATCTCCCAGGGACCTTTCTGTCTAGGCTGGCTTTGAACTGCAATCCTCGGATCTCAACTTTCTGAATGGTTAGGATTACCAGCGTGAGCCACCAGCACCCAGCTCATCCTATCCTTTATTACTTAAAAAAAACCAATCAATCAATCAATCCATGGGCTGGGAAGGTGGCTCAGCGGTAGAGCGCTTGCCTAGCATGCATGAAGCCCTGGGTTCAATGCCTCAGTACCACATACACAGAAAAAGCCAGAAGTGGCGCTGTGGCTCAAGTGGTAGAGCATCAGCCTTGAGCACAGAGAGGCTCAGAGACAGAGCCCAGTCCCTGAGTTCAAGCCCCAGGATTGGCAAAATAAATGAATAGATAAATCCAGCTTTGCCAGGCACAAGTCTCACAAACATTAAACTACTATATACATATATGTGTCTATGTATGTGTGTGTATATATGTGTATACACACACATGACGTGCTAGAGTTTAAACTCCTGGCTCTCTACCACGTCCCCCCTGCCTCCGGCTCAGCTTTTTGCTAGTTAATGGAAATAAAGTTTTGTGCAGTATTCCACCCCAATTGCCTTGGAGCCCTGATCCTCCAGGCCTCTGGCCCCGGAGTAGCTGGGCTCACAGGCGTGAGCGCCCAGCTGGAGCTGCTTGCTTTTGTGGTTGTTTTCATAACCCAATTCTCTTGCAGGTTGGAAGCCACGTGGATTTGGCTTTACAAAGTGTCGGCGTAGTCTCATCGCCGTACGCGTTTTTACAAAGCTATGGAAGTATAAGGACGCTGACTTACGTTGACTTCTTTCTGGTCTCTTCTCCCCTTCCCCCTGTCCCCCCCCCCCGGCAGCTGGTGACCCCCGACCAGCGGCTTCAGGTCCTAGGGGAGGGGCGGCTGCTCCAGATCCAGCCCACTCGGGCCTCAGACTCGGGGCGCTACCTGTGCGTGGCCACCAACGTGGCCGGTGAAGATGACCAGGACTTCAGCGTGCTCATCCAGGGTGGGTGGGGGCGCTGGCCAGGGTGACCCCACCCCCGGGGTGCCATCCGGCCTGGGTGGGGAGACGCTGGCCCTTCCCCACGGCCCAGGAGGCCCCAGCCACCACACAGCTGAGGGACGGACGGAGGGCGCGGCCCCAACGCCCAGAGTTCTGTGGCGGGGTGGGAGGCAGGGAGGCCATGGCCACGTGGAGCAGGAAGTGGCCACATGGAGCAGGAAGTGGCCACATGGAGCAGGAAGTAGCCAGGTAGAGCAGGAAGTGACCACGTAGAACAGGAAGTGGCCACGTGGAGCAGGAAGTGACCACGTAGAACAGGAAGTGGCCACGTGGAGCAGGAAGTGGCCATAAGGCAGGCACCCCTCCTACAAGTTCCATAGCAACTGCTCAGTAAGCACCTCTTCACACGGGGTGGAGGGTGGATTAAAGAAATGCCGTGGAGCGGGCACCGTGGCTCACACCTGTAATCACAGCCACTTGGGAGTCTGAAACCAGGAGGACTGGGGTTTGAGGCCAGCATGGGCAGAAGAGTCTGCAAGACTCCCATGCCCACACAGCAAAGCTGGACACAGTGGCATGTGCTGTAATTCCAGCTAAATTGACAAGAAGAAGGGTGAGAATAGGTGGATCACGGTTCAGGCACTTGGCTGGGCAGGAAGTGAGATCCTATCCTAAAGATAACCAGTGAAAAATGACAGGAAGCCAAGAGAGAGACAGAGACAGAGAGGAAGAGGGGGGGTGAGGGGAGGAAGAAGAGGGAGGGAGGGAGGGAAAGGCGAAGGATGGAAGGGAAGGGCGAAGGATGTTGCTGCCTGTAGTCTAGCGTGGGGGGGGGGGAATCCTTGCCTTCCTGGACTTTCCTAATGGCTTCTTCCCCCCCACCCAGTGCCCCCCCTGTTCCAGAAGGTGGGTGAGGCCAGTGCAGATTTTGAGGCCCTGTCCCAGGAGGAGGAGGAGGCTCGGGGTGAGGTGACGGAATTCCGGGAGGTGGTGGAGAACCACCCGGCCTATCTGTACTGTGACACCAACGCCATCCCACCGCCCGAGCTCACGTGGCACCGCGAGGGGCAGCCCCTCTCGGCCGCCGACGGGGTCTCCGTCCTGCAAGGTAGGCTGGCAGGGGCCACAGGTTGGGCACTTGGAGTGCCCTCCCTCCCTCCCTCCCTTCCTCCTGGGCAGCCTTGGGCAGGGGGGCAGGGAGGCTGACCACCCCGAGCCTTGGCTGGGATTTGCAGGCCGGGGTGGCACATAGACTCCACTGCGCTTGCCCTCTCGGCTTGGCCCCCCCACCCCCCACCCCCGCCCCATGAGCCGCCAGGGCGGGGCGATCATCTCAGCTACGGCAATGTGTCCAGGAGCGAGAAGAGCAGACTCGTGGCCTCTGGGGGGCCTCCCGCCCCAGCCTCCTGAGTGCCGGGTGACCGGCCTGGGCCCCCAGCGCCAGGGCTGGGGCTCCGGTCCCTGAGCTCAGGCCTCCGTCCTGTGCCCCGCAGGCGGCCGGGTCCTGCAGATCCCCCTGGCCCGCGCGGAGGACGCCGGGAGGTACTCCTGCAAGGCCTCCAACGAGGCGGGCGAGGACTGGCTGCACTTCCAGCTGCTGGTGCTGAGTGAGTGGCCGGCGGGGGGGGGGGGGAGCAGCCTCCGAGGTTCAGAATGGGGGTGCAGGCTTGGGCTGAGAGGCTGGGCCGAGGGCCCTGGCCACCCCGGCTGCCCGCCAGGCCCCTGGGCTGGGCCTCACCCCCCCCCCCGCCCTGCCCCCAGCCCCGCCCGTCATCCTGGGCGACACGGAGGAGCTGGTGGAGGAGGTGACGGTGAACGCCAGCAGCGTGGTCAGCCTGCAGTGCCCGGCCCTGGGCAACCCCGCTCCCGCCATCTCGTGGCTCCAGAACGGGCTGCCTGTCTCCCCGAGCCCGCAGCTGCAGGTCCTGGAGGAAGGGCGAGTCCTACAGGTGAGGGACAGCACTGGTGGGGGGGGGCGGGAAGGGCTAGGGGCCCCACCCAGTGCCCCCCAGCCTGGCGCTGCTCCCGCAGGTCTCCACGGCAGACGTGGCGGACGCCGGCAGCTACATGTGCGTGGCGGAGAACCAGGCCGGCTCCGCAGAGAAACTCTTCACCCTCCGGGTCCAAGGTGAGCAGCAGAGCGGGCGCTGCGTGGGGAGGGTGGGGCTGCGGGGTACCCGGCGGACCCACACTCGGGGTTCAGCCACAGTCTTTGGGGGATCGCAGCCATCGGGGGCCACCCCCGATGGCTGTGAGCTGCTTTGGAAGTGGGGGGGGGGCAGCCGCCACGCCCAGCCCTCAGGAAACACGGACGTCGGTCCTGACTTCCGGCCCAGCTGGGGGCGGGCCTGACTTTACAGCTGCGAAGCCCCTCAGCGGTCACCCCGTGTGTGGAGGGGGCAGGGTCGTCACCCCCCCCCCCCGCCCCGGGGTCTGTGCTCCTCACCTCCACATGTGCACGCGCCGAGAGGCGGGCACAGCCGTAGGCCTGGCAGGAGCGGCTGCTGGGGCTGCGCACCGGGGTGCCGGCTCTGATCCCCGAGCCCCGGAGCTCGGCCAAGGCCCCGGGCGTCACTCCTGGCTCGGCTCCCCACCTGCGTGCTTTCCCCCACCTTCCTCGACCCAGTGCCACCACGGATCACGGGCCAGAGCCCCGCGCAGCTCAGCGCCATCGTCAACAGCAGCGTGTCCCTCCCTGCGAGGTCCACGCCCACCCGGCCCCCGAGGTCACGTGGTACAAGGAGGGCCAGCCCGTCCCCCTGGGCCAAGACGCCTTCCTCCTGCCTGGTGGGGAACAGGAGTTTTTGGGAGGGGGGGAGGACTGGAGGGGGAGGACTGGAGGTGGGCGGTGTGGAGGGGGAGGGCTGGAGGGGGTGGTATGGAGAAGTGTGGAGGGCTGGAGGGAGTGGTGTGGAGGGGGAGGGCCGGAGCAGGTGGTGTGGAGGGGGAGGGCCCGGGGGCGGGGCGCCAGGCGGGCTGGGTGCGAGGTGCCCTCTCCCTCGCGCAGGCACACACACGCTGCGGCTGGCGCGGGCGCGGCCAGCCCACGCGGGGCAGTACCTGTGCGACGCCCTCAATGCCGCTGGCCGGGACCAGAAGGCGGTGCAGCTCAGCGTGCTGGGTGCGTCTGAGCGGCCTCAGGCTCCGCAGCAGCGCGGCTCACGGCGTCGCGTGCCCTCTGGGGGTCCCCTGTAGCAGGCCCAGGGCGGGGGGCGGGGGGGACGGGAAGGCGGCAGGGCCTCACGGGCCTGTCCCGCTCTCAGTGCCCCCCAGCTTCGAGCAGGCTCCTGGCAGCGCCCCCGAGGCCGTGCTGGTGCGGGCTGGGGACAAGGCCACCCTGAGCTGTGACACGGACGCACTCCCGGAGCCCACGGTCACCTGGTACAGGGACCAGCAGCCTCTGGCCCCCGCGCAGCGGCTGCGGGTTCTGCAGGGCGGGCGGAAGCTGGAGATCCTCACCTCCCAGGTGAGGGGCGGGGCAGCGTGGTGGAGGGCCTATGGGAGGGAGGGGCAGCTGTGGGACAGGGTGAGGGCCATTTTAGGCTGGGGGGGGAGGCTGTCTACACACCTTCCAGGACCTTCTGTCAACCAGGGCTCCCGGGCAAGGCTAAAAGATGCCTTCTCCCTATAGCAGCCCAGACAGGACCAGCGTATTGGGGGAGCACCGTTCTGGAGGTTTCTGGGGCCTGGATCTTCAGGGGACCCCCTAGGTACTACCACCCCAGCCCAGCCCCCCACCACCTCCATCGCCACGGCCTCTTCTGTTCCAGGTTTCAGATAAAGGTGTGTACAGTTGTAAAGTCAGCAATGCGGCGGGGGACGCCATGCGAACCTTTGTCCTCACCGTCCAGGGTAAGCTGGGCCTGGCCGCAGGATCCGCCCACTCAGCGGAGGGGGAGGAGGGGCAGGGGGGGCACTGAGCGCAGAGCCTGGTACCGAGGCACGGGATGAAGGAACACCATCCAATTCAGGGAGGCCTGGAGCCAGGTCACCCCCGCCCTGAGCCTAAACCCAGGGATAGAACACAGATGGCACTGGATGTACGGGGGGCGGGGGGGAGGGGCCGTACCGGGCTGAGGAGGAGCCTGCCCAGCCCGTCTGCATGAAGCTCGCCCGGCTTCATAGATGTATGTCAGAATTCAGCCTTAGCCGGGTGCTGGTGGCTCACACCTATAATCCTAGCCACTCAGGAGGCTGAGATCTAAGGATCGCAGTTCAAGGCCAGCCCAGGCCGAAAAGTCTGTGGGACTCTTAAGTCCAATTAACCAGCAAAAAGGCTGGAAGTGGAGCTGTGGCTCCGGTGGTAGAGCGCTAGCCTCAAGTGAAAAGGCTAAGGGAGCACGTGAGGCCCTGAACTTAAGCCCTAGGACTGGCAGGTACGCACGCGCGTGCGCGCACACACAGAGGACACTGCAGTGGACTGAATGAGAAAAATCATTTCCCTCTCTTGATCCGAAGCCGGCGGGGGGGAGGGGGGGAGGTCAAGTGTCTAGGCTGGTGTGGTGACTCAGTTCCAGGAGGCAGATCAGGAACCCGGCCTCCTCCCATCGTGTTGCTCCTCGATGTTGGGGTGTGGTCCCTATGCTTGCCTGCAGTCACTAAGTTCTGTCCCTAGCAACGCTCATGCTCTGCAGAGCCAGGACGGCTGTCCTCTTGGCTATTGGGGAGAGACCTTAAGCAGCGGGCCATGCAGCAAGGGAGCCTGCGAAGTGGAGGCTGCACCAGAGACCCTCAGGCAGAACCCTGCTGCGTGCCATGGGCTGGGGACTGGGGGGTGGGGGCCGCGTAGAAGTCTCAGGTCTCAATGGCTGAGGTCAGACTTGCTTCGTCAAGTGCACAGTCCCTCCGAACAGTGCCTTCCACGAGCAGCAGGAAGTGGGGGATGCCTGGCTCTGGAGGGCGAAGATGGTTCTTCTTGAGCCCACTGGCGGGGCCTGATGGTGTGTGTGACACCACCCTGGAGGGGCTGGAGGGGGCTGGGATGGATTGGTGATGTCTGTGCGACCTCACCCTGGAGGGTGCTGGGATCGACTGGTGATGCCTGCCTTGTCATGGGCTAAGTAAGGCCTGCTACTGGCCAGCTGCACACCCACCACCCTTGAGCCAAGTGGAGCCTCCTGGGCTCGCAGCCACCAGTTCCTTTTGTAAAGGAAGGGACCCCTTTTCCTCCATCCGTGGCAGAGCACAAAACCCGACGGACTCTCCCGATGCTCTCATCACCCGAGCGGAAGGGAATGGGGAAGGGGCTCGGGGTTCTGAGGACCCGACTTCTTTCCTGCAGTGCCCCCCACATTTGAGAACCCTGGGACAGAGGTGGTGAACCAGGTGGCGGGGAACCCCCTGGTCCTGACCTGTGATGTGTCCGGGGTCCCGGCGCCCACGGTCACTTGGCTGAAGGACAGAGTGCCGGTGGGTGAGTACCGCCCATCCAGGGACCTGCTCTGCTCGAGGTCGCCGCCCACAGAGGATGTCATGGGCTCTTCATGTTCTTACTTGTCAAAATCAGATGTCGGCTGGGCACGGTGGTGCCTGCCTGTAAGTCCAGCATTCAGCAGGCTGCAGCGGGATTGTGAGTTCAAGGCCAGCCTGGGCTCTCTGTTAATACCCTGTCTCACAACAGCAACAACAAAATGTGAAGAATCAAAGCACGTCAGAGCGGGGGCTCCGCCCTCTTCTGTCTTCTGATGTCATTTTTAGAAACCTGATGTGCAAACCATCAGGACTCATTCTGTGCTCTCTGCTCCCATGGGAGAGAAGACAGGCCCTACCTTGTCCAGCGTGGACACGGCCCCCACCCCACCCCCGTCCCGCCTCTAGCTCTCCGCACACACGTGCTCTTCCTGCCTGCAGTGTCCACCCCCGGCCCGGCTGCCGGCTGCCTCTGCAGGCCCCAGCTGACTCCTGGCACCCTCTGCCTTGGCTGAGGCGTGCCTGTCCCACTGGGGAGCCCCCGCCCCTCCTCCCCGCCTCGCCCCACCCCCCACTCTGCCGCCACCCAGCGCCCCCCCACTCTGCATCTAGTGCTGTGTCGTGTCCCGCGCCCGGCGCGGTGCTCCCTGGGGACAGGGCTGTGTTCACATCTGGACACAGGGCAGAGGATGGGGGACTGCCCAGAGGGCGGGCAGAGGCCACGACCCCCACCCCAGGATGGATCCTCTTGATCAGAAGCCATGAGAGGTGACAGGCATGCAGCAGAGCTGGCAGAGGCTGGGGCGAGGCTGGGCCTGGACACTGCTGGGGGTGGGGCCTAGACAATGAGGTGGGGCCTGGACACTGCTGGGGGCGGGGCCTGAACAATGAAGGAGGCGGGGCCTGGATACTGCTGGGGGCAGGGCCTACACACTGGAGGAGGTAGAGCCTAGACAATGAAGGAGGCGGGGCCTAGACACTGGAGGAGGTGGGGCCTGGACACTGACGGAAGTGGAGCCTAGACACTGAAGGAGGCGGGGCCTGGACACTGGAGGAGGCGGGGCCTGGACGCTGAAGGGCCTGGGTCCCCTGGGGAGAGAGGGCCCAGCAGAAATGAAACCAAGACTGGACTGCCAGGCACTGGTGCTCACGCCTGTCATCCCGGCTACTCAGGAGGCTGAGATCTGAGGATCACAGTTCAAAGCCAGCCTGGGCAGGAGAGTCGGTGAGACTCTTCCCTCCAATGAACCAGCAAAAAGCTGGAAGTGGGGCCATGCTCAGCTTTGAGCAAAAAGGTTAAGCAAGAATGCAAGGGCCAGAGTCCAAGCCCAGTCCTGGTGCACACACACACATTCACGTGTACACACACGTACCTGCATACACACACATACACACTCACGTGCACAGAATAGGACTGAAGATGGTAGCGATTGGCGAGAAGGAGCCCCTGCCCCCCTGGGCCTCAGTTTCCCCTCTGAGATCTTCCTTCCCCTCCCCCCAGATAGCAGCGTGGAGCTGGGCGTGGTCTCGAGGGGGGGTCGCCTCCAGCTGAGCCGCCTGCAGCCGGCCCAGGCCGGCACCTACACCTGCGTGGCCGAGAACGCCCAGGCCGAGGCCCGCAAGGACTTCACGGTGGCCGTGCTGGGTAGGTCCGCCCGCACCCCGCGCCCGCGCCCGCACCCCGCGCCCGCGCCCGCACCCCGCGCCCGCACCCCGCGCCCGCGCCCGCACCCCGCGCCCGCACCCCGCGCCCGCGCCCGCACCCCGCGCCCGCGCCCGCCCGCCCGCGGCGGCCCCCCACGGCCTCCCACCTCTCACGGTAGCCCCTGCCGCAGTGGCGCCCCAGATCCGGAGCTCGGGCGTGGCGCAGGAGCACAACGTGCTGGAGGGGCAGGAGGCGCGGCTGGACTGCGAGGCCGACGGGCAGCCGCCGCCCCACGTGGCCTGGCTGAAGGACGGCGGCCCGCTGGGCCCCCACCTCCGGTAAGGCCCGGCCCGGCCTCCCTCCCCGCGCGCCCGCCCGCCCTCACCGCCCGCTCCCCGCGCAGGTTCTTCCTGGACGGCGGCTCGCTGGTGCTGAAGGGCCTGAGGGCGGCCGACTCGGGCGCCTACACCTGCGTGGCCCGCAACCCGGCCGGCGAGGACGCCAGGCTGCACGCGGTGAACGTGCTGGGTGCGGAGCGGAGGCCCGGGAGGGGCGGGCAGTTCTGGGGGGACGTGGGGACCCTCCGGGGCTCCCGGGGGGGGGGAGGGAGGAGTGGTCAGCCCACGGGAGACCCGGGTTTGAGTCCTGGCCCAACCCACGCGGTGTGTTCCCTGGGCCTCCATGCCTTTGAAGGCGAGGCCGGGGGAGGGTGGTCGGGGTACCCGCGGCCCCGCCCCCCCCCCCCCGGCCCGCGACGGTGAGCCCCCCATTCGTGGAGCCCGCCGCCGCTGCTGCCGGGCGTCTGGGTCTGGGTGCTGCCTCCCGGAAGCCCCCGACCCCCGACCCCGGGAGCCCTCGGCCCCCAGCCCGCCGTCAGCCCCTCTTTTGTCCCCGTCCCCGCCTCAGTTCCTCCCACCATCGAGCCCGGAGCGGGCGGCGCAGGGCCGCTGCGGAGCAAGGCCGGGGAGCCGGTGACCATGGCGTGCCCCACGCGGGGCTCGGGGCCGCTGCGCGTGAGCTGGCTCAAGGACGGCCTGCCGCTGCCGCTGTCCCAGCGCACGCGCCTCCACGGGGCCGGCCGCACGCTCAGGTGGGCGCCGGGCTCCCGCCGCCTCGCCCTGCCTCGCCCTGCCTCGCTCTGTCTGTCTCTCTCTCTGTCTCTGCCTCGTTCTGTCTCTGTCTTTCTGTCCCTGTCTCTCTCTGTCTTTCTGTCTGTCTCTGTCCCTCTGTCTCTGTCTGTCTGTCTGTCTCTGTTCCTCTGTCTCTGTGTCTTGTCTGTCTGTCTCTGTCTCTTGTCTGTCTCTCTGTTTGTGTGTCTGTCTCTCTGTCTCTCTGTCTCTGTCCCTCTGTCTCTGTCTCTGTCCCTCTGTCTCTGTCTCTGTCCCTCTGTCTCTTGTCTGTCTCTCTGTCTCTGTCTCTCTGTCTGTCTCTGTCTCTGTGTCTCTGTCTCTTGTCTGTCTCTGTCTCTGTCTCGTCTGTCTCTCTCTCTGTCTCTGTCTGTCTGTCTCTGTCTGTCTCTGTCTCTCTATCTCTGTGTCTTGTCTGTCTCTCTGTCTCTGTCTGTCCCTTGTCTGTCTCTGTCTGTCTCTGTCTCTGTGTCTCTGTCTCTTGTCTGTCTCTGTCTGTCTCTCTGTCTCGTCTGTCTCTCTCTCTGTCTCTGTGTCTTGTCTGTCTCTCTGTCTCTGTCTCTCTGTCTCTTGTCTGTCTCTGTCTCTTGTCTGTCTCTGTCTCTCTGTCTGTCTCTCTGTGTCTCTGTCTCTGTCTATCTGTCTCTCTGTGTCTCTGTCTCTGTCTCTTGTCTGTCTCTCTGTCTCTGTCTCCCTGTCTCTCTCTGCATGGGTTTCGAAAAAAACCTCAAAAGCAGGCAGAAACTGATGATGGGGAGAGGACCCTACTCCAAAATGGAACCCCAGAAATGAAAGGGGCTCCGGGGGGGCCAGGAAGGGGTGCAAGCAAAGCCCCCTCCCCTGCCCCACCCCAGGATTTCCCAGGTGCAGCTGGCGGATGCAGGCGTCTTCACGTGCGTGGCCTCCAGCCCCGCGGGCGTGGCGGACAGGAACTTCACCCTGCAGGTGCTTGGTAAGGCCACGGACAGCGGGGCCCTCCCCCCACACACACACCCCCGAGCACTCAGGCAGAGCCAGGGAGCAGCCCCGGGGGCGCCTGGCAGGGCGGAGGCCAAGACTCACTCAATTCGTTTGGTCTCACATACATTTTTGTCAGGCACTGCAGGATTCCCGGGCCATGCCCGGCACCAGAGTACAGCCATGAGGGGGAGCCTTTAACCTGCACCCCACCAGAGAAGGAGAAGATACCGTGGGGGCATCACGGGGGACCGCTCCTGACCTCAGGGCTCAGAGAGGCTTTTTTCTTTTTCTTTGCCAGTCCTGGGCCTTGGACTCAGGGCCTGAGCACTGTCCCTGGCTTCCTTTTGCTCAAGGCTAGCACTCTGCCACAGCACCACTTCTGGCCATTTTTTATATATGTGATGCTGGGGAATCGAACCCAGGGCTTCATGTATGTGATGAGGCAAGCTCTCTACCGTTAGGCCATATTCCCAGCCCCAGAGAGGCGTGTTGCTGTAGTGAGGTCGAGGTCCGGGGCCCAGCACCAGCCGTGGTAGAACAGAGGGGCTCCGGGCCCTCCCTCCCGCCTTCCGCAGTGCCTCCCGTCCTGGAGCCCGTGGAGTTCCAGAAGGATGTGGCAGTGGTCCGCGGCTCCTCGGTGACCCTCCCGTGCGAGGCGTGGGGTAGCCCCCAGCCCCTGGTGTCCTGGAGGAAGGACGGGGAGCCCTTGGGGACCCGGAGCCTCCAGCAGGGCCCCGGCTTGCAGCTGGAGATGGTGGGCGCGGACGACGCGGGGAGCTACTCGTGCGCGGCAGCGAACGAGGCCGGGGAGGCTCAGAGGCGGTTCCAGCTCACCGTGATGGGTGCGTGTCCCGGGTCGGAGGGCGTGCCGGGACTCGGGGCGCCGAGTCCCACCCCGGGAGTGGAGCTCTCTCTGGGGGAGACCTGGCCGGTTCCGCCTGGGCTGGGAGACCGGGCGGCGGAAACAGGATCGAGCCACCGAGGCCCGGGGACAGGGCCCCAAGACAGCACGGCTTTTAGTTTTTATTTAACTGGTCCTGAGGCTTGAATTCCGGGCCTAGGCCTGTCCTGAGCGTCCCTGGCTCAAGACGAGCGCTCTCCCGCTGGAGCCGTAGCTCCGCTTCCAGCTTTCCTAGAATAATTCGTTAGCGCCTCGTGGCCTTTCCTGCCTGGGCTGGCTTTGAACCGTGATCCTCAGATCTCAGCCCGCTGAGTAGCCAGGATGACAGGCGTGAGCCCCCGGAGTGCCTGGCTCACGATTTTTCTTTTGTCTTCATTCGAGTGCCAGTACTGGGGCTTGAACTCAGGGCCTCGCGCGCTCGCTCGGCTTTTTACACTCAAGGCCGACACTGTGCTCTTTGAGACATAGCCCCATCTCTTCGCGTGTACGTGCGCGCACACACACACACACACACACACACACACACACACACGGTGTCCTCGTTGGATTTAAAGCCTAAGTCCTGTTTGGGCTTCGGGTGCCTCACACAGGCTCAGCTGTCTCCCGCCCCCTAGCCTTCACCCTGGGTAGGAGGGGTGGGGGGGCGCACGTGGGCCGAGCCCCTCGTGTCCAGGCCACGGCTGACCGACCGGGGTGGCTGTCTTGCAGATCCCCCCCGCATCGAGAACTCAGACCAGCTTACAGAGATGTCGCTGGTGCCCGGCGCCCCCATGGAGCTGCTGTGCGATGCCCACGGGGTCCCCCCGCCCAACATCACCTGGCAAAAGGACGGGCAGACCCTGGCCGGGCCAGACAACCACCGCCCAGCCCAGCGGCAGCTCCGGGTAGAGAGTGTCCAGGTGCCGGGGCCCGCCTGCTGGACAAGGAGGCCGGGGGAAGGGGGTGGGTGGCTTCCCCGGGGCCCCAGCTCCTCCTTGGCGTGGGGGAGATGGGGGCGATGAGGCTGCGCCCCGCCCCCGAGGTCCCAGGCTGGCCAGAGCCAAGGGTTCAGCCCAGAGAAGGCCTAGAGAGACCACAGGGGGCTTCCTGGAAGAGGTGGTCGAGTCCCGTCCCAAAGCCAGCGTGAGATGCGGGGGGAGAATTCCAGAGAGGGAACCAGTTGGCTAGGAGGTGAGCCGGCCCCTCTTAGACCCTCAGTGGGTCTTGAGTGCGAATCCTGGCCCTTCGCTACATGGTAAGGGAACCTGGTTAGCAAGGGGGGGGGGGCGTCCAGGCATTATTCACTCCGCCCCATCTCCCAGGTGGGTGACGCTGGACTGTACACCTGCCTGGCAGAGAGCCCTGCAGGGGAAGTGGAGAAGAGCTTCCGGGTCAAGGTTCAAGGTAGGGGCAGGGGTGAGAGGCAGGATGGGGGCTGCAGAAGCCGGTCCACCCCTCACGTCCCTTTGTCCCCCCCCCTCCCCCAGCACCCCCTCACGTGCTGGGGCCCCGGGGCCCCCGCGCCGTGGTTGGCCTGGCCCCGGGGCAGCTGGTCTTGGAGTGCTCGGTGGAGGCGGAGCCAGCGCCCCAGATTGAGTGGCACCGGGACGGCGTCCTGCTGAAGGTGGGTGCCAGGTCAGGGGTCCCCGGGCCAGGCGCCCGCGTGCCCGCCGGCCGCTGAGGGTGTCGCCCCGGCCGGGCCCGCAGGAGGACGCGCACACGCGGTTCCCCGAGCGGGGCCGGCTCCTCCGGATGCAGGCCCTGAGCACGGCCGACGGCGGCCGCTACAGCTGCACGGCCCGCAACGCGGCGGGCAGCACCCGCGTGGACTTCCACGTCGAGATCCACAGTGAGTGCGCGGCCCCGCCCCGCCCTCCCCCCCCGCCCCCCCCCCCGAGCCACGGACGCCCACCCCACGCGCTCCGCGCCCCCTCCCCAGCGGCACCCGCCATCCAGCCGGGACCACCCGTCGTCAACGCCTCTGCGAACCACACGGCCCTGCTGCCCTGCCGGGTGGATGGCGTACCTGCCCCCCTCCTGAGCTGGAGGAAAGACGGGGCCCCCCTGGATCCTGACAGCCCCAGGTGGGAGCCCACGGGGAGGGTCTCAGGTCACAAACGCAAACCCACATGGGCGGGCGGTGCACAAAAGTGACCGTCACGAAGGGACAAGCGAGCCACTGTTGAGTGGTACATGGCTGTCCTAGTTCTCTCTCTCTCTCTCTCTCTCTCTCTCTCTCTCTCTCTCTCTCTCTCTCTCTCTCTCTCGCCAATCTGGACTCAGGGCCTGAGCACTGTCCCTGGCTTCTTTTTGCTCCAGGCTAGCACTCTGCCACTTGAGCCACAGTGCCACTTCTGGCTTTTTCTATATATGTGGTGCTGGGGAATCGAACCCAGGGCTTCACGTATACGAGGCGAGCACTCTCCACTGGGCCATATTCCCAGCCCCAGCTGGTGGGATGTGGGAGCTGCACCTGACTGTGACCTTGGCGGCACAGATGTCAGAGTCTCAGGTCACATCCTCGAGCTGGGAGGAGGGGATGGGAAGACAACAGGTCTCCCAGGAAACGCAGCCAGCGTCCAGCCTCCCGCCGGCCATGGCAGCCCTCCCTTCCGTTCCAGGCTGGAGTTCCTCCCCGAGGGCTCCCTGAGGATCCAGCCAGTCCTCGCCCAGGACGCTGGCCACTACCTGTGCCTGGCGTCCAACTCGGCCGGCTCTGACCGGCAAGGCCGGGACCTCCGCGTCTTTGGTAGGTGGCCCAGGAAAGCGATGTGCCCCAGCCCCGAGTAGCGTATGGGGTCCCCCAGCTGCCAGAGCCATGATCCTCAAATGTGGTTGACCACCAAGCCCACGTGGAACCACTGGGACCTCATCTCAAAGGGTGTGTGTCCTATTTGCACGTGTCTGTATCACACACGTCCTCAAGCAGGAAAAGGCCAGCTCTAAAAGGTCAGGTATTGAAGCAAGGCTCAAAGTCAGAGGAATCTAGGGCTCGGATTGAACTCCTCTTCCCAGTCCAGCCTTGCAGCTGCTCTGCGGGGCCCTGGCCTTGGGTGGGAGCTGAGGAGCATCCACCCTGGAGGCCTCATTCAAGAAGGGGGGGGACCGAGCACCCGGCCCAGGCCTGGGGAGCACCCAGCTTGAGCGTGTTGGAGGCCCTCCTTGGGGACTTTCCCTGCCCTCTCACCTGCAATGTGGGGTACACAGAGGTGTTCAGGGAGCTCCCCATCGCAGAGAGATGCCAGTCCCCTCAACCTGCACCTGTCCCCTGACCACTGCCCTCTCCCCAGAGCCTCCAGCCATTGTCCCCGGCCCCTCCAACCTGACCCTGACCGCCCACAGCCTGGCCTCGCTGCCCTGTGAGGCCAGCGGCTCCCCTAAACCCCTGGTGGTCTGGTGGAAGGATGGGCAGAAGCTGGACTTCCGCCAGCAGCAGGACACCTACCGGTAATGAGCACTAATGAGCAGCATCAATGTGAATGGGTCCTTCCGGCAGGAGCCTAGGGTGTCATGGAGGCAGGGGCGTGGCCAGCCGTGGGGTCGGTGAAGGGGTGGGTGGGTGTCTGTGGGGCGGGGCCTTGGAGGGCCTACGGGTCAAGAGGTCTGAAGGGGTGGGTGGGATGAGGCCTGCGAAGGGGCGGGGCCAGTGGAGGGGCGGGGCCTGTGGGAGGCAGGGTCTTGGGAGGGTGGGGCCAGCAGAGGGGCAGGGTCCTTTGGGGGCGGGGCCTGTAAAGAGGTGGGTGGGATCAGCTGAGGGGCGGGGCCTGGGAGGGGATGTGCAGTTGGGGCCAGGGGAGGGGCGGGGCCTTGGAGGGACGGGCTAGGTGGGGCCTGGGGGCGGGGTCTCGGGGGGCGGGGCCGGAAGGGGCGGGCCCAGACCCTGGAGAGCCGAGAGGCTTTTTACTGAAGGCGACAGTCCGGGCAGGCAGGTCTGGAGGCATTTGGAACACACGGTGAAGTAACTTCCATGCAGGCCAGGCAGGCACCCATTAGAAGCAGAGGGCTCGGGTGAAGCTCAGGGGCAGATCACCTACACCCTAAGTGTGTGTGTGTGTGTGTGTGCGCGTGTGGCTCCACTACCACACAAACAACCCGGAGATGCGGCGGCTGGCATGGTTGGTGCTGCTGAGCCTGGACAGGCGCCTGCCCCCCGCCCCCAGCCTCCCTTTTCGCGAGGCTCTGGTGGCGAGGGACCTGGGAAGGGCGGAATCGCCACCTCATTCACCAGATCGTCGTTGGCCGGCGGCCGGCCCCTTCTGGAGCTCTGTCTAGAGCAAGTGCTGTGTGAGCAGAGGCTTCCGGTGGGGGACGAAGTGAGGTTGCTTTCTCGGGCGTGAGGGGCACGGTGTCTCAGGCTTGTAGCCCACCTGGAGGGTGGCATGCGAGGGCAGCCTAGGTCGGAAGTCCTCGAGACTCCGTCATCTCAGTGGGTGGCCGGGCAGAGCGTGGCACCGCCGGGGTCCCAACTGTGCTGGACTTTCAAGTACAAAGATTGTAGCCCAGAGCACCTCGGCATGTACCGGAGTCCCAATCTCCAAAATAAATACCTAAAGCCACAAGGGCTGGGGGCTGTGGCTCAAGGGGTAGAGCATCTGCCCAGCAAGCTCAAGGCTTTGAGTTCAAACCCCAGCACCACAAAGGAAAAAAAAGAAAGAAAGAAACTGAAAGTCTTCACAGGCATTCCTATAGCAGACTTGCAGAGTTGCAGAGAAACAAGGTAGGGACATAAATCTCCACTCACCCAACAGCTAAAACTTGGGGGATAGAAGCTTCCAGAAGACAGGTGTAGAGGTGGATCCGTGGGTGGAAGCAGCAGGAAACGCGGTCAGCGGGTCCCATATCCAGACCACGGGGGGCGGGAAGACCCCAGCTGGCCGGTCTAGTCCCTCCGCCCCTCCGCCCTGCCCAGGCTCCTGCCCTCCAACGCCCTGCTGCTCACGGCGCCCAGCCCACAGGACTCCGCCGAGTTTGAGTGCGTGGCGAGCAACGGGGTGGGCGAGGCCCGCCGGGTCTACCGGGTGACAGTCCACGGTGAGTCGGGCATGGGGCGGCAGCCCGCCCACGGGACGCCTCCCCCAGAACCTGCCCACCCGCACTGATGGGACCCTGGCCTCAGTACCCTTCCTGGCAGCTCCTCAATCCAGAAAGTTCTAGACCCAAATCACACCTTCTGGTTCAAATCCCTCCCCGAGGACCCTGCCCCGCACCCCCCACCCCCACACCCCCCCCCCGCTCCAGGCTGGGGTCCTCACGCAGCCTGGCCCCCCTCTGGGGGCTGGTCAATGTGGCTCAGCTTTGAGCTCCTTGCATCCGGGCCTTTGCACGTGCTCTTCCTCACCCGCCGACCACTGCCTTGCCGTCTGACCTCAGGGTCACCTCCCTAGAACTTCCCCGGCCTCCTCCGCAAAGCCTTTCTCTCTCAATCATGGTGAAGGCACCAGGCCAGCCATGGGCAGAAGGCTCCTCAAGATGGTGCCCTGAATACTGGCCAAGCAAGCCAGGGTGGCTGCCGGGCCCGTTGCCTCCGCCTCCCCCCAAGGCCCTGTCCCCCGGGCTCCCCTGCCCAGGCCTCCCTTGACAGTTCTTGGCACACCCCCCTCCCCCTCCCCCTCCCCCCACACGGTCCAGGGCCACACGGAGCCCCCGGCCCTAAAGGAGGCCCCGGGCCTGGCCTTGGTTCCAGCGCCCCCCACCATCGCCGATGACCAGATGGACTTCACGGTGACCAGGATGGCCCCCGTGGTCCTGACCTGCCACAGCACGGGCGTGCCCACCCCGACCGTGTCCTGGAGCAGGGCGGGCACCCCGCTGGGGCCCCGGGGCGGCGGCTACCGGGTCCTACCCTCAGGTCAGCCCGGGGGAGCTGCAGAACGGGGCCGGCGGGGGGTGGGGGGGGTGGGCAGGGCGGGTGGCGGGGCGGGCATTTCCACCGTGGCTCTGCCGCCCCTTTGCTGTGTGGCCCGGGAGGAGGCCCTCGCCCTCTCTGAGGGCCGGCAGCGGTCTCCGGGCTGGTGCAGTCGGTGTGGTTCCACGGCTGGAGCTGGGGTATATCCGCGTGGCTGAAATCACGCGCGTGGCCCTCCGGTGCGGAGTCCCTGTCTCTGATGAAGCTCAAGGCGGCAGCGGGTGGTGATGTGCTTCCTTATCTCCTTCCCGCGTGTCTGGGGTCTGAACACGGGGCTGTGCACCTGCCGGGCGTTAGCTCCGCCCCTCGAGTCCCAGCCCCCGGCTCTTTCGCTCTGGTCCTCATCTGCACTGGTGCTGGGGTTTGAAATCAAGGCCTGAGCGCCGCCCCTGAGGTTTTTGCTTTTCCGCTCGAGGTTGGTGCTCTACCACTTGAGCCACAACCCCACTGCCGGCTTTCTGTCGGCCCATTGGAGAGAAGAGTTTCTCGGATTTATTTGCCCGGGTCTGGCTTTGAATGGCAGTCCTCGGGTCCCAGCTTCCTGAGTAGCTAGGATGGCGGGTGTGAGCCATGAGTACGTGACAAGGGGGCGGTCTTTTTATAGACACCTTTGTTTGTTCAGAAGGAAGGTTAGTGACCTCATGGAGCGCTCTGAAATTCAATGCACAGTTGTCCGTTGGTTGGCGGGATCCTAGCATGCCGGACCACCGTGAGCTTTGCAGACTCCTGCAAGGCTGCAGAACGTTTATCACCAAGCCAGTGTACAGGGCGGGTCACAGCTCTGGCCACCCAGAGGCCAGCGGCCCTGCCCCCCCCCAGCCCCGCCCCACAGGCCGCCAGCAGCTCACGGGGCGGACGGGGCAGACGTCCCGGGGGGCCGCCCGGAGGAGAACTCGAGAGCCAGAGATGACCCTGGGCAGGCCAGGGGCTCGCCTTCTCCAAGTCTTCCCTGAACACGTGGAGAAACTGAGGCCCGGAGAGCAGGAGGGACTTTCCCTAGCTGTGCTTCCGGCAGAGGGCAGAGGCAGGCCTAGAACTCGGGTTCCCATGCGTTCTGTTGACTGATGAGTGGATCCTAGGAGCCCGGCCACCTCCTTCAACCCTGGGGGGGGGGTCCTCCATCCCACCCCCCACCCCCAGCACCTGCTCCTCGCCCCCCCCCCACCGCAGGAGCCCTGGAGATCGAGCACGCCCTCCCCATCCACGCTGGCAGCTACACCTGCACCGCACACAACTCTGCCGGCGTGGCTCGCAAACACATGGTCCTCGCTGTGCAAGGTGAGGTCCCTGGGGGGTGGAGGGCGCCCTGGAGGGGGGGGGGCAGAGGGAGAGCGGGTGGTGGGAGGGGCTGGGAGGGGAGGGCTCTGACCCCCTGGTGGGAGCCTCCTGAGCTCCCGTCACTGTGAGTTGGTGTGAGCGTCCATCCGGGGCTCCCCTGTCCCCCCTCCCCCAGCCCCCCCAGTGGTGAAGCCGCTGCCCAGCACGGTGGAGGCGGTGGCGGCCAGGGAGGTGCTGCTGCCCTGCGAGGCCGTGGGGGTCCCCCGGCCCACCGTCTCCTGGCAGAAGGAGGGGCTGAGCATCCCGGCGGGTGAGGCGGCTGGGAAGGAGGTGGGGGGGGCCGGGCTTGCGGGGACCCCCAGATCCTCCTTCCTGCCTGGCCTGCCATAGACAGCTTGTTCCCGCGCCCCTCCGGTGTCCCCACAGCCTGACCGCCCCCCCCAGCTCCCCCACCGCTCGCTCGCTCGCCCTGAGAGCCGTGGCCGCCGCCCCCCCCCCCCCGCCCCGGGCTGGCCGCAGACTCCGACGCTGCTCTCTCTCTCTCTCTCTCTCTCTCTCTCTCTCTCTCTCTCTCTCTCCCTCTCTCCCTCCTGTCGCCACCTAGGCGCGGGGGCCCGGGTGCTGCCCAGCGGACACCTGCGGATCGCCCAGGCCGGCCCGGAGGACGCCGGGAACTACCTGTGCGTCGCCCAGAACGGCGCGGGCAGCGCGGTGGCCAAGACGCGGCTGCTGGTGCTCGGTGAGGCGGCCCGCCCCGCGGGGCTGGCCCCAGGACCCCCCCCCCCCCGCCCCGTCCCCTCCACCCTGAAACACAGGGTCCTGGAAGATCTCCCTCCTCCTGCCGGCGGCCTGGCTGCAGCGACGCCCCCCCCCCCCCGCCTCCTCTAGCCCCCCCCCCCCCCCCCGCCTTGGGCCTCTTTCTTCCGTATTTGGTGACAGCCATTCCCTTCTTTCCCCGCGCGTGCCGGGACTGGGTCGTGAAGCTAGGGCTCGGGTGCTGTCACCGAGCTTCCTCCGCTCAAGGCTGGTGCTCTATCGCCCGAGCCACGCCTTCGCTTCTGGCTTTTTGGTGGCTCCTTGGAGGTCCGAGTCCCCTGGGCTTCCTCCCCCAGGGTGGCTTTGAACCAGGAGCCTAGGCTGTCAGCCTGCTGAGCAGCTGGGGTTCCAGGTGTGAGCGTCAGCGCCCCGGGACTGTCCGCGTGTGTCCCCCCCCCCGCTCGGGCGTCTGTCTCCCGTCGTCACTGCGGTGTCCCCGGTGACACAGCCAGTGCTGGCCGCACGCGTGGCGACGCCCGCGTTACCCCCATGTTACCCCCGGTGCGCGCGGCGCCTGGGCCCCGGGGCAGCTCTGCTCTTGCTCCTGGAAGTTGCCACGCATGCAGAACTTGTACCCACGTGGGGCTGTGTGTACGTGCGTGCGTGCGTGCGTGGGTGCGTGCACACACGTGTGCAGGCACACCAGGACCACCCCGGCACAGCCGCAGTCCCTCAATGACCCGTGGCGGGGCAGGTGGCGGGGACAGCTGACAGGTGTGGGGGGGGTGGAGAGGCCAAGGGGAGTGGGATGGGGGCAGGGGAGGGCAGGGGAGGGCAGGGGAGGCCCACACCACCTCAGCCTCCCCCTCAGCTGGGCCTCCCTCTCCCCACAGTCCCACCCGTGATCGAGAGCGGCCTCCCAGACCTGTCCACCGTCGAGGGCTCCCACGTCCTCTTGCCCTGCGCGGCCAGGGGCAGCCCTGAGCCGGACATCACCTGGGAGAAAGACGGCCGCCCCGTGTCGGGGGCCGAGGGCAGGCTCGCCGTCCAGCCCTCCGGGGAGCTGCTGGTGAAGAACTCGGAGGCGAGTGGCTCGGGAGCGGCCGCCCCAGGCCAGGAGCAAACAATAAGAACCCGCCCGGGGCGGGGGTGGGGGGGGTGGGGGGGTGGGGGGGGGCGCCGCCTCACCTGGGGACCGAATGCCCCCGTGTTCTGGGGAGGCGCCGAGCCAGGGCTGCCGTAGGTTCGAGTCCCCGATCTCCTTCTCCCCAGGCCTTCCCCCGTGAAGGCTTGAGCTCGGGACCCCACGCTCCTGCTTGGCTTTGTTCACTCAAGGCTGGCGCTCTACCGCTTGAGCCGCGCCTCCACTTCCCGCTTTTTGCGGCTGACTGGAGACAGGAGTCTTTCTTCCCTGGGCTGGCTGCAAAGCTCAGTCCTCAGATCTCAGCCTCCTGAGCGGCTGGGATGACAGGCGGGAGCCACTGGCCCCTGGCTTAGCGGATTCTGTCCTCACAAGAAACGACTCTCCTGGTAAAGGAAGTGCAAATAAAAACAAGCCTGAGATACCACCTCACCCCAGTTAGAATGGCCCGTACCCTGAACTCAGGCAACAACAAATGCTGGAGGGGGTGCGGGGAAAGAGGAACCCTTCTCCACTGTCGGTGGGAGTGCAAATTAGTACAACCACTTTGGAGAACAGTATGGAGGTTCCTCAAAAAGCTCAGCATAGACCTACCCTATGACCCAGCCATACCACTCCTAGGCATCTATCCTGAACAGCTGGTCCCAAGATATCAAAAGGACATTTGTACTTCCATGTTTATCGTGGCACAATTCACAATAGCCAAAATATGGAAACAACCCAGATGCCCCTCCATAGATGAATGGATCCAAAAAATGTGGTACCTATACACAATGGAACACTACATAGCGATTAGGAATGATAAAATATTGGTATTCACAGGGAAATGGTCAGAACTTGAACAAATAATGTTGAGCGAGACAAGTCTAGAACAGAAAACAAAGGGGCATGATCACCCTTATGACTGTTGTGGGGGGGAGGTGGAGACAGTAGAGACCAGGTCTGCGAAACCAAAAACTTCCTGTCAAATGGTATTTCCCTCAGGTTTGGGTCAGCGACCTTACGTTATATAACTAAAACCAAACAACTACTCAACATATAAAGGTCAAAAATAGACCTCTCAGCGGATCACAATAGCTCAAAAGCTATGTATGTACATTCATATATGACAAGTATAAACAAACTCTATTGTTGACGTTATATTTAAAGCCCTAGGTGAATTTCCTTTGGCCTATGCCACGTGGCTACTGTATATGTTTTTGGTACAATGTGTATTGTATATATGCCTACCTGATCTAGGGAAGGGAAAGAAAAACAGGGTGTAAGATATCACAAGAAATGTACACACTGGGAGCTGGGGATATGGCCTAGTGGCAAGAGTGCTTGCCCCGTATACATGAGGCCCTGGGTTCGATTCCCCAGCACCACATATACAGAAAACGGCCAGAAGTGGCGCTGTGGCTCAAGCGGCAGAGTGCTAGCCTTGAGCAAAAGGAAGCCAGGGACAGTGCTCAGGCCCTGAGTCCAAGCCCCAGGACTGCCCCCCCCCAAAAAAAGAAATGTACACACTGCCCTACTATGTCACTGTGCCCCTTTTGCACAGCACCTTGTCAACAAAATTTTTTAATTAATAATAATAAAAAAAAGAAACGGCTGTCCTGAAGAGCAGGGAGCTGCATGCCGACACACACGTGCGGGGTCACTCACACACGCGGGGGTCACCCGGGCCTCAGACCCGGCCCCCCAGGGCCACTGGCCCTGGCTGAGGCACCCCAAAACTTCTGAGATTCCCCTCTGCACCCAAAGTGGGGCTGACTCCACCGTGGAGGACCTGCCCCAGGTTAGGTCCGGGCGTCGGGCCTTAACCCCGGTGGTGATCAGGAAACGGGCCTGCGTGGCGCCGTCCCCTCCCCGGCGGGGCTCGGGGGACGAGGGGGGAGCCGAACTGCGATGACAGCCAAGCCCCCGTGAGCTGGCGGGGTGGCCCGGGGCTGGGAGCGCAGGCCCTGTGGGGAGTGGGCCTCGCGGGCACCCAGGCCCGGGTGTGTGTGGGGGGGGGGCACTGCTCGGGCCAACGCTTCTTCCCCCCCCCCAGGGCCAGGACGCGGGCACCTACACCTGCACGGCTGAGAACGCCGCGGGCCGCGCCCTCCGCCGCGTGCACCTCTCCGTCCTGGCGCTGCCTGAGTTCACCACGCTGCCCGGGGACCGCAGCCTGCGCCGCGGCGACCCGCTGTGGCTTCGCTGCGCGGCTCGCGGCAGCCCAACGCCCCGCATCGGCTGGACCCGCCACGAGCGACCCGTCACAGGTGTGGGGGGGGACGGGCACTCCGGGCTCCAGGAGGTGTCGGTGGGAGGCAGGTTTAGAGCCCACGCGAGAGCTCAGGAGAGAAGAGTGTCGTAGAGTCTCCTGTCCGGGCTGGCTTTGAACTCTGATCCTCCGATCTCGGCCTCCTGAGCAGCTAGGGTGACAGGCGTGAGCCGCCAGCCTAGGGAGAGGCTTAACCTCCTCTTCTATGGCCGGCAACTCCCAGGAACAGCCTGCCACCCAGGGAGATGCCCCCCCCCCCGGGTCCACCGCCTGGTGTAAGCACTGCCGAGGACCCCGGCTGCAGCGGAGGGGCCGGGGGGGGCCTAGACCGGGACTCAGCCGGGGAACTCTCTCCTGCCCACCGCAGAGGGGGTGTCGGAGCAGGACGGGGGCAGCACTCTGAAGCGGGCGGCCGTCAGCCGGGAGGACAGCGGGGGCCTACACGTGCTGGGCCGAGAACAGGGTGGGCCGCGTGCAGACCGTCAGCTTCGTCCACGTGAAAGGTGGGTGGGCGCCCATGGGGCCTTCCTCGGGAAGCCTCTGTGTACCCCCATCGGGCTCTCTCCGGCTCCGTGGTACCCCGGAAAACCTCGTAAAACGCCAGGACCAGCTTCCACCCCAACCTCCGTAAACCAGTCCCCCCCCCCCCCACCCTGAGTCAGACTTCTGCTGGGCCTTGGGATGGGTGGGGCTCAAAGGGACCAAAGAGCCACCCAGACCACCGGGACAGTCCCAGCTTTGGGTGGGTTTCGCCTCAGCACCAGGAAGGGTGAGATCCAACATGGGGCATCCAACCGCCTTTGAGATCGTCCTGGGCCCCCAAACCCCTGTACACCATGCATGCATCCCAGATCTGCCTGCCTTCCCCGGCACCCTGCCAGGGCTGTTGGAGCTAGTGGGAAGCTGTGAGAACTAATGCACACACACACACACACACACACACACACACACCCCACATCATCCTCCCGCCTGCTCCCGTCTCAGGCATCACCAATCAATCACCCATCAGCTTCAACTACCTCAGCTCAGTCCCCCGGGCTCATGACCCACAGGGCAGCCGTGCTTCTCCGGCAGGGGCCCGGAAGCTGACCAGAGCTTCCACGCCACCCCTTGCAGAAGCCCCCGTCCTGCAAGGCGAGGCCTTCTCCTCCCTGGTGGAGCCTGTAGGGGGCAGCATCCGGCTGGACTGTGCGGTCCAGGGAGACCCCGCACCCGACATCCGGTGGACCAAGGATGGCCTTCCACTGCCCAGCAGCCGGCTCCGCCTCCGCCTTCAGAACGGCTCGCTGTCCATCCGCAGGACCGAGGGCAAGGCCCCGCGGTGGGGTCACGGGGACAGCCCTCTGCTCATCGCCACGGGCCCCCGGGGTGTGGGTGGGGTGCCCTCACCGGCGGGAGGTCGCCCCGGGTTTTATGAGGGGCTGCTTGCGAAACGGCGGAGGGGAAGGCCGGCAGCCGGGCCCGGGGGCCGTGGAATCGCCGGATGACTGGGGAGTGAGTGGCGTGAGTGACGGCCCTGGCGTGGGTGCCGAGGCCGCGTGGGCCTTACACAAGAAGGCTTCCTTCCGCTCGGAGGCGGGCCCTGGGGCGCCGGGCACTCTGCGTCGGGGGGGGGGGGGGGCCTCGGCCCCGTTGCCCCTCCTCCTCCCTGAGCACCCCCCTTCCCCGTGCCACCCGCAGATGGAGGATGCCGGACGGTACCAGTGCCTGGCAGAGAACGAGCTGGGCAGCGTGACCAAGGTGGTGGACCCTCGTGCTGCAGAGTGAGTCCAACGCCCTCCCCCGTCCCTGGCCTCCTGTGCCCAGCAGGGAGGGGACAGGCGACCTGGGGACACCGGCTGCCATGGCTGCGGGCGAAATCTTTATTTGAAACCCGTGGTAACCATGTAGGAAATGTCCGGTGAGACTCAGGGTTCGGTTCCCAGACTCCCGGGGTCACCAGGCCTGGAGAGCCCGTGACTCAAACCTCAGAACG
The DNA here is from genome assembly GCF_023159225.1 of Perognathus longimembris pacificus. Classification (NCBI taxonomy): domain Eukaryota; kingdom Metazoa; phylum Chordata; class Mammalia; order Rodentia; family Heteromyidae; genus Perognathus; species Perognathus longimembris. The sequence goes on from NC_063161.1 coordinate 157,843,689, forward strand.
GCTCTCAGGGTCAGGCAGCTCCTAATCCCAGCTACTCAGGAGGCTGGCGTCTGAGGATCACGGTTCAAAGCCAGCGCAGGCAGGAAAGTCCGTGAGACTTATCTTCATTTAACCAGCAGAGAGCTGAAGTGGAGCTGTGACTCAAGTGGTAGAATGCCGGCCTTGAATGAAAAAGCTAAGGGAGGGGGCTGGGGATATGGCTTAGTGGCAAGAGTGCTTGCCTCCTATACATGAGGCCCTGGGTTCAATTCCCCAGCACCACATATACAGAAAATGGCCAGAAGTGGCGCTGTGGCTCAAGTGGCAGAGTGGTAGCCTTGAGCAAAAAGAAGCCAGGGACAGTGCTCAGGCCCTGAGTCCAAGGCCCAGAACTGGCCAAAAAAAAAAGCTAAGGGACACGGCCCAGGCTCTGAGTTCGAGGTGCAGGATCAGCATGTGCACACACACACACACACACACACACACACACACACACACACACACACAGATTTTGGATGAGGCAGTGCTTCATCTTTGGAAACAACCAAACTGTCCTGGAACTGAAGCTTGGTGCAGCAGACCCCAGTAGTTCCCAGCCTTGGCATACGATAGAGCCTCCCGAAAGGAATGTTTAGTGGCAGGCGGGGGGGGGGTGACGGTCGGATGGTGCGGGTACTGACAGCCGCGTGCGATGCAGCGGTGGTTGTGCGTCCCTGAGTGCTGGGCACGCGTTCTGAGGAGTGGTTTGTGGCGACTCACCATGGAAACACCCAGGTGCTCACCCAGGAGCAGGGCCGGCTGGGCCATCACCCACTGGTGTGATCTTACTGGAGCACGGATGTACAGGCAGCCGCCGCCACGCAACACGTCCTCACGCACGCGCACAGCGTCTTTGTAAGAAGCAATGCCCGCAGGCGGCGGTCCGCAGGCCCGGCTGCCTGGCACTCTTACTTTCTCAGACTTGCTGGGCTCCTGCTCTATCCGGATGCACGGGAATAGGTAAACGTAACGCAAGGTTCCTGATGTTGCCCGGACTTTCCCGCAGGTGTCCCCGTATTCCACGTGGAACCCCAGGACGCTGCAGTGAGACCCGGAGAGGACGTGGTGCTGCAGTGCCAGGCCACCGGCGAGCCGGCGCCCACCATCGAGTGGCTGAGGGCGGGGCGGCCCCTGCAGACCGGCCCACGGCTCCAGACGCTGCCCGACGGGACCCTGTGGCTGGAGCGCGCCCAGCCTGGGGATGCGGGCACATACGAATGTGTCGCTCACAACCTCCTGGGCTCCGCCTCGGCCCAGGCGCTCCTGGTCGTGAGAGGTATGGGCTGGCCCTGTCCCCACGGTGCCAGAACCCTTCCCACATCTGCCCCTGCAGAGGTCACCAATCTACCCCCACACACAATGTCAGAACCCTTCTCCACATCAGTCCCGGCAGACATCACCAGTCTACCCACACACAGCTCCAGATCAGTCCCGGCAGACATCACCAATCTACCCACTCACACAATGTCAGAACCCTTCCCACATCAGTCCCGGCAGACATCACCAATCTACCCATACACAGCTCCAGAACCCTTCCCACACCTGCCCCTGCAGACATCACCAATCACACCCACACTGTCAAAACCCTTCTCCACACTTGCCCTGCAGTTCACCTGTCTACCCCGCCCCCCCCCCCATAACTCACTTCAAAGCCCCTGACTAGCCAGGCACTGATGACTAATGCCTGTAATCTTAGCTGCTCAGGAGGCTGACATCTGAGGATTGTGGTTCAAAGCCAGCCCAGGAGGGATTTCTTTTTGGCCAGTCCTGGGCCTTGGACTCAGGGCCTGAGCACTGTCCCTGACTTCCTTTTGCTCAAGGCTAGCACTCTGCCACTTGAGCCACAGCGCCACTTCTGGCCGTTTCCTGTATATGTGGTAGTGGGGAATTGAACCCAGGGCCTCATGTATACGAGGCAAGTTCTCTTGCCACTAGGCCATATCCCCAGCCCCGCCAGCCCAGGAGGGAAAGTCTGTGAGACTCTTATCTCCAACGAACCACCAGAAAACCAGAAGTGACGCTGTGACTCAAGTGGTAAAGCGCTAGCCTTAAGCAGAATAGCTCAGGGACAGCGCCCGGCCCAGAGTTCAAGCCCCACAACTGACCAAAAAAAAAAAAACCACAAAAGCCTCTGACTATAAACCTGTCTCTCTCCTTGCCAGCTTCACTCCTCCTTCCCCAGCAGCCTACGGGGTCCAGCTCTGGCCTCCGGGGGACAAAAGGCTGATACTTAAGTAGACAGTGGCTTGTCACTCCTGGGCTCTGAGTTCTGTCCGCCCCTGCAGCCCCCGTGTCTTTCCGCATCCCCTTGTGAGAGCGAGAATAGGAAGTGGAGCTATGGCTCAAGTGGTAGAGCGCCAGCCTTGAATGGAAGAGCTAAGCAAGAGCGTTGAGGCCCCAAGTTCAAGCCCTGGGACTGGCAGAAAAGGGAATGAAAAGAAATAGAGAAACGGAAAGAGGTGAGGAAAGAGAAGAGAGAGGAGAAAAGCAAAGTAGGTCTGGGTCCTGGCCCCGGTGTCCCCAGACCCCGGCTATGGAGGAGAAATATCCCAGAAGCGCGGCCGACCTCGTGAAACCTCAGGAAATGGGCGCACATCCTGCAATCTGACATTAAGGGGCCCCTGGTTTAGCCATGTCGTGTCCTGGCCCGGGCCGTGTTTTGTGTTATCTTCTGACAGGCCATGGACAATTGGTGGCTAATTTCCCCCGAGAGCCGGGGAGTGGGGCGGCAGGCTGTCTCCTGCCTCTCGTCCCCGGGAATGCCAGCTGCCCGGAGGAGACAGATGGCCCCTCCGAGGGGAAGCCACGGCCCCCCCGGGGCCGCCATCGGCCCTGTGATGAGTGCTTGCGAAGCATCTGCTCCCAGCCAGCCTGGCGGCACCGGCCGGGCAGCTGCGGGGCGGCTCTGGAGGAATGCAGAGGCCGAGGTCACGGCACCCAGGGCCTGGCACGGTGCCCTGGCCCTTGGAAGGGCGCCAGGCCCTGCCATTGTGGCTCTGGGCGTCTGAGAGTCCAGTGGGTCTCCTGTGTGCCCTGACCCCCACCTCTTTGTGTCACAGATGAGCCCCCTTGGCACAGTTGGGGGGCCTGGTGGTCCAGGCCTCGAGGCAGGTGATAGCGGAGGCAGAATTCGCACTGGGTTCCATCACCGGCTGGCACGAGTCACTCTGCCTCCCCGAGCCTCCGTGTGGGCACCAGGTGGGGAGTCTGCACGCTAGCGCCCCTCTCCTCGCCCACGCACAGGGACACCCCGGGGGAGTCGGGGCAGCATGGCCGGGGTGGTCAACGGCCAGGAACTTGGCGTGGCTGCTCTCAACACCAGCGTCCAGCAGGAGGGGCGCGCGGGGGCCACCACCACCCGGAGCAGCATCGGCCGCGTCCCAGCCAACCTGGGTAAGTGGGGCCCGGCCCGGCGGGGTGGCCGAGGCTGCACCCCCGGGCCGCCCGACCGCCTCCAACGGACCATCCCCGCCACGGCGCGGGCAACGCCCCGAGAAGCCACGGCATCTGCCGTCAGACGGAGAGAGCCCAGGACAACCAGGGCTGCCGTCCCCGATGCTTCCAGAAGGGCCTGGAGTCCACATCCAGGGATTGGGGTAGGGGGGGAGGCGGGGGGGGGAGGGTTAGCTTTTTTCAAAGCCAGGGGGTTTGGAACAACTTTTCCTCTTCTGGGCTCTCCTGGAAGGCGTCTGCATGTCAGGAAGCGTGGTTGATTTTTAACTCAGGTCAGCAAATCTCTCGTGACCGGCGGTAGCTGCCCAGGCCCTGGGGTGACACAGTAACTCTTTATCTGTACTTGCTGAGGTTAGCTGGGTTACCAGCACGCTGCGTGCATTTCCTCGTGCAAACTCACTGTGTTGATGGTCACAGTTGAACACGCGGCGCGCGCCTCGCCGTTTCCCGGGTTCTGCTTAAATCAGACTGCTTCGGGCTGTCACCAGCTGATAGGCTTGGAGGCAGTGGGGGTCACAGAGTGAAGCTGAATGGAAGGGTGGCCGTCCTGACCTTCTGACCCTAGCCTGGCCTCCGCATCCAGGGCCTCTGCTAGCCTGGCCTCCACATCCAGGGCCTCTGCTAGCCTGGCCTCCACATCCAGGGCCTCTGCTAGCCTGGCCTCCACATCCAGGGCCTCTGCTAGCCTGGCCTCCACATCCAGGGCCTCTGCTAGCCTGGCCTCCACATCCAGGGCCTCTGCTAGCCTGGCCTCTGTACGCAGGGCCTCTGCTAGCCTGGCCTCCGCGTCCAGGGCCTCTGCTAGCCTGGCCTCTGTCCGCAGGGCCTCTGCTGCGGACTCTGGTAGTCGCCATCTCCCCCATCTACTGGGCCCTGGCTGGAGAGAGTGGCGCCGCCCTAAACGGCCACTCCCTGACGGGTGGCCACTTCCAGCAAGAGTCCCACGTGGAGTTCGCTACAGGTGAGCAGGGGTCCCCCCCCCCCCAGGTGGGAGCTGAGGCCTGAACCCAGCACCTGTCCCCGGCTGACCACAGGCGGCGGCGGGGGGGGGCTGGATTGCAGGGGAGCTGCTCACGCTGGCCCAGGTGGCGCGGGGCCTGGATCCCCAGGGATTCCTGCTTCTGGACGTGGTGGTCCACGGCACCGTTCCCGAGAGCCTGGCCGAGGCCGACCTCCTCGTGCAGGTGGGCCTCCCACCCCCTCGGCCGCCCAGCCCCGCCCCTTCCTGACACCCCGGGAGCTGGGGCCGGTCCTGGGGGCTCCCCTTGGACTTGGGATCCATTGGCAGGTGATCATGAATCCCAACCGGGGTTCAGAGATAGAGGATGAGAGCTGGGGACCTGCCTCTAGACCTCTCCCCCAGATCTCACCAGACCCCCCCCCCCCCCCCCCCCCGCTCTACAGGACTTCGAGGAGCGCTACGTGCAGACGGGCCCTGGCCGGCTGTTTGTGGACGCCACCCAGCGCCTCCTCCACGACGGCCGCGCCACAGCCCTGCGCTGCAACCACAGCATCGAGTACGAGGCGGCCCGGGGGCCCCAGCCGCAGCTGGTGCAGCACCTGCGGGCCTCCCGTATCAGCTCGGCCTTTGACCCCCAGGCCCAGGCCCTGCGCTTCCAGCTCACCGCAGCCCTGCAGGCTGGTGAGCTGCACCCCCCCCCCCCCCGCTCTCCACCCCCCCCCCAAGGCTCCCGGGGGCCCAGAGGCAGCTGGCCTACCTGTCCCCGTGTCCCCCCCCCAGCTGGCCACTCCCTCCCTCTCCCCTCCCCCCCCCCCACATTCCACAGAGATAGAACTCTAACCTCCAGAGCCGTTTCCCAGGGCCCCGAGGGGATGGCCCCCGCCCCAGCCCCAAGCGGGTGTTCAAGTCCAGCCAGGCTGCGTACCCTCTGCCCACGGGTTCATCGAGAAGTGGGGGGCTGGACCCCTGGAGGCCCCCCTGCAGCCCCCCTGCCCTCTCAGTCTGTGGGTGCTCAGCAGGACCTGAGATCCCAAGGCCCTGACACCGCACAAGAGTAGAGTTGAGGGCGCAGGTTCAGGGCCCGGCTGCCCCGGCTGCCCGGCCGCACACAGACGTGACATGTCCCGTCCAGCCTTCCTGGGTGGACACCGCGCACACTGCCCCTCGAGCCCCACAGAGGACTCCACACCTGTGACGCCCCACTCGCCCTCTTTCCTCTGTCTGTCCGTCTGTCTTTGGTGCTGGGGTGCTGAGATTTCAGGCTCCTGAGTAGCCGGGGGTCCAGCCGGGAGCCCCACTCCTCCGGCTTCCGGCTTCTCCCTAGTGGTTTCTTGGGGGGGTCGGGCTGGCCTCACGGCCATCACCGGGCACAGGCACGCGTGGCATGTCCTGCTGAGCCCGGCCCCGGCTCCGGACAGGGCCTGTCTCAGCCGAGGCGTCCTGGGGAGCGGAGCGGAGCCCCCCTCCCCCCCCCCCCCCGTCCTCAGGACCCTTTTCTCCCCCGTGCAGAGGAGGACGACGTCGGCTGCCCCGAGGGCTTTGAGCTGGACACCCAGGGCGCGTTCTGTGTGGGTGAGCACCCCCCACACCCCGAGTCTGGCACAGGCACGGGAGTCCTCCAGCCTGGTGTGACCCCCCCTCCCCCCCGCCTCTCTCCCTGCCCAGACAGGGACGAGTGTTCGGGGGGCCCCAGCCCCTGCTCCCACAGCTGCCACAACGCGCCGGGCCGCTTCTCCTGCTCCTGCCCCGAAGGCTTCGCCCTGACCCGGGACGGCCGGCGCTGCAGAGGTGAGCGGGCCCGCTGCGCAGCAAGCGGGGTCTCCAGACCCAGGGGACCCCCCCCCCCGCCCCCCGCGCCTGAAGACATCCCTATCGGCCGGGAAGCTCCCATCCCCGCGGGGTCCCTTGCTGCTGAGAGGGCCGCAGACCAGAGAGGTCCAAGAGTTAGGGGGGGACGGTGATCTGGGGACAGAGACGCATGCGCGCGCCCCACGCTTATCATGGCCCCCTGGGCCCAGACCCACCTGGAATCTTCCCTGCGGGGCCCCGGGGGCCATGGCGCTGTCTGGAGCCCCTGTGGGAAGCCGCCGGCTGGGGTCCTCGGGCCCCCCGAGGCGGGCGGGCGGGCGGCAGGCGGGAAGGGGCGGGCCGGGCCCCTGGGCTCATCCAGGGCGAAGCCCGCGTGGGCCGGCCGGCCGGGCGGGGGCCGGGGCCGGGGCGGGGCGGCCGCGCGCGCGCACTGGCGCGTGCAGCTGCGTGCCCGGCCCGCAGACGTGGACGAGTGTGCGTGGGAGGCCCGCCCCTGCCGCGAGGGCCAGCGCTGCGCGAACCTGCTCGGGTCCTACCGCTGCCTCCCCGCCTGCGCGGCCGGCTTCCGCGTGGCGGCTGACGGGGCCGGCTGCGAAGGTGACGGGGTCTTTCCTTCCTGTGCCTCGGGTCATCTGCTCCTTTGGGGGGGGGGCAGGTCACCCCCGCGGCCCCTCCCCTGCTCCCCCTGCCCCGGGTCAGGGCCCAGAGCCTCCCGACCTAACGTTCCAGGTGTCGGGCTGGCGAGGCCTCCTGGCCCCTTGGGGACAGGCCAAGGGAGGGAAGCATGGTGACTCTGAACTCAGAGGTGGCGGCCGGTCCTCCTCCATAGCCCTCAGACCAGGAGTGGGGGGGGGGGGGGCAAGAGCTAGTGGGCAGCAAGTGTCACTGCAGGTGGAAAAAGGAACAGCGGCTGAGGCCCGGGTATGGAGGGACTTGGACATTCCTGAGGGAGAGAGGTGGGGGGGGGGAAGCCCCACCCTGACCACCCTCCCCCCAAGATGTGGGGAGGGGCCCTGGGGAAAGCCCCACCCTGACCACACCCACCTCCCATATGTGGTGGGGGGGGACTGGGGAAAGCCCCGCCCTCCTGACCACCCCCACACCTGTGCTCCCCAGATGTGGACGAATGCTTGGAACAGTTGGACCAGTGTCATGCCAGCCAGCTGTGTGAGAACACTGCCGGCGGCCACCACTGCAGCTGCCCCCGGGGGTACCGCCTCCAGGGCCCAGGCCTGCCCTGCCTAGGTACGGGGCTACCCGGGGCCCCCGGTCGGCAGCCCCCCGGCTGGGGCGGTGGGGTTTTTTGGCCACGGTGAGTTCTGAGAATGACCACAGTGGCAGCAGAGGCCAGCTGTGCTCACCGGGACCCCATCTCCGCTTGACCCCAGCCCAGCCCCGCGGGGTCACCTCCTAGAGGCCAGGAAGGGGGGAGGGAGGTAAGGTGGGCCTCCGAGAAGCCAGAGCGGGATGGGAATAAACGGCCCAGTCTGTGCCAAGGCTCTGTGGCAGGGCACACGGGAGCCTGGGGGGGGATAACCCCCCTGGGAAGTGGGTGTCAGGGTGCAGAGCTGGGGTCAGCGGCAGGCTGGTGAAGAGGCCCCCCCCCCCAGGCCAGCCTGGAGGCAGCCAGGCTCAAGCGGCAGACCTTCAGCAAAAAAAAAAGCTCAGGGACAGCGTCCAGATCCTAAGTTCAAGCCCCACGACCAGCACCAACAACTGACCCCCTCCGCACCCACCCCTCCGCAGACATCGACGAGTGCTTGCAGCTGCCCAGGCCCTGCGCCCACCGGTGCCACAACCTCCAGGGCGGCTACCGCTGCGTGTGCCCGCCGGGCCGGGCGCTCCTGTGGGGCGGCAAGGCCTGCGCCCCGCTGCAGCCCGGCGAGGACAACGCCACCACCCTCAGCCATCGGGGCTCCTCCCGCGCCTGGTGCCCCCCCGGCTTCATCCGGCAGAACGGCGTCTGCGCGGGTAAGGCAGATCGCCCCCCCCCCGCACTCACCCCTGTGGTGGGGGGGGGTCTGCTTCGCCCTTGCAGGCTGTGCGGGTGGGCAGGGCCTCCTCGGTACTCAGAGGGAAGAAGGGAGAGTTTGGGAGGGACAGAATATTCCAGACGCAGGAGTGAGGAGAGACCGGCAGGAAGACACCTGGAGCTGGAAGCTGCGCAGGGGCGAAGCGGAGGTGGCAGCGTGTCTGGGGGGGGGGGCTGTGTTGGGGAGGGGGGTCACTTGAGGCCTGAGGGGGGGCAGGACAGGGTCTCCGACCCCCCCAAGCTCGGGCTGGGTGCAGCAGCGCGGGGCGCAGGCCGCCTCTGGCAGGAGCAGAGGGGGCGGGAGGGCGTGACTCAGCCTCTCCCCCCACCCCCCCACCCCCCCCCACCCCCCGCCCAAGCCAGATCTCGACGAGTGCCGCGTGCGGAGCCTGTGCCAGCACGCCTGCCGCAACACCGAGGGCAGCTACCGGTGCCTCTGCCCCTCCGGCTACCGCCTGCTCCCCAGCGGCAGGGCCTGCCAGGGTGAGCGCCCGCCATCGCCCGCCCAGACACGGGCTGCGAGCGAACCCGAGCCCGGCCCGGCTGCCCCGGGGAGGGAGGAGAGCCCCGGGCCCCCCCCCCCCCGCCCCCCGAGAGCCCCGGGCCATGCGGACAGACTCCAAGCTTCCCCCCAGGGTCGGCCTAGCTCGCTGGTGTGTGTGCGTGTGTGTGTGCATGTGTGTGCGTGTGTGTGCGTGCGTGTGTGTGCGTGTGCGTGCGTGTGTGTGCGCGTGCGTGCGTGTGTGAGAGAGGGTACTGGGCTTGACCTCAGGGCCTGGGCGCTGTCCTTTTCTGCTCAAGGCTGGCGCTCTACCACTCGGGCCACAGCTCCACTTGTGGCTTTTGGCTGGTTCGTTGGAGATAAGAGTCTCCTGAGCTGGGCGCTGGCGGCTCACGCCCGTCATCCTAGCTCCTCAGGAGGCTGAGACCCGAGGATCCTGGTTCAAAGCCAGCCCAGGCAGCTAGCCCGTGAGACTCTGACCTCCAGTGAACCGCCAGAAAACCGGCAGTGGCGCCGTGGCGCAAGCGGGTAGAGCGCCAGCCTTGAGCCGAAGAGCTCAGGGACGGCGCCCAGGCCCAGAGGTCAAGCCCCATGACCGTCCTGACCCCCCGGGAAGGAGATGAGGGTGGGGTCCCCTTCCAGGAGACCCAGGCTCCCCCACAGCCCCCAGGCCCTGGGAGGATGGGAGAGGCTGCCCACGAGGCTGGGCCCTGGGTCTTCACCCCTGTATTCCCTTCCTGGTTCCGGGGGGGGGGGGTCCCCTCTCCTCACCTGCCGCCACCCTCCACCCAGACATCAACGAGTGTGAGGAGGACGGCATCGAGTGCGAGCCCAGCCAGATGTGCTTCAACACCCGCGGCGGCTACCAGTGCGTGGACACGCCGTGCCCTGACACCTACCGGCCGGGCCCCGGCCCCGGGTAAGGCGGAGCGGGGGCTCCCCGGCACCGCGGGCGGTGGGTGACCCCGGGCTGGGGCTCTGAGCGCCCTTGCTGTGGGGGTGCAGGGTGCCCGGGGCTCCCGGGGGCGGGGCGGGGCGGGGCCTCCCTCTCTGGGGCTCCCCGGGACCGTCGCGCCGCCCGCCCGCCCGCAGGACCTGCTTCCGCCGCTGCTCGCGGGACTGCAGCGCCCCGGGCGCGTCCACCCTGCAGTACCGGCTGCTGCCGCTGCCCCTGGGCGTGCGCGCCCGCCACGACGTGGCCCGCCTGGCCGCCTTCTCCGAGCCCGGCGTCCCCGCCAACCGCACCGAGCTCCGCGTGCTCCAGCCCGACCCCCGCAGCCCCTTCGCCCTGCGCCCGCTGCGCCCGGGCCAGGGCGCCGCCGTCTACACCCGGCGCGCGCTCACCCGGCCCGGCCTCTACCGGCTCACCGTGCGCGCCGCCGCCCCGCGCCGCCAGAGCCTCTTCGTGCTGCTCATCGCCGTCTCCCCGTACCCCTACTGAGGCCCCGGCGCCCGCCCCCCTGCCCCCGCCCCCCCACCCCACCCACCCACGGCTCGGGGCGCCTCCCCCCTGCGCGGACCCAGGGCCCTGCGGAGCCCGCCAGCGAGGCTGGGTGGGAGCCCACCGCTCCCCGGGACCCCTCAAGGGGGAGCCGGGCGGGGCCACAGCGCACCCCACCCCCACACCCCCGCTGAGAGGCCCTGGAGCCCGGGTGCCTAAAAATGAAGCATTCTTAACCAACTTGGCTGCCTCCAGTAGTTTTCTTTTTGCTTTGGCTGGGGTGCTCTGGGCGCCACCCCCCCCCCCAATGTCTCAGTATAGGGGGCCCTTGATCTGAATTAAATGCGCCACACAGCCATCTGCGGTACCAAAATTAAGCACATGCTCACTGCAGTTCTTAAGAATCATATTTAGGGCTGGGAATATGGCCTGGTGGCAAGAGCGCTTTGCCTCGTATACATGAGGCCCTGGGTTCGATTCCCCAGCACCATGTATACAGAAAACGGCCAGAAGTGGCGCTGTGGCCCAAGTGGCAGAGTGCTAGCCTTGAGCAAAAAGAAGCCAGGGACAGTGCTCAGGCCCTGAGTCCAAGGCCCAGGACTGGCCAAAAAAAAAAAAAAATCATATTTTATGTAAAGCTAGGTGCCCGGAGCTCACACCTACATAATCCTAGTTGCTCAGGAGGCTGAGACCTGGAGGGTCAAAGGCTAAAGCCAGTTGGGGCAGAGAAATCCCCAGGACTCCATCTCCATAATCAGCAACAAAAAGCCAAGCTTGGTGGTATGGCTGGGGGGGGGGAGGGGGTGCTCTCCTCTCCCCTCTCCTGGGCTGGCAGGGCGGCTCCCCCCCCCCCCCCCGGCTCAGTGGGGCACAGCCACGGCCTGCCCCCCCCCCCCAGTCTCCCATGGGTAAGGGAAGCCCAGGAGAGACCAGATAGTCCCCGGACTGCTAAGTGACTGGTTGAAAATGGACACTTGAGTGGGGAGGAGGGTACTGGAACTTGAATGCAGGGTCTCTGGTCTTCCCTTGGATTCTTGCTCTCTGCCACTTGAGCCACACCTCTATTTCTGGCTTTTTGGTGGTTCGTTGGAGGTAAGAGTCGTCCGTCTGGATTCCCAGCCCCCATCCTCGGGTCTCAGCCTCCAGTGTGTGGCTGGGATGGCGGAGGCGGTTCACGCGGCCCGGGGCTCTGCTTGTTTTTCTTTAGCAAAGGGTCGGGCGTCAACCGCTTGGGGCTTCTCAGAACGTCCAGTCTCTGTTGCAACGATTGCTCTGTCCTTGCTGAGCAGGGCGGCCACAGAGGACGCGCCACTGTATGGGTGTGGCCCCGTGCCAATAAAACTTTATTGGTGGAAGCTCGCTTTCAAATGCACGGTCATTTTCACACTCATTGATTCCCTTCTTCTCCCCCTCCCCCCACCCCCAGTCCCTTACAATCTCCCCCCCTCCCCTCCCCCATGTGGAGGAATTCCAGGCGGGGTGGAGGTGAGGTGGGGGCGGGGCTTACCAGGTTCTCCACGCCCATTGGTCCAGGCCCCACCTGTGAGAACTGCTCGGGCTCCACACTCCTCCTTGTGTAACCCTAGGGACCAGGGGTCAGAACTCTGCTTTCTGCTGGGCTGTTCATTCCTCTCCCCCCCCCCCCCCCCCCCCCCCCCCCCCCGCCAGACTTTGCAGCCCAAGACAAGAGATCCGATTGGCCCTGGGTGCCGCAGGAGCAGGAGGAGGGAGGAGCCAGCTTCCTTCTCCGGGGTGCTTTCTGGCTGGATGCTCTCTCCACCTGGGGGGGGGGGGGGCGGCCTTTCAAGTGTGTGACACACTTATTGGCTGACTGTCTAGCGTCTTAGGAACTTGATTTTACTCTCCCAGGAGCTCCAGACGCAGGATATAATGTCCCCATGTCACAGACAAGGGAATAGAGGGCTCAACCGGGCCCTCCTGGCCCCCAGGGACACGGCTGAACCCCCCGGCATTTGGGTGGCCCCCCCCAATCTGTCTGGAGCTGGGACACGCAGGCCAGGAGCTTGGCCTGGACCGCGGCGCACACTGGCGATGGCCTAGGCTAGACTCTGCCCCGACCCACTGTCCTCCCCCCCCCCCACCACGGGGGTGGCCGCCTGGCAGAGGCCCCGCCAGCCCTGAGGAGGTCATTGGCCGGGGGCGTGTCCAGCCGCCCCGGCCCGGGGCCACCCGGTCTCCAGAGCAGGAGTGGAAAACAGCTCTGCGTGCGGTCACTCATTAAACGCCCAGACGCAGCGTTTCCGAGAACCCGCCGCTGGACTCCGTGTTCTTCTGGGTGGGGAGTGAGGTCATCCCGGCTCCGGTCATTCTGGGGGGGCCCTGGACAGTGGGGAAGGAGGTTCTGGCCCTGACCGGGAGAGGTCAGCGGGGACTGCGTGCCCCTGGCGCCCTTGGGGCGGCTGAGGACAGTAGTTTTGCGCAGGGCACGGACGTCACGGGCCGCTGGGAGACGCCATGACATCGCATTGTTGAGGGGGTCCCTGGGCCGTTCGGACAGAGCCCGCTCTTCTTCCAGGAGCACCCCTCCCCCCCCCCCAGGCCAGCTGCAGTTGTGAGAGGCAATTTACAAGCTGCTTTTCCTGGGCTGGTAAATTAACTGAACGCTAGCACCCAGCCCCCCCCCCCCAACACACACACTTTGCATCCACATCCTGGGACACACCCCCCCCCCCCAGCCTTTCCCTCCTGAAGTCACTTTACAACCATCTGGGGCTCCAGGAAAGATGGGGTTCGCCGACAAGCACTCCATGACAGTCAAAAAGGCCTCTCAGACCAATGTTGCATTCGGCTTCAAGATCCCCCAAAAGCTACAGACCACCAACCAGACAGCCGAGAGGAAGATGGAGCTGAAGTCAGCGGGGGCCACCCCCTGGGCCCTGAGGCCATTTTGACTCCAAAGACCTTTCCACCCCTTCCCGCAACTCTCCCTGTTTGGCTGAATCCTAAAGAAGGCTTGAAGATGGGCTGCCAGGGAATAAATCTCTCTCTCTCTCTCTCTCTCTCTCTCTCTCTCTCTCTCTCTCCCCCCCCCCCCCCCAGTTGGTTGAACTCAGGGCCTCCGGCTGTCCCTGAGCTTCTTTTGCTCAAGGCTAGCAAGCTACCACCCTTGAGCCACAGCCACTTCCGGTTTTCAGGCGGTTGATTGATAACCGATAAGCCCTGCTGGACCGTCCGTGCGAGCCGGGAACCCCGACGATCCTCAGATCTCAGCCTCCCGCGCAGCTAGGATTACAGGGGGAGCCTCTCGCGTGGGGCTCGCCACGCCTCTTTCCAGGCCGAGCGGCTGGACCTCACACAGGACTTTGGGCTTGGGGTCTAAAATCCTAGTTTCACAATGAGGATCCGGCACTGGGGCGTGGGGAGGGCAGGCAGGAAGGTCACCGGATGCAGGTGATGTTAGGAAAATGGAGGAGAAAGGGAAAGGCCTGACTCGATCCCCTGCGGGGGAAGACAGTTTATTGCCAGCAAGGGGCACAGGCCTTCCTGCGTGTTTGGAGGTTGTACGAGGGACTGGATTATGTAGGGCCTGACGAGGAAACAGAATTTTTTTTTTTAATGGGTTATGGTCTCCTGGGGGCCCAGAATGGACTAACCTGCCCTGCGGTCAGGCATGCGGTTAGGCCTGTTCACGTGCACCCGGTGTCTTGCTTGACCTGGGGGAATAAGGTATCAATCAATCCTTCAGGTGAAGGTTTCCCTCTAGAAGTAAGGACGGTCACTTAGGGCCCTTGACTTCCGTCGCAGAATGCTTTCTGCACAAGTCATAATGGTAAGAACATTTGGCAGAGCTTTATTAGGTAATCAGGCAGACAAAAAGCAGACAGAAGGAGCAGAAAGGCGGAGTGAGGGCGCTCCCAAGAGAGACACAGAGCTCTTGGCCTTTTGTGGGGATTTACATGATAAGAGCAGGGGGGGTCTGACCTCAAAGTTATGCAATGGTAGGTGCTCTGAGCGGTGATCTTTGTTCTAATCATTCCCAGAAGAACTACTACTCTAGAGGTCCAGCTCTTTGGGACGTTTTATGGCATCCTGCCATAAAACAGATGCTAATCCTTGAGATAAGGAAGATGTTTCCTCATCTCTCTCAGAAGCAAAGAACTCTGCTTGTGTGTCTCTAACTACCTCCTTTCTCTGAGATGCCTTCTCCAGGTGTCCTTTCCTCTGGGCCTCATTTGCCCCCTAAAACAACTTGGGTCCCCTTAATCTTCAGCTAATGGGTGAAGATCAGGGCCCTCCGGTATTTGTCTGAGTTTTTTTGTGTCTTTTTTTATTCCTAGCTGTTGTTGACCACGCCTCATTGTTCTGCCTCTGGAACACAGGGAAGGTGTCCCCAGCTGGGACCGCGACGGCCAGGCGGGCAGAAGGAAGGAGGGAAGGTCTGTCCTGTGGGTGAACACATCTCTGCTATGGTGGCAGCAAGCCAGCTTGAGACAGGAGCTGATGAGGACAGGGAAGGGACCAGACCACAGGCTCATCTAAGGAACAGCAAGCCAGGAGACCACAGGGCGGGAAAGAGCCTGATAATGTCATTCAGTCCTTAGTATCTCTGGGTAGACACCTCTAAAATGGAACAGGTTTCCCCCCCCCCCCCCCCCCCCCCAAAAGTAATTACAGTATCATGCCTATTACACCTAAAAAAAAAAAAAATGAACAGCAGTTCCCTGACTATCATCAGTTGCCCTGTCAGAGTTTAATTTGTAGTTGTTCGTAAAGATGCACACTTAACGAAAAAAATACCAGCCAAGTGTTGGTGGCACATGTTTGTAACCTCAGTACTTCAAAGGTCAAAACCCGGACCACAAGTTCCAGAACAGCCTGAATGACATGATGAGGCTCTGTGTCAAACAAACAAAAGGCAGGATTCAATTAAGTCTACACAACCACAACATATCTAATTATATCTTTAATGTCTCTTTTTAATCCCAAAGTTTCCGCCTGCATGTTTTTTGTTATAAAAATATTAAAATTCACTTTGACACACAATTATTCCAGGAATGTAAGGTTGATTCAGTTCCTGGAAGCCAATCTATGTATCTCACCACATTTGTAGATTTAAAGCACAAAGTATACTTCCAATGAATGTAGAAATAGCACTTAACACATTTTAGCATCTACTTATGATAAAAGCTCAATAAACTGCGACCAGAAGTCAACTTAACCTAGTTTAATAAAGAAAAGATCTTTGAGTCCGGTGTTGGTGGCTCGCCTGTAATCCTATAGTTCAAAGCCAGCCTGGGCAGAACAGTCTGAGAAACTCCATCTCCAAGTAACCACTAACAAGAAGGCTATAAATGTGACTCAAATGGTAGTGTGGCACCTGAGGAGGCAAGTCCAGAGAGCCCAAGCCCCTGCGTCTAAACCGCAGTTCTAGCAAAGGTCTGTGAGAACCCTACACCCAACATCTTACTTGAAAGCAAAAGACTAAATGAATTCTTTTCCCAAGGTCACGTACAAGGCCAGGACAGCTGCCTTCACCAACCAATTCAGCCCTACTGGGAATCGGTACCACTGTAGCAAGGCAAGAAAAAAAAAAAAAAGGCACAAAGATAAGGGAAAAATAAAACTCTCTGTTCATATTATTGTCTACATAGAAAATCCTAAAAGGAGGCTGGGAAGGTGGCTTAGTGGTAGAGTGCTTGCCTAGCATGCATGAAGCCCTGGGTTCGATTCCTCAGCACCACAAACACAGGAAAAGCCGGAAGTGGTGCTGTGGCTCAAGTGGCGGAGTGCTGGCCTTGAGCACAAGAAGCTCAGGGACAGTGCTCAGGCCCTGAGTTCAAGCCCCAGGACTGGCAAAAAAAGAAAAAAAAGGAAAATCCTAAAGTAATTATTTACACAATTCTACTAGAATTAATCAGTAGAATTCAAGGCTAATATATAAAGTCCAATGGCAAGAAACAGTTACAAAATGGCGTTTAAAATTTCATTTGCAGCAGCACCCAAAAAATAAGAAGTAGAGATGTGGCTCAAGTAGTAGAAGTCCAGCCTTGAGTGCAAAAGGCCAAGTAAGAGGAGTGCAAGGCCCTGAGTTCAAGCCCCAGTACCAGCACACACGTGCACGCACGCACGCGCACGCACACACGTTAAAATATTTAGAAGTGAATTTGGAAGGAGATGAGCAGGAGCTGTACGCTGACAACCACAGAGCGTTGCTCAGCCAATGTAGCGCTGAGGTCTCTGGGCGCTTCCGTGGGAACTGCGGACTTCATAGCGCCATCAAAGCCGCCCCGGCACGCCAGGCCTCTGCCTGAGAACAGGTCTCCGCCTGTCAACCCACCCGCGGCACCCGAGGAAGCAGAACTGCTGGGTGCAACGTGCCTAACCCAGGAGAGTGCTGTCTCACGGGACCGTGTTGTTCACGCCCGCGTCACAGACCCCAGGCCTTTTCCGAGGGTGTCCACCCAGCGCGGTGGTCCATTTAGAGCACTCACGGGCTGAAGAAAACTTGCAAAGCCCCAGCTCTTCCAGTTCTGGATCTTTCTACCTTGCTTGCTGAGATGTGGGAGGCAAGTTCTTCATAAAGGGGTTTTGGATACATAAAAAAAGTGGGGCGGAGAGGGGAGACCGGGGGAGGGGGCTGGCGGTTGTCTTTCTGGCTGCTTCCTGCTGACATGGGGGCGTCGAGGAGTCCCTGGGGCTGGGGTCTTCAGGGTCCGGGTCTGCTCTGGGCAGGGCAGGGTGGTGTAAGCGAGGCGTCTGTGGCCTGCAGCACGGCCTCCACGTGCTCCTAGGTAGCGTCCCAAGTGCGGGCGGTCACCCTGCTAAAGAGAAACTTGAAAAAGGCGAGACCAAGCAAAAGGCTGACAAGGTGGCAGGACCAGGTGACAAGAATGACCCAGGCCTTGATCACTTCCTGCAAACAGCAGGTAACAAAGGCAAGAATGCCCCATTAGAAGGCTGACAGGTATGGACGCGAGATGGGCGAGCTCATTACTGCTTTCCTTTGGTCTCCCAGCTCTGGTTAATTTTTGCAAGGGCGACTCCATTTAGGAGGTGACACCATCCCCTCTTGCTCCAGGACTAGCTTTTGTCCCAAGGGTCTAGGTGCTTGTTGGTGGGATGGCCTGTCCCAGTGGGCACGTCTTGTGTCACTCATGGGGTTTGACTTGCGGGCCTGGGCGCTGGCCCCGAGCATTTCTGCTCAAGGCTAGTGCTCTACCACTGTGAGCCACAGCACGAGTTCTAGAATTCTGGCACAGCACCGCTTCCAGAAATTTGCTGGTTATCTAAAGATGAGAGTCTCTTGATTTGCTGGCTAGTTGGGAGATGGAGTCTCAGAGGGGTTTTTCTGCCCAGGCTGGCATTGAACCAGGATCCACAGATCGCCCCTTACTCCCAATTAAAGCAATGCGGAGATCAAATAGAAATACAATTTTCATTTTTATTCTTCATTGCATATAACATTTTAGGATACTAGTTGAAGTTAAGACATGGTAGGTGTCACTAAGCCTTTGTGATGACAACGGAAGAACGCAGGACTTGGTGCCCTTTACCGAGCTCCATACCCAACGGAGCTTACATATTAAACAGGGGGGAAAATGACATTTGAGCTAAAAGGTGTTCATTTGAAGGATCTTGACATAAACAAACACTCAAGTGAACTTGGTTTAGATAAGCAGTTACTTTCACAGATGGGACGTAAAGAATGAGATGCTGGTTTTCAGTGTAAATCGCAGCCAACTGAATTACGTATTAATTTTACTCATAAGCTCTATCTTTTAAGACATAGTCATACCACCTGCTACATACTCAAATGTTCTGGGGTTTGTCTTCCTCCCTTTTTTGGAACGAACATTTTAAGACATTTTTTACTTTCCAAATCCTTTCTTATCCAGAGGAAATCATTCTTGTTCCCTCAATTCCTTTCCCAAGGTTTTCCTTACTAACTTTCCTCTTTCTTTACCTTTCTCCTCACTGGTTTTTTCCATCACCGCTGGCTAGGAGTGTCTAGGAGCCGGTCTGGGTGTGTAGGGGACCCTCAGGCCCCTCCTCATTTCCCTGGAGAATTGTTTAAATCAGCAAGAGTAAAATCGAAAGTTCCTAACAGCAGGCCAACCCGACCATTGTTGACCAGATAGTGAGACCAGATTTTGGTAGATAAACAAATCAGTTTTCTTTGACTGTAAATCAGTCAGCTCAAGAGCAGTAAGATTAGTAGACCGCAGGCAAGCCGATGGGGTGTCTTTGGGAACAATTTGGAAAATCTAGCAAGACGAAGGAGCCTGTCCCATCGCTTCAGGCATCCCTGAGGCTTTGGGAGACAAACAGAAAGATCCCAGCCATTAGGAGAGGGTGTCCCCAAGGTCTTAACTAAAGGGTGTCAGGGGGTCAGCCTCTGGGGATCCCACAGGAAGGAGGGGGCTCCTGGAGTCCCTGGGTCAGGGTGGGAGGCGCCTCTTCCATGGACCCGGCTGGTTACCTTGTCGGGAAGGCGTTTAACTGATGGGTGGAGTTGGTCAAACCTCGAAGAGCCTCCTGCCTGGAGATCAAGAGTCCAGGGACAGGAGAAGGGGGGGGGGGTGGGAGGATGAGGCCTTTTCTGGATTTACACAGGGGGCCAATAAGACCTCAAGGCACGGGAGGTGGCCGTCCACCAGGCATGCACCGCTTACAGGAGGCAAAGGCCACCAGGTCGGTTCAGGCGGTTTAGCCCAAAGTAAGCTCGGAGGGCTCTGCGCTCCCGACGGAGAAAGGCCTGGGCAAGAGAAGGAAAAAGGCTCCATGAGAGGCGGCCAGGAGGCGGGCAGAGGGGACCCAGTCACTCCTGCCACTTCTCCTCTCCCAGGTGTTGGCACAGTGTGTTAGGAAAATGGACAATGGAAAAGGAATAGGCCAGACTCGATGGTCCATAGGTGAGGACTAGTTTATTGCCGGTGAGGGGCACAGATCTTCCCACGGGTTTGGCGGCTGTGAGAGGCACTGGATTTTGGGGTGGGCTTATATAGGGCTTAGCAGGAAGCAGAAAATAATAAATGGGCTATGGTGGGGGGGGGAGTGTTGTCAAGGTCAGAATGACCTGCCTGTGGACAAGCACGTGCTTTGCTTGACCCTGGGGAATTATGCAGGACTCAATCCTTCAGCTAGGATTTCAGGCATGTGCTACCAAGCCCATTTCAGTCCGTTAGGTATTTGCATGCACGTGCGTGTGTGTGTGTGTGTGTGTGTGTTAACTGGGGGCTTGAACTCGAGGCCTGGGTAACATCCCTTCCCTTTTTTGCTCAAAACCACTTGAGCCACTGCTTCATTTCCAGCTTTTTGCTAGTTAATGGGAGATAAGAGTCTCACAGACTTTCTGCCTCGATTGGCTTTGAACTTTGATCCTCAGATCTCAACCCTCTGAGTAGCTATGATTACAAGGCATGAGCCACTGGTGCCCGGCAGAAACCATTTCTGCAGCAAGGAATAAAGACCCAAGCACTCCAGAAACCTGGGGTTGGAATCTCAGCTCCATTCATTGAGTCTGAGCAGAGGCCAGAGGGCCAGAAAATGGACTTTAGTTCTGTTACACCACTTAGGGAGCAGGTGACCTTGAGAAACACACACACACACACACACACACACACACACACACCCATACTGTGGTTCCCACCTATAAGACAGGGATGATCATAACAGCTATTTCCTACAGGGTAATCTGGAGACAGGAGGTGCCTCCCTCACCCTGGGCCCTCGTGGTTACCACGTGGGGCTGGGCGCCCCTGACCCCTCCCCGCTCTTAGACGGCAAGGGCTGGCTGGCTGGGCCCCGCTGGCGTCCGCATGCAGTCTGACGGCGAGGCGGGCGGCGGCCGGGCCCGTGGGCCCCCACGGCCCAGGCGCAGGTGCCCGGTGCGCTGTGGGCGTGGACCGGGCCGTGGCCGGGGTGCGGGGGCCGCGGATCCGGGTCTGTCTGCCTCCGGTGGGCACAGCTCCCAGACTCGTTTTTAACAAGCCGGGCTCCGCCCCTGTGAGCCTCAGCCTCCCCCCCTCCCGCCCGTGGGTCAGCGCCGGCCAGCCTTAGTCACCACTGACTGGGCGCCCTGGGGCATCTGGGCAGATTGGGGCAGTGCCGGGCCCGGGGGGGCTCAGAAAGGAAGGCGCAGCTCGCCCGGAATAAAAGCGGGCGCGAAGCTCGCGCGGTGAACGCCTTCCAGTCTCCAGGGGTCCAATACGTCGCTAGACGGCTTCGACCGCTGCTAGTTACGCGGGTTCCGGGGAGCCATCGGACCCCCAGGCAGGGCCGCGGGCTCGCTGCGAGCGCCCCCGCCGCCCGTGCGCCCGAGGAGGCGGGGTGGGCACTGAGCCCCAGGCCCGGACTGGAGGGGGGGGGGGGGAGAGGCGTGGGGAGGGGCGGGGCCGGGCCGCGGAAAGGCCTGGCCACGCCCCCGGGCCTGGACTCCTGCTCTCAGCGGGAGAGGAAAGGCCTGGCCACGCCCACCCGGGCCTAGACTCCGGCTTTCATTGGAAGAGGAAAGGCCTGGCCACGCCCCCCGGGCCTGGACTCAAGCTCTCAGTGGGAGAAGGGGGCGGAGCCGGGCCGCCGAAAGGCCTGGCCACGCCCCCCGGGCCTGGACTCCGGCTCTCAGCGGTCCAGAAAGGGCTGGCCACGCCCACCCGGGCCTAGACTCCGGCTTTCAGTGGGAGAAGGGGGCGGGGCCGGGCCGAGGAAAGGCCTGGCCACGCCCACCCCGGCCCGGACTGCGGCTTCCAGCGGGGGCAGGGGGCGGGGCCGGAGGGAGGGAAAGGCCTGGCCACGCCCACCCCGGCCCAGACTGCGGCTTCCAGCGGGGGCAGGGGGCGGGGCCGGAGGGAGGGAAAGGCCTGGCCACGCCCACCCCGGCCTGCACTCTGAGAGGCTCCCCGCGGGGGCCCGGCCGGGGCGGGGCCTCGCGCGCGCGTGTCCCCACGTGTCCCAGCGCCCCCGCCCTGCCCCGGGCCCTGCTCTTATAATCCGAGCGCTTGGCTCTCTTGGCCTTGTTCTGCCGCTCTCCTCGGCCACCTGCCTCCCGGTAAGGATCCCTCCGGCCCCTCCGGCCCCTCCGGCCCCCGCCGGCTTCCCCTCTGCGCGACCCCAGCCCGAGCGGCGCGGAGGCCGAGGCTGCGCGCGGCGGTCCGCGGGGTGCGCGCAGGGCGAACCCCTCCGGGCTCGGGCACACACCTGGCACCTGGGTCCTGACGGCGCCCGTCCTGGGTGGGGGTCACGGGCCCCGGGGCTTGGGGAACAGGTGGGGCCACTGGTCCCCTGTGCCAGCCGGTCCTTTCTGGATCTTCCTTCCTCGGTGCGGGGTGTGCGTGTGTGTGTGTCCCCAGATGGAGGCCCTGGGGGTCCGGAGCGTGTGGGGGCTCCAGATTCCCACGCTCCCGCCCCCCCTCACCCTTGGTCCCTCTAACCCCCTCCTCACCCCCACCCCCCGCGTGAGAGCAGAGCTCCCCCATCTCAGCCCCTTGCCCTCTGGGGCTCGGGCGCAGTGCCTTCCCCTGAGCCTCAGTTTACCCGGGGTTTACGACTGGGCTCCCCCACCCCTCCCTGTCTCGGTGGGCTCCACCCGTCTGGTTTCCCGCCGGGCCGGGCCTGGCTCCGTGGGAGGGGCAGGAAATGTCCACCTCGGGGCTGTTTTTTTTGCTTTCCGCCCCGGGGCGGCTTCGCCCGCGCCCTCCCGGGAGGCCGGGACCTTGCGAAAGGAGGGAAAGCGCCCGGGCCGCGCTCTCCCCCCACCCCAGGGCGGGCGGCCGGCCTCGACGGTCCTTTCGGAGAGGTGGGGGTGCGGGTAGGAGCCGGACCCGTCCTTACCCCGGAGATGGGCCGGCAGAGCCGTGGCTTCCAACCCCACGGCTCTCCCCACGGCCCCAGGCTGGGGCTCTGTCGGGAGGCGCTGGGGCGGTGGAGAGCCGTGAACTGGACTGACAGCGTCCCCGGCTCTGGGGTAGAGCTGATGGAGGGGGGCGATAGCGCAGGCCGGCCGCCAGAGGTGCCGTCCAGCCGGAGCCTTGGGGAGCCCTGGGTGGAGTCAGCCCCAGACCCACCTGCTGTGCCAGCTCTTCACCGTGCACCTCTGCTCCCCCCTACCCCCCCACCCCCGGTCCTGGGAGGGCAGCCAAGGCAGCCAGGAGCCTTCTCCAGAGTCCTGAGCACAGTGACTGGCTTGCCTGCGGGCAGACACGTGCAAACAGGCTCCGCACTGGATTCTGGGTCTGAAAGGCTCTGTCATTTCTCTTGTTCATTTGCTTTGGGCAAATTAATCTGGCTCCCTCCCTCAGCAGATTTGGAGGAGGCCGGGCTGCCACAGGCACTTTGTGTATTAGTAAAATAAATAAATGAAGAAAGATCAAAGTGCTTTTCAAGCCAGGACCTGGAGGCTCACACCTATAATCCTAGGCTGAGATTTGAGGATCTCCAGTTCAAAGCCAGCCCAGACAGGAAAGTCTGTGAGACAGTTATCTCCAGTTAACCACTAAAGAGCTGCCAGTGAAGCGGGGCTCAAGTGGCAGAGCACCAGCTTTGAGTGGACAAAGCCAACTGAGAGAGTAAAGGCCCTGAGTTCAAGTCCCAGTACTGGAGGGAGAAAAAAGGATCAATGTGCTTTCCCTTTCTCCTGTTCCTAGGAGATTGTTCTGAATATCTCTCACCAGTCAGGTGACAGGCACCTGCTTAGTCTTCTTGCCTGCCACCGCGGGGCATTTCTATAAAGTTTGGTTAGAAGCCAGACTTGGTAAAGAGATGCAGTTCTTCCAAGAGAAAGTTTAGGATTCTTTAAGAATGGTCACATTTTTAAATTATCTTTAAGTAGTTGTCACAATTCAATGTGGTTACTATTCAGCACGTCAGTTTATGAATAGAATGCATCTTGAATCACATCACATTATTAGTATCACGGTATCCATTATTCTCTTACGCTGTATTCTGATAGGATGGTGTGCCTCCTTCTGGTCAGCGTTGGAATTGCAGCCTAGCTCTGTCAGACACAAAGGAAGGCACCAACCTTCGGTGCTAGGACTGATTTCCAAGAGGGACGGGGTTGGGGGCCTGGAAGATCGGTCTAGACAGCTGCAGTTCTGAGCTGGGCCCTGCAGGACCTACAGAGAAGCAGAAGACCATTGGTGACAAGTCATTCAGGCCTGGGCTGCGTGGCAGAGGGGTGAAGTGACGCGGAAAGGGCCAAGGCCTCCTCAGGACCGGGCCTGGGCACGCACCCCCCTGGTTCTTGTTTGCGACTAGGTGGCAGTGGGACTCTGAACCTGGAGGTGACATGCTTGTGACTCCAAACACTGCCATGCTATTGCCACGCCAGGAGAGCTTTCCTGGGTGCTGAGGAGCGTCTGGCACACATTCCCTGGGCACTGGCCAGGTGATTCTGGCAGAGGCCCCAGGAAATACCCCACCTTGCCAACTAGAGCCAGACTGGCAACTGTGCGCTGCCGGTGAGGGCCGGTGAGCGTTCTGCACCTGCCTGCGGAGCCGGGAAAACCCATTCCGGTCAGCAGTATCTCAGCCCCAAGGCTCCGCTTTGCCCGGCACTTCCCTTCCTGAGCCTCCCACAAAGGCGGGAGGGGCTTGTCCCTACGAGGCTGGCGAATGGGGGTTTGAGTCCTGGGTCTGCAGCCAACCAAGCAAGTTTCTTAACCCCAAGCCTCAATTTCCCCGTCGGTACAATGCAGATAATTCCAAATGGAAGGGCTGTCCAGATTGGGTATTCACAAAGCTTGCCAACAGGCTGGGAATGTGGCTTAGCGGTGGAGTGCTTGCCTAGCATGCAAGAAGCCCTGGGTTCGATTCCTCAGTACCACATACACAGAAAAAAAACAGAATTGGTGCTGTGGCTCATGTGGTGCTAGCCTTGAGCTCAGTCCTTGAGTTCAAGCTCCAGGACTGGCCAAAACAAACAAACAAACAAAAATCTTGCCAACCTACAGAGGGCTGGTGGCTCTCACACCTGTAATCCTAGCTATTCAGGAGGCTGAGATCTGAGAATCATTGTTAGAAGCCAGCTTGGGTGGGAAAGTCTGACATTTTTATCTCCAATTAGCCACTAAAAAGCAGCAAGTCGAGCTGTGGCTCAAGTAGTAGAGCACCAACTTTGAGCAAAAAAAAGCTAAGGGATAGTGTCTAAGCCCTGTGTTCAGTACTGCCCCCCAGCCCCCCAAAAAAGCCAAGTTAGACACTTTAAATAAAAGAGGCATGGCTTTACATGGTTCCCAGTGCCTCCTAGGGAGGGAGGCTGCACTGGTGGCTTTGAGGCCCTTGGGCCCCATGGCTCCCGGCTCAGTGAGATCCTCAAGATTAGGGGGGCCACAGGGGCCAGGCTCAGGGCCCCATGTCACTTAGCTGCAGTGCCGGGCTGTTAACTTTTTTTTTTTTCCAGTCCTGGGCCTTGACCTCAGGGCCTGAGCACTGTCCCTGGCTTCTTTTTGCTCAAGGCTAGCACTCTGCCACTTGAGCCACAGCTCCACTTCTGGCCTTTTCTGTTTATGTGGTGCTGGGGATTCGAACCCAGGGCTTCACGCATGCTAGTCAAGCACTCTAGCTAGCACTGAGCCACATTCCCAGCCCAGTTGCTTTGTTTCTGCAGAGTGGTTTGCTCATCCGTGAAGACAGACTCTGACACCAGGAACCCAGCTGTCAATCAAGCCCAGGTACTTCCTGCCTTGGTTCTTCCTGCTTCCTCCCCTCCTCCATCCATCTTCCAAGGCCAGTTGCCTGGCTGTTGTTGCCAGGGGCACATCTGCTGACCTGGCAGCCCATGTCGGGGCAATCTGACCCTGCTGGGGTGGGGACAGCGATTGTTGCCCCTTGGAGGGAGGGGGGAGCTGTCGGAACCAGCCCCTGTCCCAGCCTCTTTATTCCATCATTGTTTTCCCCTTAAGTCTGAAGGGCAGCGGGCCTGAGGCCCGGGGCTGGCTGGCAGGACCCATGGGCTCGGGCTCCAAAGTCCGCCTGCCTGCATGTCCAGGCCTGAGGCACCATATTGAGCACCCTGGGAAAGCCCTTTGACCCGGGGTGGCTTTGAGCTCAGGCAGAGAGAGGGGTACACTGGGCCGCAGCCAGAGCAGAAGTGGTGGCAGGTATTGAGCCTTCTAGGCTCCCGTAGATCTTCCCTAAGGAGCCCAGTTTTGGCCCTGCCCTTGTGCCCACAAAGTGGGAACATGCCTCAGCCGTACCCCCCGCCCTGCTGCCTGCTGACCTCTCTGACCTGTCTCCAGCAATGTGCAGCGTGAGGGGTCAGGGAGAGCCTTCTGGAAGCTTGTAAGGAGCTGTGGCACATCTAAATGGCTCCTGGGAAGGAGCCCCTCCCACCTCCTGTCCTCTCGGGGCCTCGGTTTCTCCATTTGCCTAGAGTGGAGCTACAAGGGTTCATGTCAAGGCCTCTGGGTCCCCCTCAGTCACTTGCATTTGAAAACACAGGTTGCCTGAAATTGCGGTCAGTGACCAGGTGGGAGACACAGCTGGGGTGTATGGCTCCGCCCCTTTCTGTGCCCCTTGCCAGGTGGGGGACATGCTGAGTAGGAACCCAAGCTTCTTTTCGAGGCAAGCACTCTTGCCACTAGGCCATATCCCCAGCCCCCACGCTTCTTTTCTTTCTGTTTCCAGTGGGGCTTGGACTCAGGGCCTTGGGGCTAGCGCTCTACTACTGGGAGCCACAGCTCTACTTCTGGCTTGCGGTTGGTTCGTTGGAGATGAAACCGTCCCATAGATTTGTCCATCTGGGTTGGCTTTGAACTGAGATCCTCAGGTCTCCGCCTCCTGAGTAGCTAGGATGGCAGGCCAGGTTTCAGAGCCAGAGAGACATTCACTGGGGCCTTGACCACCGGACCTCTGAGTCTGCGGTTTTCCTCCCAGCCCGATACTGTAGATGGGGCTGGGGCGGTTCAGGACAGGGCACCGAGGCCCCTGGGGCCCTGCCTGGCACTGCCTTGCGTGACATGGAGCACTTCCCAAGCCAGCCTCTGAGGCTGGCCACACCCGGCTGATGAGGACACTGAGATCTCAGGATTGTAGTTCAAGGCCAGCCTCTGACACTGGCTACCCATGGCTCACGCATACTCCTGGCTAATGAGCCTGAGATCTCAGGATCGTAGTTCAAAGCCAGCTTGGGCCGGAAAGTCCCTGAGACTCTTACATCCAATTGACCACCCAAAAAGCTGAAGTGGGGCTGTGACTCAAGTAGAACACTAGCCCTGAGTGCTAGGAACTTAGGGACAGCTCCCAGGCCCTGAGTTCAAGTCCCATAACTGGTATATACACACACACATAATTGGGCCTTTGATGCTAGTTAGCTGCAGCCCTGGGGATCGGTCTGAAGATGTAGGTCGCCCCTGGGGGCCTCAGACCGCGAGGGTCCTCCGGGACTTGGACAGCGCAGAGTGCAGGGTCAGGGCCCTGGGGACGAGGTGCGTGCACGAGGATGGACCAGCCGTTCCTGGCTCCCCAGGGGCGGCCTGACCAGGGGCAAGCTGCCCGAGGCCGAGGGCAGGGCGTAGGGCCCGGCCTTGTTCCTGTGCGAGGCCGGGAGGCGGCCCCAGGCATTCACGGGCTCCTCTCTCCCTTCAGGCAGCATGTCCAGCAAGGGCTCCGTGGTTCTGGCCTACAGTGGGGGTCTAGATACATCCTGCATCCTGGTATGGCTGAAGGAGCAAGGCTACGACGTCATCGCCTACCTGGTGAGCACTTCCTGCCATGCTGTCTGTCTGTCTGTCTGCCTGTGTGTCCTGCTGCCCGTCCAGCCTGCCCCTCAGTCACCTCCCCTCCCCGTGGCTAAGCCCAGACTTCTCTACACCTGCCTTGAATCAGAAGTAGGAAAACAGCTTCTCGCTGGGCTGCTCAGCTTCGTCATCTAAAAGATGGGTATTCTTGAGAGGCCTGCCAGGCTCGGGCCGGGACTGGCTTGCACGGAGGGGGTGCTGGACCCGCGGAGGGGGTGCTGGACCCGCGCAGAGCTTCTCCTCTCCCTGTTGGGCTCCACCCACCGTTGAATCTACTTCCCTGTCGTGAGAAAAGTGTGTTGCTTCCGAGCCCTGCTGTGGCCTGGTGGCTTGGCTCTTGCTGAGGGAAAGAGGAACTGCTTTGGGATGAGGAAGGGTTTTTGTCTTAAGCTGGCTTCTTTCCCAGGTGGAATTAAGACACACCTCAGATGGTTCAAGAAATAGCTGGGGGTATAGGCATGTTTTTTTGTTTGTTGTTGCCAGTCCTGGGGCTTGAACTCAAGGCCTGAGCACTGTCCCTGGCTTCTTTTTGCTCAAGGCTAGCACTATACCACGTGAGCCACAGAGCCACTCCTGGCTTTTTCTGTGTATGTGATACAGAGAGGAATCGAACCCAGGGCTTCATGGGTGCTAGGTGGGCGCTCCACCTCTTAAGCCACATTCCCAGCCCTGTGGATATGTTCTGAGATTGTGCTAGCACTGTAAATATTATTTCAAAGTTGTTTAATGGTCACCTTAGGTAAGTATATCCCTATTCAAACTAGCCAATCACTGGCAGATTGTACAGCCGAGCACAACCAATCGGAGCAGGGGGGCGGGGCCTGCAGTGTCAGGAATAAATAGGGAGCAGCCTGCCTGCTCTGTGTCTGTGCCTGGTGTCTTTTGCTGATGGCGCACCCTTCTGCAGCCGTAAATGTTGCCTTGCTCGGACAGTTCCTTACTTTCCTGTCTGTGGTGTGGCTCTAGCGGTTCTTGGAGAGCGTGTCTATACCAGCATGCAGCCTCTGAGTCGTCACCCACCCTCACCACAGGGAAGCCACTGCCCACCCAGAACACTGGGCTGTGCGGCCCCAGGCCTGCCCTGCCGCAGCACCGCAGACTCCGCGGGCCCGGCCTGTGCTGGCTCCTCCCTATCGACACCTCGCTGTCAAATGCAAGGAGCCGCTGGGTGTGGGCCAAGCAGCCCCCCCAAGGGGCTGACCTCCGCCCCGCCCTCAGCTCAGTGCCTCTCTCTTGCACCTCACAGGCCAACATCGGCCAGAAGGAGGACTTCGAGGAAGCCAGGAAGAAGGCGCTGAAGCTTGGGGCCAAAAAGGTATAAGCAGGAAGCAGAGCTTGGGGCTGTAGGTGGGGTGTGACATGGAGGATGGGCGGTGGGGACCCTTCCCCCGCTCCCTGTCCTCTGTCCATTGTCTTCGTGCTTGAGATCAAGTTTTGATTTTCAGGTGTGTGCAGACCACCCATATTTCATCAACCCATCATCCATCCATCCACCCATCCATTCATCCATTTACCCATCCATTCATCCATCTACCCATCTATCCACCCACCCATCCATCCACCCATCCATCCATTCATCCATGCACCCATCCATCCACCCATCTACCCATCCATCCATCCATCCATTTATCCATCCACTTATCCATTCACCCATTCATCCACCCACCCATCCATCTACCCATCCATCCACCCACCCATCCATCCATCTACCCATCCATTCATCCACCCACCCATCCATTCACTCACCCATCCATCCACCTACCCATCCATCCATCCACCCATCCATTCACCCTCCCATCTATCCATTCATCCACCCACCCATCCATCCATCCACCCATCCATCCATCTATTCACCCACCCATCCACCCATCCATTCATCCATCCACCCATCCATCCATCCATCCATCCATCTATCCATCCACCCATCCATTCACCCACCCATCCATCCATTCATCCACCCACCCATCCATCCACCCATCCATTCACCCACCCACTCATCCATCCATTCATCTACCCACCCATCCACCCATCTATTCATCCATCTATCCATCCACCCATCCATTCATCCATCTAACCATCCATCCATCCACCCACCCATCCATTCATTCATCCATCTATCCACCTACCCATCCATCCCTCCATCCATCCACCCATCCATTCACCCACCCATCCATCCATCTACCCATCCACCATCACTGATCTACTCATCCATCCATTCAATCATCTATCATCCAACCATCCACCCATTATCCCTCCATCCATACATCCAATCATCCACCCACCCACCATCCGTCCATCTTCTATCAATCCATGTCTTAACTATCTACACATCTATCCATCCATCAACCCATCAGACATCTACTTATCATACATCCATCTGTTATCCATCTAAACATCATCCATCCATCTACTCATCCATCATCCTGTATCATTCATCTATCCACCACTCATCCACTTACCTAGCCATCCCATCCATCAACCATCTAGCTATCCATTTACCCACAATCCAGCTGTCAAGTCAGATATCCATCATCCTTCCATCAGCCAGTCATTATCCACCTATCCATTTATCTACTTATCCATTACCAATCTATCCACTATCCATTCGCCATCTCCCATCCATCATCCATTTAAAGTATCTATCATCCACCCTTTCATCTGTCCTTTCACCTTTAATCCATTCAACAAGATCAGAAAGTTGACTTGGACTGGATGCCAATTTAATCCTAGCTGCTCAGGAAGCTGAGATGTGGAGAATCTTAGTTCAAAGCCAGCCCAGGCAGAAAAGTCTGAAATTCCATTTCCAACTAGCTAGCCAAAAGCAGGCTTGGAGGTGCGGCTCAGGTAGTAGGGCACCTGCCCAGCAAGTACAGGGCCTGTTCAAACCTCAGGACTGCGGGCTAGCCTTGAATCCCTTCCTCTAGGGAAGAATTTTGATCCTAGGACCCCCTCCCTCACCCCCACATATACACATGATTATTTAGGGTACACCCATCATTGCTGATGCATAGTCACCATAGGTTAAAAAAAAAAAAAAAAAAAAACAGCCGGAAGCTGGTGGCTCACACCTGCAATCCTAGCTACTCCCAGAGACTGAGATCCAAGGTTGGTGGCTTGGAGCCAGTCTGTGAGACTTAGCTCTAATACAGCCACCAAAAAGCCAGAAGTGAAGCTGTGGCTCAAGTGGTCGAGCACCGGCCTTGAGGATAAAAGCTCAGGCAAAGCAGCCAGGCCCTGAGTGCAAGCCCCAGGACACACATACACACCCACACACCCACGCGCAAATAACATCCGAACAACATTAAACAATGTTAACACACAGTCTCCCGGAAGGGTCTTGGGACCCTGGGGCCCGCATTTTGGGAGCCATCCTTGTGAGGGGTTTCTCAGCCTTAGCCGTGTGTGTGTGTGTGTGTGTGTGTGTGTGTGTCTGTGTGTGTGTCTGTGTGTGTGTGTGTGTGTGGCTGGCTGCCCTGGGCCTTGAAGGGCGTTGGGAGCGTCCTACCACATGTCCCAGACCCTCCCCAGGTTCAGTGCCCCCTGGGGCCCACGTGGCAACTGTCATCTGTCCTGTTGGGAAGGGTTTAGGAGCTACATCAGTTTCATCGGGATGGATGAGTAATGTCTGTCCGGAGTGCAGGATGGAGGGTAGTAGTAGCAAGGGCTGCTGGAATTGATTAGTGCTGTCTTCCTACGGCTGGGCTCGCTCGCTGTGCTCCCTTGCTCTGGGCCCCTGAGCCGTCTCCTGAGCGGTCTCCCCCACCAGGTTTCTGAGTTCAAGTTGGTTCCCCCCCCCCCCGATTCTTTCTGACCCCCGTCATGGGCCCCTCCCCCATAGGTGTTCATTGAGGACGTGAGCAAGGAGTTTGTGGAGGAATTCATCTGGCCCGCCGTGCAGTCCAGTGCCCTCTACGAGGACCGCTACCTCCTGGGCACCTCCCTGGCCAGGCCCTGCATCGCCCGCAAGCAGGTGGAGATCGCCCAGAGGGAGGGAGCCAAGTTTGTGTCTCACGGCGCCACGGGAAAGGTGAGGAGAAGGGTGGGCCGGTGACAGGGACCGCCCCCCCTCCCCTGCGTCAGAACGGAGCAGAGCAGAGGGGCACCCAGCCGTTCCCGCCTGTGATCCTGGGGCCCGGTGTCTCCCCAGAGAAGGCAGAGGCTCCATCTGGGCCGCGGTGATGGGAGGCGGAGACCGGGGAGCACTTCCTGTGGCTCCCATTTCCCCTGGTGCTCCGTCCTGCGTGACGGGGCGCTGGGAAACTGGACAGAAAGGCTGGGCTGGCTTTGTGGGGGTGCTAGAAGCAGAAGGCACTGGCGTGGCACCCTGCGCTCGGACTCCACACAGCCGAGGGACCCTAACGCCATGGCTTCCCCATGCACAGCCATCTTCCCATGAGCCTCTGCTCCTCCTCCTCCTCCTCCTCCTCCTCCTCCTCCTCGGCAAATGGGGATAAAAATAGCCCTGAGTCATGAGATGCTTAGGAGCGTGGAGCAAGAATAATTGGAAGAATGTGCACAGCATGGGGCCGCACACATGGCAAACGCTCCGTGTAGCAAGTGTACAAGACCTGCGATTATCAGGCAAGATGAGGTCAGTGCAGAAGAAAGCAAAACTCCCGAGGCTCGGTGCTGGTGGTTCACATCTATAATCTCAGCTACTTGGAGACGCGCAGATCAGGAGAATTGCAGTTCCAGGAGAGACCGGGCAAAAAAAAAAAAAAGTTTGCAAGACTCCATCTCAGTGGAAATGCCATTTCCGTGGTGGTGCGCGGCTGTCACCCCCAGCTGCAAATGGGAAGTGGAAATAGAGGGTTGCAGTATAGTGCAGGCCGGCGGCGGGGGTGGGGGGGGGTTAGGTTGGGTTGGGGGGGGAGTAATGAGACTATTTAAAAAATAACCAGAGCAGCCAGGGGCAGGTGATTCATGCCCATAATACTAGCTGTTCAGGAGCCTGAGATCGGAGGATCATGGTTCAAAGTCAGCCTAGACAGAAAAGTCCTTGAGACTATGTCCAATGAACCACCAAGAAGCCAGAAGTGGCATTGAAGAGAACGTGTAGAACACCAGCCTTGAGTGAAAAAGCTCAGGGATAGCACCCGGTACTGCACACACGCGCGCACACACACACATACACACACATGGTTAGGGGCCTGGCTCAAGTGGTAAAGTGCCTGCCTAGCAAGCACGAAGCCCTGAGTTCAAAAGGAAGAAAGAGGGGCTGGGAACGCGCTCGCCTCGCATACATGAAGCCCTGGGTGCCATTCCTCAGCACCACATACATAGAAAAAGCCAGAAGTGACGCTGTGGCTCCAGTGCTAGAGTGCTCAGGCCCTGAGTTCAAGTTCCAGGATTGGCAAAAGAAGGGAAGAGGAGGGAGGAGAAGAAGAAAGGAAGAAGGAAGTCGTTCCTGACTACACGTGTCCCAGTGGAAGGCGCCAGCGGGCACTGGGAAGGGCCCTGTGCCGGGCGGGTCCTCCACGGTGCCCTCTGGGTCCAGTTGAGCCACGTTCAGGCTGGAGGAGAGGCTGGCTGTGGTTCTGGCTTGAGCCGCTCTTGGGGTGCAGGCAGGGCCGCCCCTCCCCCTGGGACTGGCTGGCGGGTCTGCCCCCAGCTGTGTGCTGGGCGTCTGTGTGGCCACCAGAGGGAGCCAGAGGCCTGGGTTTGAAGAGGCCCCGGAGGCGGGGCAGGGACGGAGCTCCGCCGGGCTGGGTCCCTGGAGCTTCTCCGTTGGGGTGGTTCATACCAGGCAGCTCAGGCCTGGCGAGGTTGACAGGGCTGGGGCTCCAGGCACCTGGGGGGCGGAGGGGGGAGGGTCCCCTCACTGTGGAGGGACACACAGGCCATGGGGGTGCCGGTGTGGCCTCCAGGAGGTGGGCAGGGTCCAGCTGGCTGGGGAGCCGGGCGCCGGCCCGGACCCGGCCTTCTGCCCCAGGCGTGGCGTTTGCTGTTCTGTTCTTGTTGTTTGGGGTGAAGTCTCGCTGTGGCCGGGATTACAGGGTGGGAAGCCCTGTCCCGACACCTCGCACGGCTCCTGGCACACTCCTTGCACACCGAGCCGTCCCTGACCCCCCCCGCCCGAGAACACGCGAGCTGGGGACCCCCAGCCCCACGCAGAGTCAGAAGAGCCTGGGGTGGGAGGGAGTCGCTGTGCACACAGCGGCACCTGTGAGGAGCCGTGGGCAGGTGGGCGTCCCCCAGACACCCCCCTCCCGGCAGGGGCTCCCCACCGCCTCGCACACGCGTGTGCGCCTGTGCGTGTGGACACGCGTGAGTGACGGGCGTGGGACGCCTGAGGGTGGGCGTGCCGGCTGTGTGGCCCGGGATCGGGGCTCCCCTTTCCCGTGGTGGCCCGTGTGGGGGCGCGCAGGGGGTCCCCGCGGCGGGGACGGGGCTGGCGGGGCGGCGCGGAGGGGGGGCCGGGGCCCCGCCGGGCGGAGCGGGGCTGGAACCCGCGTCGCCAGCCACGCTGGGAAATGACATGTTATTTCCGCCGCCCGGCTGGGCCGGCAGTTTTCACAGTAGGTGGAGAGGCGCCTGTTATTTCTGCCGAGGCCTCGCTGGGCCCGAGCCGACAGGGGGAAGGCGGGCGCCCCGGGGCCCCGCCGGGCTGTGTGGCGGGGGAGGGGGGGGCCCTGTCCCCTCGCCCCCCACCCCAGCCCCGCGCTCTCGACCACCACGGTCAGCGTGGGGCGGGCCGGGCGGCCAGGACTTGGTCCTGTTGTTTGCGTGTGCTTGGACGAGGCCCGTAACCACCCTGGGCCTCGGTTTCCCTGTCTGCACAGAGGCCTCGTGACCCTTCCTGGTCACCTGGTCCTGTCCCTTCCCCCTACCAGCCACCATAGATTGGAGAAACTGAGGCTGGGAGGGCGACAGGACCCCCGCCCACACACACACACACTTGATGGGCATGGGGCGCAGAGCCGGACGATGCCCCGTGCGGACATGAGCTTGGTTTCTAGGTGGGGTCTCGGGGGTGGGGGGGGGGGACTGTGCACACCTGCCCTCCCCACATGCACACATGTGTACTTGCATGCACACACGCGCAGTCCCACACTCCCTGGGCATCCACAGCCCAGCTGTGGACTCAGAGGGTCCTGGGTTCGAGTCTCGTCCTCCCCTGTGGAACAGGAGTCGCTCCTTCAGCCTCCGTCTTTGTTTATGTAGCCAGTGCTGAGCTTGGAACTCAGGCCTGCTTGTTTGATGGGCGCTCTGCCACGGAACCACCCCTTCAGTCCAGCCTTTCGCCTGTTCGTGGAGGTGGAGGCTCAGACCTCTCTCTGCTTAGGCTGGCTTTGAACCGTGGTCCTCCAGATGTCAGCCTGCTGAGCGGCTAGGGTGACAGGCGGGAGCCACCAGCGCCCAGCAGCAGGGCCCCCAGCCTGCTGTGCACTGTCCCCCGGGGCCCCCCTACCCCACCCCGCCCCCAGCCCTGCCCTGACACTCCTGTCTTCTGTCCCAGGGCAATGACCAGGTCCGGTTTGAGCTCACCTGCTACTCGCTGGCGCCCCAGATTAAGGTAAGGTGTGACCCTCCCTCCACGGGGGGGGGGGCGGGGCAGCAGGCAGCCAGAGGGTGGGCTTGCTACACGGTTGTGCTGGGTTTGTTTTACGCCGGACCTGGGGCTTGAACTCAAGCTGTTTTACTTACTCCAGGCCAGCACTCCACGCTTGAGCCACGGCTCCACTCCTAGCTCTTTGCTGGTTGACTGGAGACAAAAGTCCTCGGGGCTTTCCTGCTCCGGCTGGCTTTGAACTGCGGTCCTCGGGTCTCTCAGCCCTGAGCGGCTGGGATTCCAGGCGTGAGCCACCGTTCTTGCTGTCCCTGTGGGGAGTTCTTCCCTAGAGCTGGACCAGCTCGGAGCGGGCCGGGCGGGCCTGCACCTCTGCCCATCCTTCCTTCACTCACCCACCCCTGCATGCAGTCAGCGCCTACTCAGTGCAGGCCTGGGCAGGGCTCCTGGGCCAGAGCAGGGGATCAAATGCCAACCTGGGGGCCACTTCCAGTTTTCCCTGGTAGACACATTCTTTTCATTTAATTTTTTTTTAAAGCCAGGCACCCGTGGCTCATGCGTGACTACTTGGGAAGCTGGGAATGAGAGGATCAAGGTTCTAGCCCAGCCCCGACCAAAAGGAAAAGGGGGGCGGGGGGGGAAGCAATGAAACTCAACAGGAGAAATGGGGCATAGTGTGTGGGGGGGGGCGCCTGTCACCCCAGAAGCTCTGGGGAACCTCAAATAGGCAGATCACAGTCCAGGCACACACTTGCGCAGGAAGCGAGGCCCTGTCTCCCAAAAATGGGACCACAAAACAAACCTAGTGCTTTTTCTTGTATCTTATTAGACCCCACATAGTCACCCCGTGACCTGTCGCTCTCTGCGTGGAAGTGAAGCCCCCCCCCCCCCTTGGTGGCCCCCGGCCCTCTGGAGCCGGCGGTGTGGGTTTGGGGGGCTCGTGTGCTGTGGAGAACTCGTGTCCCCAGCGGGGTTTCTGCCCTTGTTTTGTCCATGGAGGCCGAGCCGAGCTGCACCCCAGAGGCCGGAGGCCACACTAGTCTCGGGGCGCCGGGCCAAGGAGCAGTGGTCTAGCAGCTGTGTGTTCGAGGGCTGGGGGCTGAGGGTCACCCCTTGCTGAGCCCCTGCAGCCCAGTAACCACTCCCCTGTACCCCGACACCTGAGTGCGGCCAAGGTCCTTCCCCACCACCCAGAGCGGCCTGCAGGGGGCGCCCGAGCTCCAGCAGGGGAGGGGGCGACGGGTCCACAGTGCCTCGTGCCTGTGATCCCAGCCGCTCGGGAGCGGAGGGCGGAGGATCCCCCGCTTCAGGGCGAGGCAGGAAAAGTCCACAGGACTCCCACGAACCACCAAAAAGCTGAGCCCCAGTACCGGCACACACACGGGCCAGCCAGAGCCGGTCCTGACCCCTGACCCCTGACCCCCGACCCCTGACCCTGTCCAGGTCATCGCTCCCTGGAGGATGCCGGAGTTCTACAACCGCTTCAAGGGCCGCAACGACCTGATGGAGTACGCCAAGGTAGGAGTCTGCCTCCCACCCCTCCCTCCGCACCCCTGCCCGGGTCCTTCTCCCCACTGTGGGTGCAGGCTGGACCTCCCCCCTTCACCCCTCCAGCAGCCTGGGGTCCCCTGGGCTGGCCCCACGGGAGCCGCGGCCATCTGTCTGTTTCCCGAGTGGGCTCATCCGAGGGGGGAAGCACCGAGCTCCGATCTCCAAGGGAGGGGGTCAGAGGGGTGAGGGGGAAGCCCCTTCCCCTCTCCATCACCTGGTTGGTTGCTCGTGGTTTGCTGGGCTTTCTTGGCGAGGGGGTACAGGTAGGCATCCTGGGGGCCCCGAGACAGACAAAGCCTTTGGTGACGCCAGCCTTTCCCTTTTTCCTTTGAAGTACAAGTTGCAATAAAACATATTAGAAGTTTTGTATCAAGATCCTTAGCCTCTCCGCGGGGCACCTTTCTTTGGAGCCACTCCATGGCAGCATTTGACAAACGGGCTCAATCAATCAGCCGGGAGACAAGCGACTCGAGCGCACGCACCAGAAAATTGCCCGGGTTTTTAAATAGCAATCGCCAGGGCTGGCTGTGCGCGCTGCAGCCGGGGTGCCTCCCGGTGGCAGGGGACGCGGCCGGCCCGGCCCGCCGGCAGCCCATTAGGCACCGGAGCGCTCCACGGAGGCCCTCCCCCGCCATCTGTTGTTTTATTATTAAGAGAGGAGTTTACATGCGCAAACCCATATGTTACCAAACAAATTGTCACATAGGGCTGGCGTCCTTCCCCCCCGCCCGCCCCCCCACCTCCTTGAAGATATAAAATAGGAAGCCGTGTCTTAGCTCGGGGAATAATGGATGACCAACCCAGCGCCCCCTCTGCCCAGCTCTCTCCCCTTCAAGGCAGGCGGGCCCCCAAAGAGAGGGGGGTGGCTGACCTTCCCCTTCCAGCCCCCTGCAAAGATGGACTTTAGGAATCCTGCTCTTCCTCCTTGGATTTTGGATATATAATATGTGGGGGGGTTCTTGATTTGCCTTTTACCCCCAGATTTTGGATATATAATATGTGGAGGGGTTCTTGATTTGCCTTTTACCCCCAAATAACCTTTGCCATAGGAAAAGTTAGGGGAGGGGTGCGTATACCCCCCCCCCTTTTCCTTCCTGGGGGCTTGGATTTGGGACTGAGCAGTAGTAGGGCATCTGAGCACATTCTAGAAGGAAGGTAGAAGCACACTGGAAATGACCAGAATATCTGAGCAGCTGCCAGGCTTTGTCCAAAATTCAGAACCAGGCAGGATCCGAGACCGATGAAAGAAAAATCAATGGAACTTTGGGGGGGAAAAAATCTAGTTTTTAACTAGCTGGAGCCAAAATGTGCTGGCGCCAGTGGCTCCCGCCTGTCATCCCCGCTGCTCAGGAGGCTGAGATCTGAGGATCCCGGTTTGAAGCCAGCCCGGCAGGCAAGTCTGTGATGTGAGCCTGGTCTTGAATCACCAAAAGGCGGGAAGTGGAGCTGTGGCTCAAGTGGCAGAGCACCAGCCATGCGCCAGCAAGCTCAGGGGCAGCGCCCAGGCCCCGAGTTCGAGCTCCAGTACAGCACTAGCGTGGACGCGCGTGTGCGTGCACACACACACACACACACACCATCCATCCTCACCGTTGCTCCCATATTTGGCTTAAAGAAAGTGACGTCAGTGTTCAAGGAGGGGCCCTGGGAAACGCTGCCACCTGCCCCACAGAGAAGGGGGTACAGGGGTCATTGGGGGTGTTTGTGGTACTGAGGTTTGAGTACCAGAGGGACTTGTTTGCTTGCTTGGCGAGTACTCTACCTGAGCCACGCCTCCAGCCTGACTTTTTGTTGATGGAGTCCAGTGAGGTTTTGGGGTGTTGTTTTTTTTTTTGCCCCTGCTGGTCTCAAAGGTTGATCCTCTAGTCTTGCTGTTAGTCTCCTGGGTAGCTGGGGTGACAGATGTCATCACTTGAACTGGAGTGGGGGGAGAGCAAAGGGGGGGTCAAGAAACTGGGGACACGACACAGACATTTGGCTGTCTGTGGAGTGGCGGCCACCCAGCCTGCATGTCAGTCCTTCCTTTCCTCACCCCGTTCTGAGATACCCCAGCACCCAGGAGCAAAGTCTCCCAGGAGCCCAGGCCCCCCCCCCCGCCCAGGCACCCCCAGGGCTGTGCTGCCCAGCCCCGTCCCAGCCGGGGTCCTGACCCCGGCGTCCACAGGTAGAGAGACTACACTCGACCTGGGAAAGGTCGGGGGACACGTGCCCCAACATCGAGTAGCCTGGTTGCGTGTGCAGCTTAAACAGGGGAGCACGGGAAGTCCGCAGTGGCTCTCGGCCTTCCTTCTCCACGTGGGGGGCTCCGTGGACCACAGGACACCCCACCCCAAGGTGGTGCTCCCTTTCTGCCCCGTTGAGCCTCTTTTAGTTTCGAGGTGGTGAGGAAGGGAGGCTGGACACACAGACACAGACACAGACTCGGGCCTCCACGCCCCGGCGGGGCCTGGACGCCAGCCTGCCCGAGAGCCACACTGACCGCAGGACTCGGGGCCAGCGCACTGCCCCTGACCTTCAGTGCTCAAGGCTGGCGCTCTACCGCTTGAGTCACGGCTCTACTTCCGGGTTTGGGGTGGTTCATTGGACACAAGAGTCTCATGGACTTTCCTGCCCTGGCTGGTTTCGAACCTTGATCCTCAGATCTCAGCCTCCTAAACAGCTAGCACGAAAGGCGCCATTCTCCACGCCCATCAGTAGTGGGGTCGTCCCCCCCGGCAGGCTGGAAGGGGGGCTGAATAGGGACTGGAGTTCGGGGGGGCGTCTGACATCCCCTTGTGTCTCTCCTGCAGCAACATGGAATTCCCATCCCCGTCACCCCCAAGAGCCCCTGGAGCATGGACGAGAACCTCATGCATATCAGGTAGGAAGTCCCTACTGGCCGTGAGGCTGACCTCGAGCCCCACACCCAGGCCCTGCCCAGTGCCCTCAAGGAGGCTGATGGGGGCCCCCCAGCACCTGCAGTGACCATGGTTAGCTAAGCGTGAGTCCCAGCAGAGCCCCCAAACAGGGAGCATCTTGGAGAGCTTCTCTGAGGCGGATGAAGGCTGTGGAAGGTAGAGGGAACAGTGTGCAAAGCTGCCTGGAGGCTAACGCCCCCTTGTGTGCAGTCCTGGGACTGCAGTCTCATTTGCTGCGGGGGGGGGGGGGGGGGGCGCTGTACTGGGTTTTCTGGAACCTTCCAGGCAGCATTGGCCGGCAGGTGTTTTGTTGGACAGACTTGTGAGCACGTATCAGAGCGGTGGAGTGTGAATGGAATTGTTTCTCCCCATTTCACGCCATCTTTTTGCACCCACAGCTACGAGGCTGGTATCCTGGAGAACCCCAAGGTAACCCCCATTCTTCCTGCCCGGGGAGGGGTTGGGCATAGCCAGCCGGTGCTATTGTTTTGTTTGTAGGCTGCTTTGAAATTTCACGAGGGAGGGTTTGGGGGCGCTGAGCCGTGTCTGGACCCCCCCCCAGCCCCTGGCCTGTCCCCCCCACACTGCATTTGAAGCCCCCCCACCCCGTTATTCTGTCTAATTGCTGCGCGATGAATGGGGAAAGGAAATATTTCAGAGCAGCGAGCCAGTGTGTGTGATTATGAGACCATAAAGAAGTAATTAGGCAGATGAGCCACTTGTGGGAGGGCCCGGCCTGCGGCCACCAGCCCTGGCCGAGCTGCCGTCTGGGTGGGGGGAGGGAGCCAGACCCCCCTCAGGACTGCCCGGGCACCCTGCTCCTGGCCCCAGCCTCCCAGGCCCGGCCCCCGGCCCTGTGCGGAGTTTCCTGTTTCTTCCCTGGGGGTTTCTTTGTGTCTCCCCCTGGTCGCCGGGAGAAATGGAGGCAGCAGGGTGAGATGGGTCACAGGAAGAGCAAACTCCGGCCCTGGCCCAGCCCCACCCTCTGGGGGGGCAGTTTGCGGGGGGGGGGGGGGCTGATGATAGGAGCCTCAGGCAGCTGGGCCTGGGAGATACCAGAAGGCAGCTGGAGGGGGGGGAGGGGGTGAAGCCAGAGCACCGCTAGGCCTGCATGCCCCCCATCCTCCCCCCTGTGCCAACCCCAGCAGCCCCAGGCCCCCACCCTGAGGCAATGCCAGAGACCACCAGCCCTGGGCCTGGCTGTGGGTGGTGTGTGGGGAAACTGAGGCCCAAAGTCCTCACTCCTCACAACCGCAGGCAGGGATCAAGCCCTTGGCTTCAGTGCCCCCCTCCCCCCCCACACCACAGCCCCCTCCCCCTGCTCACCGGAGGGCCCGCGCTACCTGCGGCCACAGGTTTTTCCAGTTTATGCTCTGCTGACCCCACGACACTTGGGCCAGCCACCTCTCATTAGCCAGTCAGTCACACCGCCCAGGGGGGTGGGCGAGGCAGACCTGGGCCAGGCGGGGTGTCCTGCCCGCCCCAAGCCTGCAGAGGAAAGATTCCCACCTCCCTTCTTCCCTCTCTCTCCTCCTCCCCCCCCTTCTTTACAGGGAGGGGGGAAGTCACTCTACAGACAGCTGAGGCACTGAGACTTGTTACTAGTTGGGGTGTGTGTGGGGGGGTGTCGTTTGAACTCAGGGCCTCTCTTGCTTGGCTTTTTGCTCAAGGCTGGTGTTCCACCGCCTGTTGCTAGGTAATTAAGCCTCTCACGGACTTTTTCTGGAGTTGAGGTCCCATGGACTTTTTCTAGCCCAGTCTGGCTTTGAACCGGGATCCTCAGATCCCAGACTCCTGAGTATAGCTGGGCTGACCGGCGCAAGCCCCTGGCCCCAGCTCCACTGCCTTGTCACTTCAGTCAGGTCCTGGTCCTCTCTCGGGCGAGGGTTGGGCGACTGCGTAAGCACTGTGTCCCAGACACCCCAGTCCCGGCCCAGCGGCTCCTCGGCCCTCGGCCCTGCTGTCTGCTCCTCTAGCCACGGGGCGTCCCTCAGGGGCAACTGGATTCCAGGACCCGCGGTGTGGATCTCTAGCTGGCCTGTGTGGGGCAGAGAGCTTCAGGGAGCCAGTGCCCTTCCCCCTCTCCCCCAAAAAAGGCCCAGAGACCAGAGCCTTGCAGAAGGGAGGGACCGAGGCAGATGGCTGAGCCATTTTCTGCCTCCATGAGAGCTGATTGAAGGGCAATGAGGCAGCTAATGCGAAGAAAGATAGAAATTTACTTGCTTTAACTTCATACGGCCCACGGTGAAAGAGCTCATTCAGCCGCCGGCCGCCATATCTGATGGATGAATAAACCATTTTCAACATTGATCATGCCTTGTACATCATGGCTCAGTTCATGGTCCATTTGCTTCCAATTTCTCCTTCTCGGACCCTGTTCTGGGCTTTCTTTCGCCCTCTCTCCCCCCATACTCCCACCCCATTCTCGCTCTCTCTTCACCCCCCATCCCCCTACCCACAGCCCCCCCCCCCCATGACATTGGAAGTGAGTCCTCCCGCTGGTGTGGACACAGCACCGGTACTCAGGAACAACGATTTGTCATTTGAACTGGGCTTTTAGGAGGGAGGGAGGCAGGCAGGCAGGCAGGCAGGCAAGTGAGCCTGGCTACCTCAGAATGCAAAGCAACTGTCCTGTATAGTTCCATTTGATTATTTTATGTAATCAGTGCCGACAGCTAGCCTGCCTCCTCCTTTAAGTTGTGGAGTTGGGTAGATCTTCCTCCCAAATGCCAGGCTGCCATCTTCCAAGGAGGGTGGGACAAAGTGACAATGCAGCAAGCCGCGGCCAGCCGCGGGCAAGCCCAGGCCCAGCGCGGTGGCGGTGGCGGTGGCCGCGGTGGTGGTGGTGGGCGGGCGGTGGGCTTGGCAGAGAATGGCGTTGCGCCTTGCCTGCCCATCCAGGCCCGCGAGACGCTGCTCAGCCCGCTTTCCCAGCAGCCGAGGCGGGCTCCGGGGAGGGGGGGGTGGAGAGGCAGGCTGAGGACCCCTCCCAGCCTTCCTGAGTCTGTCTTTAAGGTCGGTCTAGGGTCTCCTTTCGCGCAGCACTTTGGGGGCCCCCCCCCCAGGCGTTTCCACACCCAGCAGCAGTCTGCCTTCTGTGTGTCTCTGTCCGCCGCCAGTACTCACGCTTCAACTCGGGGGGCTTGCTGTCCCCCCGGCTTCTTCACTCAAAGCTGCTGCTACTTTACCATTGGAGCCGCCTCTTCCTTCCCAGCTTTTTGCTGGCTAATTAGAAACGGACCGTCTCAGGTTGACCTTGGACCTCGATCCGCCATGTTTGTGCTGTGCCCGGGTGCTCAGCTCAGCACCGCAGGGGGACGGTGCTTGGTGCTCTGTGAACTTTGGGAAGGGAAGGCCTTCATGGGCAGGACCCTGGCAGGTGGACAGCACCCATGGGGGGGGTTCCCAAAGGGAGACACCCCCCCCCAGCCCCA
Source organism: Perognathus longimembris pacificus (assembly GCF_023159225.1). NCBI lineage: Eukaryota > Metazoa > Chordata > Mammalia > Rodentia > Heteromyidae > Perognathus > Perognathus longimembris. The sequence continues at coordinate 157,885,994 of NC_063161.1, forward strand.
CAGTGAGTGGCAAAGCTCCAAGCTGCAGCCTGGGGGCTGCTGGGGCCCCCGGAGGCGGGAGGGAGTGGGGAGACAGTCCCCGGCAGCCTCCGCCTCCACGGGCACGCGAGAGACCCATTTTCCAGCACGCCCGAGAGGAAATATACATAAAGGTTGATGTGTTTTCAAATGGGTTTTTGCTTTGCTCTTCTCTTTTCTCCCTGTGAGTATTAACCTCGGGACCCCAGGGACGGCTGGCTCGCGGATGCACCTGCTGGGGTCATGCGCAGTCATTAGCTTTGCGGTCAGTGCAGAATAAACCCCAATTCCCGGCGTGCCGGCAAGAGCGAGCGGGAAGCCGGTGGAATGCCGCCGCCGCCACCCCGTCCTCCGAAGTCACACTTTTTTCCTGCCTGACTTGTCTCTCTCCTGCTATTCCACCTCCAGCTGTGGGGGCGTCAAAGAAAAAGATGAGATCAACTTGAGAGGAAAATTGTCTGATTTCTTGAGGCTTTTGTTTCCTAGGGTCCCCTCCCCACAAGTGGGACTAGCTGGGGGGCTGGGGACCCCCGTGGACTGAGACACTGGAGGGGCCTGGGCATACAGGCCCTGGAGTTGCTTGGCTTAGCTTCAGATGCATGTCTCCCCCCGTCTCCCCGCCCCCCCATCTTCTAACCCCTTTCTCTTGTCAGAACCAAGCACCTGCTGGCCTGTACACAAAGACCCAGGACCCAGCCACAGCCCCCAACAGTCCTGACATCCTCGAGATCGAATTCAAGAAAGGTACACGCCTCCCCAGCCGTCTTGAAAGGGGGCTCACTGGGGTGATTTGGGTGTCCGTCATGAGCTTGAACTCGGGGCCTCGGGCTCTTGCTTGACATTTTGTGCTGGTTAATTGGAGATAAGAATCTCACGGACTTCTGCCACAACTTTGGTCCTGAGATGATCTCAGACCCAGGTATGAGCCCTAGGGGCCAGGGGGGGTCCCCACTCCCCCTTGTGTCAGCGGGTGAGCTCATCTGCCCTGCAAGCCCCAGGCCTGGCCTGCATGCCCGGCCTCATTCTGGATGCAGTGGGCATCTCCTGCCCCAGGAGGTGGGCGATAGATACCTCAGGCCTAGGTCTGTTTACCAAGGGGGAGGGGGGGAGGCGGAGCCCAGAGCTGGAGAGAGCTCCTTCAGTCAGAGGGGAGCTGGCGTGACCTTTACCCCTCTGGGCCTCAGGTGCCCTGGCACTGTTAGGATTTAATGGCCCACCTGTTACCGGCCTTTGCCAAGAGCCCGGCCCACCAGTGGCCACCTCCATCGCTCTCGTGCAGCTGTGCCAACCCTTGAATCTCCCCCCACCCCAACCCCACCCCCCAGCTCCGGGACCCGTGAAGCCTTCGGAGGCCCCCGTCCTGGAGGCAGCTGCTGGCTCGGACGGACGGACGGACGGACGGACGCAGGCCCCGTGTGTGCCCGAGCTGGTGGCCTCCGCTCCCTCCCACCTCCGTGGAGAGGAGCATTGTGATCCAGAAACTGAGGGTGGGGGGGAGGGGGAGGAGCCCTCCCCCTTCCCTGATCCCATTCACTGTCTAGTTAATTTATTTGAAGTTTTAATCTAATTATTAACTATTTTAAAGGCTAAGAGGCTTTGGCCAGCAGCAGCCTCCACAATGTCCCGTCTTCCCGGGACAGACCCCATCCAAGGCCCCAATGGAGGCCCATAATAGGAGCAGGGAGGGAGAGAAAGGCAGAGGCGGGGGGCGGGGGGGGGTGGCGAGAGGAGCTTAAGGTTCATTATTGGGCAGACTTACATTTAATAGCAATTTACAACCAAGTTATAAAACCCCTGGAAATGGGGGTTAAGAATGGCGGGGCTGTCAGCGCCTTGAGCGAAGGCCTCCAAGAGGCGCCTGGCTAATAAAGACTCCAAAGCCTCTATTGAGGCCTGATTGGCACCCGATGGCGGGCGACATGGAAATGAGCCGGGCAGATGGGTGGGGGATTAGCGGACAACTTTGAACAGCTTTCCTTTGACACTGTTACCGCTCCCTTGTTAGTGTCCTAATACATTTATTGCTCATTTCACACCGCTCGAGAAAGTGCCCCTTGCTATTCAAAGTCAACCCCGAACCCACCCACCGCCCCCCCCCTCGCCTCCCACCACCACCACCACCCCCCCCTCCTCCCGCGCGGAGCTACGGGGGCCGCCTCCCCTTCTGCCCTCCTGCCGGCCCTGGACCCCACTTCTCAGAATTCATGGATGTCCTGCCTGCAGAGCAGACACCGGCTTGCTCCATCAATCACGCAGCGATGCGGGGGTCTGGGGTACAGGATCAGGGTTCAGGGGTCCACCTGACAAATGGAGCAGGGGCGGTGGAGGGGGGGGGCGTGCGTGCGTGTGTGTGTGTGTGTGTGCGCGCGTGTGTGCACACTCGGTTCGCAGGCCCCGGCGTAGCTGGTGGGACAGAAGGTACTCTCTGCTAAAGACAATGGCCGAGCGTGAAATTCAATTAGTTCAGGGCCTGGTTCCAATTTCACAGCCCCTAAATGCAAAAGGGGCACCGAGAACGCGGGGGGGGGGGGGGGGTGGGGGTGGAGGGGGAGGCGAGGGAGGGCGGATTTTTTTTTTCCATTGCATTTTCCTTCTCATTCCAGGGGGCTTGCTCCCCCCTCTGCTGCCCACCCCCCCCCTCCCCAGCAGGCCTCAACCTGCAGGCTTTGAAGGAGTCGTTTGTACTCTATATCTGTCACATCTATTTAAGGCGTTGCGGTGGAGGGGGGGGGCGGGCACAGCCCCAGCCCATTGCCTTCTCTCCCCCCCCCCCCACCAGGGGTCCCCGTGAAGGTGACCAATGTCAAGGACGGCACCACGCGCCAGACCTCCTTGGAGCTCTTCTTGTACCTGAATGAAGTGGCGTAAGTCCCCGAAACCACCAGAGACAGCCCCCCCTCCCTTGGCCCCCAGTGACAGTCTGGTGGACAGTCCCCATAGCCCCATCCAGGGTCTCCTGCCCTGCCCCCCCCTCCCTGGGACTGTCCAGGCCGGGACAGCTCACAATTCACAGGGTAGCATCGGACTCACCCATCCCTCCCTGGGCCTCAGTGGACCCCTCTGTACAAGGGGCGCCTGAAGTAGGTAACACAGCTGAGATGGCCTCTAGGAGCCATGGCCACTGATGGCGGCCAGCCCCGTGGGTGACCTCAGACCCCCCCCCCCCACCGCCCCGATGCTAAACCCAGGCCGCCCGTTGCTCCCACAGGGGCAAACATGGCGTGGGCCGCATCGACATCGTGGAGAACCGCTTCATCGGGATGAAGTCCCGAGGTGAGTGGGCAGTTCCCGGGGCGCCCTGTGAGCCACAGGTCCCCCCGGTCCGCCGTCAAGGGCGGCTGTGGGGGGGGGGGGGGGGCGGCAGGCAGGGCCAGGCCCAGGGTCAGCTTCTCTCGTGTCATGGACAGCCAAGCCAGGTTTGGAGGCGGACCATGCCAGGCCAATTTCGTGGTCATTAAGGCTACTGGTGCAAGATAGGCTGCAGGCCAGACGCCTGCCGGTGGGGGGCGCCGCGAGCTGCATGTGCCCGCCTCCGCCGCGGCTCTCAAGAGCAGTTCCGCTTCCCGCGGTTTCGTCCGGGCTGCTGGTCTGAGATCCACTTGCTGTCGGGGGCCCTGGAGGCAGAGGGCGTCCAGAGGCTCCGGCGGTCAGTCAGTCGCCATTTCATCCGTCTCACCCTCCTCCGGGACTCAGTTTCCCATCTTATGGGGGGAGGGGGGCCTCAGGTTGACGACAAAACAATGCTTTATTATTTGGGCGGGGGGGGGGGGGGAACCTGTAAGAGGGAGAGGTAAGCTTTGGAAAGGTCGAGCCTGCCACTTTGGGTATCTGATTTTCTTTGTCCAGGACTGGGGTTTTGAACTCAGGGCCTCCCGTTTTCTCAGCCTGCTCACCCTTGCTGGGACTTCAACACTGTAGCCACACTTCCAGTCTTGCTCTTTCTTGGTTGCTTTAGAGATGGGGTCTCACAGACTCTTCTGTCCTGGGTGGCTTTGAACCACAATCCTCTGGATCTCAGCCTCCAGAGTAGCTAGGATTATAGATGTGCCCAGTGGGCACCTAAGTCTTCTTTGTGCCGGTATTGGGGTTTGAACTCTGGTCCTGAGCACTGTCCCTGAGCTTCTTGCTTTCAAGGCTGGTGCTCTGCCACTCGAGCCGTAGCTCCGCTTCTGTCTTTTTGCTGGTTCATTGGAGATGAGAATCTCATGGTCGAGGACTTCTGCTCGGCCTGGCTTTGAACCTCAGTCCTCATATCGTAACCTCCCGAGTGGCGGCTGTGATTACAGGAGTGAGCCATCGGGTGGCCACAGCCCCCTGCTTGGGTAGGTGTTAATGTAGACGTGAAAAGATAACACAAACGGAGAAAACTGGAGCATGAACAGTGCTGGTCTTTCGTCCTTCAGGACATTCTTACTGCCTTGCCAAATGACTGTGGCCTCATTGTGCTAGAATTTTCTAGGAAGATACGGGGACCAGGGATGAGCAAGCCTCCTTGCCTCTTTCCCTGATCTTTTTTTTTTTTCTTCCTCTCCTCTGCTATTATTCCTGAGAAAGCACCTAATTGAAACACTCTTGGGAAGGCCTTACCAAGAACAATGTCACTAATTAGCTGTTGCTTTTCACCCTGGCTTACCTTTGTCCCCCCGCCTATTTAATATCTGATTAAATGTTCTTTTGTCTCCACTTGCCCTTGGGAGCTCTCACTGGGACTCCCTCCCCTGAGGCGGGGCTGGGGTAGGAGATGGCATCCCATCCCCTGGGGCGGGGTGGACTCTCCCCCCCTCCCAAGTCTAAAACATCAGTGGCTGGAGGGACAAGGCATAGTATGGAAAAGAGGCTTCAGAACCTGGGCTCTGGAGATGAACAGCTCTGGGTTGGATGAACCTGTGCATTGATAAAGGTGCATCATTGGTTGCCGGTCCCCATGAGATGCTGTGTGAGCACAAAGGCAGTCTGGGCCTTTTGGAAAGCCAGTGCAGCCGAGAGCTGTCCAGCACCTGTGGGCAGCTGTGCCCACGGCAGACATAACTAGTTGATTGTAGCACTCTCCTACTGACTCCAGGTGCGGCTTGGTCAGTACTGTCGGCAGACATTGCCAGTCAATTGGGATGGCTCTGTGTCATCCTGCCAGGCACAGACACAAAATTGAGCCGAAGGAGGTCTTTTGGTGTGAATGCTTGTACACCAGTTCTGGGGCTTGAACTCAGGGTCAGGGCACCAGCACCGAGCTTTTATGCTCCAGGCTACTGCTCCACTACTTGAGCCGCAGCGCCACTTCTGGCTTTTTAATGGCTCATTAGAGATAGAGAGTTTCACAGACTTTGCTGCCCAGGCCAGCTGCGAACCGTGATCCTCAGATCGCATCCTGAGTAGCTAGGATGACAAACAGGAGCCACCCCAAGATCTGGGCTGAGACCTCTGCAGGGGTGGTGGTGTAGGAGAAGGAGCCGTGCTGGAGGCGGGGTGGCCATGCTGACTGATTGATTGGTTGGGCCTGGCAGGCACTGGGCCCCCTGGAGACCCAGGAGAGGACCATGGATCCCGGGCACTGAGTCCTGATTGGTGGGCTCCACCACCATCGGGAAAGCAGTTTCTCCTCCCTGAGCTTTGACTTGTCTTGGGAATGGGCCGCGACAGTGTGTCCGGATGGTAGGCTGGCTCTCTTTATCCTGGGACTCGTATGGAGCCCCAAGCCCCAGAAGGCAGAGTGAGGACATCTGTCCCAACCGCCTTTGATTCTTCATTACCCACGAAAGAAGAAGAGCACCCCTAGGCATTGTGTGTGTGTGTGTGTGTGTGTGTGTGTGTGTGTGTGTGTGTGTGTGTCTGAGTGTGGGATTTCATCTGGGTGCTGTCTTGCTGTGTGCTCTTAGTCAGGTTGATTTCCCTCTCTGAACCTCCATCCTTCAAAGGAAGGGCCAGCGTAAAATGTCATCATGGCTCTCCAGAAGTTCTCTCGCTTGCTTATTTTCTTGCTAGATAATTTTAGGGTGGTTGCCTTGTGTAAAGGAAGATGGGAAAGAATAAATCAGGATGCGGTAGACTTCCCCACGAGGAGGAGGGGGTGTTTACGAAATGTACGATAATGGGAGAGGCTGTTAATCAGCAATTATACGGAGGGCAGAGCTAGCCACGGTCGTCCCTGCTTTCGAGGACAAGGGAAAATGTCATTTGTATTGATTTTACAAAGCTTGTAATTGAAATTCGTTAAGGGCTTGTGGCTGCTTTCCTGGGTGGGGGGCGGTGGTTGCAGGAGAGGCAGTGGGCAGCTCGGGGGCCGGTGGCCCGGTGGTCAGCGGCTGCGGTGGGAAGGGGCTTCGGGGTCAAGGGCGCGGCTGGGGAGGCTGCAGGTGGCAGGAGGCTTTGGCTGCGCTGCTGTAGCTGTTCTCGCGTCGTTATCACATTATCTTTTTAACTCTGGAGGGGGGCTAATTAAGTGAAGTAAATGAATCAGTGGGGAGGAGGGGGGCAGGCACGAGGGAAGCCAGGAAGGAGCTTGGCTTGTCCTTCGGCTCACCTTCTCTCTCCTCTGGGGGTGGGGGGGGCCCCAGACTTCGGGCGCTTACCCTCTCCTCTCCTCAGCCCTGCCCGGGCCGCCCTCACCTCTGCTCTCCATGCTTCTCTTCCTCCCTTCCGCCGGCCGCTCGCTTCCTTCCGGTCCCCCCTCCACACCTGCTTTCTCCTCTTCCCTCTCCTCTCTCACTCGCTCTTCTCTCTCTCTAGCGGTTCAGGACGCAGGGGGCAGGATTCCATACCACCCCTACCCAGCCCTGCCGGCCCCCCCCCCCAGAGGGGCTGGTGAGGGGTTCTGGGTCCCTGGAAGCCTTACAGATGCTACCCTGATCCCCAGGACTGATTTGCCTAGGCGCCAGGATGGCTAAGAGTCCCACCCAACTTGCCTCCCATCACCATGGCAACCGCCTCCAGCCATGGCCCTGGTACCCAAGAGGGGAACCAGGGGGCTCCAGCCAGCCTCTGACCCGGGTGTCCTCGCCTCTCGCCCTGGCCCCCCGCTGCCTCCACGCAGACTGGGCTGGCAGCTTCGGGAGCAGGTGAGAAGGAAGGACTCCGGGGAACCACAGAAGTTGGGGTCCCCACCTCCGCCCCTGGTCCGCTCTCCCCCTCCTGCCACCCCAAGGCTTCCTTCCCTGTGCGGCCCCCCCACACCTTCTTGGCGGTAATTAGGGCGTGATTGAAGCTGCTCTGCAGCGGGCTGCTGACACCCCTGTCTTCCCTGTAAACACGAGGAGATGAAAATAGACACTTGGCACTGCTGTGCGTGTCACTCGAAGATGCCTGTTGTCTCTTCCAGGGCAGCGCGGGGCTGGCTGTCATTTCCCTCTCCGGCACAGTTGTTTGTGTGCGACTGTCAAAAGCCCCAAATCCATAGTCTTTTAGCATCAGGTTTCTGTCACTGATTTTTTTAAGCCTTTTTTTTTACCCCCCCAGAAGAAATACACAGAAATCATCTGAACCCTCCCTTCCCGCCCCCCGGCTCCGGTAGAGAGGGAAAAGGCCTTTAGAATGCACACACACACCTGAAAACAAGCTTCTTGATCTGTCGCCATCCACTTTTAACACCTGCTAAGATAAGAGTGGGAAATGCTTGTTGGACGGCTGGGATTTGTGGCTCTGGTTTTGGTTTTAGCCTGGGACCTTCTGCTGGAGCCCTGGCCTGGCCCGGCTCCGCGCCCCTGTGTGCCCTCTGTTCCCGGACGGGCCGGCCTTGTTGTGTCCCCGGGCACCTGCAGCGAGGCGTGGCTCTATCTCGAACCCTGGGCCCATCTCGGGGATTTCCAGAAACAAGATGAGCAGTTCACGAGTCTCACATTCAAGGTTGTGTATCCGTATGCTAACCTTCCAGGCAGGTCTCAGAGGAAGTTAGAATAGCTTTGGAGGTTTCTAGAATTTTCCAGAAAGGAGTCCTTCGAAAGCCCCGATTCTTTTTTTTTTTTTTTTTTTTTTGGCCAGTCCTGGGCCTTGGACTCAGGGCCTGAGCACTGTCCCTGGCTTCTTCCGGCTCAAGGCTAGCACTCTGCCACTTGAGCCACAGCGCCCCTTCTGGCCGTTTTCCGTATATGTGGTGCTGGGGAATCGAACTGAGAGCTTCATGTGTAGGAGGCAAGCACTCTTGCCACTAGGCCATATTCCCAGCCCCGAAAGCCCCGATTCTGAGTACTGAGTTCCTGGCTCCGTCAGTCCCAGGGTGGAGACAGACAACAGGCTTTTGTGGGCATGGCGCTCGCAGAGGCTGATGGGAAAGGGCTTGACCTTGGGTTGCCCTCTGCCAGGCACTGGTGGCTCGCACCTGCGGTCCTAGGTACTCAGGAAGCGGAGCTCAGTGGATCCTAGTTCAAAGCCAGCCTGGGCAAGCAGATCCATGAGACTTTTGTCTCCAATTAACCAGGAAAAAGCTGGCCGTGGAGCTGTGGCTCAATTGGTGGGATACCAGCCCTGAGAGAAAAAGCTAGAAGGCTTTCCCTTGGCTTCTCCTTATTGCCAGGTTGGAGGCAGGGCCGTCGGGCACACATCCACACCCTCGCCACGTCTGTCTTTCTAAACGGACGGTGGAGTCCCCTGTGTGCAGTGTGCGTGTGGGCACCCACACGTGCCAGTCCCAAGGGTCTTGGAACTCGGGGCCCGGGTGCTGTCTCTGAGCTTTTGTTCTCAAGGCCGGTGCTCTACCACTTGAGCCACAGCTCCGCTCTAGGTTTTTCTGGCGGTTCGTTGGAGCTAAAGAGTCTCGCAGACTTTCCTGCCCAGGCTGCTGGCTCCTCGCCTCGATCCTCAGACCTCAGCCTCCTGAGCAGCTAGGATGGCGGGGTGAGTCACTTTCGAGGTGTCCTGGCACCATTGTCTTGAGGAACTTCTCACCCCGTGAGGCGCGGCCTCAGCTTCTGTGCTGAGGATAATCCTCTCTTGCTGAGCCGACGGCAATGGCTCTTATTACTGTTGTGAGGACTGATGATTGATTTTGGCGTTCTTTTTGAGGAACTAGGTATTACCTTCTACCCCATGAGCTAGGCCCCACCGCCCCCCACGTGGGGTTTTCCCAGCCATCCGGCTGTCGCCCTCCTTCCTCTCTCCCTCCTTGTCCAATTCTCGGTTCTGAGCCCCTTTGCAGAGCTGCACTGTGGATTCTGTCTGGACCGTTATCTGCCAATGCAACCAAGAGGTCCCTGGAGCTGAGGGCTTGAGCCCTGTGTATAAGCCTGAGGGTGTTGGACTGGGAATGTGGCCTAGTAGTAGAGCGCTTGCCTCGTATACATGAAGCCCTGGGTTCGATTCCCCAGCACCACGTATATGGAAAACGGCCAGAAGTGGCGCTGTGGCTCAAGTGGCAGAGTGCTAGCCTTGAGCAAAAAGAAGCCAGGGACAGTGCTCAGGCCGAGTTCAAGGCCCAGGACTGGCAAAAAACCCCAAAAAGAACAAAAACGTGAGGGTGCTGCTGGGCGTGGCGTGGTGATGCATGCCTGTAATCCCAGCATTCGGGAGATGGGGGCGTGAGGATCCGTGCTAGGCAAGCGTGCGGGATCCTAACTGAAAACAAACAAGCCAAGGGCTCTGCGGTGAGGCTCTGCGTTCAGATCAGTTCCCCTCAAAGCAAACAGATTTGGAGATGTTGTTGGAGACCTTTTTTTTTTGATGGTAGTTGGGTTTGAACTCAGGACCCCTTCCTCACAAGACTGGAGTCTACCACATAAGCCCAACCCTACCTTTTTTTTTGTTTGTTTTTGCTGGTTGTTTTGGAGATGGAGTCTAGCATAGTCTATCTGGCCAGGCTGGCTTCGAACTGCACTCCTCTAGATCTCAGCCTCCTGAGTCCCGAGGGTTACAGCGGTGAGCCCCCCTGCCCCTGGTTTGGAGGGGTCAAGAATAGACTTGGTTAGTGGAGACTGCCTGGAAGCTCCAGCCTCTGACCCAGCGGGTCGCCCCGGCCCTGCCCCTCACCTGAGGCCTGAGACCTGGGACTTGGTGTCTTCTTCCGGGTCTGTGGCGATTGGCTCTCGTGGCCAAAGGCCCTGAGAAGTGGCCGGGAGCCAAGCGAGAAAACTAACCTCCAGCCTAAGTCACCCCCGGAGACAGCCCAGTGCCACGTGGGTCCTGAAGGGTCTTGCATTTCCGAGATGATTCCCAGACCTTAGAAGACCAGAGCCGGGCTAAGCGCCTGCCCGTAATCCTAACACCCAGGAGGCCGAGGCAGAAGGATGGTGAGTTCAAAGCCAGCCTGAGCTTCAAAAAGGGAAAAAGAAGAAGAAGACGAAAAGAGATTTTTGTCTCACGAAAAAAGAAGGGAGGGAGAGAAGAAGGAAGTTAGATTTCTGTCACTGGCTTATTTCACTTAGCACAATCACACACACACACACACACACACACACACACACACACAATTACTGGAGATTTGGAAGTCAGGGCCTAGAGCTGGCTAGGCTGGTACTCCGCACTTAGTGAGCCGCAGTTCTGTTTGGGCCCACGCTGGCCGGGACCGTGACCCTCCTCCTTACCACCCCCCCACCATTGCTGGGATGACAAGCATAGCACTGAAGAGGAGACCGTGGGAGAGGTTCTTGTCTGGGCTCACCCCCATCTGCAGTCCTCCCAATCTCAGCCTCCTGAGTAAACTAGAATTACAGCTTGCCCCACCCATGTCCTTCCTTTTTTTTAAGGCTGAGTAATACTGGGCTGCATGGGCAGGCCTGTCGGTGTGTATGTGTGTGTCTGGCTCTGGAACAGTGTGCAGCCAGGTTGTGTTTGCTTTGGGCCGCTGTGAAGCTGGGTGTACAGATCCCAGCTCTGTGTGTGTGTGTGTGTGTGCACAAGCACATGCGTGTGCATGTGTGCCACTAACTAGAGCTTGAACCAAGGGCCTCAGACACGTGCATGGCTTTTCACGCAAAGCTGGCCCCCTACCACTGGAGCCACAGATCCACTTTGGATATAAAACTGTCACAAACTTTCCCTCGGGGGCTGACTTTGAACCTGGAGCCTCAGAGCTCAGCCTGAGGAGCTTGGCTACCAGACATGAGCCACCAGCGGACAGCTCTTCCTGTTTTGTTTTCCCTTGTTGTTCTGTTTGTTGTGGGGCTTGAACTCGGGGACCGGGCGCTGTCCCTGAGCTCTTTTGCTCAAGGCTAGCGCTCTACCACTTCAAGCCACAGCGCCACTTCCAGTTTTTGAGCGGTTCATTGGAGATAAGAATCGCGTAGGGACTTTTCTGCCCAGGCTGGCTCCGAACCGTGATCCTCAGATCTCGCCCTCTCCGCGTCAGTTCCCAGGCCATCTGCTCCGGGGAAGTTGTGACACAAACAGAAGAAGTGAGGGGAGGCGACAGGAAGGGACTCTGGGTCAGTGCTCCACCCTGCACCTCCCCGGAATCTCAGGAGAGACCCGGCCGCCGGGGAGGCCCCTGCTGTGGGCCGTGCGTGTGGTCACGCGTGCGCACGCGTGTGCGTGCGTGTGCACGACCGTCCCCCTCCCCTGGCTCCCTGGCGGAAGGCAGGAAGGGATATTTGGGGGCCTTGGGCTCCAGCGCCCGTCGGTTTAATTACAGGTTTTCAGTCGCGGGCCGGTGGGCCTGCCTTGGGAAGGGGGGGCGCTCCTCCGAAACCCTGTCATTTTCCCGTGTCTGAGGGCCTCTTCAAAGGGGGGCATCTAGACATTTTCTCCACAAGCCGCAGAGTGGACTGTCGCGGCCTCAGCATGAACATAATGACAGATGCATTTTACAGCAAGCTGAGAGTGAATGGGTCCGACCGGCTTGTCTCCTGTCAGACGAGTCATTATTATTTTTTTTTTTTGTCATTTGCTGACAGTTTGGGTTTCATACGTTTCTTTTTCTCTCTCTCTCTCTCTCTCTCCCTTTTCTCCTGCCTGGAAAAAATGGCCAGGCATCTACGAGACCCCAGCGGGGACCATCCTGTACCACGCTCACTTAGACATTGAGGCCTTCACCATGGACCGGGAAGTGCGCAAAATCAAGCAGAGCCTGGGCCTGAAATTTGCCGAACTGGTCTACACCGGTGGGTACCGCCCGCACCCCAGCCTCAGCCACAGGCTCCTCCCACCGCCGGACTGGGGGGGGGGCGGGGGGCCAAGGAGTCATGAGCATCATTCCCCAGGGCGTCAGGAGAGGCTGACCCCCCAGAGCAAGCCCCTGGGTCCCCCTTCTGCACGAGGCTCCGGCGTGCCAGGTGCTGGGCCCAGGGCGGGCCTCGCACCCGACACCCAGACGCTCGGGAGGGACTGTGGAGCCCTGAACCGGTGACATGGCCGGAGGGGACCTGGCTGGGTTTGGTCCCCAGGCAGGCGCCGGAGCCACGATGGGAACTGCCCGCAGCAGACGCCCCTGCACGCAGGTCTCGGCGACACAGCCGAGCGTGGCAGCTCGTGAACTCGCACTTGGCTCGCGCGCTCCGCTTCGCCACGGCTCCACTTCCGGCTCTCCGGTGGTTTGCTAGAGATGCGAGTCTCACAGCTCTTCCTGCCCAGGCTGGCTTCAAACTTAGGGCCGCAGATCTTGGCCTCTTGAGTGGCTAGGAGGACGTAGGTGTGAGCCACCGGTGCCCGGCTACGTGCCACATCTTGGCCGTGTAGCAGCTGGGGGTGACCACGTATAGACAGACCCATTGTGGGTGACATTAGACCCCAACACGGGGGGCCTGGCCTTGCAGGCACCAAGACTGACTTTCATACCTGCCCATTGCACTGGGCTGAGACTCAGGCTTGCTGATTCCAAACCAGCTCCGGCTCACCCCCCTCCCCAACTTGGGGGCGCCCAGGCCCCGGCCCCGGCCCCATCCATCCCATCGCCTGCTTTTATTCCGCCCTTGAGCTATGAACATTTTTCTTATTAATTTGCATTTTACTTTTTTCTTCTTTTTTTTTTTTTTTTTTTTTGCTAGTCCTGGGGCTTAGTTAGGCTCGGGGCCTGAGCACCGTCCCTGGCTTCTTTGTGCTCACTTGAGCCACAGCGCCACTTCTGCCTCTTTCTGCGTATGTGCTGCTGAGGAATCGAACCCAGGGCTTCATGCATGATAGGCAAGCACTGTGCCCCTAGGCCACATTCCCAGCCCCTATTTTTCTATTTTTAAATAGTTGGGGGGGGGGAATTAAAAAAAAAAAACACCTCAGAACACATGAAAATTCCATGACACTCGAACGTCAGTGTCCACAGATATTCCCGGTGGAATCAGCCACGTCCGCCTGTGTCCCCCGCAGCCCGTGGCCGCTCACTGTCCCAGCTGCGGGGGCACGGCCGCTTCTCGAGAGATGAGAGCGACTGGCCCGTGGCCACTGGGTGCTTTCTGCCCCCTTTTTCTGTCCAGTCACACGTCCCCGATTTGGGGACTCACATTGCCTCCCTGAGCTGCTGGGGCCCAGGCAGCTGCCTGAAGCCGACCCCCCCCACCCCCCACCCCACGCACCGAGGCTAGCTCTTGGCTGCCGCTGTTCCCCGTTCCGCTGCCAGGTACAGACAGGTGCTTGAATGCCATTGTCTCCTGCAGGCTCGGGAGGCAGCGTCATTAAGACGTGGCGGGGCGGGCGGGGCGGGCGGGAGGTGGACAGGTGGCTTCGTCGCATGGCGGTGGCAGCCGTGGCGACTTGCTTTGTCCTCCTGCTTCCAGTCCAACGCCGGGCTGGGCGCCTAATGGGTATCCCGTAATTGTAGCTGCAGAAAGGCGGGGAAACTGAGGCCCGGGCAGGCAATGGTAATCAATCATCCGGCGTTTCAGAGCTGAGAAGCCACAAGGGCCTTGCGCCCGGGAGAGAGAGGCCAAGTTCTTGATGATCGCTGCAGCAGGTCCTGGCAGGGCCGTTAACGAGGGGTTGTCCAGAGGCAGCGAGGCCCGGGGCGGGGGGTGGGGGTGCCCAGGGTGCCTGGGCACGGAGCGGCCGGCCTGGCGCCTCTGCACCACGCTGCCTGGGTTGAGTTGCGGCTCTGCCGGCCGGTGCCAAGCCCTCGAAATCCCAAAATGAGACGCGGTGATTAAGAGATTTAGAGGGAAACAAAACCGCAGTGCGGCGCGGGGAGCCGGTCTGACCTTGGGGAGTCGCTGCTAGTGTGCACTTTGCCCAGGTCCCCCCCAGACGTCGAGGCCGGCTCCCGCCGCCCACAGGCCGCTGGAGGGGGGACGCTGCTCGCAACCCCACTGCGCCTCGGGTTTCTCGTGGGAGGAGGGGGGCTCACACCTGTAACCCCAGCTACTCGGGAGGCTGAGATCTAGAGCATCGAAGCCAGCCTGCGCAGGAAAGTCCCCGGAAGTCTGTCTGGTTTCCCCAAATCCGGCAACAAGTAGGAAGTGGGTTTGTGGCTCAAGTGGTAGGGTCAGCCTTGGGCACAAAAAGCCAAACGAGAGCCCTCCGAGGTCCTGAGTTCAAAGCCGGCAGTGTCCATGTGATCATGGTTCAAGTTCATTCCCCAGCTAAACTTTACCCCTCTCCCTTTGGAGAAACCAAATGAAAAAAAGCACCAGACTAACACCATCCCAGAGTCCCTTCCCTATCCCGGGCCCTGGTGGAGAAGCCGCCATCTACCGTAGCTCCTGGCGTTCTCTGAGCTCCCAGCTTGGTAGAGCTTGGTGGCCTCCTCTCCTGACTTTCAGTCTGACCACGCCGTGTGTGTTCCCTTAGACTCTATCCTTCTGAGCCGCGTTTGCAGGCTCAGCCTGGCAGGACCCTCCGTTTAGGGGGACACAGCTCCCCTCCTTTCGGTGTCTTCAGCAGTAACCTGGGCATCATATACAACCTGCACAGAATTATTCCAATGAGAAGAGGTGGGGGGGAGGGCTCAGCTGTTCGGCCCCGGCCCCTCCCTCCCCCACCAGCACAGACACAGACTCCAGCCCCTGCCCCCTCTCCCCACCCCCACCCCCGCTGGAAACTTGAGTCCAGGACCCCTGTGGGTGACAGGGAGATAAAGCCAGGCCGGGGGGCCCCACCATGACCTCCACGACCCTCTGCCTTCCCCACCTCCAGCCCAGGCTCTGGTGTCTTCTACTCTGAGAACTTAAATGGGGTAATTATCCCAGCCCAGGACTGAGGGAGGAGGGCAGGTAGAGACCCTGAGAAACCGCAGTGTCCCCCCTCAGCAGGGTGCAAGGGTGTGTGGGAAAGGCCCCTGGCTGGGATTGGCAGTGGTCTTGCTGTGTGGTTTTCGACGGGTTCTTTCCCCCTCTGGGTCTGTCCCAGAGTCCCCGTGAGCGCTGGCCACGGGCCATGCTGTCCAGGCTGAAAGCAAAAAGGTTCAGAGCTTTGTGTTCATTCGGGGAAATGGGGAAACAGAGTCACCAGGGTGTCAGGACGGAGTGGTCATGTGAGCCAGACACTGGGGGGTGAGGTTGAAAGCGGCGCTCTCCCTGCTTGGCTCTCCCCCCCCCCCCCCCCCACCGCAAGCCACAGGAGCCGGCCCTTTCCCACGGGCAACTTCAGCTGGTCTGCACAAGCGCGCGGGCACGCACACGCGCACACACACACACGCGCGCGCGCGCGCACACACAGGGCCTGGGCCTCCAACAATGGCCACAGCCCTTTATCGGGCCTGGGGATCAGGTACCATCTGGCCCGCAGCTGCCCAGGTGGGCTCACCTTCCCGGCTCCGTTTCACAGAAACCCTACGCCTGGGCGGCCCTCCCCCCGCCTGGCCGCGGCCACCTGCCCGGGCCGGCCGGCTGGACTGGGCTCCCGGCCTGAAGGGAAAGGATGGGGGGGGATTGCTCCCTCCCCTCCTCAGGACAGAACCTGAGCCAGAACCTGGGCTGTGGAGGGCGGGGAGGAGGAGGAGGAGGAACAAAAAGCCGGGCTCGTGCAGGTCGATATCTTATGTCCACTTGAAATATTAGTATGCAGATACCAGGTCAGTGATTTTCCAGGGCTGGCCAGGATGTCAGTCCGTGCTCGCTTGGTGGTAGGGGCTCCACATTCAGTGCTCCTGGGTCCTACCTACTCAGCAGATGGGCGGGGATGGGGGGGGGAGGCACAGAGAGGTTAGAGCAATCACCGCCCCGTGTCTTCTCTCGAGTCCTGGCTGTGATCGGCCTTCTCCAGTGAGGTCAGAGCGGACCCCAGCTCGAGGCTGCGCCGGCCAAGCCCCGGGGTGCCCCTTCCCCGCTCCAGCCTCCCGTGCTCCGGCAGACGTCAGGTCGTCCCCCCCGTGACCTCTCGCTTCCTCCCCGCAGGTTTCTGGCACAGTCCCGAGTGTGAATTTGTGCGCCACTGCATTGCCAAGTCCCAGGAGCGCGTGGAGGGGAAGGTGCAGGTGTCTGTCTTCAAGGGCCAGGTGTACATCCTGGGCCGCGAGTCCCCACTGTCTCTCTACAACGAGGAGCTGGTGAGGTAGGGCCCCACCCCGGGCTGCCCCCGGCCCCTCTGATGGAAACACGCATTTCCTCCTGATCCCCGCTGGGAGAGAGGGGTCCAGAAGATGGGCGAAGAAAAGGTACCCCGGGGGCTGGTAATAATCCTCACGACTCAGGAGGCTAAGAGCTGAGGATCGTGGTTCGAAACCAGCCCAGGCAGGAAAGGCCGTGAGACTTTGATCCCCCATGAACCACCAGAAAACCAGGAGTGGAGCTGTGGCTCAAAGTGGTAGAGCGCTAGCCCCAAGTGCAAAAGCACTCGGGAAAGCGCCTAGAACGTGTAGTTCGAGCTCCGTGACCATCATCATCATCATAAAATTAATCACCAAAAAGTGGGAAGTGGAGCTGTGGCTCAAGTGGTAGAGCATCAGCCTTGAGCAAAAAAGCTAAGGGACAGCGCCCAGTCCATGAGTTTGAGCCGTAGGACTGGCACCAAAAAAAAGTGGGGTGGGGGGGGCTGGGAATATGGCCTAGTGGCAAGAGCGCTTGCCTAGCATGTGTGAAGCCCTGGGTTCGATTCCCCAGCACCACATATATAGAAAATGGCCAGAAGGGGCGCTGTGGCTCAAGTGGCAGAGTGCTAGCCTTGAGCAAAGAGAAGCCAGGGACGGTGCTCAGGCCCTGAGTTCAAGCCTCAGGATTGGTAAAAAAATAAAAAGAATTAGAAAAGGTAGCCGCGTGCTGGGAGGAAGGATTGGGTACTCTGACTACGTAGTATTTGGGGGTTTGGGGGACATCAGTCCCTTGCCATTTAAACCACAGCAGGAGTTAAGCGAGTGGAGGGGGCAGGGGGTCCTGCCGAGTCCGGAAGAGCCGGACACTGTCGGCACCGCAGGGCCCGGAGGAGCCGCGGGGATCTCAGGGAAGGGCGCGGCGAGGACGGGTCTGCACGGTAGCCGCTGGGGTCGGCGGACACCCCATGCGGCTCAGGAGAGGCAGGCAGGTTTCCAGCAGACCCTCCGCCCCGGAGCCGGCACCCCAGCCCTGAGAGGATGTTTTGGGGGAACACCATGCCTTTGGGTTTGGCTAGCTCGCAGGTGGGTTTTCTTGGAGATGGCCTGGAAGGGCGGTGGAGACAGAGCAGGGCCACACGCCCGGTCACAGGGGTGTCGCTCACGGAGCTGAGCCCCTCAGGGACAGTGACCCAAGCCAGGAGCCGGGGACGAGGGACCACCACACACCCTGGCCGCAGCCCCCCACGAAGCCAGGCACCCCCCTCTGGGGGGAGACCCCAGCTCCAGCCGGCTCTCCCCTCCCGGAGGCCCGTGGCAATTGAAGAACGAGTTTTGTTTGGCAGTCAATATTATTTTTCCCCCCTTTTCCTTCTCTTTGCCATGTTGAGTTTCTCGTCGTTCCCCCCCCACCCCCCCGCCTCCCCGACTTCAATCTTTCTAAACACTTTATAAGCCATAAATATAACCGAATCAGTTTAGATCAGTCGGGGTAAATGTCAAATTATCTTCTCTCTTTCTCTCTCTTGCACTTTCTTTCCTCCCCCTCAAAATCAACAGCCTCTAATAATCTGTCCAACCCTTCATTAAGTCTCAAGGTCTCACTTGGGGAGATTAAATGAATAAAGTAAAAAGGGAAAGGGGAGAAAAAAAGAGAGAGGAAAAAAAGCAGAAGCATTTATTCTCACTGTGTCCCCAACCATTTCCCTTTTCTTTTTGATTTCTACATCGCTGACTTGAAAGCCCTTGACTGACAGGCTCACGGGGACCAGCGAGGAGAGCCGCGAGAGGTAGTGGGCCTGGAAATGCCGCGGCACAGTGGGTAGAAAGTAACGTAATTATAGAGCAGGTCAGAGCCACTCCAATGAACAAAAATAAAAGCACAGAGGTTTTCGGGAGACCGTCAGGGGAGGTGGGGGGAAAAAAATCATTGTAAACTCCTTCTCCATCTCCCCCCCACCCTACACACACACACACACACACACACACACACACACACACACACACACACACAGAGGAGGTTTTAGAAAGAAGCACCTCCTGGGTGTCTCCTGCTGGAACGAGTCTGTCTCTGATGGGACCCCCTCTTAGAACGGGGCAATGATTTTTATTTTGTGTGTGTGTGTGTGTGTGTGTGTGTGTGTGTGTGTGTGTACTGAGGTTTTTCCTCAAGTCCTGGGTGGGCGCTGTCCCTTAGCTTTTTCGCTCAAGGCTGGCGCTCTACCACTTGAACCACAGCTCCACTTCCGGCTTTTTGCTGGTTCATTGGAGAGAAGAGTTTCACAGACCTTTCTGCCCAGGCTGCCTCAGAGCTGCCATCATCAGGGTCAGCCTCCTGAGTAGCTGGGGTGACGGGGTAGAAGCCCCGCCTCCTCCCTAGGTCTTTCCCAAGCCTGCCGGACAGTTTGGGGGTGTCAGGTTAATCCTGTGCAACCCCCTCTACTGCTTGCACAGGGAGGGGCTTCTGCCCCAAGCCCCGGCTTCTCTCTGTGGGAGCATGCTGGCCACCGGGCAGCTCCTCTTGCAGCCGGGAGAGTGCGGAGGGAGGGAGGGAGGGAGGTGGGTGGGGAGGGTGCGGCTGGCACACTCTAGGTGTGAAGGTCAGGGCCAGGGGGGCGGGCAGACAACAGACTCCACAGTGTACCCAGAGTACAGCAGCCCCTCACTTACCTCACCAAAGATGGCTCCCTCCCTCCCGTCTTTTCCCTTCCCCTCCCTCCCCCCTCCCTCCCTCCCTTCCTTCTTTCCTTCCTTTCTTTGTGGTGCCAGCACTCAGACATGAACTCGGGGGCTTGGTCCTTGTCTCCCTTAGCTGTTTCCAGTGCTTTACCGCTTGAGCCACAAGTCCATGTGTGGTTTTGGCCGGTGATTGGAAGTAAGCGTCTCAGACTCCTGCTGGGCCGGCTCAGCCTCCCGAGTAGCAGGGATTGCAGGCTTCTGCGGGAGGCAGGTCACCTCCTTGTCGCCGAGGAGGAGCCTAGAGGCTGCGGGAGAGGACAGGGCCGACTCTGAGGGGACAGCACGGGGGTGCCGGGGCCCCCAGGCCCCCAGACGGCAATGAGGGGGTCGGATGCCAGGGCTGGGCGCAGGGCGCTGGGCGATGCGCACGCCCTCTTGGTGACTCTTGTCACCCCTTGTTTCCCCGCGCCTGCCACCGCTGGCCTGCTTTTTTTTGTGTTTTTGTTTTTTGTTTTGTTCTGTTCGGCCAGTCCTGGGTCTTGAACTCGGGGCCTGGGCACCGTCCCTGAGCTGCTTTTGCGCAAGGCGAGCACTCTGCCGCTCCTGGCTTTTCCTGTGTGCGGGGGGGGGGGGGGGGCTGAGGAATGGAACCCAGGGCAGGACGCCCGCCCGGGGCTCCGAGGCCGCCTGGGGTGGGGGGGTGGGGGGGTGGGGGGGGCGCCGCCCTGCCGTCGGTCGGGCTGCCCGCCCCTCCTGCCTCCTCTCCGGGGCCGAGCTGGCCCAGAGGCTTCCGTGTGGGTGGCTTGGCGGGCCGCGCTGGCCAGGCCACGAGCCCACCTGGTTGGGGTGAGCTGCTGGCTCTGCTGGGCGCCGCCGGGGCCTTCCGTCCTCGAGGGTGGCCTGGGCCCCGCGGCGGCGGCGGGAGGGGAGGGGGAGGCCCGCCCCGCTCACGCGCCCGCCCCCCCTCCCCGCAGCATGAACGTGCAGGGCGATTACGAGCCCATCGATGCCACCGGCTTCATCAACATCAACTCCCTCAGGTGAGGCCTCCGGGGCTCTCCCGCCCCTCCTCGCCCCCCCCCCATCCCCCTCCACACACACGGAGGGTGGGTCGCAGGATGATGGGTGCTTCCAGAAGTCACTCAGACACACCCACCCCCCTCCACCAGTTCAAACCCAGTCTCTGCAGTAGACCCCCTTCAGGAGCTCCGAGAGCCGTGGGTGAGGGCGAGAAGGTTCCAGAAGGGCCTACGGGAATGGAACACATGGCCCAGATGCTGGGCCGCCTCCCACCAACCGCTTCTGGGCTCTGAAAACAGGCCCAGAGGGGTGGGGGGACCTGCCCAGGGTTGCACAGCTGAGAAGTAGGTTGACACGAGTCCGTCCAGTGCCGGTTCCCCGTCACCGAGGGTTAGGCGTGGTGACGGTCTCCATCTTCGCCCACCCCGGCAAGTTGCCTTGGGTCTGGGCCCGCCTCAGGTCTCCAGACCTATGGCAGGCCGCCTCAGAGCGACCCCTCTGGCCCCCTCCCCCCCCCCCATTATATTGCCCTCTTACACGGGGCTCATAATGGCATCTGCGCATCTCCCCTCGCCAGTCACAGGCTTTGTCCCCAACAATGACAAGGTTTTTTCCCCCCACAGATACATTAATTACATTGCCCTGATGGAGGGCAGGAGGGGCCGGGATGGGAGCGGGGTGAGAAGAAAAAGACAACTTACCCCACGTCTGAGCCAACAGCTGCCCTCCGCCCCGGCCTTGCCTGAATTAATTGAGCCGTAAGCGTGTTGTTATTGTGAATTTACATTTTCCTTTGTTTTCCCCCCGCGGTGTACACAGGCTGAAGGAATACCATCGCCTCCAGAGCAAGGTCAGCCCCAAATAGACCCTGACAATGAAGAGCTGGAGTCCCCTCGCCCCTCACCTCCCTGGCACAGGCGCTAATTGTTGTGATAATTCATAATTGTGACTTGTTCTTGCCTGGCGTTTGTTCCTGCAGCTTGCAGGAAGCCGGTCACCCAGGGAAGGGTGGGGGGGCAGCTGCCTTGGGGAGCTGTTGGGGAGAAAAAAAAAGACAATTAAAAGAAGATAGATTCCTCTTTTGTTTCTTTATTGCTGCCGAGGTGTGTGTGTGTGTGTGTGTGTGTTTAGGTGTGTGTGGATGTGTGTGAGCGCAAGTGTGATCATGTTTTCCTGAGCCCAACCTCTGGTTTCCTAGGAGCTCTGAAGGCCACCCTTTGCGGGGGGTGGGGGTGGGGGTGGGGGGGACCTGGTTATCCAACAGGAAACCGTGGGACTCCTGGAATCCTGTCACCCATAGAAGGCCTGTGGCGGGCCTGTGCCGGGGAAGGCAGAGTTGTGATGACAGGCTTTGGGGCATGGAGGACCCAAATCATTTCCTTTAGAGTCCCCCACCCCCACCCCCCATGGGGCAGCCATGCTGGTCAAGACACACTGAGTCACAGCTGTGTGATTCTAACCGTGGCCTACAGCAGCCTAAACTATGGAGGGGGCCTGGCTCACACCTGTAACCCCTGCTAGTCAGGAGGCTGAGATCTGAGGATCAAGGCTCGAAGCCAGCCCAGGTAGGGAAGTCCATGAGACTTGTCTTCAGCTAACCACCAAAAAAGCTGTAAGTGGAGCTGTGGTTCAAATAGTAGAGTGAAAAAAGCTAAAGGGTCAGTGCCCGGGCCCTGGGTTCAAACCCCAATATCAGCATTAAAAAATGATGAAGGGGGCTGGGAATATGGCCTAGTGGTAGAGTGCTCACCTCGTATACATGAAGCCTTGGGTTCCATTCCCCAGCACCACATATAGAAAAAGCCAGAAGTGGTGCTGTGGCTCAAGTGGCAGAGTGCTAGCCTTGAGCAAAAAGAAGCCAGGGACAGTGCTCAGGCCCTGAGTTCAAGTCCCAGGACTGGCAAAGAAAAGATGGAGGAAGAAGCATCTCCATTAAGAGGGACCTGGGCTGAGAAAAGCTAAGGCGGAATTCAGTGGAACTTTTGTAAGGTGTGACATACCTGGTTTCCCAAATAGCCGGTCCATAAATCAAGGCTTAGGCCATGTTTGTAGCGAAGCCCCACCCACTTGGTCATAGCTGATTGGGTGATAGCTGGATACTGACCTGAACTAGGCCAATCAGAACCTCACCCCCAGGAATTGGGCCTCTACCAAGGGAAGGGAAGTCAAGGTAGGTACCCTGGGATGACAGTGATAGGAGGGAAGGAGGTGGAGACAGTGTGGAGGACCAGATTTAGAGTCCCCTTTCCTATCCTGATACGTCATTCCTCTTCTTTTTATTTATTTTTGGCAGTCCCGGGGTTTGAGCTCAGGGCCCGTGCACTGCCCCTGAGCCTCCTTCGGGCACTACCACTTCAGCCTCAGCGCCGTTTCTGGCTTTTTCTGAGTGGTTTATTGGAGAGTCTTCCCTTCCCCAGCGGGCTTTGAGCCGCGATCCTCGGCTCTCAGCCTCTCTGTGTGGCTAGGATGGGGGGTCGGCGTGGTGAGGGAGTTTCTGCATGTTTCCTGGGCTGACGATCACTGACTGCTCGGGGCCTGGCCGGCTTCTGAACTTGACACCTGATCTCAGCGCTACTCGTTGCCTCTGTCAGAAAGTTTTGCCTCTAGTCCTTGTTTGTCTCCAATCAGGCATGATGGGTGTTGCCTGCCCAGGCAGAGTTAGCAAAAACAAAATGGAAGCAAAAGCCCTGCGCGGTGGAGCAGGTATCTAGGGTGCAGAAGCCTAGATACCATTCCCAGTGCCCCCCAACAACAACAAAAACCACCCAACAACACTGTTTCTCTGCTCGCAAAAGCCCACGGTCTGTGCTAGCCCTCGGCTCCACACACTTCTTATCTCAGTGAAACTCTTTTTTTTCTTCTCAGTACTGGGCCTTGAACTTGCTTCTCTGGCACTCTACCACTTGAGCTGTGCCTCCAATCCAGCGTTTTGCTGCTTGTTTTGGAGAGGGAGTCTCACTGACTTTTCTGCCCCAGCTGGTCTCGAACCTCACTGCTCTGCACCTCAGCCTCCTGAGTAGGTAGGATTACAGGTGTGAGCCACCGGCACAGGGCAGGCTTCGCGGAATCTTCCAAACATCACTGCGAGGTAGGCCCTTTGACCTGTCCTGCAGTGCAGAGAAACAGAATTGCCCAAGGCCACTCAGCGAAACAGAGCCAAGCCTGGCGGGGTCCCCAGATCTTGTGTTTATTTATACCTTAAAAAACAGAGAGAGAGAGAGAGAGGGGGCTGGGGATATAGCCTAGTGGCAAGAGTGCCTGCCTCGGATACACGAGGCCCTAGGTTCGATTCCCCAGCACCACATATACAGAAAACGGCCAGAAGGGGCGCTGTGGCTCAAGTGGCAGAGTGCTAGCCTTGAACGGGAAGAAGCCAGGGACAGTGCTCAGGCCCTGAGTCCAAGGCCCAGGACTGGCCAAAAAAATAAATAAATAAAACAGAGAGAGAAAGAAAGCCCTACAGAAACAGCGTAGCCATCATTCAACCACCGGTTCTAAACACTCCTTGCATTTCTCATACTCCTTTTTCTACTGCTTTCTTTGAATGTTTTCCTATGCCGGACTATGCCCTGACTGGTCACCCCTAGTAAAATCAGGTGTTTTGGAAGGTAACACTTTATTGGTCTGGGCTGACAACATTTTGATTAGTTAATTCCCAATCAGGTCCCTCTGCAAACCCTCTTCCCAAGGTCAAGGTCACAGGAAGGTTATTGAACCCTAAAAAGGCCAGGGAGAAAGAGAGACAAGATGTTCTGAAACAATGTCTCTTTTGCATCTGGTTCCAGCCTGCTAGGCCAAGACTCTATCCCAGAGGCTGGGTCCTAACTAATTTACTCTCCCTGGGCTTGAACCCAGGATCTTTACTTGCTAAATGTATCTATTACCACACATCCACCACTAATATTTTATATTCTATAGTATGTGGATGTATACTTGATGGTGAGTACTTTATATCCTGGTTTTTAAAAACTTAACATTGTGGGCTGGGGATATGGCCTAGTGGCAAGAGTGTTTGCCTCGTATACATGAAGCCCTGGGTTCGATTCCCCAGCACCACATATATAGAAAACGGCCAGAAGTGGCACTGTGGCTCAAGTGGCAGAGTGCTAGCCTTGAGCAAAAGGAAGCCAGGGACAGTGCTCAGGCCCTGAGTCCAACACCCAGGACTGGCAAAAAAAAAAAAAAAATACACCTAAATACGTCTCTGTCTACCTTCAGCTCAAATTATGCCACACGGAGGGCAATGCAAGAATCTTACAACAGAAGAAGCATTTCACTCTGTTTGGCTGTGATATGTATTGCTTGCAAGGCTCAGTGGAAGAGCATAGGCTGAGCATATACAAGGCCCTGGACTCAGCCCCAGCATCACACATATATTGCATGTATATATATATATATATATATATGAGAGAGAGAGAAACAACCAGCACACTAATAGGTCCTGAGGCATGGCTGGGTAGTAGAGCGCCTGCTCAGCAAATGTGAGGTCCTGAGTTCAAATTCAAGTACCACCAAAAAGAGTAAGGTGGGGGCTGGGGAGATAGCCTAGTGGCAAGAGTGCCTGCCTCGGATACACGAGGCCCTAGGTTCGATTCCCCAGCACCACATATACAGAAAAACGGCCAGAAGCGGCGCTGTGGCTCAAGTGGCGGAGTGCTAGCCTTGAGCGGGAAGAAGCCAGGGACAGTGCTCAGGCCCTGAGTCCAAGGCCCAGGACTGGCCAAAAAAAAAAAAGAGTAAGGCGGCAGTGGCTTACAGCCAGGTGGTGGGTCCTCTCGCTTACCTGATGGAGTTCGGGGCTGTGGGCTTCCACGAAGGAGTGAGGAAATGGATGGAGGAAGCTCTTCTCCTGAGATAGCGCACACATTCTGGGGCTCACACCGGCTCCGCTGGGGTGACGGCCAAGGGGAGGCAGGCATGGTCTCCGTCCTCGTCCTCGTCCTCGTGACGGGCTGACCCCCAGGTCTGAGGTCCAGGGGGCTCTCTCAGCCTGGGCTGGGGCTCCAGATGCACAGGGAGACACAGCTGGAGTCGGGAGCTGCCGGCAGTCCCCGCTGCCTGGGGAGGAGCCCGAGATGCAAGGTGCCAAGGGCAGCGTGTCCCTCCCCTTCCCCTCCGCGGGCCACCCCAGGGCATCCTCTCTCGTCCCCACCTTAGGCTCCATTGCAACGTTGCGTCCCATGACACAGCCAGGCCCTCCTCCCGGAGCTCAGAGGCTGCCGCTGCGCCGGCCATGTCTCATGTGCCCCCCCTGCTGCGCTCCCTGCGAAGGGCCCATGACGGCACATGCGAAGCCCAGGCCTCGGCTGTCCTCCTACCCGGGGTTCTAGCCCGAGCCCGGCCACCTGGGGCGGCCCCTGTCCATTCCACCGGGACCTTGACCTTCCGTGCGGTCTCGGGGCAGGAGGCCCACGGCCTTGACCGGGGCGCGGCGCGGCGCCGGGCTGGGAGCCCATCCTTCCGCAGGCCTTCCGGGCTGGGGAAAGGGCTCGCCCGGGTCAGACAATCGATATCTCATCTGCAGCTGGCCTAGCGGAAGTGATGGGTATTGGAACATGGTAATGGGTGTTGTCTAGTGGAAGAGACTAATCTCCCCAGCTGTGGCGGGCTCGGCAGGTGGCCCACGCGTGCCGGCAGGCTCACGCCGTGGCTCGCCACTGTCACTGAGGCCCCGGGGTGCTCCGGGCACTTTTAAAGCCACAGCAACCCCGCCGTGTGCTGGTGTCCGTCCCGGCTGCCCTGGCACCACGCTTCAGAGGTGATTCCATTGAACACAGGTGGAGAAACTGAGGCCAATGCTTTGCCCGGGGCTGTGGACACAGCCAGATTGGAACTTCACTCAGCCAGTGTCCCCCCAGAATCGGCTCTGGGGTGTGGGGGAGGGGTGTGCTAGCTGGTGGCTCACACCTGTAATCCTAGCGACTCAACACGCTGAGATCTGAGGACTGAGGGTCAGAGCCAGTCCAGGCAGGAAAATCCCTGAGGTTCTTACTACCCAATTAACCACCCCCCCCCCAAAAAAAAGTAGAGCTGTGGCTCAAATGGTAGAGCACCAACTTCGAGTGAGAAAGCAAAAGAACAGCGACCGGGCCCTGAGTTCAAGACCCAGTCCTGCCATTAAAAAAAACAAACACCAAAATAGTTTGTGCAGCTCTTGCCTGTTCAGAAACCTCTCTAGAACTTTCCTTCGTGCTGCTTCAAGGGACCCCAATCTCACAGAGGTTTGGCCATGGCTCCGAGGCCTTCACGGGCTCTGAGTGAGTTTGAAGGGGTGGAAAGGGCCTCGGGACTGAGCGCCGAGGCTTTGAACCGGAGACGGGCTGCATCTGGCCGCATCTTGCTTGCCGGCGTCCGTGACCCAGACACGGGCTCCCGGGGTGAATCCGGTGTCTGCTGACATTTCAGAGCCACAGACCTGCAGCGAGGAGGCCGACGGCCTTCACAAAAGAGGCAGCCCGGTACACGGTTCTAGAACCCGGGCAGACCACGCACCTGCCAGTGTAAGCAGGAGTGACCTCACAGGCGGGATTCCCCCCCCCCGGCCATGCTCCACTGTAAGCCACGTCCAGCAGCCTTCCTGGGGACAGCCGTCATCGCTTCCCAGGCCTTGGAGAGCGCGGTGCAGAGCCCCAGGCAGCCCGAGGCCGCCACGGCCATAGCACCCGCATGGACTCAGCCCCGGCCTCGTCTATGGAATGGGGCCGACCACAGCCCTGTCATGAACAGAAAGTTCTATCGATAGCCTCAACCGGGGGGACGCCCAGGGATGCCCTCCCACCCCACCCTCCAACCCTGGAGAGGGGGCAGGCATGGGCTGACACCGATTCTAACCTCAGTGTCCCCCCCCCACCCCCGCCCCACTGGACAGGATCCGCAGAGACCCACAGGGCATTCAGCTCAGACACCATGACAGAGCCCTGACACACGGGGCCCCCTCCATCTGGGCCCACTGACCCCATCCTGTTCACTCCCCCCCCCCCCCCCCCGCGCCAGCTGCTTGTGATCCTTTATTTATGTCCTTGTCACCCACTCCCAGGCCAGGAGCTCCTCCGGGGCTCGCCACCCACCAGGCCGAATCATGAAGACGGATGTCAGCCATGTTTCTCCACAGGGAGGAAGCCTCCCGGGGGTGGGGGTGAGGAGAGAGAAGTCGGGGTTCAGGGTCCCTTTCTCTGGGTGGACAAGGACCAGAGTCAGCACTCTCTAGCACTGGGCAAGAGTCCCAGGCCCAGTGAAGCAGCGAAGTGCTGGAAATGCAGGTGTGGCGACCATGGTGGACTGCTAGCTTGAAGGGAAAAAGCTAAGGAAAAGTGCAAGGCCTTGAGTTCAAGCCCCAGTACCAGCACGCGCGCGCACACACACACACACACACACACACACACGTCCATGCCATTGTATATCCAATTAACCACCAATAAAAGCCAGAGGAGGAGCTGTGGCTCCGATGGCCGTGTGTTAGCCTTGAGGGAGAACGCGAAGGGAGCGTTCCCAGGCCCTGAGTTCAAGAGCTACCCCCACCCAAACAAGCTTAGCTCCCCGAGGGGGATATTGGTGTCTCGTGGAGGCCCCTTCAGAGGGTTTGAGGAGCCTCCGAGGGGGGGGGGCAAGCACGGACAGATGTTCCAGGCAGAGAAAGAAAGGTGTTCCGAGGCCAGAGGCTCTGGAGACGAGGGGGGGGGGGGGGAGAGGAGGAGGGCGGGGCGGCGATCGGGACGTGGGAACTCGGTGGCTCTGCGGGGTCAGGACACCGTAGGTGCCTCGGGATAGAAAAGCCAAGTGGAGCGGCATCCAGGGTCACAGCCCCCACCCCCGTGATCCCAGGCCCCCCCCCGACCCCCCCCCCGTGTCCCCGTGTGCGCACCCCGGTGAGCCCCGAGGGGAAGCTTCTCCCAAAGAGGGGGCTCTCGGCTCCCCCCTGCGCCTTCCCAACAAGGCGGCTTTGTGTGGTGGCTCCGCGGCCCCCGGGCTGTCCCCCAGCCCCCCGCGGCCCGTGTCCAGCTCTGAAAGGAGGCTTTATCTGCGTCCTGGGCCGGGCCCAAGGGGCCGACGGCAGCCACAGGCCCGACTCCTGGGGCTGCAGACAGAAGAGGGGCTGGGACAAAGGGGTGCCCTGGGGAGCAGTCGGTCCAGACCCCACCCCAGAGGGAGACAAGAGGGCTACACAGCTCCTCTCCCAGGCCCTCCCACCCCTGCACTCGGGTCACTCGATCCCAGTGGTCAGTGCCGCTCCTTTGTGGGAAAAAAGCGGGCAGGTGAGGCTGAGCTGCCTGGGGGAGGGGAGAGGGGGATGGCCAGAGGGTGGGGGGGGGGTGCAAGGATCACCGGGCCAGGCCGGGAGGGAAGCGGGGGACACTGGCTGGCACCGCCCCGGTTCACGTGGGCAGTGGCAGCCACCATGCCATCGGCTGCCCCGGCGGGGATTTCTCCAACGCTGACCCAGGAAAGGGCAGAGGCCCAGAGAGGTCCAAGCCTCTTCCCAAGGGGGCCGGGCTGTGAGGGTCAGGGTGGGAGCCCCGAGTTCAAGCCCCGGGATCCGCAAACACGGGATCAAGAAGGCGAGTCTGTGAGTCCGGGGCGAGAAGAACGCGTCAACCGCATCGTGCGGAGTCCATGCTGGGCTGTTGCCATCGGGGAAGCAACAGCCATTGCTCAAATAAGGAAGAGAGGGGCCCGGGCGGAAGGGAGCAGCCCTTGCTGACACTGGGGTCTGCCAGCTTCTGGCTGTGTCACCCCAGGGGTGAGCAGGTGCCCCAGCCTGGGCAGCAGGGTACAGAAGGCGATGGGCGTGTGGCTGTGCCCGGCATCTTCGCCCGGCAGGGAAGGGCGCTGCCAGGCGTGGAGAGGCCCCGTCTCCCGGCCGCCTTCAGACGGACGCCCGGAGGAGCTCGGGGACAGAAGCCAGCGCCAGCCGGCGGCCAGGCCGGGCCAGTGGGTCCAGGTCGCAGGGGGCACAAGCGGCAACAATGGAGCCACCTGGGTCCCGGGCACCTGCTGGGGTTCCGCAAGCCACCCCTCTAGTGCGCAGAGGGGTGCAGGCTGGGAAAGCCAGCACAGAGATGGTACAGTCTCCCGTCCACACAGCAGGTGTGTGTGTGTGTGTGTGTGTGTGTGTGTGTGTGTGTGTGTGTGCACATGCACGTGGGTGTGGGCATGCCCATGTGAATGTGTATTGGTCCTGGATTTGAACTCAGGGCCTGGGCACTGTCCCTTAGCTTTTATTTTATTTATTTTTTTTTTGCTCAAGGCTGGGTGCTCTACCACTTGAGCCACAGCTCCACTTGTAAGCTTTTTTGGTAGTTAATTGGAAATAAGAATCTCTCCTATGTTTCCTTTCCCGGGATGCCTTTGAACCACGCTCCTCAGGTCTCAGTCTCCTGAGTAGCTAAGATTCCAGGCGTGAGCCGGTGGTGCCCAGCGCTCCAAAGCCACGAGAGCGTCCTGGGACTCCGACGTCCTCTCCTCCTCCACCCTGAGCTGACCCCCGCGGCTCCTGAAGGCTTCTGGCCCCCACTGAGGCCTCTGTGGGCCCCCTGGGGAACCCCCTGTTGGATCCATCCCATACTAGATGAACATATTGACAAGCTCTTCAAAGCACTGCCCCAGGAAGGGCAGGTCTGGAAGCTTCTGGGCGAAGAAGCGCACACCTGTACTCTGAGCACTCAAGAGGCGGATGCAGAAGGGTTGGGGATCCAGGCCAGGCTTATGTAGCTGTCCAAAAAAAAAAAAAAATCCATGCTATTTGGGAGGCAGAAATCAGGAGGACGGAAGTTTGAGGCCAAACATAGCACAATGTTAGCAAGATGTCATCAGCACATCAGGTAGTGTGGTGTGTTCCCATCATCCCTGCAGTGCGGAAGGCATAGGAAAGAAGGAGGAAGCCAGTCCAGGGCCAGGCCCTAGCAATAGCACCAGAGCCTATCCAAAAATCATAATAAATACACAACAAAAGCCATCAAAAGGGCTGGCGGTAGGGCTCAGCTCAAGCGTGAGATCACCTACCTAGCAGGCAAGTTCAAGCCCCGTTGCCCCTTCAAATGCAGAATAAACCCGCAGAGCACAGACCACACGGAGATGTGTGCCCCGTGGCCTAATGAAGGGGAGGAAACGCAACTCCATCCGCCCGCCCGCCCGCTGTGGCCGCCACCAGCTCCAGCGTGTCTTCCCTGGCACCCCCTGCCCCTGTCCTCACCATCCTCCCAGGGGAGAAGGACCCATCCCCAGACTTACTAGGGCATGTGAAGAACGTGGCTTGAAGCCCTCTTGGAGGTCATAGGTCAGGGCAGTTTCCCATCGATCTATTTGTCCCTCCCTGGGCCGGAGCTCTTTGCCCCTCACCAGCCCCCAGAGCCATATCAAACTTCAACAGCTTCTCCCCAGCCTCAAGCAACCCAAACACAGGACACTGCTTTCAAACACAGCCCCCGGGGCGATTTACCAGCTGGGCTGATGGACCCCTGACCCCGCCGAGATGTAATGCATCTCCTGGTTTAGCTGGGTCGATGGTGCTGGGGAAAACAGCCCCCAGGTGGACCAGCGGGAACAGCAGCACCGACACCTTCCTTACGCCAGAGCACCAGCCCCCCGCCAGCCGGACACCTCCATACACAGCTGATGTTCTGCGGAGACCTCACTGCGCAGACCTGCCGGAGCTGTCGTTCAAGTGGGGAAACTGAGGCTGGGGGGGCCCCTGGCTCGCAGGGCAAAGGCAATTGCTTGTGGGTAGGCTTGGCATTTCGGAGAGACAAGCTTGCCAGGTGCTGATGGCTCACCCCTGTAATCCTCGTGGCTTCAGGAGGCTGAGATCTGAGGGTCATGGTTTGAAGCCAGCGGGGGCAGACACATCTGAGAGATTCTTGTCTCCATTAACTAGCAAAAACACTGGAAGTGGAGGTGGGGGTGTGGCTCAAATGGTAGAGAGCCAGCTATGATAGGAAAAGACAAATGAAAGTGAGAGACGCTGAGTTCAAGTCTCAGCACACACACACACACACACACACACACACACACACACACAAAACAAATGTCTCTGGCCTCCTCCGCTGTGCTACCCTAAGAAGAGTAGAAGGGCCCTGTGTCCCCATCTTCCCGTCCCCTCGTGACCCCGCCCCAGCCTGGGCTGACAGGAGGAGCAGGTGGCTTGACAGCGTCCCCTCCCCCAAGCGGAGGTCGATGGAGCAGCGGGGTCAATGGTGGCGGCGGCAGCAGAGTCCCAGGAACAGAGTGCGTGCCCCTTGCCCAGGGCAGCTCCTCATCTGCACTTCAACCACATCTGGCCACGTTCAGATTTGGGAAGTTAGAGGAGGAGGAAGTGTGTGTGTGTGTGTGTGTGTGTGCGCGTGCACGCGCGCGTGTGTGTCTGTGTGTCACAACTCAGGTGGCTGAGGTCTGAGGATCTGAAGCCAACCTAGGCAGGAGATTCCTATCTCTGATAAAGTGTGGGAAATGGAGGTGTTCCTCAAGTGGGAGGGCACCAGCCTGTAGCAAGCGCGCAAGACCCTGAGTTCAAGCCCAGCATTCATTCCACGAGTGACTATTTGAATGGAAGTAGAATGGATCGCTGGATCGCCAAGCAATGGGTAGGTGGACACATGGGCAGATGAGAGAGATAAGTGGGTGGGTGAATGGGTGGAAGCATGGAATGGATGGAAGGAGGGTCAGAGGGAAGGACGGGTGGATGGAGGGATGGGTGGATGGGTCTATGGATGGAAGGGTGGATGGAGGAGAGGTGGTCAGGTAGGCAACATTTTTTTTCTTGCCAGTCCTGGGGCTTGGACTCAGGGCCTGAGCACTGTCCCTGGCTTCCTTTTACTCAAGGCTAGCACCCTACCACTTGAGCCACAGCGCCACTTCTGGGGCTTCATGTATACGAGGTGAGCGCTCTACCACTAGGCCATCTTCCCAGCCCCAACACATCCCCTGCTTTTTTTTTTTTTTTTTTTTTTGGACTAGTCCTGGGGCTTGGACTCGGCCTGAGCACTGTCCCTGGCTTCCTTTTGCTCAAGGCTAGCACTCTGCCACTTGAGCCACAGCGCCACTTCTGGCCGTTTTCTGTATATGTGGTGCTGGGGAATCGAACCTAGGGCCTCATGTATAGGAGGCAAGCGCTCTTGCCACTAGGCCATATCCCCAGCCCACATCCCCTGCTTTTAAGGAAGGTGGACCCAAGGTCCCCAGAGAAGCAGGAGCTAAGATGCCAAACTGCTTTAATTGGAAGCAAAAGGAATGCCTTTCCCCTGCGGGCCCTCCCCCCAACCCGCCCTCCAGTTGCCCCCCCACCCCTGGGACTCCCCTCTCCTCCCCACTCCTGTTTCTTACTCCTGGGAGATGGGCCTTTTGTAGGAGCCTCGGGGTGGCGGGGGGGGGGGGGGCTCCCTTCTCCAGCGCGCAGTGACTTTCGTCCTTGGACGGCCTGCGCTCCCGGGAGTGGTTTCCCTCGCCGCTGGCTGGGCGGCCATTAGGAAGCGCATTACCCTCTCGGGGCACAATGGTCGGCTCATTCAGCCATCCCATTTCACCTGGACCCCGAGCGAGCTCGCCAGGGCCTCCCCTCCGGAGCAGGGCGGACCCCATCTGGCCGACAGTTTGCCCCAGCGCCTGGCCATTATGCTTCCTTGCGTGGACTGGATGGTGTGGGCGAGGCGAGGAGGAAGAGGGCGCGTCGCCCGCCCGCCCGCCCGCCCGTCTCTTGTGTCTTTATCCTTTCCAGGGCCAACCAAGCCCAACTGGCTTGAGAGAATGATGTCAGCCGCGTGTGCAGCAGCCCTAATGCACCGGCTCCCTTTGTCCGCCCGCCTCTCCTGCCCGCTTCCCCCACTCAGAAAGCCACTCCAAACGCATCAGCGCCAACGCCACAAAACAGCCACTTGTTGGCTAATTGGGCTAAACAGCTGTGCGGGGTTGCGAGTGGGCTGCGGGGGGTGGGGGGCGGGGGGGGCCGGGGGGGCTCCGGCTGGGCCCTCAGCAGGCTTCTGAGCCCGGCCTCACTCTGCACCTCAGCCCCGCGGGGGCCTCCTTCACCCAGGCACCTCCACTTCTGCCCCTGGGGGGAGCGGGCCTGGGGCCCTGGAGGGCAGAATTCTCCCCCCACCCCCCGCAGCTCCCTGAAGAACGGTGGGAAGCCACTGCCCAGTCTCCAGTTCCCTCCGCTTCCTGTCTCCCCTGCGTGTGTGGGTGCTGGTACTGGGACTTGAACTCAGGGCCTTGCACTTTCTCTTAGCTTTTGACTCCAAGCTAGCAGTCGACCTTTGGGGCCATGCCCCCCATCTCTAGTATCTGGCTAGAGATGAGAGATCATCTCATTGGAGATGAGAGTCTCTTTGCTGTGTCTGCCCGGGCTGGCTCCAAACCACAATCCTCAGCTGAGCCTCCCGAGTAGCTAGGATGACAGGCTTCAGCTACCAGTGCCCAGGGAACCGTGTGACTGGGCGTGGGTGTCCGGGAGGAGCAGCAGTACCACAG
The DNA here is from genome assembly GCF_023159225.1 of Perognathus longimembris pacificus. Taxonomy (NCBI): domain Eukaryota; kingdom Metazoa; phylum Chordata; class Mammalia; order Rodentia; family Heteromyidae; genus Perognathus; species Perognathus longimembris. The sequence continues at coordinate 157,919,475 of NC_063161.1, forward strand.
CGGTGCCCGCCCTGATCTGTTGGGGGAACAGGAGAGAGCAGAAGCAGGGAGCTCTTCCTCCACCGCTCCGCAGCCCGGGCTGGGCGGCAGAAGTGTCCGTCCTCCCCAGGAGCCAATGATGTGGGCTCCGGGGCCTGAGATTACCTTTCCCACTGCCCCAGCCTGGAGAGGCAGGGGTTAAATACCACCGTCAGGGAGGAAGAAATCAGGGGATTATAGGTTTGCCAGTGGCTTGTCCCTTCTGTCAGGCACCCTGCTATCTGTGGGCTCAACTGTCACCAGCATCGGGACTCCATTAGGGAGCGTGCAATTCCCCGACTCGTGGGACTGTTGTGCTGGCTGGCCAGTGCGCCACAGGGCCAGCCGCTGCCCGCGGTCACAGGCAGGACGGCCACGGGCACGGCGGCCCACGCAGGACCGTGGCAGTGACGGTGCTTTCTCTCAGGAGGGGAACGAAGAGGCCGACTCCTCTTCTCTGCCCAGCCGTGTCCTTGCCGTTCCCCGCCCCCCTCCCCGTCCTGGGGTCTGGTGTGGGGAAGCTCGAAGTCGAGGTGACTTTCCCCAGGTTCCTGGGGGCACTTGCCACCCATTTCATTTGTTTGTTTGTTGTTGGGTTTTTTTTGGCCAGTCCTAGGTCATGAACTCAGGGCCTGAGCACTGTCCCTGGCTTCTTTTTGCTCAAGGCTAGCACTCTACCACTTGAGCCACAGCGCCACTTCTGGCCATTTTCTGTATATGTGGTGCTGAGGAATCGAACCCAGGTACTCTTGCCACTAGGCCATATCCCCAGCCCCCACCCATTTCATTTGTGCTTCAGATGCCTCCTCTGCTTCTGGTAAACTTTAGTGTGTGTGTGTGTGTGTGTGTGTGTGTGTGTGTGTGTGTGTGTGTGGTTTCTTTTCAGATCTCGCAAAGGAAAAGAACGTAATTGCTTCTTCTGATGTTCAGAGTGACATGCTCATTATAGGAAAAAACAAAACAACAACAACAAAAACACATTGGGACCTATACAAAAAGGTAGAAGAGAAGAAAAACAATGAGACAGCTTTTCACAGCCTGGAGTCTGGAGCAGAGCTAAAAGGAGGTCCCCACCTATCAAACGGGGTGCCTCCTGGGTGTCTTCCCTCTTCCACCCCCTCAATTCCAGCTCAGGATCTTGGTCACCACGGGAGTTCTTCAGCCCAGAGCCGACTCCTTCCGCTGATTTCTACACGCCTGTAGCGAGCATTTACTATGGGCCAGGACACAGGATCCAGAGCCCGGTGCTAGTGGCTCAGGCCTGTCATCCTAGCTACTTTAGGAGATCTGAGCATCTCGGTTCAAAGCCAGTCTGGGCAGGGAAGTCTGTGAGACTCTTATCCGACTAACCAGCAAAAAGCCAGAAGTGGAGAGCGGTGGCTCAAGTGGTAGAGCGCCAACCATAAGCAAAAAAGCTTAAGGGCCAGAAAGCAGGTCCTGAGTTCAAGACCCAGAACTGGCACGCGCGTGCACACACACACACACGTACACGCACACGCGCGCACACGCACACACCACAACACACATAGGTTCCTGCCATCTGGACCCACCCGTCCAGTCTTGTGTTTTTCTGCCTCATGTCTAGACGTCTCCTGGACCAGGCCTGTTAGGTACTTAGGGCGGACCCTTGGCTTCCTCGCTGTTAGCCCCCCCCCCCCGACCCCCAAACATCAGTGGTCCTCAGGGCAAGGTGCAGGAAGCAGCTGCTAGGGACCAGTGCACTGGACACCCTGGCGCGGGGAGGGAAGGGGAGCTGCTAGGTAGACAGGGAGAGAAAATGCAGACGTGACACACAGCAGACAACAGAGGGCCCACCGGGGTGCTTCTTGTTCCCACAGTGCTGCGGCGGGGGTGGGGGGGGGTGCCTGCTCAACGTGTGTCTCCTTCCCATAATGCCCTGGGTTGCCGCTCAAACTCCTACCTCAGTAGTGAGGTAATGCCTTGGAGACGCTCAGGCATGACCAATCACATCCACTTCCACACCCATGCACGGTCGGGCATGACCAATCAGACCCCGGAGGGAGGGACAGGAGTTGGTACAGGTGCCTCCCGGACCCACTGTGGCCTGGGTAGGAGAATTAATAAAGCACCAAGGCCATTTACCCAGGGGCGGGGGCATTCATGGCGTCTGAGGCTTCCCTACACAGTTTGCTTTCAATAAACTCGCTGATTTATTATTACTCCTTTGCCTCTTAATTCTTGGCCTGGCAGAAACGTAGCCCCAGACCCTAAACGGCACCACTGCCACGCCCTTGGCATGAATGATTTTGGCCACGTGGAGGTGAGCATGGCTCTGGCCCGTGTGGTTTGATGAGCCACCTCACATCAGACAAGACCTCCGGGGAAACCATGCAGGAGCTGAGCGCTGGGGTTTGAACCTGGTAACGCCTGGTCTTTCCACCATTGGAAAGGAGGCATGGAAGTTCCACTTGGAATGGACGGAGCAGCTGGCGAACGGGGCCACAGGGGGGACTCATCCTTGAGCAGGGGCACCACGGGTCACTGTAGGGGGTACTGGGAAGAGAAGGAAGCGGGGTCAGCTGGCTTTATGCACCTGGTCAGACACGGGCTCGAGCCTCTCTCTCTCTCTCTCTCTGGAGGAGCCTGGAGAAAGGCAAATAAATGAGAGGGAGCTGGGAGCTGAGATCAGAGCCAGCTCCCCCGCGCCGCCATGGCGGGCCAGGGCTTTCACTGGCGGTTTGTTCAGATTCCCGGGATGAGATTTCCCTTGGAGGCTGGTGCGGCAAACGTGTTTGAAACTGCCCCCCACGGGCTGGGGAAGCTCGCAGCCAGAAACGGCTGGACCCGAATTTTACAGTTCCTTTGTTCTTCAAAAGCTTTGGTTGAGTTCCACCCACTAGTGCCCAGCTCTGGGCTCTGAGGAGGGGACCCTCAACTCCCTCCTGTCCCAGAATCCCCTGTCCTAGGCCTGGACTCAGGATGCCTGAGTTCTAGTTCCAGCTCTACCTATGACTAGCGAGGTGGCATTGCGCAAGTCATCTTGTTGGAAATGATTCTGGCCCTCCGCTTTGGACTTGGTCTGAGCCTGCGCCCACAGATGATACAGTTTTAGCCCCAGCCAGTTCACTTACCCTGTGTGGGGCCAGGAGGCGAGGCCCCAGTACTGGCAGAAAACAAAGCTGCTTGTTTCCATTTACCTTGAGAAGTAGTTGCCATGTTTTGTGGGGGGCTTGAATTCAAGGGTCTCGCTCAGCTTTTTTTGTTGTTGTTGTTTCTTCCTTCAATAACGACTAGTGCTTTGCCATGTGAGCCACAGCTCCACTTCCGGACTTTTGCTTGTTAATTAGAGACAAGAGTCTTATGGATTGGTCTGTCCAGGCTGGCTTCACACCTGAGTAGCTAGGATTACAGGTGTGAGCCGCCAGCGCCCAGCCAGAGAGGTATTCTTTGTTTATTTGTTTTGTTTTTGTTGCCAGTCCTGGGGCTTGAACTCAGGGCCTGAGCACTGTCCCTGGCTTCCTTTTGCTCAAGGCTAGCACTCTACCACTTGAGCCACAGCGCCACTTCTGGCCGTTTTCTATATATGTGGTGCTGGGGAATTGAACCCAGGGCTTCATGTATATGAAGCAAGCAATCTTGCCACTAGGCCATATTCCCAGCCCCCCAGAGAGGTATTCTTGATGAGCAGTTGAAAGCTCATGAGCCGGCATCCAAAGGTCCTGAGTTTGAGCCCCTTGCAGTAGCTCGATGACCTTACTGGAAATAAAATCAGTAATGGTGGGTTTCGAGACAAGGCACCTGATACTGAGGGCAAAATGAGCAGGCTCTTGCTTACACAATGACTTACAGCATGCTGATGTGTCAGTCCTAAAGTCCATGCACCTGGAAGGTCCCTAGGTACAGAGGGTGGGTCAACTGGCGGCGGGAAACGTGGCCACAACGAAATGAGAAAGCGAGTAAACACTATGTAGCCGGGCACCAGTGGCTTGCTCCTGTCATCCTAGCTACTCAGGGTGCTGAGATCTGAGGATTGTGGTTCAAAACCAGCCTGGGCAGGGAAGGTCCATGAGACTCTAAACCCCAATTAATCATTAAAACAAACAAACAAACAAAAAAGCTGGAAGTGGCACTGTGGCTCAAGTGGTAGAGTGCTAGCCATGAGCAAAAGAAGCTTGGGGACAGTGCCAGACACTGAGTTCAAGCCCCAGGACTGGCATAAAATAATAATTATAATAACAAAACATCCAGGAAGATGCTACACCTCATAGCACCCAGAGGAGAACCTGCCCTCAGGGGAGCTAGAAAGCTTTCTGTAACTGCTCTGCCCATGCCTGCCTACCAGGCACCCCATCCTATAAGACCACCATTAACCACTGAAGTCTTGCTTTCGCTGCACTTTGTGTCTCTGAGTCCATTTTGTGAGCTTAGACGGGTTACCGTGTTTCTCAAAACCTTCAGCAAGTTTTTCACACTCCCCGAGCCTGTTTTCTCCAGAGGCGGACAATCCCAGTCTCGGTTGCCCAGAAATGCTGGCATGTGTCCAGGGACTGGAGACGGGTTTGCTGAATCAACGGTGGGCTGTGGGTGTGGGCTGGGGGTGACAGGCCGAGCGCTCTGACTACAACAGGCAAGAAAATGATCAAAGAGTTTATTTGTGATCCCAGGATGTGGAAACAAGAGGATCATGAGTTGAGACCAGCCTGGGCTGCCTATCAAAACTCTATCTCAAAAAAACCTAAGGGCTGGGAATGTGGCCTCGTGGTAGAGAGCTCGCCTTGTATACATGAAGCCCTGGGTTTGATTCCTCAGCACCACATATATAGAAAAAGCCGGAAGTGGCGCTGTGGCTCAAGTGGCAGAGTGCTAGCCTTGAGCAAAAAGAAGCCAGGGACAGTGCTCAGGCCTTGAGTTCAAGCCCCAGGACTGGCACACACACACACACACACACACACACACACACACACACACACACACCCCTAAGCCAGGTGCCAATAGCTCATAGCTGTAAGCCTGGCTATACAAGAGGCTGACATCCTAAAGATTATGGTTCGAAGCCAGCAGAAAAGTCCAAGAGACTCCATCTCCAAAGTTACCAGCAAAAAGCTGGACTGGAGGCATAGCTCCAGTGATGGAATTCAAGCTGTGCACACAAACAGAACAAGATCCTAAGTTCTAGCCCCAGTGCCCACAAAATCAATAGACCAGTGGTAAAGAAGGAAACAGGCCTAAATCATGCAGGCACCAAGGGTTAGGTAATGTATCTGTATCATTCTACCCCACCTCACCTCTTCCCTCACCCTCTCTTTTTCTCATAGACAGAACACTGAGGCTCAGAGGAATTGGGCCCGTTTTCCAGGAACACACTGCTGGACGTGGCTGAGCTGGGAATTTGTGATGCCCTGGGCCCCACCCAGGTAGCCTTCCGTATCCGTGCTTTAATTCTGCAGCCTTCCATATCCGTGCTTTAATTCTGCTGGCAGCAAAGGCTCCAGCAGAGTCAGGCATAGGAAGGCACGGGTGGGCACAAAATCGAATGGTTCCCAGAGAGAGAGCCTGACCCCCCCAGGGTCCATCAACAGCCATTTGGGGGCACCCATGGTGTGTGCTGCCCTACATAACCAGCCAGGAGTCAGGGCAGGGGGATCTACAGGCTGGTGGCAGTAACCGATGCCAACCAGGAATGGCTGGTGACTAGAGGCTGGTGAGCAGGGACAGGCAGGCTGGCATGGCTGGCATGCGCAGTGGATACGGTGGTGAGATATTTCTATCTCTTGGGACAGATCTCATGGCCTTCGGCTGTGCCAATTTTGACAGACTCACCCTTGTTGTGGGGCCTTGAGATTTCCCATGTTACCCCACGTGCAGGTGGGGTGGGGCCTGTTCTGAGGCAAGGAAGGCTTCAGAGAGGAGACAGTTTAGGGACAACTGAAACTGGACAAGTTAGGTGGACGGAGAGAAGGGCGATGGCGGCATCTATGGTGCAAGCGTTCAAGGCAGGAAGGAGTTGGGCACAGGTGCTTAAGTTCCCGATGAAGCCAGGGAGGGGGGAGAGGCAGGGCCCTGTGTCCCCAGAGAAGGAGCGGAGACCACAGGGACTGTACCTCAAGGCCAGTGCTCTAAGCAAGGAGGGGCATGGCCTAGCCAGGGGGCCCAAGTGGGGCGGGGTAGCGCTTTGGAAGGGAGGCAGAGGTGGGGCATCACTTGGGACGGAGATGGGAGAGAAGAGGCCAGACCCTGCCAGGAACCGAGGAAAAAGAGAGGGTGCCTTGTGCCTCCCACACCCCCCCCCCAAAATCCCATCAGGGGCCCCAGGACCTGGCACACAGACCACGCGTTAGGACCCCAGAACCCCCTTCTGGACTCTGCACAGGTTGCACCCCCATCTAGCAGCATGGCCAAGCAGGACAGCAGCTGCCGCCAGCCCAGACTCCCCGGAGTGCCAATTCCCCAAATGACAAATGGAGACCCAATAGAAAGGTTGGAAAATGGGTACCTCGGAGCCTCCCTGAGGCTATTGCAGGGTTTGGAAATAGCTGAGCTGAGGGAGGGCCACGGGGAGGGATACAGCCCCCCCCACCCCGGGAGCCACCAGGAAGCCAGGGAGGGGGGCGGACCCCAGGAGAGGAGAAGAGAGGAGTAAAGGGATGTTGGGGACATGCGTGAGGGATAAAAAAGACCAATGTCAACATGGACACGCACACAAAAAGACCAATTGTAGTGTGTGGCCTAAATGTGTGAGTGTGTGTGTGTGTGTGCGAGAGAGAGAGAGAGAGAGAGAGAGAGAGAGAGAGAGAGAGAGGTAGGCTCCGAGGAGCAATTCAAAAGCCTTCAGCTTCTCAACTCATCTGAACACCCCCCCTTTCTCGCTTTGCTCCCCCCACTACCAAAAAAGGGAGAGAGAGAGAGAGAGAGAGAGCATGAGAGAAAGAAGGAAAACAAAATATCTACAGTTGTCGAGACAAGAGGAGAAAAATAGAGGCAAACATCCGTAATTTTCTCTGTGGGGCTTTGCGGTAATTGAGCCATTTGGATAAAAATAAAGGCAGCAGGCCCCTTAGGTAAGAAGAGCTTTTGCAATCTAAGAAGCTTGAATTAGGCGTCTTGTGTCACTTGAAATCCCCCGGCCTCCCCCTTCTCCGGGCGACCCAAACCGCTTTCCCTTTTCTTATTATTTTTTTAAGTACCCTGTCAAATGTCGTCTGTAGAGCAGAGAATTTCAGCTGTCACAACTAATTTCAATTTTTTTTTTCCTGTATGCTTTCCTCCCTTGGCACCCGGGGGGGAGGGACCTGACTGGACCCCTTCTCTTACTCCCATTGGTACCCACTCAGTCTTTTTATATCTCATTATTGTGATTCTTTCAAAAATCAGATTTAAATCATAAATTTGTTGGGGGAGTGTTTAAGGGCTGTGGTTTGTCCCCATGGGAAACTACATCTGGCCCTGGTGGTTTCCTTCTTTTTCTTTTTCTTGGCAGGGGGTTGGTAGTGCTGGGGCTTGAACTCAGGGCTTGGGCACTGTCTCTTAGATTTTCCTGTTTAAGGCTTGTACTCTACCCCTTGAGGCACAGCCCCACTTCGAGCTTTCTGGTGGTTAATTTGTCTGCCCTGACTGGCTTTGAATCACAGTCCTCAGCTCTCGACTTCTCGAGTAGCTAGGATTATGGGCGTGAGCCATCTGTACCCAGCTTAATGGTCTCTTATGTCATCCTACCTTCCCCTTCTCCAGAGTTCCTGAGAGGGGTCCTCGAAGGGCCTAGAACAAGCTACGCTACCCCTCCAGGAGGAGGGGACTTGAGCAATGCCATCCTTCCATGTGGTGAACCACACAAGAGCTGGAGTTTCCTCTACCCTAGCCAACGTCACAGGCTAGCTACTGTGTTCCAGGCTCCAGAGACTGGCCCAACAGCTCGCAATGGATTAACTCAGGATTCTCTCAGACAGACCCCATATGGTAGACCCTAATATTGGTTCCGGTTTACAGAAGGGGAAACCGAAGTCTAGATCACAGTGTTGGTGAGAGACAGAATCAGGAATTGAGGCCAGAAAGTTTGGACCAGAACTCCTACTCTCAAACATACAGTCTGCACCTATGAGCCTCCCAGGCCGGGGCCGGTACAAACATGTTCACTGTCAGAGGGGCAGTGCAGTCTGGTGGTAAGGGGCATAACTCCAAAGAACATAAGACGAACTTCTAGCTCTCCCCTTCCCAGTGAGCACTTGAACTGCTCCAAGCCATTTTTTTATTCATCTGAGAAAAACCGGGAAACTAATGGTTTCTACCATAACACTGGGTGGTGATCACAAGTCCCAGGGCCTTCCAAGCTCATAGCTGGACTACATTTCCCAGGTTCCCCTGCAGACAGGTAGAGCCATGTGACTAGATACTGGCCAATGGAGTAAAGATAGAAGTGATGTCATCACTTCAGGCCTGTCTCTTAAAATTTCCTACACCCACCATTTCTCATGCCTTGGACCCTGACCCATGAATGACTATGTGGAAAACACACACACACACACACACACACACACACACACACACACACACACACACACACCTTGACACCTAGCCCCTATATTTCCCATTGGACTATAATCCAAGCAAGAAATGGTAGTATAAGTGTTGTAGGAAGTAGAGCTGACTCCATCTTGGTAACAATTGTTAAAATGAAATTAAATATTAGGTCAACCTGATGCAAAATTCTGCTTCTGTAAATGACTTGCTTAACTTGTTTGTTGCTTGCTCAACCCCCATATCTGTGCTACACTTTTACCTTTATAAACCCCAGCTCGAGGACTGTTGGAGGTGGCAGTTTCAGTTCCCGAGGCTGTGCTGCGTCCCTGGCTGGTCAGTTCGCTTTTTGCTTCCCCAATAAATCCATCTTTTTGCTTGAGACTGTCTCTGCGTGGTGAATTCTTAGAGGGAATCTCCTCCCTCAAACCCTGTGACAGTTAAGTGTTAGTTAGCTGATAAAATACCTGAGAAAACAACTTACAGGAGAAAGGATTTATTTTGGCTCACAGTTTTCAGAGGTTTCAGTCCATGGTGGACTGAACTTATTGCTTTTAGTCCTATCAGAAGCAGAAGCATCATGGTAGAAGGGTATGGCAGAGGAAGACTGCTCACCACCTGGCGGCTAGGAAGCACACACACACACACACACACACACACACACACACACAGAGCATCATGGTAGGGGGGTGTGGTGGGTGGCAGCTGCTCACCTCATGGCAGCCAGGAGGCAGAGAGAGAGAGAGAGAGAGAGAGAGAGAGAGAGAGAGAGAGAAGAGGTTATACCCTTTGAAAGACACAACCCTCCACCCTCACCTACCTCCTGCAGTTAGGCCCTTACTGCCTAGTTTCTATTACTTCCCAATGGTGCCACCAAATCATGATTTCAGGAACTGATTAGTCCACTGATTAGATCAGATTCCTCATGATCCAGTCACTTCCCAAAGCCCCACCTGTAAACCCTGATTGAGGACTGGACTTCATAGCACACATCTTTGGGGGACATTTAATCTCTACACCACGGCAATGAGGATAATTTCTTTTTGCCAGTCCTGGAGCTTGAACTTGGGGCCTGGGCACTGTCCTTGAGCTTCTTTTTGTTCAAGGCTAGCACTCTGCCACTTGAGCCACAGCGCCACTTTTGGCTTTTTCTGTGTATGTGGTATTGAGGGATTGAAGCCAGGGTCTCATGCATGCTAGGCAAGCGCTCTACCGCTAAGCCACATTGCCAGCCTGGCAATGAGGATATTGATTGAGACAGTTAATCAATGCTTCCAAGACAACATGCTAACTGGTGCTGGTGGCTCACACCCATAATTCTGGCCACTCAGGGGGCTGAGATATGAGGATAACAGTTTGAAGCTTTCCAGGCAAGAAATTCCATGCAACTGTTATCTGCAACTAATCACCGGAAAGCTGGAAGTGGAGCTGTAGCTCAAGTAATAGAGCACCAACCTTGAGCAAAAAAAAGCTCAAGGACAGTGTCCAAGTCCTGAAGTCAAGCTCTAGTACTGGCACACTCACAAAAAATAAAAACATCACAATGGGAGGGTGTGGTCGAGGAAAATTGCTCACCTGATGGCTGTCAGGCAGCAGAGAGAAACAGACAAGAAAGGTTATGCCCTTGGAAAGATGTGCACGTGTGCGCGCGCGCACGCACACACACACACACACACACACACACACACTTATTTCCTCTGTTAAGGCCATGCCTCTAGTCTCCATCCCTTCCCAGATTAAGGTGCCATCAAGTTATGATTCCATCATTGCATTAGTCCACTGATCAGAGTCCTCATGATCCAATCACTTCCCAGAAGTCTGCATGGGGGAGGTCAGGTCTCACAACACATGCCTTTGGGAGACACTTCCTCTCCAAACAGTGGTGGGTACTGATGAAGGTAACCAATGCGTCCAAGAGAACAAACTACCCAGAGGGCCCTCATGAGGACCTGAGAGCGAGGATCTCCAACATGTCAGCACTCAGCAGTAGCATGCCACAGCTCCTTCCTCCACGGATGTGGAGGTATGGCCAGATACCGGGGTGCACCTGTGTCTGGGGATCGTCAGTGCACTTAGCCTTCAGGACTGGACCCCTGGGCTCCTTGCCATTCTTCTGTTGGAGATATCGGGGCTGGAAGCTCTTGTCCTCTGTAACCTTCCTCCTCCCTCCGGTTACAGACTCAGTGCTGCCTTCACCCACAGCGATTAAAAAGACCCGTGTCCACCCACCCCAGGGCCTCCTGACCCTTCACCAGCCTGCACACGTGTCTGACTCACCACATTATCTCCCTCCAAATATCTATGGAGGTAAGGAGCTGGGAGCGGTGGCTCAAGACTGTAATCCTAGCTACTTGGGAGGAGGAGGTTGGAGACTGGAGGTTCAAGGCCAACCCGGGCAAAATGTAAACTAAGAATTTAGAAAGATGGCATTCCAACCCATGGCTGGGTGTGCTGGCATGCACCTGTTATCCCAGGTGTGGGGAAGGCACAATCCCTGGGTGCAGCAGTCCATGCCTGTCACCCCATCAGCATGGGGAAAACTTGATCTTGAAAATAATCTATGCGGCCTGGTCCTGGTAACTCACGCCTGTACTCCTAGCTACTCAGGAGGCCGAGTTCTAAGAATCCAAGTCCAAAGCCAGGCAGGAAAAGTCCATGAGACTCTTATCTCCAATTAACCACCAAAAAAAAAAAAAAAACCAGAAGTGGAGGTAGCGGCCCAGGTAGTTGTGTGCCAACCTTGAGAGAAAAAAGAGACAGTGCCCAGGCCAGGGCCTGAGTGCGAACCCCAGTAGTGGCACAAAGAGAAAAATAGCCAATGCAAAAGGTAGCCTTGGCAGGAGTGTGGCTGAATGGCAGAGCTTCAGCTCTAGAAAGCACAAGGTCCTGAGTTCAATCACTGGGACCCCCAAATATCACCAAGCGATCAGTGTCACGGCAGGATGGCGCCGGCTTGACAGAGTCACCTTCCAGGTACTCAGGAACCTCCTCCAGCGAGAGCTGTGTGACTCTGAACACTCCCTACCCTCTCTGAGCCTCCCAGATCTGCCCACCTTTCTCGTGAAGCCTGAAGGCCAAGGAGCTGCAGCTCAGAAAGCTCCTCAGTGGGCAGCACAGGGCAGTCCGGGAAAACCACGCATCCTGCGCTCCGTTCTCCGCACCGACTCCAAAATGTGTTCGGCTGGGAAATCGCACATCCGGGAGCCCAAGCCCATTCCCGGAGCTGAGTTACCATGAGAGAAATTGCCCTAAATGTGAATCCACAGAGGAGGCCGGGGAAGCGATTTGGACGCTCATGAGCAGATTGGGGGAGCCCTTCTGTGCACAATGTTTTCAGCTTGTCTGCTTTCCAATCACTCCTAAATAATACGTTTTTATTTGGTGCGACTGCTCACCAGGGCCCAGCTCCACCCAGCTTGGGCAGCCAAAGCTCAGCATCGAAAAATCACATCTGCTTTTCATTCATAATGAAAAGTCAGTTTCCAGCTCCTACCGCCAGCCACCCCAGCCCTGGGGACCAGCCTCTCCAGAAAGGCTTTGGGGCTTGTTGAACCAGACGCAGCTGCCTGAAAGAAGCGGTGCAGAGCCGCGTGAGGTAGTCCTGGGTGCAAATTATGACTACCCAACTTCTCGGATGTGTGACTTCTGGCAAATTGCTTATCCTCTCTGAGCTTAATTTCCTCATCTGTGGAAGAAATGATAATAATGTCTTTGCCAGCCATCAATTCCCCTAATTTTGCCTCCCACACCAAAACAAAACAAAAGGGTGGGGGGGCGAGGCTGGGAAGGTAGTGGTAGAGAGCTCGCCTCGCATGCATGAAGCCCTGGGTTCCATTCCTCAGCACCACGTACATAGAAAAAAGTGGAAGTGGCGCTGTGGCTCAAGTGGTAGAGTGCTAGCCTTGAGCAAAAAGAAGCCAGGGGCAGTGCTCAGGCCCTGAGTCCCAAGCCCTAGGACAAATAAACAAGCAAACAAATTAATTAATTCATTTTTAAAAAAACAATAAAACCCAACCAATGGGATGCAGGGCACTGGTGGCTCACGCCTGTAATCCAAGCTACTCAGAAGGCTGAGATCTGGGCTGGGGATACGGCCTAGTGGCAAGAGTGCTTACCTCGTATACATGAGGCCCTGGGTTCAATTCCCCAGCACCACATATACAGAAAATGGCCAGAAGTGGCGCTGTGGCTCAAGTGGTAGAGTGCTAGCCTTGAGCAAAAAGAAGCCAGGGACAGTGCTCAGGCCCTGAGTCCAAGGCCCAGCACTGGCCAAAAAATAAAAATAAAAATAATAAATAAGGCTGAGATCTGGGATCGTGGTTTCAAGCCAGCCCTAGGCTGATGCAATCCAAGAGACCTTTATCTCTACTCAACCACCAAAAAGCTGGAAGTGGAGGTGTGGTACGAATAGTAGCACTCCAGCCTCGAGTGAAAAATCCAAGCAAGAGTATGAGGCTTTGAGCTCAATCACTTGCAAAAAGAAAAGAAAGCAATAACAAGGTAAACTCTCAAGTGTTGGTGAGAAGTTGCCTCTTCTAGAGGCAAGCACCATCTTGCTCCAAGAGAAAAACCAGGTCACCTGGGGTGAGCCAGGGACTAGACTTTTCAGGTTTGTTTGGTTTTGTGTTTTTTTTTTAACTAGTTCTGGGCTTGAACTCAGGGCCTAGGTACTGTCCCTAAGCTTTATTGCTCAAGAGCAGCACTCTGTCACTTGAGCCACAATTCTACCTTTGACTTTTTGGGGGTTCATGGAAGATAAGAATCCCATGGACTTCCCTGCCCAGGCTAGCTTTGAATCACGATCCTTAGAATCCAGCCTCTTGAGTAGCTAGAGTTACAGATATGAGCTCCCGGCACAAGACTGGACTTCTAGCTAGAAGTGGGGCCCTGCGGACTGGGCTGCTCAGAAAAGCCTATGTTTATTTATTCACATGTGAAACAAAACTGAGCATCTAGTCTCCCCCCCACACACACCCTGTGGAACAGAATGTATGGAGCACTTTGGTGGCAGGCCTGACCCAGGCAGCAACACCTCCACTCCCAGAACTTCCATCTGGCCCCTGAGACCAAAGGCCCCGGGGGTCCTCCCGTGGTCTCATCGGGAGAGCCTGGTGTGGGGGGAAGACAGGCAGAGGTGGCACAAAGCCCCTCCTGGAAGGTGGCCTTGGTCTACTTCTTACTTTCCTGACCCTAAACCCACATGGGAATCACTGCAGAGCTCAGGAGGGGCTGGGGGGAGACACACGTGTCCCAGAGGCATGGATGGACTGACAGGCTGAATGTCTTGCAAATGTCACAAAGCAACTCCAGCCCGCGCCCAGTCTCCTCTCTTTCCGGGGCTTTGGCATTGTCCCCAGAGGAATCCAAAGCAGGCTTGGGATGCTTAGGGGAAAGCGTTCAAGCTCTGACGACTGAGCTGTCAGTCCCTGTCCAAACCAGCTCAGTAGCTGCTCTCAAGGGCTGCCTGCGGGCTTTCTTCCTCTGCTTGCCTTGGGGAGCCCTGCTGGGTCCAGAGGGGCAGGCCAGAAACAGCAGGGAATCAATGCCCCTGAAGGTGGATCCTAGGCAGGAAGAAGAGCCACTCTGAGCCGTGTTCTACACAATCAGAAGCTCCCCAGAAAAACTGAGGCCTAATTGTTCCTATTCCAGCTGTTATTACTGCAAAACAAACCTCCCTAAAACTTAACATCACAAGCAACCATTTGCAACACCCACAGATTTGAGGATCACAAAGGATGACAGGGCTGAGAGTGGTGGAGGCCAAGGCAGGAGGAGTGAGGCCAGCTGGGTTACAGAGTGAGACCTTGTCTTAAGAAGGGAGGGAGGAGGGAGGGAGGGAGGGAGGGAGGAGAAGGAAACGGGGAAGGGAAAGGACGATGGAAAGAGATAAGAGAAGTAAAGGGAAGCAAAGGAAGGGAAGGGGGAAGCGAGGAGGATGAAAGAGGAGAGGAGGGAGGGGAGGGAAGAAAAGGGAAGGGAGAGGGAAGGAAGAGGGAGGAGAGGGAGGAAAGGGAAAGGAAAGGAAGTTCAAGGGCCCACTGGGAAATGCTTGGCTGGACCCCTGATGTGTGAGGCACCAGTTAGGAATACTCTAGTCTGGAGTGCCTCCAAGGCCTAGCAACAGGAGTCATCCTGAGGCTAGACTGAAATACTAATACTAAGCTACAAGAACCCATGTCCCTGAGGTTCATCCCAGCTGGGCAGCTATCTGTAGCATTTAACTATGGCCCGCTCAAGTTGCTTGGGCTTCCTTACTGTATGTCAGCCTTAGGTGGCCACACTCTCAACCTGGCCTCCAGGAATCCCAGATGGTCCAGAACACTGTCAGGGGCCCTAGAAGGCTGCTTTGTCACAGTCACGTCTGCTTTCTGTGCTGCCTGAAGCAGTCTCAACACAGGTACTACATACTAGTCTCTAATACTAGCCCCAGTTTCTGGGACTCTCAGCAACTACCAACCGTGTAAGTCCCTAACTTTCCTAACCTCTAATTCTTTACCTGTAAATGATGCTGATGTCTAGGTGCTAGTGGCTCATCCATAGCTACTCAGGATGTTAGGACCTGAGGATCAAGGTCCAAAGCTGGAAGTAGGGCTGTGGCTCAAGTGGTAGAGCACCAGCCTTGAGTGGAAAAGCTGAGGGAGAGCCCCAGGACCTGAGTTCAAGCTCCAGTACCACCACAAAAACAGTGACAACATAGTTGCACATAAAATCCAGTTCCTCGGCATCAAAGGAATTAGAAATATCATCAAGGCAATGGAGTTTGTCTAAAACTGGACAGCCCAACTTGGAGTGGTCATTAATGAGATGTCTGTTCAAGCCACTAAGTCTTCCCACTTGGTTTTATTGGGGGGGGGGGTTGTTGTTTGCTTGTTATAAGAAGATCCAGCCCCAAGGCTCAGGTGTATCTAAGCATTAAGATTCCAGGCCTGGCTTTGAAACACCCACATCCAGTCACCAACCATCAGGCATTTACAAACTGTTTAAACATTCCAAGTGGTGCTCTGGCAATAAAGGGTTTTGACTCAGCAGGCAAGGAAGCAACGATGGTCCTGTGGTATTTCCTGCTTCCCCCCCAGCCCCCAATTTCCAGAGTCCATAAAAGAATGTGTAAGTGGACACCAGGCTGGCTTTCCAGCCAGAGCCTCCTTCCTGAGGGTGTCACCAGGCCACCCCATCCGGGAAGTGCTGTCACCCACCCCCGAGGGAACCCACCACCCGAACTCGGGCCCGGGATGCCCGGTACGCCGGGGGGGGGGGGGGGGGACAACCGGCATCATTGCCAGGCTCTCGGCCCCAATGCTCCAGACCAGTGCTATTTCAGCAGGAGATGACGCCAAGGCCCGGACTTGTGGGAAAGCCAGGTCCCGCTCGCTCGCAGAGACTCCCCAAAAGGCCAACAGCCCAGGGGGCCCCCAGACCCGACCCTCCTGGGAAGGGCGGGGCCGCGACCGGAGCCGCTTGATGGACGGCGCTCAGGGCCCGCCCCTTCGGGCCGCGGCCCCGCCCACACTTCCGGCGGAGCGGAGACCACGTGTTCTGACCCGCCTCTCAGACTCCGCTCTACTCGTCCACGGCGGGCCGCCTCTTCCGCCGGAAGTGGGACGGCTTTCCCTTTCCGGCTACGGGTCCCGGAGCGGAGCGAGAGGCCGGACCGGGGAGACCAGCGGCGGCGGCGGTGGCGGCGGCGGCGTCGGCGGGGGTGGCGGCGGCGGGGGTGGTAATGGCGGAGCTGGTGCAGGGGCAGAGCGCTCCCGTGGGCATGAAGGCCGAGGGCTTCGTGGACGCCCTGCACCGGGTCCGGCAGGTACGGCGCGGCCAGCTGGCGGGAGCACGCGAGGCCGAGGCGGGGCCCGGCGGGGCGGAGTGGGTCGGGCCTGGGGGCGGGAGGCGGCCCGGAGCCGACGCTTCGCCCGCGTCCAGCTGTTCCGGGGCTCCTGCCGCCGGGCGCTGCGGCGGGGAGAGGCGCCGCCGCTGCGAGGCCCAACCCCGCCTGCCGGGTGGGTGGTCCAGGTGCTCGGAGCCGCGGGGAGAGGGAGGGTCTGCCCGGAGGGCCTCGCCCGGGGCGCCTCCCGGCCGCCGGGGCCTCTGGGCTTCCAGAGGGCAGGGGCTGGGGTGCCGCCGTCTCCTGCCCAGTTAGTAGCAGCAAGCTTGCTAAGACTTGGAAAACATCATTCGGATTTCCTACGTTTCCAGAGTGGAGTAGGAAAGGGGGGGGTGGGGAAAGTCCTGGAAGGATATTATACTTCCTCGGAAACTTTTTTGGAGGGAGGAAGATGTGAAGTGGGTAGTACCCAAAAGGTAGCAATTCCCTTAACAGCAACGATTTTCCTCTACTGGAGTGCCAGAGGACTTCGTTCCCGCAGTGAAACTTTACCATCAGACAATGCCATGTATTTTGTTAATGCGGGCTTTGGAGAAAATTCACGCTTGCCCGAACAACGAATATGGGGCCTACCCAAAAGTACTCCCCGGCTTAGGACAGAGCTTGACCTTGTATCACGACTAAAAGTTACAGTAACAAGTCAGCGCTAACATCTTGTGGAGTGTCTTGCCTCCGACATCTCTGCTCATGTTTCTGTAAGTGTGCTGATGCCTTAAAAGTTGGGCTGTAACTAACGGCTGCTTGCTCCCTCACAGAAAGCCACAGGAATGGTTTTATTAGAGGAAGGCCTCCAACTCAGGCACTTGAAGATGTGATCTTGCCACCTTCTTTTCAGTATTCCGAGAGAAAGAACCCTTGCTTTTTCTCCCAGATACTGACGTTTCTGTTCATACTAAGTTCCTTTAGACATTACACTGGCTCCCGGAACTTTGCAAACATGTAGTCCCACCTAAAGCTTCATCTGATGAGTGTTATTTGACAGCCAATGCAGTCGTGAGTATACACCCGTGGTAATGGTTGAGTTGTGTCACCCACCTGTCTTCCCCCACTGCACTGGCTGGTGTGGTATTGCATTCTCTGCTACTGTGCAGGGTCCTGACTTGCTTCTCACTGGCTACTATTATTTGTTGGCTTTCACTCTATACTGATGTTTGACCATCATCTTGTTGGCTTTCAGTGTCCAGGAAGAATTATATTCCCTGCCTTAAAGGGCTCAGAACCCCAGCATGCAGAAGACCTGTAGTTGAACATTAAATGAATTCTGACCCATTGAAAAGACTTACTGCTTGTCATGTTTTTGGACAGCCTACTTTAGAGGGAGGCCCTCTTTTTTGTGTGTGCCAGTATTGGGGCTCGAACTCGGCTTGGGCAGTGTCCTTTGGCTTTTTCACTCAAGGCTGGTGTTCTACCACTAGAGCCACACTCCTACTTCCTTATTTTTGCTGGTTAATTGAAGAGTCTCAGCCTTTTCTGTCCTGACTAGCACTGTGATCCTCAGGTTTTAACCCCTTGAGTAGCTAGGATTACAGGTATGAGGCTTTAAACTTCTATTCTTAGCCTGCTGAAGAGGGAGACTCTACTTTTGTTGTTGTTTGGTGCTGGTACTGGGGCTCCTGGGGCTTGAACTCAGGGCCTGGCATTCTTGTTTGGCTTTTGGTTCATGACTGGTGCTCTACCACATCTAGTGTTTTGCTGTTTCATTGCTGCTGAGCCTCACACACATTTCTGCCCAAGCCTGGCTTTTTGAACTTCAGTCTTTAGCTCTTAGCATCCTGAGTAGCTAGGATTACCGGTGTGAGCCACTGGCTCCCAGTAAGACCCCCTGTTAAGTGCTGACCTAGTGGGGATTGTTAAAGCCATGGTGTTTACTATACTACTAGCAAGGAAAAACTTCAGTAGAGTTGTGCCCAGCTCTGAAACGCACCATTGACTGAAGCAGGACTGCCCCATTGGAGACCGGACTGTAAGCATGTTCCTTCTGTGTTAGTAAAGTCTTCTCTTTTTTTGCCCCCCTGGTCAAGGGGCTGAACTCAAGGTTGAGGCACTATCCCTGAGCCTCTTTGTGCTTAAGGCTAGCGCTCTACCAATTGAGTGATAGCGCCACTACCAGCATGTTCCTTCCGAGTATCAGCAGTTGGAGGTCTACTCTTCACCAAGGATTTGGTGGCTATTAAAAAACTAAAGAAAAAGCAGGTTTCTGGGTAATCTTACATTTATTCCATAGCTTTGTTTTGGGCAAGGATGGAATGTTAGAAATTGAATTGTATAGCTACAGTAAAGCATACCTCAGTGGGGCTGGGGATATGGCCTAGTGGCAAGTGCGCTTGCCTTGTATACATGAAGCCCTCGGTTCGATTCCTCAGCACCACATATACAGAAAATGGCCAGAAGTGGCGCTGCGGCTCAAGTGGCAGAGTGCTAGCCTTGAGCAAAAAGAAGCCAGGGACAGTGCTCAGGCCCTGAGTCCAAGGCCCAAGACTGGCAAAAAAAAAAAAAAAGCATACCTCAGAAGAGCTCTTACTTAGACATCTGGATGGTCACGGTTCTCCATTGTATATGTAGCATGTCAAAAGATGTGATTTACCTCTGGTAAATGGAAATAAGACAGTTTATTTCTTTAAGTGATTGCAGTGCTTTCTCCCTCTTAGTTCCATATAAATACCAGCAAGTAAGGCCTTCAGTTTCTCAGAGCTGTGCTAGTTTTCTAGCAAGTCACGATGTGGACCCTGTTGGGATTTGGATCAGCATTTCCGGTAGTCTTCTTATGTGGATCCAGCCCCTCAACCACTGAGCGCCCTTTTGGCATCTTGAAGCCTCCTTGTATATCTTTTGGAATCTTTCTAACAGTGAACTGGTAGTTGTTGTTAGTTTATTCCCACATGGACTCTGCAGATCAAAAGGAAATCTCGGAAGATGTCATGTGAAAATTTAAAAAGGTTACCTGGTAATGGGAGGTCCGTTGAATTAATGGTTGGCACAGATGGGTACTTCCATCCTGAAAGGTAGTACAAATGTGATCTGACTCAGTCCCCAAACTGCTAGGTACTAAAATGACATGGCAGCTAGGAGCCAGGGGCTTAGACTTATGATCCTAGTTACTCAGGAGACTGAGACCTGGAGGATTGAAATCCAAAGCCATTTCAGGCAGACAAGTCTGCAAGACTCCATCTCCAGTTAATTAGCAAAATGCCAGACTGGAGGTGTGGCTTCAGTGGTAGAGTGCCAGCTGTGAGGAGAACAGCGCGTGTGCACACACACAGTATTTCCAGAAAATCCTCCAGTAATGTAGCATCAGTCCTCAGGTGCACATTACAGGGTCCTGTGACACCTGTGTGCCCAGCAGCCCTCCACAGCTGGGCAAGCTGGCTGCCCATCATCGCCTGGAGATGCCAGTGTTCAAGGCTTGAAAGTTTCTGTTCAATGTAGTGGTGGTGGTGAGTTTTGTGTTGTTTTCTTTTAGACATTTCTGATATATAACACAAACTCAAGATTTTCCTCCCTCAGCCTTTCTAGGGCTGGGGTTACAGACATGCACTGCCACGCCCATCTCCTGGTTGAATCTGGACCTCCTCAATGCCTCTGCATTGCCTAACTCGAGAGTATTTTACTTGTAAAATGGAGGCTATGTGGGCCTGTGGAGTTGGGCCTTGCAGTGGCCTTGTGCCAAACAAATGTCAGGAGCCACTGTAAAGTCAATAGAAAACCTTTTGATAGGTTTTGAGATAGGAACCCCATCTTTAGTGATGCCTTTCGTTTGGGGAAGTGTTGATTGCTGTGTGACAGTCCTCCAGAAAATATCTCCTTTGCTATTGGTTCCCACTTGGAGCCTAAGCAGTAGGTCGTTTGAAACATATACCATATGCCTTGGGTTTATGTGGCACTTGAGTGCATTAAGATGGTGACTTTTTTTTATTGAAGCACTGGATTTTCTTTAAGAGAGCAATGTCTACTGCTAGAAACTAAGTGTACAGTATACTTATTAGGTATTCTTTGAGAGGCTAATCCTTTGTTCACTTCATATAGCTTTTGTGGTACTGGGGTTTAAAATAAGGACTTTGTGCTAACATTGGCAAGCGCTCTTACCCTTGAGACATGCCTCCAGCCCTGTTTTGTGCTGGTTATTGTTATTATTTTTGCCAGTTCTGCGGTTTGAGACTCAGGGCCTTCCACTTGGTTGGCTCACTTGTTCGGCTTACTTGCTCACCGCCTTTTGCTGGTTATTTTGGAAATGGAGTCTCACAGACTTTTCTGCCTCGACTAGGACTTTTCTGCTAGGAGTGTAGGCATGAGCTACCGCTACCTGGCTTGCTAGAGTCTTTAACTATGCCAATACAAGCCTGGGCCTCTCTGCCTATGTCAGGCTTCTTGTGGCCGGGATGCAGGCACGTGCCACCACATCCAGCTCTGTGGAGGAGGAGTCTTGTGAACTGCTCGGCTCAGCCTGGCCTCGGAACTGCAGTCCTCCCCATCTCAGCTTTCTAAGTAGCTGGGATTATAGATGTGTGCTACTGGCACCCTGAAGCTAAGAGATGTGTTTTTGACTCACAGCAAAGCTCAGTGTACTGAGTGTTACAGAGGTTGAAAACGGATGTGCCACCGATGTCTTGTACATGTCCAGAAGTTAAAGTCAGTCACGTCAGCATTTTACAGGGAACTAACTTCAGTCTGTACACTGCCTTCATTGTGGCTCTCTGAAACGCTTGAGGGAAGCCAGTGTCCGTAGGAAATCTACTGCCGTTTCTGTAGCTTTCCTTTAAGGTATCCCAGTAGGGTACCCTGCAGAGAATACTTTAAAAAAGAGCTACCGTACTCAAAAACTAGTGGAAGGGGTTTGGTGTGCCATCCACTACCCTGTTTGGCCCATGTGTTCCTGGGAGCGCTGAGCTTCCTGTGTGGTACTGAACAGTAGGTAGTGAAAGAAGTGCATTCCACCCTATATACCTTCAGGCTTTTCTCACTTTCAGCCGAAATTGTTTATACTAAAACCTGATAGCTAACATGTATTGTCAAAGTTGATTCCCGAACCACAAATCTCAAACTAGCAGCCCCTGAGCTGAAAACCTAGTAAGCCAGGGCTTCTCTGGGTATTTAGGAGCCTTTATGCCTTAACTCCTCTTAGGGTGGAAGTTACGTGGTGTAAACACACTGACAACTGGGACAGAATCACCAGCATTTCTGTGGTTTTTTTTTTCTTTTCTTTTCTTTATTTGCTAGTCCTGGGCCTTGGACTCAGGGCCTGAGCAGTGTCCCTGGCTTCTTATTGCTCAAGGCTAGCACTCTACCTCTTGAGCCACAGCACTGCTTATGGCTTTTTTCTGCTTATGTGGTGCTGAGGACTCGAACCCAGGGCTTCGTGCATGCTAGGCAAGCACTCTACCGCTAAGCCACCTTCACAGCCGTCTGTGGGAGTCTTGAACTCACTTTTTATCCCAACACCAGATAGAAACAAATCACTTGCGAGACTGGCCTGTGTTAGGGGAAATGGTGATAAGCTTCAGGCCACTTGCCATTGTCCTGGCGAGAGGCTGGGCCCGGGCAGAGATGGAGCAGACGTGTTTGTAGTTGCTTATCTCCTCATAATAACCATGTTAGATACAGGGTTATAATTCTCATTTCGTATTTGCAGATAGCCACAGGGAGGTAAAACCGTTTTCTCAGGAGGACACATGAGTGGCCACTGCTGTATATGTAGTAGTAGTTGTTGGACCTGTGCTTTCCGCACTGTGCAGTTAGCCGGCTAGTTTTCCAGCTCAGCGAGGTGAGGTTCTGCAGGTGGGGGCCTCCACCATCCTCAGACCCACGTGGAGCTGCAGCCGCTCCTTGGGCATCTTGCCTCCAGATTTTCTGTATCCACTTAAAATTCAGCAGATAGCTTTTGAATGAGCAAGCATTTTGCTAAGAAGCATCGGGGAAGGTGTTCTTCAATTTTACAAGAACGTGAACCCTTCTGGGATTCGTGGAAACTGAACCTCTCTGCAGAAATATTTACATTTTAGGAAGAGCTTCCAGTTAAAAACTTGTACCCCAGGGGCCTGAAGATGACTGTGGTGGCCCACTCCCAGGGGTGAGGGGGGTGATCACCCTTTAACCAGGGCTCCTTCAAGAGGCTATGCTGTTGAGAGGAAGATGAGGTTGGGGGAAAAGCTGAAAACTGACATCTTACTGCACTGTAATGGAATTTCTGGCTTTGTTAATGCCGGTAAATAGGGCGGGATCAGCCAGGGCCCCATCTCTGATGGTAACAATAGCTACCATTCACGGAGCCCTGTTGTACAGATGCCAGGCAAGGACTCTTAGACATGTTCACCCATTTGATGGTCACAGAGTTCTCAGGGATGGTAGTCAGGAGACCACGCTTACTAAGTGGAGAGACTAAGTGCAGTGTAATCCTAGCTTCTCAAGAGGCTGAGATCTGAGGAGCATGGTTCAAAGCCAGCCCAGGCAAGAAAGCCTCTGAGATGCTTGCCTCCAATGACCCACCAAAAAAAGCTGGAAATGGTGCAGTGGCTCAAGTGGTAGAGTGCTAGCCTTGAGCAAAAAACAAAAACAAAAAAAGCTAAGGGACGGTGCCCAGGCCCTGAATTCAAACACCAGAACTGGCACCAAAAGAACAAAAAAAAAAGGAAGAGGATAGACTGTACCCAGACTGAGAGTTCGTGTTCTGGTTCTGCTACTTAGTAACAGAGAGACTTTGGACAAATTATCTAATCTTTTTTTTTTTTTTATGATTTTGATATGCAGCCCAAGTCTCGCACTGGTGATTCTCTAGCCCCAGCCTCCTGAGTGCTAGGATTATAGGCTCACAACCTGATTGCTTTAACTTTTCTTCTTTTTTTTTTTTTTTTTTTTGCCAGTCCTGGTGCTTGAACTCAGGGCCTGAGCACTGCCCCTGGCTTCTTTTTGCTCAAGGCTAGCATTCTTAGCTTTTAAGCCACATCGCCACTTCTGGCTTTTTCTATATATGTAGGGCTGGGGAATCAAACCCAGGGCTTCATGTATGCTAGGCAAGCACTCTACCACTAAGCCACATTCCCAGCTCTTAACTTTTCTTTTTTATAGTGCTGGAATTTGAACTCAAGACCTTGGGCTTGCCAGGCAAGTGCTCTAACATGTATACCTCCAGCCCTTATTTTAACATTTTTTTCCTGTTGGTCCTGGGGCCTGAACTCCAGGCCCGGCGTTGTCCCTGAGCTCTTTTGCTCAAGGCCAGTGCTCTACTGCTTTGAGCCACACACAGCACCACTTTATTTGAACTTCTTGATGCCCCAGTTTTGTCTTCTGTGTAATGGAAATCCATAGTGGTAGTAATTTATAAAACAATAGCTAGCTAGGTGTGGTTTACTTGCCTTATTCTGCACTAGTGACAGAGGCAGGAAGATCTGGAGTTCACGGCCAGTCTAACACACATAGTGATTTTTTTTTTTTGTTTGTTTGTTTTGGCCAGTCCTGGGGCTTGGACTCAGGGCCTGAGCCCTGTCCCTGGCTTCTTTTTGCTCAAGGCTAGCACTCTGCCACTTGAGCCACAGCGCCACTTCTGGCTGTTTTCTGTATATGTGGTGCTGGGGAATTGAACCCAGGGCCTCATGTATATGAGGCAAGCACTCTTACCACTAGGCCGTATCCCCAGCCCAGTGATTTTGTTTTGTTTTGTTTTTGTTGCCAGTCCTGGGGCATGGACTCAGGGCCTGAGCACTGTCCTTCGCTTCTTTTTGCTCAAGGCTAGCACTCTGCCACTTAAACTACTTGTGGCTTTTTCTGTATATGTGGTGCTGAGGAATCGAACCCAGGGCTTCATGTATATGAGGCGAGCACTTTACCACTAGGCCATATTCCCAGCCCCCACACATAGTGATTTATCTCAAAAGAAAAGAAAAAAGAAAACCTCTTGAATCCCAACGACTCTGGAGATTCATGACTTGAGGCTAGCCTGGCAAAAAGTTAGAAGAGTCCATCTCAACAAACAGGTGGGGCCTAGGGATTCATCTGTGTGGTCCCAGCTCTAAGAGAGGCCATACATCGGAGGATCACTCTACACAGAAAATAACTAATAGAAAACGAGCTGAGGGCATTGCTCAAGGGGTAGAGTGCGTGGAGGCACTGAGTTCAAGCCCCAGTACTACCAACCCAAACCAAAGAAAGCTACTATTAGGAGGGTGGGTTGTGACTACTGAGAGGGACCGTACAGGGTAGGCTTCCCAGCAGCGGGTAGTACTTTTTTTCTTGGTGCTTGGAATTGACCCTGAGTACTTCAAATGCTAAGCACTTGCTCTGTTCCTGAGCTTTGCCCCAGCCCAGTGTAGTTTCTTGTCTGAATGCTAGGTGCATAGAGATTTTAGTGTGTGCAAGTTCAATGGGTTCATGCCCTTTGGTGTATTACTGTTCCATTTCAGAAAGAGGTTCCTTCCTTTGTGCCTGGTCTGGGTGCTTTACGCTTGTTGTCCAGCATATCTGTGATTAGGCCTATACTGGCTCCAAATCCCACAGTAATGTGAATGGTAGCTGCTTCATGAGGTTACTAAGGGGGCAATGAGCACCGGCAGGTACTAAGGGAGTGGGCCACACAACACAGCTGATGTCCTCCTGTCCCTTACCTGCTAGGGAGTAGGTGCAGAACTAGCCTGTCCTTGCCTGCAGTGGCTCCGGACCTATCTTTTGGGCTAGTGCTTGTCTGGTCGCTCACTGGGCATTAAGACCCTGGCCACAGAGTTCCCTCCTGCCATGGGGAGCAGAGAATACTGCAGTCCGACCTGGATTTTCTCCCGGGCGGGTCCTCTGCAGTGGCTGCAGGGAGCAGCTTGCAGGGGGGTCAGCGGGGCTCCCGCTCCCAGAGTGGGTCTGAAGCTTAGCGACACGGGCGTGGTCATAGTATATGGACGGCTCTCTTCCAGGCACTTGGGTGGCTTTGCCTATTTCTGTTGAGTAGAAAGTTCTGAGAAGGATGAAGCGTGGTAATGCTCACAGCTCAGCATTTGGGTTATGAGGTGGACTCTTGTGATCGTGTAACTGGCCAAGAGAGAACTCTTTCTTTTTTTCTTCTTGAAAGTGTACTAAGAAAAGTTGGTTGCCATGTTTCCTAACTTGCATGATTTATCTGCCACCTTTCAGGTTTTTGCCATATCTGTGAGCCCTCAATGTGCTTTTAAATTGAGACTTATTTAATATATCATTAAAGGAAAATACACTTTGCTGTGCATAGAAGCTAAGTGAGAACAGTGTATGTATGTCTAAGTTTAAAAACATGAGTGCAGCCAGGCACCAGAGGCTCATGCCTGCAATCCTAGCTGCTTAGGAGCCCGATCTCAGGGCTGTGATAGGAAGCCAGCCAGGGAAGGAAAGTCCTTGAGACTTTTCAGTGCCCAGGGACTGAGTTCAAGCACTAGTGCTGGTAACAAAAAAGGAAACACATTACATGCAACCCATCTGGGAACCAGTGGCTTACATCTGTCATCCAAGCTACTCAGGAGGCTGAGATCCATCTCACTAGACTCCAAAATAGCCAGCAAAAAGTAGGGTAGGAGGCATGTTTCAAGCATCAGCTGAGCAAGCCAGCCAAGCAGACAGGCCCAGAATTCAAATGTCCAGTAGTAGAACAAGTGGTCCGTGCATTTTTCCCAGAAGCACTGATGGCCTTTGGAAAACACTGGTTTGGTCTGCCCTGCATTTTACAGGTGGAAACACCAAGGAACAAGGCCCTAGAGGTCTTAGTCAAGGTCATACATTGGAAGAGCTAGCTAGCAAATCAGGACTTGTGACTGCTGGTGCAGTATTGCCATCCCTTGATTTTTGCTAATTATTGTCTGTGGAGGCTAGATTCTTTGATGCTGATCTACTTTTACACACCGGAACTGGGGTTTGAACTCAGGGACTTGCACTCTCACTTGGCTTTTTCATTCATGGTTGGTGCTCTACTGCTTGAGCCACAGTTCCACTTCCAGCTTTTTGCTGGTTAGAAAGAATCTCACAGACTTTTCTGTCTGGGTTGGCCTTGAACCTCAATCCTCAGGTCTCAGCCTCTTGAGTAGCTAGGGTTATAGGCGTGAGCCACCACAGCCTGGCCAGTTTTTCTTAATTGAGGGTCATGGTGAGGAATAGGCACGGTAGCATTTTTAGAGTGCAGAATATAGCGCCTGCCCTGTATCAAGGACGACTCCACCAAACGAATTTTGTGTGTGCGTGTGCTGTTTCTGAGGCTTGAACTCAGGGCATGGATGCTGTCCCTGAGCTGCTTTTTGCTCAAGACTAGCGCTCTACCTCTTGAACTACAGCACCATTTCTGCCCTTTTCTGAGTAGTTTACTGGAGATGAGAGTCCCATGGACTTTTCTGCCTGGGCTACCTTTGAACTGGGCAAACTGGGATCCTCAGATCTCAGCCTCCTGAGTTGCTTGGGGTAGAGGCGTGAGCCACCAGCACCTGGCATATTCCCATTGTTTTATTAGACATTTGAAGCCATTCCTTGTAATAAGGTGGTATTTGTGTAAAGGAGTGCATCTTTATGTTACAATACATAATGTATATGATACGGTGTAAATGTAATATATTGTAATGTTGAATTCATATCTAATATTTATGTAGTCAAGTTTAGTCTACTGACTTCAGAGCTGTACTTTCTCTGTTATTTTTTGAAATAGTCTTATAATAATGAAGCCCATGCTGTCCTTGAACTTTCAGTTCTCCTGCCTCAGCCTTCCAAGTGCTGGGAATGCAAGCATGTACCACTATACTCTTCTCAGGCTGTACTTTTTGACCATTCGACAACTGCTCTCAGTGGAAGTTGCCCAAAATGTAGATAATTAAACATTTAACAAATGTGAGCTGGGTGCTTGCTCGTGGCTCTTCATATAATCCTAGCTCCTCAGGAGGTTGAGATAAACTGAATAGAGCTTCAAAACCAGCCTAGGCAGGAAAGCCCTTGCTCCATGGCCAAAATAACCAAAAATAAGGCGGGAGCTGTAATTCAAGTGATGGAGCATTAATGCAGCAAGCAAGCTAGTGAATGAGAGGCTCTGTGTTTAATCCCCAGTACAGGCAAAGTAAAGAACAAATCTGACTGCCTGTTTTTAGAAGGGTACTTGACGTAATCTAAATCAGGAACAGGAAACTGTTCCTGCTTTGGAGGGAGAAATGGCATTGCAGACATGAGCAGAACTGTCCGGTTATAAGGCAGGCTGGGGGATTGGATAGAAGAAGGGAGGGAGTTTGGAAGGCAGGTGGGAGTAGAGGTCCACACCTTGTGTGTAGAGCCACTTAGCAGTTGCAGATGTTAGGTCTCCGTGGGGTACAGGGCTTTCCCAGTCCACTCGCCCTTCCAGCTGAGTGAGTCCTCAGAGCCGCGCAGCCCCCCCTCCACAAGCCTGTGCCAGGTATGTGGAACACGAGAGCGGAAGCCAATGGTGGGGTCTTGTTAGGCAAGAGTCACAGAGCACATGACCCTTTTACCTGCAACTCGAGTGTATGAGATGAGTCATTCTAGTGTTTTACTTATAGAAGCACTCAAGCAGACCACCCTTGTTTCTTGACCAGACAAGGCACCTTGGTTGTACAAGGTCTGTACGGTAAGCCTCTTGTATGTATGTGGTTTCTGTTCAGGATCTGTACAGTAGGTTTTGTATACCATGTTGTTCGAGGTCTGTACGTAGACATTGTATAAGGTGTCGTTTAATGTCTGCACAGCAGATTTTGTTTGTAGTGTTGTTCAAGGCCTATCTAGTAGATGTTTGTGGGCTTTGCCTGCTGGTTGCCTTATGATCTCTGGGGTCCCTCAGCTGTGCCACACAGTGCAGACAGGCCTAGAGGATATGTAAACTAATAGGTGGGCTGCATTTTTGCTTTTGTGCTGCTGAGGAGTTGAACCCAGGGCCTCACGCATGCTAGGCAAGCACTCTACCCACCAAGCCACATTTCCACCTGCATTTTGGGGGTGTTCAGTTGTGGGGCTTGAACTCGGGATGGGCACTGCCCCTGGACTCTTAGTAAGAGCTCAAGGCTAGCTCTCTACCACTTTGAACTACAGCCCCACTTCTGGTTTACCGGAGGTTAACTGGAGATCTCAGCCCCCTTCGTAGCTAGGACTATAGGCACAAACCAGGACCTGGCCATGGGTTGCATTCTAACAAAGCTTTTATTGCCCAGTCAGGTGGCTTGTTTGGGGTAGCTTGCTGACCCCAGCCTAGACTACAGACTAGGCCAGTAGCTCCCAAACGGTCTTCCTACTTTTACCTCCTTGCAGGCTTTTCCCTTCTAGCAGTCATGGTATCTTTTAAACACAAAGTGATGTTTCCTTCTTCCTTGGAGACTTGTAGCAGGTTCCTATCAGCCAGTCTATAAAGTCCAAGCTGCATCCCTGTCTGTAAGGCTCTGTGCGACCTTTCCACCTCTTAGAGCACATCTGGTTCCTTCCACTCTGACCTGGATTTCTCTTCTATTCATACCTCCTAAGCCTGCTTCTGTCTTAGGGCCTTTGTATAGGCTTCCTAGGACATGCCTCTGCTTTTTCTGCTGTATCCAACTCATTGTCATTGAGGTCTCAAATTGGACACCCCCCCCCCCCACAGAGGTTTTCCCTGGTCACCCTTGTCAGGAGTTGTAAACCTGCTCTTCATCAATCGTTATGGTAATGTTTATCACCCGCTGAAATGGTCAGTTCATTTCACCGTGCCTGCCGTGTGACCCCCCCCACCCCCCACAGCAGCCGACTCCAGGACAGAAGGCCCATGTTGGTCTTCCTTTCCACGGTAGCCCAGCACCTGGAACAGAGCCCGCTGCACAGTAGGTAACAGGCATTTGTGGGGTAAATTGCCTTGTTTTTCCAATCTCGGTATTTGTGATGTGCTTTCTGGTGTTCTTAGCTCCTTTGTTCACAGTATCTTAACTGTCTTTTCAGAAACTGTGAAGTAAATGGTATCACACCCTAGGGGTCTTAGGCAGAGTGGGAAAAGCCTGGCCCAGCGTCCCAGAGCTAGTTAACAGAAAGGAGGAGACCAGGCAGCACCAGGATGGCAGGATCCCTGACATTTTATCTGAACTTAGTTGCCAGTACCAAATTACTGTCTTTGGTTGGTTGCTTATTAAAGTTTATTTGTTTGCATGTTGGTCCCAGAAGGACTCAGACCTCTTGGCACCTTTGGGCTAGGTCAAAACTGCCAGCACACGCTTGGCTGTGTGAGCACTGTCCCTCCACTGTCCCTTCATGGCTTTGCTAGCTGTCCTTGGTCACTCTGCTGCTTGAGCTTAACTGGGACTGACTCCAGGGGCAGTCATAATGAGTACTGCCTTGCTCCAGCCAGGGTTGATTTCTTACGAAGGTCACGTTTGATTTCCTGATGAGAACAAAGTAGATACTAAGAAGTTTTTTTTTGTACCATTTGCTTCTGAAGAGAAGATTTAATAGTGCTGTTCTGTTCTTTGTTGATAGTAAATATAACTGCTGAGGCAGCTCTGAGCTTGCCCCCTTTATTATCTGGTGCGGGAATCCTTCAGAGAGGATGAGAAACTGCGTATGTCGGCCATCTCCTGGGCAGTTCATATGCATTAACCTTAATAGGATGCTGTATTCCTGAAAAGTTGTCACTGTTGGGCCCACCGGGCCTTTTAACCGTCCTGGGGCATCTGAGGGAAGGCACCTGGTGATGGTAAAACCTTTCAGAGCTCTTCATGCCTACCGGCTTTGCTTTCCTGAGGTGTGACGTACCTACATGTTCAGTGGCTGCTTCAAAATGCTAATTGGCTTGTAGAGGACACGTTTTGGGAAGTTGTTTCATTTCTAAAGGCACATTATTAAGGCCAAAAGAAAGCTCAGTAAACAGAGAAGTACACTTGTTTTGCCTTATGTTAATCCAGGTGGGAGGAAATGGGGTGATAGGCCTTTAAAGACTTGTCTTTCTTCAGCAAATACAGCGACCTGTTACTGAGTATTTAAATCTGATTTTCTCCATAGATTGCTGCTAAAATTGATTCAATTCCTCACTTGAATAATTCCACGCCTCTCGTGGACCCCACGGTCTATGGATATGGAGTGCAGAAGCGGCCCTTGGATGATGGAGGTAAGCTGCTATGAACGTCTTGCCTTTCAGACAGCAGTGAACCTGCCGTTTAAGTTTGAATCTGTGTCAGCCATTTCCTTAACGGCTTTCCAGCCTCGCTCGCTTTCAGAGGAATGATGGAGGGGAACATATTTAGGATGATTTTTCTCAGCAATTCTCCAGCATTTGAGTTCCTATTTGCCTTGATAATACAGGAATCTTTTCCACTGAGCTCCTAGGCAGAGTTGGCCTTGAGCATCTGCTGGGAAATAATTTGACCCATTGGGAATTGAGTTTTTGAGTTTTATTTTAAGCGCCGCCACCCCCCTCCCCCTCACCCCCACCCCCGTTCTCCTGTACACCTGTGGGAACTAAAGTTCCTATTTTTCTCCTAAAAAAGCTAAGATTCGGTGATTGGCTCCAGGAAAGGGAAGGAGGATAGCAAACTTCCCACAGTGCCTGCTGGCTTTCACCATCCCCATTTTGACCGGTTTCCGTTCTTTTCTTTCTGTGTATGAGTTTATGTGCTGGTCCTGGGGCTTGAACATCAGGGCCTGGGTGCTGTCCTGAGGTCTTTTTGCACAACGCTAGCGCTCTACCACTTAAAGCACATTTCCACTTCTGGCTTTTCGTGGTTAATTGGAGATAAGAGCATCGCTGACTTTTCTCCCCAGGCTGGCCTCAACTCTGATCCTGAGATCTCAGCCTCCTGAGTAGCTAGGATTACAGACATTGGGTATCAGGTCTAACTTGACAGGCTCATTCTTTTCCTTTTTCTTCTTTCCTTTGTTAAGTTTTTTCAGTTCTTTGAGACAGGGTCTTAAACTATGTAATGGAGGCTATCCTAAGACTGGAAATCTCTTGCTTCGGTTTCCCTAGTGCTGGGATTACAGGAATGCAGCACAGTATATGGTTTCATTGTGACATTTTCATATATGTATATTCTACATACTTTGATCATATTCATACACACAAACAGACACAAACATCCTTGTCTCTCATTCCTGATCTCTATCTTCTTCCCTAATAGTTCCTATGTACTTTCCTGTGTGATAAGATCTTTCTAGAAGATCTTTCTTGTATTCAATCACTGTTTTGTTGGTTTGTTTTGGTGCCCTGCTCATCCTCAAACCACTTGTAAGTGCCCATTGCCGGTTCATGAGCACAGTATCCATTAGAACTGGCTGTAGCAGTGTGCAAGGTTGGTGCATGTGAGCTTGTGTGTGTAATCAGGGATTCAGGGTTTCCTCCTCCAGTCTCGGTCGGTCTTCACGAAATGTACTAATTTTGTATGTTCCTTGGTGATGTATACCTGAATTTTTTCCTTCTTAACAATATGCACTATATAATCTTTTCAAAAAACATTTCTTTAGAAGTATTTAGCAGGGGCTGGGAATATGGCTTGGTGGTAGAGCGCTTGCCTACCATGCACGAAGCCCATGTTCGATTCCTCAGTACCATATAAACAGAAAAGGCCAGAAGTGGCTCTGTGGCTCAAGAGGTAGAGTGCTAGCCTTGAGCAAAAAGAAGCCAGGGACAGTGCCCAGACCCTGAGTCCAAGCCCCAGGACTTGGGGGCGGGGGTGGGGGGGGAGTACTTAGCAAAAATCTAATTAAATGGGATTGATTTTTCTAGTCCCTGTGGGACTTCTAAAAGCACAATGAGCCAGTGTGTTTTTTCTTATTTTTATTTACCTATTTATTTGTGCCAGTACTGGGACTTGAACTCTGGGCATGGGTGCTGTCCCTGACCTTTTTTTTGCTCAAGGCTAACACTCTGGCACTTGAGTCAGAGCACTACTTCTGACTTTTTTTTTCCTTGTTGTTGTTAATTGGAGATAAGGGTCTCTGGGCTTTCCTTATCTGGGCTGTCTTCTATTCTGGATCCTCTGGATTAGCTAGGTTTACAGGCTAATGGTCAATGTTTTTAAACATTGGAATGTCTGAACTCACTGGATGAAGAAGTGGTGTAATGGGAGGATTCTTGTCTGTATACATAATTGTTCAAGATAAGACTTGAAACTGATGTGCTCTGATTACTTATGTTTGACCAGTGTTCATGATTTCTGAGACCAGATACGCTGAGTGCTCTTGCCTGCACTTTTACCTTTGTGAAGAGGTGTAGTGAGAAGAAACCTTTTTACCTTCCCGGAGCTTCTGTGACTTGCTCCCCCCTCCTCTGGGACATGAGTATAAAAATAAACTGCATTGTCTGGTTCTGAGCACAGATCTCCTTAATGCCCAGTATTTCCAGAAATCAAGATCAATACATTTCCAACTCACCCGGCCTTTCACAATTCCTTCTTGTTTTCTCCTGAAGCATGGAGTTGAAGTGTTAAAACCTGGACATGTAGTACACAGATGGTCATTGGGTCCTCTGTGTATGGGACCCCTAATTAAATACTTGCAAAGTAACCCCTCTAGCACTGTGCAGGTATTTTTCTCCCATCAATCCTTTGTATATCTATTGGAAGTAAATCAGCAAAAGGCTTTGAATTTATTGATAAGAGAACTGGGCAGCAGCAGATATCCCCAACTTGGCCATATTCATCCCCAAACCAGTGAAACCAGCCCACTATTCTATCATCTAGTTTCCCTTCTTTTCTTTTAAAGAATAAGTCCTTGTAAGCACAATGGAGTCTCATTTTCCCCCTCTTCTTAGCGCATCCTGTCCTGCCTCTACCCAGGTCTCCTGATACTGGTCTGTGACAGCAGACCAGATTAAAGAACAAGACACTTTACATTCTGCATATCTGTTTGATAAAACTAATCCTGCCCTGCCCGTGAGCACTGTTAAATTACAGTTATGGAATTTTTTTCCCTCCGTTTTGGTTTCCACAAACAGAATTTGGGTGTGAGCTCAGTTAAAATCCCGGGCTCCACTCAGTCTCCTCTTCGCATCGTCTGCTATGAGGCAGGAGAATGTGTGTGAGCCGAAAGGTCCTGCCTGGTGGGAAGAACGTGCGTGCGAGCTTAGAAAGTGCAGAGTACAGGGTGGAGTGCGGCGCTTCCTGCCTAGCAGTGAAGAGCCAAGGAAGGACTCCGCGGGTTGTGTTGGTTTCATTTGGCTGGTTGGGGTTTTTTTGGACAGAAGCTCACCAGATTGCTTCTTTAGCAATATGAACTTTCTAACTTTGCCATGCAGCAGAGTTCTTTGACCATTATGAGGTTAAAGTTCAGTCCTCTAAAATGTTTGGAGGTGTTTTTTAGGTTTACTTAATAACACTTCAGTTTGTGCGTGAGCGCGTGTGTGGTGTGTGTACCAGTACAAAACTCTGTGCTCTCTGTTGGCTTTTTCACTCAGAGTTGGCACTGTATCACTTGAGCCAGTTTTGCAGTTTTAGTTGGAGGGTAAGTCTCTCCGATTTGTCTGCCTGGGCTGGCTTTGAACCGTGATCCTCAGGTTGCAGCCTCCTGAATAGCTAGGATAACAGGTGTGAATCGCCAGTGCCTGGCAAACACTTCAGTGATGAATGTAACCCGGAAAAGTCCCTAACACGCATTTGTTGAGGACAGGGATGTGTGTGCTCTGCAGCACCAGGCAGGATCACAGGGGACTGGCAGCTTTAGAGCTGTGTGAAATGGCAGGTCCTGGAGCCTGCCTCTCCACTCAGCTTGAGGGTCTGCCCCGGTGCTGTGCTCCAGGCAGAGCCGTCCTCCCCTGCATCCGGCTTCGCCCTGGCTGGTCTTAGCATTAACGCTTCAGTCTCAACACCAACATTTCCCAGCAGCCTTGGTTGGAGTCCATGGTGGCACCCTCAGGACTCCTGCTCTGGATCTGGCTTGTGGCACCTTTCCCATCCACTACTTAGTTCACCCTGTGGCTGGAGCGTCTTCCCAGAGCCTGTCTGACCTGTTGTGTTGAAGGGTGCTGGCTCCCGGCAGTCAGGGAAGTCCAGCTCTCTGTGTGGCCATTGCCTCCCTGTCCTTCCAGTCCCTTCCTCTATTCTGCACACCCCTTTCCAGCCTACTGGTGTCTCCGTGCTTCCTGAAGCCAGTCCCTCATCCCAGCTCTCTTCCATAGGACTTCCTCCCCACAACTTGACTCTTGGACTCTCCGCACCTCTCCCTTCTTCCTTCCCTCCTCCTTCCCCTGTCCTTCCCCCTCTCCCCTCCACATCCTCCTCCCTTGCTCACCACCCCAATGCAGAGTAAATGACATTCTGCTTCGAAGCTCCAAGGTGGTTTATTTAACCCCTTCTAGGGGCATACAACATGCCCTCCTTTATTCTGCAGGTGCCAGGTCCCGTTATGCCCCTCTTTCCTGAACTTTATGTACTGTGGCAGACTGTCGTCATTTTCCTGTGGCCTTAGCCAGTGAAAGTAGTAGCTCCTTCTGTGTTTCCCTTGCCCTATCATCTCATGGGCATTTTTAATGTGTGCTGAAAAGTACACTCTAAAGTTAAAAGAATGTCAGAATAGTATTGGCTGAACGTGTGCAGGGGCTGAGCTTTTATTCCAGAAATACTACCCCCTGGTGAGGACTCTGCACCTGTCTCCCCGCTGCCCGTGCTTGGAAGGCTGGGCCTCCTGCCTGCTCCGGCATGCGTGTGCACGTGAGAGGTTTTCTCCTGGCTGAGCGTGAGCTGGCTGGCCGGCTGGCCGTGAGGCATCTTCCAGAGAAGTGGCTGGAGAGCAAAACCTTCCGTGGGTGTT
Organism: Perognathus longimembris pacificus; assembly: GCF_023159225.1. Classification (NCBI taxonomy): domain Eukaryota; kingdom Metazoa; phylum Chordata; class Mammalia; order Rodentia; family Heteromyidae; genus Perognathus; species Perognathus longimembris. The sequence goes on from NC_063161.1 coordinate 157,954,522, forward strand.
AGGGCAGAACCTGCCCGTCGCCCACAGCACCCGGGAGACTATTTAACCTCTGGGGAATGTAGATGTGTCAGAAGAAGGTTCCTGGGTCTCTACACTTCTTTCCGGGGTTGGGATAATAGTAGAGGCTCTCTGCTCCATCTCTCAAGGGGCTTTAAGGCTCACCTGAGGGTACAGCCTCCCTAAAGAACAGTATTACTACCTTATAAAAGTGGGTCGTACTTACCACGTACCCTGCGGTTGCACTCCCGAGCATTCATTTATCCTCAGGAAATGAAAACTTAGTATTCATAAGGAAGCCTAACTGTAAATCCTCATTAGCAGCTTTTTGCCAAATGGCCTCCAAATCAAAACATCCCAGGGGTCCTTCAGGAGGTACAGGGTGAAAGGGAACAAGTGTGAAACAGTGTGTATGAACCTCTAGGGCTTATGTGACTGCATAAGCCAGTCCCAAAACAGCCTGATCCTCCTTAGGTAACTTTTTTTTGCGGGGGGGGGGCACTGGGGGGGTAGGGGCTTGAACTCGGGGCCCAGATGCTGTCCCTCAGCTCTTTCTGCTCAAAGCTAGGCTAGCCCTCTTACCACTTTGACCCACAGCACCACTTCCAGTTCTCTGGTGATCAATTGGAGATAAGAGTCTCACAGACTTTCCTGCTTGAGCTGGCTTTGAACCGAATGCTTCAGATCTCAGCTTCCTGGGATTACAGGCCTGAGCCACCACCGCCCAGTTTACTCTGTGTTTTGGCCTAGAGCTGGCCTCAGTCTGAGAACCTTTTATCTAGGCCTCTCTCTGTAGCTGGGAATCACAGGAGTAAGCCGCTACACCTGATTTCTTTGTTGAACTGCAGTCCTGTTAACTTTTTGCCCAGGCTGGCTTCAAACTACAACCCCTATCTTCACCTCCTGCAGAGCTGTATTTACAGCAGGTGCCATTGTGCCTGGTCCCAATTACTGTTTCTCTTAGTGTCACTCCATTGCTCTGGAGAAGGGGTACCAGTCCCCATTCATCCCCATCCCTAGTGGTTAGATTAGTCTCCTGCTTTTCCTCGCTCACAAGTAAGAAGCACTGTAAGCAAGAGTCTGGCATTAAGATAAACCTGAAGAATGTTCTCATTTCAAAAAAACCAAATAATTGGCGAAATCAATTACTTGCCTGGGGACGTGGCGCTCTCCTGGGCCTGGGCAGGCACCGCTGCACAGGCTCCAGGAAGCCTTATTTCCCCCAGCCACTGGGTGTCACTTGGCTGGGCCTGGGAAAGCTCTGCCGACCGTCAGGTGATCTGAAGAGGCAGTGACAGGGACCCTTTGGAAGTCCCATGGGCGCTGTGGAGTGTTGTTGCTTCTGGGCGTGGCACCACCCACTTGCCATTCTGTACCATGCCAGTCTCCCTCTCTCGAGGACTAACTGGCATTGTGTTGTCCTTGGGCTTTTGGTGTTGTATTTGTGTGTGTGTGTGTGTGTGTGTGTGCGCGCGCGCGCGCGCATGCCGGTCGGGGGCTTGTACTCAGCCTGGGTGTTGACCTTGAGCTTTTGGTCTCAAGGTTAGTGCTCTCCCACTTGATCCACAGCTCCATTTCCAGCTTTTTGGTGATTAATTGCAGATAAGAGTCTCAAGGAGCCAGGACGCCCATGGCCCATACCTGTAATCCTAACTACTCAGGAGGCTGAGGTCTGAGGACCACCGTTGAAGCCAGCCCAGGCTGGAAAGTCAATGAGACTCTTACCTCCCATAAACTACTCAGGAAAAGCCACAAGTAACGCTGTGGCTCAAGTGGTAGAGTGCTTGCCTTGAGCACAATGAGGCTCAGGGACAGTGTCCAGATTCTGAGTTCAAGCCTCAGAACTGGCCAAAAAAAAAGAGCCTCACCAACATTCCTGCCTAGACTGGCTTCAGATCTCAGTTCTCAGATCTTAGCTTCTGGAGTAGCTGAGCTTGCAAGCTTGAGCCACCCGCACCTGGTCCCTTGGGGGCTTTTGAGGAGGGAAAGGCTGGTGGTGACTTAAAATTGATCCCTGTTATTAAGAGTTGGGTTTATGACCCTGTGATACTGGCTAGCATTTCTTCTGAGGGAGAAAAATTACATCTCCTCCCTCTCCCCTCACACATACTAAGGGGTGAAAAGAATGTGTCTGACCATTGCAGGGTTTTTGTTATTACTGGAATTGCTTACATCATCAGGTCTCTTTTTTTCTGTGAGAAGCTCATCTGTAGCCAAGGCAGCTTCTTAGAAGTTGTGGGCCCTGGCGGAGCTGAGTGACGGGCACGTTGGCCACGACACAGTGCAGCACTGGGGATTTATTCAGCCCTTGTCCTTGTCAGGGGAAAATGGCTGCGGTTAGGGTTGGGTTGGACTGGACAGTGTTCCCACCTGTGTCCTGCACAGCCTCCTCATCGGAAGGCCGAGGCGGCCAGCCTGCCGGGTGAGTGTCCAGCACCCTTCTGTCTGGCTGCTGCTCTTGTCCACTTTCAGACACACTGGACAGGTTTCCTAAGAGAAGCAGCTTAACATGCTGTGGCTCTGTGCTTGCATTAGCAGAGGTGGAGGGTTGTCCTCTAGCTTTTGCCCCCTCTGGCTGTGGGCTGTGGGGGAGTCTTGGGTGGGGCAGCTATGCTGCCCTTGCTCCAGCCTGCACTTGAGGGGGAGCAGCATCTGTGGGATCCCAGTGGGGAAAATGTATTGGTCTTTGCTCTCCCCTCCACCCAAGGGAAGCTGCCGACCCTTACCTGCTAATAGACATGCATTTCCATTTAGCCACATTGCTCTCCTGGGGTCATAGATACTCTTCCTTCTTCACGTTGGGGGGTTTCTCACTAGGCTAGGAACTGTGGTGGAGTTTGGGGACTCTGGGCTTGTGATCTTGACGCCTCGGCCACAGCCCCCAGCCAGCGCGGGGATGGGAGCTGTGTGCCACTCACCCAGCTGACCTGGGCTGCTGAGTGGGAACAGGGAGGCAGACCCACAAGTCCTCTGTCCTCGGCCTTCCTCTGTCCTCCCTGCGCCACACTGGGGCCGAGTCTCTGATGAGCACTCCTTTCCTAAGGGAGAGAAGTGAATGAGGAAGTGCTACCTGTCCGGAGTGGAAACACACAGAAAAAGTTTTCAGAATCAATTCTGTTATCTCTGAGATAAGCAGATTAACAGAATACAGTGTCAATCTCTTGGCTGCAAACCATTATCTTGCTATTGATCCAGAAGAGATACAGTATTTGTTCTGGATCAATAGCTTCAATAAACTCAGTATCTTCGTTTACTTTTTACTACCGTTGTTTCTCAGTGCTTTCTCTTCTTTCAGAATGTCATGGCGTGGTTTCTTGTCCTTTGTCTTTATGACCAGAGACTGTCCAGTCAGAACGGCTGGCCACCTTCCAGCGGGGAGAAGGGCAGTCAGAGTTGTACATTCAGGTGTCAGATCTTTCTGCTTTGTCCTGAAGTTGGTGTAGTTGCTCCTTTCCCTCTTATTAGCTTATGTCTGTCCTTGTAATAACTTTGCCAGAGACATTTTTAATGTTCTTTTTTTGCATCTTGGAAGGTATTAGGTTTGGGTTTATACTTTTTCATTGTCTACTGACTATATTTCTTTAGCTGCATTTTCCAAAAGCGAAACGCCCAGAATCGTTTCTGCTGATGGTTGGTGAAGGGGCCACTCATCAATAGCTGAAAGAGGAGAAGCTGAAGCCTACAGCCTAGCAAAAGTGGTTTTGTGGGAATGTACAGAGTGAGTTTTCATCACCGGAGGCTGTCGGGCAGCGCCGCGTCTGTGCAATGGCCCGGGGAGGCAGCCCTGTGCTCCGGGCATCCGGGGAAGCCAGAGGAGGAGGGCCTTGTCCTCGCCGGGCCGCGCGTGCTGGGGAGCCGGGAGCATATGTGCAGACAGAGCCTCAGTGACGGCAGGGCAGCTGCCCCGGAGCCTCCCCAACAATGCTGCCAGGAGGTTAAGTCTTCTCATTTGCTTTTAAAAGAGAGGGAAGGACCCTTTCTGCCTTCACATTGAGTTTGGGTCCGGAACAGGAGGGAGGTAGGAAGTCAGAGGGATTTAGGCGAGCGGGATTTTCTCCCAGGCCTCGCAGCGTGTGCGCACACACAGATCAATTTCTTATCCCGCGTTCAGCTGGACACTGGGTCGGAGGCTGTGTTGATCAAGATGTCCCCTCCTGTTTCATATCATATACCGCATTCATTGCAGCCACTGAGCCTAAATTACTGTTTGCTTTCTCTCTGCCTGCCTTTCTTCCCCCTGAAACGGTAAGAACTCTTAGAAGGATGAAGTTAGTTTATCCGTGCTAATGCTTTGATTTTTCTTTTCTCTTTCTCTTTGCCACAGTGGGTAACCAGTTAGGGGCCCTGGTACATCAAAGGTAAGCAGTGGGTTATGTTTTATTATTTATTGATCATTTCTAATTGTTTATTGATCCACCATCTGTACTGGAGTGTTAGCAAGTCAGAGGTTGGAGTGTGGAAGCCACAGGCTAGATTTCCTTAAGATTCCCAGGACAGCATAAGCCCATGCACTAACTGACAGCAAAAAAATCTACCCCTTTTGTGCCTAACCTTAGGAAACTGCAGGTTTTTAACTTGAAAGGAGAGAATGTGAAATTGTCCCACCTGGTTTTGTGGGTTTCCCCAGGGTCTTGGGAATCCTCCCTTGGCCTCTTTATCAGGAAGTGCATGGAGTCTTGGGCTCCAGGAGTGGGGCAGGGCTTGAGGAGACCAGAAGCAAGAGTCCTGCCTTGGTGATAGGGACCGGCCAGAGAATCTTGGCCAAGTTCCCAGTTGGTTTATGGGTCTTCTGCCTCCATCCCCTGTCATAGCCTTCTGTTAAATGTTGGGGATTTTGAGAGCTGCAGATCTATGAGGCACCTTTGAAAAGGCCGGTTTGGAAGGTGGGATGTTTGTGGTTGTACGGTCATCCTAAAAGAAAGGTGCAGTGCACAGCCCTTCACAGGGATCTGTCACTCTAACACGGAGGTCCTGCCAAAGGCGGAGGCCCTGCCAGAGGCGGAGGTCTGCCCTGTTCAAGAAATAGCCAGGGGCCTGGGAATATGTATGGCCTAGTGGCAAGAGTGCTTTCCTCGTGTACATGAAGCCCTGGGTTCCATTCCTCAGTACCACATATATGTATTTTTAAATAAGCCAGAAGTAGCGCTGTGGCTCAAGTGGTAGAGTGCTAGCCTGGAGCAAAAAAGAAGCCAGGGACAGTGCTCAGGCCCTGAGCTCAAGGCCCAGGACTGGCAAATAAACAAATTAATTAATTAATTTAAAAAAATCACCAGGACTCAGTTACCCCAGAATTATAGCTTGCTTTTTTGTTTGCTTTCCTTGGTCAATGAATTGTAGTAACTGAAGCAAGGTTACTAATATCAAACTCTTGACTTTCCTATTAAACTATAGGATGTTACTTTCCAAAATGTGCGTGCCTGGTGCATTAGGCAAGCAAGGCTCAGCCTTGCATTTAGAGCAGAGCCTTTTATTCCGGAAAGCCTAGAGAGATCCTCCTGGCGCGCCTCCTCCCCGAGCATCTGTCAGCTTTATTCCTCAGGCCACGGCGCTGCAGAGCTGTGACATTCCCATTGTGGTGTTGGAGGCCCTCTCGTCAGTCTCCTGTAATGCCTTCTGAGAGTAGACAGTGTGCTGCGAGTGTCAAGAGCAAGCAGCAGCTGTGGCCGCCACACATACAGGAACGCTGTCATCCCCGACAGACAGCAGTACACAGGACAGCCTCTGCTGCAGCCTGTTAGATGGCGAGAGCTGGCACGGGCATCAGTGTCACTAACTAGGAAGCCCAAGAAGTGCTTGATTTTTAAGGTAGATGCGTACAGCCAGAGCGAGCACAGGCCTGAGGATGTAAACGCCGCAAGAAGGCTGTCTGCTCCCATCACTGTGATCAGTGGCAAATGCTATTTATGCTATTGCATTTCTTGTAAGTGCTGCATTTCCTCTAAAAAACATGCACTTTATTCAGTCCTTTCTGTGATGGGTAAAAATCCAGCTGTGTGAAAGATGTTTAAAAATGCTTGCCTTTTTTTTTCCCCCCAAACTACTTGCATTTAGCTTTCTCCTAAGGTAAATGTTTAGATTTAATTGCTTTCTGGGGTGTCAGGCAAATTGGATATTGTCCACAATACACTATATGGCAAATTCACGGGTTTGTTGAAAGAGCCAGTGCAGTAGTTAAAAAAAAAAAGGCGTGGGGGCACATAATGGATGAGATACCGTTTCACAGAATAAGCTCCTCTCCACGTAAGTGAGCCGACTGTTCTGCCTTGGTCAACACCAGTTAGACTGCGTACTGTTCATTTGAAGTATCTCACCTTTTTTTTTCTTGGAAGACATAGATCAATTGAAAGGAGGCCAGAAAACAATTTAAAAAAAAAAAAAAAGATGGAGAAACCAGAAGCATTAAGAAAGTTGCTACTTGTTCATGTAGAGGAAGAGACCCTCATAAATGGCCTGGACATCTACCTCCCCAAAGCCTGGAGGATCTCTAGTGTTGGGGATGGATGGATGGCCCCGGGCAGGAGAAAGGGCCTAGCTGATGTACGAGAAGCGACATGGGGCGCATCCGGCCCAGAGGCCGCACAAGGCCTTCAGAATCATTTGTTCTGGCCCTGCCAAGGCAAAGCACAAGTGGGATTTGAAACTTCATGGGTCTGGGAGCTTTTCCAGAGCGACCTAATCTTCAGTATCAGCAACTGTCATGAGCTGTTGGCCTTTGGCAAAAACAAACACACAAACAAAACCCAAAAGTTTCTCCACCCCCTAAGAACAAGAGGAGTTGGTTTAAGGAAATCCACAGGGTCGCTTAATGACATTGTCTCAATGTTCATGAGTCTGTCGCCAAATGGACATGATAATTTTAAGCCTTTGCAATGCCTCATTGCCAGTATGGGGAATTTGAGCCTCTAAAATGGCTATAAAATTCTGTGTCTATGTATTTTTTCCCCTCCAAAGTGTTTTTTTGTTCTTTTTTTTTTTTTTTAGGGCAGTAATAACAGAAGAATTCAAAGTGCCTGATAAAATGGTGGGCTTTAGTAAGTATTTACACCTTTCCCCCTAATTCCCATGTTTTTGTTTTTCTTTAAGGCTCATGAACCGATCTAGTCGGGTGCTTCTCATGTTCTGTACAGCTGTGGAGTGCTGCAGCCTCTCCCTAGGCTAAGGAGAAGGCAGAGCTCTGATGGAGTCTGCTCCCAGTCCCCAAGCAGCCCAAATGCTCTGTCTTCAGGGTCTCACGAGGGATTTCTCTTGTTGTAATGCCCGAAGAGTTGAGATCTGCTCACAGGGCCCACTTGATTGGTAGCGAGCGGCGAGCCGAGTGTAAATGTTTATTGAGTTAATCGAGTCACTTATGCACGGTTAAACATGGAATGAAAGGCATATTCTGACCCTGTCCAATTTGTTGCAGTTATCGGCAGGGGAGGTGAGCAGATCTCACGGATTCAGGCAGAATCTGGTTGCAAAATTCAGATTGCTTCAGGTAAGGACTTCTTCACTGGTAGATGTTAGTTTCGTAGAAGTCAGTGTTTTACAAAACGTTCCAGGCTCACTGCTTTGCCGGTGCCCGGCGGTGTGGGGCTTGGGTAAGTACGTGTGACGTCCTCCTCGCACGTGTGCAGCTGGGCTTCCCCAAGAGCACTCGCACGGGAGCCAACCCAGACCCGCGGCCCCCGCCCGCCCGCCGGGGAGGGCTCCTGCCGCTCCGTGGCCAGCCGCGCCCCCTCTGAACACCGCCTAGGACCTGGTTTTCTGCACCAGAATGTTATGGATGCCAGACCTAGTGGGGCCTGCAGGAGCCTTGTATCTTTGCAGTCACTCCTGGGGCAGCACGCCGGCTTCCCCCCCGAGGGAACAGGACTGGCGTGGGTTCTGGCTGCTTCAGACCTTCCCACCAGGCTCCGATTTGGCCACCGATGTGGAGGACACAGACTGTTTTATTTCCGTGGATGGTCTCAACTTGAATTTGACCTCTTTCACTGGAGAGGATTCTGGAGAACATTTGGCTAATGACATGCTGTTGTCTTAAAAAAAACACTTAGAAGATAGTGGCTGCCTTAGTTATTTTCTCGTTTCCAGTTTTTTTCTCCCCCCCTTGGGTTTTTTTGTTTGTTATCTTGCAGTGCTGAGGATTGAACTCAGGGCCTCTCACATGCTCGGCAAATACTTCGACCAGTTAGCTTCACCCCCAGCCCCTCTCTTTCAAGTTTTTGAGGAAGGACTGTAGGAAGTAGCTTTTAGGAACGAGGGATATCATCATCCTGTGCATGTTGTTGAACAGCCTGGGACCAGGTGCTCGCTGCTGTTGCTGATCTCTTAGGGTGCTCGTGCAGTAGCTGGGAACCCCGATGTGCCTATCGTGCGGTTCCTCACTAGTGTGCCTCAGAGCTGTTTGAAGCCTACTTGAAAGCAGAGCAGTGGAGGAAAGCAAGATGGTGGCTGGAGGATTCGTAGCCCCCGGGTGGGTCACAGACAGACCTGCGCCTTCCTGACCTCCCGGCCGCCCAAGAAGCTAGGATGGAGCTGCCAGCTCCTCTGCTGTCCCCCCGCCAAGCAGGCACACTGGCTTTCAGGGAGGCCGGGCTCCTACGCGCTGGTGTAGGGACCAGCTGCAGGGGCCGCCCAGAGACGGCCTGCACACAGAGGCAGAGGCACCCGGCAGCCCGGTGCCCACCAACACACCTGGCACCCGGCTGCCCGGTGCCCACCAACACACCGCATCTTCTTGATTCTTCTTGTAGAGAGTTCTGGGATTCCAGAGAGGCCCTGTGTACTTACCGGAACCCCAGAAAGTATTGAGTAAGTTTATTTTATTTACTTTTCCTTTCACTCTTCTTCCTCCTTCCCCAAATGGGGAGCAATGGAAGGGCAAAACTGTTCACTGAACCCTGTTGCTGGGTGCTGTAGTCTGGCTACACAGCCGACACTCCCAACAGGAAAGAGGTCTGGGAGGTTGCCACGCCAGGGGCTTTCCTCTTACCTTAAACACGCAAGGTATTGCCTTCACTCCAAACCTGCAGAAAGCCCCACAGCAGTCAAGCTTCTCCTTTACAAAGGGTCTGGGGGCGGACATTTGCCCATCCACATGCCAGTCAATGTGTTCTTGTTAACACCACCTTCACATGAGGGCCTGTCATTTTGTAACCTACAGAGATCTTTGCCTGGGCCGATCCCCTTACCTTCTGATACTTGTGAGCCACATGAAGCCGTTCTTCACGACCTTCGCTCCATGTTAGAGGCCAGAGGAACTGTTCGGCCAGAGGCGTCTTGACTTTTGGGGGCCCTTGCGACAGTATTGGCATTGCTTTCCTATGCTGATACTTGAACCTTGTGCCAGACACAGGCCTCCTAAACCCAAGTACCCTCTGGGGGCGGGGTGGTGAGTCGAGGCAGCTTGCTCCCCTTTTTCAATCTAGTACAGTGTTGTACATGCAGACAGGGTGCTGAGATTATGTCTGGCTCAATAGGTAGGGTTGTTTTATTGTTTCCATTTCTCAGGGAGTCCAGATGAGTTTAAATTCTCTTGTTCTGCTGTAACATTGCAAGCGGTGAACCAGAATAACTGTGGCTGGCAGGTGTGCATTATAGGGCAAACTGGATGGGTCTGCTGGAGTCGCGATATTTTCTTCCAGCGCAGGTTAATCTAGTACGCCAGCAAAATGCTGAAAAGCTGCAGCGGAGAAAGGCCATGGAGCTGGTTCTGCACACAAGGCTTGACGACTTGCGAAGGCATCCTCCTCTCTCCCCTCTCCTTTCTTCCCGCCACTCTTCTAACCATTCCTACTTCTTGTCTACCGGAGGACTTGAGTCGCCAGGATTGTGACTTTGGGAGGCCAGCTCCCTTTTCTCCAGTGAGCATTATTACATTACAGCCAGGTGTTCAGGAGCCAGATGTCCCGCACTATCCGAGATTGTTGAGGTCTGCAAATAACAAACGGCCAGGGAAGATTCTGGTGCAGAAAAAGAAATTGGCCCAACAGGTGGCATTGCTAGACTGGGTCATACCCTCACCATGTTACAGACATGGACGCAAGTAGCACGGCCTTTGAGGCAAGCCCTTGGTCCTACCGAATGGGCTCCGCAAAGACGGTGCCTGCCTGTAAGAGCACAGCTGCAGCCAGGCAAGGCACCGCCCCCCCCTTCCTTTGTCTCTTAAAATCACCCTGTCATTCTGGCCATAGCTTGAAAGTCATAGGGCAGTTTGGTTGGTCATGAAGAAGAAATTTGGAGTTTGATGCAAGTTGGAGCAGCAACTACTAACCCCTGCTTTCTTTTCTCCCATCTTTTTCATTGTGCTCTCTCTCCCCGTCTCCCTCTCTCCCCCCTCCCCTTCCCTTGCTGAGCAAGTGTATACTGAGTGTCTACTCTGAGGGGCTGATGCTGGGTTGGGAGGGTGAGGTGTACCCGGGGATAAGAGGGACTCCCTGCCACCAGGGTAGCTGACATGGCAGTAGGAGGGCAGCACCCAAGCAGACGTGCAGGGCTTGGTATCTGGCAGTAGCCTGCTCTGTGTGCAAACAATAGTGTTGTGGTGTGCATTGCTTTTAAATTCCAGCCCAGTAACGTGGCGGATAGAACAGAGACCTCCCAGGTTGTGGGGCAGGAGCTGGAGCTGGATAGAGGGCTGCCTTGAGTCCCTCGTGAATTCCCCGTGCTGTTTCCTCTCCTTGCAGACCTCAAGCACCCCTTTAATGCTGGTGCTCTTTGGTCTTTTTCCCTCCCAAAGACAAGCCAAACGACTCCTGGGCCAGATTGTGGACCGCTGTCGGAATGGGCCTGGCTTCCACAGTGACATGGATGGCAACAGCACCGTCCAGGAGGTCCTCATCCCTGCCTCCAAAGTGGGTCTGGTCATTGGCAAAGGAGGGGAAACAATCAAGCAATTGCAGGTATGTGAGCCTCACACGTGGAGCAGAGTGCTGCCCCGAAGTGAAGCGGGCCTTCATCCTCGGGGGCCGTGGGGGGGGGGGGGGGGTCCAGCGGGCCTTCATCCTCGGGGGCCGTGGGGGGGGGGGGTCCAGCGGGCCTTCATCCTCCTGGGGGGGGGAGAGTGGGCCTTCATCCTCCTGGGGGGGGGGGAGAGTGGGTCTTCATCCTCCTGGGGGGGGGGGGAGAGTGGGTCTTCATCCTCCTGGGGGGCAGTGGTCTTCATCCTCCTGGGGGGATGGGGGCAGTGGGTCTTCATCCTCCTGGGGGGTAGGAGAGTGGGTCTTCATCCTCCTGGGGAGGGCAGTGGGTCTTCATCCTCTGGGTGAGGGGTCAGTGGGTCTTCATCCTCCTGGGGGGGTGGGCAGTGGGTCTTCATCCTCCTGGGGGGGTGGGCAGTGGGTCTTCATCCTCCTGAGGGGGGGGGCAGTGGGTCTTCATCCTCCTGAGGGGGGTGGGCAGTGGGTCTTCATCCTCCTGAGGGGGGGGCAGTGGGTCTTCATCCTCCTGAGGGGGGGCAGTGGGTCTTCATCCTCCTGAGGGGGGTGGGGGCAGTGGGTCTTCATCCTCCTGAGGGGGATGGGGGCAGTGGGTCTTCATCCCCCTGGGGGGAGGGGGCAGTGGGTCTTCATCCTCCTGGGGGGTGGCAGTGGGTCTTCATCCTCCTGGGGGGCAGTGGGTCTTCATCCTCCTGGGGGGGCAGTGGGTCTTCATCCTCCTGGGGGGGGCAGTGGGTCTTCATCCTCCTGGGGGGAGGGGACAGTGGGTCTTCATCCTCCTGGGGGGGCAGTGGGTCTTCATCCTCCTGGGGGGGGCAGTGGGTCTTCATCCACCTGGGGGGGCAGTGGGTCTTCATCCTCCTGGGGGGGCAGTGGGTCTTCATCCTCCTGGGGGGGGCAGTGGGTCTTCATCCTCCTGGGGGGGCAGTGGGTCTTCATCCTCCTGGGGGGGGGCAGTGGGTCTTCATCCTCTGGGTGAGGGGGGCAGTGGGCCTTCATCCTCCTGAGGGGGATGGGGGCAGTGGGTCTTCATCCTCCTGGGGGCAGCGGGCCTTCATCCTCTTGTTTAGGGTATCGCATCCAACTGCCCCTCTGGGCTGGCCTTGCACGTGGATGCTAAGCCTCCCTCCAAATCCCTGCCCATGTGAGAGAGCCATCCCTCCTCCAGGCAGCAGGCACCTGCCGAGCGTGCACTGGGCAGGCCCCATGCCAAGTACACGGGCACGTGTTGGGACAGGTGTGTCCTGGCACACCGCCATCATGGCCCTGAGGAGGATGTCAGGACCGTTAGGTGTCCCATCACGGAACAGCATCTCCAGTGAACGTATGGCAGCAAACTGGGGCCTCTGTCCTGGTTCTTTTCTTGTTAGTTCCGTGCTCCTAAATGTTCATTTAAAGCTGGGTGTGAAGCTGGGGCTGCTGCTTAGGAAGCTGCAGTCTTCTAGGCCAGTGTAGGCTGGATAGTCCATGACATTCTTATCTCCAATGAACCACCGAAAAGCCAGAAGTGGAGCTCTAGCCTTAGGCAAGAAAGCTCAAGGACTGTGACTAGACACAGATAAGCGAAGCTAGAGCAGCCTGGACTATACAAAGGACCCCATGTCAAAAGGTAAACATTCAAGCCAGCTCTGGTGGCTCATGCCTGTAATCCTAGCTAATCAGGAGGCTTAGATCTGAGCATTGTGGTTCAAAATCAGTCCAAGCAAGAAAATTTGTGAGATTCTGATCTCCAGTTAATGACCAAAAAGCTGGAAATGAGGCTGTGGCTGAAGTGGTAGAGCACTGACCTTGAGCAAACAAAAGCTCAGGGACAGCACCCCAAGTTCAAGGTTCAGAACACACACACGCACACGCACACACGCAGGGCCCAGAGTCCTTTTCTATAAAAGACTGCCTGCTTTGCTGTCATTACGGAGCTGAAAGGACGTTCATTCTGGCAGTCCTTGGAAGGTACTTCATAAACAACAGCTGCTGCTACTTGGGCCAAGCAGGTTTTAGCTTTTAGCATCCTCAGCAAGCTCATCAAGTGCCTATTTTCCCGGTGAGCATAATAATAGTGATACTGGCTTAGGAGAAGGGCTAGAAATGCACTTAACTAAGTTCAGTTTTTCTGGACTTGTTGCTTGTGAACGAACTTCTGTTGCAGAGCTCTAGGGATTTTGTAGCTGCAGGGGAGGGCGTGGCCAGCCTTGTGCGTGCACCTACCCAGAACCTGGTGTTGACCCCCAGTACAGAGGATTTGCTGTCCCAGAATCCATCCACCTTTAAGCCGCTTGGGCTATCTATTGAGAATCCTCTTCACCTGTGAGGGGGGCGGCCGGGAGTGCTGCTCAGTTAGATACATGAGGCAGAGAGCATTTGAGAAGGCCAGCTCGCTAATACTTGGCTATAAATGTTAGGGTGAGACAAAGGAAAAAGGACGGTTTGGGGAAGGGGTAAGAAGGCCGTCCCTTGTAGGTGGGGCATGAGCTGTCCAGTCCACGTCTTATCTTGGCCCTGAGCACTGTCTGATGTGTATTCCTCAGGAGCGGACAGGAGTGAAAATGGTCATGATCCAGGATGGCCCGCTGCCCACGGGAGCAGACAAACCTCTTCGCATCACTGGTGATCCATTTAAAGTACAGGTAGGAAAAACTGGGGGCTGGGGGGCTGGGACCTGGACACGGGGCTAGGTCTTGTTGTTAACTGCCGGATCCGGGGGGGACCTGGGTTTTCAGAGAGAGTATCGTCCAGTGCAGGAGCCACTGGCCACACGTGGCTGCTTGAGTGCATTCAGGGAACACGAATTCATTTCCTCTTTTCCACTCGCTGTATTTCAAGCGCTCAGCAGCAGCGTGAAGATGGGTGGCTGCTGGAAACAGCCATCCATGCGCAGCTGTGCCCAGAGTAGAAGGTGCTCTGAGGAGAGAGGCAGTGTGGGCTTTGCTGGGCTGTGCTCAGCTCCCACACACAGCTCTTGCGAGCCTCGTCTCCCGGGCACGGTCTGGCTTGCAGGCCCTCCGGGTGGTGGTGGGGGTGGACACAGGCCACACCCCACACATGCAGACCACACCCCACACATGCACTCACAGGAATTGGCCTCCTGCTGAAAGTAGCCAGGGCTCAGGCCCCAGCCACCTGGGGCCGTATTGCCAGTCGCAGAATTTGAGTGCTGGTGGACCTCACCATCTCAGCCTATATCCCAGAAGTAGCGAGCGCGCGTTTCCTCACCGGCAAGCACCTCCCGAGTCTTTGGACCTGTGTAGGGAGGGTTCTGTCTTGACAGTTCGCCCACATTGATTTTGTTTTGTGGTTTCTTCCGTGATACCTTTCGCTTGTGTTTACGCAGCAAGCAAAAGAAATGGTACTGGAGATCATCCGAGAAAAAGACCAAGCCGACTTCCGAGGTGTGCGGGGCGATTTCGGCCCCCGAGCGGGAGGAGGCAGCATAGAGGTGAGCAGACAGCAAGAGCACACTTGCTGCAAGGACACACGCGCGGGTCCAAGTGTGGGAAGCCAGCTGCATGTTGCAAGGCACAGATGGTGGGAGATTCTCCTTTAAAGGGTCCCTTGCTGCCCAGATAAAGGCCAAAGTCCTGGCTTTCCTGGTGATCTGTATTGTGGTGGTGTCAAACCTGGAATCCCATTCATTGATGAGGTGAAACCAGCAAGCACTGAGCTACTGTACCCTCATCCACCGGAACGTTCTCTACAATATGGTGAACGTTGCAAATAGGATGCTCTATTCCGTCAGCCAGATGCAGGACAGCCGCAGGATAGGCGAAACCGGAGGCAGCGGAGCAGAGGGCTTGGGGGAGCAGGTTGTCGCATAATGACCAGAGCTGCCAGGGTAGAGGGTGACACAACATGTGACGTGCGCGATAGGTTTCTACATTTGTTCTTTACCTGTTGGGCCTCCATCAGCGGCTGGGTGACACGGCCTCTGTACCAGCACAACTTTCATAATGAGGGAAGCGTGCCCTTCGAAGGATCACTGCTATCATCAAATAGGTCATTCTTGTCGTTAAGAATCTGTCCTTTTTGAAAAATAAGCCAAATTTTCAGGAGTCGTGATGAAGTTTTTGTCTGTGTTCCTAGGTGTCTGTGCCTAGGTTTGCTGTGGGGATAGTAATAGGAAGAAATGGAGAGATGATCAAAAAGATCCAGAATGATGCTGGTGTGAGGATTCAGTTTAAACCAGGTTGGTTGGCATGGTTCACACGCGCTGCGGTCCACTTTCCGGGCCCGCAAGACCACATCCTGTTCCCAGACTGACTGCCCACCAGCCTCTTCTCTTGGCCCTGTCTGCGTGCTTGCCCACGTGCGCACACCTCCCTCCGGCTAGCATGCCTAGCCAAGCGTTCAGGGGCCTGGTCTTTGATTTGGGTTCTTTGTTGTTTTGACTAATACAATGTGGAGAAGTGAACATGGCATTTCCATTTCCACCTTGTAATTTTTCTGAGTTTATACACACACACAGGTGCGCGCGCTGTTGGAAACTTAAGCCTGTAATCGTAGCTACCCAAAAGGCTGAGATCTGAAAAGATGTAGGTTCAAAGCCAGCCTGGGCAAGAAAATCCATGGTACTCTTTTATTTCCAGTTAACCACCCAAAAGCCAGAAGCAGCGATGCATCTCAATTGGTAGAGTGCCAGCCTCAAGTGAAGAAGTGCAGGGAGAAATCAGGGCTCTGGGCTCAAGCCCCAGGACCGGTATACACGCACATGCCACGCAACACACACAGAGGCAGACGAAGGTTTTTGGGTTTTTTGGTGTTTTTTTTTTGCCAATCCTGGGTCTTGAACTCAAGGCCTGGGCTTCTCTGTGCTCAAGGCTAGAGCTCTACCATTTGAGCCACGGCCCCACTTCTGGCTTTTTCTGTTCATGTGGTGCTAAGGAATCGAACCCAGGGCTTTGTGCATGCTAGGCAAGCCCTCTACCACTAAGCCACATTCCCAGCCAGCCAAAGTTTTATTTGTGGCAGGGTCTCACTGTGTTGTCCAGGCTGGCCTAGAACCTCGAATCTTCCAGCTTCAGTGTCCTCTAAGTGCTGGTTTTACAGTCATACACCCCCACACTGTTTCTAATGATAGCTTTTCAAACTAACGACTTGCATGGTGATTAGTGACCTGAAATGTGCAAAAAGGTAGAATCACACACATTTTCCTACTGATCAAGTCACTGCAAAAGGGAACTGCTGACAGTCTCGTTACCTTTGTGGCACTGGTGAGAAAATGGCCTGTTAATTAGATTGGCCTTGGTTTCCTTCCTGGTTTGGGCTGTTGCTGATACTATCTCTTACCTGGTTCCACAGACGATGGCATTAGTCCAGAGCGAGCGGCGCAGGTCATGGGGCCCCCCGATCGCTGTCAGCACGCGGCGCACATCATCAACGAGCTGATTCTTACAGCCCAGGTGGGTGTGTCCAGTTCTCTGGGTGCAAAGGTCTGGCCCCAGGGACAGAAGGGGCCTTCACAGAGCCTTCTTGAAATCTGCCCCATTCCTTCCTGTCTGTCTTTTTCCTTTTTCTGGTTTATTGCTTACTGCCGTGGTACCCAAAAACATAGGCTTTCTTTACTTCATAAGTTCCTGCCTGTTGAAACTGTTTGGGAAAACACCAAGCAGAATGCCACATTCCCAACAGTCTGAGTATTCTAAATGAAGTGGGATCAAGAGAGTGCTTGAGGCCCTGTGGAATCCTAATGCTGTCTTCTCTGGGTTCTCTCTTGAGTCTTTGGAACACTGTCACTTGTGCTAGAGTCGCTGCTGTAAGTGGTAGCCAATCAGCAGTGCTCTCCACATGTGCAGGTTGGGAAAAAGAAGTCAGCAACTAGAACCAAAGGAAAAAGCAGTAGCTTGGAAATTGTATTCCCAGCTCTGCCCTTAGCCATGTGATCTTGGACCAGCCTGGGAAGTTCCAAGACCCAAGCCTCCTTTCCTCTGCAGCCATCTTGAGGGCTTCAGACCTCCGAGGCAGAGCCTCGGTGCTGGGGGAAGCAGAGCCATGGTGCTGGAGGAAACAGCCTCGGTGCTGGGGGAAGCAGAGCCATGGTGCTGGAGGAAACAGCCTCAGTGCTGGGGAAAGCAGAGCCATGGTGCTGGAGGAAACGGCCTCGGTGCTGGGGGAAGCAGAGCCTCCAAGCAGACTCAGAGCTCCTGCATTGTAATTCCAGGACTGGGGGAGGGGAGGCGCCAATATCGGGGCTTAAATTCAGGGCCTGGGTGCCATCCTTGAGTTTTCCACTCAAGACAGGCTGTCTACCACCGGAACCAAAGCTCTACTTCCAGCTTTTGGGAAGTTGATTGGAGATACGAGTGTCTCAGACTTTCCCACCAGTGCTGGCTTCGAAGTGGGATCCTTCGATCTCAGCCTTCTAGGATTACAGTCATGAGCCACCATCTCCCAGCCTGGGCTCGGCTTTTCACAGGAGTCCTGGGCCGCCGCGCTGTCTCTGGTGTCCTGTGTAGTGAGCTGAGTTTGGAGCTGCAGAGGCCAGGGTCCACCTCTGGTGAGACCCCAGGAAGTGGCTGAGAGTCTCCCAGATGACTGCCACTGCTTGTCAGCCGTCTTGCCTGAAGTGGCGTGCAGGGGAAGCACTCCAGGTTGCTCTGCTGGCTTAGCGTCTGGGTAAACCAGGTTCAGTTCTCTCCAAGTTGACATAGGCAGGCTTTGCCGCGTGCTCCTCCGCTGCTGCGCCGCCGGGGAGTGGCTTCCTGCTGGAGGAAGACCAGCCTGACCAGGCTCGGCGTTGAAAGCATTTACTCCTGCTTCCCAAAGTGGTCCGTAGAGGCCCCCGAGTGAGCGTGCTGCTTTTTCTGAGGATCACGACGACCTGTTTTTTTGTCCTTGTTGCTGGCTTGAGTGCGAGGTATTCTGACTCAGACGGCAGGGACTCAGTGGTCCTTCAGTGCAGCCTGGCCAGGGGAGGTCGGGGTGCGCTCACTTCACTCGGGGCTGCGCAGAGCAGAGCGCCTGTGTCAGCCGCAGGGAGAACGGCTTCAGCGTGGAGGAGGCCCTAGAGGTTTGGTGCTGTAATTAAAGTGCCAGAGAGAAGGACGGGGGGGGGGGGGGGGGTTCGGGCAGGCATTTCCATCTGCCTGCACATTTCCAGTGCGTGTGTGCGGTTTATGTGACCACGTGCGTTTCTCTGCACGCGTTTTGCCTGGGTGCTTGGTGGTCTGAGAGAGCGCAGTCACTTTACCTCCCCAGGGGGGCCGCCACACCAACCCTATCTTCTTCCTAGGAAAGAGATGGCTTTGGAGGCCTGGCGGCGGCCAGAGGGAGAAGCCGTGGCCGAGGTGACTGGAGCGTGGGCACCCCCGGCGGCATCCAGGAAGTCACGTACACTGTGCCGGCGGACAAGTGCGGCCTGGTCATCGGCAAAGGTGAGCGGCCGCGGCTCGGGGCGGGGGGGATGGGCAGCCCGCCGAGGCAGGGCACAGCGCCTGTGGACACGGAACGAGGACCACGCTGCCGCTGGGGCAGCGCAGGCCGGTTCTGCCTCTCATCTCTTCTTCGCCTCACTGGACTTGGTGCTCCTTGGTCTTTACCAAGAACAGCTAAAGGCAGCTGTTGGCTTTTATTTTGTGTTTCCACTGCTGCGAATTGAACTCAGCACTTCCCAAGTGCTAGGCAGGTGCTCTCCCCCTCCAAACATCCCCGCCCCCCCCCCCCCCGGCTCTGGTTATGATTTCCTTCCTTCCTTCCCTTCCTCCCTCCAGTCCTGGGCACTGCCCCTCAGCCTCTGTGCTCTACCATTTGAGCCAGCTTTTTCCTGTGAATAATTGGAGCTGAGTCTCCTGGGCTTTCCTGCCAAGGCTGGCTTCCAACGGCAATCCTCCGACCTCAGCCTCCCGAGTCGCTAGGATCAGGTGGGAGCCATGGGCGCCCAGCCTTGGTTTAGTGATTTCTTAGAGGTTTGTGCTCGTGTTAGGGACTGTTGGGTGGAAACGCTTGTTAATGACAGGTGGCCCTTCCAGGAAGGCGCCCCCTGCAGGGCCACACCGAGCCTTGTGCAAGCCCGCACATCCATTTGCCCTTGTTTTGTATTTTCTCTGCTGCTTCATTTGAAAGCATATGGAGGAAGCAATACCAACTACTTACTCCCCAGACTCTCTCATTCCCCACCCCCTTTTTTTTGGGGGGGGGGCACTATTCCTCAGCTTTTTGTGCTCAAAGTTAACATCCTACCACTTGAGTCACAGCCCTGATTCTGGTGTTATGCTGGCTTGCTTGCTTATTTATTTTATTTTATTTTTGTTTTGCCAGTCCTGGGGCTTGAACTCAGGGCCTGAGCACTGTCCCTGGCTTCTTTTTGCTCAAGGCTAGCACTCTGCCACTTGAGCCACAGCGCCACTTCTGGCCATTTTCTATATATGTGGTGCTGAGGAATCGAACCCAGGGCTTTATGTATACAAGACAAGCACTCTACCACTAGGCCATATTCCTAGCCCATTTTAATTTTTTTATAAACAACAAAATTTTATTTTTCTATTTGGGATGCTGTCAAGTCCAAGATAAAGACTGTCTGATTATTGTCTCTGAAGGCCTCCTTTTTAGTTCATGATGGTCTTATTCTTAGCATTAGGTTCCTCACACAGCAGAAGGGTACTAGCCGGCCCTCTGGGGTGTCTTCTTCAACTTCTAAATTGTTAACCATAAAGATGATGTATAAAGGGGCTACAGTTCTACAAATCAGTTAAAGAGTACATTTCTTTGTGGACATTGTCACTCTTTCCCAGTTTTTCCCTCCTGCCCCCACCCACAAGTTGTGTAGTTCATTTTCAACAGTGTCTAGTGAGTACCACTGCTGCATTAGTTCACCCTTTGTCCTTCCATTTCTTTGCCTCCCCTTACCTTCCCAAAGACATACATACAAATAGAACAAAAAGAAAGCAAAAAATAAAGAACCTTGTTGATCTCCATCTTTTCTTTGTGCTTAATTGGAGATATGAGTCTCGTGAGCTTTCCTGGCTGGGCGGACTTCAGGCCACAGTCCTCAGATTTCAGCTTCCTAAGTAGCTAGGATTACTGATAGGCGCCCCCTGTGCCTGGCTAAATGTCTTTTAGATGTTTGGAGGGGCTCTGCTGCTCATTACTGACCACTGAGGTGGTAGGAACAGCACAGGTTTTGCTTGATGTAGGGGTTTTGTTTTGGTTTTAAGATAGGGTCTTGCTGTATATAGTTCAGGCGCCTCAGAGTCCTCCAGCCCTTAGTTTCCTGAGTGCTGGGATTACAGGTGTGACCAGCACACCCAGCCAATGCTGCAGCTTTACGTTGGTTTTCTGGCACATAACGCTCAGGTAGGTATGTCTTGGGTACTTGTTGCTACTCAGGAACACTGGCCGTGTCCCCTGCCCTGCCAGGGCGGGCCGCTGGGCACCTGGAGATTAGATGTGTGTACACCTGGAGGTGGAGGACTGGCTTTTTGAGAACCATCTGTCAGTGAGGTTTTCACTTGGGCATATATGTGTCTTGAAGATCTTGGAGAACAACTGGCCACCACAGCAGATTGGGGGTGTGTGTGTGTGTGGGTGTGTGTGTGTATGCGTGTGCATCTGCTCTGTGTTTCTGTGTCAGTCTGTATCTTCCATGTTGTAGAGATCAGGGACGACAGAAGGAAATGCTGCTGGCTGTCGCGCGGAGGAGGGCCTTTGCACAGCCCCGGCTCGGGCAGGGAGCCCGGGTGAGCGCGGCTGAGCCTCCGGCGGCCTGGCCCTGCGCTTTCGATGCTGCCTTCCTGCCCTCGCACAGACGGCAGCCTCCTGGGCCCCTGC
Organism: Perognathus longimembris pacificus; assembly: GCF_023159225.1. NCBI lineage: Eukaryota > Metazoa > Chordata > Mammalia > Rodentia > Heteromyidae > Perognathus > Perognathus longimembris. The sequence continues at coordinate 157,975,194 of NC_063161.1, forward strand.
TGGATTTCCATGATAAACACAGCAACACTGACAGATAGTGCGGCCAGCCCTGCTCTTGTCAGCCAGGCCTTTTAGCAGGGTTGATTAATTGCTTTACGATTTCACGTCCAGCCGGGGGCCACTGGTGGGCCGCCCCCGTCCCCCGCCGCCCCCGTCAGGTGGAAGAATGGAGCAGGCTGCTGAATGAGTCCATAGACCGCTCCCGTGTGCCAAGCTGGTGACCTCATTTTGAGAGAAGATGAACTTAAATTAACTCCTTCCGGCCCCATGCGGTCGTGGGGCCTGCTGTCCTTATTAGCATGCTCCCGTGGCCTCCGGGAGAGCCTCAGTCTGGCAGAGGCTGGTAGCCCCAAAAGGATGAGCTGCCTGAGAAAATGGCCACTGTTCTTTGCCCCATTGCTTTCCCGAAACGAATGCCTGGGCGCTCAGCTGCTCACTTTTTAGAGGCAAAGAAGGTAAAACCCCCATCCTCTGAGCGCAGCGGGGAGCTCTCGCTGCCTGGGAGCAGAGAGCCGCGTGCGGCCCGCAGGCCCGCAGTCGCACGCCCCGGGACCTGTTGGTGTTTTCTGTTAAAGTGGGTCTGAATCAAGCCTGCGTGTTGTCCATGCCGGCTGGTGCGGAGCTGCCCGTGCTGCCTGCGGGGAGGCTCGAACCCCAGGCCCCGCCTCGCGTGCGTGCGTGTTTATGTGCGTGTGTGTGTTTATGTGCGTGTGTGTGCCTGTGTCCAGGCGCTAGCCCTGGAGCTTAAACTCGGAGCCTGTGCTCTCACTTGGGGTCTTTGCTCAAGGCCGTTGCCCTACCGCGGGAGCCACAGCCCCGCTCTCCAACCTCCGGAGCCGAGAGAGTTTCTCCCCGCTGTCTCCTCCCTGCCTGCCTGCCTGCTGGGTGGGGGTTGAGGGTGGGGGGTGACACAGCATTGCCCTCTCCTTGCTCCTCATCACCTGGGCCTCCCTCCTCTTCTCCTCCAGCTCTGGCAGTAGTTTCTCCTTTCCTGACTTTCCCTGACGTGCAGCCCCCTCTCCGAGCCCGCCCTGGGAGTTGACAGACCTATCAGTCCTGTGAAACTTCAGGAGAAGAATCGGAGCATTGTTAGGCTGGTGGAGCTTTTGTTACGCAAATTTCATTAACAGACTGGGACACTCACTGGTTTTTCAGAGTCCGACTTAATTTTCATTAGCCCACTCCCCTCAGCCCCGTGACCCCCCTTCCTTAGACGGCCTCTGTCTGTCTCGACCCCTCCCCGGGAGGCGGCCGGGACCTGCGGAGGGGACGGCCGGGAAGCCTGAGTGGGCTCCAGGCATTGTCGGACCTGTGGCCGGCCGTTTGACCCGGCGGGCTGAAGGAGCCCATTGTGCGTGGTGGGGCCGCCAGGTCGTCATTGTGAGGTTGAGGAGGACCCTGTGCCCACGGCCTCGGCTGGAATGGGGGCCGAGTGGTCTTCAGGGGGTGCAGGCCACACCTTTGCTCGGCAGCTCCCTTCCACCTCAGGGAGCTCTGTTTCAGTAGGCACGGCATAGTCCTGGGCCGCCCGGGTCGGCGCCGACGTACAGGAAGAACCCCCTAGAACCCAGGGCCTCGGCACTGCCGCCCACGCCTCATCCTGTGTTTCTGGCCCGCAGGGGGGGAGAACATCAAAAGCATCAACCAGCAGTCGGGAGCCCACGTGGAGCTTCAGCGGAACCCGCCCCCCAACACCGACCCCAGCCTCCGGATATTCACCATCAGGGGCAGCCCTCCGCAGATCGAGGTGGCCCGGCACCTCATAGACGAGAAAGTCGGCGTACGTACCCGAGCCCTTCCCCACGGCCCTCACACTAGCTGGCATTGCTTCTGGATGGCCACGGTACCCGCCCGCGCCCAGCACCCCCAACGCGCCCCGTGCCTTCTGCCTCCCGGGCCGGGGGCCAGCTCAGAGGCGCCAGGGCCAGGGCAGAACTTCCCGTCAGCCCCCGAGCATGTCCCCCGCACCTAGCAGCTTAGACGAGCGCCGGGCGAGGCCCCCCGCGCTGCCCGGGCCCCGCGGGCTGCGTTCATTGACTCTGCCTTTAGTTTCAGGCGCCTCAAAGCAGATAAAGAAAGGGAGTGTTGATGGAGACAGATGGGCCACTGCTCACCTCAGTGGGGACGTAGCATGGCAGAAAGAGCCCTGGGCCAGCCTAAGTTGACGGGAGAGTCCAGCAGGTTGGTCCTTCCCGGGTGCCGGGCCAGGCGCTCCGGCCTCGCGGCGGTCTCCTCGGCCTCCAGGGGGCCGGGCCCGCCGCAGGCGCGGCGTGCGGGGGAAGGAAGCTAGCGAGAGCACAGAGCCCCGTTCTTCACTCGTCTCCCCTCCCCCCAGGGGGCTTCCTCCGGGCGGGCCGGGGCGGAGGGCGCGCCGTCGCCCACAGGGGTGATGGCTCCTCTGTGCCCACACAGGGTGCCAACCTCGGAGCCCCCGCTGCCTTCGGACAGAGCCCCTTCAGCCAGCCGCCCGCCGCGCCGCACCAGAAGTGAGTCTCCTGCCTCCGCCGAAGCCGGCCTCGAGCCCTGGGGCCCCGCGGTGCCGCCCCCCTCCCCCTCCCCTCCCCTCCCCTCCCCCGCGGCGGCGCCCGGGCCCTGGGCGCTCAGCGGGCACCGCTTGTTCCCCTCCCGCAGCGCCTTTCCTCCCAGGGGCTCGGGGTGCTTCCCCAACATGGCTGCGAAAGTGAACGGGAACCCCCACAGCACCCCCGTGAGGTAGGTGGCCCTGGGCCACGGGGCGAGGTGAGGAGGTGGGAGCTCGTGTGCCCCCCCCCACCCCCCCCACCCCAGTGACGCCCGTGTCGTCTGTCCACAGTGCTCCTCCGGCATTTCTGACCCAGGGCTGGGGCAGCACCTACCAGGCATGGCAGCAGCCCGCACAGCAGGTCCCAAGTGAGTGGGGTCACCCCGGCCACGTGCGCTCCCCGGGGGGGGGGGGCCGAGGGGCTGGGCCGAGGGGCCTGGAGACCAGGGGCCTGAGCAGGTGATGGGCAAGATGCCCACTCCCCAGGGGCAGTGGGCGGTGGGCGCAGAGGGGCCTTGGACCTTGCAGGGCTGTGGTGTGGACCCCCAGCCTCCCCTGCCCGCTCTCCTCCTCCTCTCTAGGGCTCCAGTCCTGCGCCCCACTCCATTTCTTCCCCCCCGCCCAGGCCTCCCTGCCCGCCCTCATCCTTTCTAGGGCTCCAGTCCTGAGCCCCACTCCAACCCCCCCCCCCCCCCCGCCCAGGCCTCCCTGCCCGCCCTCATCCTTTCTAGGGCTCCAGTCCTGAGCCCCACTCCAACCCCCCCCCCCCGCCCAGGCCTCCCTGCCCGCCCTCATCCTTTCTAGGGCTCCAGTCCTGAGCCCCACTCCAACCCCCCCCCCCCCCCCGCCCAGGCCTCCCTGCCCGCTCTCATCCTTTCTAGGGCTCCAGTCCTGAGCCCCACTCCCCCCCCCTCAGGCCTCCCTGCCCACTCTCCTCATCCTCTCTAGGGCTCCAGTCCTGCGCCCCACTCCATTTCTCCCCCCCCCAAGCCTCCCTTCCCATTTTGCTTCTATCTGCTCTCCAACATCTTAAAAAAGTGGTCTGTGCGTGCGTGTGTGCGTGCGCGTGCTCACACAGGCACATGGGCACGCGCAGAGGTGGATGCCGTGCCTTCGGCGTGCTCCCTCCCTAGCGCTCTGTTGGTGGGGGCGAGACGAAGGGCTTGAGTTTGACTTGTTTTGCGCTCATATGTCCAGGGCGTGAAGTCAGGGCCTGGAGGTGTTTGGCTGAAAGCTGGCACTTTGTGCTGGTTAATTAGAGATGGAATGTCATGGACTTTTCTGCCCTAGCTGGCTTCAAACCACAACCCTCCAGGTCTCAGCCCCGAGTAGCTAGGATCACGGGCCTAAGTCCCTGGCGCCAACCCAGGTTTGACTTCTAAAGGCCTTGCATGCCTAACACGATGGCTGTTTTCCCGTGTGTGTGTGTGTGTGTGTGTGTGTGTGTGTGTGTGTGTGTGTGTGTGTGTGTGCGCACTCACCAGTACTAGCCCTTGAACTTGCGTCCTAGGCGCTCTCTCTTAGCTAGTTTGCTTAAGGCTAGCGTTGTACTCCTTGAATCCAGCTCCCTTCTGGCTTTTCGGTGGTTAGCGGTGAGGCTGGTGGACTTCTCTGCTCGGGCTGGCTTTGGGCAGCGATCCTCGGGTTTCAGCCCCCCGCGTAGCCAGGCTCACAGGCTCGAGCGCCCAGTATCCCTGACCATTGGGTTCACCGTTTGAAGTCAGCTGGAAACTGGCTGGTTGGCACCGGCCTGCCCCTGGGCTTTACCCGCCCCTCCTCCCCTTGCTTGCTTTGTCCCGGGCCCTTCGGGTCAGGTGCCAGTCTCCTGCCGTGGTGTTGGGGCAGGGCACGGCCCTGATCTGCGCACCCGCTGCGCCAGGTGATGGAATGGCGCTCCTGTTGCCTGTGGGGCGGTGAGGCCCAAAAGGAGCACGGTCCTCCCCACCCGGGACGCTGGGGAGGGGCCTGGCTTCCCGAGTCCTTCCCGGGCGTGGTCGAGCCCTGCCTGCCTGTTTGTCCAGGGCATTTAGATGGAGTTGGTTTGGGCTGGTGAACTCTTGTTAGGATGCAGAGGTCTGCCCCAGCCCCCCACCTGGGATCCGCTGCATCATTGGGGACCCAGAAGGAAAGGGGTTATCTTCTTTCCACCTGCTCCCCTTCCCATCGTGAGTCTGGGGACGATGGAGCCAGCCCCGCCCTCAGCCTGTAGCTCTGCTTTCCCCGAGCTGCGTGCCCTGTGCTGTCCCCACCGTGTCCCCCTCGCAGTCCCCACGACCCACCCAACACAGCGGGGGTCCACTGGTCCGTGCCCCCCCCCCCGCCCCCCCCCCCCCCCCCGCAGGCCCAGTCGTCCTCGGCCCTGCCGGGATCCGAGGCCTGCGCAGCCGCCCTGTGCGCCCAGGTCCAGAGCACCGCCGGCTCAGCGCGGTGAGGCGGCTGTGGCCCGAGCGTGGGAGTGGACCCTGCGCCTGCGCCGGGGCTGCGCCAAGGCAGGGGGCCCTGGCCGTGGCCGCCGGAGGACCCGTGGGGCTCAGGCCCAGCCCCCGTCCTCTCCCAAGGCCTGCCACGCCCGCCCTCAGCCCAGCGGCGGGGCTGCCCCCAGGGCCGGGCTGACGGGCTGTGTCCTCCCAGGTCAGCAGAGCCAGCCGCAGAGCAGCCAGCCCGACTACAGCAAGGCCTGGGAAGACTACTACAAGAAGCAGAGTGAGTGTGCGCACGCGCGCGTGCAACGCGCCCCTCCCCTGCACCCAGAGCAGGGCCCAGGTCCAGCCCTGCCTGCCCCACCCCCAGGGGCCTCTCCTGTGGGTCCCCTGGGGACCTCACCCCTGCCCGTGCATTGGGCTCTGGAAAGCGGTGGCAAAGCTCAGGGGCACAGCCAACGCCACGTGCAGTGCGGGCATCTTCCCAGGCCGCGGGGGTGGACGGTGAGCGGTCCCCCCAACCCCCCACCGAGCAAGCGGTCCCCCCAACCCCCACCGAGCGAGCGGCCCCCCAACCCCCACCGAGTGAGCGGTCCCCCAACCCCCACCGAGCAAGCGGTCCCCCAACCCCCACCGAGCGAGCGGCCCCCCCAACCCCCACCGAGCGAGCGGTCCCCCAACCCCCACCGAGCGAGTGGCCCCCCCAACCCCCACCGAGCGGCCGGCAGCACTGACCGGCCATGGTTTGTGCTTCTTGTGTCAGGAGAAGCTTGTGTGTGCAGGTCAAGGGTGGTAGATTCATGCAGTCGTGCCCCCCCCGGTTGGGGATGGGGGGTCCCTTCTAGGGGTTGGAGAAGGTGGTGAGGCGGTCCTCCTCATCGGGGGGCCCCGGGGAAGCACCCAGACTCCCACCCCTCAGGTGCTCCTGCACCCAGAGGGGTTCAGATGCCCAGAATTCCCTGCCTGGCCTCCCCTTCCCTCCCCTGCGGGCGTAACAGGCTGGTTTCTCCTTTCCCCGCCTGCTCAGGTCACGCGGCCAGCGCTGCTCCTCCGGCCAGCTCCCCGCCAGACTACACGATGGCCTGGGCGGAGTACTACAGACAGCAGGTTGCGTTCTACGGGCAGACGTTAGGGCAGGCTCAGGCCCACAGCCAGGTCTGTAGCCAGTCCCCGGCTCTGTGAGGCTCCCCAGCAGCCCCGACCCGCCTCCCGGCCCGGCCCACCGACCTCCCCGCCGTCCTCCCCGGGCCGCTGGCCACCACAGCCAGCTCGCTGCCCTCGCCCGCCCCGCCCCGCCCGCCCTCCCGCGTGCGGCCTTTCCCAGGCGGGGCTGGACGGGCGTGCTCCGGGGCGCGGCGGGCGGCTCTCAGGTGACCCACGCCACCAGGCCCAGCCCCGGCCTCCCCCTCGCTCCCTCCCTGCCTGAGAGCCGCCCCCCCCCCCCCCCCCCCCCCGCTGACCCTCTCCCTCCCCCCACAGGAGCAGTAGATGGGCAACGCCGGCTCCTCCCCGATCAGTGTGAGAGAAAACCTGTTTGTAACAGAGCTTTCTAGATTTGCAAACCTTTTGATGAAGAACCTTTGTTTTGTTCTGTGAAACACTATATTTAGATTAACAGAATTTTTCTAAAATCGGGAAAATTAGTTACTAAAAATCGCTGGTGATCTCCGTGTCGTCCTTCCCCACGCGGAGGGCTGGGCGCCCGGCTCCGCCCGCCCCTCCCCCGCGGGCCGCCCCGCCCCCTCTCCTGTCTATTTACTTTTTTTTTTTCTGTTGCAACAGAAAGTGGCTTGGAAGTCTTAGGTGGTATGTAACAAATTCTTTAAAAAAATTTTTTTAAACAGTATTTAAATATTAAATGTGTAAATTCAGTGTTTTCCTTCTAATTTCTTGTATCTTGGCTGTCTGGTTTTATTGCATTTTTTTAAAAAACTGAACTATTATGTATTGTAATTAATTATGTGAATTCTGAATTGAAACAGATAATTGTTTTGCTGTCCAGCAGGGTTGGGGCGGGGCATTTTGTAGGATTTGTATAATTTCTAGAGTTCTAAAGGGTAATATAAAAATGTGTCATGTCTAGCGTTACATTTTTCATGTCTCCATTGCCGGTTGCAATTGTGTATCTAAGACCTCCAAGCTGGTTTTAAAAACAAAACAAAAAAAAACCTTTCTCTCTCCTCAGAAATAGAAATACTGTTATTTTTAATATTAAAAAGAAATTCAATATAACTTTTAACAAACACTGTGGAACATTAAACCCTATAAAAATGTAGTAACTATTTTTTAATTCCAGGGTGTTTTTTTGATTTTTTCTTTTAAATATTTTCTTAATATTTGTCAAATTAACTAGATGAATAAAATAAATCTAGTATTAACCATGATATGAATTAAATAACTTTGATTTAATAAAAGGGATAATATGATTTCCAATGTTTACTGTAGTGTATCTTGTACAGATAACATGTATTTTTAAAGGAAAAAAGACTGAATTGAAGCTATTTTTTTCTTGCATTTTTAATGGACCTGAAGAACATTCTGTTGGACACATCCGGAAGTTACAGTTTCTGGATTGTTGCTCTTTTCTTTCCTTACAATGCTTGAAATGTCTAACTATTAAAACAGGCAGTTGGGGAATGTTGTGCATGTTGTTTTTAAAAAGATGTTCTTTTTATTTGACTGACAGTTCATTTTACACTCTATATAATAAAATTCCCACCAAGTGTCTTGTGGGCCAAGTATTTTGGGTGCGTTTGTTTGCTGGGCTCCCTCCCCACCCCCTCCCCCACGGTCGCGTGGCCAGCTGCAGACCCCCCCCCGCCCCCCCCCCCCCCAGAGGTGGGACAGCTCCACGTCCAGCCACTTGCCGAAGCGTGTCTTATTTGGATGAATGGCGTTGCAGTTTCCCCTTCGGGCCCGAGAACCCTGGCGGCGGTCAGCCCTCCCATCACGCGTGGCCCGGGAAGCAGCGGGGGGGGGGGGGGGGGGGCTAGCCCGTGGCCTGAACTCTGAGGAGCAAGGGCGGGGGAGCTAGCCCGTGGTCTGGGAAGATGGGGAGGGTGAGCAGATCAGCAGTGTCCTGCGGCTGCGCAGCCCTCCCTCCCTCCCTCCCCGCCCACACTCCACCCTCCCGCTCACCTGAACGCTGAGCCTTGGCGCGGGCTCCACGGTGCCCCTCGGTCCCCAGCGCTCAGCTGCGAGGCTGCCGCTGGCCCGCCCGCACGGCCCTGGCGTGATGCTGGCTCGTCCCGCGTTCACGCGGGCCCTGGACCGCACAGTTGTGCAAAGCGAGCCTCCCCAGAGACGGAGGAGGGCGCTGGCGGGCCCCGTGCCGGGGTGACGCCCACTGGGCGCTCCTGTAGCCGGTCCCATCTTTCCCCCCAGCGGGAGCGGCTGGCTTGGAACTCGGCAGGGGTCTGGGGTCGCGTCCGAGTCCGCCTTTGCCTCTACCTGGGAATCGTCTCTTTAGACTTAGGTCCTGCTCAGAATCCTCTTTAGGCTGTGCGTACTTGCACGTGTGCACGCCTGTGTGTGCGCGTGCGCATGTGCGTGCGTGTGTCTGGCTGCCCCGTCCTCATCTAAAAGGAGGGAGAGACATCTGTGGCTCCTTCGGCCCAAAAGGGGGTGGAGAGCGTCCCATCTGGGCTGCCCTGGGGCCCGTTGAGAGCCGGAAGATGGGGGGGGGGGGGGATGTGGCGTCTTTGAACTCCACCTCTAGAGAATCGGCTTTGACATTGAGAGATGGAAGAGTGAAAGCCGAGCGAGGAGCCCAGGGCACGCGCGCTGATGACCGTAATGGGCATTACAGAGAAGACTTCCTTCTAATTCATCTCCCAAGCTCTGTGCCAAAACAGCATTTGGCATGGTTCGCAGGGAGCGATTGTGTGATAATGAACCCTAAGGTGTCCCTTAATTGAAGACTGAGCTTTTGCGGTTGTGCCAAGAGTCGTAAATGGCGCAGGCTTGCGGGAGGATGCATTTTCTTAAATGTATCGGTAAGTACAGATTAGCACTTGTCCCCAGTGAAATGCCCATACTATAAATTATGGAAATCTCTCTCCCTTTTCTCTCTGATGCAATCTTTCCTCGGGGGGAGGGGTGTGGGGCGGCTGGAGGCAAGTTTGCAAGCATATGAAATTTGGCCTCTCATTAACATGGCGCCCGCCCTCCGAAGACTCTTCCCCTCAGCAGTCTGCCGCGCTGGACGGCTAAAGTGCTCGCAATGGACCAAGTTCAGCGATTGTGTTCCATTAGGAAAGCTGCGTGCTCATCACTGGGGCCTGCCTGCCGGGGGGGGGGGGGGGGGGGAGGGGGGGTGCGGCCTTGCGCCCGCCCCTGCCTCTCCCCTGTACACGCGTGTGTGGCCGTGTCACAAGCCAACCCCAGAACCTGGAGACTCTGCAGCTCACGGGGCTCCGTCCCCGTCCCCAGACAGCGTGACCATCGGTGGGTGAGCCACGGCACCCGGAAGCCTCAGTCTCCCGCTGGCTGCCCAACCGCTGCCCCAGCCTCCCTGGTTGGGAGTCAATGGCCGCACGGTGCCTCATCTGGGCTGGAAGGGGAGTGGAGGGCGCCCCCGTGCCGGCCCCTCCCGGGGCTCCTGGGGGCCCCCCCACCGTCCACTGTGCCTTCCTTCCGGCCTGCGTGGGCCTGCGTGGGCCTGTGTGGGCCTGCGTGGGTCAGGACGGGCCTCACAGGGTTAGATGAGCTCCAGGCTTGAACTTGGGGCCTGGCCATCTACTACCTGTGCCCACGCCTCCACTCCCGGCCCCCCACTGTCTTGCCGCCACCACCACCCCCCTCCTGCGATGAGAACCCCCCCCCAGCCATGCTCCCCTTTCCATCCTCAGGAGCCCCTCCGGGCTGCAGCACTGGGCTTAAGAAAAATAGGAAAAGATTGGGTGGCAGCCAGAGGGGAAAACGGCTTGATTCTAAGGATTGCCAGCATTTCTGCCAGTCACCTGTCGAAATGTACATTCTAGAATGTTCCTCCTCAGGCCTGCCTCCTCTTCAAAGGAAGATGACCATCAACTGGACAGCCAGAGGCTGGGCTTTGATAACACCAAGTCTTTATGCAGCCTCGGGAGCTGCCGCACCCAGAGGGCGCCTTTGTAGCCACTTTGGACAGGTGATTTTCTATGTGGCTTGAATAGGTAGACACACACACACACACACACACACTCACACTCACACACACACACGCCCCGGTCTCTCTGAACTAGGGTTTGGAATCAAAGCCTTGTACTTGTTAAGCAAGCCCTGTACAACTTCAGCTGCACCCCCAGACACCATTTTTTTCTTTCTTTTTTTTGCCAGTCCTGGGGCTTGAACTCAGGGCCTGAGCACTGTCCCTGGCTTCTTTTTGCTCAAGACTAGCACTCTGCCACTTGAACCACAGCGCCACTCTGGCCTTTTCTATATATGTCGTGCTGGGGAATCAAACCCAGGGCTTCATATCTAGGCTGCGAGCACTCTTGCCACTAGGCCACATTCCCAGCCCCTTCTTCTTCTCTATTGTCAAAGTGAAGTACAGAGGGGTTGCAGTTTTCATATGTAAGGCCAGTACATTCCTTATCGGACTTGTTACCTCTTCCTCCTTTTTTCCCTGTCTCCTTCCTCTTTTTCTGAGTCTCTCGATCCTCCCGTGTAGGTTTCCTGGTTCACACCACCTCGCTAGGCCCTCTACTGGTTGGGAGGGAGCCCCACAAACTTTTATGGCCAGGCCAGCCTCAAACTGCAATCCTCCCTTCCTCCTCCCAGTAGCTGGGATTACAGATGTGAGACACTGACCGTCCACATCCTATCTCCTTTTTTTGCTATTTTCTTTTCCCCCTAAATCATGGAGCTTAAACTCAGACCTGAGCGCTGTCCCTGAGCTTTTTTGCTCAAGGCTAGTGCTCGATCACTTGAGCCACAGCGCCACTTCTGGTTTTCTGGTGGTGAATTGACATAAGAGTCTCAGACTTTCCTGCCTGGCTGGCTTTGAACCAAGATCCTCAGATCTCTTCCTCCTGAGTCGCTAGGATGACAGGCTTGGATCATCTCTCTCCTCGTTTCCCATCCTTGAGACTATCCTAAATCCAATTGTGATCAGTGTGTCAAAGGCTCTACTGTTGTCTTACACAAATGAAATGTATTAATTATATATCTTTAAAATCACGCGCTCAGGGCCGGGGGTGTTGTAGCTTGCGGTAGAGCGCTTGCCTAGTTCAGGCAAAAGGCCCTGCATTTCATTCGTAGTGCAAAACAAACAGAAAAATGTCATACACTCGCCTGCGTTATATGTGGCGTTTCCATTTCTTCAACCTTCACGTTCTGTCCTTCTGCCAACCTAACAACGCCTTATTATTGTACTTTCATCAGCTTTACCACAAGGAAAACTAGTCAGCTGGGTGTCGGTGGCTCACGCCTGCGATCCTAGCTACTCAGAGGTGAGGATCGAGGTTTGAAGCCAATCTGGGCAGACAAACCTGAGAGACTCTTCTTTCCAATTAAGCAGCAAAGAGAGAAAAGTGGAGCTGTGGCTCAAATGGTAGAGCACCAACCCAGGCCCTGAGTTCAAGCCCCAGTACCAATACAAAAAAAAAGAAAAAGAAGATAATATCTGGGCTACCCTCAGTCCTTCGTATTTCTGTATAAATTTTAAAATCAGCTTGCAATCCCCTGCCCCCACCAACATAAAAAAAAAAGAACCTAAGCCAAGAGGCAGTGGCTCAGGCCTATATTCCTAGCTACTCAGAAGGCTGAGATCTGAGGATCTTGGTTCAAAGCCAGCCAGCAGGAAAGTCTGTGAGACTGTATCTCCAATAAACCACCAGAAAACCGGAAGTGGCACTGTGGCTCAAGTGATAGAGCACTAGCCTTGAGCAAAAAAGCTCAGGGACAGCACCCAGGCCCTTCAAGCAACTAGCCAAAACAACAAAGACCTAAGACTGTCTGTGGCTTGCTTTGGGATTGCCTTGGGTCTCTAACATAGGAAGAAGTGGCCATTTAATACTACTGAATTTTTTTTCTTCTTTTTTTTTTTTTTCTGCTCCTGAGGCTTGAACTCAGGGCCTGGACACTGTCCCTGAGCTTTTTTGCTTAAAGCTAGCACTCTATCACTTGAGCCACAACTTCACTTTTGGCTTTTTGGCAGTTAATTGGAGATAAGAGTCTCATGGCCTTTTCTGCCTGGGCTAACTTTGTTGTTGTTTTTGTTTTTTGGGGTTTTTTTTTTGCCAGTCCTGGGGCTTGGACTCAGGGCCTGAGCACTGTCCCTGGCTTCTTTTTCTCAAGGCTAGCACTCTACCACTTGAGCCACAGCGCCACTTCTGGCCGTTTTCTATATATGTGGTGCTTGGGAATCGAACCCAGGGCTTCATGTATACGAGGCAAGCACTCTTGCCACTAGGCCATATTCCCAGCCCATGCCTGGGCTAACTTTGAACTACAACCATCCAATCCCAGCCTCCCTAGGATTACAGGCATGAGTCACCAGTACCTGGCTACTACTGAATTTTTCTACTTGTGACAGATCCTTTTTGTTTGTTTTTGCTGGTCCTGGGGCTTAAACTCTTGGCTTGGGCGCTGTCCCTGAGCTGCTTTTGCTTAAGGCTAACGCTCTAACCCCTTGAGCCACAGCACCACTTTCAGCTTATTTTGAGTAGTTTATTGAAAATAGGAGTCTCACAGATTTTCCTGCCCATTCTGGCTTTTAACTGCAATCCTCAGATCTCAGCCTCCTGAGTAGCTAGGATTACAGGTGTGAACCACCCAGCTACTACTGAGTTTTTCCATTTGTGATAGATCCTTTAGTTTTCTTGTTTCTCTCTCATTTAGTAAGTTTCAATTTAAAGTTCTTACTCCGTTTTCTTTCATTTATTCCTGCATTATTTTATTTCCTTTTTTTTTTTTTTTTTCAGTCATGGGGCTGGGCACTGTCCCTGAGCTCTTCAGCTCAAAGCTAGCACTCTGCCACTTGAGCCACAGTGCCACTTCCAATTTTCTGGTGGTTGATTGGAGATAAGAGTCTCATGGCCTTTCCTGCCAGGGCTGGCTTTGAACGGTGATCCTCCAGCTCTCAGCCTCCTGCGAAGGTACAGTTACACTCATGAGCCACAGGTGCCTGATTCATTTGTTTCTTTTTGTGACTTGATTGTCCACAACCCCCAGTATCTGGCAGGTTGAAAATGGTGAGGTTGGGCAGCCTGGCTTTGCTTGTAATCTCAGAAGCTTTTGTAACTCACCATGGACAATACTTGCCCTATATACAGAGGTCATACAGACCTTTAGCCAGGTCAAGAAGTTATCCTCTTTTCTAGTTTGCTAAGACTTTCATCATGGGCTCTGCTGGAATCTTCAAAAGATTTTCCTGCCTCTGCGGAAGTCCTGTGATTTATCTCATTTTTCACTTCAGTACAGTGAATAACAGTGATTGATTTCTGAAGGTCAAACCAGCCTTGCATTCCGAGGCCAACCCTCAGACTGGTCAGAGTGGGTTGTCTGTCCTGCGTGTTATCTGATCAGCACCGGGGCCTGCACTTAAGGCCCCAGCTCTACCACTTAAGACATGCCCCCTCCTCCCACTCTCTTTGGGTTTTATATAAATGGTTTGACTCTGCTGTCATCTTTATTGAGCATCCTTGCATCTATATTCATGAGAACTCATCTGTATTTATGAAAATTACCCATAAATGAATGGAAATGAAACAAGAAATCGAACAGAACAGGAAATCCGAGAACAATGGCTGTTTCAGGAGGAAAAGCATATGTGTGGTGAAAAAGCAGGAGATAGCTAGAGAAATATTTCAGTGGATCACGGCTGAGAACTTTCCAGTAAACAACAAGCACATGTCCAGAAAACACAAAGAACACTAAACAGGAGATGGAAGAAAAAATGACACACACACACACACACCACACACACACACACACACACACACACACACAGAGTCAAATCCCCAAACATGAAAGACAACAAATGGCATCTAAATAACAATAGATTTATAAAGTCATGTTGATAACACTAACTTCCTATCTGCTGCCCACATGGAGCTATTTTTTCAAGAATTTTCGGGGCTGGGGATATAGCCTAGTGGCAAGAGTGCCTGCCTCGGATACATGAGGCCCTAGGTTCGATTCCCCAGCACCACATATACAGAAAATGGCCAGAAGTGGCGCTGTGGCTCAAGTGGCAGAGTGCTAGCCTTGAGCGGGAAGAAGCCAGGGCCAGTGCTCAGGCCCTGAGTCCAAGGCCCAGGACTGGCCAAAAAAAAAAAAAAAAGAATTTTCATTAGCTGGGCACTGGTGGCTCATGTTTATAATCCCAGCTACTCAAGAGGCTGAGATCTGAGGATTGTAATTTGAAGCTAGTCTGGGCAGGAAAATCAATGAGACTCATCTCCAATCAACCACAAAAAAGGAAGGAAGGAAGAAAGGAAGGAAAGAAAGAAGGAAGGGGGAAAAAAGCCAGAAGTGAAGCTGTGGCTCAAATGGTAGAGCTCTGGCCTTGAGCACAAAAGCCCAGGGACAAAGCCCGGGCCTTGAGTTCGAGCCCCAAACCTCCCCGGGTTGGGTTCTATTGTTCTACTTCCACACTCTCAGGAAACTACCAGGTTGATGACAGACCTTTGGCTGGCAGGGTCACGTGAGCCTCAGCGTCCATGGTCCTTCTGAACTGGGGTACATGTGTAGCGGGACCCAGTTCAGACAGATAAGCCATGGGTTTGGGTTGTACTCTGTGTGTGTGTGTTTGTTTATACCGGTACTGGAGCTACAACAGAGTCTCACACGCTCACCCAAGGACGGTACTCTACCCCTTGAGCCACAGCTCTACTTTTTTTTGCCAGTCCTAGGGCATGATCTCGGGGTCTCGACATCGTCCCTGAGCTTTGGCTCGATACTAGCACTCTACCACTTCACCAACAGTGCCACTTCCAGCTTTTTCTGAGTTGTTTATTGGACGTAAGCGTCTCACAGACATTCCTGCCCAGGCTGGCTTTGAACTGTGATCCTCAGATCTCAACCTCCTGAGGAGCTGGGATTACAGGCGTGAGCCTCTGGCCTCAGCCAGCACAGTGATTTTCAGCTCTAGCATTTCCTTTTGATTCCTCCCATTGTCCCCCTCCCTCCTTGCCCTGCCCAGCTCCTCTTGCCTGAAGCTCCTTCTCCATCAGGGCGCTGAGCCTATCAGTCACAATGCCTGGAGCCCGTCATGGCTCTTCCTCTTAGACTGCCTTTCTCTTGCCTCCAGCATGGTGGCTTGCGGTTCTTGACTGATGGTCAGATGTGCTGCATCAGGCCCTTGGAGCTGAAGCCAGAGGCCTTCAGGGGGAGGCTGGGGGCTGGGCGGGGGGGGGGGGGGGGGGCTGTGGCTTTTGTCTCCCTCGGGTCTTCCCCCGTCCTCCTCCTCCTCCCAGTGGATGGATCCCTGGCTGGTAATACTGGGACCTGAACTCAGGACCTGAGTACTCTCCTTCAGCTTTTTTCACTCAACGCGGGTACTCTAGCGCTCGAACCACAGCTCTGCTTGCTGCTTTGGGGGGATTGATTGGAGATCAATCTTATGGCCTTTCCTGCCCAGGCTGGCTTTGAACCGCGATCCTCAGATCTCAATCTCCTGAGTATCTGAGACTCCAGGCCTGAGCCTGACTGAAGTATCGGTCTTTGCGTGGCTGGGGGGGGGGGGTCTCAGGGTCCCCAAGGGGCCTCACAGGCCACGCTTTTACCCTTGACTTCTCCGCACTCCTCTGGGTGTGTCACCGGGAAGCTCTGCCTCTCCAGCGCCTGGGCGGCCTGCAGGGGTCTCTGAGAGCCTGGTGGGGTCCTGGAGGAAAGGAAGGCCCTGAGCCTGTGTCCCACAAGACTCCAGCAGCGCGTCAGAACTGCTGCAGAGCCTGCTGCAGGTGCCTCATCCCTGTCAGTCCAATGACTTAGGCAGTTGGGATCCGGAGGATTGAAGTTTGAAGCTAGTCAGGGCAGAAAAGTCTCTAAGAACTCCATCTGGGGGAAAAAGAAGTCATACTGGAGTTACCAGCCATGAGAGCAAGACCCACCCCAAGTTCAAACCCGGGTACTGAAAAAAAAATAATAATAATTAGCCGGGTGCTGGTGGCTCAGGTCTGTCATCCTAGCTACTCAGGAGGCTGAGATCTGAGGATCGTGGTTCAAAACCAACCTGGGCAGGAAAGGCCATGAGAGACTGATCTCTGATTAACCACCAGAAAACCAGAAGTGGCGCTGTGGCTCACGAGGTAGAGCGCCAGCCTTGAACTGAACTGGTCAGGGAGAGAGGCCAGGCCCAGAGTTCAAGCCCCACGACCAACAACAACAACAACAAAATTAAACAATAGTAGTAATGGTTGATCTGCTCCCACCAGCCTGTGGCTCCTATCACTTCTGCTCTAAATGTTGGTCTAGGAAATGGCCCTGGAGCCATGTCAGGAAAACCCATCCGGGCTCCCTCACCCCCATGCTTCCATTGGCTGAACCCCCAGTTTGCCATACCCCAGTTACTGGTCCTGGATGCGCAAGGCCAAGGCCCTGCCCTGGGCATGTTCTTGGTGTTGGAGATGGGTTTGAGGGACCGAGGAGTTCTCCGCCATCGGTGAGTCCTAAATCCCCAGACAGGCCCGCAAGTGCACCGCATTGCTCGCTACATTGGACGGAGTTAGCCAGGCCGCCGCGTGTGGCGAAGGGCTTAGATGGGCTGTCGCCTCAGCTCTGCTCTCTCTGCTCCTTGTCTGGGATGGTGGATGCCCCTTTCTCCTTCTTGCTTCGAATGTGATGGTAGGACAGCTGCAGCCATCTTGTGACCTTGAGAACAGAGGGAACCTCAGGCCGTATCCCCTCTCAATTGCTGTGCCAAGGTTTACAGCCACACACCACCTCCACTCTGTGTTACCTAAGAAGCCGCTTGCTTGGGGGGCACCGAGGTCAGGGCTCCTGCTGAGACCTTTGACACCTCTGGGCTCCATTTCTCCTTCCAGATAGAGATGGCCATGGTTATTTATAGCCTCTGTTGGGGGACCCATAGGGAGAGACGGCCTATGGGTAGTGCTTAAAATAGCAACTGCTACTCATTGAGTGCCTGGCAAATGCTAATTATGTTGTTATTATTACATACAATTAATATTAGTATTGTGGTGGTGGGTTTTTTTTTTTTACTGTTCAAGGTTTATTTGGTATTTCTGTATGACATGTGAATAGTTGTTGCACTGTTCGTATACACTTTTATGGGTTTATACACCAGATCCCAGGACGTGTGATTGGGAAAAGAAGTTGGAACTAGGCATTTTGGTGAAGTTACACAGAGCACACAGTAACATCTGGTTCAAAGGGCAATCAGGGACTCTGCACCAGTGGCAGTGGCGTCTCAGAGAGGGTGAAATTGTTTTACAGTAAGCAGTTTACAGCTACACAGGTACCATCCACCATCAGAATACAGCTGTAGGTTTTTCTGAACCAGCCCTATTTCTAACTTCAGGAGATGGATGCTTTTCCCAGGTCTTTTTTTTTTTTTTTTTTTTTTTTTTTTTGCCAGTCCTGGGCCTTGGACTCAGGGCCTGAGCACTGTCCCTGGCTTCTTCCCGCTCAAGGCTAGCACTCTGCCACGTGAGCCACAGCGCCGCTTCTGGCCGTTTTCTGTATATGTGGTGCTGGGGAATCGAACCTAGGGCCTCGTGTATCCGAGGCAGGCACTCTTGCCACTAGGCTATATCCCCAGCCCCCCAGGCAGGTCATTTTATATGTGCTTCAATCACAGATCAGCTGTAAGGGACAAACATGCATAAGCTCTGACTGAAATTCTCTTACAGCCCAGACAGTGAAGTGGTACTTAAAGGAAACTTTAAAACTGCCCCTCCTTTTGGATTCCCCAAAGTGCATCTGCACTCTTGTTCAAGAGGGCCTCTTGCTCAAGAGTCAGGGTGACCTTCACCGCAGCTCAGATTCCATTCTGTCCCAGGACGCAAGGAATGCTAAGGAAGACATCTTCCTTTATTCCACACAAACCCTTCATCATGGTGGAAATTGGAGGCACTCTCCAAAGAGTCATCCTACTTTCTGCTAAGTCGGCCACAGATCATCCAGTGGTCCAGGCTGCAGAGCCCTTCCGTTTGATCACCTCGTAGGCACTGCCAACAACTTGTTAGCGAACCTCTTTCCCAGTTCCTTATCTGCATCAGTGCCTAGCTCGGGCTTCCGATTCCTGGAGGAGACACTAGCAGCATTCTCCACACTCCACGGCCACAGTGGAGTCTCCATGCTCTCCCTTCCCCCCCCGCCCCCCCCCCCGCCCCCCGCCACCACCCATCCCCGCCTCTCTCCCACCAGGTAGAGTCCAGATTACAGCCTTTCCTGATCCACAGGGTGGGGGAAGCTGCTTACCTGTCCGAGCCACGTGGGGGCAGGATGTCCAGTGGATTAGAACCCACGGGCACCTTGCCTTGGGACTGATGAACTTAAAGATGTTCACATTGCACTGGACCAAATTAACCCAGCTTCCTCCCTCTTGCTCACGGCCCCAGCTGTGATAATAACCGGCTTGGAGTTTGCAGTCACACCACAGCCTTCGCCACCGACCATTTTTGGTGTTTTGAGGAAAAGGCTACCATGGCGCAGATCCGCCATCTCTCCCTGCAGCTTGTCTTCCATGACATCAAGAGCAAGCAAGCTCGTCTCCACGTCCTTCGTTAAGATCCTGATGGCACAGGCCAGGCCAACAGCGCCAACCCCAACAACTGGACTCTTGTTCTGGGGGGCATGTCCTTCCTTAATAAGATTCGCAACCAGCTGATCCTCGAGACCCGCCGCTCTGCTCTCCCTGCAGTGGCTGGGAACCCGGGGCGCACGAAGGGCGGGAGGCGCGCGGCAGGCAGATCCAGACTCGGCAACGGCCGCCCCAGCCCGTGGCGGTTTTTTTAAATTAATTAATTTATTTATTGTCAAAGTGATGTACAGAGGGGGTTACAGTTTCATGCGCAAGGCAGTGAGTCCATTTCTTATCCAACTCGTTACCTCCTCCCTCATTTTTCCCCCACCCACTCTTCTCCCCAGGTCCCCCACCCACGCTGTACAGTTGGTTTGCAGCATATTGTCCTGTGAGCGTTGCCGTTGCACTGGGTCGCCGTGTACCCTTTGTCTCTCCATTCTGATGTTCCCCTTCCCTTCCCTAGTTCCTGTAAACGTATAAACAATACCCAGGGCACCAAAATCAGTTACAGTGACATCAGGGGTAAAAACATGGGGGGAGAAAGACAAAAGAAGGCATAATTTGACATGGGACATTGAAAATAGCAACAACAATGATAAACCACTTATTTCCATAACTTGAGAGTTCATTTCGCTTAGCATCATCTTATATATACTAACCGCTGAGCTATTGTGATCTCCTGCTAGGACTATCCTAGATGTGTACTAACTATTCCCAATGAGGAAGACCATGGAGTCCATGTTTCTTTGTGTCTGGCTCACTTCACTTGGTATGATTTTTCCAACCCTTTCCATTTCCTTACGGATGGGGCAATGTCATTGTTTCTGATGGAAGCATAGAATTCCATTGTGTGTATGTATGTGGTGGTGTTTTTTATGTTTTTCTTTTTTTTTTTTGGCCAGTCTTGGGGAGCTCAACAGGACGTGGACAATGTCCTTGAGCTTCTTTTGCTCAAGGCTAGCACCCTACCACTTGAACCACAGCGCTACTTCTAGCTTTTCTGTGTATGTGGCACTGAGGAATCGAACCCAGGGCTTCGTGCGTGCTAGGCAAGCTCTCTACCACTAAGCCACACTCCCAGCCCTGTGTTGGTTTTGATTCGAACCAATTATGGCTCACAGACTCCTTGGCATGGCAGCCAACTTCTGTGACACAGGGGTTTATTCCTCATGGCCTTCCGCAGGTGCTATTCATCCATCTGTGTACTTTCTAGAATTTCCCAGTTCAAGGAGGTCTTCTGGTTTTGTTTTCCTGTGGGGTGTGTGTGTGTGTGTGTGTGTCTGTCTGTCTGTGTGTGCACATGCCAGTCAGTACTGGGGCTTGAACTCTGGGCACTGTCCCTTAGCTTTTTTGCTCAAAGCTGATGCTCTACCACTCGAGCCACACTTCTACGTCTGGCTTTTTGCTGGTTGACTGTACATGAGTTTTGCTCAGGTTTGTCTGCTCTGGCTGCCTTCTAACCTTAATCCTCAGATCTCAGCCTCCCAGTTAGCTAGGATGACGGGAGTGGGCAGCTGGTGTGTCTGCCTGGCCAGCTCTTCCTTTCTTTTCTTCTTCTTTTTTTTTTTTTTTTTCCAGTCCTGGGGCTTGGACTCAGGGCCTGAGCACTGTCCCTGGCTTCTTTTTTTTTGCTCAAGGCTAGCACTCTGCCACTTGAGCCACAGTGCCACTTCTGGCCATTTTCTGTATATGTGGTGCTGGGGAATCGAACCCAGGGCCTCATGTATATGAGGCAGGCACTCTTGCCACTAGGCCATATCCCCAGCCCCTTCCTTTCTTTTTTGATGTAACTGCGCACCAGGCATTGGGGGCTCACGCCTGTAACTCTAGGTACTCTGAGGAACACAATTTGAAGCCAGCCCAGGCAGAAAGGTCAGTGAGACTCTTAGCTCCGCTTAATCACAGGAAAAGCTGGAAGAGGCGCCGTGTCTAAAGTGGTAGAGCACTAGCCTTGAGCAAAAGATAGCTCGGGGCCAGCGCCCAGGCCCAGAGTTCAAGCCCCAAGACTGACTAAACAAACAAACAAACAAGTAAATAAATCGAAATCATGTAACAGCGCTGCTGGTATTTTCCATGTGTCAAGTGCATCCTGTCCCCAGGAGACACTGCGTGTGTTCTATCTTCTAGCCCAGGCAGCAGCCCTTCCCGTTGGAGGCTCTGTCCTTATACCCATGCTGCAGATGAAGGAACTGAGGTGGGGGGGGGGGATTGTGCATTTGGCTTCTTACACAGTAGCATCTGGGGGAGCCAGGCCTGGCATTTCCCGACGGGCCCAGACAGCCCAGTGCACGTGAGGCGGTGTGTGTGTGTGTGTGTGTGTGTGTGTGTGCGCGTGTGTGTGACGTCACCAGGCCCAGACAGCCCATGCACGCAAGGCGGGGGGAGGGGGGGGTGGGGGGTGGTGACATCACCACCGCGCCAGCTGGAAGCCAAACACTTCCATGAGGACCCCGGCCTGGTTGTTGTTTCCAGAAACAACTAGAAGCTACACACCAAAAGCACTCGGTGACACCTGTCATTCGCTCAGTCCCTCTGTGTTCAAGGGACCGGACGGGGTGGGGGGGGGGAGGGAAGGGAGGGCGGTCTCCAGAAAGGACTTGGTCTACCCTGTGGCCAGCATGGTGTCAGGGATTGGCACAGCAGCCCTGCTGGAGTGAAGGAAGCACCGAGAAGAGCAGCCAGGAGTCCAGGCCCCAGGAGAGGATGAAGCTAGAGCCAGGGTTACAGGGGGGAGTCACAGAGCCCGGCTCATATCCCAGGTTCTGTGTGGGGTCACCCCCAATCCTCGCCACCCCTGTGACACCAGGAGGTGTCCAGGACCTCGGGCCCCTTGGAGCCCTGTCCTCTGCCTGTGTCTCCATCACTGATCCTCACCTCGCCTGCATCCTCCCAGCGGCCTCTGCCTCAGTCCAACCCCCCCCCCCCGCCCCGCTCGGTGCCCTCTGCCTCCAGTTGCCGGCACTCTCCCCTGCTGGCACTGCTTGGATGCCCAGGACCAGGCAATGGGGGTGCGGGCACAAGGGGGTGGCCATGCCGCCGTCACCTCCGTGTGCCTTTGTCTCCGGGAGCTGGGCAGGCTGGGGCTGGCGGTGGGCGAGGCACCCCGAGTCCTGTCCACTGAGGTGCAACGGGCACCTCTGCCCCACACTGCCCCTGGGACGGCTCTGAGCTGCAGTCCAGGTCAGGGGAGGGGGGGCCCCTGGAGCCCCGAACCGCGCCTGGGAAGCCGGCGGGGATGGGAACATGCGGACCCCACATAGGAGAGATTTCCTGGGCCGCGGAGATGAGAAGCAGCAAGGGAGACTTGAGTGAAGGATACGGAGAAGGTGGGGGGGGGGGGGCTGCGGAGGAGAAGCGGGGGAGCCAGGCAGACGGACAGACAGACGGACAGACGGGTGGAGAGCCACGGAGGAGACAGAGACAGACCTGCGAGGGTGACAGGTGCCAGGAAGCCCGGGGGGCGAAGACCTGGAAGCACGGGGTGGGGGTGGGGGGCTCCCCACTGCCGCAGGGCAGGACGAGGAGCGCAGGGAGGTGCTGCGGGGTGGGCGCGGGGTGCTGCGGGGTTTGTGGGGGGCCGGGGGGGATACGCTGCCCCTCCACATTCTTCCCTTTCTTTCCCGGGGCTCCGCCGATCGATCCCGCCGCCCCACCGCTAATATCTTTTTAATGAGTTCGCGGGGCTTAGCGGGGACCTGCCCTCCAGGGTGGATTGGCCCCGGCAGATGTTTGGGGTGGGGGGGAGGCGCCGGGCCGAGGGGGAGCAAATCCCCCTCCGCAGGCCGGGCCGGGGCGGGGGTTGGGGGGGGGGAGACTTTCTTCTAAAGTTCAAAAGAAAGACGCGCTGTTTCTCAGCCCCCAAAAGTGTGAATTTCTCCCTGGACAATGGCTCCGCTCTGCGCCCGCCCGGGGCGGCGGCCGGGGCCTGGCGCCAGCCCAGCGCGCCCCGGGCCCCCCCCACCCCCCCACCCCCACCACCCCCGGCCCGGAGTCGGGAAGGAACCCCGGGGCTCCCGCGGTGGCGCCCCGACAAAGCGCGGGGTGCGCGGCCCGGCTCTCAGAGCGAGCGGAGCCCCGGGGGAAGAAGGTGCCCTTCGGGCCGGGACTCGGGGGGAGGGCAGTCGGGGGGGGGCTCCGGGTTCGGGTCCCCGCCCGTGGGCTCTGGGCAGTGGCAACAAGTGGACCTGGGCGGAGCGGGGCGCACGCGGGCCGGCGCCCATCCGGGGCGCCCCGGGGGCCCTCCTGTCCCCTGTCCTGGTCTTCAGCACCCCTCCACCCCCGGTTCGGGGGACCCCGCCGGCGGGCCGCCCCCTGCACCCCCGTGGGCCGGGGCGACGATGACCTCCGCGGAGCCGCAGCCGATGGATTCGTTCCGCCCGGGCCGGGCCGCGTGACGGGCCGAGCGGGCCGCGCGGGCCGGGCGGGCCGGGCGGCCGGGCGGCCGGGCGGGCGGGGGATAAAGATGTTCCGGCCGGAGGGGGAGGGGGGCCGGGGGGAGAGGGGGCCGCCCCGAGCCGCCGGCCCCTGGGGAAGCCGCGCCGAAGAAAGGGGGCCGGGGCCTATTCAAGCCCTACGAGCCGCCCACAAAGGCCCGATATACTGGGGGCCTCTCTATTAACGCCCATGAATATGAAAGAGACGGCTGAGCGCGGCGGCCCGGGCGCGGGGGGCGGGGGGGGGGCGCCCGCGATCCCCGCGATCCGATCCCGCCGGGCCCCGGCCCCGCACGCGCACGCGCCTCGGTGGAAAGCACGGCCCATCCACGCGGGACCCCCTGAAACGGGCTGCGCGCCCCCTCGAAATCCCTCGCGTTCCGCCATCCCCGTGGGCGCGGCCGGGCGCCCAGCCTGCGGGGGAGGGGGTGGGGCAGCCCCGGTAGGGGCGGGCGGCGGGCGGGGTGCCCAGCCTGCGGGGCTCCCGAGGGTCCTAAGCGGAGCCCTGGACCGCTCCGGGGTCCGCAGGCGAACCCCGCTCCGGAGCGGCGCCCCCACCTCGTCGGGGCAGAGAGGACGGGGCGGGGGGGGGGAGGACGCGGTCGGGCTCCCGTGTGGCGGACCCGGAGCCCTTGACCGGATCTGAAGCTGGAGACCGGGACTCGAACCGCTGCTCCCCAGGACTGAACAACGCGCGCACACGCACTCCTGCCTGGGGTTCGGGGAAGGAGAACGGGCCAGAAACGCACGCACACGCACGCACACGCACACACACGCACACACACGCACACGATCGGGACCAGTGCAGGGGACAGTGAGTGACGGGACCCGAAGAGCCACACCGTCCAAAGAGGCCTCTGCTTTCACCACGCGGCCGCCAGCAGGGCCGCGGGTGTTCTGGGGTCCCCCGCACCGCAGGGCTCCGGTCCCCCACCTCCAGGAGGTGCCCGGCGAGCCGCTCCCAGCTCCCGGCCCCGCCTGGCCCGGCGCCCCTGGGTTCCCCCCACCCCCACTCACCCCCGCCCCGTCGGGGTCGCCGCGGGGCTCGCTGGAGGCCCGGGCGGGGGCGAGGCCGGGACCCTAACCTGCCGGCGGCGGCGACGGGTCCTCCGCAGCGCTGCCCTCTGCTGGCGCCGGGCCCGCGGGGCCGGCTCTGTGCCCGGCGGCGGAACGCGCACCGGGCCCGGGCGCTGCCTGCGGGCTCCGCCTCTCCTCCCCGCCGCCTCCGCCGAGCTCCAGACGCCTGAGACCACGCACGGGTGGCCGAGGGGGCGCGCGGGGCCCGGGGGGGGGGGCGCTTAGCGCGGGCCCTCTTTTCTAAGGAGCGTTTGGAGAGGGTCAGCTGTGGGGGGCCAGGTGGCCGTCCCCCCCCCCCCGCCCCGTCCTCCCACCCTCCAAGAGAAAGCCCGGGGAGTTTGCCCTGCGTGGCGCAGACCTCCCCCAGGAGCGCCAAGCAGCCCTGCCAGCCGCCCGTGGGGCATCTGAAGTTGTGGCCCGCGGGTGGGTGGGGAGGGCCCCCCACAGGTCGGCAGTGCCCCATTGTGATCCCCAGGTGTCCGTCGGGGTCGGAGCGAGGGGTTGGAGGCGAGGGGCGCAAAGCCTGCAGGATGCCTCGGGGCTCACAACCGCTCCCGGGGGCGGGGACCCCGCGGGTAGCGCTTTTGGGGTGCCTTGGGAAATGGGGCAGAAGGTGTATTTGTGGGCGAGGTGAGGAGGGAGCGAGGAGGAAGAGGCAGCCGGTGGCGGAGAGAAAGAGCTAGAAGAGGAGGGAAGGGGCCGGGGCGGACGCGGCGGGAGAGCGGCGCCCGCAGCGCGGGTCCCGGGCGCGGGGCGTTCGCGTGGAGTCCCCCGGTCCCCGGCCTCCGAGGCCGGCGGTGAGCCCGCAGAGGCGCACGTGTCCCGCAGGCCACACTTTCTGAGCCGCGTGCGCAGCCCTTCCCGACCCCCCGCCACGCCCTCGGGGTCGGAGGGCCCCGCAGTCCGCACCGCCGGCTCTGGCGGCAGCAGCCCCGACGGCGCGGTGCGGTGCTCGGGGCGGCGGCCGCCTGCGCGGGGCCGGGGCCGGGGCCGCTGCGCGCGGGGCGCCGGGGCTGCGCCCGCGTGAAGCGAAGGGGCGGCTGGGAGCGGAGCGCGCGGGCTGAGCGGAGGAGCTCGCGGAGGCCCGAGGAGCCGAGCCGGGGCCCGGGGGGCGCGGAGCCTCGGGGGGGGGGGCGGCGCGGAGCCTCCGGGGGGGCGCGGCCGGGGACGGGGCCGGCAGACCCCGGCGAGCCGGGCGCGGGCAGATCCGGCCCCGGGGCAGGTGAGGCCCGCGGGCGGGGCCCCCGCGTCCTCTCCCGGGCCCAGGGCGGTTCCAGAAGTCCCCGCGAGCCTCCGGGCACCCCCCCCCCACACCCCATCCCCGGCTGCCACCCCTCCTCCCCCGGGCCTGGCGCTTCCCACGGGAGAGCAGGAGGAAGAAGAGGAAGGGAGGAAGGACGGACGCGGCGGGAGGGAGGGCGGAGGGAGGGAGGGAGGGAGGGAGGGAGGGAGGGACGGAGAGGGCTGTTCTGAGCTGTCCGAGCCCCCGCCCCTCGCGCTCCTCCTCGCCTGGAAGGTTCCCGAGAGCCGGGCCGGGTACCAGTCTCCCCTCCGACGTCAGGGGGTCATTAATAACCAATTAGGAGGGTCACTGCGGCTCCTATAAAGGCGCGGAGATTGTGCCAGGGGGAGGAGGTCCCGGCTGGGCGTGCGGGAGGCGAGCGGCTCCGAGCCCCGCACCGAGCAGCAGCGCCGCGCAGCCTCCCCCGCCCCGCGCCCCGCGCCCCGCGCCCCGCGCCGCCGGCGTCTCCACCCCGCGTCTCCGCAGCCCTCGGCGGCGCCGCCTCTGCCGCCGCCACCGCGCACCGAGATCCCCGTCCGTCTCCCGGCCCGTCGCCCCCTCCCTCCCTCCCTCCCTCCCTCCTTCCCTCCCTCCCTCCCCGCCCGTCCTCTTCCCCGCGCCTCGTCCGCCTTCTCCTCCTCCTCCGCCCTCGCCACCCTCGCCGCCGCCGCCGCCGCCGCCGGCGCCCGTCCTCCCGGGGCTCCGGCTCCGGCCGCCCACCTCCCCGCACCGTCGTTCCCGGGCCGCCCATGATGGGCTCCGTGCTCCCGGCCGAGGCCCTGGTGCTCAAAACCGGGCTGAAGACGCCGGGGCTGGCGCTGGCCGAGGTCATCACGTCCGACATCCTGCACAGCTTCCTGTACGGCCGCTGGCGCAACGTGCTGGGCGAGCAGCTGCTGGAGGACAAGAGCCACCACGCCGGCCCCAAGACGGCCTTCACCGCCGAGGTGCTGGCGCAGTCCTTCTCGGGCGGTGAGTGCGGGGAGCCGTCGGGGGGAGGGGCTCACCCCAGGCTGGCTACCTAACGGTGCGGGTGCCTCAGTTTCCCCCCCCCCCCGGGATCAACCCCAGGGCCGCCCCTGGCCCGGGCGAGGCTCCCCGCACCGAGCGAGCGCCCTGGGCCATCATGGATCGGGGGCCCCCACGGAGGGAGGCCAGCGGTCCCCTCCCTACCCCACCCTGTAACCCCGGGTGGGGTGGGGAGGGAGGGAGGGCGGGCGGGCGGGTTGGGGCATTGAAAGCCTTACTAGGCGTGTAATAGCAGTTGACTCCCGAAGAAGGGGTTTTAAATTCATTTGGTTAACTTGGGCTTGACCCGCGAAAGTTCCCACTTAAACCACGAACTTTATAGAAAAGGCGGCGGGGGGGCCCCGGGGGGCCGGGGCGGAGGGCGGGCCGGGGAAAAAGCCGGCCCGGGAGCCCGGGAGAGAGAGGAGAGGGAGGGAGGGAGGGAGGGAGGGAGGGGGCGAGGAAAAGTTTCTTTTCTTTAAGATGTCTCAAGTTCTTATTCCTCATTCATCAACCCGCACACAATATCTTTCTCGGGGCGCTGGCACCTCGGGCGCGTCGGCCTCTCCCCCCCCCCCCCCGCCCCCCCTCCACCCCTTTGGCCATTTCTGTTCCTCTCTTAATTTACCGTGAAGATTAATTCCCCTTTCATTCACGCTATGTCAACCATCTAATCCCCGCTTTTGGTCGGGGGGAATTCCTCGGCCCCTTTTAAACAAGTCCCCGGGCCCGCACGGAGCTACAATTTACTGCTACAGCATTTTTTTTTTTCCAGGGCTAATGAATTTAGAATTAGCAATTTCATTCGAGTGGAGCCCAATGAATGCGATCGCGTTAACGGCGTGACAAATTGCCCGCTGCGCCCGCCACCGACACCGTTTAACCCCCCCCCATGCCTCCCCGCCCCTCCCCGCGCGCCCCCCCCCCCGGTATTTTCCCAGGTAGCTGAGCCGGGAGCCCAGGCTCAATGGGGAGGGAGGGGGGGGGAACCCCTGGGAACCCAGGGCCACCGACCCCTCGCGCAGGCCGGGCTTCCGAGGCCGCCACCGGAGCGAGCGCCCCCGATGCTGGGAGGCGAGGCGCGGTGGCACCGGGGCGCGCACCGGGGTCCCGGGGGGTGGGGGGTGGGTGGGGGGGTGGGGGGCGGTCATCTACCGCCCCATCTGTCCGTCCGTGTTTCGTGGGCTCCTCGGGGCCCTCGAAGCCGGAGGTCCGTCTGTCCCCAGTGCGGACGGACCACGTCCGTCCGGGGTCCTTCACCAGCGCGCCCCCGAGATGCACGGGGGGGGGGGGGGGAAGGTGTCATCGTGGCTCTCTCTGGGCGGAAGGAAAAAGACCCGGGTTGGGCGTTCTGTCCGCTCGCCTCAGTTTCCTTGCAAACCCGCGCGGCTCGTCTTGGAGTTTCCCCGGGAGCAGAGGGTGGAGGGAGGGCAGGGCGGGCGGGATGGTGGATGTTTGGAGAATTCGTGGACAGACAAATAAAAGCCAAACCCTGCTCTGCAAACGAGCCCCGAGGGCCGGGGGGGCTGTTCTCGGTGGCAGGGCGCAGACAAGGCCCTGGGTTCGATTCACAGCCACCCCCCAGACGGAGCAAAACGAAAAACAATGAAGAAGCGCGGGGGAGTGCACCGCTTGCTTTCCGGGGTGCGGAGAGCTCCAGGGCGGGAACCGGAGCGGCGGGGTTCGCCCAGCCTCGGCCCCGGGCGGCGGCTCCTTATCTGGGGCGCGCTGGTGTGGTGGGGGCCCCGCCCCGAGCCGCCCAGGGAAGGGCAGGGCAGGGCTGGGCGGCCCCGGCGTTGACTGGCCGCCCTGGTCCGGCTGCAGAGGTGCAGAAGCTGTCCAGCCTGGTGCTGCCCGTGGAGGTGATCATCGCCCAGAGCTCCATCCCCGGCGAGGGCCTCGGCATCTTCTCCAAGACCTGGATCAAGGCGGGCACCGAGATGGGGCCCTTCACCGGCCGGGTCATCGCCGCCGAGCACGTGGACATCTGCAAGAACAACAACCTGATGTGGGAGGTACGCGCCCCCTGCCCCCCACCCGCCCCCTCCCCCTCCCCCACCCCTGACGGGGAGGACGGCAGGGGCCCCGCCTGGCCACCTGCATACCTCTGACAGCCTCCTCTTCTTTCATTTATTTATTTATTTGTTTGGGGGTACCCGTCTTGGGGCTTGGGGCTTGTACTCAGGGCCTGGGCGCTGCCCCTAAACTTTTTTTTTTTTTTTTGGCTTGTCTAGTACCCTCCCGCTGGAATCGTTTGTGGTTAACTGGAGATAAGCTTCTCCTGGATTTCCTCAGGACTTTCCTAGCTTTGGACGGAGAGTCTCAGATCTCAGGCTCCCCGAGTAGCTGGGATAACAGGCGGGGTGACAGCCGGGAGCCCTCATTCTTCCTGAGAGCCCAATACTCTCTCGGAGGCAGGATCTGGAATTTTCCCTCCGGCCCACTCTGGAGACCAGCACAGTTCGGAGCCCCACTTCACAGATGGGGTGCTGGGATCCAGGCGGGCCGTGGCTTTTGCTCAGGGTCTGAGTGCACAGGCAGACTAAGCCCCTTTCATTTTTTAAAATTTTTTGTGCCGGTCCTGGGGCTTGAACTCGGGGTCTGGGCACCATCCCTGAGCTGTTTCTACTCAAGGCTAACACTCTACCACTTGAGCCACAGCTCAGTTCTAGATTTTTTTTGGGGGGGGGTGCTTAATTGGAGATAGAGTTTTATAGACTTTTCTGCTCCGTCTGGCTTTGAATCAAGATCCTCAGATCTTAGCCTTCCTTCCAAGTAGCTAGGATTGCAGCCATGAGCCCCCACGCCCCCCCCCCCCGTGCCGCTTTTATTCTTTCCCTGGCCAGAGGACCTGTGAGGGGAGTTTTGGGGGAGGTGCGGCTGCACCGGAGCCCGCGGAAGAAGCCAGAACGTCTTGGGAACCACTGTCCTGTTCTCAGGAGGAATGTCATCCAAATTGATGCTTGTGGACTGGGCGTGGAGTTCCCTGCCTGGCTTTCCAGCGTGCGGTCCATGGCATAATCTCAGCCGCCCTGGGATTTGTCATCCCCATTTTATAGAAGGAAGCCAAGGCTCGGGGAGGCTCCCAGGACAAAGCCAGCACGGTGGGCTGTGGCCATTCTTCCTCGGAGGCAGATGGCATCTTTCCTTTCTAATCTCACCCCCTCCAGCCCTGCTCCCCACAGACAACCCCCCCCCCCCCGCCGCAGCCCCTAGCAGAGTCCAGTGTGAGGCTCCAGCCGCCGGTCTAAGGTGCCGGGGGAGTCCGGAGTGGGGGTAGGGGGTCCTCCTAACCTCTTCAGGAGTCCCCACAGTGATGATCGTTAGTTGTCAGCAAGTTCATGGTAAAGTTTGACTTCTTGGGGCCAGGCTCTCCTCTCCGGGGTCTTGTGTCCCTCCCGGAGGTCCTGGTCAGGGCTCTCTTCTACACTGGGAGGACTTCTGCACACACACACACACACACACACACACACACCCATCGGGAAAGCTTGGGGTGGCTTTGTTGTCCTCTCAGTAACCTTTGAAGAGCTTTTGCTTCTGAGGGTGGGGAGAGGCGGCAACAGAAGCATGTCACGCCGATGCTGAGCGCGGGCTGACCCGCGAGCGAGCCCCGGGCCCCCAGCCTCCCGCTCCTCAGGGGGAAAAGTCACGAGGCGCCAGCTGCTCACGAGGCTGAGAGGGCAGGATCTGGGTTTGAATCAGCCGGAGCAGGAAAGTCCATGAGACTCTTCATTTCCACCAAAAAGCCGGAACTGGAGCTGCGGCTCAAGTGGTGGAGCGCCAGCCTTGAGTGTAAAAGCTCAAGGATAGCACCCACGCCCTGGGGTTAAGCCCTAGTGCCCCCCCCCACACACACAAAAGAAGTGTGTGTGCATGTGCACAAGTACACACACGTGCATGCCTGTGATTGGCATGGCCGTGGCCTGCCACGTCTCACCTGGTCCCCGTTGCCCCCGCGCCCAGGTGTTCAACGAGGATGGCACCGTGCGCTACTTCATCGATGCCAGCCAGGAGGACCACCGGAGCTGGATGACCTACATCAAGTGCGCACGGAACGAGCAGGAGCAGAACCTGGAGGTGGTCCAGATCGGCACGAGCATCTTCTACAAGGCCATCGAGGTGCGTGCCTGTGCTGTGGCGGAGGGACCAGCATGGGGTGGCGTGCAGGCCGCCTCTCTCTGGGGACCATGAAGGACAGAGGGGTGTTGACTGGCCTGCGCTCACGAGGGCATGGTGGCTGGGAACTTGTGCAGCTGTAAACGCCCTGCACTAGATGGGAGGCCCTGCAAGCCTTGGGGTGGGGGTGGGGTGGGGGGGGGTGTTGGTCCGTGAAGTAATGGAGACTCAGAACAAGATGTGAAGTGGAAGGCAGGCAGGCTAGGGACAGCGGCGGGGGGAGGGGCGGCGGCTGTCCCCACTGGCTGGGCTGCTTGTTGCCCTTCATTCTGCATGTCTGCGAGGCTGACGGGATGGGTAGCCCATGACTCTAGTCCCAGCCATAACTCATTGCAGAGCAGGCTCTTCCCAGGTGCGCGTTCCTGTAGTTAATCTTGCAGAAGGAGGACTCTGAGGCGATTTCCAGTTCAGACAAGGAAACTGGGGTCTTGCTGGGTGGCAGGAAGCTTGTGATGGGGGAAGGGCAGGGCCAGGGTCATGGGAGGCTGGGGCGGGGGGGGGGGGGGCTTGCTAAGCCCACGGGCCGGGCTGGAGTGTTGGAGCTGCGCTGGGCGGGGTGGTAGTTGACTGGTAGCTGCCGTGGCTCTCCCAGGCCTGCGTCTCTTGGGGAACATGTCTGTCTGGCCCAGCGTGTTTGCAGCTTCCCCTGCCTGCTGTTCAGGGTGGGGTGGCGGCTCTGCACTTGTGCCTTTGGGGGGGGGGAGTCCCAGGCTGGTGTGGCGGGAGAGCTGAGGCTTGGGGGAGCTTGCCACGGGGTCCGGGGTGGGGTGGGGTCCTTGGGACAGCGGTAGGTAGACTTCCGGTCATCCCCCCCACTTCTCCCGGGGGCTCGGCCTCTGGCTCTGTGTAGGATTCCGGAGGTGCCAGGCCTCTCTAGGGAGCCCGGCTCCCGCCATGGTGTGGTGGTGGGGACGGGAGCCCAGTGCAGGGCTGGCCCTGGAGGAGGAGGAGGCTCGGGACGGGGGAGCCGGGCCTCCGCCGGAGGCTAGCGTGCCCGGACAACTGGGCTAGGGCCAGGCTAGGACCGAAGGTGCTCGAGGCAGGCTGTGGTGCCCTGCTGGTGGCTTCCATAACCATCCAGTCGGGCCACACCCTTCTAGAAGGGGCTTCAAAGACTGCTTGCCTCGCCTTTGTTAGAGCACACATTCCCTTAGGCCCCTGTGCACGCATAGATCGCCATCTGTCTACACGCCTTCCTGGCCGTGGTGATGGAGGGCAGGCGCATGCCCCAAGTCCCGCACAGACACGTACACACACCCTTACACGCATGCACGCGCGACACACCCATACAGACAGACACTGGCCAGGAGTCCTCTGTCATTTTGGCAAGAGGATCCCTGGCTGAGGAAGATTAGGGAGCCCGACTGTCGCCCCTGCACAGGCCACACCTGGGGGGGGGGCAGCAACATCACGACATGGCAACAGATGTTTACAAAGAAATGCAGAAAGCCGGGCGCTGGGGCTGGGAATGTGGCCTAGTGGCAGAGTGCTCACCTCGTATACATGAAGCCCTGGGTTCGATTCCCCAGCACCACATAGATAGAAAAAGCCAGAAGTGGCGCTGTGACTCAAGGGGCAGAGTGCTAGCCTTGAGCAAAAAAAGAAGCTAGGGACAGTGCTCAGGCCCTGAGTTCGAGCTCCAGGACTGGCAACAAAAAAGAAAAAGCCGGGTGCTAGTGGCTCAGGCCTGCGATTCTAGTTACTGAAGGAGGCTGAACTCTACAGATTGCGGTTTGAGGCCAGCGTGGGACAAGGAAATCTGCGAGACTCTTATCCCAATGAGCCACCAAAAAGCTAGACGTGGAGCTGTGGCTCAAGTGGTAGAGCGCCAGGCTTGAGTGAAAAAGCCGGGGGCCAGTGCCTAGGCCCCGAGTTCAAGCTCCAGGAACAAAGGGGCCAAAAAAAAAAGAAAGAAAAGGAATGCAGAGTTAGAGAACAGGGTGGAAGAAGGCAGCTTCCAGGAAGGGATGGGAACCTGTGTGACTGGTGGGAAGCCAGCCTACAGTCCACAGAAGAACGGGCTGCACCCGTGACGCTGCCGCGAGTCTGCCGCGTGTTCGGTAGCCCCCTCCGCCGTGGCTGGCGGGCTTGTCCAGCCAGCGGAGCCGCCTGGGAAGGAGCTGCTCAACGGAGGGCCGCGAAGACACCAAATAGGCCTGGCTCGCCTCTCCCGAGTCAAGTTGCGTGCCTTTTCCTCAGGAGCAATTTTCCAGAACCGTATTGACACAATGTCAGATTGCTCTCAGTAAGGACGGCTCGTGCGTGTGCGTGCGTGCGTGCGTGTGTGTGCGTGTGTGTGTGCGTGGGGGGTGAGCACGGCCGCGAGGGAGGTCGAGGCTGGGCGCTCTCGGAGCCCGCCTGGGCTCGGTCAGCGCCTCTGCCCCTCACCCCGCTGCGTTCTCCGCCTCTTTGCCATCAATCGCCCGTTTGTTCTGCGCCTGTGTGGGGTTAGCCAAGGAGAGGGACCTTTGGCGCAATCTGTTTTCTTGATCTTCCTGCCACTCACAAGTGCTATTTATACTTCGTCGTAGTAACCCATTGCTTGCCAACATGCGGGGAAAGCAAGTCTCCAAAGAAACACACATTCCCACACAAACAAAGGTGGTGGCGTCCCGCCTGGCGGGTCTTAATGGCATTTCTAGAAGGTTCCCAGCACATAGCCAGGGAGCACTAATCAATGGTTGAATGGAAACGTTGCTCTGGCAAGTGAAGGGGTAAAACCCATTGGGAACCCCGGGGTGGGGGTGGGGGGGCTCAGTTCTTCCCCCAAAACAAAGCTAGTTGGTTCAGGAAGAAAGCAAGACCTTGTCTGACATTTATTTGTTTATGGTTTATTTCTTGTGTGTATATATGTGCTTATTTATTTTTCTGCCAGTAGTGGCGTTTGAACTTAGGGCCTGAGTTCATCCTGCTCAGGGTTAGCACTCTACCACCTGAGCCTCACCTCTACTTGCGGCTGTGTGGTAGTTTGTGGGATGTGAGAGTTCATGGCCTCTCTGGGCCGGGTGGGCTTGGAACCACGTTCCTCAGCTCTCAGCCTCCTGTGTAGCTAGGGTGCCCGGTACCAGCTGCCTAGGAGACTCAGCCTCTCGAGTAGCGAGGAGGCCAGGTAGATGCGAGCTGCCTAGCAGACTCTCAGAAGTCTGCACAAGGAAAGGATTTAGAAATGTGGTGTTATGACTTTGGGTTTCATAATTCAAAGAAAACCTCCGGTCTTTTTCTTCCCTGTTCTTTGACAAATTATTATTCCCTGAAATGTAGGCTTTTTCTTCCTGCAATTTTCCCTTTCATTTCAGACAGCTGAGCTTTTAATTTTTTTTTTTTTTCCCAGAGCCACATCTCAGTCTCGGTGCTGAGGACAAGCACCATTTTTCTCTTGACTTTGTTTATCCCCTTGACCTTGCTTATCAGTGGGTGCCCTTTAATTGCTTTAATTGTTAATGCTTGGCTTCATTTTAATAATGTCATATGGGATACATCGTGGCTGCCACAGTGCTAGTGTCCTTTTGCAAAAATCTATTTATTTTTTGTTTATCTTGGTACCAAGGAATGGAACCCAGGGCCTCCTGCAGGCTAAGCAAGTATTCTACCACTAAGCCAGCTTCCCCGCCTACTGATGTTCTTCTCTTGTTTTTGGTGGGACTGAGAGTTTGACCTCAGGGCCTCGCGCCCTGGCTCCGAAACCTGGGGCCAGGGCCTCCGGCCCTGTCTCTCACCAGTTATGTTTAGGACGGGGTCTCATCTCCTGCCCAGGAGTGGGCCTGGGCTTCCATCTCTGCGTTCAGCTGTGCCCTGTCGAGTCTCACAGACACTGTCCGCCTGGGATGGCTTTGAACCTCCCTCTTCCCAGTGTAGCCCTCAGATAGCTTGGGGCGGAGGCAGGTGAATCCAGAAGCGTCTCTCAAGAACCTTTCTGCCTGGGTTGGCCTAGAACAACAAATCTCCGGATCTCAGCCTAGCCAGGATGACCTAGCGGAATGACCTAGCGGTAGCTGGCTATTGTGCTAACATCCTTTCCAAAGGTCTTAAACTGTGTGTGTGTGTGTGTGTGTGTGCGCGCGCGCGTGTGCACACACGCATTCATATGCCTGCTTGGGATTGAAGCCCAGGCCTGGTGCAAGCCGAGCAGGTACTCTGTCACGGAGCTCTATCACCAAGCAGGCGACGTTTGTGTCCTTAGTAACCCCACTTATTTTGGACCCCTGTGTCTTTCTGTGGTGCTGAGAATCAAACCCAGGGCCTTTCCAATGCTGGAGGAGGGCTTGGCCACCCCAGGCCACTCCCGGTCTAACGCCGGCGAGGGGGCGCTGGGGAGAGTCTGGGAGACGGCGGAGCCCCCTGGGCTCCCGGCCCAGGCCCGTCTGGCTGCGGAGCGCGAGCCCTTGACCACTGTGCCATGTGGCCGATATCTATTTGCCAGAACTCTATTAATTGGTGTGTCAGGACATCTGTGTACAATGGAAATTAATGTTCAGCCAGATGAGCGCCAGTGACCGTCTGCAGCGGGAGCATCTGAGCCGGGCGCTCCGAGCAGGGAAGGGGGGGGCACCAGAGCCCCCCGGGAGCGTGCTCAGGGATGGGTCATGAATTTGTAGTAGGGGAACGACCCCGAATGCTCACCACTGAAAAGGTACAATAGAAAGACAGCCAAGCTGGATGCCCGGGACAGACGCCTGCCACCCTAGCCACCCAGCAGGCTGAGACCTAAGGACCTCTGCCTCGAGCCAGCCGGGGCAGGAAGGTCTTGGTGACTCTTATTTTCAATGAAGCACCCAAAAAGCTCTAACTAAAGCTGTGGGTCAAGTGGTCGAGTGCCAGCCGAGGGACCGTGCGCAGGCCCTGAGTTCAAGCCCTAGGACTGGCTCAAAAGGAAGAAAAATTAAGAAAGCAAGAAAGTGACGCTTTCTCCCAGGGTTTGACAAAGACGTGGCTCTCATGCCGTGGACCTTGGTCCTCTCGGCACTTGCTTTATTCGTGGTGCGTCCTGAGCAGCTGTGTGAACAGCTGGCTGGTTCAGGCTCTGCGTCCCCTGTACAGAGTCCGGCCGGTCCCAGCCGGAGCATTAGTGGCGGCAGCGTCCCCCGGGAGCCGGCAGGGACCGCGGCTGTCCCCTGCACTTGGGCAGTCAGCTGATGGATCCTGGAAGCCTAGGGCAGCTCCCCTATCTTGGGGAAGAAGCTGCAGGCGCTGGGTTTTCTGGGCTGCATCACAGCAGGCTGGGAGCAGAGAGGACCAGGGTCGTTCCTCTCCACTATGCCGTGGAAGCCCCGCCGCTCCCAGCTCCTACCGCGTGGGGATGGCTGTCCTTTGCCGGTCAAGTGCGCTCGTTGTTGTTGTCCTTTTTATTTCTAGGCAGAGTCTTACTTAGAACCCAGCCCAGCCTGGAAGTCACGACGTAGTCCAGATCACCTTCCAACGCTTTGTATTTTTTATTGTTATTATAAAGGGGACGCACAGAGGAGTTACAGTGATATAAGTCAGTTAGGCATGTTTTTTAAAAAAATTGAATTTGATTTGAGCCACTAAGGCTTGAACCCTTGCTTAGGTGAGCTTTTTCTGCTCAAGGCTAACACTCTACGACTTGAGCCATGCCTCTATTTCTGGCTTTTTTGCTAGCTAATTGAAGATAAGAATCTAATGGACTTTCCTGCTCGGGATGGCTTGGAACTCCGATCCTCAGATCTTGAGTAGCTGGGATTACAGGCGTGAGCTAGTGGCACCTGGCTGGTGGCGGGGGGTGGTGGTGGTGGTTACAGTTCCGTTTTTACAGTGTTTAAGGCTTATTTGAAGCATGCCTCATCTCATGCTTTCGTGTGATAGTAATTTAATCCTGTCCCTAAGTATCCCTTTTCTTCTGCATTCAGTGGAGTCCAGCGAAAGTTGTGTTTAGTTTTGCTGATGTTGTATCTCACGTCTCAGGTTTCAAAGGAAAGGCTTCCATACCCGTTTGCTGGCACTCTACCACTGGAGCCACATCTCCATTTCTGGCCTTTTGGGGGTCAATTGGTTGTGGGTTTTTTTTTTTTTTTTTTTCTTTGGCCAGTCCTGGGCCTTGAACTCAGGGCCTGAGCACTGTCCCTGGCTTCTTTTTGCTCAAGGCTAGCACTCTGCCACTTGAGCCACAGCGCCACTTCTGGCCGTTTTCTGTATATGTGGTGCTGAGGAATCGAACCCAGGGCCTCATGTATACGAGGCAAGCATTCTTGCCACTAGGCCATATCCCCAGCCCCCCGGCTCATTATTTAAAACAGAAACAACCACAAAAAGAAAATCAGGTGTAGGACTAGAACAAGCTAAAGGCCCAAAGTTCAATCCCCTCTACCACTCGAACAAACCCAAACAAGCCAAGGAAAAACCCTCAGCCACAGCCTGTAAACAGAGACGTGAGTCTGCGGCGTCTGGGTTCTGTACCTCAAGTCAGCACTTTTTCTCAGTTCCGAAGCGAGAACCCTTTCTGGGGGAGATGTTCAGAGCGCCAGCGGCAGCCTCGGTCGGTCTCCAGGGCGGGGAGAGAGTGACTTCTCTCTGTCTGCCCGATTGCCTGCATGTCCGTCCTGTGCACCATTTTACTTCTTCAATTAATGAGGAAAATCAATTTTAGTCCATCGCAAAATATGCTGCCACATGCAAGACTCACCCTTACTACAGCAACCTTCTCTTCAACACATTTTATTTTCCTCTATTATTATTTTTAGAGATTTGCATTCCTATTCTCCTGGTAGTGCTGGGATTAAACTCAGGGCCTGGTGTTTAGCAGGCGAGTTACCTACAGCTTCAGTTCTGGAAGTGCTTGTTTTTATAAACAATATCCCGAGGAACCATTTAGAATGAGTATTTGGAGCCTAGTGCTGGTGGCTCACACCTGTAGTCCCAGCCGCTCAGGAGGCTGAGATCTGAGGATAGCAGTTTGAAGCCAGCCCAGGAAGGAAAGCCTGTGAGACTCTTATCCCAATTAACCACCAAAAATCCAGAAGTGGAGCTGTGGCTCAAGTAGTAGAATGTCAGCCTATGAAAAGCCATGGGGCAGCACCCAGGCCTTGAGTTCAAGCTTCAGTACTGGCACACGTGCACACACACACACACACACACACACACACACACACACACACAATGTATTCAGGTCTGTATGATCTTCATCCATCATCTCCGTTATTTTTTATTGGATTTATGTTTAACAGTAGTTCTTTCCTTCTCTTTCTTTATCTTTTTTGCCACTTTTGGGGCTTGGACTCAGGGCCTGAGCACTGTCCCTGACTTCTTTTTGCTCAAGGCTAGCGCTCTGCCACTTGAGCCACAGCGCTACCTCTGGCTGCTTTCTGTATATGTGGTGCTGGGGAATCGAACCCAGGGCTTCATGGCAAGCACTCTACCACTAGGCCATATTCCCAGCCCCCTCTTTCTTTTTTCTTTCTTCCTTTTTCTTCTTCCTTTCATTCTCTTCCTTCTTTCTTTCCCCTTCCCTCCTTTTTCTTTCCTTTCCTTCCTTTCTTCCTGTTTCTTTCTTTTTTCCTTCCTTCTCCCTTCCCTTCCTTCTTTTTCTTGTACTGATACTTGAACTCAGGGCCTTATACTCTTGCTCAGCTTTTTGCTCCGGGCTAGTGCTCTGCCTCTAGGGCGTTCCTGTTTTCTGCTAGTTATTTCGCTGTAAGAGTCTCTCGGATTTGTCCGCCCAGGCTGGGTGTGAGCAGAGATGTTCAGATCTCAGCCTCCGGAGCAGCCAAGATCACAACCCTGAGCCATTGGCACTTGGCTGTTATTTGACATGGGAAGAGCAGTATTGCTTTAGTTTGGGGTTCTTGGGTGGAGGGTCTAGAGGTAGGGATGTCCCTCAGGGCTCTGCGGCTGCGATGGCTGAGCCTCCATCCCTCGTCTGGGCTGGAGCTCTGGGCGTCTCTCCTGGGGGAAGGTAGGGCCGCCGGGGGGACCTGGCGCTGTTGTGGACCTGTGTCCTTGGGGCATGTCAACTGGGCCCGGGGAAAGTCCACTGTCACCCTGGGCTTTTCACCTGACCAGGGGGTCCCAGGCCACCCTGCTGGGCTCCGCATGCCCCCCCCCCGCCCCCCATCCCAGCCAGCTGCTCTGGGAGGCTGGCGAGCCGACTTCGTGCACGCAATACCCACATGCAATGCGTGGGGGGGTACGGAACCCCGATGATCCAGGAACTACTCAAGGAGGCCGGGCAACGAGACGGTTGTGTTTTACAGCTGAGGAAACGGAGGCGCCATGAGATGAGGCCACCTGAGCAAGGCCACCCAGCTTGGGGGGAACTGAGTGGCCCCCGACCTGCTGGACCCCAGGGCTGGGCTGGACCCCCACAGAGCGTAGACCCCAGGGCCACTTGCTGATGCCGAGGCTGGCTGCCCTACAAGGACCTGCCGTCTCGCGTGTCCATGTCTCTGAGCAGCTGTGGGGCCGGGACTGTGGGACTCAGGGACTGTGCTTCCTGAAGAGAAGCTTAGAGAGGCAACATGGCTGTTGAAGGTCAGGCAGGGACCACGTGGCCTGGGGCCTACCTGCACCACTCAGAGACTGCTGTGTGTGTGTGTGTGTGTGTGTGTGGTGTGCAAGTACTAGGTCTTGGACTCTCACTTAGCTTTTTTTTTTCTTCTGCCAGTCCTGAGGCTTGAACTCAGGGCCTGAGCACTGTCCCTGAGTTCCTTTTGCTCAAGGCTAGCGCTCTGCCCCTTAAGCCACAGCACCTGTTCTGGCTTTATCTGTGATGAATTGGAAATTAATCACAAGCTTTTCTTCCTGGGCTGGCTTCAAACTGCCATCCTCAGCTCTCAGCCTTTGTAGGCGTGTGCCACTGGTGCTGGGCTTCATTTAGCTTTTTTTTTTTTGGTCAAGGCTGGTGCTTTACCACTTAAGCCACAACCCCACTTTGGAGACTGTCTTCTTTATTTTATTGTGTCGGTACTGAGGCTTGAATTCAGGGCCCTGGGCATTGTCTGAGCTTTTTCTCTCTAGTCTTGTGCTCTATCACTTGAGTACCTCTACTTCCAGCTTTTTAATTAATTCAATTAATTAGTTAATTGGAGAGGAGTCTCACAGACTTTCCTACCAGGGCTGGCCTTGAACCGTGATCCTCAGATCTCAGCTTTCTTAGTAGCTAGCATTACGGGCGTGAGCCACCAGCACTGGCTTATGACCAACCTCTTTTACGATCAGCTTATCCGAAATATTTAAGCCCCAATGCTCTACTTGCCTGTGGGGGTTCACATACCTCCTCTGCCCTTGGCAAGAAGAGGGCCCCGCCCACTGGCCTGCGGCAGCAGTCGCAATGACTGAGCCCTCAGGGACTCGCTGGCATCCTAGGTTCTAACCTCTCTGCCTTCTTGGAGGCAGTGCCTCATTTTCATTGGGTTCTGGGGCTCTTCTTGGGCATGGCCCTTGCTGGCATCTGACCACGCACTGCCCCTGGGTTTCTGCGATGCCCTGTGGACCACGGGGTCACGGGAAGGGGCGTGGCGACCACAGGCTGGGTCTGAGAATGACAGTCGCTAGGGCCCCACGCTGTTCAGCTCCCCTGGCAGCTCCCCCCCCCCCCCCCCGCCGTCAGGGTCAAGCAGAGCATCCGGGCATCTGCACCCAGGCGGTGCTCTGCAGGGTAGGGCCGGTGCCTCTGTTTGAATGTGGAGGTCAAGGGATCTACTCTGCAGGAGGTGGATCCCTTGTGATCTTTTGTGCCTCAACTGAAATGGATCCAGCAGAAAACAAAGCAGCTGTTGGTGTTGGAGGGCAGGTTTCTCACCTCAGACAGTAGCCCCCCCCCGGCCCCCCAGGGCAGATGCTGTGGCCAGAGCCCAGATTTCAGGGCAGTGTTGGGCTGTCCCTTCTCTCCTTTGCCTTCACTGGTTGAGGCCTGAAGGTTCTCTTGGAAGAGGTAACTGGCTTTCACCAAAGGCCTGGGGGTGTCCTGGGGTATGGCCTTTGGAGCAGACCTTCCAGCCCCCCTAAACTGTCACTGCAAAACTCTGACAAACAGCTGTGGCCATTTCCTGAGGAAAATGGAGCCCTCCTTTGTAGGTTCCTTGGTAACCAACCTAAGACTTGATGATACAGATTTTGTTCCTGGCTGCACATCCCAGCAGTTCCCGTGCGAAGGCGTTTGTCCGTCCACATGTTTCTTTTTTAACATCTACCTTGTGTACGGACTCACGCAGAGCCCCGTGCCCTGTGCGGAAATGCATGGTGTGGGGTGGGCCTTAGCGACGTGGGAAAAGAGATATTTCCAGAACATTCTCCTGCAGGGAGAAAGCAAAGCGCCTTAGGATGTGTCACAGCCCACACTCCTTGGAAACACCTGGCTGGGTCCTGTGGCTCCGGGGGCTGGCTCACTCTGCCTCCCCCATTCTGGAAGGAAGGAAGTTGTCTAGTGTTCCATCTGCTGTTATTTCTGCCTGTCCTGAGCCTTCTGTCCTGGAGCGAGCACAGAGGGACAATGTCCTAGGTCTTTTTGTCTCAGTGCAGGTCACTGGGGCACCTCAGGGCAGAAAGACCCCACTGTAGCCTTCTCAGGGCCGACACCTCTCCTAGCCGTCAGGGGACATGCAGAGACCCCCGGCCTCCCACCACGGGCGGCCATCTTCCTGACCCCCTCTCTCCCCCTTCTCTGTAGATGATCCCTCCTGACCAGGAGCTGCTGGTGTGGTATGGGAACTCGCACAACACCTTCCTGGGCATCCCGGGTGTGCCCGGGCTGGAAGAGGAGCAGAAGAAGAACAAGCATGGTAGGTGATCCTCAGGGGGCCACGACGATCAAGAACTACGGAGGGGGAAGAGGGTGATGAGCGGGGAGCCCTTTGGCCTCAGGGGACCACTGTTCAACCTCCAGTAGCTTCTTGCAGATGGGGATCTACCACCCCATGTG
The DNA here is from genome assembly GCF_023159225.1 of Perognathus longimembris pacificus. Lineage (NCBI taxonomy): Eukaryota > Metazoa > Chordata > Mammalia > Rodentia > Heteromyidae > Perognathus > Perognathus longimembris. The sequence goes on from NC_063161.1 coordinate 158,016,674, forward strand.
GCTGATACGCCCGTAGCCAGCATGGTGGGGGTGGGGGGAGTCAGTCTGGATTTTCAGCCCTGCTCAGCTGCTGGAGGGCAGGTGAGGGAGACCCTAGAGGGGCAGTGGGGCGAGGCAGGAAATGACAGCAAGACATCAAGAGTCCGTCAGAGCTGTAGTTCTGTGCCATCTTAGGAAGGGCTCTGTGCCTCAGTTTCTTCATCTGTAACCTCCAAGTCCTGCTGCTCTGCAGCAGGGCAGAGAAAGCCCGGTGGGTGCTGTGTTCCGGGGCACTGCCCACCACCACTGGCTCAAGGCCTAGGTCTGCCACACTAGCTGGTTCTGGTGGGGAAGAGATGAAAACCTTTGATGGCATCTTTGGATTGTCGTTACTTTGAGAGCCAGGGGCTCACGAGCTACTCCCGCTCCCTGTTCACGGGGGCCTTGCTCTGTGGCAAATGTTCTACCCTGATTTCTCTGAACTTTAGACACAGGGAGCAATGCTATACTATTCCATTTCCTCAATGAGTAAACTGAGGTGCAGCCCCCCTCCCCCTCCAGAGTGAGCACCCCACATTTTGAGTATGAGTGTGCTGGTCCTGGGGCTTGAACTCGGGCCTGGGTGTCCCGCCATCTTTCCACCCCGGGTTGATGCCCTTTGGTGGTTCATGGGAGACGAGAGTCCCGCGGGCTTTTTCCCAGCCAGGCTGGCTTCGAACCACCACGCTCGGGTTGGCTTGCGGGCGGGAGCCACCCACCGGCGCCCGCTAGAAGTGTGCGCCTTTCAGATGAGACGGGGCTGAGGCGGCGTGGGGTCCCCTCGCGGTTCCCCCAGGCCCGGGCGGGGCGGGGAGGCGCGGGGCGCGCGCGGGGGGCGGCGGGCGCGGTTCTAACGGGCTGCCCTTCTCCCCCCCCCCCCCGCCACCCAGAGGACTTCCACCCCGCGGACTCGGCGGCGGGCACCGCGGGCCGCATGCGCTGCGTCATCTGCCACCGCGGCTTCAACTCCCGCAGCAACCTGCGCTCGCACATGCGCATCCACACGCTGGACAAGCCCTTCGTGTGCCGCTTCTGCAACCGCCGCTTCAGCCAGTCGTCCACGCTGCGCAACCACGTGCGCCTGCACACGGGCGAGCGCCCGTACAAGTGCCAGGTGTGCCAGAGCGCCTACTCGCAGCTGGCCGGCCTGCGCGCCCACCAGAAGAGCGCGCGCCACCGGCCGCCCAGCGCCGCGCTGCAGCCGCACTCGCCCGCGCTGCCCGGCGCGCCGCACGCGCATGCGCCCGCGCTCGCCGCCGCCGCGGCCGCCGCCGCCGCCGCCGCGGCCGCCGCCCACCACCTGCCGGCCATGGTGCTGTGAGCGCACGCGCACGCGCACGCGCCCGGGCCCCCCGCCGCGCACGCGCCCCCCCCCCGCGGGGGCACGCCCCCTCCCGCGGGGCACGCCCCCCTCCCTCGGCGGACTCCACCTCCCGGCTGCGGCCTCGGCGCGTCGCCCCGCCGGGGTTCCCGGGCCCGCGCGCTTCGCCCCAGGTCGCCGACGGGGGAGTAGGGCGTCGGGGCGACGTCCCTATTCCCAGCCGCAGGGGCCCTGCCTCCCCGCATGGAAGGAGAGAGGCCGGGGTCGGCTTTGCAGAGTTGGGGGCCTGGGGGGGAGGGGTGGATGAGGGGCGCCAGCGAGGCCCTGCCTGGGCCTTCTTGGGGTCACCTGCCCCCCCCCTCCGTCCCCCCCGCTCCCGGACTGGATGGGTGCGCCAGGCAGGTGGATGGCGAGGGCACGCGTGGGCCAGGCCCGGCCCCGCGTGGAGCCGCGCTGACATCCGGCCCGGGAAGGGGAAGGAGGAGGGCGGCAGGTGGGCTGCTGCCCCCCCCATCCTGATCCCGGGGTTCCGTCCGCTCCCCCGCCCTGCAGTCATTTCCCAGCCTCCTCCCAGGGCGTTTTGTAAAGAAACTATAATAATATTAATTAAAGAAAGTATAAGATGTATAGAGTTTTCCAGAAAAGTGTGTTCTACTTCCAGAAAATGGTCACTTTAAACTTTGTAAATATTTATCTAAAATGATATTTACAAAACTGTGATATATATTATTTGGTTGTATATGTATAACTGTAAATACATTTGTACCTCTCTTGTATTCTAAAAAAAATAAAAATTACTTGGAACATTTATCGTTTTTGGCAGTGGGTTGGGTCTTCTGTGCTGATCCTAGGGTTTGAACTCACGGCCTGGGAGGGACTGTCTTTGAGCTTCTGGGGCTCCAGGCTAGCACTCTTGCCATTTGAGCTACGGCTCCGCTTCCAGCTTTTGCGTGGTTAATTGGAGATAAGAGTCTCAATGGACTCTCTTGCTCTGGCTGGCTTCACACTGTGGTCCTCAGATCTCAGCCTCCTGCACGGCTCCAGGCTCGAGCCACCTGTGCTTGGCTGAGTTTACACCTTTGTCCACAGGAGAAAGAAATGTAGGTCCCGGGGGCCTGGAAGGCTTAGAAGGACTGTCTTGCCGTCCCAGGGTGAAATTCCCACTGTGTGGCTGCTTCCCAGCCCACGTGACTGCATCAGAGCCCAGGCCAAACGTTATGTGTGAATCGTGGAAGCAGCGAGGCAGATTTCTCTTGGTTTCCAGTGACTTGGAGATGGGTGCCCTGCTTTATTACTTCCCAAAGTTTTTGCTTATGAATTCTTATTTCCAGGGCCCACTTTGGGAGGATGCAAGCAGCCGGCAGGGGTGTGTGCGATGACAATGGTGTCCTCCACAAGTCTCCAGGTGTTCTGGGTATCCATTCAGACTCACCTTAACGAACACCAGGAGTAGGGCTAGGGGGCTGTCCTCCCCAGCTTAGAGCAATGTAGGGTGTGTGTGTGTGTGTGTGTGTGTGTGTGTGTGTGTGTGTGTGTGTGTTGGCACCAGTGGTTCATGTCTATAATGTCTATGATCCTACCTATTCAAGAGACTGAGATCCCAGCGATCATGATGGAAATAGTCCAGGCAGGGAAGTCCTTGAGAGTCCTATCTACAGTTAGCCACAAAAAGCCAGAAGTAGAGGCATGGCTCAAGTGGCAAAACACCAGCCTTGAGTGAAAAAGCTAAGGGACAGTAGTACCCTGTCCCTGAGTTTAAGCCCTGTCCTGGCAACACACACACCACCACCACCACAACAACAACAACAGTGCCACTGCAAACATCTACTTGTTGAGTCTCTCAATGGGTAATCTCCATTCCTAAAGAAAGGCTCGCAGAGTCAGACTTCACAGAAACCAGTAGGGTCTTTGAACAAAAGCCTAATTTGTTCTCTATAGGAAATTCTGCTCTGCAGAGTCTCAGCAAACAGGTCCCAGGGACCACATGCAGGCTACCGAACCCACCTGGTGGCAGTGTGTGGTCACTGCAGCTGGGGGTGCCTTGGATGTGAGGTCTGACCTGCCTTCATGCAAGTGCCCTCTTGTGAGTTTCCCTCCCTCCCTCCCTCCCTCCCTCCCTCCCTCCCTCCCTCCCTCCCTCCCCCCTCTTTTTCTCTTTCTTTCTGCCAGTCCTGGGGCTTGAACAAAGGGCCTGGGAATTGTTTCTGAGCTTCTTTTTGCTCAAGGCTAGCACTCTACCACTTGAGCCACAGCACCACTTCCGGCTTTTTCTGTGTATGTGGTGCCGAGGAATGGAACCCAGGGCTTCATGCACGCTAGGCGAGCACTCTACCGCTAAGCCACATTCTCAGCCCTTCTTTTCTCTTTTTGTGCCATGGGCTTGAACTCGGAGCCTGGATGTGATCCCTGAGCTTTTTTTTTGGGCTCTAAAGCTGGCACTCTACCACTTCCAGCCTTTGAGTAGTTGGTTGGAGATAAGCGTCCCATGGACTTTCTTGCCTGGGCCGGTTATGAACTTCCATCTTTAGATCTCAGCCTCTTCAGCAGCTAGGATGACAGTTGTGAGCCACCAGCGGCCGCAGTCTCTGTGTCTGATAGGGGAGGTTGCAATAAATAAACAAGTAAGTAAATTCAAAGACAAGACATGAAACAGTATCCAGTGGGAAAAGAGGGGTTGGTCAGAAAATTATTCATGACAAGGAGGTGAGGGACGCCTTCCCCGAGGAAGGCAAAGATAGCAGAGGAGGCGCCAGCTAAACAGAGATCTGGGAGAGGAGGCTCCCCGCCAAGAAAGCCCAAAGCTAAGCGATCAGGGGTGGTAGTGAGGGCCGTGCTCCTGGAGTGGAGGGGGGCCAGAGTGTCTGGCTGCAGTGTGGTGAGGGCTAGGCGGAGCGTTCAGAGGAAAGCGAGGGCACAGACAGCCAGGGACGCCACAGCGATGAGTTTGGATTTTATTCTTAGTGTAAAGGGAAGTGTGCCAGACTGTTTTAAGCAGGAAAGTGATTTAATAGGATCTGTGTCTTAAAAGCTCCCTCTGGCTGCTGATGGAGTTTGGATGGTGTGTGTGTGTGTGTGTGTGTGTGTGTGTGTGTGAAGGAGGGGACACACGTGGAATTAGGAAGGCAAGCTAGGAGGTCACTGTAGTTGCCCTAGTGAGAGATGAGACCAACAGATCTCTGTGGAGATTGTTAGAGGAGGGATAGAAGCCTGGGGCTGGCAGCCATCTGCTATGCGGTTTAGTCCTTTATGGGCCTCCATTTTCTCCTCTGTAAACAGGAATCCACAAAGGCAACCCTGCCACAAGCTTGGTGAACCTGAGTACTGGGAAGATGAGCTGGGTTCGAGTTATGTCCCTCCCCCAGGGTATGAACCCGAGTGGTGTCGGGACTACATCCCCTTTGGTCTAGAACACACTACTACCCAAATCCTTGTTCCAGAGCTGCCCAGGCTCAGAGCTGCTGTGGCTCAAAGGACACAGTCGCCCTCTTATGGCCACAGCTGGGCTCAAGATAGTCAGGTCCCTTAGATGCACTAGCAACTTCCTCCTGGCAGGGAGGAGAGCAAAGTTCTAGCTGCTCACTTAACTTTGTGATAGGGTTGGCTTTTCCCTCCCTCCCTCCCTCCCTCCCTCCCTCCCTCCTTCCCTTTCATTTTTTTGGTGCTGGTTCTCAGGCTTGAGCTCAAGGCTCGTGCTTTACCACTTAAGCCACAGCTCCACATCCAGCATTCTTTTTTTTTTTTTTTTTTTCTGGTTAATTGGAGCTAAGTTCCATGGACTTATCTGCCTGGGATGACTCTGAGCCGCCATCCTCAGGTCTTGGTCAGCAGTTAGGATTAGAGGTGTAATAAGTCACCTGACCTGGGTTATTTGATTTTTCCTTCGAATATCTGTTTGCTGCCCACTTTTCAGGGTAAGAGAACGCAGTGGGCAGTAGAGAGTAGGGAAAGGGGGCCAGGGAAATGGCCTTGCTATAAAATAGGAGCGGAGGTAAAATCACATGGATGACACCTGTCCATCCACTGCCCAATCCTCAGAACGGTGCAGGGCATGCAATTCAGTGTCCTGAGTGAATACAGAGGAAGATCGCTGCAGGAAGATCTTTGTCTTGCCCGCGCACTTGACTTTTCAATCATATGTACCTGGCGTGCAAGGTTTGGTCGGCTCTCTCTCTCTCTCTTTGTTGGGTTTGAACTCAGGGCGCTGTCCCCGAGCTTTTTCCACTCAAGGGGTAAATCAGCTCAAACAGCACCAGTTGAGGGGTGTCTTCCCAGCGCACGGGTGACTCACTTGCCAACAGTCAATATGGCAACGAAGCGCCCTCCGTCCCTGCGGGTGAACGCCAGGCTCGCCAGCAGTCAACATGGCGGCGAGGCCCTGCGTTCCCATTGGCTACTACCGCCCCGAAGCCCCGCCTCTCGGGAAACCCGCCCGGAGTTTCGGGAGCCGCAGCGTCCGTCGGCTCCCAGGCGCACCGCGCCTGCGCAAGCCGTTGGCGGCGCCAAGATGGCGATGGAGATGAGGCTGCCCGTGGCCCGCCGGCCTCTCAGCGAGAGCCTGGGCCGCGACTCGAAGAAACACCTGGTGGTGCCGGGGGACACGATCACTACGGACACGGGCTTCATGCGGTACGTGGGGTACTTGGGGTGGGGGGTGTGGGGGACGGACCCGGGGCCGCGGGGAGGGCGGGCTCGCTGCACGTGGCCTGCCGCCCGCCCGGGAAGCTGGGCATCCAGTCCCTCAGCATCCTTCTGTCTGCCTCTACCCCGCCCCCCCCCCCCCCAAATGCTGAGATCCCAGGTGTGCACCACGGCGCCGCCTGGCAAGAAAAAAAAAAAAAGGGCTTGGTTTTGAATCAGCTACTATTTGGCCCTTAGGGCACACACGGCTGCTTTGCATCCATTTAGGTGCACACACTTTGCACCTCGGAGCAGAACAGGATGCGGGACTAAGAGGGCCAGAACTGGAGTCCCGGCCCTGCTGCAGTGTTGTCAGCTCCTGCTGCTTCCGGGTCAGTGAAAACAGTAGCTGTTTAATACCAGGTTAAATGAGATAACAACAACAAAAAAAAAGTCGCAGAATCCATCATTAATAATGGTCGACTACACTACTGATAGTTCAGTACTGGTGGGCTTTTCTTTTTCTTTTTTTTTTTTTGGCCAATCCTGGGTTTGGACTCAGGGCCTGAGCACTGTCCCTGGCTTCTTTTTGCTCAAGGCTAGCACTCTACCATTTGAGCCATAGCACCCCTTCCAGCTTTTTCTATATATGTGGTGCTGAGGAATCGAACCTAGGGCTTCATGTATGCAAGGCAAGTGCTGTACCAGTAGGCCACATTCCCAGCCCCCTTGTTTTGATTTTTATGAACATAAATAAGGAGGGCTACAACATTTGTATCTTGCCCTTACAGCTTTTAGTTTCAGATTATTGGATATTAGAATTTAGGATTCATTCTACATTCTTTGGACCTAAATTTTGTGCAACTGGGGTATAACTGGGGTGTAAAAATCTCTGTCCTGATGGAATTTATTTAACGGGGAGAGATGATTAATAAACAGTAAACACAGGTTGGGTACTGGTGGCTTATACCTCTAATCCTAACTACTCAGGAGGCTGAGATTTGAGGATTGAGGTTCAAGGCCAACCTCAGCAGCAAAATTGGGGAGACTTATCTCCGGTTAATCAACAAAAGGCTGGAAGTGGAGGTGTGGCTCAAGGGGTATAGCACCACTTGAGCAAAAAAGCTAAGGGACAGCACCCAGGCTCTGAGTTCAAACTCTACCACTTGAGCCATAGCACCACTTCTGGCTTTTTCTGTTTTGTTTTGTTTTTGCCAGTCCTGGGCACGGGGCCTGAGCACTGTCTATGGCTTCTTTTTGCTCAAGGCTAGCACTCTGGAGCCACAGCACCACTTCTGGCTGTTTTCTGTATACATGGTGCTGGGGAATTGAACCCAGAGCTTCATGTATGCGAGGCAAGCACTCTTGCCACTAGGCCATATTCCAAGCCCCCTTTTTAAATTTTTATTTGTGTGTGTGTGGGGGGGTATACTGGGGTTTGAACTCAGGGTCTTGTGCTTGCTAGGCACTTGAGCCATACCTCCAGCTCTGTTTGCTTGAGGTTGTTTTTCAGAGTTCTTGTGCCTTTTTGCATTTTCTCCTGTCCTCATGACCCTGGCATCGCCGGGATCACAGAGGTGAACCACACCTAGCTTATTTGGAGTCCTACTACCCGCCCCCGCCCCCCCCCCACCAGGGGGGCTGGTCTCAAATCTTGATGCTCCTGATCTCTGCCTCTCTGCTTGTGAGTGACTGGCCTTAATCATCACATTGCTGATGGGAGAGGTGACCCGCAGTGTGACACTGGAACCCTGTGCTGTCTCGCAACAGAGGTCATGGAACGTACATGGGGGAAGAAAAGCTCATTGCGTCTGTGGCTGGCTCTGTGGAGAGAGTGAACAAGCTGATCTGTGTGAAAGCTTTGAAAACCAGGTGAGGACAAGTACAGCAGTGCCTCCCTTGGTTCCTCCCCCTTGTCCCTGTCCACCTGCCTTCTGCCCTGGTCAGCTGGAGGTCTCCCAGTGAGTGCTACTAGAGGCAAGGTGGTGGAGGTGAGTTTAGCAGTGGTCATTGCAGCTACCCTAGGTCCCCTGACCGACCATAGCATGACCTAGCCAGAGGGCCTCTGTTGGAATTCATGGAACATGCATGGAATGTACTAGAAGTGCTCACTAATAGTCTCAGAAGGGAAGTCAGGGGAGTTGGTGTGGACATTGAGGGACAAGCAGGGGCCCAGCTGGCCAGATTGTTGGTCTGTCCGGTAGCCATGGTGAGCCTTTGGCTTCCACTGTGACCCAGGGAGCCACTGGCAAAGCGGGGGAGAAGGTGAGGGCTGTGGTCTGATTTCGGTTATTTTGTGGGCTTGTACCGGGTCTTGAATTCAGGACCTTGCGCTCTTGATGTGCTTTCTTGCTTCTCACAGCTGGCTCCCTTGAGCCATGCCTCTCTTGCCCTGGGTAGCTTCGAAGGCCAGTCCTCCAGGTCTCGGCCTCCTGAGTGGCTAGGATTACAGGCGTGAGCCGCCAGTGCCTGGCTGACTTAGAGGTCTAGTGTTGTTGATGCTATGCGGAGATGGAAGCAGGATGGGGCAGGTTTAGGGACATGGGTTAGGGAACTGTGATGGGAACCGGTGGCAGCTCGGCCTGGAGGGGCAGCACAGTGGTGGTGTACTTTGCTTCCCATTGCCACACATCCCTGCAAATCCGGGGGCAGGGCAAGGCAGGGCAAGAGCGAAGCTACAGGAACTACTTGGCCCTTGGTGATGTGTGTGCGGGTCTCGTGCTAGTTCCCCTGCATCTCTAATGGTGCTCGCGTTGTGAGAAAGCCCGCTGGCTCATGGACGTCTTCTGTTTTGTGTTTCAGATACAACGGTGAAGTGGGAGACATTGTAGTGGGCAGAATCACAGAGGTAAAGCCGATGTTGTAAACGTTGCAGAGGCAGGCAAACTGGTGGCGTAGGAGCCTTTGGCTGTGGTGTGGCCTCCGTTGAGTTCATTGGTTGCTTAGGGTGTGAGCTGCCCGGGAGTGTGTGTCTAGGTGTGACTCTCGCTCCTAGGTTCAGCAGAAGAGGTGGAAGGTGGAGACTAACTCTCGGCTGGACTCAGTCTTGCTGCTTTCGTCCATGAACCTGCCTGGAGGCGAGCTGGTAAGGGCCTCGAGGGGTCTAGAATGGCGCAGGTGGCCAGCGGGAGCTGCTCAGGGGCTTTGCTCTGGGACTGTTTTGCTTCGGGTCAAGGTCGCTGTTCCTGTGGGCTGCGAGGTGCGCGGCCTGCCCCCGCCTCCCCACACGTGCAGCCCCTGGCTTGGGTGAGAGGTCCTTAGGTCCCGAGGCTGATCATTTCTCCCTTCGCTCCATAGGCGTCCCACCGCGCAGGTGCGCCTCCAGGAGTTTTCTTGAGATTAAGTTTTGGTGAGGTGAATGACAGGTATTCCAGACAGCTGTAGCCTTTTGTGCACTACCTGCCTCCGTTCAGCCTGTGTTACAGACAGGCGCTCTGTGCTGGCTCCTGTGGGAAATGCCAGGAGCTCCCAGGCTGACAGGGCTTGGAGATCACTGAGCCACAGTAAACAAACGTGTGCTGCACCAATGATTAATTCCAGAGAGGAGCTCGTAGGAGAGACTGGTGTTGGAGTTGGTTGTTGAAGGATGGGCGGAATTAAATGAGTTTGGGGAACTATGTGGGCCCAGAGCAGGGCCGGTGGGAGCAGGAGCTGTCACAGAAGGGGAGGTGGAAGGGCTGGCTGAGCCTGAGGGGTTCAGGGAGCAGGCCAGGCATTTGAATCTTGCAGGGAGGGAGGAGGAGGGGGAGGGCGGGGCTTCCTCTGTGGACTGTCTTGATCAGCCTCCTCCCCCTCCTCCGGCCCTCCTGTTGAAATGTCAAGGTTGACTTCAGAGATCCCAGGAAGCGAAAGCCAGAAGCCGTGAAGGAGCTCTCTGAGGACCTGGCTCGTGTAACAGGGTTGTTTTTTTGTGTCTTTCAGAGGAGGAGATCTGCAGAAGATGAGCTTGCCATGAGAGGCTTCTTGCAGGAAGGGGACCTCATCAGTGTATCCTGCACCTTGTGTTCCAGCCTCCTCCTGTCGTGTCCCCCCTCCCCAACGGGCAACGGGGATTCCTTTATGTCTTCTGTGACAGGAGGGACTTAGTGCTCGTAGGCACTTGCATCGAGTGTGTAGGGCTCTGCGGTGGCCTTCTGGTTTTTCCTTTTTGTATGTGTGCCAGTACTGAGACTTGAATTGGTCTCTGAGTGTTGTTGGTTTTTTTGGGTTTTTTTTTTGCCAGTCCTGGGGCTTGGACTCAGGGCCTGAGCACTGTCCCTGGCTTCTTTTTACTCAAGGCTAGCACTCTGCCACTTGAGCCACAGAGCCACTTCTGGCCGTTTTCTATATATGTGGTGCTGGGGAATCGAACCCAGGGCTTCATGTATACAAGGCAGGCACTCTTGCCACTAGGCCATATCCCCAGCCCTCTCTGAGTGTTTTTGCTCAAGACTGGCAATCAACTACTTGAGCGTCCATTTCTTTTTTTTTTTTTTTTTTTTTGGCCAGTCCTGGGCCTTGGACTCAGGGCCTGAGCACTGTCCCTGGCTTCTTTTTGCTCAAGGCTAGCACTCTGCCACTTGAGCCACAGCGCCACTTATGGCCATTTTCTGTATATGTGGTGCTGGGGAATCGAACCCAGGGCTTCATGTATACAAGGCGAGCACTTTTGCCACTAGGCCATATCCCCAGCCTTTGAGCGTCCATTTCTTGTGTGTGTGTGTGTGTGTGTGTGTGTGTGTGTGTGTGTGCGTGTGCGTGCGCGCATGTGCACCAGTCCTGGGGCCTTGGCATTGTTGCTGAGTTTTTGTGCTCAAGGCTAGTGCTCTACTACTTTGCACCACAGTTCTCCCTCTGGCTTTTGGTACTTGATTGGAGTCACACAGACTTTCCTGTCTGGGCTGGCTTTGAAACATGATCCTTAGACCTCAGCCTAGAACTACAAGTAAAAGCTACCACCTGCTGGCTTGTCCTTTGGTGTATGCATGCATGAGTGTGTCTACCTGCCAGTACTGGGCTTGAACTTGTCCTTGTACTGTCTTAGCTTTTATGCTCAAGGCTGATGCCTTAGTTCTGGCTTTGTTGCTGGATAATTGGAGATAAGAGTCTCTCAGAGTTCTCTGCCTGGACTGGCTCCGAACCTTGATTTCAGTCTTCTGAAGAGCTAGGATTACAGGTGTGAGCCACTGGTGCCAGGCTTCTCTGCCTCCTTATTTCAGGAAGACTTCTTGCTCTTGTTTAGACCCATCCTGTAACTAACCTGCGGTCTAGGCGAGATAAGCTAGACTTAGGTTTTGTTAATGAAGTTGACTTTTTCTTTCTTTCTTTCTTTCTTTTTTTTTTTTTTTGGCCAGTGCTGGGCTTGAACTCAGGGCCTGGCCTGAGCACTGTCCATGGCTTCTTTTTGCTCAAGGCTAGCACTCTGCCACTTGAGCCACAGAGCCCCTTCTGGCCATTTTCTATATATGTGGTGCATGGGGAATTGAACCCAGGGCCTCATGTATACAAGGCAAGCACTCTTGCCACTAGGCCATATCCCCAGCCCTTTCTTTCTTTTTTTTTAATGGTCTACTAGGGTTTGAACCAGGGCCTCGTGCTAGCAGAACCAGTTTAGCCACTCCTGTGCTTTAGGTTATATTTTAGATTGTGTCTTACATTCTTGCTCAGGATTGGCCTGGACTGTAGTAGTCCTCCTACTTATCCCTCTGTGTAGCTGAGATGATGGGTGTGTACCAACACATCTCACTTACTGATTGAGATGGGGATTCGAAATCTTTTTGCCTTGCCTGGACTCAAAGTGAGACCCTCCTAAGTATCTGAGATTACAGCACAAGCCATCATGCCCAGCCTAAAGATACCTTACCAGGGAGTAGAAAGGGCAGGTGTCAGCCAAGGGAGAGGAGAGGCCACACTGATGCCTTCTGGACCCTCCTAAGATATCAAGGTGCACTGTTGGTGACAGGAGGGGAAACGTCTGGGGAGGCAGGTATCTCCAGAGCACTGCCAAGGTTTCCGTTTGTTTCTTCACCACCCTGGCCAGGCTGAGGTCCAGGCCGTGTTCTCAGATGGAGCTGTCTCATTGCACACGAGGAGTCTGAAATACGGAAAAGTAAGTTGAGTTCTTGCCATTCCAGTTTATCGACAGACTTCTAGACCATTTCAGATTTTCATAGCTCCCTGGCGGGCTGTCTGCAATGAAGAACTCAGGTAGTTGTGTGGGCATGGTGTGGTATACTTGTAATCCTGGCACTCCAGAGGCTGAAGCCGGAGGATCCAGAGTCCAACGACAGCCTGGACCGTATAACAAGGCTGTCTCAAGGAAAAGGGGGAGGAGCTTGTTGTTTAGTACCAGCTGGCATCTCGCGGCCTGCCTGTTCCCAGAGCCTCGTGGGAGGAGCGGGTATTTCCAGGGTTCACAGCACTGTGAGCTTAGCCTTTTCCTGATGAGACAGTTCTGGTAGAAGAGCCCCCATACCTGGGGCTGTCCCGCTCAGGCCGTCCTTGGAACAGGGAGGCCAGGGCTGGACTACAGAAACAGTCCAGCCTTTAGTCCACTCAGTGCAGTGGGAATTACTGCTGGCAAAGATCTGCATATCATCTAAGCCTCGAGGTGAATTTACCGCTTTTCTCGGTGAGGCTAATTCTTGGAAACACGCACTCTGAGGCACATTACGCCATGATGTATCTGTGTGTTGGCTTTCTTAGTGAGCAGCTTCCGTTCTCCCTGCGGCAGCCAGCCATGCGTGCGTACTTGACGTAGGAGCTGGAGGTTGTGCTGTGCGTCGGCTCCGCAGTCCGGGGCGGGGGGGGGGGAGCACCCAGCAGCCTGTGGGCCAGGAGCCGGCCTGCCAGGACACACATCTCGTGGGCAAGATGAGCGCTTGGGGCGGAGGTCGAGGAAGGCAATGGGGCAAGACAGCATTCTTGGCCAGTGAGAGGCTCCAGCCCTCCCTAAGAAGGAAAAGGAAAGTCTGACACTCTCTTGCCTAGGCTGACTTTGAACCCCGATCCTTAAATCTCAGGGTCCTTAGTGCCAGGATTATAGGCATGAACCACTGGCACCTGCCTTTTTTTTTAGGGGAGTGTGTCAGAGGCCCATGGGTTCAGAAGTGTTTTCTGCAAGTGTGCATGCGTTGTAGGGAGCACTAACAGGCAGGACGCTGGCTTGGACATGCTGGGGCAGGGTGTTAACCTGCTCTGCATTCGCCTTGCCCGCGGTCCACGGTGACCGAGCCTAGCATCTCTGTGTCCAGCTAGGTCAGGGCGTTTTGGTCCAGGTATCGCCCTCCCTGGTGAAGCGGCAGAAGACTCATTTCCATGACCTGCCCTGTGGTGCCTCCGTGATTCTGGGTAACAACGGCTTCATCTGGATCTACCCGACCCCTGAGCACAAAGACGAGGAAGCCGGGGGCTTCATTGCCAACCTGGAGGTGAGCAGGCGCTGTGTGCCTGGAGCCACAGTCTCCACTCTACCTTGTGGCATGTGTGTGCGTGCGTGTGTTTGTGTGTATGTGATTTTTGTCAGAGGAACAAGAGAGTACTTAGGAGCTAAGATGTTCCCGTCCCGGCGGTCTACCCCATCGGTCTGTGTGGCGGGGGAACACCGGAACGCGGCTTCGCTGTGCCCACTGCATGTTTTTGCTGGGGTGGGGATGAATCTGCGTTTGTGTGGCAGTGCTCCCTCGGACGCAGCTGTTTGACAGACTTGAAGTCCCACAGGCCTGGGGTGTGGTCTTTTCCGTGACATCCCTCTGCCCCCTCGCAGCCTGTCTCTCTTGCTGATCGAGAGGTGATCTCCCGCCTCCGGAACTGCATCGTCTTGCTGGTGACCCAGAGGATGCTACTCTATGACACCAGTATCCTGTACTGCTATGAGGCGTCCCTCCCCCACCAGGTACTCCAAGTCCCGGTCCCTCCCCATCAGGTACCCCAAGCACCCCGTCCTTCCCCCATCAGGTACCCCAAGCACCCTGGGCTTCCTGTCCCTCCCCATCAGGTACCTTGGGCTCCCTGCCCCTCTGCTCTGGAGCTGCTCCTGTGTCTCCTCAGTCAGCAGCCTGTGTCCTATGTATTTCACTATGTGTGTCCATCAGAGGGAACTGGCTTAGTGAGTGTTGGAAAGACCTCTCCCCAGATACTCAATGCCAGTGTCAGGCCAGGGATTGGAGATGGGGGTGGAGGTGTCAGGTGGGACTTGATGACAGCAACCTGCTTGACTTCATTTTCCCCTTACCAAATTTTAGACATCTTTTTGGCAGTACCGGGATTTGAACTCAGGGCTTTACACTTGGTAGGCAGGTGTTGTACCATTTGGACCTCACATTTATATCCTTATTTTTCATGTGTGTATGTGAACATTGGTATTGGGGGTTGAACTCAGGACCTTAAGTTCTTGGTTGGTTTTCTTGCTCATGACTGGTGCTCTACCACTTGAGCCACACCTCAGTCTAACATTTTGCTGGCTGATTGTGGAGACAGTCTTGTGGTCTTTTCTGCCCAGTCTGGTTTTGAGCCAATGAAGAACTAGGATGGTAGGTATGAGCTGCTAGCATTGACCTTACTTGGCTCATTTTTTCATTTTTTGTCCCAGCAGGCCTGGACCATAATCCTATGCCCCATGCCTCTCAGGCATCTGGCATGACAGGTGTGAATTACCACACCTGGCTTACTTTGTTGGGATGGGGTCTCATTAACTTTTTGCTAGGGATGGCTTCAATCCACCAACCTCTTCCCTCCCAGGTGTGAGCCTTTGTATCTGGCACCAACTGGCTTGTTTTCTGCCAGTCCTGGTCCTTGGACTCAGGGCCTGAGCACTGTCCCTGAGCTTATTTTTGCTCAAGGCTAGCACTCTACCACTTGAGCCACAGCGCCACTTCTGGCTTTTTCTGTTTATGTGGGACTGAGGAATCGAACCCAGGGCTTCATGCATGCGAGGCGAGCACTCTAGCACTAAGCCACATTCCCAGCCTATTAGCTGTCCTTTTTCAGTGAATGTTAGACTATCTTTGTTCCTGTCAGCTCTACCCCAGGCAGTCTTGCTGACTTGTTAAGCTGGATCTGATAAAGCCACAGAATGCAGAAGGTTTATGTTCACCGTGCTTGGTTTCTCCGTTTGGGTTTACGGTTGGTTTATAGAACCAAAATGAAGATGACTGTTTTTCAGATCAAAGACATCTTGAAGCCAGATGTCATGGAGGAGATTGTGCTGGAGACGCGGCAGCGGCTTTTAGAGCAGGAAGGCTGAGGAGGGCTCTGAAGATGGGACCGTGGGCCTCAGTGGAGGTGTGGAAGTGACAGGCGGAGGCGGCGGGAGGATCTGACACTCTTGCTCACCTTCGCCGCCGCCGCGGCGTGGCTGCCTTCAGCCCAGGACCCCTCACTCGTGTGCTAATACAGCTGGGTGGAAGCGACGGCTGCCCTGGCCCCTTGGGTCCTGGCTGAGTCCCAGCGCAGAGGGGTGGTTTTCAGGTCCTTCAGCCTCAGCAGCATCCAGTGAGATGACCCTCCCTCGGCCTCATTCCTAGAGTGACCCCGAATCCTTGTCCTCCACTCCCTGTCCATTAACTAGGCACACACCCGGTGAAGAAGCCAATAGAAAACACGGTGTCACCAACCACTTTATTGCTTTTTTATTTTTGCTAAGGGCTTGAACTCAGGGCCTGAGTGCCGTCCCTTAGTCTTCACTGAAGGCTGACACCTTACCACTGGAGCCATATTCCACTTCTCGCTTTCTGGTAGTTAATTGGAGAGGACTCTCACAGACTTTTCCTGTCCTGGCTGGTATTGAACCTTGATCCTGAGATCTCAGCCTCCTGAGGAGCTAGGATTACAGGCATGAGCCATAGTACAAATATGCTTAAGACTCTCATTGGTACCGATAGCCCAGCAGTGCAATAAAGCTCGGCCTTTTGCTAGACTGGAATCTCATCTCCTATGTGTCCCTTCCAGTGAGAGATTTGAGGAATGCTCCAGGTTACTGTACCCTGTTCTGCTTTCGAGGATGCTCTGAGCACTTTGGGGGTACTTTGATAAGCATGAAGAAAACGTCAAAATGGACTGGGCAAAGCAAAGCTGTTTTCTTCCTATTATGAAATGATTTCACTTCTGACTAATTGAAGGTTAAAAAAATGGAAACCAGATACTACAGTTTGGAAGAATGTTGGATTCTGATGACTTAAGAAATGGCGTCCTGGGGCTGGGAATGTAGCTTAGTGGTAGAGTGCTCGCCTTGTATACATGAGGCCCTGGGCTCGATTCCTCAGCACCACATATATAGAAAACAGCCAGAAGGGACGCTGTGGCTCAAGTGGCAGAGTGCTAGCCTTGAGCAAAAAGAAGCCAGGGACAGTGCTCAGGCCTTGAGTCTAAGCCCCAAGACTGACAAAAAAAAAAAAAAAAAAAAAAATTGGTGTCCTGGCTGGGTGCTAGTGACCTTACAATCTCAGGAGACTGAGATTTGAGAATCATGGTTCCAAGCCAGAATGGGCAGGAAAGTGAGACTCATCTTCAATTAACCACCAAAAAAAACTGGTTTGTGGTAGAGTACTAGCCTTGAGCAGAGATAGCTTAGGGATGGTACCTGTGCCCTGTGTGTAAGTCCAGGGCCAGCAGGGGCACGCACATGCATATGCACACAATCGGTGTCCTAAGACAAGACAGGTTTTAGGAAACTGTTGTGCCAGTATTAGGGCTTGAACTCAGGGCCAAGGCACTGTCTCTAAGCTTATTCACTGAAGACTAGAACTACCACTTGCCACTCCAGCTTTTGGGGTGGTTAATAGGAGAGTTTCGGGGATTTTCCTGCCCTCATTGGCTTTGAAGTGTGATCCTCAGATCTTAGCCTCTTGAGTAGCTAGGATTACAGTAGTGAGCTGCCATGCCCAGCCTGGGAAACAGTTTTGGAAGGTTCTGCATGTGCATGTACTGTTGTATGTCAGATGACTTGCTTAGGATTCTGGGCTCTGGTGCAGGGTCGCTGAGTGCAGCAGCCAAGGCTCAGTGGCTTCTCCCTCTTTGCTGTGAGGTGCCAGGACAGCAAGTCCCAGTGGCTTCAGTGCCACTGCTGAACATGGCACTTTAATTCTTTTTCATCAAGTGGCATGTTTCTTTTTCTTTTTTTTTTTTTTTTTGCCAGTCCTGGGCCTTGAACTCGGCCTGAGCACTGTCCCTGGCTTCTTTTTGCTCAAGGCTAGCACTCTACCACTTGAGTCACAGCGCCACTTCTGGCCTTTTCTGTTTATGTGGTGCTGAGCAATTGAAGCCAGTGCTTCATGTATACGAGGCAAGCACTCTACCACTAGGCCATGTTCCAAGCCCCCAAATGGCATTTTTTTTAATAGCATTCCTCAGTGGACAGCTGTTTAGTCTCATTTCTGTTTTAGCCACCTACTTTGAGGAGTTTGCAGACACCTGCATATTCCATAGCTGCCAGCAGAATGGTGATCACCTCCTTAGGCAGGAATACAAAGGGTCTGAAAGCACTCTAGGTGATGGCCTGCTTTCCACAGTCCACTAGGGGGCGCTCCGGTTAAGTGTAACCACCCAATAAAGATTACAGCATACAAGCCTAAAGAGATTTACCTAATATCTGGTGACATTTTGTCATTTAAAGTCCTTAAAGTGTCATATGGCAGTATTATACAGGGTTTTAAAAACAATGGTATGTTTCTTTAATTTTGTCAAGGGGTTGCAGTTACATAGGTAAGGTAGTGAGTACATTTCTTGTCAAACTTGTTGCCCCTACTACGGTACATTTCTAGAAGAAAGATAGTCTGAGCTTAGAACTCCTCTAAAATCACAAAACAGTGTGACAACTGGGCCTCAAGGTCATCCCTGAGGCTCCAGGTCAAGTGCAGTTGACTTCCGCAGTGACGGCCAGCAAGGCACTCTGAAGCCTAGCGAGGTCTAGTTTATCTCAAAGTAACTGAATAAGGAGGCAGTGATAGCCCAGGAGCCAACTCAGAATGCAGATGAACTGATGGAACCTGAGTGACCGGATCTGGGGCAGGTTTGAGCTTCTAGAGGTGTCAAAGCCATCCCTTATAAAGGATGCCAGTTTGGACTGATTGTGAACATTTGCAAATCTAGACATTTAATGGACAGCACAGGCTCTGATCTTGTGTGTGGAGTGACTTTTGCTTATTGCTGTAGCTCTACATCCAGGCACTCAGTAGATGATTGGTAAGTGAATTTTGTAGTGTTGGTTGCACACGCCCAGCTCCTCAAGTCTGAGAATCTCAGGGTGTTCACCCCCCCACCTCCCTCCTGTTGGCCCTGGGGCTCAAACTCTGGGCCTGAGCACTGTTCCTGAGCTCCTTTTTACTCAAAGCTAGTGCTCTACCATTTGAGCCATAGCCCCACTGCTGGCCTTTTCTGTGATTAATTATGGAGATAAGGGCCTCACGGGCTCTCCTGCCTGTGCTGGCTTCGAACTGTGATCCTCATTTCTCAGCCTCCTGAAAAGGTAGGATTACAGGTTTTAGCCACCAGTGCCTGGCATTAATAGTTTTTTTGTTGTTACTGGGGATTGAACCCAGGATGTGGCACTTGCAAAGCAAGTACTTTGCCTTTGAGCTAACATCCAAGCCCCTTGGGAATCTCAGTTTGAAGTTAGCTGAGGCACACAAATGAGATTTCCAATGAACCATTAAAAAGCTGAAAGTGGAGGTGTGGCTTTAATGGTAGAAATGCCAGCCTTAGCGGAAATGTCTAGCAAGAGCCTTTTGTGCTTCTGTACTGGCACAAAACGGGAGTTAGAGTTCTGGTTTGGAAGCCCAATACTGAACTCAGATCTCAGCCTCCTGAGGATTACAGTATGAGCCATAAATCCTGGACCTGTTTGCTCTTTGGTAGTTGAAGTGCCATTAAAAAAAAGTGCCATTTCTCCAGCAGTAATATATCTAAACCCTTAGCTGAATGTACAATACTATCGGTGCAGCTGTGGTGCTCCTGGTATCAGTAGCAGCTTTTGAAAGTTTGTCTAACATTAGCTCTGGTTATTTGTTACTGAATGGCAAAGCAAACTGTTTTGGGGCAAGGGCAATCTGGGCTGAACTAGTGACTCACACAGTAGATATGTGACCTTCAGTAAGTCACATCTGAGTCTTTGCCCTGGTCGAGACATTATTACAAGGCCCATTGAATTTATAAGACTAAGGACTAAGTGAGATGATGCAGTTTGAACAGTGCAAACTGCACAGAAAGGGTGCTCCAGCCGGGCAACTGCTCACACCTCTCATGCTCACTCCGGAGTCTAAGATCCAGAGGACCAAGGCTTGAGGCCAGCCTGGGCAGCAAAGTCGGCCAGACTTCCATCTCCAAAGTCACTAGCAGAAAGCCTGATGAGAGAAGTGGCTTAAGCAGTAGATGGTTATTGTCAGTGAGCTTGAGGCCCTGAGTCCAGGCCTGGGTGGGGGTGGGGTGGGGGTGGGGGAACAGGGCTCCAGGTGCGCTTTTCAGTTGCAGGAGTCCTGACAGGTGCAGGTTTGGCTCGTGTAAATTACTAGCTTTAGCAACCGGGCATTTTCTGTCGGCAGCGAGGATGTTTTTATGCAGTTCTTCCCACCTGTGAATCTTGGGAGGTTCGTACCAGCTCGCCTCCCTCGGGGGGCCTCTGCACGCCCGCCCTCGAGTGCGCCTTCGCTGGATTGGGGGACCGGAAGCCCTGGCTAACAAGAGTGAGCCCGACTTTCTCCCTCAGCGGGAGAGGCTCGAGGAGGCACTCTCAGCCCGGTTCAGGGAGACTGACCCAGGTCTTCCACCGCCCTGGCCCTTCGCTGACCCTGGCTGCTGCTGCCCGAGCCCGGCGCTGGGCGGACTGCGGTCCTCCGGCTCCCAGGGGGCGGGGCCGGAGCTCGGCCGCCGAGGCCCCGGCGAGAGGGGCCGCGGGGCGCCTGGGACCACAGCTCCCGGCACGCCCCGCGGCGGCGCCGAAAGCGATTGGCTGGCTGCTTTCGCTACCGCCTCCACCCGCCAATGGGATGGCCGAGAGCGGCCGGACTCGGGTGCCGGCGGGCCAATGACAGTGCCCTGGGGGCGGGTGCTTCCTCGCCGCTCACCTTGCGCTCAGAAGAGCCACCCTGGGAAGGTCGCGCCGGCTGGGTGGTCGCGGGCGGTACCGCTGGGCGGAAAGGCGCGGCGGCGGCGGCGGCGGCGGCGGCGTCGGAGCGAGCGGCGCCAGAGGCCGGCGCCGGGGATCCCGCGAGCCGGGCAGCGGACGCCGCTGGGGGCGGGCCCGGGGGCGGGGCCGGGCCTCGTCGTGAGGCGGCTCGTAATCCATCATGGCGGCCGCGGGGGTCGGCTTCTGTCCCTGAGCGGAGCCGGAGCCGGTTCCCGGGCCCCACGATCGAGGAGTCCTTCGTCGTCCTCGGGCCGACCGGCGGGAGAGGCTGCGCCCCTCGCAGGCCCGGGGGATGTGACCGCGCGGCGGCGGCGGCGGCGACGGCGGCGGCGGCGGCATCCGGGCCGGGGGAGGGGGTGTCTCGGCCGGAGACCCCGACTCCGAGAGGCCGCGGCGGCCGGCCTCCTCCCCCCCCGTGGCCGCTCCCGCCCTCAGGGCAGCGGGAGCAGCCCCGTCCCTGACTGCCTCGCTCCGGCCCTGGGACGCCGGGGGTGGCCTCAGTTTCCCCTGACCTGGGCCACCCCGTTTCCTGAGGCGTGGAGGAACGTCGCCCCCGAGTAAGCCGCCCGTGCCCCGCCCGGGCACGTCTCCCTCTCACCCCGGAGCCGCTCCTCATTGTGGATCCTGGGCCCAGGTCAGACCTGGGAGCCCCCCATTCAAACTCAGATCCCCTCCCTGCTGTCAAGTGGCCTCTGCTGCCCCCCAGATTGCTCCAGAGAGCCGCTGATGCCTTGATTTCTTCCAATGTCGCCTACGGCCCCTTTGGTCTCAGCGCAGCCCAAAACTTCAATGCAAAGGAAAAGTCTGGATTGGTTTCACAGGCCTTTTAAAAAGCGGACTTGAAAGTTGCTGGCTGTGCATTCCGGCTCCGGCGAGCTGCCGCTGAAGTCCTTTTCCGGAGAGCTGGGCAGGGGAAGGAGCGCGGCAGGAAATTTGTTGGGAAGGTGGAGAAACTGAGATAGGGTGACGGCCACTTCCCCAGGAAGAGTGGTGGACAAGCACCCAGAGACGACCCACGTTTCCTTTCTGCCTGGGCATCGAAACCTTAGTGTTGTTAGCCGGCTTAGACATCCCCTCTGAACATTTCTGTCAAAGGTTTTCTTCTGAAAACTTAGCCTGTAAAATAAACATATAAGGAAAAAGGTCAAGAAACTTTGGGGGTAGCCTTGCAGCGACAGTACTTCAAGATCGAGGAACTGCAAAAATAATGAACATCTGTTTACATGTGTCAACTTAAGACTCAGCTTCTTTCTGTAATACAAGATTGACCTCATTTACTGGTGAATGTGAAATTCTAAATACATAACTATTTCCTCCTAAAGCCCACCGACCTTTCTGGAATATCTTGAACCCTCTTCTGGAAAGGGGTGCCTATCATTGCTTTATGGGGCAGCAGCCTGGAAAAGTTCTTGGGGACCAGAGGAGGCCAAGTTTGCCTGCCCTGCACTTTATCAAGGGCACAGGGAAGAAGGAATCTTCCAGGCATGGGGGTCTACACTGCAATGTTTTTGTGGAACATGGTAAGTGCTTTTTCAAGATTTCTGGTCCAGTGTTTTGTGCATTTGGTGTAGGCCATCAAAAAACTTTCTATAGCCCACAGCACTTTATGTCTGTTGGTTCCTGTTCTACTTACATTTCGCTTGTGGTTTCTGATGGAACTTTGCTTCCTATCAGAAAGTTATGAGTTAAAAACATTTTGTTGAAGTTGCTTGATTCTTGTCTGATCCCACTTATTCATTGTTGACAATGACCTTGAACAAATCATTTTACTGTTCCAGGGCCTCATTTCATTTCCTGGGGACACTGATTCTTCTCATGTACCTGAATCCATTACTAGTTTTTTTTTTCTGTCCTTTCTCTCTCCCCCCTCTTCCCCCCTCTCCTCCTCTCCTCCTCTCCTCCTCTCCCCCTCTCCCCCTCTCCCTCACCCCTCCTCTCCTCTCTCCCCCTCTCCCTTTCTTCCTCTCTCCTCTCTCTGTATACTGGGGCTTGAACTCAGGGCCTCCAGTGTTCTTTATTAGCATTTTTACCCACTTCCTGCTTTTTGCTGGTAATTAGAGTCTCTAGGTTTTTTCCTTCGCTGGCTTTAAACCTCTAATCCTCTAATCTCAGCCTCCTACAGATGTGAGGTACTGGCGCCTGGCTTCCTTTACTACTTTTTAAAAATCATAATCTCAAAGTGACTTATGCTGTGCAAAGAACTAGCCAGCAGGGCGCTGGTGGCTCACACCTGTAATCCTAGCTACTCAGGAGGCTGAGATCTGAGGATTGAGGTTCAAAGCCAGCCCAGGCAGGAAGGTCTCCTCGAAACTCTTACCTCCAATTAACCACTCATAAACCGGAAGTGGAGCAGTGACTCAAAGTGGTAGAGCCCTAGCCTTGAGCAAAAGAGCTTAGGGACAGCGCCCAGGCCCCGAGTTAAGCCCCAGGATCAACAAAAAAAAGTTCAGAACTGTAGAGCTCAGCCGACACTAATATTCTTGACCTTTTCAATGGGAAGTAGAACTTGGAAATCCTCACTTTGGAGCCACAGAGAAAGGCAGGGTGGGGAAGCAACTTCTTTGTTACCTGAGCACGCACACCTTCTCCTTACTTCACCTTCCCTTCTGCTTCACAGGGACATCTGGGGCAATAAAGGTTGTCTTTGACAACTGTATGGACATCATTGACATTTCAGTGTTGACAGTACATGCTCCTTTGTTGACTTCTAGTAATTCTGTGTGAGGTTAATGCTAAGGGTCAGATTAGACCGATGTCTAGTAGCAGAGGCCAGCCAAGAACCAATTAATTAAGAGCTGGGCATTTTTCAGGCTGTGAACCTAATATTAAAACATCAGTTGAGGGGCTGGGGATATGGCCTAGTGGCAGGAGTGCCTGCCTCATATACATGAGGCCCTGGGTTCGATTCCCCAGCACCACATATACAGAAAATGGCCAGAAGTGGCGCTGTGGCTCAAGTGGCAGAGTACTAGCCTTGAGCAAAAAGAAGCCAGGGACAGTGCTCAGGCCCTGAGTTCAAGCCCCAGGACTGGCCAAAAAAAAAAAAAAAAATCAATTGCGCCCCCTCGCTTTGTAAGCAAATGTAAGTTGTGTGTGAGTGGCATGTACTTTGATTTTTTGTTTTGTGTGGTTTTTTTTTTTTTTTTTTTTTTGTATTGCCAGTCCTGGGGCTTGAACTCAGGGTTTGAGCACTGTCCATGGCTTCTTTTTGCTCAAGGCTAGCACTCTGCCAACTTGAGCCACAGTGTCACTTCTGGCCTTTTCTATATATGTGGTGCTGAGGAATCAAACCTAGGGTTTCGTGTATACGAGGAAAGCACTCTTGCCACAAGGCCATATTCCCAGCCCCTGTGGCATGTACTTTGAAATTCAATCACAAATACCTCCTAGCAGTGGGTGACTATAAGAAAAAAAGGGCACTTTTGGATGAACTAGTATTTGACAGTTCTTACATTCTTTTTGTTTTGTCGTGTGTGTTTGTACTGGGGCTTGAACTCAGAGCCTAGATGCTATCCCATAACTTTTTTGCTTAAGGCTGACACTCTCCCACTTGAGCCACACAGCTCCACTTCCACATTTTTGGTGGTAAGAGACGAGAGTCTCCAGGACTTTCCTGCTTGGACTGGCTTCTAACTTGGATCCTTACACCTCAACTTCCTGAGTAGCTAGGATGGTATGAGTCCCTAGAGTCTGGCTAGTGGTTCTGTTTTAGCATCAGTTTTAGGTAGGCAACGGTGTCAGTATACTGTGTTCTTCCTAAATTAAGAAGTTAGGGAATCCATTTTAATGTTGCAGAATGTAGGGGATCACTGGTGGTGTGGCTTCTGGTTACTAGCCTTTAAAAACTACCAGTTGTGAGGTTTTTTGTTTTGTTTTGTCTTTGCCAGTCCTAGGGCTTGAACTCAGGGACTGGGCTCTGTCTCTGAGCCTCTCTGTGCTCAAGGCTGATTGATGTTCTACCACTTGAACCACAGCACCACTTCTGGCCTTTTCTGTTTATGTGGTACTGAGGAATCAAACCCAGGGCTTCATGCATGCTAAGTAAGCACTCTACCACTAAGCTACATTCCTAGCCAGTCGGGAGATTTTGATATAATATTAAAGAAGAATGTGGGCTGGGAATATGGCCTAGTGGCAAGAGTGCTTGCCTTGTATACATGAAGCCCTGGGTTCGATTCCCCAGCACCACATATATAGAAAAAAGCCGGAAATGGCATTGTGGCTCAAGTGGTAGAGTGCTAGCCTTGAGCAAAAAGAAGCCAGGACAGTGCTCAGGCCCTGAGTCCAAGCTCCAGGACTGGCAACAAAAACAAAAACAAAAAACAAAAAGAAGAATGTCTACAGCTATCTAGAAAGTTTATTTTTTGGGGAAAACTTTTTATTTTCTGAAACTAACAATTTTTATCTTAGCATGAATAAATTAATATACTTTAAACTTTGGCTAAAGATTTTAATGTGGTAAATATTGAGATTATATAAACTAAAGGTCTTTGAGGCTATGGATAATTTTCAGGTATACAGAGGGCCAGACATGAAAACCTTTAAGAACCTCTGGAATCTCTCCCGAGGGCATGTAAGGATGTATACTGCAGGCCAGCAGTGAAAAAGCCATTTGGAAACCAGTCTGCATGGTATTGGGATTTGAACTCAGTGCCTTACGCTTGCTCAGCTGGCATTCTACCACTTGAGCCACACTCGCCCGCTTAACTTTTTGCTGATTGTTTTGGAAATAAGAGCTTCATGGACTTCTGTGCCCAGGTCATCTTTGATTTGTTTTTTTTTTTTTTGGCCAGTCCTGGGCCTAGGACTCAGGGCCTGAGCACTGTCCCTGGCTTCTTCCCGCTCAAGGCTAGCACTCTGCCACTTGAGCCACAGCGCCGCTTCTGGCCGTTTTCTGTATATGTGGTGCTGGGGAATCGAACCTAGGGCCTCGTGTATCCGAGGCAGGCACTCTTGCCACTAGGCTATATCCCCAGCCCCCAGGTCATCTTTGAAACACTGTCTTCCGGACCTCAACCTCCTGAGTAGCTAGGATGACAGGCGTGAGACACTGGTGCCCCAGTCTTCTTAAGTATATATAGCGAGATGATAGAAGGACTTTAGATCTCTTAGGAAATTGAGATTTAAGTTGAAGGAGAAAACTTTAACTTTTTTTTTTTTTTGGTTGTAGAGCTTGAACTCAGGGCCTGGGTGCTGTCTCTGAGCTTTTTTTTTTTTTTTTTCCCCCTCAAGGCTAGCACTCTACAACTCTGAGCCATTGTGCCACTTCCAGTTTTCTACTGGTTAATTGGAGATGAGTGTCATGGGTTTTCCTGCCTGGGCTGGCTTTGAACCATGACCCTCAGATCCCAGCCTCCTGAGTAGCTAGGATTACAGGTGTGAGCGTAAGCGTTTTTTGGGGGTGTGTGTGTGTGTCCTTATTTTTCCTTCAACATTAGCGATAGTAGGGCTAGAACTCAAGGCCTCAACTTGAGGACTTTTCCGATCTGGTTAGTCTTGAACTGTGACCCTTCAGGTCTCAGCCTCCTAAGTAGTTAAGATCCTAGGTGGGAACCACTGACACCTGGTTAAAAATATTTCTTGAGCACGCATCAGGTGCTAGGCAGTGTTTTAGTCACCAGCATTTTGTTGGTGAGCACAAATATACCCATACTCCTAGGATTATTTGTTTTAGTGGGAGAAACAGCATCATCGGCTGGATAAGGATATGCAGTGGGAAAGAGAGCTGTGAGCACTGAGGAGGAAATGTTGGGGAGGCGATAATTATGATAATTGTAGGGAGGTCTGGCAAAGGTGGCATTTGAAGGAGGGAGGGGAGGAGCAAGCCTTGAGGACGTGTCCATAAATAAAGCACTGAAGGCTGAGCGTCAGGTAGAAAGCTCCAGCAGAGTGTGCCTAGAGTGGCCAGCCAGTGTAGCTGGACAGAGAGCACAGGAGGGATGTCAGGGTAAAATGGGCATGCAGGCAGAATGTCTGGAGAAGAGTGGAGTCTGCTGGCCATTGCAGGGTGTGGACCTTCACGCCTGTGGTTTGGGAAGCCTGCTCTGTGATCTGACAGAACCTCTAAGGTTGTGGTCTGGCTGAGGGCGGAGGAGGGGAAAGCAGGATTCTGGGTGGGGCTGGATTGCACTGATCTAGATGAGAATGGTGATGTGGGACCAGGGCGGTGGCAGGCAGAGGGTCAGATTCTGGATTGATCTGGAGGCTGAGCCATCTGTACTTTGGATCTGCTTTTAGATTCTCAGTGAGGTGTGAGAAAGTAGCTCTTAGGTTTGTGAACTGAGTACCTGGGGGAATGATCTTGTCTTTTACTGAAAAAAAAAAATTTTTTTTTTCTTTAAGTACTTGAGGAATGTGTTCGAGTGGAAGGAGAGATCAGGAGCTGCTGAGGTGTGCTACATTTGAGACAGGTGTTAGACAGCTAGGTGGACACATCAGACAAGCAGGTAGGACAGCATGCTGGAGCTCTGGGAAGTAGTCCCAGCTGGAGAGAGGAACTGGTGTCCTCAGGTTGAAGGTATTTAAGGCATGAGAGTGGATATGTTTGCCAGGGACCAAGTCTCCATGTGCACATCTTGCAGTCACGGGTGGAAGAGAACATTTAGTGGTAGTTCATGAGTGTGCGTGTTCCACTTTCATATTCGTTTGAATCTTTTGTGGAGAGGGTAGGGGCTCAATTTTTGCATAGGAATGATTTTAATTCATCATCAATCCTGTTTATGTTTCTTTTCTACTAAGTCCAAAAGTTACATTGCACAGCCTGGCACCAGTGGCTCATGCCTGTACTCCTCTCTACTCAGGAGGCTGAGATCTGAGGAATGACTGGGGTTTGAAGCCAGCCCAGGTAGAAAAGTCCGAGACTCTTATCTCCATTAAATTACTCAGAAAAGCTGGAAGTGGCTGTGTGGATCTAGTAGTAGAGCACTAGCCTTGAGCACAAAGAGGCTCAGGGACAGTGCCTAGGCCCTGAGTTCAAGTCCTTGGCCCTGAGTTCAAGTCCTAGGCCCTGAGTTCAAGACCCAAGACCTGCAAAAAAATCAACACTGTGCATATATTCTCCTCCTCCCCTCCCCCTCCCCTCCCTTTCCCCTCCCCCTCCCCTTTTCTTCCCTCCCCTCCCCTCCCCTCTGGTCCTGGGGCTTAAATGCAATGCCTGGGCTCTGTCTCTGAGTTCTTTTGTTCAAGGCTAGTGATTTATTTACCTCCTGGAGCTACAGCACCACTTCGGGTTTTCTGGTGGAGATAAGAGTCTCATGGAGTTTACTGCCATGGTTGGCTTGGAACTGTGATCCTCAGATCTCAGCTTCCTGAGTACCTAGGATTATAGGCATGAACCACCAGCATCCAGTCCATTTTTCTTAGCAGATTTTTTTTTTGCCAGTCCTGGGCCGTGAACTCAGGGCCTGAGCACTGTCCCTGGCTTCTTTTTTGCTCAAGGCTAGCTAGCACTCTGCCACTTGAGCCACAGCGCCCCTTCTGGCCATTTTCTGTATACGTGGTGCTGGGGAATCGAACTCAGGGCTTCATGTATACGAGGCAAGCACTCTTGCCACTAGGCCATATTCCCAGCCCCCCCAGTAGATGTTTTTAATATAAAATCATTGTAAACTTTAAGTCTTGTAATGCTTAAAATTGTAAAGACTTTAAAATTTATTTTTATGTTTTCTAACTTTGAATTAGTACATCTATGCTGTTTAGAGTGTTATTTTTGTAAAATGTTTTGTTATGAGCATAACTGAAAATAAATTTCATTATTACTGTTATTTTTTTTTGTCAGTCATGGGGCTTGAACTCGGGGCCTGAGCACTGTCTCTGAGCTCTTTTAAAGCTAGTGCTCTACCACTTTGAGCCACAGCGCCACTTCTAGTGTTCTGGTGGTTATTTGTAGATAAGAGCCTCACAGACTTTCCTGACCAGGCTGGCTTGCAACTATGATCCTCAGATTTCAGCCTCTTGAATAGCTAGGATTATAGGCCTGGACTACCAGCGCCCAGCTAGGAACCAGTTCTTAACCCTGAAACAACTGGGTGACCCCTGAGTAGAACTGTTTTGGGTGACATTACCCCCAGTGTGGGTGGTCCCACCTTTCAGTCAAGCAGACCTGAAAGTCATCTTAAGCCATTATTTACTCTCGGTTCAAAACTACTTTGTGGTTCTCAAATGAAACATTATTTAGGGTCACAGTGAGAGGAACTTGATAGGTCAGCACCATCATTCCATCACTGTTAACTTATGCTAAATATCCATTTACTTTGGAAGGTGGGAGAATTACACCATTGAGTTCTGTGAGCAGCCTCTTAGAGGTTGTTTGGAAGCACATCCATCTACTGATGCACATGAACTATGAAAACATAAATTGTATGTATCTACGTTTCATAAAAACCCTGTTATTTCCAGTAATCATATATATTGTTTGCATTTCTTATTTTTCATGAAGCCTTATGGCCCATTTAAAAAATGTGCTTATAGCTGGGCACCAGTGGTTCATGCTTATAATAGGAATTACTCAGGAAGATGAGATCTGAGAATCAGTGTTTGAAGTCAGCTGAGACATAAAAGTCCTAGAGACTCCAGTAAACCAGTGGAAAAGTGGATCTGGGGGGTTTGGCTCAAGTGGTAGAGCACCAGCCATGCAGGAAAAAGCCAAGAGAGACTGTGATGTGCTCAGTTCAAGCTCAGGTACCAGCACCAAAAAAAAAAATGTTTTATAAGCTGTGGATGGTGACATGTGCTTGTGATTCTAGTACTTTGGAGGCAGAGGCAGGAGGATTGGGCTACAGAGTGAGCCCCTCCTCCCTCAAAGATCCAAGGCCTGGGGATGTAGCTCAGTGGTAGAACACTTGCCTAGAGCACTTGTAAGGAATGCTCCATACATAGCCTGGCAAAAACCAAACAACTAAAAACAAAACTTGTAATTTAGAAGGAAACAAGTTTGTCCTTTTTTTTTTGTGGAATAGTACTGTTAAAAAATACGTCCAAAGGTGGCTTAAGCAAGTGTTCTATCTGATTTAATTAATTGATGTGTCCTATCAAAGATGGGAAGAAAATGTGCAGTCATTTGTGTTAGCTAAGGACTGGAAATGAATGTGTTGGAAATAGATGCATTTATCTGGTGTGAGGGAGAGGGACTTGTCACTGTGATACGCCCGTAGGAGCTGTCAGCATTATCATCTGAGTCTCCTAAGGGATTCAAGTGGCTGCTTTGGACTTGGTCTTTGAGAAGAGGAAACTCCCTGGGCCTCTTCCCAACGCTGGCCCCTGTGTTCCCTGACTCCTGCACTTTGCTTTTGTACCCTGTGTCTTCAGAGCCCACCTACCCTTGCACCGCTCTCGCTCCAGTCTCCCACCTTCCATGTTTGTTATCTCTGGTCCTTGCTGAGTTTCTGTGACCTCTGCCCTGTAATGTTTCTGCAGCACAAATGAATACTTAATCATATACTGTCTCACAATATTTCCTAGTTTCATGTATAGTTGGGTTATTAAGTAAACTACAGGCAGAACCACCTCATTTTCTGTATTTTACCACAATGCAGAATAGGGAGGCCCATTTTGTGTGTGTGTGTGTGTGTGTGTGTGTGTGTGTGTGTGTGTGTGTGTGTTGAGTGTTGGGTGTGGTGGCCCACGCCTATAATCCTAGCACTCTGGAGACCAAGGCAGAAGGATCTTGATTTTAAGGCCAGCCTGTATGAGTTGCATAGTGAGATCATTAAAAAAAAAAAATTATTCTTGGGGCTGGGGATATGGTCTAGTGGCAAGAATGCTTGCCTCGCATACATGAAGCCCTGGGTTCGATTCCCCAGCACCACATATATAGAAAACGGCCAGAAGGGGCGCTGTGGCTCAAGTGGCAGAGTGCTAGCCTTGAGCAAAAAGAAGCCAGGGACAGTGCTCAGGCCCTGAGCCCAAGCCCCAGGACTGGCAAAAAAAAAAAAAAATTAAATTCGGGCTGGGGATATGGCCTAGTGGCTAGAGTGCCTGCCTCATATTCATGAGGCTCTGGGTTCAATTCCCCAGCACCACCTATACAGAAAATGGCCAGAAGTGGCTCTGTGGCTCAAGTGGCAGAGTGCTAGCCTTGAGCAAAGAGAAGCCAGGGACAGTGCTCAGGCCCTGAGTCCAAGCCCCAGGACTGGCCAAAAAAAAAAAAAAATTAAATTCTTGTTTAATAACAGCTACAAGCTGGGCACTGGTGGCTCATGCCTGTAATCCTAGGTACTTAGGAGGTGAGATCTGAGGATCCTAGTTAAAAGCTAGGCTGGGCAGAAAAGTCTGTCTGTGAGACTCTTTATCTCTAGTAAACTACTCAGGAAGATCTGAAAGTGTTGCAGTATTGCTATGGCTCAAGTGGTAAAGTGCTATCCTTGAGCAAAAGGAGCTCGGGGACAGTGCCTAAACTCTTAAGTTCAAGCTCCAGGACCAGCACAAAATAAAAGAGGTCAAACTTGTTATCCACCTACTGTAGAACAGGAGAGTTTTCAGACAGATAATTTATTTTTTATGTATTCTAGGATTTATTTTCCTAGAAAGTGTACTTGAATGTTTCCTTCATTCTTTGCTTCCTTCCCTCCCCTCCCTCATTTTCCTTTTTTTTTTTTTTCTCTTGTGCTTGTATTGGGGCTTGAACTCAGAGCCTTGTACACTTGCTTAGCTTTTTCAAGGCTGGAGCCACACCTCTACTTACTGGTTAATTGGAGGTAAAAGTCTGTTGGATTTAACCTGCCCAAGCTGGCTTCAAACCACAATCCTCAGTATCAATCTCCTGAGTATCTAGGATTACTAGTGTGAGCTACTGGTTCCCAGCCCTTCTTTCTTTGTATTTATTGTGGCAAAATGTGCATAAAAATTGCCTGATGGGGCCATGGCCCTTATGTATTTCCAGAACTTTCACATCCCACGTAGAAACTACTCAGTTAGGAGATGATAACCCTGGGGCTGGGAATATGGCCTAGTGGTAGAGTTCTTGCCTCACATACATGAAGCCCTGGGTTCGATTCCTCAGCACCACATATACAGAAAAAGCCAGAAGTGGCGCCATGGCTCAAGCAGTAGAGTGCTAGCCTTGAGCAAAAAGAAGCCAGGGACAGTGCTCAGGCCCTGAGTTCAAGGCCCAGGACTGCCAAAAAAAAAAAAAAAAGATGATAACCCTCCTCTCCCTTCTGTCTCCCCTCTGTTACACTTCCTGTCCCTGTGCCGTGCCCTCTTGTACCTGAAACTGTGCCATATTTGTCCTTTCATGACTGGCATATTTCAGTTAAAACAATGTTTCCAAGGTTTATTGTGTTGGACCACGTATCAGATGTTCAACAAATACACAGACAAGGGAACCACATCTTTGTACCTAACATTGTTTTAAAAAAAAATTTCCCCCTAGTGTTGTGGCTTGAACTCAGGGCTTTGTGCTTGCTGGCAGGCCCTCTATCATTTGAGTCAGGTAGGCCTCTAGCATTTTTATTATTATTATTTTTTTATTTTTATTGAAGCTGGGTGCTACTATGTAGCCCAGACTGGCCTGGAACTTGCTTGTAGCCTACACTGGACTCCTGCTTCAGCCTTGTAAATGCTACCAGGCCCAACTGGCCTATTCTTCAGTGCTCCTTCTGCTTCAGCCTCCTACATGCTAGGGTTATGGTTGTGTGCCATCAGGCCCAGCTAGTCTGCTCTTCATCGGCAGAGTTGGGAGGGACCTGGTGCTTGCTGCTTTTCTGTGCTTAGGTACAAAGTTCCTAGGCCCAGGAGTTAGCTGCTTTGTATGTGTGAGTGCTGGTGGCCGCAAGACCATCCAGAACTCATACAGCCATGGCAGGCCCCCTGGAGATGGAGGAGAGCCCGAAGACCAGCTACCATGTTGGAATATGCGTTGTGACCAAGCCCTTTGGGTTGTACCAGAGGGGGCAAGCCCACACCTGTCCTGATACACATACTGTCTGGGACAGAAGCAAAGAAGAGCCAGGGAGAACATAATGGAAGGACAGTGGGAGAAGGCTCAGGAAAAGGCATTGGTTGGTAGAGATTCAGCTCTGCCACTGAATGGACCTGGGGCAGGGGACACATGCCGCATACAAACAGTTGTGAAGAGGGAGGGCCCAGTGGAGATGAGAGGCGCATGCTTAGACTCACGAGTGTTACCCTGCCACGCAGGCTCTCTAGCTGTCCTGCAGGGATAGACGTTTGTGAGGAACATTGGCACATGCTTGCCCCAACGGCGGCTGCGATGGGTGGGCATCGTCTCGAGGGGCTTGGCCTGCAGTGAGTCAGATGACATACACACATAGCTTTGCAGTTATTCATCCAGCACAGAGCCTTACTGATGTACATGACTGCTGCTCTTCAAGCTTCCTCTTCTCCGACCTACCAGGGAAACCGGAGGCCATGCCCTAATTCACAGAGGATGGATTGTGTGTAAACAGCTCTTCTTACCCAGATACCAGGTCTTACGGCTACAGGTGAAAATGCGCTTTCTCTGCTAGGCCTTGTGCAGTGGTATTGGTGAGATTTCAGGTAGCTCCAGAGCCCTCACCCCCAAGTCTGTATGTCTGAAACTCTGCAGCTTCATGCCCTGCTATGGTCGCAACTCTGAGGAATAGCAGTCGTCATTAAAGATGTCTTAGACCTTTCTTGAGCAAACAAATCTCATATATGTATGCATAAGTACTATTCTGTGCTACTGATTTTTTTTTTTGCCAGTCCTGGGGCTTTAACTCAGGGCCTGGACGCTGTCCCTGAGCTTGTTTGCTCAAGGCTAGCACTCTACCTTCAGCCACAGTGCCAGTTCCAGCCTTTTTTGCTTATGTGGTGCTGAGGAGTTGAACCCAGAGTTTCATGCATGTTAGACAAACACTCTACCACTAAGCCAAATTCCCAGCCCCTGGTTTGATACTTTTAAGGATTTTTTTTTTTTTTTGGTGCCTTAACTGTGGTTTGAACAAAGGGCTTAAGCACTTGTCCTTTAGCTTTTTTGTTCAAAGCTAACACTCTTACCATGTGAGCCATAGTTCTATTTCTGGCTTTTTGGTGGTTAATTAGAGATAAGAATCTCTCAGTTTTTCCTGCCCAGGCTGGCTTGAAACCTTGATCTTCAGATCTCAGCCTTCTTAGTAGCTGAAATTACAGGTGTGAACTTTGGTGCCTAGCTTAGATCTCAGTTCTTTAATGTGGTCTTGAAGTCTCTGTGGAGCGTGTTCAGGTGTTTTCTTCAGGTGAGATATAAGAGACTGCACAGCAGAACACATGAAGTGCAGACCTCACAGAGAAGAGAGCAGTGTATGCCATGGAGCAGGGGGAAGAGGAGACCATGTTCCCATGCTCTAGGGAATATGCAAGCAGGAGCTGGAGAGAGAGGAGATGGTCCCAGAAAGTCAGCCGGCAGGTTTGCAGGGTGTGAGTCGAGAGGGGAGGTAGGATGGGTTTAAAGCAGGTGGCACAGGCCCTGCAGGGTCTCACTGTGAGTGAGAGTGTGGTTGCTGTAGCTTGTCCCTGTGGTCCCCTTGGGGACTGAGGAGTCAGCTGAGAGGGCCACATCTAGCTGTCCCTTGGACAGGTGCAGAATAGGGGGTGTCAGGCAGGAGACTGGGACCCACAGGGCTGTTTCTACCCCAACTTGAAAAACACAGCATGGCTGTTAGAAAGCGCTTGGTGTGTACAAATGCAGTTCCTTTCATTAAAAACAAAACTTTTATTATTTTTTTTAATGCACATGCACAGTGTGTGGGGTGGGGGAGGGGTGTGTCATGGGGCTTGAACTCTGGGCCTGAGCACCGTCCCTGGGCTTTTTGTTGCTCAAGGCTAAAGCTCTATTCCTTTGAGCCACAGCGCTATTCTGGCCTGTGTGTTTTTATCAGACCAAGCAGCTGAGGGCTAGCAGGTAAGAAGGATCACAGCCGTGTAGCTGTCTGCTCCTCAGGTGCTTTCTTGCAGGCCTTCCTGATAGTGAGAGCACCATGTTGCTTTGATTTTCAGTCTTCTATAGGAGGGGGAGATACCTACCCATGAGGTTCCCTCCCCTCCCTTCTGTGCGCATGTGCAGCCCATGTTAGGAAGCAGGACCTCGTGGAGAGGAAAAGGATGTTCACAGTTACCTTTCTCATCCCGACCTTCTCAAGATTTCAGCCTGCATTCTTTCCATAACAGACTTTAGCTCTTGCTCTGTAAAAGGCATGCATGAAAATGCTCCTCAATGTTGGAATTTTGTATTTCTTGTGGAACTTCAGAATTGCTAAATGGCCAAACCTCTGCTCATGTGATAATGGCTAAAATGTTATTTTTAAGAGCAGTGTGGGCTTTCAACAAATTGAAGGTATAACTAAATAAATAAGTGCTCTGGACAAGTAAGGCTTAACATTGTGGCCAGGTGGGTTAAGATACATCTTTCCAGCTATGGATTTTGTCTTTACAGACTCAGAGCATACCCCAGAACAGGCTCTAGAGTGTATACAGGAGTTCTGTCTCTTGACAATTTCATGATTCTTTTGTCTCCTTGCCAAATTAAAATCATACGACATTAAAGTCATGGCTTTGTCTGCTGACCATGTGTTGGCAGTGTGAGTGCAGAGTACACTGGAGTTCACCTCCTGTTCTGTGTGCTTTCCTGGCTATAGGGGAGCAAGAAGAAGAGAGAAAAATACACCACTATTGTGGGGAGTAGTTTGCCTGAGAGAGGATGGTAATTCAGGATTATCTATAAATCCTGCATGAGGACATAAATACAGCTTTTTTTTTTCCCTCTCTTGGTCATGGGGCTTGAACTCTGGGCCTGGGCGCTGGTCCCTGGGCTCTTCAGCTCAAGGCTAGCTCTCTACCACTTGAGCTACAGCACCACTTCTGGTTTTCTGGTGGTTAATTGGAGATAAGGCTCTCACAGACTTTCCTGCCCAGGCTGTCTTCGAACCACAGTCCTCAGATCTCCATCTCTTGGGTAGTTAGGATTACAGATGTGAGCCACTGGTGCCCAGCAAAACACACACACACACACACACACACACACACACACCACACACACACACACACACACACTTTTTTTGCCAGTCCTGGGGCTTGGACTCAGGGCCTGGGCACTGTCCCTGGCTTCTTTTTGCTCAAGGCTAGCACACTACCACTTGAGCCACAGCGCCACTTCCAGCTTTTTCTGTGTATGTGGTGCTGAGGAATCGAACCCAGGGCTTCATGTATACGAGGCAAGCACTCTACCACTAAGCCACATTCCCAGCCCATTTCCTTTTTTGTTGAAGTGATTCTGTGGGCCATTTGGAGGCTGCAGAGATTGCTCTGGCTTGGTGGTGTGAACATGGCCACCTCAGGAGTTCCTTGTTTGGGACTTTGGCCATTCTTGCCTTTAGTGTTCTGACTGACCACATGGCCACTCTTCTTTTCCTCCAGTGATAGTTTACTAATTGGGGACAAAGTTCTCTAATCTCTAAATCTACCATTTCTTGTTTAGCACATTTCATTTCCTCCCCTTCTTTTGTCAGCCTCCGAAGGTTTTATGAACCTATGTGGAAGATGGATTTATGAAGTGGTTTGGGTTTGTGATACATTGTGATTAATTTGCTGCAGGGAAGTTCTCAGGTTTGTGAGTGTATGTGGTTGTCAACCCAAGGTAGATTGCACACTAAAGCAAACTTTTCTTTCTCTTTGTCTGTCTATTGTGCCAGTACTGAGATTTGAACTCAGGGTCTGTAGCTTTCTCTCAGCTGGCACTCTACTGCTTGAGTCATGCCTCCAGTTCTGGCATTTTGCTGATTATTTGGAAAGAAGTGTCTCCTAGTTTTGTCTGTCTTGGTTGGCTTTAAACCATGGTCCTTAGATCTCAGCCTCCTTGAGTAGCTAGAATTATGGATGTGAGCCACTGGTGCTCAGCTAGAAGGATTTATTATATGGACAGAAGCCTAACGAATTTGCAAGCCTCATAGAGTATTGGTGCTTTGTATTTAAGTGGTAAAGATGGATGATTTGGCTCATGAGTCTAGGACCCTGTCAAATGAAGACATGTCAAGGAGTTGAAGGAAGTTGGCGCTCTGTGTTAGTCATTTGGAGACTAGGAGAATAGTCTCCTCCTTTAGTCTCTTCCCTGTGCTACTTAGCCACATTCTGTTTTCCATCATCTTTACCAGCCAGAGAATGAGTGGATGGATGCGCTTCTCTGTGGCCCTTTTCATATAGGAGCATTTTTACACTCCACTTTTTTTTGTTGTTGTTGTTTAGACTGTTCTAGAGAAGCCTTTTTATTGGGCCTAATGGTGCAACACCAGATGGCAGCACAAAATGGGCTGAACAGCCAGGAAGAGGTGATAGCATGGGCTTGGTGTGTAAATGAAGGAGTGTCTTTTTACCAGTTGCACTAGTCGCAAATAGAGACTCATCATAGCCTGAAGTAAGGACCAGTCCCAGTCCCGCCTTGAGCCCTTGACTGGCTTCTTTCTGAGTTACTGAGTGTCTGGAGTGAGCACCGCAGGGCTGTGTCAGGTTCTCTGGGTTCTGTTGCCTGGGTTACTGCTTTCCAGGGCCCCCTGTGGCTTGCCTGGAGCAGTCTTGACTGGCTGGAGCTTGGCTTCCCGGGGCTGGAGCTAGAGCTCAGTGATAGTGCAGCTGGAGTGTTCCCAGAGTGATCATAAAGTGTCCAAAACAGCCAGCCATGAGGGCAGTGTAGCCGGTTGCTATGGGTTGACAGCTCCCTGTTCCAGGTGTAAGGGTAGAAGGGAAGAGTCTGCCTTTCAAAGGCTTTAATGGCTACTACTGCTGCTTTCACTCATTCATTTGCCAAGGAAGAAAACATTTATAGGATGTTTGAAATAAAATCTTAAGGCAAGCTCAACAAAGCTAACAGTGTTTAATTGTGCTTTAGCATGAACCCTACCCCATTCCCTGAACAGATAGGGGTCTCTCTATCCGTCTCATTGAGAGGCAGGTGAAAAGCATGCAGAATGCTGTGTTATTTTTGTAACTTTCTGTGATCTTTTTTTTTTTTTTTTTGCCAGTCCTAGGCTGTGAACTCAGGGCCTGAGCACTGTCCCTGGCTTCTTTTTTGCTCAAGGCTAGCACTCTACCACTTGAGCCACAGCTCCACTTCTGGCCATTTCTGTATATGTGATGCTGAGGAATCGAACCCAGGGCCTCATGTATACGTGGCAAGCACTCTTGCCACTAGGCCATATTCCCAGCCCCACTTTCTGTGATCTTAAACTATCAGAATTAAAAGAAATACATAAGTATAATTAAAGCATAATTTAAAGAAGAGCATGATCCTTGAGAATTTGAATGCCTTTCCTAGGTGAAGTGGGGGAAGGGAAATTTCTCAGTGTAGCCTTTTTGTTTTCCTGTCCAAAAATTCTTATTTTTGAAAGGCAGAAAAAGGGGGTTTATTCTGTGGCAGCCATGGGATGACAGCACTTCAGTACATCTTCACTTGTCTCAGAGGTTCAGACATTGGCTTCAGGTTAAATAGGGAGAATTGGGGGCCAGGGATGAGAAAAGTCTGCAGTTAAAACAGTCCCAGGTCACAGGTGTGGCCTGCTTGACCATTAGCTCAGTTTGCATCCCAGGAGGAATTCTGGAAAATTGTTATCACTAGATTACTGGAACACGAACTCAGTCTCCTGATTTTGGCTATTTGCTTTTAAGGTGATAGGAAAAAGACAGGAGCAGTTGGCCTTGCACACACCATTGCTTATCTGTCTAGGTTTTCTTTTTTTTTTTTTTTTTGGCCAGTCCTGGGGCTTGGACTCAGGGCCTGAGCACAGTCCCTGGCTTCTTTTTGTTCAAGGCTAGCTCTCTGCCACTTGAGCCACAGCGCCACTTCTGGCCATTTTCTGTATATGTGGTGCTGGGGAATCGAACCCAGGGCCTCATGTATATGAGGCAGGCACTCTTGCCACTAGGCCATATCCCCAGCCCCTGCTTATCTGTCTAGGGACTGCAAATGTTGAGTTAATTCACCGGACCCAGCAGGTTTTTTGTGGGTTTTGTTTATTTGTTTTTGGGCGCTGGTCCCGCCTAGGGCTTGAACTTGGCCTGAGCACTTGTCCATGAGCTGCTTTTGCTCAAGGCTAGTGCTCTGCCACTTGGGCCACAGGTCCACTTCAGGCTTTTGGGTAGTTAATTAGAGATAAGAATCTCAGGGACTTAAACTTCTATCTTAAGAAGTGTGGATGAAAAAGCAGATGATAGTGAGCCCTGAGTTTATGGGAAGTGCTCATCCATGGACCTAAAGTTATTTTTAAAATTAATCAGCAGTAAAATTGTATTTTTGATGTCAGTTTTATGAATTTTAATACATGTATAGATTTGTGCAACTGCCACTACAGAACACAAAAGATTTTCATAATTTGATAATCTTCCTCCTGCTGTCCCTCTTCAGTCACACTTCCCATCCATACCTTCTGGCAACCACTGAGCTGGTCTTTATATGTGCGTTCGTGGGTATGTGTGCGTGGTGGTCCCGGGGCTTAAACTCAGGGCATTGGTGCTATTCATGAGATTTTTTTTTTTTTCCCCAGTCCTGGGCCTTGGACTCAGGGCCTGAGCACTGTCCCTGGCTTCTTCCCGCTCAAGGCTAGCACTCTGCCACTTGAGCCACAGCGCCACTTCCGGCTTTTTCTGTGTATGTGGTGCTGAGGAATGGAACCCAGGGTTTCATGCATACTAGGCAAGCACTCTACCGCCAAGCCACATTCCCAGCCCCAGTAGTCTTGGCTTGGCTTTAGTTAATTTTTTCTCTGATAACTAATGTGGGTGAGTATCTTTTCATGTGGAAACTGCATACCTTTTCATTTTCCCTTTCCCATTACCTTCATAAATATTAGGAAGAAAGTCATGAATAAATCATAACTAAAGGAAAGGAGATGGATTCTTGTCATATTGTGTGGTCCGTTAACAAGTCCCATATCTCCTTTGTTCCGTCTTACCTTGTCTGCTAACTTGCTTTAAAAATGGTGTCTGAATTGATGATATGCTTGGATTCTAATTTAAAATGTGACTGTTATCTAGTTTTTTAATGAATAATAAAGACTCTAAGTCATGGTTGTTCTTTACCAAACTGTCTTTTTCAATGAAGAGCCTGTCACGGGTCCTGCTGTCTGCATGGAATGGATGTCCTTTTGCTGCTCCAGGATGCCGTTCACCCTGGTGTGGAGCTTGCTGTAGATTACTTTTTGGGACAACCAATCACCTTTTATACTACCTCATAAGTATCAGTTATTTATTTTCTCTTGAATTAGTGGTTTATGGGAATAAATTGTGCTCATATATTTGGTTGCTTTATTAAGTCCCATACAATAGCTTCTGTTGCTTGAGTTCTTGCAGAGTAATGAGGGGAAATGAAACGGAGGCCAAGGACCATTATTTGAGAGAGAAAACTTCAGAAAGCAAGGCAGAGCAGAGTCAAGAACTGATCAAAGAGAAAGGACATACCTTTCTAGCATTGTGATATCCTAGTTGGGTTCCTTTTAGCATCCTACTTTGAAATTACTATAAAGGTATCATTCAGTATAGGTTTCCACCTCTGACTGTTGAGAAGCCCCTTGGTGTAATCACGGTGTTTCCCCACTGACCTTGGTGCTTTGCTCTTCCAGTCTGCTAAGTTGCTGTCTGTAGTGTAAGTTCTCAAGTGTGTTAACTGACCAAACATGGCTGCTTGTAAATTCTTGCCTTTGTTCTTGTCCTGATGGTGACAGCCAGGTGGTCTTGGAGAAGTCCGGTCACTTAGCTGATAGGCTAGCACTAAGCCATGGCCCCCCACCTGTCACTTGTGGAAATGGTATACATACAGTGCTGATGGCATAGCCCAGTGGTTGACTGGTCCCAGAGGAGAGAGGTAAAGACAGTGCCATGAGCTTGAGTGGGTGATGAGGAAGGGGACCCTTCCTGTGGATCCTGACATGCTGGCCCAGTGGTGTCTGACCCCGCCCCCCCCCCCC
The DNA here is from genome assembly GCF_023159225.1 of Perognathus longimembris pacificus. Taxonomy (NCBI): domain Eukaryota; kingdom Metazoa; phylum Chordata; class Mammalia; order Rodentia; family Heteromyidae; genus Perognathus; species Perognathus longimembris. The sequence goes on from NC_063161.1 coordinate 158,056,635, forward strand.
CCCCCCGCAGTGGGTTGGTGCTCAGCGTAGTGCATGCTGTCCTTCTCTTAAAGTGCATGGATAAGACCAGAAGAGGTGAATGAAAGGAGGAAGCTAAGACACTGACCCGGTGGTGCACCTCTGGGCCTGACCTTTACCCCCAGAAACTTGACTGCAGACCCTTGGCTATAAAGTTGGCTAGAATGAAGCCTTCCTTGAGGGGGTGTTGTTAAGGGAGTTTGATGGTCTTGCAGATAAGCAGAGTCAGGCCCTGTGCAGGCTTCTTGGTGTGTATTCGTCAAGTTTTGCAGAGTGGCTAAGAGTAGGCCTAGGACAGGCCTGTCTCCAGCAGCTGGAGGTTGGGCTGGTATTGCAGGCAAAGTGGTCCTCGACTTACTAAGCAAGGAGGTTGACTCAGCGAGGGCATTATCTCATTCATCAGAGTGCCAGCCACCTTCCTGAGCGTCCTCACTCCACATGTGTCTCCTGTAGTAACTTTGTGTGTGTGTGTGCTAGGCCTGGGGCTTGAACGTGGGGCCTGGACACTGTCTTTGAGCTTTTTTCCTCAAGGCTAGCACTCAACCACTTAAGCCATACCTCCACTTCCGGCTTTTTGATGTTAATTGGAGCTAAGAGTTTCAAGGACTTTGCTACCTGGCTCTTTGAATCAGGACACTCAGATCGCAACCTCCTGAGTGGCCAGGCTTCCAGGTGTGAGCCACCAGTCCCTGGAAAGGGTGGTATCAATGATTGGCTGTGTGTGCACAAGCCTGCAGGGCTGGCTACTAGGGAGTCTAGCCTGGCTCTGGAGAGCCAGCGTCGGTGGTGGACCAGGAGTGGAGCCCATGTACCTGTCTTAGACAGGAAGTGCTGGAGGCAAGCACAGTTTTCAGTGGGGCTGGAATGTGACCAGTCACCTATGTGTATGCATCACAGGCCACCTGGAACACATTGTAGTTGCCGTGCCTGCAGATGGGGTGTTGTTGGAGTATCATTGTGATAGCGAGGATTGTTTCACACCCCCTCCTCTAAGGCCGTCCTGCATCCCAGGCCTGCCCCTGTGAAGGACTGGAGGCTCAGGTGGGCCCTGTTCTTCAGGGTTCGTGCTAGAAGCTTCTTTCCACTTTGGTGCCTACTCTTGGCCTCTGTGGTTCCTGGGATCTTCCTGATCTGGGGTGGTGGGGTGACGGGGGTGGGGGGGGAACCAGACATTGGGATTTCTTTCCAAGAGGCTGCATAACTGGTCTTCGTGAAAAGGCCCGAACATACCATGACATGTCTACTCTGCTTTAACGTTAGCGTGTCCTTAGCATGTTGCTGTTCTGCTTTTCATGGAAGAAGCTTTCTTCTAGGCATTCTGGAGGACTAGGTGTCATTTTTCCCCTTTCTGTGGCCATTCGCAGTTTCACTGGCGTCTGATTATTGGCTTCGGGAGAGAGGTGCCTATCTTTTCTCATCAACTTCAGGATTTAGTTTGTGAGTCTGTTGTTCTTCCCAACCCTGGAGTCTCCTGAATCCCTTTTGCTTTCTGGGAAGGAAGGCCCATGTTCTGAAGCATTGTTAGAACTAGAAGGAAAACAAAGCCAAGGACTGCTGAAGCATCTCCATTTTACCACGTCTCCAGTACTTGGCAGGTGAAGGCTAAAGGGTCCCACATTGCAGGCCAGCTTGAGCAGAGTCTCTGACCCATATTAGCACCCTGCAGCCCATCCCATTATCAAGCACTGAGCACAGCATTTGTTCCTTGCTGCCTTTGGTTTCATGGCTGCAGTGTGGTCAGAGGACTCATTGCTAACAATTAACATTTTCCTCTGAGATAGTTGAGACTTTCCTTTAGCAGACTGTGTAGTTATTTCTTCAAATCTTGCTTTTGAATATATGGAAACCTGGGTGCCAGTAGGTCATGCCTGTGATCTTAGCTACTTAGGAGGCTGAGATCTGGAGGATCCAGCTTTTAAGCCAGCTTAGGTATACAAGTCCACTGGAAGCTGGGCGCTGGTGGCTCGGCTACTCAGGAGGCTTAGATCTGAGGTTCACGATTCAAAGCCAGCCCAGGCAGGAAAGTCAGTCATGGAGCTTGAACTCAGGGCCTGGGTGCGGTCCCTGAGCTCTTTTTGCTCAAAGCAAGTGCTCTGCTACTTTGAGCCCAAAGCATTGCTTCTGATTTTCTGGTGATTAATTGGAGATAAGAGTCTCCCAGACTTTCCTACCCTGGCTAGTTTTGAACTGCGATCCTCAGATCTTAGTCCTCTGAGTAACTAGGATTACAGGCATGAGCCACCAGCACCCAGCTTCTATGAGACTTTTATCCCCAATCAACCATCAAAAATCTGGAAATGGAGCTACGGCTCAAGTGGTAGAGTACTATCCTTGACCACAAAACCTTAGGAGGCAGTGCCCAGGACTGAGTTCAAGCTCCAAGACTGGCTCATACAGCAAAAAAGTCCACTGACTCCCTCTCCTTTTAAAATAACCAGCAAAAAAGGCAAGCTGGGGGTGTAGCTCAAGTGTTGAGTGCCAGCTGCGCAGGCACGAGACCCTGAGTTCAAACCTCAGCACTAAACATAAATACGTAAATAAATGAATGGGTGAGGAAGTCATGCTTTTTCCACTATCACAAATTAAAATTATTTTAAATTGATAACATTATAGAAAAAGTTATTATTTTTAAAGAAAATTTAGAAACGTAGATAGAGATAAGGAAGGAAGTAGAAGACCCTCGCCCACTCTGGGGTATAACCTGACCTGGGCTGACTTCCTGACAGCACCTGGCTCTCACAGGGGCTCATAGTGCGTGTACTGGTTTTGTTTATTTGCCTCTTTTTTTGCCAGTCCTGGGCCTTGGACTCAGGGCCTGAGCACTGTCCCTGGCTTCTTTTTGCTCAAGGCTAGCACTCTACCAGTTGAGTCTTGGATGTTTTCTATATATGTGGTGCTAGGGAATCGAACCCAGGGCTTCATGTATACGAGGCAAGCACTCTTGCCACTAGGCCATATTCCCAACCCTGTCCCTGGTTTCTTTTTGCTCAAGGCTAGCACTCTACCTCTTGATCCACAGTCCCACTTCCGGCTTTTTCTGTTTATGTACTAGGCAAGCACTCTACTGTTAAGCTACATTCCCAGCCCCCCACCCCCTTTTAAATTTTCTTTATTTTTGTTTTAGAGGTGATGTACGCCAAGTTACCTTTTCATCTGTCAGGTAATAAGTACATTTCCTGCCAGGCACCAGTGGCTCATGCCTGTCTGTAATCCTATCTACTCTGGAGGCTGAGATCTGAGGATCCTGTTCAAAGTCTGTAGGACTCTTATCTCCAATTAACCACTAGAAAAACAGGAAGTGGCGCTGGGGCTCAAGTGGTAGAGCACTAGCCTTGAGCTGAACAGCTCAGGGACAGCGCCCAGGCCCTGAGTTCAAGACCCATGACTGACCAAAAAAAGTAAAAAGTGCATTTCCTTTCATCTGTTCCGTCATTCTCTCCCATCTCTCCCTCCTCTCTCTACCCACAAGTTGCATAGTTCATTTTCATCAGTGTCTCATGCACTGTTTCCTCTGATTCTGTGCCCCGCTTCCCCTTCCACAGATTTGCACTTGAATATACCATCATTTGCCTCTTTAAAGAAACTTAACAGTGTATGTGCCACGGAATATAGAACATGGCAGGTTTTTTGTTTTTTTTAGTTTTTTTTTTTTTAGAAAGACTATGTTGACCCTCTCTTTCTCTTTTTCTCTTGCCCCTTTCTTTAATTTTTTTGCCAGTCCTGGGGCTTGAACTCAGGGCCTGGGCACTGTCCCTGAGCTTCTTTTGTTCAAGGCTAGCACTTGACCACAGCGCCACTTTCGATTCTCTCTGTGTATGTGGTACTGCGTAGTCAAACCCATGCATGCTAGGCAAGCGCTCTACCACTAAGCCATATTCCCAACCCAGAACGTGGCAGGTTTTTGGGGTGTGTGTGTGTGTGTGTGTGTGTGTGTGTGTGCGCGCGCGCGTTATATTCATGGTGTGAGTTTTTTGGAAATTATTTTGTGGTGATTTCAAACTAGACATGTACAAATTAAACTTACTGGGAGCATACAGTGTGGGAATTTGCTAAGTACTTCTAGGCATTGTATCATCTAGTCCATCACTCCTGACTTGTGTCCTGTTCTCTCTGCTGACACTGGTGCTTCCTGTCTTCTTCTGCAACTTTTCACACTTTTAGGAATGCAGTGGGCTCACATTGCTCCCTGCTGGGGCCCCAGGAGCCTCACGGTCCACGGGTCCCCTGCTAACGCGATCCCATGTGCATGTGGGCATCACTTTACAGCCGTATTGGCCCATTTTTCTGTCCCTAAGACATGACAAATTTATTTCAGTTGTGGGGCCTTTGCACAGGACATTTCCCTGCCCTGGCAGGTTTGGGTGACTTTCTTTTCCTTCTGGTCCCATTTTGAATGAATTTAATTCAAGTGAAGTGAGTACAATAAAATGTGTACATTACAGGGAAAAGTTAACAAGGACAGATAGTTTGTCACCCACAAGGCCATCATTGTTTTATATTTTATTTTATTTTTTGCCATTCCTGGGGCTTGAGTTCAGAGTCCAGGTGCTGCCTCCGAGCTTGTTTTGCTCTACCACTTGGGCCACAGTGCCACTTCTGCTTTTCCTGAAGAGCGTACTGAAGATAAGTTTCATAGGCTTTTCAGCCTGGGCTGGCTTTGAATTGCAGTCCTGAGTAGCCATGATTACAAGTATGAGCCACCCGTGCCCCGCTCCACCATCCATTTTTAACATCTTGATTTTTTTTTTCCACTCTTGTCTATTCATTCTTTTGACATAATGCCTGCAGTTTGCTGGGTGTATCACATGGCTGTTTGGTAGCATTAATGAGAGTCGTGGTTCTTGCCTTTGTGAGGCCTACTGGGCATTTTTCCTCTGCATATTAGAATGGCGTAGGCTCTGAAGTCACACTGGCAGGATTTAAGAACCCCACAGCTGCCCCATCAAGTTGTGTGACTGCTGAGTTAGTTACTTACATTCTGAGTCTCCCATTAGTTATCTGTTCTTGGATAACTAAAATACAGGGCTTACTTACAACAATAAATTGATTGTTGTTGTGGGTGAGGAATTGAGCAGCAGCTTGACGAGTGGTCCCAGCTTGCAGTTGCTCAGCAGTCGCAGTGCAGTGTCGTCTGCAGCCGCGGGCTCTCAAGCTCTGCTGGGACTGGGCTCACCCCGGGCCAGGCTGGCTACCGCCTGCGCTTCCTCATCCCAGAGCCGCCTCCAGGGGCTCCCGAGCGTCCTCGGGACACTGTTGCTGTGTCTGGGAGACACAAGGCCAGACTTCTTTCCTTGCTCAGAAACCAGCCTGCGGCTCTGTGCGGGGCAGGCCGTGCAGTGAGGGAAGACACTGACCGGCAAGTGAGCCGGTGTCATTGGTACCATTTGGAGGCCAGCCACCAAGCTGCCTGCAGTGGGCACTGTCGGGACCTCTGTCCTTGGTTGTTGATGAGGACTCCAGGCTAAAGTGAATGAGAAAAGTCATTGTACACAGTACAAAAAGTACTGCTTTGCTCCCTCCACACCTCCATGCCTGCCAGCAGGAGGGAGGGAAAAGGAGAGCGAGGCAGCGCAGAAGGCTTGGGGCACCTGGGTAGGTGGGCCTGGGCAGGGTAGAGCCTGAGAGAGGAACGTGGACAGGCAGAGCCCCCTACGCACCTCCCCCTGCCATTGAGAAAGTTACTCTCTAGGAATGTAGCTAAAACTGGCAATGCAAAGGAGCCTGGAGTGCTTCCTCCATGAAGGATGCTTTTCCGTCCTCTCTACCCAGTGCCTTCAGGTTGTCCTGTTTTCACTGGCTGGAGGGAAAGAAACGTTGAGGCCTGTGGGTGGGCTGGTGGCTACTGCAGATCTTTTCATGGGGCACTGTTGACTGTTGCAACTGTGGTTCACGGATTTAGCAGGCTTCTTGTTTGTTTGTTTATTTGCCAGTCCTGGGGCTTGAACTCAGGGCCTGAGCTCTGTCCCTGGCTTCTTTTTGCTCAAGGCTAGCACTCTACCTCTTGAGCCACAGCACCACTTCCGGTTTTTTCTGTGTATGTGGTGCTGTGGAATCGAACCCAAGGCTTCATGCATGCCAGGCAAACACTCTACCACTAAGCCACATTCCCAGCTCCAGGGTTTTTGTTTTGATGAGTGCAGTCTGTGTCCATTTCCTCCTTTTGGATATACCTGGTTTGCTCTGACTTGATCCATGTGTCTAGGTCCATGTAGCTTGTGTTTTGCATCCCTGAAGCCTTGGATTTGGATGTTTTGTTTTGTTTTTTAGAGGATAAAGTAGAATTAATAGTGAGCTGAGATTATCATCTACCTGTTCAACCAGCTGTGCAAAGGTGAACTCTTCCTCTACACCTCTTTTCCTCTCTCTCTGTCTCTCTGTTTCTGTTTTTCTCTCTGTCTCTCTGCGTGTCTCTCTGTCTCTCTCTCTTGTACTAGGGTTTGAACTCAGGGCCCTATATTTGGTAGACAGATGCTCTACCACTTGAGCCATACCTTCAGCCCTCTACCTATTTCTTTTTGGCTAAAGAGGTCCATTTTCAGAAATTGTTACCTTATCAAGATGATTTTATGCTAAATATGAATGATATTTTTTCTTCCTGACTTTGAAAGCCTTTTGGAAATTTAACTAAACATTCATGCATTTCTATGTCTTAAGATTGTGATTTTGGAAAGGAGATCCTTAGGGGTAGCAGTATCTCTGTGGGCTTTGTTAGGGCCACAAGGAGGCTGGAAATCTGATCTGTGTGGAAACTGAACCCAGCACTGCAGTTCAGGATTTATTTTAGTACATTTCTACTATTTATTTAAGATACATTTCCCCTCCCTCCCTTCCTTCCTGACTCTTTCTTTTCTTTGTTGCTGGTACTAGAACTTGAATTCAAGGGCCTCATATTCTTGCTTGGCTTTTTCACTCAAAGCTTGGGCATTACGGCTCCAATTGTGGCTTTTTTGCTGTTTAATTGGAGCTAAGAGTCTCATGGACTTTTCTGCCTAGGCTGGCTTCAAACTATGATCCTCAATTCTAAGCCTCCTGAGCAGCTAGGATGACAGGCGTGAGCCACCAGTGCCAGGATAAAATACAGTTCTTTCTTTTTTTTTTTTTGCCAGTCCTGGGCTTAGACTCAGGGCCTGAGCACTGTCCCTGGCTTTTTTTTTTGCTCAAGGCTAGCACCCTGCCACTTGAGCTACAGCGCCACTTCTGGCCATTTTCTGTATATGTGGTGCTGGGGAATTGAACCCAGGGCTTCATGTACGCGAGACAAGCACTCTTGCCACTAGGCCACATCCCCAGCCCCTAAAATACATTTCTTTTTTTTTTTTTTTTTTTTTTTTTTGCCAGTCCTGAGCCTTGGACTCAGGGCCTGAGCGCTGTCCCTGGCTTCCTTTTTGCTCAAGGCTAGCACTCTGCCACTTGAGCCACAGTGCCACTTCTGGCCATTTTCTGTATATGTGGTGCTGGGGAATCGAACCCAGGGCCTCATGTATACGAGGCAAGCTCTTTCGCCACTAGGCCATATCCCCAGCCCCTAAAATACATTTCTAAAAGTGGAATTTCAGAGACGACCACGTCAGTCTTTGGATCCATTTTGCTAGCTGCCCCTCTAGATGGTGTACCTGTGGTTAGTTAAAACAGACCAGTGTTTATTTCTCTTGACAGATGAGGACATGAAGGTTATTTGGGGTTCTAGAGGCATAGGGGGACCCGACAGCTTCTATGTGTTTCCTATGTCCCTTAGGCTTCCATGATCCCTTCTGCTCTGTTCTTTAAGCGACAGGTCTAGTAGTTTAACACATACTGAAAGTTTGGACGTTAGGGTGAATCAAAGCAGAATAATCTTGCAGGCTTCTTGAATCCCGGCACTGATGAAACAGACTGATCAATATATCTGTGTGTCCTGGTGGCAAAGCCATCGCTCAGCAGAACTGGGTAAGGAGATACAAGAGCATGGAGTTGGTCTCATTTGGAATTCTTCCAAATTCATCAGATTGCATTTGGCAGTGTGGAAGTCAAGTGGGTGCAGGTCATCGCCCACGACCCATTTCCCAGGGCTGCTGGAGAAGCTTGCTCCCGACGGCGAGGGCCCTGGGCCCGGGCTGTGCGCCGGGGCACCGGGAAGAATGCGGCTGTGGCATTCCCTGACACATACCGAGCACACTGGGCCTCCCCCTGTGCCCCTCGCCAGCGCCAGCACCAGCGCGTTCGCAGAGTGGCAAGCAGGCCCGGCAGGACAGATGCCTCATTGTTGGTTTGGAGAGGGAAAGGATGACCGTTGATACACTTGGGGCAGGATCCTCAGAAAACAATGCAGTGTGGGGCTTCCGTGTGACTGGCGTGTGCTCTTGAGCTTGTGTCCTGTGTGGGTGACGCAGCAGGCGCTTGTGTGGCTGGTGGCTCTCCATACTCTTCCCTGGTCTGTTTTTGATGACTCTAGCATCAGAGAGGAGGCCACTAGGGCATTGCCCTTCCTTCCTTCCCCTCCCTCCTACATGCCGATCCTCCAGAATAAGCCCCATACCCAGCTTCGGCCCTGAAGTTTACTGTCCCTGCCACCCTGGCTCTCCTTACCTCCTGCTGGTGGAGACCCAGCCTCCTGCCCGAACTCACCTCAGGTCTTTTCACTCCCAGGCCTCTGTCCCCAGAGGTGAGGCAGTTCAGGGAGCGTCCCCGCTCTTCTCCCTGTCCTCCTGGACATCACCGCTAGTCACCCCTGCGCGTGGATGCTCTCTCCTGGGCCCTGCCCGCCGCTCTCCCCAGCGCGCACCCCAGACCCGCGCTGCCGGCCTGCTCCACAGCTCCGGATCCCCTTGCCTTTGCCCTGGGACTTGACTGCATTACCTCATACACTCACTCACTGTGTAGAATGCTGGGCTGGCTCCCTCTTTCTAGAGGCCCACCGGTCTCAGAATGCCTCAGAGAGCCTGACCTCATCTTCATGACCAAGTTTCGGTTCTGGAAATGCTGCAGGTTGTGTGAGAAATAAACATTGGGCTCCTCGACCTAGCCACAGTCCCGCTCTCCAACAGTGCACGTGCACATGTGCACCCCCCCCCCCAGGTCTACTACACTCTCAATACAGCATCACTTTTGAGCAAAGAAAATTTTTACCTACTGACCTGATGCTTGGCCATCAAAATGTGTACTAAGGAGAACTTTCTAGAATAAATCACCCAGTAAAGTGAAAAAGTGAAGTTGAGCCTGTAGATTTAAACAGTAGAGCTGGGTACAGTGACTCACACATATAGTCCTAGCTACCTGGGAGACTTGAGAGTGGGAAGATCGCTGTTTGAGGTCAGCCCAGGCAAGAAGTGTGTGAGACTCCATCTCAACCAATAAGAAGCCAGCGAAGTGAGGGTGCCACTTTCCGTGCTGTCAGAGACAGGAGACTTCAGGGAAGTGGTGGGCTGAAGTGTTCAGCAGAAATGCAAGGTCACCCAGCCCCATTCATCCTGAAGAAGAAACTTTGGCTGTAGGTGTGGTGCTCTCGGGATTGGAATGGAGGTACGGGGGGGCAGGGGGGCGAGGGGAGAGGGGATGTGTTTCACGCTTCATTTTCCACATAACTACTTGGCACAGAAAGTTAAGCAGTAGTAAATCTGTAGTAGCAATAAAGTTCTAGGTATATACATATGTGTGTATCTATATATGTAAGTTTATATCAAGTGTGTTTTTCACAAATGAGTGAAAATATGTAGTAGTTGGCTTTTTTTTTTTTTGATCGTGGGGTTTGAACTCAGGGTTTGGGAGCTGTCCTGGAGCTCTTTAGCTCAAAGCTAGCGCTCTACCGCTTTGAGCCACAACACCACTTCCAGTTTTCTGGTGGTGGTTAATGGGAGATAAGAGTCTCACAGACAGACTTTCCTGCCTGGGCTGACTTTAATCAGCAATCCACAGTTCTTACCCTCCTGAGTAGCTAGGATTACAGCCATGGGCACCTGTCTTAGTATTTAATAGCTTCTAAGCTTGTCTTATCTTGGCATAATGACATCCCAACTTACTTCATTGCTGCATAATATTCCATACTATGTATGTACCATGTTTATCCATTCACAGTTATTGGATCCCTTGGATAATTCCACTGTTTGGCTATTATGAACAATGTTGAAATACAGGCTTTTCAGGTCTCTCTCTCTCTCTCTCTTTCTCTCTCTCTCTCGCAGACACACATACCCTACCCCCCACATTTGAATGTACTCCTTTGGATATATACGGAAGAGTGATATGACAGGGTTATAAGATAGACCTAATTTTAATTCTTATTTTTACTTGGCGATAAGTGTCTGTTGAATTTGTCTGCCTGGGCTGGCTTTAAACTGCAGTTCTCCGATCTTAGCTTCCTGAGTGGCTAGTATTGTATGCAGGATCCAGCATTGTCCAGCTTCTCTGTTTCCTTAGAGTACTTTAAATGTTACTTTTAGATCTTTGATGCTTTTGGAGTTGATTTTTTTTTTTTTTTTTGGCCAGTCCTGGGCCTTGGACTCAGGGCCTGAGCACTGTCCCTGGCTTCTTCCCGCTCAAGGCTAGCACTCTGCCACTTGAGCCACAGCGCCGCTTCTGGCCGTTTTTTCTGTATATGTGGTGCTGGGGAATCGAACCTAGGGCCTCGTGTATCCAAGGCAGGCACTCTTGCCACTAGGCCATATCCCCAGCCCCTGGAGTTGATTTTTGTACAGGACGAGTGATCGGATCTAATTTCAGGTTTCCTGCATATTGCTACTCAGTTTTCCCAGCATCATTTGTGGAAGAGGCTGTCTTTCTCCAGTGTATGTTTATGGCTCCTTTGTCAAAAATTGGTTGGCTGTAGCTGTATGGTTTTATTTCTAGGTCTGCTGTTCTGTTCCATTGGTTTTGCCAGTGTCATTAAGCAGTAAATCTAAAGAAAGAGAGTAGTGCTTATTATATAGCTGGATCAATAGATCCAACTATTATACAAGGTAGTCATAAATTAGTAAAGGCCAAAGGTCTAACTAGAGTAGGTTGGTTATAGAGAAAAGCAGCCTAATCAGTTGTTGTTTAACTTTTATAGAATGTAACTTCCTTAGCTTCTGAAAACACAACCAGTATTTAATTTGGAAAGCCCAACAGTACCCCTTGTCTTTTATTGTGTTTTAGTTTGTTAATTTTTTAGCCAGGTTTATTGAGGTCTAACTTACATACAGTAAAACTCAGCCCTTTATAAGGTGTATAGTTCCTTGAACTTTGACCAGTGAATACAGTTGTAAAATTGCCACCCATTGAGGATTCAGTGTCATCTCCCTGGCCCTTCCTTTGTGCAGCCTTGTCGTCCTTCCTCCCTAGCTGCTGGTAGCCACCGGGCTGCTTTCTGTCCCATGGCTCTGCCTTCCCAGAATGTCTTAGCAGCCTGTGGCTCATTGTCATGGTTGAGAATCATCCTTGTTGTGACACAGGTACCAGCTTTATGTATTTAGTTATCAAGCAGTGCCCTTGGGAGCATGGGGCTCGTTTGTGCAGTTGTGCCCTGGCTCCAGACAGCGCCGCAGGTTATTCCACAGGGATGGACGTCGCCTTTCCTCTCTCTGCTTTTGCTCTGTTTTGTATTAAGCCTGAGAGATCATTATGATCATAATGATTTATAATAGTCTGTTAGTTTCAAGTCCTCATATGGAAAGAGTTGTTAAATACAAATTACTCGTAGGGTATAAATTCTTATCTATTTGATGCATATAATGTTTTCTGCATGCCAGGCCTTTTCTGAATATTGCTTTACAAATATTTACAAATTGCTTAGAACAATTTGTAGGCAATACTATGTGCGTGCTCTATGTTTGTTAAATAAACAAAAAGTTGAAAGACTCTGAACCATCTCTATTTCATGTAGAAAGGAGATGAGGGGTAGGACAGCGGCTGGAGCACTTAATACCCCGAGCTGTGGACCCTCCTAATACCACTCCTCCACCGCTGCCCAGGGACTGGTGTGGTCTCCGGGGCTTCTTTCACCATTAGTGGCTTTTTCTAGCTAGGAAGTGAGGTCCATAATCTGTGCCCTCCTAAAGGACTAGAAAATAGGTCTAATCTGAATTCCCCCCAAAAGTGATATGTAGTTAGACACTGGTGGTTCATTTCTGTAATCCTAGTTGCTTAGGAGACTGAGATCTGAGGATGAGACTCTTAGTTTCAGTTTACCACCAAAAAGCCAGAAGTAGAATGGTTGATTGCCAGCCTTGAACTAAAAAGCCAATCAAGAACTTAAGGCCCTGAGTTCAAAACCCAGTACTGGCACACAAATAATGTTTTACTTTTTTAGGACATGACTCGGTCTGTCTGTTTCACATGTTAGTCCTGGATTGTTTGTTCCCTGGTTCCACATTATTGGCATCTATATTAAAAGTGAACTAAAAATATTCACCACATGGTGGCGCTCCCTTCAAAAGAAAACTTAAAACATTTTTATTTGGCTAGCATTGAGCATTAGTCATGGAATTGATTAGGAGCAGCTGGAGTGCCAGCTTATGCACTATACATTCGTGCTATAAGATTTAGAAGGAAATAGGGGAAAAGGGTCTTGTTGTTTTATTGGCTTAATAAGTTATGCAGATGTCAGAGTATTGGAACATTTGTTCTTTCTTAGGCAGTATGACATATTCATGTGCACTAACTGATGCTGTCCTTTTTAGATGTTCCAAAGATCCGCATTCAGAAGTCTGTGTGCTTAACAGGAAAACAAATACATCTGCAAGAAAATGTCATAGGCATTTCTTCTTCCAAAGTTGGTGTTTAGAAAGCACGCTGCCTGTAACTACTGTAGGAGAACCGTGGTAACGTTTCACTTGTGGTCTCTTGAAGCAAAGTGTGTTTGCCTTTTCGATTTAGGATGGATACTTCTCAGCAGCTGTGTGGCTGGCTGAATTCCAGTGGTGCACATCGGCATGCCAGGCTGGCCCTCACGGCACGGGCATGGTGCTGTGGCTGATTCAAAGGAGTCCTGCTCCTGAGAAATCAAGTCGAGACATAAATGAGATACGTAAATGTGGCTCCTGAACACCAGCCATTATCGGTGTATGTGTTAAAGGTAGGAAGAATTACAGTGGTTGACTTGTGCATATGTATGCCTGTACTCCGAGCATGGGGGGAGGTCGAGGCAGGAGAATTGCTTGCTCTCATGATTTCAGCATCAACCTGGCAAAATGGCAAGATCCTGGCTCAAAAGAATAATATGTGTGGATGGATGGATGGATGGATGGATGGATAAATAGCTGTTGGGAAGAAAGAAACTGTCCTCACTAGGATGATTGATTAGGGAAGACGGGAATATCCTTTGGTGGGAACAGATGCAGGAGAGGATCTGTGGATCCTGGGTAGTGAGATGGCTTTTCCTACACCTGCACCCCACTGTTGGAAGGAACAGAGAGATAGCAGGCGGCACAGGATCTGGTGGAGGGCGTGGGCTGAGCAAGGCTGTGGGGTAGGAAAACACAAGGTGCTGAGGTTAGGCACTGGTTCCATGTGTTCCTGTGAAAGACATGGGGTAGCCTTAAAGAGGGCCCCGAGGGAAATCGGCTGTCCCCTCAGGCACAGATGTGAGGGAGCCTGTGGCTGGCACCAGGACCAAGTAGCGATCCTGGAAGTTCACCTCTGGCAGGGACTTTAACAAGATCCCGCAAGTATGACAAGTACATTTTTGTTGAATACCTGAACTTGAAAGAGGAGTAAGACCTTTTAAAAAAAAAAAAAAGATAGGAGCCGGACATTGGTGGTTCATACCTGTAATTGTAGCTACCAAGGAAGCTGAGATCTGAGGAGTGATGTTCAAATCCAGCTCAAGCAGGAAAGTCCATAAGACTGAAAGTGGAGGGGCTGGGACTATGGCTTAGTGGCAAGAGTGCTTGCCTCGTACATATGAAGCCCTGGGTTCGATTCCTCAGCACCACATATATAGAAAAGGCCAGAAGTGGTGCTATGGATCAAGTGGCAGAGTGCTAGCCTTGAGCAAAAAGAAGCCAGGGACAGTGCTCAGGCCCTGAGTCCAAGACCCAGGACTGGCCAAAAAAAAAAAAAAAATGAAGTGGGAGATGGGGCTCAAGTGGTTAGAGCGCTAGGCTTGAGCTAAAAAAAGCTCAAAGGCAGTTTCTAGACCCAGGGTCCAAGCCCCAGGATGAACACGTGTGTGCACACAGACACACACAGGGCTCAGGGGTTGGTGGTGGAGCACTTGCCTAGTATGTACAAGTCCTGGGTTCAATCTTCAGTATCATGAAAACAAAGGAAAAATAGAAACAATCTCAAAGGGCAGGCTGAATGCACACATGTTCTTTGAGTGGTTTATAGGTTTGGATGTTGCCCCTTTTGTTTTCCGTAACTACTGTAGGCACTCTGCTCAAGGAGCCATATTCCCAGCTCATAACTACTGTTAACTCTGTGATTGACATCTAGTAGACTAGGGCCCACATTGGAACGATGCAACTTGATAAATCATGGTGCATGTATATGCCTATGAAGGTGTCATCCCAGTAAAGATTGTGAAAATATCCATCAACTTTGTTTCTACATCATCCTTTACAGTTCATCCCTGATCTGCCTCTGTCCGTTTCTGGTCAAACACTTGCTTTCTGACATCATAGGTCAGTTTTCACTTATATAAACACATAGGAAATATTGTCATGTTGTGTATACTACCTACTGTTCTTTGTGTGACATAATTATTTCAAGATTCACCCATGCTGTTATGTGTAGCAGTTGCTTATTTCTTTATATTGACAAGTACTGTTGAATTACTTGTGTATATATATGTGTGTGTGTGTGTAGTGTGTTTATTCTGTGTTGATGGGCACTTGAGAAGGCTACTACAGGTAAAACTGCTAGAACATTTTTGGAGAGATCTTTGTATGTACATAGTTGGGAGTGAATGACTGGGTCGTATGCTAGGTGTTAATAAGGCTTACTTTTAAATGAAATATTAGGAACAGAAAAAAAAAACCTTGGGTCCGTGGTAAACAGAGAGTTGGAACTGAGACCACTGAATAAAGCTCAGATAACAAGAGAGTTCCACCTCTAGCAAAAGGGTAGACTAGAAAAATGAGCACATTTACAGATTAAGAGAAGTTTGACTCAGCCTGTACTAGAGTGGGAGGAAATGAAGACTCTGAACAATTTTTTAAAAACATCCTCAGCTTGCCTTCTGTTGAACTTTATTTCAATTTACCTTTTCTGTGTAGTTTGGGAAGTTTCAGGAAGAGATTATTTTAAGAAAATCCTTTGTTACTAGAGCTCATTCTTGGGTGGCAGAAGTCACTGTATGTCGTGGAGTAATTGCTGCCGTTGCTCCAGTCTTAGTGTAGGAGTCTTATATATCAGGCTCACTCAGGAGCTCACAATGCAAATTTTAATACCTGAGGAAATAGCCATTCCTAAGAAGGCAGAGCTGGGCAGCATTGGTGGCCCACGCCTGTAATCCTGGCTACTCAGGAGGCTGAGATATGAGGATCGCGGTTCGAAACTAGCGTGGACAGGAAAGTCTGTGATACTCTTATCTCCACTAACTTACCAAAAAGACTGCAAGTGGAGCTGTGGCTTAAACAATAGAGCACTAGTCTTGAGCACAAAGAAGCTTGTGGATAGGACCCAGGGCCTGAGTTCAAACCCCAGGACCAGCACACACACAAAAGGCAGAAAAATGGGCAGTGTAAGTATTGTTTATACATTATAATAATCAAAGAGAGAGAGAGAGAATACTCATTTACAACATTTAAGGAAATAAAGTGTAAAAAAAACAGAAAATAAGAACTAAGATCCTGGGCTGGGAATATGGCCTAGTGGCAAGAGTGCTTGACTTACATACATGAAGACCTGGGTTCGCCTTCTCCATTGTTGGTGGGAGTGCAAATTAGTACAACCACTTTGGAGAACAGTATGGAGGTTTCTCAAAAAGCTCAATATAGACCTACCCTATGACCCAGCCATACCACTCCTAGGCATCTATCCTAAACAGCAAAATCCAAGATATCAAAAAGGCATTTGTACTACCATGTTTATCGCGGCACAATTCACAATAGCTAAAATATGGAAACAACCCAGATGCCCCTCCACAGACGAATGGATCCAAAAAATATGGTACTTATACACAATGGAATACTACATAGCGATTAGGAATGGTGAAATATTGTTATTTGCAGGGAAATGGTCGGAACTCGAACAAATAATGTTGAGTGAGACAAGCCTAGAACACAGAAAACAAAGGGGCATGATCTCCCTGATATATGACTGTTAACAAAGGGAGATGGAGAGACAGTAGAGACCAAGTCTGTGAATACTGTATATGTTCTTGATACATTGTATATTGCATATATGTCAACCTGACCTGGACAAGGGATAGAAAAACAGGTTGTAAGATATCATAAGAAATGTACACACTGCCCTACTATGTAACTGCACCCTCTTTGCACAACACCTTGTAAAAAAAATTTATGTCCAATTAATAAAAAAAAAAAAAAAAAAAAGACCTGGGTTCGATTCCCCAGCACCACATACATAGAAAATGGCCAGAAGTGGCGCTGTGGCTCAAGTGGTAGAGTGCTAACCTTGAGCAAAAAGAAGCCAAGGACAATGCTCAGGCCCTGAGTCCAAGGCCCAGGACTGGCAAAAACAAAACAAAACGAAAGAACTAAGATCCTATGAAGAAAGATCAGGAATAATTGGAAATTAACTAAAAAAGAAAAAGATGTAATTAGTAAAAAATCAAAACCTCAGTAGATGGGTTAAACAACAGGATAGATACAGCTGAAAAGATGTAGTAAACCGAAGGATAACACTGAAGAAATTGCATTAAAATGTAGCAGAGAGACAAAAGTAAAATTTGAAAATGGAATAATCTAAAAAAGTAGAGAAGTAGAGCTGGACACAATGTCTCACACCTGTAATCCCAGTTACTTCGGAGTTGGAAATAAGAGGATCCTTGGAAGGCTACTCTGAGCAGCAAAACACAAGTTATCAGGACCCTATCTCAAGGAGCAAATCATGTATGTGTCTGGAATTCCATTACAGAGGAGGCGAATCCCAGCCACAGGGGAAGTAATGCTAAGAAGTCCAGTCTGAGGCCATCCCAAAGCCAGCTCCCAGGTGACAGAAAAAGCCGGAGGTGGGGCTCAAGTGGAAGAGTCCTGCCATCAAACTGCAGAACTACCAAAAGAGAGAACTGAATGTAAAGCTCTAAACGGGACAAGAATGACAGCAGAAATGGATGAAAAAGTGTTTGAGGTGGTAGTGCTGCAAAATTTCCAAGAATATCAAAAAGTGAAACTTTTCTAGTTTTGAGTCAACAAATCTCAAATTGCATTCTTTTCTTTTCTTTCTCTTTTTGGTTGGTTGTGGGCTTGAACTCGGGGCCTGGGCACTGTCCCTGAGCTCTCAAGGCTCTCTTCCACTCTGAGCCACAGCGCCACTTTCTGGGCCTTTTCTGCTTATCGAACCCAGGACTTTATACATGCTAGGCAAGCACCCTACCACTAAATCACATTGCCAGCCCGGCATAATTTTTTTTTTAAAGTGTATTCTGAACTGGCAGATAACAGACCACCAAAGGTAGGACATTTTAGCATTCCTGAGGCCACCAGTGACCTCCCAGGAACACTGGGGGGCTTAGAGACACCTCTTCCCAGCTTTGAACTGTGATCTTCGGATCTCAGCCTCCTGAGTAGCTGGATGACAGCAGTAAGCCTCCGGTACCCAGCTCCTAAGTTGTTTTTATATGTTTGGATTCTCTCCGGTTTCCTAAATGACATTTCCTCCAGGGTTAGATAGCCTGTTCGCCTTAACAATTTTCTGTGACACTCTGCGTTTGATCTTAAAGTGCTATTGGCAGGTGAAGCCTGAAATTTACCCTGACCAGACCACCACTGCGGGCCCCTGCGCAAGAGCCAGCGAAAGCAAATATGTTTGGCTCAATACATATTGGCTCAGCCTCTGGAGTGTAGTGACAGGCCTGGGGCTGCCCGTGTCTGCCAGTCCCCAAATGCTGCCTCTTGCAGCTTTATCTCTTGGATCACATTGACCTCATGTCAATAATTAGACCTGCCATCTCTAGGTGCATTGTATCCTGCCCTGCCCCCGGCCCCCTACTTTCTCACACCCCCTTTTCTTCCCTGTCAATTCCAGGCAGGGATTTTCTTTTATTTAGATATAAACATTGGGAGGAGGGAACTCCAGGTGTATGGGATATTGAGACTAGAGGCCTTTGGACTGAGTCTCTTGCTTCTGTTCTTTTCATATCTCATGACTAAGTAAGTTCCAGAAAGTAAACTGGAGGTTGGGACCCTACGTGGCTGAGCAAGTTAAGAATAGACTTTGAAACATGGCCAAGCTGTTATTCTGCTGGAGAAGGGGATCGGGCCCTGGTAGGACAGAAGATGAGGAGAACTTGGTCCTCCCCTTCTAGCCCCTTGGCTCGAGGATGTGGCTCAATAGGCCTGCTGGCCCCGAGAGGCCTTGGCCTGCTCAGCTTGGGCTGTTTTGAAGCCGCGTGGAGAGCCTCACTTGGTCATTCCCAAGTGCTGTGAGTCTGCGCCATCTCAGGGGAACCGGGAAAGACAGCCATGGATTTAAAGACACAGTGCTTCCCTCTGGTGATGTCACCTGTGGAGGGGAAGCCTTCCTGCAGGGCGGAACTTCACATGCGTGGAATGGTTGAATGGTTTGTTTTCCCAGTGTTGGGTTTGAACTTGTGCTCAAAAGGGGGTGCTCTACTGCTTAGCCATGTCTCCAGTCCTGGAATTATTTATTAATCACTTTTCCCACTTAAATGAGACATCCAGGTGGGTCCTTGGTCTGGGAGAGCACTATTAAAATAGTTTTCCAGGGATGGGAATGTGACTTGCCTAGCATGCACGAGGCCCTGGGTTCCATCCCTTGGTACCACATAAACAAAAAATATTTTAAAAAAAATTTTTTTTGCCAGTCCTGGGCCTTGAGCTCAGGGCCTGAGCACTGTCCCTGGCTTCCTTTTGCTCAACGCTAGCACTCAACCACATGAGCCACAGCGCCACTTTTCTGGCTTTTTTCTATATATGTGGTGCTGAGGAATCCAACTCAGGGCTTTATGCATGCTAGGCAGGCACTCTACCACTAGGCCACATTCCCAGCCCCCCCAAATATTTTTTTTTAAAAAGAGAGATTTATAAGTGAGTAGTAGATTGTTAACCAAAATAGGACTGCTGGATTTCAAGGTTAGTAGTAAAAAACAACAACAACAAATTGTTTTTCATGTCTTGCCCCACCCATAGCATGGTTTCCTGCCTATCACAAATGCACACGTAATCCCTTAGTGCCAGAGTTGTTTCCTGAGCATTCTGGACTTGCAGCCCATGTAGATAGGCACTTGGACTTTCAGTGGAGAAAGACTGCCAGAGAAGAATCTGTCCATCTAATTCACCCTTGACCATGATTGTCTGTACCGTTGTCTCAGCCTGCGTTTCAGATTGATATCTTCTAGTAGAATTGGGACAGCATCTTGCTGTAATGAACACTAAGAGGATTATCCAAATTCCTACTTGAAAATAGACCTTTTGTCCTAGCAAATTGGCCAGCTGCATTATTATGTTTTAGTGTGTTCTAAGATTATGTGATTTTGGCTTAGTTTGAGATGAGAGATTTCCCAGTGGCTTTTTCCCTCAGCCATGGAAATCTGTGTTGCTTTTCCCTCTGGCCTCCAGAACGAGGCTTCTGGGCAGGTAATAAGGAAGAGGAAGAGGCACTGTTCACAGCTGGCTTTCAGAGGTGACCTGAGAACCCACAGTCCACTGTCAGTAGCTTGGCACACACACACACATCACATGCAGTGTTTTCATACAGGCACAGTGTTCTCATATGTGTAGGTCTGCATGTCTGAAGAAAGCCTGTGAATTCAGACTTGCCCTTGTGGAGGAGCATAGTTGGACTTTCTTTTTTTAATTTTTTAAAAGTATTTTTAAACTTTTATTTATTTTGGGGTGGGGGGCAGTCCTGGGCCTTGACCTTAGGGCCTGAGCACTGTCCCTGGCTTCTTTTTGCTCAAGGCTAGCACTCTACCACTTGAGCCACAGCGCCACTTCTGGCCGTTTTCTATATATGTGGTGCTGGGGAATCGAACCCAGGGCTTCATGTATACGAGGCAAGCACTCTTGCCACTAGGCCATATTCCCAGCTCTGTCTTTTTGTTTTGAAAATGCTGACTTGCTGATGAAGTAACAAAGCCCGTGGCTCCAGTCCAGGCTCTTCCCTTGGGTCAGTGGGGTCTCGCAGATCCACAGTACCCTCTGAGGCTTTGCCTGTGTGCCTGAGCGGTGATGTAGGGAATGCACAGCTTCTCTCAGCACAGGGCCACACTGGGGGCAGGGCCAGTGCTGCTGCACCGTGGTGACTGTTTTTAAGATGCAGCCACTTGGCTGGGAATGTGGCTTAGTGGCAGCGTGCTTGCCTAGCATGCATGGAGCCCTGGGTTCGGTTCCTCAGCACCACGTACACAGGAAAAGCCAGAAGTGGCACTGTGGCTCAAGTGGTAGAGTGCTAGCCTTGAGCAAAAAGAAGCCAGGGACAGTGCTCAGGCCCTGAGTTCAAGCCCCAGAACTGGCAAAAAAGAAAAGAAAAGAAAAAAAAAAAAGATGCAGCTGCTGGACTACTTCCTGGGGCCATGGGACCCCCTTCCCTGAGGATGCTGACAAGGGTAGGGTACTGCTAGGCAGGTGTTCTCTCACTTGAACCCTCAGCCCTATTATTACTTTCTTAACATTTTATTTTTAAATTGAGAATTGTTGCTGGGCCCTGGTGGATTGCGCCTGTAATCCTAACTACTCAGGATCTGAGGGTCATAGTTCAAAGCCAACCCAGGCAGGAACGTCTGTGAGACTCTTATTTCTGATTAACCACCAAAAAAAAAAAAAAAAAAAAATTAGAAATGGAGCTGTGGCTCAATGTGGTGGAGCGCTAGCCTTGAGCTGAAGAGCTCAGGGGCAGCGCCCAGGCCCAGAGTTCCAGCTCCATTACCAACAACAACAAAAAAGAATTGAGAATTGTCCTGCCATAAACACTGAGAGGGTAGTTCAAGGAAGCCCCTCTGGACTCCCTTACTGCTTAAAGTATGCTACCCATGCTCCATGTACAAGCATACTTGAAGTGGCCGGGAGGGAGGGTGCAGGATGATCTTCCAGAAGTTCCCTCAGGCCGTGGCTAAGCCACACTGAGTCCTCTCAGCCGCACTGCTGCCTTCCACCTCTCCCCTCTGTCTCCAAGTCCCTTCTCTTCTGCTGTGCTCTGCAGCCCGGCTGCCTTCCCTCGTGCGAGGTGCTAGACATGCAGCCGTGGTGCTGAGGCCTCCTGCGAGTCCGTGATGGAAGAGGGGTTTCCTTTCCTCCTCTTGTGTTCTCCTTGCCAGTGGGCTGGTGAGCCAGATGCCCAGGACCTCTCAGCTGACAACCTAGCCCCCACCCACCAACTCCTCCCACATGATCCTCCTCTTCCAGGCCGCTGCCTGGACCAGCCCTAGAGCGAGCCCTCTGGCAAGCTGAGTGCCCCACAGAGCTATGCCCACTCGGAAGCGGGCTCGGTCCCGTTCTAGGGTAGAGGGAGGCTCGCCTAAGCTCTTCTTCCTTCCTCATCTGCTCCCTTGGCTTGGGCAGCAGGTGCCCACCACATTTGTAGCATCTCTACCCCTAGCGTCCTTTCTTACTCCTGTGTCTCATTGACCCCTTGGGGTTTTAACTGATGGAGATGGGCAAGTGACAAAGATAGGCTAATGTCATGAAAGATGTTCATGGCTTCCATGCAATGAGGGAGGAAGGCCATGCCATGCATCCCCTGAGAGCATGCCTACTCCTTCCTTCCTTCCTTCCTTCCTTCCTTCCTTCCTTCCTTCCTTCCTTCCTTCCTTCCTTCCTTCCTTCCTTCCCTCTCTCCCTCCCTCCTTCCCTCCCTCCTCTCCCTCCCTCCCTCCTCTCCCTCCCTCCTCTCCCTCCCTCCTCTCCCTCCCTCCTCTCCCTCCCTACCTCCCCCTCCCTACCTCCCCTCCCCTCCCCTCCCCTCCCCTCCCCTCCCCTCCCCTCCCCTCCCCTCCCCTCCCCTCCCCTCCCCTCCCCTCCCCTTCCCTTCCCTTCCCTTCCCTTTCTTCCTTTCTTTATTTCATTGGTCGTGGGGCTTGAACTCTGGGCCTGGACACTGTCCCAGAGCTCTTCAGCTTAAGGCTAGCACTCTACCACTTAAGCCACAGCACCACTTCCGGTTTTCTGGTGGTTCATTGGAGATAAGAGTCTCATAGACTTTCCTGCCTGGGCTGGCTTTGAACCTTGATCCTCAGATCTCAGCCTCCTGAGTAGCTAGGATTACAGGCATGAGCCACCAGTGCCGAGTGGCCACTCTTTCTTGTGGGAAAGGCAAGACAGGGCCAAGAAACAGCATAGGACTGGCCTGTGGGGCAGTGGCTGTCCTTGGAGTTTGGTGCCTGCCTCCCGGGGCTCCGGGCAGGACATGCTCTGTGTGAGTTGGATAAGGAGGTGGGTCAGGGCATGGGTTCAGTTTTGCAGGCTGTCCGCTTGGTCCTGGGACCTCTGGATGTTAACTAGACAAATGCAGAATTGGAGAAAACCTAGTCCAGCATTTCGTGGAGACTGCATTTTATTAGATAAAGGTGCCCTGGACTGTTTTTCCGTGTAATGATGGGTGACCGACCCGTTTCTGTCTCCTGACTGGACAGCTCTTCCCTTGCATTTGCAGAGAGGGGAAGTGATGTCACACATGTTTGATTCTCATTCTTCCTTCTCTTCCAGCTTTGAAGTGAGCAAGGGCTGGACCCTGTGCTTCTCTCTGCCTCTCGTGTCATTTCCTCCTCTCGTGTCCTCTTGTGTCATTTCCTCCTCTGCCTCAGTGCAGTAAACATCTCTGTCAGTTTGTCCCAGAAGGGCTCTGAGGTTATTTTGTGAAGCCAAACAGTGCTGCAGGAAAAATAGGTCATTTAGTCATTAGCTTTTTTTGTTTTTTGTTTTGGCAGTACTAGAGCTTGCTTGCTTGTTAGATGCTTTACTTCTTGACCCCCTCCCTCCCAGCTCTTGTATTTCTGTCTATTTATTAGGTAGGGTCTATAGTTTCACCCAAGCTAGCATGGATGCTATCTTAGACCACCTGTAGCTGGGGTAGTAGACCTGGTATATTTTTGAGATGGGGGCTCACTAACTTTCTGTCTGGGCTGGCCTTGAATGACTGTCTTCTCAATCTCTACCTCCTGAATAGCTAGGATTTTGGGGATGAGTCAGTCCCATAATTGTTAGCTTTAAAATCTCATTACTGTATAATAATTTAATAGGTTGAAAGCTAACTTGGCTCAATACAGATAGAAAAAAAAGTGAAGAAATGACTAGTCAGAGTGAAAAGACTGAATGGCCACTTTGTTTTCTTCCTCCTCTCCCTTCCCTTTTCCTTGGGTTTGAACTCAAGGCCTCCATCTCAGAGCCCTGGCTTGGCTTTCTTGATCATGTATGGCTGGTGTTCTGCCACTTGAGCTACACTTCCAGCTAGCATTTGACTGCTTTGTTGGAGTCTCACAGACCTTTCTCCCTGGGATGGCTTCGAAGTCTCCTCCAAGTCTCACCTCCTGCGTAGCTAGAATTATAGGCATGAGCCACCAGCACTGGCTATATTATTTCTTGATGTGTCTTAGAAGCTCTGCTGTTGGGTACGTGTGTACCTGGGGTTATCAGTGCGTTTTGTTGTCCCTCACAGGTGGATTACAGCTATTGCATAGTGTATGAGGAAAGCCCAGGAAGTGGGCTGGAAGGTTCCAGTCCAGGATGGACAGGGTTGTCTCAGTCTCCTGCCTGGCTCCCCCTCTTTCTCCTGATCACTTGCTGGCAGCCCAGTAAAAGAGAGGTTGCAGATGAGGTCAGAGTTCAAGGCAGCCCTGTGGCTGGCCTCCAGTCCCTCCTCTGTGCTGTGCTCACCTGCATTGGGCTTTCTAAGAACTTACATGAGCAGAAGCTCTCCACAGCAGTCCCGCTCCCCCCCTCCCCCCTCCCCCCTCCCCTGTAGTCAGATGAGCTCACACTGCCTGCATTCTTGGCTCTCTGTGGAGGGACTCGTCACTCCGAGAAATCAGTTCCCCAACCTTTTCATCCCAGCTCTGATTAGCTCAAGCACAGTGAAGGTTTTCTAGATTATGAAGATGTGAATGGCATCTTCTCAGGGCTTCCCTTCCCTTCAGCAGAACTCAACCAGGAAAACCGCTTCCTCCCAGGTCAGCGCTGCTTGCAGGAGCGAACGCGGGCAAGCGTTTGCTGTTTCCTCTGTCTGCATTTGCCCTGAGTGTGCCCACTGGCTACTTTCTTTGTATTTTGAAATAATTTCAAACTTAGAGAAAATTTACACGAATATGACAGAGAACTCCCAATCTCCTGTTATTTAGATTCATAAATTCTTAGCATCTTCTCATATTCCATTTGCTTGGTCACCCCCCAGTGTGTGTGCAGGTATAAAATTTGTTTTTCTGAGTCAGTAGGGAGTAAGTATGTCTTAACATTTTTGCTCCTTTATGTTCTGGTAGTTCAAGTGTATTTCTAAGAACAAGGATGTATAGCAGTTCTTAGGAAATTTAACTTTGATCCATTATTTTTCTGTAATATTGTCCACATTCTAATTTTCATAGTTAACCCAGTGTTGCTTTTCTAGCATTCCCCCTGGAATCTAGTCAAGAGTTCAGTCCAGGATCGTGGACTGCATTTCTTTCTCATGTGCTTGAACAGTGTCTCCGCAGCCACAGGAGAAGCACCGTGCCCGAGCCCAGGGAGCGGCACGCGTCTGTCATTCCCAGAAGCACGGGGGAGGATCGCAGCCCAGGCCAGCCTGGACCACAGATCAGCACCTTGGGGCTGGGGATGGGGCTCAAGTGGTAGAGCGCCAGCCAGTGAACAAAAGCATCAGATACTGAGTTTGAGTCCTGGTCTAGGGCCACCCCCCCCCCGAAAAAAAAAAAAGAATCTAGACCTTGCCTCAAAAATAACCAATATAATAACTGTAATCCCCTGTACATTACCTTTATAATAACAATTTTTAAAAATTTAGAAAATACAAAATGGGCTGAGGGCATGGCACTCGTGGTCTGGACATCAAATGGTCCTTCATCAAACTAGAAGTTAGATCACAAACAGAATAGCAGTCCATTCTGAAAGTTCACACTGCATACTTTGGAGTTTCTAGAATAAACCCTATGTTTTGCAAACACACACATGGCTAAAGCTGACTCTTACAGCCTCTAGGAATTTGTGTAGACCTACCCATGACTAATGGGTTATGTCCCCTTTTTCTGTCCCTGAATTGGTTGTTCCAGGCAAGCATTTGACTTTATGCCCTCTATGAGGCCACTTAATAGCATAAGGCTACAAGTAACACTGGCTGGTCTCTTGGTTGTTGCCTGGGGCAAGATAATTTGTGTGTGTGTATGTGCACCACACACTATATTGGGCATTTTAGCACTTGAGCCATGCCTCTACTTTTGGCTTTCTGCTAGTTATTTTGAGATAAGTCTTGTGGATTTGTCTGTCTGAACTGGTTTCAAACCTCCACTGTCAGATCTCAGCCCTCTGAGTAGCTAGGATTACAGAACTCTGATGAGTTTCTTTAAAGTTTTTCCCCCTCTATTGAGTTATTTTGCTCCCCATTCACCAGCTTCTCTAGTTACTTAATATGCTCCTCATTTTCTTCCCTATAACTATTAGGAAGTCTGCCCAGACCCCCATTGCCACAGTGGCACAAGACCCGTGAGGGTCCCTGTAATCAGTGTTCCTATCATTGGGCTGTTCTGTATGTCTTTGGTATTTGCTGGTATTATTTCCATGCATTTTAGAGGTTTCAGGATATTCTGAGTAACAACTGGGGTTTTTGCAGATGTGTTGCAAATTGCACATTTGGATTTGAACTTTAGGACTGAGCACTGCCTGCCTTTTAAAGAGACAGATACATCTAGCTAATGAGTGTGGCTTCAAACCTAAGCCACTATTACCCCATACATGGCATTTGGTTGTGGCCTACTGCTGTCTTGTTAATTTCAATGAGTTAAACTCCAGGTTTTATAGCTATGCTTAGATCCTTGTTTTAAAATTCATAAACTGACATATATAAAGTGAGTAAAATATGTCACAATCTAGAGATTTTGCTGTGCAAATTCACTGGTATCAGTATTTTATATTCATTATTCCCTGGTTTTGCTGGCAAGCTTGGGAAGAACCTTTTGTTTCAAGGCCCAGTTGAAGACACTGTAGACCATAGAAATACATAAACTATCCCTGGCCTGCTTTATCATTTGAAGATCAGATTTCATCAAAACAAATGAATCATTATATGTTTTCTCTCTCTTCATCATTCCCAAATTGGTTTCCAAAATAAGATGATTAATAGCTTTATTTCTCAATTGCATTGTTTTGATTATGGCCCTACTGGCTGCACTGGGTGATACATTGGAAAAACTTGGTGACGTGGTCACATGACAACCTCAGCTAGTCACATGACTTCACGGCAAGTTCCCCTTAGGCTTGCCACTAGGACGTTTTCAAGTTCTCGAAGCTTTTTATCATGCTTTTTATTATAAAGCTAAAGGAAACTGCTTTAGGTAATCAAACCTTACTTATAATCTAGGCTCTACTTTCCTTGAGATTTGTGTTCTTTTTCATATATTAAAAAGGGGTGCATTTTAGAGTTCTCCTTGAGCACAGTCTTAATGAGTGGAGCATTTTGGTCATCATTTTACATTACAGGAACATCTTTTCTTGACTGATTATTCCTGACTGCCAGACCCTCTTTTCTGCTCCCCTGTGCTAGCCACCCCCCACCCCAACCCCGCTTTCCCACCACACTAATTTTTAGTGAAAGTTTTGGGAGCTTGTAAAGCTAGCGGGACTGGCTGGTGTGACAAGCAGCTCCCTCCTGGTCCCTCCCTTGCCTCTCCCATCACGCCAGGCCTGCCGTGGGGTCTCTGCTCCTAGCCAGGCAGCACTGTCACCAAGCACCCTGTCATGGCGCCGGGAGGGGCTGGGACCTGATAATAGGAAGTGGTGTTTTTGAAACTCCACGTCAGATGGCATTCACCCTTAAGACAGCTGCTTTCACTTAATACGTTTGTTTAAACAAAGCTCGTTCCTGGAAATGGTTTCAGAATAGTCTGTTCCTTGTAGCTGGCCCTTTGCTCTTGTTTTTTGGGGTTTCCTCAGTGATATTGTAACTGCATGAATACGACAGATCAGAAGGTTCTGCTTAAAGTTACTGCACACGCCAATTGAGTACTCCAGAGACCAGATATAGCTTGTCGTCTTCAGTGGCTTCTAGATGCAAAACTGACCAGCCTTCGCTGCCACCTGTACTCCAGCAAAGCACAAGTGGGGCTATGGCTTAAGTGGTAGAGCACCAGCTTTGAGCAAAAAACTAAGGAACTCAGCATTTAGGCTCTGAGTTTAAGCGCCAGTACCAGTGTGTGTGTGTGTGTGTGTGTGTGTGTGTGCGTGCATGCTCGCATGTGCATACACACATACATATATAGTCTTCCCAAATTAGGCTCTGAGTTTAAGCACCAGTACCAGTGTGTGTGTGTGTGTGTGTGTGTGCGCGTGTGCTCGCATGTGCATACACACATACATATAGTCTTCCCAAGTTAACCAGGCCAGCCTTAAACTTGTGGTACTTCTGCCTCAGCCTCCAAAGTTGCTGAGATGACAGATATACACATTTAGACATTTATGTCTTTTTTTTTTTTTTTCATCCAGTCCTGGGGTTTGGACTCAGGGCCTGAGCACTGTCCCTGGCTTCTTTTTGCTCAAGGCTAGCACTCTGCCACTTGAGCCACAGCGCCACTTCTGGCCATTTTCTATATATGTGGTGCTGGGGAATCGATCCCAGGGCCTCATGTATACGAGGCAAGCACTCTTGCCCTTAGGCCCTATTCCCAGCCCCCATTTATGTCTTCTTGATATGTTGATTTTTCTGTAGTTTTGAAACTTATTTTATTCATTACTAATATTGGGACTTTAATCCCTTTTGCTCATGCTTACATGTCACAGCTCTTTCTATTTCTTTTCTTTCTTTTTTTTTTTTCATTTGCCAGTCCTGGGGCTTGAATTCAGGGCCTGAGCACTGTCCCTGGCTTCTTTTTGCTCAAGACTAGCACTCTACCTCTTGAGCCACAGCACCACTTCCGGCTTTTTCTGTGTATGTGGTGCTGGGGAATGGAACCCAGGGCTTCATGCATGCTAGGCAAGCACTCTACCACAAAGCCATATTCCCAGCCCTGCTCTTTCTATTTTATTTCTTGCAACCTAGATGTATATTTACAGCTTTATGTCTTTTAGTCAGCACAATGTTAGGTCTTTGTTTTTTAATTTTTTTTTTTTTTTTTTTTTTGGCCAGTCCTGGGCCTTGGACTCAGGGGCTGAGCACTGTCCCTGGCTTCTTTTTGCTCACTCTGCCACTTGAGCCACAGCGCCACCTCTGGCCATTTCCTATATATGTGGTGCTGGGGAATTGAACCCAGGGCTTCATGTATACGAGGCGAGCACTCTTGCCCCACTAGGCCATATTCCCAGCCAGTCTTTGCTTTTTAACTGGACTAGTTAGTCTATTAATATTTATTGTGATTGTTATGCCAGAGTTTGGATCCAACTTTTTTTTTGGGGGGTGGGGGGATTGGTTGTGGGACTTGAACTCAGGGCCTGGGTTCTGTGCCAGAGCCTATTTTGCTCAGGGCTAGCGCTTTACCACTTGAGCCACAGCACCACTTTGGGTTGTTTTTTTTTTTTTTTTTGCCAGTCCTGGGCCTTGGACTCAGGGCCCGAGCACCGTCCCTGGCTTCTTCCCGCTCAAGGCTAGCACTCTGCCACTTGAGCCACAGCGCCGCTTCTGGCCGTTTTCTGTATATGTGGTGCTGGGGAATCGAACCTAGGGCCTCGTGTATCCGAGGCAGGCACTCTTGCCACTAGGCTATATCCCCAGCCCCCCACTTTGGGTTTTAAGTGGTTGGTTGGATATGAGTTTCACAGGACTTTTCTGCCCAGGCTGTCTTTGAACCGAGATCCTCAGCTCTCAGCCTCCTGACTAGCTAGGATTACAGGTGTAAGCCACCAGTACCCACCGGATCTACCATTTTAACCTGTTGCTTCTTGTTTTCTTCTTGTTCCTATCCTTTTATGTCTTTATTTGGATTAAATATTGTTTAACTTTCATTAAAATTTTTTCTGTTGTTTAAGCTTTTCTGCATTTTCTTGTTTTAAGTGTTTAGTGGTTGCCTTTAGTGGTTGCATTGTGTCTATTGTTACATCTATTGTCTATTGTTGGCCTTCATTCTTGCCACTAGGCCATATCCCCAGCCCCTTGGCCTTCATTCTTGAATGACTTTTTATTTGTTTAGTGTTACTGGGGATCAACCTATAGTCTTGTACTTCATATGCAAGTACTCTACCACTGAACCCCAGTCTCAGCTTCAGCCTCTGGCCTTCATTCTTCTTTTATTTTATTTTATTATTTTTATTTTTTTGGCCAGTCCTGGGGCTTGGACTCAGAGCCTGAGCACTGTCCCTGGCTTCTTTTTGCTCAAGGCTAGCACTCTGCCACTTGAGCCACAGCGCCACTTCTGGCCATTTTCTGTATATGTGGTGCTGAGGAATTGAACCCAGGGCCTCATGAATACGAGGCAGGCACTCTAGCCACTAGGCCATATCCCCAGCCCCTTCATTCTTCTTTTAAATTTTATTTTTTGTTGGTCATGGGGTTTGAACCCTGGGCCTGGGCACTGTCCCTGAGCTTTTCAGCTCAAGGCTAGTGCTCTACCACTTGAGCCACAGTGCTACTTACGGTTTTCTGGTGCTTAATAGGAGATAAGAGTCTCATGGACGTTCCTGCCTGGGCTAGCTTTGAATGGTGATCCTCAGATCTCAGCCTCCTAAGTAGGTAGGATTACAGGCATGGGGCAGCAGTGCCTAGCTGTCCCTCTTTCTTAAAGAATATAATCTAGATGTAGAATTCTGATTGAATTTTATTTTTATTGAGGTTTATTTTTTGCTGCTTTTCATTTGTCTTTTACTTTAAAGACGTTGGTCCATTCTCTTTTGACTTTTGTGTTTTCTGATAAGAAGTCGATGTTCCTTTCCACTAATATAGTATTCCTGTGTGTGCTTCCAAGATTTATTTTCAGCTGGGCATAATGGCCTATTCCTGTTATTGCTGACACTGGAAGACTGCAAGTTTGGGACCAGCCTGGGCAGCATAGCAAAACCTTCTCTCTCTCTCTCTCTCTCCCTCCCTCCCTCCCTCCCTCCCTCCCTCTCTCTCTCCCTCTCCCTGTCCCTCTCCCTCTCTCTCTCTCCCTCTCCCTCTCCCCCCCTCACATACACAACTCTTTATCTTTATTTACAGTGTTTAATTATGTATGGATTACTGTTTCTTGGTATTCAGTTAGCAGATTAGAACTTCAAGTTTCTGTAGATTATGTTTGGGCAATTTTTAGCTCCAATTTCTACCACTTGATCCACAGCTCCAGTTTCAGCTTTTTGGTAGTTAATTGGAGGTAATGGTCTCACAAACTTTACTGCTGGGGTAGGCTTCAAAACATGATCCTCAGATCATAGCTTCTTGAGTAGCCAGGGTGAGCCATTAGTGCTCTAGTGAATTTTTTTATTTGGAAAATTTGAATTTTTTAGCTAGGTCCATGCCTGTAATCCTGAGTACTCAGGAAATTGCAATTGGGCAGACTGCGGTTCCAGGCCAGGCAAAAAGTTTACGAGACTCCCCATCTCAACAGAAGAATTTGGGTATGGTAGCATTCACCTGTCATCCCGCTACAGCAAGAAGCATAAAGTCGGTGGATTGTGAAAAAAAGCAAGACCCTATCTCAAAATAACCAGAGCACAAAAAGGGCTGGAGTTGGGGCTCAGTGCTAGAGCACTTGCCTAGCAAGTGTTAGCAAGTGTGTGGTCTGAGTTCAAACATCTTGATGAGATTTTCATTCATTCATTGAAAGCAGCCTTGTGTTGAGATCATGGTGAAGGGTGTGTTTAAACAAGTGAGACGTGTATTTGAGTAGAAAGTTGTTTGATTTTCTTGACTCCTTTGGGGGGTGGCTAATTGTGCACGTTATGGATGCAGAAGTGTAGAGACAGCAGATTGTTGCGGTGCTCTGCGTGGTAGACGTGTGGGTCTGGCGTGTGACCGCGGGAGGGGAGTTCTCTCCTGTCTCGGCTTACCTCACTCACCGTGTTCAGACTTTCCTGACCCCGGCCCCCAGAAAGCGGAGTCCTCTGGGCTGGTGCCGGTGCGCTTGTGCTCACACGTCAGTACCCAGAGACGCGGGGTTGCCGGGAGCACACAGCACCCACAAAGACAACACTAAACCACTATGCAACACTCCGTGAAAAGGATTCTTCAATATGACAGAAGCCTCACACCGTGAGACAAGTATTTTGACGATAAAAAGGAAAAGAATCTTATCTGGAGGGAGGTGGGAGAGCTGGGTCATTTTATAGAAAGGGAACCCGATGCCAATTTTCCTCTTTGTTGTATCATCTGTTTAGCACTTTTTAGTGAAAGATTTATCTGTCCTTTTCTTTATGAACAAATCTAGTAGCATTGAGCCAACATTGCCCCAAAATAAATGTATCCTCCATTATTTTCTTCAAATTCATTAGCTGAAGGCATTGTAAATCTAGAGATGCAGAGTTAATTGTCTTCTGACCAGTGACATTTATCACTGACTGATTATTTTCAATTTGTCCTTTTTTGGGGGGGGATTACTAAGGCTTGAACTCAGGGCCTGAGCACTGTCCCTTAGCTCCTTTGTTCAAGGCTAGCGCTCTGCCACTTGAGTCACAGCTCTACTTCCCGCTTTTTGGTGGTTCACTGGAGATGAGAGTCTTATGGACCTTCCTACCCGGGCTGGCTTCAAACCACAGTCCTCAGATCTGAGCCTCCTAGGTAGCTAGCGTTACTGGTGTGGGCCACCGGCAGCTGGCCTGAAGAATGATTTGAGAGCACAAAATCCTTAAGAACCTAGGATGGTAAAATGCAATGTTTGTTGTCTAATAAGAAACATTAGATATGAGAAATAGTAAAATATAACCAATGCATGATAGAGTGATAAAAGTATTAGATGATGAAAGTATTAGGTAACAGACATTAAAATAGTCATTAGAGATGTCTGCACTGTGTTCAGAAAGCTAAAGGAAGGATTGGGTATGTTAAGTGGAGATGTAGATGATTACTTCTAGAGATGAGAAATAAACTAAATGTTTGCTTATATATGCCAATTCAAAAATAAAGAGCCATGCACTGAAGGAATCTGATGTCAGAATAAACACCACAGAAACATTTTGATTTTTCAGACATGAAGTGTAACTCCAGTAACACATGAAATATTCAAAACAAGACCTTGAAAATGAAGACTACTGAATGCAGAGAGAAATGGGAAGATCTACATTAATAGAGTGATTACGATATTCATAGAGTGAACAATTGGAAGTGTCAGCTGGAGTTAATTTATAGTCAGCACAGTCCCCATCAAAACGCCAGCAGATTTTTAGTAGAATTGAAGCAGCTGATTCTAAAATTAATATGAAAGACCCAAACTAGCCAAAATAGCTTTTAACAATAATTTGGGAGATTTACATTGTCTGACTACATCTTACTATAAATGAATGAAGACAGTGTGGTATTTGCCCCAGAATACAGCAATGCAACAGAACAGAGAGCTGGCAAAGACCCCACGTAGGCAAGAGGATTGCATTATCAGGTGTCCAACAGTGAGCGAAAGCAGTCTAAAGGGAATTGGGGAAGTTTTTGAACAATTGATGCTGGAATACTGGGCAGCTGAATGCAAAATGCGGGCTTGCCAATATCCTGCACCATAGGCAACGCTGAAACACGCAGTCAGAATTAATTCAACTTGTAAGCTAGACTCTGGTGGCTCATGCTTGTAATCCTAGCTACTCAGGAGGCTGAGATCTGAAGATAGCGGTTCGAAGCCAGCCCGGGGAAGGGGAAGGAAACTCCGTGAGACTCTTACCTCCAAATAAACTATTCAAAAAGGCTGTAAGTGGCTCTGTGGCTCAAGTGGGTAGAGTGCTTGCATTGAGCAAAAGAAGTTCAGAGACAGTGTCCGGGCCCAGAGTTCAAGTCCCAGGAGTAGCAAAATTAAAAAAGAATTAATTCAACTTGTAAATCTTAAGCAATTCTAGAACCAGACTGTTGGATTTCTACTTCCTAAGTAGTCAGGATTATCGGTGTGAGCCATGAGTGCCTGGTCACATCGGCCTCTTTGGTCTTCCTTGCACCTTTCTAAGACCTGTGGAACTGGTTGGCTTGGTGCACTTGTGTCTCTGTCACTTGGGAGGCCAAGTCACTCAAGAAGGCTAGAGCCCATGAGTTTGAGGACAGCCTGGGTAACACAGCGAGACTCCCTCTCCAAACCACAAAAGACAGAAGAGACACCAGGAGATTACAGTTAACTAACATTCCGTATTATAACATGCTAAGGAATCTAGCCTCCCTTTTCCTTAGTAACCTACAGAAACACTGCTGCTTTCTCTGTTGATGGTGATGACACAGATTTATATCTTCACACATTGCATGCCAAAATTATAAACTAATCACTTAAAAATATTAGTTTGAAGTGATAGAGAAATAAAAAGCAGAGTTACAAGCTGTTGACAACACTCGCTTCTGTAACTGCTCATGTGTTTGCCTTTACTGAGATCTCTGTTGCTTCATGACTTTAGTTTATCTGAGAACATCTTCCTTCACTTCCCCCTATTTTTGATGGGTCTTCTCCAGGGCCAGCACTCTGGGTTGATAGCTTTTCTTTCGGCAGCATGTTAAATATTTTAGCCCACAAGCTCTGGTTCCCAAAGTGTCTGATGGGAAGTGCACTGACAGTCTTGTTGAGGTCCCTTGTGTGCGGGGAGTGGCTGTCTTTCAACAGTCTGAACATCATGTCTCACTAGGGGTCCCTCTATGTAATCTACTTGAAGTTCATTCGCGGAGGTTTATATTCATGTCTTTCATCAAATATGGGAAGCATTTGGTTGTTATTTCTACAGATATTCTCATTGTCTCTTTTCTCCTTCTAGGACTACTACAATACATATCTTAGTGTAGCTCATGGTATTTTTCAGTCAGTTGTCTTCTATTCTTAGAGGTACAAGTTGCTTTTGGTGGTACTGGGGTTTGAACTCGGGGCTTCCACTTGTTAGGCAGTCATTCTACTACTGAAGCTCCTCTACCAGCCCTTTCTGTTCCTCAGACTCAGTAATTTCCACTCTCTTGCTTCAGGTTTACTGAACTTACAGAAAGATGTACCCAATATAGTGTATAGTTCTGAGTTCTGACAGCAAATCCAGTCCTATAACTACCTCTGTACTGGGATCCAGCCCTGGGCCAGGGCCCCCATGCCTACTGTGTGTCTTTGTTGGCTGCCCATCCTCTCAGTTCTGCACAATATCATGTAAATACTAGCATCACCTTTTTGCGTCAGAATGCACTTAAGAGTCATCTTGGTTATTGGGTGTAGTCAGTGGTTCATTCCCTTTTCACTGCTGAGTAGTGTTCCATCGTGGCATATTTATCCACTGATCTCTTAATAGAATTTAAGTTCTTGTATCTTGAGTGATACTAGAGTAGAATCCATCCTTTATATGTGCATGGAATCCAATTAGGAAAGTGTCAGAATTATAGAACACATTGCCTTTTTTCTGTTTTATGATGAGTTTTACGGAGATATAATTTATATGCCATAAAATTAACTATTTAAATGTCTAATCCAGTGATTCCTAAAAAAATAGAGAGGGTTAACTGTGACCACAGCCCAGTTCCATCATTCAGAAGAATTCCCTGTGCACCACCGGCCCCGGCAGCCATGGCTTTGCTTTCTCACTGTCCAGTTGTCTTTCCTGCATACTTCACATGACTGGAGTGTTCTGCAGCTTGTGCTCTTTTGTGACTAGCTTCTCTTTTAGCAGCTTCTAAGGTGGGTCTGTATTGTAGCATATAGCAACACACCATTCCCTTTCATTGTTCAATAGTATTCCATTGAAGAAGGATTTTTGGATTGTTGCCATTTTTGGAGCTTTATGAATAATGCCACTGTGACCATTCACCTACAGTCTTTGTGTGGATGTTGTTTGCATTGCTCCTGGGTGGATATTTAGGAGTAGAGTTACTGGGTCTTGGGTAGGCTTCCCCCCAACCCCGAATTTATTTAGATAAATAATATTTTATACAACCAGAGGCACAGAGGCATTGCGTCTTTGTATTCTTCCTCAGGAGCATCCTCCTTTGGTCTCACTGCATGTGAATGCCTACAGCCCTGTATAATTTATCATGTCCTCATGGATTTTAGCTCTCACTTTTGCATATGAGAGATAACATAATTTGCAGTTGGTCTCTCTGAGCTTGGCTTACCTCACTTAACATGACTTCTTCTAGGTCTGTTCATTTCCCTGCAAATTATGTGTTATTCTTCCTCATGGATGTGTAAAATTCCTCAGGGTAAATTTTTAAGTTTAACTTCTTAAGAAATTGCCAAACTACTTGCTATAAGGACTGTATGTTCCCACCAGCAGTGTGTGAGTGTTCTCACTGTCTTTGTCAACACTGGACTTTGTGTGTTGTTTTTATTGTGGCTGTTGGCATGTAGTAACTCAACAAGTTCAGTTCCAATTTCTTCAGTGAGATGCTCAGTATTTCTTGTGTGTGTGTGTGTGTGTGTGTGTGTGTGTGTGTGACTATTTCTCATATTTCTTTCATCTCACTTCTGATCTTTTGCCCTTTTTTTTTGGCCAGTCCTAGGCTGTGAACTCAGGGCCTGAGCACTGTCCCTGGCTTCTTTTTTGCTCAAGTCTAGCACTCTGCCACTTGAGCCACAGCGCCACTTCTGGCCATTTTCTGTATATGTGGTGCTGGGGAATCGAACCCAGGGCCTCTCTTGCCACTAGGCCATATTCCCAGCCCCTCCCTTTTTTTTTTTTTTTTTTTTTTGCTGGTCTTGGGGCTTGAACTCAGGGCTGAGGCACTGTCCTTAAGCTTCTTTTGTGCTCAAGGCTGGCACTCTAACACCTTAGCCACAGTGTCACTTCTGGCTTTTTCTGAGTAATTTATTGAAGATAAAGAGTCTCCACAGACTTTTCTGCCCAGCTGGCTTCGAACCAGCGGTCCTCAGATCTCAAGAGTCCTGAGTAGCGAGGATTACAGATGTGAGCCACCAGCGTCGGCTTGCCTGTTTTTAAATTGGCTTATTTACTGACTTATTACGGAGTAGTAAGAATTTTCTTTATTGTGAATACAATTTCTTGGTCAGATATATGATAGAACACATGAGTTTTTATTTTCCTCGCTCCAATACCAGTTTATGTAGACAGTTTTTAGTAGAGGAAGACAATACTGTTGATTTGGGAAGTCCTCAGGACTGGCATGCGTGTCATTCATTACCGTTGGGATTTGTAGCTGTCACGCAGCCCCCCCAACACCAGCAAGTGAAGCACCTTCTCTCGAGGCTGACCCTAGCTGTCCTGGGGTACAGTGGTTCCACAGGCCCACCTTTAACGTATGGCTTGGGCCTCTGGGTCCCCAGTCCAATGTGGCGCTCGCCCACAGGGGCCATGTAGAAGAGAACAGGGAACCTGCGCGCACTTCTTCCTTTCATAACCTAGACCCGGAGGCTGCCTGCGTCCTTGCGCTCGCATGCGGGACGAGGAGCAGAGCCCGTGGCAGTGCCTTGCTTGGAGAAAGGCTAAGAAGGCTTGTCTTCGTTCTGGGCTGATATCCACATGTAAAACTTAAGGTGTAAGACCCAGAACTTAGAGTTTGAGGGCAGGAGAAGAATGAGGGCCATTGTTAGGACTAGGGGTTCCTGTAACTAGCCTCTGTGACGTTCCCATTCCATGTTCATCAAAGAAACTCTCGTTAATATGTAATACTTGGCCTAATAAACGTGTATGTGTGGTGTGTGTGTGGGCACGCACACATGTTCACATGCTGGGGCTTGAACCTCGAGGCTTGTACTCTCATTTGGCTTTTTCACTCCCTGCTGGTGCTCTACCACTTGAGTCATACCTCCAGTCTGGGTTTTCGCTGGTTAACTGGAGATGGTCTCTTGGATTTGTCTGCCTGGGCTGACTTAAAACCATACTCTTCAGGGCTGGGGATATGGCCTACTGGCAAGAGAGCTCGCCTCCTATACATGAAGCCCTGGGTTCGATTCTCCAGCACCACATATCTAGAAAACGGCCAGAAGTGGCGCTGTGGCTCAAGTGGCAGAGTGCTAGCCTTGAGCAAAAAGAAGCCAGGGACAGTGCTCAGGCCCTGAGTCCAAGGCCTAGGACTGGCCAAAAAAAAAAAAAAGCCCCCCCAAAAACCCCCATGCTCTTCAGATCTCAACCTCCTGAGAAACAACAATTACATGTATAAACCACTGCTACCCAGCTGATAATAAACTCTTCCTAGGATTTAGTTTTACTGTTGTTTTAGAATTGCACCAGAATATTGTTCATATAAAGTAGCTGTACATATGAATTATTATTTCTTCATGTATTTACTTAGAAGACTCTAGTGAAACAGAACCAGTATGTTTATAGAAATTCCATCCTATCTGTCCTCTATTCCGTGAGATTTATTATAAGATCGTGTTATGGACGCTGAGATGTGTCTCCCCCCTCCACCCCCCCGCCCCCCCAGTTTGCTGTCTGTGAAGTCTGCAGTGTGGCCATAGGCCTGAGACCCCTGGGCAATGGCGAGGACTGCAGTGTGGTCTGAAGTGAAGGCCCTTGACCCAGACGGCAGAGGCGGGGGGGGGGGGGCTCTGTGTGGGCAGCCCACCAATCCAACTGCTGATGTCTTCTAGGAACATCCTCTTACAGGCCGCACTAAACTAATGCTGGGCACCCACAGCCCAGTCAGGGTGGCGCATGAAGTCAGCCATCATGCTTAGGGAATGTGAGAAGAACATGGATATTCAGCTGGGTCTGGAGTCAGCGTGTTGCCATTAGGCAGGGTGGCAGTTGAGAAGGCAGCTTTGGCCAGGTTGCCTGGAAGGCAAGTGTGTGTGGGGTGGGGGTGTGCGTGCGTGCACGCACGCGCATGCGTGCGCACACACACGTGGTGGTTCTCAGGCTTGCACTCTGAGGGCCTGGGCGCTGTCCCTGGGCTCTCACTTGAGCCATGGCTCCCTTTCTGCCTTGTGGGGGTAGTTCATGGGAGATGGACGTCTCATGGACTTTCCTTCCCAGCCTCTGAGTAGCTGGGATTGTAGGTGTGACCCACTGGAGCCCAGCTTGGTTTTCCAGG
This sequence comes from Perognathus longimembris pacificus, assembly GCF_023159225.1. Taxonomy (NCBI): domain Eukaryota; kingdom Metazoa; phylum Chordata; class Mammalia; order Rodentia; family Heteromyidae; genus Perognathus; species Perognathus longimembris. Next base: position 158,094,924 of record NC_063161.1, read on the forward strand.
GCCAGGTACGTCCTGACCTGGCTCCCTGCACCCGCGGCACAGTAGCCGTGGGGGAACAGCCTCCCCAGGGCCCCAACAGAGCCCTTTTTCCTAGTTGATAACGCAGCTGTGATTGGCCGGCCCAGTCTGTGGCTGGAAGGGAGGAAGAGCCAGGCTACTTCCGGTGCCTTTGCTTCTCTGAGATAGCAGCAGCTCCCAACAAGCAGCAGGAAGAAAGCTAGAGGTTCCATTTGTCCTTTGGGCTTGTTTAAAACCTTAGCCAAGCAAACTGAAGAAGCAAGTGCATTTTTCTCCTTTAGTGTTTCATTTCTAGGGTTCCAGGCTGTGGAACAACTATCAAGAACTTGGATTCCTCTCTACAGGGCTGGGCTGCTGAGCGCCCCCAGTTTCTGCTGCCCAAAGATAACTTTGTATAAACTGGGCTGCTCCCGGGCCTCCTAATCCCCGCTGCGGTCCACTGGGGGGGAGGGCGGGCTAGACAACTTATTTTCTTTCCCTTCTCAAGCTCTGCACTCCCTTCCAGCTGCCTTCCTCCCCACCCCCAAAAGTAATGTGATCTCCCAGGCCTTCTGCTGCTCTGCAGATTCTTTTAGTCTTAGAGAAAGAGAGGGAAAAAAAATTAACCATTGATTTGCCAACTCATAATGAACTACAGCTAGTAGGTTGCATTTGTGTTTCCACTTTGTGTGCTAAGTTTATACTCTGTTAGAAGTCTTATGCAGATAATCCTCTGAGTCTGGACATTCTTTTCCAACATTGCTGTTTGGTGTTGCAATGAGTTTATAACATTAGTAATTTTGACTTGTTTGTTTTATAGATAGCTTAATCTCAATTCAACATTCAAGTTAAAAACAAACAATACTTAGTGATTTAAAATAAAATTCTTTAGTACTCACTGCAAAAATTAACCAAAATTAAGGGACAGATCCATTTTATGAAAATACAAGAGTTTAATAACAGTATTCCAAGCACTTTTTCTATTTCTGTTTACAGTCAAAGTTTAGGATACAGAGCTGGAACCAGTTACCATCTGGGGTTTGGTTGTCCATTTCTTCAGCAAAAATAAGAGTTGGGATCTGTCATTTGCAACTGAATAGTTGCAAAAGTTTGGGCTGGGAATGTGGTTTAGCGGTAGAGTGCTTGCCTAGCATGCATGAAGCCCTGGGCTTGATTCCTCAGCACCACATAAACAGAAAAAGCCGGAATGGCACTGTGGCTTAGGTGGTAGAGTGCTAGCCTTGAGCAAAAGCAGCTCAGAGACGACGTCCAGGCCCGGAGGTCATGTCCTGGAAAAAGACCTGTTCCTCATAGTGAAGTATGTGGTCTGTGATATGGACGAGGATTCTGATTCAGATGATTAGAGGTAGGCAGTCTGTACTCATCTCCATTCCTTCCTCCACCCCATGAAATGACAAAAGTACTGCTGAGGACAGAGGAAACCCAAGGAGGCAAGATTGAGTAAGAAGGGAGCCCGGGAGCCCATGTTGGAAGTGGCCTGGAGAGATGGAGAGCGCGGAGGCCTGACTCTGATGGGAAGGGAGCCAGTCTGCCTGTGGGACCCAGAGGAAGCCCAGATTAGGGGCATTGGGATCATCAAGGAGGGGGTCTGTGGGTGAATCAAGAAACCTGCAATCCCAGCTACTCAGCCAGGGCAGGAAAATCTGTGAGACTCTTATCTCCAGTAAACTACTCAGAAAAAGCCAGAAGTGGCACTGTGGCTCAAGTGGTAGAGTGCTAGCTTTTAGCAAAAAAAAAAGAAGAAGAAGAAGAAGAAGAAGCCAGGGACAGTGCTCAGGCCCTGAGTCCAAAGCCCAGGACTGGCAAAATTAATTAATTAATTAAATTAAAAAGAAACCTGCAATCCCAGCTACTCAGCCAGGGCAGGAAAGTCTGTGAGACTCTTATCTCCAGTAAACTACTCAGAAAAAGCCCGAAGTGGCACTGTGGCTCAAGTGGTAGAGCTCTAGCTTGAGCACAAAGAATTGCACGGACAACACCCAGGCCCTGAGTTCAAGCCCCAGGGCTGGCGGGCAAAAGAAAGAACCAATGGAGAAAGTTGTATACTCGTGACTTACGCCTAGAAATCCTAGCTACTTGGGAGGCTGAGACTTGAGGATCAAGGTTCGAAGTTAGCTTAGGAAGAAAAGTCCACACAACTCTGTCAACCAATTAACCAGCAAAATTCTGGACTGGAGGCAAGTGGTAGAGTTCAGCTATGAGCAAGAAAGCTGAAGGAGAGGAGAGCATGAGGCCCTGTGTTCAGAACACAGTACTGGTATACACATACAGTACACACACACACACACACACACACACACACACACACACACAAAAGAATTAAGGGGAACAATTGGAAGTCTATAGAAGGAGGGTTCAGAATCTTTTGACTGCTCTCTACCCTAACACAGCCCACTTTTTGTTTTGTTCTTGCTTGTTTTTTTTGCTCAAGGCTTGAGCCCCAGCACCACTTCTGGCTTTTTCTATATATGTGGTGCTGAGGAATCGAACCCATGGCTTCATGTATACGAGGCGAGCACTTTACCACTAGGCCATATTTCCCAGCCCACACAGCCCACTTTTGCTCACCCAAAGGAGAGTGGAAGGTCTTGTAAAGACTGCATTTTGAAGCCTGACCAGGTGATCCACTGGCTTGCGAATAATTGGCGTGGCCAGAGCAGATTGTGTTTGGTTTTTTTTAAACTGTGTGGTAAATGGTAAGATTCCCTCCCTTTCTTCCAGAACTGATGTGCAGGAGGGTGCGTTAGAAATCTGAAGAGGCTGAGTCTGAAGAACAGATAGGAATAGGACTGCTGGCTTTTATTGCAAGACTTTTTTTGGAAATAAGTGGTTTATTATTGTTGTTATTTCCAACGTACCATGTGAAATTATGCCTTTTTCTTTTGTCTTTCTTCCCCTTGGTTTTACCCCTGATGTCACTGCAGCTGATTTTGTTACCCTGGGTATTGTATATACCTTTTTCGGAAGTAGGGAAGGGAAGGGAACATCAAAATGGAGAGACAAAGGGTGAAAGACGAACTAATGCAACAGCAATACTCACAAGACAATATGCTGTAAACCAACTATACAACTCTGGGGGGTGGGAGAGGGCATTGGAGAATGGGGGAAGGTAATATAAAATGAGAGAGGAGGTAATAAGTTTGATAGGAAATGTACTCACTGCCTTATATATGAAACGGTAACCCCTCTCTCTGTACATCACTTTGACCATAAATAAATAAGTTAATTTTAAAAATACAGTTAGTGAAACAAATGGGACACAGCATTTTTGAAAAGCTCACTGAGTATAAGGACAGGCCTGCAAAAGTACCATTTTTCTGAGTTGTCATTCCACTAAAGGGGGAAATATTTCCTTGTGGCATGCCTAGGGCTTGAACTTAGGGCCAGAGTACTGTCTATTACCTCTTTTATTGCAAGACTTTTGTAATACCTTGCCTCTATCCCTGTTTGTTTGTTTGTTTAAAGGCTATACAAACCAGGTACCCAAGGCTCACACCTGTAACCCTAGCTACTCAAGAGGCTGAAATCTGAGGATCGCAATTTAAAGCCAACTTGGGCAAGAAAATCCATAAGACTCTTTACCTCCAATTAACCACCAAAAATCCAAAAGTAGAGCTATGTCTTAAGTGATAGAGTGCTATCCTTGAGCACAAGAGCTCAAGTTCAATACCCAGACTGGCACCACACACAAACACACACACACACACACAGTCTATACAAGAATTTTAGTATTGGTCTAAGATATATATATATATATATATATATATATATATATATTACTTTGGTTAAAAATGAAAAATAAAAATTAACATGGGCATACTTAATAGTATTAGCTTTCCTCATCTGGAAAAAATTGTTTGAACAGCTCTGTTTAAACTTGTTATTTTCTAGAAAGTGGATTCGCTCGGGCAGTTCAGACTTGGCCTCAGCTGAGTCTGGGATCCCAGGGGACCAGAAGAGTGGGTGTCCCGAGCAGGGCTCACCCAGGCCCCTCCTGGAGGTCACTCGCTCAGAGGCAGGGCTCGGAGGCCTTAGCTGCAGACCGGGACTCTGGGATGAAAGGTGAATCCGTTGCCACTTCTGACCCCTGGCCAGTGTTTCTTTTCCTTCAGAAAGGAAATCCATGTCTGTGTCCCCAGGACAACCTCTAGGCTCTCCTTTCTCTCATTTTTACCTGTTGTACTTTTTGTTGTTGTTGTTTTAAACCCTGTACACATCTTATCCATCACAACTGTTCATTTGAGCTCTTGACCTAGTCCCGGGAACAGATGGTACCTATTCTGGTAGGAGTCCTCTTTTGGAAATGACACAGCCAGAGCTTCCTGTGAAAACCACACTCAACCTTTCCTGCCTCCCGAGCAGAAGTTTTCTACCACAGGAGCATCTTCTGGCCCTCTGGAAACTTCACACAGCACCTTGCACACAGTAGGATGCTGCTAGACTAGAACGGAGACACAGTTCTGCTAGGCAGCTGCTCTACCACGTGAGCAACACCTCCAGTCCTTTTAGCTTTAGTTATTCCTTGTGTTTTTATCCAGGGCTGGCCTCCACTGTCCTCCTACATGTCTCCAGAATAGCTAGTATAGATCACAGGTATATATCACTGTGCTTGGCCTATTGATGGAGATGGATTCTTGCTAACTTTCTGCCCAGGCTAGCCTCAAGCCACAGTTCTCTCAGTCTTTCCCTCTTGAGTATCTGGGATTACAGGCATGAACCAGTGTACCCAGCTCATGTTTCTGAATTTAAAGCAGGTACCTCAGATTATTCATACGGGGTAGGTTGTCCCTGGACTATATACTCTTTTTTGAAATTCTATTTTTGTTTAACTACTTGTACAAAGGAATTACCACTCAGAAAATCAGTTAAATACAACCCATCTTGATCTATGCCAGTCACCCCTTTCATCATTCTCCCCCATCCCTCCCCAGTTTTCTTTTCTTTTCTTTTTTTTTTGCCAGTCCTGAGGCTTGAACTCAAGGGCCTGAGCACCGTCTCTGGCTTCTTTTTGTTCAAGGCTAGCACTCTACCTCTTAAGCCACAGCGCCACTTCCGGCTTTTTCTCTATATGTGGTGCTGAGGAATTGAACCCAGGGCTTCATGCTAGGTAAGCGTAACTCTACCACTAAGCCACCTTCCCAGCCCCTTCCCCCCGCCCCCACCCGCCCCGTCAGTTTCCTTCTGGCATTCATGTTGCTGGACTGTGAGTTGGTTTTTCTAGGGAATTACACCATTTGAATTCTCCCCTGTAAATGCCATGCTTCACTTAATACATCAGTGCACACTCGCACACGAGCCTGCATGTGTTTACTTGTATATTTGTAAATTAGCCCTGGCTCCCACATGGCAGAGAAACACGCATACTTCGTCTCTCTGGACCAGACTTGCTTCTCTTAACATATTTTTTTTTCAGGTTGTGCACTGTACTCTTAAAACACTGGTTAGATCATTTGCTTTACTTAAGGTTTGTCTTAATAGTCTCAGTATTTTTAAAGATACTCTTAGGTAGGCCTAAATCTTTGAATTATTTTAAGACATTTTCCCAAGATACTGATTTTAGTTTCTTCCCTTGGTAGATGGGAATGTGTGCCTTGCTGCTGGCCCGGACTGCCCTTCTGCCCCGTCTCTCCCTCCGTTCCCTTACCCGGGAAATAGAATCAGAGAGTACAGCCTTCACTGGACAGCTGTGAGATTGTTAGAGTGCCTGGTGCATATTGGGTACACATTAATATGCATCAAAGCAAAGACACGAGCTCACAGTCTTTTCCGTTCCTCTTTCCTCTTATTTTCTGAGGCTGCTGGCTTTCAGATTTAGGTTGGTTAGAGACTCCCTTTTGCCCCTCCTTTCTAGAAGGACAGAAGGTTAGAAGATTGAGGTCTACCTTCATCGCAGTTACACAGAGTGGTTTTCATATCTTCTGAGTTGCAGAAGCTGCCTGTGGAGAGAACAGTCTAGGGTTGAAGTGTGGGGTACAGTTTGGCAGTATCTTCAGTGTTCATTGCCACTAATTCAGACTGCCTTGCCAGACCTGTTGGTGCATACTTTTATGTCTAAACTATAAAAGATTTGGATACAGCTTATAAGCATTACTCATTTTTAAGAGGATTTAAGATGATAAGGTCATTTTAGACTCAAGAGCAGAATATTACTAATAGTCATTAGCGTTTAAAAATAAACTTATATCTCAGTGTAAAGTACAGGCCATGTGAATAAATATCTGGGCCTGTACTTGCTGATAGTATTCCAGGATATGGTTAGAATTTCAAAAATGCCTATTACTGTGTAATTCTTGGCATTAAGCTGACAATCTAAATGTAACCCTTTATCTGAAGTGCTGTATAATGACAGACTTTATTATAGTCGGATCCAAGACCTTTGAACTTTCCATAATGCCAGCAAAGCTGACAGATACTGTATTTCTTAAAGCTTATTTGTATTGGTGGTACCCTTTTGAAGGTTATCTTTGGCATGACATGTAGAGTTTGAAAGGTTTGAAACAACGCAGCCATTACATTCAGGCTTTCTAGCAGAAGGACAGTGTCTTTCAGAATCCGGAAGGCATCCTTGGTCATTGCACTTGTCACCTGCAGACCTGTGTCTCTAGGGGAAGGGGACAGCATGTAGTCCTGACGGTGCCACCTTCAGGCTTGCGAAGCCAGGACACTAGTTCCCTCAGTGCAGTTCATATACATTTCATATACTATTCAGAATTTGACATCCTGGCTGAGACTCCACGAGGTACGCCTGTTACATCCAGTCTTGAGTTGTTGTTGATGGTGTGAATGTGAATGTCCTGTCCTAGGTATAAGGTCCACCCATGGGAGGGCTTCATGCAGATGCGGCCTCTTTGTCTCCGCCCAGTACCTGCATTACTTAGGTCACTGGCACACCTGGAGCCAGTTACCTCCCCCTTCTCTGAGGTCACATCTGAATCCACCTGGCCACATCTCCCCTAGATAAGGCATAGCCCCCCCCCCCCCCATTAATTTCGGACACAGCCCAGCAGTTCAGGAATCAACTTTTCTCTCCTGCCTGAATAGCAAGTGGCGTTCTCATTCATCGGCTACCTACTTTAATAAACATTACACTAGCGTTTGAACTCAGCACTCTATCACTTGAGCCACAGCACCACTTCTGGCCTTTTCTGTATATTTGGTACTAAAGAATGGAACCCAGGGCTTCATGCATGCTAGGCAGGCACTCTACAACTAAGCCACATTCCCAGCCCCACTTCTGGCTTTTTTGATAGTTTATTGGAGATAAGAGTTTCACGGACTTTGCTACCTGGGTTGGCTTAGAACTGGGGTCTTCAGGTGTCAGTCTCCCGAGTTAGCTAGAATTACAGGCGTGAGCTCAGCCTTGAGTTTTCATTGCTATTTTTGGCAGACCCGTGTGAAGCTCTTGTTCTGTAGACATCCTAGTGCTTTGTCCTTGCAAGATAGACTAGCGGGCAGCCAGGGCTTGTTGCAGCCCTGGCTTTATGGGAAACGGATGGCCTTGCTCATCACAGGTGGGAATGCTGATGCCATTAGTGGTAGATTTTTTTTCAGTCTGCGATCTGGACTTGTACTAGGTATCTGATGCTTTTGCTCACTGATGTGTCGCCTGCCACCCGAGTCACACCTCTAGCCCCAAAGGTAGGCTTTTGATGGAATGATCAGGAACCCATTCTTGGAGCCAAGTAGCCTGGATGAACCCATCTGGAGCTGTTTCTTGTGCTGGGGGACCTAAGGACCTGCTTGGCCTCCTGAGCATGGGCTTTTTAGGTGAATGGAGGTGAAGGTTGGTTTTCCATCAGACCTGCTGTTAAAATCACTATGCCATAAAGACTGGGAGCATGCTCTCTCAAGAGGCTGGCACATGGTGGCATCTCAGGACTTCTCTGCCCTTACTATTCGTGGGCTATAAGACCTGAGCAAAAATGTGCTCCCCGTTTCCACTTGGTGATCTGGCATTACTTATTAACAAGGGGCAATTCGATTGGCTTATATTAAATCATTGGCCGCGGTTGGTTGCCTTATTGTTTCCCACTGACCCAGACTTCGGGATTTACGCCAGTAACACTTCACTGCGATTATTGTTACTTTCGGTAATAATACTGCTGTCATCGTCCTGCCCCGTTCTGAAAAGCTGGAGCCTAGCAGCGGAGTGAAGCGGGCTGGAGGTTGAACCGTTAGTGGCCGCCTGGGGCGCTCCGTGCGGGGAGGAGGCGGAGAAGGGTGCGGGCCCCGGGGGGCGGGGGGGGGAGGCCGGGGCGGGGGGGGGGGGGGGAGGCCCGGGCGGCGCCTGCGCTCCACCGGGCCCCCATGGCCGCAGGAGCGGAGGTCTGACCAGCGTGCCCCCGCCGCGTGTCCTCCGGGCCTCCAGCTCTCTGCTCCCCCCACAGAAGCGCGAGCGGCGCCCCGAATGTAAATGAGGCCGGCGGCGCTCGGGAGGGAGGGAGGGATTTGCATTTCACCACCCTTCCCAGGACTCGGGGTGTGCCAGCCCCGCGCCCCCTGGATGGTGCAGGTTCGGGAGGCCTCCCGGCCGCCAGGGGCCCCCGGCGGCCAGACCTCCGTGCCCTGAGGGAGTGAGAGGGCCGGCGGCCCAGCGGGGAGCTGGAGGTGGCGGGGCGCGGCCCGGAGGGGCCTGAGGCTGGGGGGACCCGCGGCGGCGGGGCGCGCGCGGCCAGGAGGGGGTTAAGGCGCTGAGGCGGCGGCGGCGGGCGGGCGGGCGGGGGGGGGGGGGGGGGGGGGCGGGGCGGGCCTGGCGGCGCCTCCGGGCCCTTTGTTAACAGGCGCGGCCGAGCTGGGACCCGGCGTGGTGGTGCGGGCAGCAGGGCCGCGGCGCCTGGCGGGGCCGGGGGCCCGGGCGCGGGCTCGGGCGCGGGAAGATGCTGGAGATCTGCTTGAAGCTGGTGGGCTGCAAGTCCAAGAAGGGGCTCTCCTCGTCCTCCAGCTGTTACCTGGAAGGTAAGCCCTGGCGGCGCCGACGCTCCCCTCCCCCTCCCCCTTCCTCCGGTCCCCTCCCCCCTCCCCCCCTTTTCTTCTTCCTTCTCTGTACTGCCTGCTAGGCCTTTCGGCCTTCCTCTGCTGCTCTATGCCTCCCCCCCCCCTCCTTCCCTCTTCCTCCCTCCCTCCCTCCCTCTCCGGTCCTCTTCCCTCTCTCTTTCTCTCGGTGCTGGCCCGAGTGTGTGCGATCAGGGCCCCAAAGTGCGAGCTGCACTCAGAAAGTTTGAGAACGCCGCCCCCACAGGCCTTGGCGTCCTTGGGAGCCCACGTTGCGGGCCCTCCACTGCCGAGTTGTGTGCAAAAAATCCCACCGTGTTTGTGACAGCATACGATTTCCATTAAGTGTCGCGTACAAAGGGAGCCCAGCTCTACCATTTATGGGTACAGATCTCTCCACCCCAATCCCTCCCACCCCAATCTCTACGGACCAAAGAGAGGCCCGACAACCCCCACTTTCCCGATGGCAAGAGAAATGACACCATATTTGAGGAAGGCATTTTGAAAGTGCCTGGCATGGTGCTGGGGGTGAGGTGCCTCTTGGTGGGCGCCCTCCCTAAGCCAAGAGCCCGGAGCCCAGCTCCCACCTGCTTCCCACCCCTTCCTCCACTCGGGCCTGGTGGTTGTCATTGCTACCTTCTCAGTGCTGTGTCGCTTTTGGTGATGAGATGGCAAGGAGAAAAGTGAGCGGAGGGTGGCGAGGCGCTGTCACCTAGCAGCTTCCAGATAGCCTGGCGCCCATCGCCCATCTTCAGGCAGGAGTAGAAACATAACATTCAGTTTAGAACAAGTAGGATGTACTATAGACCTGTAGTACTAACACTGTTCCTTTCAGAAATGAAAGAGCAGGAACTAGGTATCATTACTTCCCTGACTTATTCTTTTCTTTCCAACTCTATGACTTGAAGGCCTGCCGGGTGTCACCTGGGTAGCTCAAACGTGAGTGGTGCAGGGAAATCTGTGCCTTCTGTGGGTCCCGTCCCTTCCCTTCCCCAGGCTTGCTCACAAAACCTGGCATTCAGAGGGAGGAGGCGGTTTATGTGTCCCTAAAAATTGGCATCTCAGCAGTCAAAATCATCTTCAGTTATTACATGGCTTATTTTTTCCAAGTGGCTCAAAGCTCTGTGCGCATTCTCATTTACATCTGTAACGAGTTAGTGTTAGGCACTGTCATCTCCATTTTGCAGATGGATGCCCAAGGCGGGCATGAATGGACTTTTGTAACTGCGGAGCTGGAGGAAAGTGTAGGTCACAGCTTTGCCCAAGCATCAGCTTGTTTTCCTGGGGGGTAAACTGAGATTGACTACATACCTTACCTATTGTGAGAGGGGGGAAAATACAGAGTCTCATTCCAACATGACTTGAAACACGTTATAAATGTCGACAGTCAGCTCTCAAAAGAAACACATCTGGTAAAGCCAGCTGCTGTGCGATAAGACTTGGTCTAGCAAGGTGTCACTAGAAATCTCGCCTTACCGAGTTACTTAGAGAAAGCCAAAGCCAAGGGAATTCTTGTGTTGAAGTTGAGTGATTGCTTCTAGAAGGACGGGAGGAGGTGGTGTGTCTGGGAAGAGCAGCAGCCACATGGGGACTGTGACCCAGGCAGCCAGTGTGCACTGACCACCCACCTAGGGGTCTCAACCAGGTCAGGGAGAGAGAGTTGTCAAGAGAGGGAGCAGCCCTGATGTCCTACTCTGAACGTGTGTGTGCCTCCTGCTCTTTCGCATGATCTAGGATACTTACTTCTCTTGATGGTCTTAACTATTTCCACCCTGCAGATGAGGAAATAAGGCACCAAAAAGATAGCCACAGGGTAGGGTGGGGGTGGGGACCTGCCTTCAGGGGGCCCAGCCTGTGTCCTGCCGACTGACCATTTGTCTCCTGTAGAACCCAGCATGAATAATCTTAAAACATTGTCTTCAAAAACTCTTTAAGTATTTCCTGAAATAAGGTCCCAGGGAGTCTGGGTGTCCTCAGTCTCTCTGGAATACCTGCGACAATTATCTTTAGCAGTAGGATTACTATTATTACTATTTCCTTTTCTGCACTGATCTTGGGGCTCGAACTCCGGGCTTAGATGCTGTCCCTGAGTTGTGCCTCCCCCCGCACCCCCCTTTGAGTCTAGTACTCTACCACTTGAGCCACAGCTCTACTTCTGGCTTTTTGGTGGTTAATTAGAGAGAAGAGCCTTGGACTTCCCTGCCCAGGCTTGTCAATCCTCAAATCTCAGCCTTCTGTGGAGCTAGGATAATAGGCATGAACCACTGTCACCTGGCCCTAGCAGGAGGATTAAATATTTTAAAATAAACATAAAAATACTTTTAAAAGAAATTCTAAATTACTTCTCTCTCCAATCTCATTTTCCTACCCAGAGGTGATCATTAAAGTGTTCAAGAAAACAGTGTCTCTCCAGAGCTACTTTATGCTAATGGAGCAATACAACATGTGGATTTTACTCTGGAGCTTGGTGAAAAGTCCATTGTAGAGTGCCTAATCATGGCTGCATTTAGCGCCAGTCTCTGGTCCACACCGAGCACTGACTCTTCTGACACCATGGTTCATTTGCATACATTTGCATGTGACCGGAACCAAAGACTGTGAGGTGAACTCTTGCTGAACCCTGCGCTTGTTTGAAGAGCTCGCCTGTAAACACTGCTCTCCACCAGTGCCCAGTGTGGTGCCAGCCACATGGCCACAGGCCACATGGCTATGCTCTTAGGGAGAAGCTGTGCTCTCTAAATACTCTGACAGGAGGTCATCGAGTGCCTCCCCTGTGTAGTAACCGAGATCTGAGGCACTTTCTGTCACCTAGGCCTTGCGTTGGAGCTTTTGTGCCAGGACAGGCCTTGGCACGAACACATTGGCATCCTCACTTAATTCTCCTCCCAGCGCTCTGAGGTCCAGGCTGCTTCTCAGTCAGGGAAGATCCTCTGGCCCGCTCACCTTGGAGGATCACTCTGAGGACCCTGGGATGGCTCAGTGGCCCCTTGGGAAGCAGTAAAGGCAAATGTGTGTGTTCCAGCATGAGCTTCCTCCGCTCCGCCATGCCCTCACACCCGCAGTTCAGGTCTTCCCGTGCTTGCTCGTGGGCAGGCAGCTCCAGAGCCTTCACCCAGAAACCAGCCACTGTGTTGGCATCTTGGGCACTGTGTTCTTTGAGCTGCTCTGGCCTGGAGCAAGAGCCTTAGCCTGTGTAAGTTGCTGCTGTTTTAAGCAGATATTTAGCGGTCTAAAAATGGAGGCTTTACCAATTTCTCTGATAGCCAAAGTGCTAATAGAATTGCGTTGAACCCACTCATGGTTTCTCTTGTTGATCTCTTAGTTTTTACACTTAAAAAATGCATGCACAGTTATCAGTGCTTCTTGTCATTGGATTTAAGATGAGAAATCTCTCTCCTACTTGAGACCCTCTCTCCTTCCCCTGGAGAATATGCTAATTGTAACCAATTAAGAAGAATTCCCATTGGCTCACAGTGGGGATTCTATTGCCTGGCTAGGGACAGCACTCCCACTTCCCCAGGCAGTGGAGAATGGGATCTCAGCACCTTGCAAAATGCAAGGATCTGAAATAGAAACAGGAAAAAAGATACAAATTGATAGGTTTTAAACATCTTTAAAAAGGTGGGGTGTGGTAGCTCACATCTGTAATTGCAGGTCCTTGAGAGGTGGGGAGGCAGGAGGATGGTGTTACAATCCACATAGCAAGACCTTGTCTTAAAAAGCCAGTGGCTAGAAATGTAACTCTGGTAGAACACTTACCTAGTACACACAGGAGTCTAGGCTTCAGCCTCAGCACTGCATGTGTATATACATGTATGTGTGTACAAGTGTGTATGCGTATGTAAAAAGAACTACAGAGCAAAGGGAACTTGGGAAGAATTTAACTTTCCCTCCATGAAGGTTGGTCATAATAACACAGAACAATATATATGGAAACATTTGAACCTGTATGGACAATAAGCAATACTGAGCTGCCTTGGGCTTACTACACCTCTTATTTATTTTAACAATTATCAACTTGTGGTCAACCTTGTTTTCTTGCATGCCAATGCTGTGGTTCCCAGGCCGCCCAGAGTCACTTGGTGATTCTTCCTCCTCAGATGAGGAGATTTGCTACTGTAACCATTTTGTGTGTGTGTGTGCCACTACTGGGACTTGAACTCAGGGCCTTGCTTTCTTGCTTGGCTTTTGTGCTCAAGGCTGACACTCTACCACCTGAACCACACACCTCTCCTTCCAGCTTTTTGCTGGTTAGTTGGAGATAAGATGTGAGCATACTGGTGTCCAGCTTCAAAATTGTTTTGAAGTCTTCCTTTCTTAACAGACACCATAGCTAGTTTGTCATGCCACCTACTGAGTGATAGGGGAGACAGACAAGCATGTAGGGAACAGAAGGGAAGAAAGGAAGACAGGAAAGACTGCTAGACAAGGGGCTGGGGGGAGGAGTGCTGGGGTTGGGGAGGAAGAGGAGGGCCAGTGGGGGAGGCAAGATGGGAGACCAGAGATGAGAGACAGAGCTTGCCTCTGCCTATCAGCCACCTCGGAAGAGGCCTCTTTGTTTTGAAAGTAGAGCGGTGTGTTTTTATGGTACACCTTGTTTTAGCATTTTGGCCATGGTTTCTATTCTGAGCGGAGGCCTTTATGAAGGTTTAACTGGTCAGGCGTTCTTTGTGTTTTGTTTCTACTGTCTGTCATTGGTGCTGGTTTTAGTATAGATGAATGCTTTTCCAGTCACGACTTAATATTTTGCCTCATGGCTAAAGCCAAGTGCAAGATGTTCTACATGTGAGCTCCCCAAGCAGTGTTCTGGGCGCTGTGTGCTGCCTTGCACTGGGCTGAGCATGGGCCCCAGCCCCAGAATCCCTATGGCAGCCTTTAGAGTCGGGAGAGTCGCTCTGTAATGCAGCACCTTAGGGCCAGACACCACATCCACAGCCCTGGAGAAGTGCTTTGTGTGCCGTAGGCTCAAAAATGAACATCTTCAACTTGGAGGGCGTGAGTTGGTCCTTTACTGTGTGAGGAAGAAGTTGGTCACTGGGATGGAGGACAGGAGAGACCCTTGGCTGGAGGTGGAGGTGACAGTACATCTGGATTGGAGAGCAGGGAGAGGGACAGCTCTGTGACCATGTCCAGCTTTGGGTACCTGCTTCCTGAGGAGCTGAGGTGCCCAGTGGTGGGGCAGGCATGGCAACACCAGCCATCTAATGAGACTGGGGGGGGTTGTGGAGTGGTGTGCTAATGCCAGCAACCTCGAAAGGCACCCGGTGACTCTGCTAGTGGATGGTGGCCAGGAAGTGACAGGCAGGGACACTTCCCAAGCCTGGGCTCGCCCCTGCCTCTTGGCCAGCAGCTGTCCCAGGAGTTGGCAGGAGGAGGGAGGCCTAGCCAGACTGACATTTAGACAGACACCTTTGACAATAGGGAGTATACAGGCGTACCGGACTGCGCGAGGAAAAGAGGGAACAGGAGAGCCTAAGGAGCTGTGCTCACATGGAGTGCAAGCTGCCATAGGCCTGAATGACAGGTGTCCACGTGGCTTAGCGAGACGGCGATGTCTGTGTTGATAAAGGTTTTGTGCCTCATTCTCCGCCATTTGTAGACCTCAGATACAGAGTCTCGAAGGTGACACACTGTTTCTTTCAGTTACTGCTTTTGTGTTGAGAGAGGGGACAGGGCTGGGTGTCTTGAGAAAGGTTAATGTGTAGACTATTGACAGGGAGGTTTGATGCAGAGCTCTCTTGATTTGTTTTAATTGACTGGCTGAGCATATTAGAATGCAAAAAGAAGCTAGGGGAAATATTTAAACCTTGGGCCAGCTCAAATAACTTTATTTTTTAAAAGAAGTTTCTGTAGAAACCTATTTAATTTACTGCCAGTAATGCCCATAAGTGGAGAGTGATAAGACTAGATTTGTTTTAAACGACTTGTGGAATGGACCTCCACCGACCTCCTGCCTGGGCTCCTCTCACTGCAAGAGTCTGGGGTACTGCGGGGATCCATGTCTTTGGACAGGAAAACAAAAACAAAGCACCTACTTCACAAACCTCTAGCTGACACTAACTCTGTGTGGGGGTGGGTATAGGTGTGTGCGCGCATGTCCGTATCTGTACAGGGGGCGTGCCAGTCCTGGGGCTTGAACTGAGGGCCTGGACAGTCCCCCTGTGTTTATTTGCTGAAGGGGAGTGGCTCTACCACTTGAGTCATAGCTCTACTGGTTTTTTTGGTCAAATTAATGACCAAAAATTTTGGTAAATCCCACAGACTTTCTTGGCTGGGCTGGCTTCGAACCGTTGATCCTCAGATCTCAGCCTCCTGAGTAGCTAGGATTACAGGCATGACTGCATTTTGTTTTCTTTAAAGAACGTAAGTAATAAATCACAGGAATATTAGCTGTACTCGTAACTCTATCTCCAGTAGAAGTCATATTTTCCTGTCACAAAACAATTGATTATTGTTATATTTACTACACTTGAAAGTGGCAGGGGTTAGTTACCATTGGATCTTGTTACTTAATGTGTTAATGAGGAAGTAATAAGGTCAGGTATCCTGGTATATACCAGTAATCCTAGCTACTCAGAAAGTGAAGAAGGGAGGATCATGGCCTGAGACTGGCCTGGGCAAAGGTCCAAGACCCCATCTGAAAAATAAATTAGAGCCAGGAGGTTTGGAGATGGCGGTCCAAGTGGTAATAACATTTGCCAAGACCCTGAGTTCAACCCCCAGTACTCCTAAAATAAGTAACTAAAGAAGCATATACTTAATGCGTTAATAAAGAAGTACTGAATATCAGATTTCTAAAATTACTTTGAAGACTCGGCCTGTGTTTTTTTAAATTAGGCTCTATATTTTATTTTGTGCATTCATAAACTTTATTTTGAGAGGACGTCACTAGGTCTGAGGGCGGGGCCCAGCACAGCACCGAGGAGGAGTCTGCCTTAGTGGCCTGGGTGCCCCAGGTGGCTTTGGGACCCTGGCCAGTCCTCTTTCCCTCTGGGCTGAGGCCACCCCTCCTCGCTCCGGGGAGCAGGACGGGCCGGGCCCTGCCGGCCTGCCTCTCTGCAGAGCTCAGCTTGTGCGGCGGTTCTTCTGGCCTTCCTGTCTCCAGCACTCGACATGGTGTTTTAGGGTGCTGGGAAAATTTGTTCAGGCTGTCACGTTCATATAAAGGTGTATTTAGTTGAACTTAATTTTAAAAAAATGTCTTAATGGCTCTGGGTGAAGGTATAAATGAATTACAAAATCAGAAGTCCATGTCAGATGTAAAGTGACCCCGCAACCTAAGCACATATTATAAAAAGTTGTGTGAGACCGTTACACACTGACTGGAGAATAGTCTCGGCATGATCTCATCCGTTGGAATGGAGTGTGAAATAGAACACAAAGCCCCCTCCTTCCAGAAGGATCTGTTTTATAGATTTTTACATTACGGAGGTTTCTTGAGCTGAAGGGAAACAGCAAAGGAGCCGCCGGAAAGTAAGAACAAAACAGCAAGGGTTTAAGTCACTGAACACAAGCTGGTAAAGGGTGTGTGACGGTGGAGGGGCCCTTCCCCGCACCAGCCCAGCCCTCCACCTGTGCTCTCCCAGAGCCTCCGTGCGTGCCCCAGAGCCTGGACCAGCATGACCTCGGGCACCGGTGCCAACAGGAAGGTGGTTGTTTTTCCTGGGTGTGAACCTCCAGCCCCTGGCGCTCACGCTTCCCTCCCAGGTCGCCTGTGCTGGCTCGAAGTCTAGACCAGAGCCTCCATTTCAGAGCATCTTTCAGAAACATTTCTTATCAATGACTCACAACTTAGAGAACAGATTATTTCTACATAAAGTGATCTTTAAGTTGTACTTTAAAGACTCCTAGAGTACTGTCCAAACAAGTATGTCCAATCGTGCTCAGATCCAGTGAGTTTTGTAGAATGATTCTTAATGAATTTTGAAATAATTTGATACAGTTTTGAGCCCAGGCTTTTTAGAAACTGGAGGACATGTTTTATTCTTTTCCCCCCCACCCCCCTCCAGTCCTGGGGCCTTGGACTCAGGGCCTGAGCACTGTCCCTGGCTTCTTTTTGCTCAAGGCTAGCACTCTGCCACTCGAGCCACAGCGCCACTTCTGGCCATTTTCTGTATATGTGGTGCCGAGGAATCGAACCCAGGGCTTCATGTATACAAAGGCAAGCACTCTTGCCACTAGGCCATATTCCCAGCCCTGGAGGACATGTTTTAGATGTCACCAATTTATTCCTTTTTTTTTTTTTTTTTTTGCCAGTCCTGGGCCTTGGACTCAGGGCCTGAGCGCTGTCCCTGGCTTCTTTTTGCTCAAGGCTAGCACCCTGCCACTTGAGCTACAGCACCACTTCTGGCCATTTTCTGTATATGTGGTGCTGGGGAATCGAACCCAGGGCTTCACGTATACGAGGCAAGCGCTCTTGCCACTAGGCCATATCCCCAGCCCACACCAATTTATTCTTGTACTCAGCTAATTGATGGCATTTTCTTCATGTCGTGTTGTTATGTGTGTAAACCTTTTTTTAAACTTAAAGTAAAATAGCAAAATTATTTTAAATGGTTTTATTAGCATACATTAGTTGTGGGAGGAGGGGTTCTTCATTGTGACATTTCCACACATATACAAATGTATTCCAATCAAGTGAGAAGCACTTTTAACCATCCAGATTTAAAAATATTTAAAATATGACTCAGAAAGGATGTAGCAGAAAATGTTCACTAAAAAAAAAAAGAATAATAGCAGATGCTAACAGTTATTTCTCAAGACTTAATAATTGCCAAATCTATGTTGAATGGAGCCATGCAGAACAGCCTTTTTTTTTTTTTTTTTTTTTTTTTTAATAAAGCCTTTGGGCTTTTCTGGAGGGTCTGACTTCCTGACACCAAGTTCATGTCTTCAGCAGTACAGCTTTGAGTGCATCCTGCAACTCCAGGCTTATAAGCTATGCTCCTTTGTGAGGTTGCTGAGCACAGTTCGCTGTGAAATGAAGCGGGAACTTGGCGTTTACACGTGTGAGTCAGTTTTGACATCAGCCTCGACTGGGAATTAACTGGAAGGTTTTGGTGCTGGACTGTGGTGACACTTCAGGATCTCAATCCAGAGGCATGCATGAGCAATTCTTCCCTTTGGACTTTAGCCATTAATTTGTGGAACAGAGCAAGACCCAGGGAGGAGAATCCAGAGATGGCCTGCTGCCTTCCTGTTGCATGGAAAGTGGTAGGAGGCTCTTTCCTTCCTGACAAAGCCCCCCCCCCCATACACACACACACACACACACACACACACACACACACACACACACACAAAATTCCCAGCATCTCTCTTGTTGGGGACAGCCCTGCACTCACCCGCCCTTGACAGTCACCCCTGGTTGGGCATCTGCACTCTGCTTGCTCCAGGTGTTTTCCAGGCCACTTCCTCTGATTATGTAACTTTGATCAAATCCAGATGCTGCAGAATGTTTGATAGAGGAGGTCAAATGGCATTGGAGAAGAAAAGCATTTCTGTATTCATGGCTTGGGTTTAATTTCCTGTGTGGGCCTGATCTGCCAAAGCTGTGTGCGCCTGGCCTGAGGTGGAGGTGCCCAGCGTGTGTGCGTGCGTGCTAGTGTGTGTGTGTGTGCATGCATGCATGTGCATGCAGTGTGTGTGTATGTGTGTGTCACACAAGCCAATTAGCAATCTTTCAGGACAACTCTAGCAGGCTCTGCCTCCCCACTTGAGTTTCCATGTTGCTGACCAGTTATGTAAGTCTCTGTTGGCTTCCATTTACACGTCATTCTAGTTTTGTAGCTTCATTATTGAGAAATAAGCTGTAATACAGAAAAGTATAAAGAAAATGGTTCCTCTGAGGAGTTAACTACTAGTCAGTTTGGCGCTGTTTTTGCTTCTGTTTTTGCAACGTGGACCAAATTGGAATCATGCTGTACATATTGGGATGTAACAGAAACACGGTATATTATTATGAGCACATTCCCGAGCCATTACATTGTTTTCCCCAGACACAGTCAGTGCTGGGATCAAACCCAGGCCTCACATTCTAGGCAGTGTTCTACGACTGAGCTATGCCTCAGTCTTGTCAAAAATATGTTAGATTTTTTTTTTTAACTATATTCTGTTTTATAATGGAATGTTAATGAGCTCATATTGATGAGTGTTTTGTACCTTTTCGTTGTGCTATTGAAACCCAGTGTGCACCAACCACTGTGCACATCTCAGGATACGTTTCTACTTTCTTTTCTCCCCATCGGTCCCCCTCCTGCAGTTGGTACAGCCCAGGGCGCCTCCCCGAGGACTGGGTGGCCCATCCCATCATTGACGCTTGTCCACACCCACTGGCAAGTTGCATTTCTCTGATGACACACTTGCCTTGTTGAACTAGTGATTTTTCATTCTGTGCATTGCTTTTTTGTGGTTTCTGTCCATTCTTTTCTGAAAGAGGTATTCATTGTTTTCTGAAAGAGATCTTCTATAGGAAGAAGCCTTTGCCTAACAATTTTTACTTAATAGAATAACAACAGAATCTGTTCTAACCACTCTCTAACCAGCAGTCTCTCCTCATCTTTTTTTCTTATTCAAGGCCTTGCACTTCCTAGATAGGTGCGCTACCTCTTGAATCATGCTCTTAGCCTTTTTGCTTTTGTTATTTTGCAAATAACAAAAAGCCTTTTGCAGTGATGGCTCACGCCTGTAACCCTAGCTACTCAAGAGACTGAGATTTGAGGATTTTGGTTTGAAGCCAGCCCTGGCAGGAAAAGTCTGTGAGACTTAATCTCCAATTAACCACCAGAAAACTAGAAGTAGAGCTGTGGCTCAAAGTGGTAGAGCACTAGCCTTGAGCACAAAGAGCTCAGGGACAGCGCCTAGGCCCCGCGTCCAAGCCCTACAACTGGAAAAAAAAAAAAAAGAACATAGTCCAGGGTCCTAGCAAAAAGTTTGTTTTTTTTGTTTTGTTTTGTTTTTTGTTTTTTTTGTCAGTCTAGGGGCTTGAACTCAGTCAGGGCCTGGGGGCTTTTCTGCTCAAAGCTAGTGGTCTACCATTCTGAGTGACAGCTCCACTTGTGGTTTTCTGGTGGTTAATTGGAGCTCAGAGACTCAGGTGGATTTTTCTGCACAGGCTGGCTCTGAACTGTGTTCCTTAGATCTCAACCTCCTGCGTACCTAGGATTACAGGCGTGAGCAGTGGCACCCGGCCTGACTGTGTTCTTTCGCTTTACCGCTTGTGCTTCCCATGTAGCTGGGACAACAAGCATGTATCCCCATGCCCAGCTTATTGTTTGAGGTGGGGTCCCTGACCTTTCGTTTGGGCTGGCCTCTAACTGTGACCCTCCCAATCTCAGCTTCTCAAATATAGCTATAGGTGTGAGCCATTCGCAGCTCAGTTCCTCTTCCCTTTTAAACCTCACCTCCCTAGGATGCATGGCACCCAGAGCCCCCCCCCCGCCCTCCCTCCCCCAAGCCAGTTGTGTTCTTTTAGAAAGATTGTGTATCTCAGATCCTAGTGGCAGTTGTGATTACTTGGTGAATGTAATACCAACCAAGTATAGATGTGAGGAGAGAATTACTTTTTAAGTTCCTTATATGCACCTTTATTTACCATTGACAATTACTGTTACTGCCCAAAGACTTGAAACCCAGAAAATAAGTCAGTCATCTTTCCTAATTAAACTACCCAGTACAGTTGCAAGCCCTGGGTCAAATGACTGTTTCACCTCTCCTAGGCATTAGCAAACAAATGACTGGCATTGAGTTAGGAAGAGACCCATCCATAGGACCAAATTAAAACCAAAAACTTGTGGGTGAGGATAGGGGGAAAAACTGGGAGAGGTTGAAGAAAGGGGTGACAGTGTCCTAGAAATGTACTCTTTTATATCTCACTTATATAACTGTAATCTCTCTGCAAATCACATTTATAATAATTACTTCAAAAAAGAACCCGCCCCCAGAATAAAAACTAGACAACTGAATCACAGGATGCATAGGATTTCAAAATCCTTGGCATATAGAATCAGTGTCTTGTAGCATCCAGGAGCTTTGACAACAGTCTAATTATCAACGAATGAATGTTGAGGACTCTTTGCCCTTGCCAGCCCCTAATCTTACATTTTCTGAAGAGTCCCCACCATTAGTCAAACAGAAATTACACACACACATCTGAACGGCCTTTCTTTAGTTGGAGAAGATCTCCAATTTGCCATCCTTCTTGTCCTCTGCCTTAAGGTTCATCCATCTCCGCCATTCTGGGCCAGCATTTCTGGTCTGCTTGGAGGTGTCGCGTTAGGGAGCTTGTTACAGTGAGAACAAAACTCCTAAATGGCCCCACCATGCTTTGTGAGAATTCTGTGAGAAAATGATGAGGACACCTGGATTGAGCTTCACGGAAGCACTTCTGTAGGGTCCTCTACCACTACAGGAAGTTGGTACTCAAGTCCAGAGTCAACCTCTGAAAGTCCATTACTAAGGATTCTGAGGATTCTGAACAAGGACAGGTCTCTGCTAGGAAAATCAAGAACTATTAGTGTGGGTATATCATCTCAAGTCTTGAGCCCACACTCGGGACCATGAGACTCTGATCTCTAATAAATCAGCAGGAAAAGAAAGGCTAGAATTGTGGCTCAAGTGGGAGAGTGCCTGCCAGCCATGAGCAAAGAAAGCCAAGCAAGAGGCCCTAAGTTCAAATCCCAGTACTGGCAAAGAAGAAAAAGAATAGGGAGCGGGAAAACAGTTAGCATGATTTTCCCTGTCTGTGAATTCAAAAAGGGAAAAAAAACAAGGTGAGAATTTAAGCAATTGATATAAATTCAATATCACTTAAACATACCCACAACCTACCTCCCCTCAAACTAATAAGAGTAAAAACTCAAAAATCTGGGAATGTAGCTTGGTGCCTACTTATTGCTTAGCAGGGTTGAAGTTGAGAATTATTTTTGTAAAAATCAAGGTTGACTCAGTAAAAGACAAGAAACTTTGAAAAATTGGTACTGAATTTAAAGCAGGGTATCAAATATTTGTTGATCAGTGGGGGCCTCCCTGCTGCCTATGAATGCTGGTTTGCTGGTCTTGGCTGCAGAGCCAAGGAAATTTAAGAGGATTCTGCTAGGTTGCTGAGCCTAGCTGCTCCCTGCTTTGGAAGGATCTAGGAATACACGTGTGTTCTAGGTAGGACTGCCAAAGAAGACAAAATCCGCTCTAAACACGCACATGTGCAAACACACACATACACACACACACGAACAGTCAAGCCCAGCAGCCAGCATCTTATGAGGCTCCCACACATAATAAATAAAAAAGCAAATGCTTTAAGCATTACTTGGTACCCCACTAAACTGTACAGCTTGAAAGTTCTGGGTATTAGGTTGAAAAGAATTAAACCAAAAAATGTCTGTGCTAGCCAAGTAGCAGTGGCTCTACTACCTGAATCACAGCTCCGCTGTGGCCTTCTTCCTTCCCCCACCCCCCTAGTTTATTGGAGATAAGACTCTCTCAGACTTTCCTGCCTAGCCTTACTTCAAACCATGGTCCTTAGATCTCAGCCTCCTGAGTTGCTAGGATTACAGGTGTGAGCCACCAGAACACCAGCTTGTGCTCTGTATTTTAAGCAATGGCGAAAGACATTTGAAGATGGGCATTGTCCATTTCTGATTAAACCCATGTTAAATCAATGACCTGAAAAAGCATATGCTATCTGGGAACGGTAGTTACTGCCTTAGACTGAAAATGCGCTGTGTGTCCCACAAGATGTTGTAGAGTCTTAAAAAATACCCCCCCTTTTTGGGGGGAGGGGGTCAGCCATGGGGCTTGAACTCTGGGCGCTGTCCCTGAGCTCTTCAGCTCAAGGCTAGCGCTCTACTACTTGAGCCACAGCATTCCTTTCAGTTCTCTGGTGGTTAATTGGGAATAAGAGTCTCACAGACTTTTGTGCCCAGGCTAGCTTTGAACCACAATCCTCAGATCTCAGCCTCCTGAGTAGCTGGGGTTACAGGTGTGAGCCACCAGTGCCCAGCACAAAACCCCTTGCTGATACACAGATGTCAATTGAAATAAATTCGCACTATATACTCTTGCAAACAATCTTCCTTTGCTCCTGAAAGTGCAGCTCAAGTCTCTTCAGTTCTTCCCTTTTCATTTTTGTGTGTGTTCCTTGTCTTCTAGAAGCCCTTCAGCGGCCAGTGGCCTCTGACTTCGAGCCCCAAGGCCTGAGCGAAGCTGCACGCTGGAACTCCAAGGAAAACCTTCTTGCTGGGCCCAGCGAAAATGACCCCAACCTTTTCGTTGCACTGTATGATTTTGTGGCCAGTGGAGATAACACTCTAAGCATAACCAAAGGTAAAGGGGGTGTGGGGTAGTTGCCAAAGACACTTCCCGACATTACGACTGAGAGAGCAGCTTTACAGTTCGGAATGCAGAATAGGCCAGAAAGCAGCAGCATCTTCCCGAGGAGGAGCGCTGTGTGCAGTCCTTACACGCCAGCTTTCCATTTCCATGCTGCAGAGGAAACCCAGATCTAATGCTGGAGACAGAGTTGTTTTCCTAAGAAAAAGCTGTCCTGTTCCCCTGTCCCCCCACCCCCCTCCCCAAGTTTCCTTCCCATAGGAGCAGAGCTCTCGAGTAGACATAATAGACTTACAGACCCACGTCCCGTCTCCGCCCCCCCCCCCAAGTTTCCGTCCCATAGAAGCAGAGCGCGCAAATAGACATCATAGACTTACAGACCCACGGCTGCGCCCTCATCCGGACGCTCAGCACAAACAGGAAGTCCTGTGCGGGAGTGGGAGCCGGGAGCGCGCGTTCTCGGACGCTTGTCAATGTGTATATTTATGGGCACTTGTGCACAGGACTCCGGTGGGGGGAATTTGGAGATGGTTAGTAATCACACAGGACAAACAAGAAGGAAGGAAGCTGGCTTCAAAGCTGATGTGTCTAATTGGGCTCTCTTCCGCTCAGGTGAAAAGCTCCGAGTCTTAGGCTACAATCACAATGGGGAGTGGTGTGAAGCCCAAACCAAAAATGGCCAAGGATGGGTCCCAAGCAACTACATCACCCCAGTCAACAGCCTGGAGAAGCACTCCTGGTACCACGGGCCCGTGTCCCGCAACGCGGCCGAGTACCTGCTGAGCAGCGGGATCAACGGCAGCTTCCTGGTGCGGGAGAGCGAGAGCAGCCCCGGCCAGAGGTCCATCTCGCTGAGATACGAAGGGAGGGTGTACCACTACAGGATCAACACTGCCTCGGATGGCAAGGTGGGAGTGGGGGGAGGGGAGAGGGGAAGGGAGGGTGTACCACTGCAGGATCAACACTGCCTCGGAGGCAGGGTGGGAGCCGGGGGAGGGGAGAGGGGAAGGGAGGGTGTACCACTGCAGGATCAACACTGCCTCGGATGGCAGGGTGGGAGCCGGGGCAGGGGGGGGGGTGGGCGGGGAGGGGAGCTCGGTCGTCAGGCCTGCTGCCAGGCCGCCAGGTCCTTCCACTGCCCTCGTGGCAGGCCTTCCCTGAGCAGCAGCCATGTGCTGTCCCCAGTCCCTGAAAAGAGGAGGACCGTCTGTTGGTTTCAGACATACTTCTTAGACTAAGACTCATTTATTTACTTCTTATTGTCATTGTAAAGGTGATGTACAGAGAGGCTTCGGCTATGTAAGTCGGGTAACGAGTACATTTCGTTTTGGACACTGTCACCTCTTCCCTCACTCCCAGTTTTTTCCACCTGTCCTCACGCACAAGTTGTATAATTCATTTTCAACATAGTGTCTAGTGAGTGCCACGGTGCATTTGTTCACCCTTGGAAGACTGTTCTTTGATAGCAATTCATACTCCATGAGAAAAAAGTTCAAATAACAGGCCATTATTTAAGTTTAGCTTATAGCCTTCTTCCTACAGATATAATTACACTGTGTGTGTGTAAACATGTACACACAGGTTTCAACTAACATGATACCATATGACACTGGTACACTTAGGATTTCCCACTTACAGTTTTGTAAAGGAGTTGGCAAGTGTGTTTTTGCAGTCTTTATAGAGACAATCTGTATGAGTCAGTGAAGGGGAGGAATCCATATGTCCTGAGTCTCTGCTACAGATGTGTGCCACAGCCCCTCGTGGTCCAGCTTTACCCTCACCTCCGTCCCCTGCAGAGGCACTGGTGTCATCTGCCTTTTTGTATTAAGAAAGGGAAGCTTGGGGGCTGGGAATGTGGCTTAGCGGTAGAGTGCTTGTCTTGCATACATGAAGCCCTGGGTTCAATTCCCCAGCACCTCATATATAGAAAAAGCCAGAAGTGGCGCTGTGGCTCAAGTGGCAGAGCGCTAGCCTTGAGTAAAAAGAAGCCAGGGACAGTGCCCAGGCCCTGAGTTCAAGCCCCACGACTGGCAAAAAAAAAAAAAGGGAAGGGAGGGAGGGAAGCAAAGCAGGTGCAGCATCTTAAAGAAAGTGATTGACACAGCCTGGGGTTCCCCCGCGCTCCTCCACACGAGGCTGTGCCAGGCGGTGAGGTAGACTCGTGGGTTAGCAGGTGGGCAGCATAGGCAGCTTAAGAAATAAGATGTTGCCAGGTGCTGGTGGCTCACACGTGTAATCCTAGCTATTCAGGAGGCTGAGGTCTGAGGATCAAGGTTCAAAGCCAGCCCAGGAAAAGAAGTTCTGAGATTCTTATCTCCAGTTAATCACCAGAAAAGCTGAAAGTGGAGCTCACGGCTCAAGTGGTAGAGCATTAGTCTTAAGCAAAACAGCTAAGGGACAATGCCAGGCCCTGAGTTCAAGCCCCAGGACCAGCACCAAAAAATAAAAATAAAGGAATGAATCTGGAGTACATACAAACTAGCACTGGACAGAATGAAACACAGCAAAAAGTTATTGTTTCCTAAGTCAGTTCTGCCCAGCCGAGCAGCTGTGAGCAGCGTCTCCCGCACGTGTGCGGTGTCTGCTGTCTTCACGGAGGCGGGGCTCCCCTGGCCCGCCCCTCCTTCCCCACCAGACAGGAGGTGGGGGAGTGTGTGTATAGCATACTTAGACCTGTCTCCTTCTGTTCATGGCCGTGGCATAGATGGGCCACCTTTTTTATTATTTTATTTTTTTAATCTTCAAATTGTTTTACAAAGGGGTCTCAAATGAACATATCCATTTATGTTTCCTGCGATGTTTGATCCGAGTTACGCTTTCCAGCATTCCTCCTGCTGGATGGAGCATCTTTCATTTAAACAATCTGTTGCTTCAGCTCCCAGGTTGCGTCTAATTTTTTGTTATTACAAATAATGCTGTTATAAGGGGGCTCCAAACTTAAAAAAAAAAATCTGAAGCCACTGCGGGAAGCACATTTTCCTTCACCACCCACTCACTAGTTACACAAACAAGTGCCAGACTTCCTCAAGTCGTTCCTTACCTTCCTGTACCCAGCGCATCCTATCTGTTCTCTCAGTTTTTCAAGGTTCTGGTCATAATCTGTTGAGTTGTAGGCCCACTGGTAGCTCCTGCCCTGCGGTTTGGGAATGCACATTTCTACTTCTTTTTTTTTTTTTTTTTTTTTTTTTGCCAGTCCTGGGGCTTGGACTCAGGGCCTGGTTACTGTCCCTGGCTTCTTCCCGCTCAAAGCTTTTTCTGTTTATGTGGTGCTGAGGAATTGAACCCAGGGCTTCATGCATGCAAGACAAGCACTCTACTGCTAAGCCATATTACCAGCCCACATTTCTACAAATGCAAATAGGTATGCAAGGTGCATTACTAGAGCGGATCTGAGGCTCTGTGCACTTAGACTTTTGAAGCTGTAGCAGCTCCTGCCTGCCATTGCAGCAGTTCAGGAGGCGGAGTTCAAGAGGAGTGTAGTTCAAGGCTGGACAAAAAGTGCTTGAGATTCCTGTCTTAACTGTAAAATGCTGAGTATGTTGGTGCACGTGTGTCATCCAGCTGTGCAGGACGCGTGGATGGGAGGATCACAGGCCAGGCTGACCTGGGCATAAATGTGAGACCCCATTGAAAAAACGTCAGCAAGAAGGGCTGGGAGCATGCGTGGCTGAAGTGATAAAAAGTGCCCACCCTAGCAAGCTCAAGGCCTGGGTTCAAATCTCAGTACTGCAAAAAAAAAAAAGAAGAACAAGAAGAAAATGTGTAGATCTTGCCAAATCACATTGATTTGTTCTCTCACCTGCCTGTTCCTTTCGCCTTCGCCAACAGTTCCCCCCCAGCCTTGCGATCTCACCATAGCAATGTGGGGGTACCCTTAGCCCATTGACTCCACATCTCTTTTTTCTTCAGACAGAAATACATCCCAAGTCACCTATGTCCCTAGGCCCATTGGTCCTCTTATTCCCTTCCCCGGCCTCTGTCCCATGTTCCGGGACCAAGCTGCAGCTTTATTCCCTGCTTGGAAAGTGGCAGCCAATTCCCCCTTCCTGCCCTGTAGCCTCCTGGTCTCCTCGCACCCTGACCATAGCATGCCTTTCTTTCAGCGTCACTTGTCTTCCTCACATCTTTGCTTCAGGCCCTCTTGCCAACCCCTGGCTTTCTGGCCGCTGCCTCAGTGCTGGCTCTGGGGTGGAGGTGGGGCTAGAGGATCTCCTCCGCATGGGGCTCCCCCACAGGTGGAGCGGGGTGTCACATTGTGAGGACCGGGGTGTCACATTGTGAGGACCCGCTCTGAAAGAGTGGTGCTTTGGCCGTGAGTGAGAGCATGGGGCACAGGGTTCTGGGCGAGCAGAGGACGGCCGGCTCCCTATCTGTTCTCGTGGTCTGCGTCAGGTTGCCCCCGGGGATCCCTGGGGGGGGGGGCACGAAGCGTTGTCCCGGAGTCGCTCAGGCAGCAGCCTCCACACAGGTGCAGGCGGGCGAGCTCCATTTGACAGCATCCTAGTTGAGCTGGGTCTCGAGTCTACTGCGGGGAGGGGGCGGGGCCTTCACGTGGGAAGTGTGGATCGCACAAGCCGAGGCGCAGTAGGCAGCTCTCCCACTTTCCCAGGTGCCCCGCAGTGGCGTCTGTCCCCTGGGGGCTGGGGGGGAGGTGGTCTTCACACTGTGGGAACGTGTTTCCAGCGTCATGATGGTGGGCAGGGGGGACGGGGACCGCAGTGGCCATGGCTCGGCGTCCCCACAGAGCAGAGGCTGGAAACATTGTAAGGCTACAAGAAGGACAGGCGCGATCGATGAAGCTCAGTTCTTATTTTCAGATCAGCTCATCTTTAGATGACTGAATGTGGAAGACCGTGTGTGGGTCCCACAGGCTGTCCCCCGCCTCCACCCTCGCCCCGTCCCTCCCTCCTGGCCCTCACTTACCTTTCTCCTGTGGCCTGTCAACCAACCCAAGGGCTGATGGCTCTGGGCTTTGAGTTGGACTCCTGCCAGGGCCAAGCTCGGTAGAGCTCTCGCTGCTTCCGGGCCGCCTTGCAGGACTTGCAGTCCCTCCTGTGCTTTCTCTAGGGGTGCGGCTCCCCACTGCTGTTTCCACACCCCTGCCTAGCTCGTCCTCAGTGCTTGGCTCCTCCCGTCCTGTGGGAGACCATGTGCTCTGCGGCACACATCATTTCCATGTGCAGCACAGAGTTCTGGTTGGCGAGACACTGATCTGGGCTCGGGTTTGGCCTGGTGGCAGGAAGGGCCAGCCACAGAGCCCGTGGGGTCACTGGGACTCGGCCTCCCCGTGTCTGGGATGTCTGGGTGTGGCTCACGGGGTGGGGGTGGGGGGCTCCACCTGCAGAGGCGGCGTGAATCAGCCCATGTGCCTTTGAAGGCGTTGTTGGGGAAGGGTCAGTTCTGGGGGTTCCTTTGACAACTCTTGTCTTGGGGGTCGGTGCGTGACGGGCTGAGCACCGCAGTGTTTGTGGAGCTGAGGACCTGACAATGCCGTGCCGTTCTCGCGGGGATGCCGCGCGGTCTGCTCCAAAGCCAGCACCCGTCCCGAAGAGGCCGCGAGTGCACTGCGCTCCGCGGCGGGGCAGCCGCCCGCTCAAGGAAGGCCGAGGGAAACGAGGTTGAAGGACCAACGCAGCCACGGGCTCCGTTGAAGTTGGCTCACGAGGCTGGAGGGGGTCCAGAACAGATTCTGGGTGACCCAGGGCTCAGAGCGCTCGCGCCTGGGTTGGCTAGGGGGTGCATCTTGCTCCCAGGATGGTGCTCAGGAGTCCGCCGGCCACATTCTGCTGAGACTTCCAAGGTGGGAGAGGGGGCTGGGTTCTGGGTGGAGAGGCAGCACGCTTGCGCCGAGCTGGGGAGGAGACTGGACGCCTGCAGTGGGCGGGGCGGTCCCCCCATGGCCGCCACTCAAGCTTCTGTGGGGAGAATGCCGTGGGTGTGCTTGTGTGGACACTGAGCTCACAGCAGGCCTGGGCACCCCCCCCCCCCGCTGGGCACACACACACACTCACACAGTGTAGTTGTGGGAGGATCCTGTGGAGGCTTCTGCACACTAGCCACAGCCGCCGTGTCAGGCAGGGCTCAGGGGGCTCCCTAGTTGTCGTAAACTTTTGTCAGGGTTGAGATTGTTACCAAAAGACTCGCCCAATGCTGGCCATTACATTGCCTAAGTTTTAACAATTGTTATCTTCCCAAGCAAAAAGAAAAAATCTTTACCCTGTTGTGGGTCGTAGGTGGATCAACTTGTATGTTTTATTTTCTTTTCTTGTTTATTTGTTTGCTTGGTTTTGCTTCTTGAGCAGAGTTGCACTACATATCCCCCGCTGGCCTCAAACCCTAAATCCTCCCACTTCAGCCTTCCTCTTGCTGGGATTGTACATGTGTGCTGCCATGCTTGGCTTACTTCCCTTCACCTGTGCTTCAACCACCTCAGGAACGTACAGCAAGTGATTGCATTCGCTTTCTGTTACCGTAGTGAAATACTTGGGGTACCAGCTTCATAAAGAAAGGAGATTATTCATCTGTCTATTGGGGAGGCTGGAAGTTGGGGCAGCCTGGTAGGGGCTGTGGCAAAGGCGCCTGGCATCCACCGTGGAGAGCACGGGGAGCAGGCCCAGGCTAGAACTTGGGGGGCGGGAGAGCAGGGGATGCAGCTGCTACAAAGGCAATTCACCAAAAACTGGGTGAGTAGCTGGGGGTGGGGCGCTGGGGGCAGGTCTGAGAGAGCACCTCCCATCGGGCCTGCCCTGAATCCTGCCTGGCCACCCAGGACCACACACCTTAGCAGTGTGCCTGAGGCCTTGTCATGTGGCAGCCATGTGGCAGCTTGGCCTTGTTCTCCTTCCCCTCATCCCCACCGCTCTCCGTGGCCCCTGTTCTTCCCCCCCACCCCCGGGTCTCCATGGCCCCTGTTCTCCTTCCCCCCCACCCCCGGGTCTCCATGGCCCCTGTTCTCCTTCCCCCCCACCCCCGGGTCTCCATGGCCCCTGTTCTCCTTCCCCCCCACCCCTGGGTCTCCATGGCCCCTGTTCTCCTTCCCCCCCACCCCCGGGCCTCCATGGCCCCTGTTCTCCTTCCCCTCGCCCCCATGTGTCTCCAGTCTGCATCCTCCTCCCAGGACTTTGCCATTGGCCTGGTTCTGAATGCAACATTGTGACTTTGATGGTGACTTTCTCCCCATTGGCAAGCCAGGAGAGTTTGGGGGCTGGAGCCCAGATGTGCTGTGGCGATGTTAGTGCAGGGCTGTCTTCGGTGAGGAAGCATGTGGGCGCCTCACCCCGCTGCGGATGAAAGGGGAGAAGGTGGCGGGCGCCACCCGCCTTCCCATGGGTACTTCCTGCCACTCCCCTCCACCTCATTGGTACTTCCTGCCACGCCCCCCCACCTCCCCGACCATCTGGAGAGGACTCTGCGGGAAGCAGGCTCTGGGAGAAGCGTGGCCACAGGCCCGTGGCGCCCCACGGCTGTCCTAGCACCCACCACCTACTTCCTGCGGCCGTCCCTTCTCACGGGCTCTGTCTAGCTTTAGCCACTTGTCTTAAGTCAGCAGTACTTACTAAACTTCCCCACTCACTGAACCTAATCCACAGCTGTTGTCAGTGCTAAGCATCGAATGTGCTAGGTAGGCAGTTCACCACTGAGTGTCTCTCCCAACCTCAACATCTGCTTAGTCTTAACTTTTAGCATGGAGGGTACAGGAAGGATAAGAAAAGAAAAGACAGCTCAGGACCCTGTACTCTCATAGCTGGAGATGGACAGTAGTTAAGCAAATAATCAGGAAATTGCCTGCTAGACCAGTGGTGGTGGTTTTCAACTGGGTGGATAGAGAAGACTTCAGAGGCTGTGTGTGTCTTACTTGGCTCTCTCTGATGCTCTACCACTTGAGCCACACCTCTACTTGAGCTTTTGGCGGGTTGATTGGAGAGTCTCAGGAGCTAAGGAGTTTTCTGTCAGGGCTGGCTTCGATCTGTGATGCTGAGATCTCGGCCTCCCGAGGAGCTAGGCTGACAGGCGTGAGTCTCCGAGCGCCCAGCAGCTTCACAGATGTCTAACCTTGTCTCAGGACTGTGGGGGGGACCTGGACAAGGGGACGTTTGGGTGTGGGAAGGCAGAGGGAACAGCGGGTACGGAGGCCCTGAGGCTTTTCAAAGTCCAGACCTGGTTGGAGGTGCAGCAGCTGAGCCGTCTAGTGGAGGGAGGGAGGGCGAGTCGTTGGCGTGGGGGTTCCGTAGGGCGGCTGCCGTGTGGGTGACGGCGGTCTTGCTCTCCACAGCTCTACGTGTCCTCGGAGAGCCGCTTCAGCACCCTGGCAGAGCTGGTTCACCACCACTCCACCGTGGCGGACGGGCTCATCACCACGCTGCACTACCCCGCCCCCAAGCGCAACAAGCCCACGGTGTACGGCGTGTCCCCCAACTACGACAAGTGGGAGATGGAGCGCACGGACATCACCATGAAGCACAAGCTGGGCGGCGGCCAGTACGGGGAGGTGTACGAGGGTGTGTGGAAGAAGTACAGCCTCACCGTGGCTGTGAAGACCCTGAAGGTGGGCCTCGGGCACCCCGCCCAGCCCGGGCTGGCGGGTGGGGGTGCTCCTGTCCTCACCCGTGCCCAGGCTCCGGCGTCTCTGTCCATCTCCCCGCGCGTGGGAGCGGGCAGGTACGAGATAGGAGTCACACCGGAAGGTTCCTTGTCCCGGGCATGTGGCACAGGCAGTCGGGGAGGAGAGGTGAAGCTAGGAGCCCGAAAGAAGGCGACTTCACTGCAGCAGCCCCTCAGGGACTTCATGGGTCACAGGCACACCCTCGGGAGGTTCTCAGAGACCTGCTAGGACGCCTACGGAAGCTTCCGTTCTCACTCAGGCCTCTGCTTCCTGGCGTGGGCCGAGCTGGCCCTGTGGCGAGAGCGCCCCCTAGTGGTGACCACCCGTGTCGCCTGCTGCCCTGTGAGTGAGTGTCCATGGGAGTCGGGAGAGGGGCCTTTTACCTATTGGGAAAAAGGAAGTAACTGCGCCCCTACCCCCCCCCCCCCCACCCAGGAGACAGACCCACGTTTATGCCTGTGTCTCAGGTTTGTTGTGGTGTGGCTGACACGGCTGACATTTGCCACTTGCCTGACGCCTTCCCTTGAAGGCACAGTTAAAAGGGACTACAAGTATGCACCGCACAGAGTCAGCTGTTTTAGGGCAGATACAATGTTCTGTTCTTTGTGTCTAGAAACCAAAGGCGGCGTTCTGATGTGACGTTCAGTGCGCTGCCACCTTTTGGCCCTCTGGCACAGTCGATACTTTGGGTCGGGTGGCAAGGTTGAGGTCACCTTGAGCACTTCCTAAATGTTTTACAAAGAGGACTTTTTTCCAGAATTAGTAAAGATTTATGGTGTGGTGGCCAGGGCCTACTTAGCCCTGAGATTTAAAAATCAATCAGACCATTTTTCAGTGCAGGCACTGGGGCGGGGGGGGGGGGTGAGGAGGAGACAGGATGGCTGCGGATATGGTCAGGACAGCAGCAGAGGCATGTCCAAGCTGTGCAAGCCAGCTCGAGTGCGCGGGCCAGGAGCCTAGAGGGGCGGGAAGTCAGGGCCGCCTGGAAGGAAGGCCAGCTAAGTCATTGGGGCTGTCCCGGGCTGTGCTGCTTGCTCCGATGACGGCCTGGAACGCCAGCTCAGTGGTAGGGACTGTCCCGGGGCTGGGGCTGGGTGCTCCGATGACCGTGCTTTCATCTGAGTCGCAGAGACTGCTGGGTGGAGAGCACCGGGATCCCCCACACCACCCCAGCACCCATGTCCACAGCCGGACTTTCCTTCTCCTGGTGACAGGCTCCATGGAACCCATGCCCAGGAAGGAGGCAGCAGGGGGCCCGTGCACTCCACACTGGCCCTTGAGAGGAAGGGGAGGCAGGCATGATGGGGCATGCTTGTGGTCCCAGCTACACAGACTGGGTTGGTAGGAGGTGCAAGGTCTCAAGCTGGCCCTAGGTAGAAGCAGACCCTATGTGAAAGTAACAAAAGGGGCTGGGGGTGTGACTCGGGTGGTCGAACACCAGCTTAGCAAGCCTACCTCACACCCCTGTACTGCATAGTCCCCCAGAGACAGCTGTTGATCTAGGTGTGACAATAGTAAGACTGATGAGATGTCAGATTTCAGTTCTGTGGGAAATAGCGGAACTTGGTTATAGGTGGTGCCCTGCCCTGGTGGTTACACCTTCCTGAACCACGTGGACGGGGGGCGGGGAACGACGCTGGGTTCATTTTGGTTTTGTGCTGGTACTGGGACTTGAGCTCAAGGCTTGGACCCTGTCCCCAAGGTATTTCACTCATGGCTGGCTTTCTCCCATGTGAGCTACAGCTCCATTTCCAGATTTTTGGTGATTCATCAGGCATAAGAGTTTCACAGACGTTTCTGCCTGGGCCGGCTTCCAACCCTGATCCTCAGACCTCAGCCTCCTAAGGGGCTAGGCTAACAGGCATGAGCCCCCGGCTCCCAGCTTGCATGTGCGGTTTAACTCATACGTGGATGGCAGAAGGCCTTTGGGGAGCTGCTGCTGGCTTGCACCCTGCATGTGGACCTAGGAGGCCGCCTGTGTAGCCTTGTGGCTTGGTCTCTCTGGGTTTCATTTTTCCCCTCAGAAACTGGTTTTATTGGGGAACTCCAGGGACAACTGAAAAGGAGTTCGGTGACACTGCTGATATCTGGCAGTCACATGCGTGTGACTTTACAAAGAGGGCCATGCACAGCTCTTTGCAAGAGAGGCCTGCTGTTGCCCCGGTCATTGCTGCTGAGCAGCCTTAAGCCGTGCGGGGCCTCTGCTGGGCTGGAGCTCACACGGGCAGGCGGCTTCCGGTGGGCTCTCCGGCCAGCATCTCAGCTTCTACTTTATGGGTAATGGGTGAACGCTCTCTCTGCCAGTCCTGGGGCCTGAACTCAGGGCCTGGCACTGTCGCTGAGTTGCTTTTTGCTCAAGGCTAGCACTCTACCACTCGAGCCACAGCGCCACTTCCAGCCTTTTCTGTGTATGTGGTGCTGAGGAATCGAACCCAGGGCTTCATGCATGCCAGGCGAGCGCTCTACCCCTGAGCCACACTCCCAGCCCCTGGGTAACTTCTCTTCAAAAGGATGGTGGAAAATGAACCTAACGGCAGGGAGCACGGCGGGGCAGGGAGGTTCCGCGGCCGGCGCAGCTGCACACCCGGCCTGCCGGTAGTAGCTCAGAGGGCAACGGGAACTGTCAGCTTCCAGCAGAGGGAGACAAATTCACACTTTTTTTCCTGAAAGAAGAAACTCAAAGAATGACTGCAGCCTGTGTAGGTGTGCGCACGTGCGTGTGTGAATTACTGCAGCCTGTGTGTGCATGTGTGTGAAAGAGGCAGACAAGAAGGGCTTTGGAACCAGGCAGTTCCCCTGACAGCCGCCCTCTCAGGAGCTTTGTGACCTGGGTCTTGTGTTAAAGGGCCCGCAGTCCTCCCAGCAAATGTGTGTGTGAGCTGCCTGCCTGTGTGGTTTGTCACCTCGCCCTTTCTCCCTGGTCTGGAAGCTTCTCGGGAGTCACCTGGGAGCGTCCCAGCCAGGGAGGATTGCGAAGGCCGTCCTTGCTCCGGGCCTCGGCTCCCAGGCTCCTGGCAGCCACTGCTCCAGCCTTTGCCACTGGGGTTCCACCACGCACACCAGAGCCCACAAGCCACTGAGCACACTGGGGGTCAGAGGGCACTGGAAAGAGGACAGCAGGGCTGAGACACCACCCACCCTGCCCTATCCTGACCGCCAGCAGTGCTGAGGGGACATTAATTAAGAACCACTGGCCTGCCGTTTTAAACACAGTCAATCGCCTCCTCGTTGCACCTCGAACCCTACGCACTAATGGACAGAAGCTCCTCGGTAGTCATGCCTGGCTGGTAAACATGGCCAACCAGAGCAAGAGAGTGCTAAGGAGAGGGCTGGGGATATGGCCTAGTGGCAAGAGTGCCTGCCTCATATACATGAGGCCCTGGGTTCGATTCCCCAGCACCATATATACAGAAAATGGCCAGAAGCGGCGCTGTGGCTCAAGTGGCAGAGTGCTAGCCTTGAGCAAAAAGAAGCCAGGGACAGTGCTCAGGCCCTGAGTCCAAACCCCAGGACTGGCAAAAAAAAAAAAGAGAGTGCTAAGGAGAGGTTGGCCCGTCCCCACCACACCACCTAGGTTGGCCGCTGGCCTGCCCAGTAGGACAGCTCCTTTGTGTTCTGAAGAGACAGGAATGGAGAAGCTTCCACTGGGGCCTAAGATTTGCTGAGCTTTCCTTGGAACCTTCCCCTCGCTCAGACTCCTTGCCGACTCTGGCAGGCGGCCTGTGGCCTTCCTTGCCTCCGGAGCTGGGCTCTCACTGAGCAACGCCTGCTCGCTGTCTGCCCTGTTGTGACGGCCAGCTCGGTGGACATCAGCGGACAGTGGCCTAAGTTATAAAGAGACAAAGGGGCCACGGCCCTGGAGGCTCCGGACCAGAAGCGAGTGAGGCCTGTGCACACGGAACGCGCGGGCGCTGGCCAAGCCCGGGCCCTGCGGTGCTGAGGACCTGCCGCGCGGGGCCTCGGAATGCTGCTGCAAATCCGCCATCCCGAGGGCCACCTTAGCACCAGGGTGACTGACGAGACAGTGGGGTAATGTAGGGACCCCTCTAAGTGAGGGGCACCTGAGAGTGGGTCCTCACGTGGTTTCCGCTGGCATTAGGGCTTGTGCCGCCATGATAGGAGCCTGTCCGGCTCTGCGGCCGCGCTCGCTGGCGGACACAGCCTCAGCGTCTCCCGTCGCCCTGCAGGAGGACACCATGGAGGTGGAGGAGTTCCTGAAGGAGGCTGCGGTGATGAAGGAGATCAAGCACCCCAACCTGGTGCAGCTGCTGGGTGAGGAGTGGGGGGCTCCCAGGGCACCCCTTTTCGGAATATTATTTAAGTAGTTGTCCAAAGGAATTGCCATTCGACAAAGCAGTTGATGAATACAGTGCATGTTGATCGGTGTCACCTCGGAGCATCATCTGTCCCCTGCCCCCCCCCCCCCACGTTTCCCCTCACGCTTGTTAAATTCCTAGGGTATCTGTCCAACTCTTGTCTGCATTTCCCCCTTCTCCTTTTTGGTCATCTACCCCTTTCCCTCTGGCCCACTTTTGCTAAACTTTTGAGTTTGCCCTTCTAAGGAATTACACTCTTTGAGTTTCCCCTTGAATCAACCATGTTTCCGCGAATGCATTTGTAAACGCTTACATACCACCCAGTGTCTTTCCCTACAAGTTTATAAGCTGTGCGTAGCTTCCACGTATGAGGGAAAGCATGCCCCCGTGGAGGACATGGCTTACCCAGATCCTTGTATGGGCACAAGACCCACTCGCGCTCCCGTGCCACAGCTGTGCTCTGTAACCTTGGCTCCTAGGAGGCCACGTGGGAGGCGGGGTACGGGGTGGGGGGGCGGGTTCTACCCCAAGCTGTCAGACACAAATCTCAGAATGGCTTCTGAGGCTTAGAGTTGGTCAGGAGCGTTCTCACCACACTGGCCACTGACGGGAGGCGAGGCCTGGCGGGGCTTAGGACCTGTGCCGCGTGGCCTGCAACTCAGTGGCAGTCGCTCTGCATAAGATGAGGTCCCTGGGCTCGAGGAAGGGAGGAGCCCGGCTGCACCCCGCCATCGGGAGTGCGTGTAGGGAGCGGGCACAGGCCCCGGGGCGGAGCCACCTCCGTTTGGAGACCCCTTCCTTTGGCACCAGCCCTTCCCTTACTTGCGTGTGCCGTCGGCAGGGGTCTGCACCCGGGAGCCCCCCTTCTACATCATCACCGAGTTCATGACCTATGGGAACCTGTTGGACTACCTGCGAGAGTGTAACCGGCAGGAGGTGAGCGCCGTGGTTCTGCTCTACATGGCCACGCAGATCTCGTCCGCCATGGAGTACCTGGAGAAGAAGAACTTCATCCACAGGTGAGACTGCCTCTCCCCCGGGCCTCCCAGCGAGGCCCGGCTCCCCTCCGGCTGTCGGTGCCGCCAGCCCACCGGCCTGTGGACCGTGCACACGCGCTGGGGGCCTCACAGGACCTTCAAGCAGCAGCCAGGCCAGGGCCTGGACACGGGAGCCCAGCCCCGGGTAAGGAACACTTGTACCCGTCTCGGACTCCGTGGACTACTGAGTGGAGTTGGGAAAAGGCACACTTGCCATAACACCAGCTGCTGGCAAGCCGGGCGCTCCTCGGGAAGGGCCCCTGCGTGGAGCACTTCCACGGCTTTTACGCAAATTCCTCCTGAAAGCCAGGGAATGGATTTTGTTCTAGATGCTCGTGTTTCCCTCCCTTCTCGATATTATTGTTTCATTGTCCATTTAACGTGCTGTCAGCGGGCTCCAGGATGATTGCTCGGTCGTCAGAGCCGTGCGTGCGCTGGCCTAAATGAAGCATCTTTGCGGTTTTGTCAAGGCGAGAGCGTTTTGACCTTCAGGCGTGCCACAATTATCTCGCTCTTGGCGTGCTTTGCCAGTGGAAGCGGCTTCCTAGCGTCGTCGCCTGTGCGGGCAGAGCCTGATGGGCTTTGCTGGACTCTTTTATGCAAGATGTTCTCCACGCCACTGCTCTGACCTTTCCTACCCAATTAACTCAAGTGTGCAACCTCTACATGAGATGCCGGAGCAGGAGTGAGAGGAGCATGTGTGAAATGCTCCCACGCCGGCTGTCCCGTCACTCAGCACGGTGACGCGCCAGCCCTCTGATGCTGCAAATTGCGATTTCCTGACTTCTGCTTTGCCTTGCACGGCTAGCTCCACTCCCTCCCCATCAGGCAAGCGGAGGGTGCTTTACCCAAAATCCTATTAGGCACAAGTCCTCTGCGTTGAATTTCTCAGTCATTGCCAGTGACCAGGCTTCCTCACGCTGCCATAACTTAAGCTGCCACCCCCTCTCCTCGCATTTCAGCTTGCCTTGTGATTTCATGGTTAACATCCATGAACCAAAGATTAGACACCTGCCTGCCTCCCTCCTGGGGAGAAGCTGGCGAGGAGAGGAGGCGGATGGATTATCGGGAGGGGGGCAGTGAGCGGGGAGCTCTAGGCTGGTAAGCATCAGGAAGAAAGAGCACAGTCTGGAAGAACTCTGTGCTCTGAAGTCTAGCAGGATGGGGGAGACGCAGATGTGAGTTTCTTGCGGTTGAGGGCTAGGCCAGGTTTCTGTCCCCACTGCCTGGCCCAGCGTGGCACTGGGCTCCTAAATGCCAGGTTGGCGTGCCAGTCCACCGGCGCCCGGCAGCCCGGAGATGAGCCTCTTACTGCCACCTTCATTTTATGGATGAGGTGACTGAGTGTCAGAGTCATTACCTTGATTCAGGTCACGGGGCCGGGCAGCCCCTGGGCCACCTCTGCTGCCTGTCACCATGGTGGCAGCTCAGGGTGTGTGCCGGGGGGGGGGCGGGGGGCACTGCTCTCCTCTGGGAGCAGACTTGGGTTTCCCAGTGTCCGTGTCTTCCCCGCACTCCACGCTGGAGAGTCTGCGAAGCTGGGAGGTTTGCCAGGCGTGCTCGGCAGTGGTGCTCCCCGAGCGTCCTCATGGAAGATTGGTTTCCTTCCTCAGAGATCTGGCTGCCCGGAACTGCCTGGTAGGGGAAAACCACTTGGTGAAGGTGGCTGACTTCGGCCTGAGCAGGTTAATGACGGGGGACACCTACACCGCCCATGCTGGAGCCAAGTTCCCCATCAAGTGGACCGCGCCCGAAAGCCTGGCCTACAACAAGTTCTCCATCAAGTCCGATGTGTGGGGTAAGGGCCGCCGTGGCGCCGGCCCTCCTGCCTCCCCCCTGGCCTTTCACTGCTCTCTTCTGCCCTTCCGTTTCTCCTTCATCCTCTTCCTCATTTTCAGGCCCCACCTTACATTTTCTCTCCAAAATGAAATATCCACTGACAATATAGGCTTTTCCCCCCCCTAAATGATTTATAGAAACTTCCTTAATTTAATATGTCTTCCTTCCAAATGTGCTGCTTAGATTTACCAGGGCAGCTAGCTGATCCTACAGAAAGGCAGAGAGCACAGGCTTGTTCAGGTGTGTGTGTGTGTGTGTGTGTGTGTGTGTGTGTGTGTGCACAAGGGAGAGAGAGAGATTCTGGGGTTTGAACTCAGAGCCTTGGTGCTGTCCCTGAGCTGTGTGTTTGTCAGTCATGGAGTTTGAACTCAGGGCCTGAGCACTGTCCCTGAGTGTTTTTGCTCAAGGCTAGGGACAGCGTCTGGGTTCTGAGTTTAAGCCCCACAAAAGGACAGTTTCATACTGAGCCCCTTGTCCCTACCGCCTGTCATTAGTGAGCCGCTTGGGGGGAGCTTGGGCCCTCTGCCCACCCACGCCCTGATGTTCATTTTCTTGGGGTGGGGGAAGGGACCTCTAGACATTGTTATTTTACACATAAATATTTCAGTATTCTTTTTGCCAGTCCTGAGGCTTGAACTCAGGGCCTGAGCACTGTCCCTGGCTTCCTTTTGCTCAAGGCTAGCACTCTGCCACAGATCCACAGCGCCACTTCCAGCCTTTTCTCTGTGTATGTGGTGCTGAGGAATCGAACCCAGGGCTTCACGCATGCTAGGTGAGCACTCTACCACTAGGCCACACTCCCAGCCCAGTGTTTGTTTTTTACAGTCATGATGTTACCCCAAGCTTGACAGTGATGCCGAATATCTTGAAATATCTGGTGTGTAAACTTCACTTGAGTCATGAAAATCCAACATCTTTTGCAGTTTGACCTGAACCAAGTATGGTCCACACGTTGTGTTAGGTCACCTTGCCCTTAAGCCTAGAGTCTGTCGGCATTTCCCGCTGCATGTGGAGGAAGCGCTCGCCGGCCCCGCTAGTCTCCTGCATGCTGGGTTTCGCCTCCGAGGCGTGGCCTGCTCCGCGTGGCTTCCCAGCAGAGCCTCCTAGTGCACGCAGAGTCTCTCTGTCGGAGGAAGGGCCTTCGGAGGCCTTGCGTGTGCGCCTTTTCCCCTCTTCTATGTGATGTGCAGTTTTTTCACTCAGTGCTTGGATGAAGAAGCTGCCCCTCGCCTACTATTTTCTTTGCAAAAATGCACGTGCCGTTTCCACGTGCGCGTGCTCACGTGCGTGTGAGCACCCCGCCGCCGCCGGCCGCCTCGCGTGGGGATGAGTTGGTCTCTCAACACCCTTCGAGTGAGCGGCTTTGAGACACAGCCACGCACTGTGGATTTCCCCAGCTCCCGTGCGGCGGGCCGCGGGCCTCTCCTCGTCCAGCGGCCTCGCCTCACCTTTGCTGTGTGGGAACCCGGCTCCCCTTCCTTTTGGCCCTGTAGCCCTCACCTCCACACGGCCTGCCGTGACCAGACTGCAGCCCCAGCCCCGCCCCAGCCCCGCAGGCTCACAGAGAGAGTGCCGGAGACCCTCGTGACACGCACATGGCGGCCTCTCCACAGAGCCCCACGAGGAGCGCTTCCCTAGCGCGCCTTCCGCCCCCTCCGGCCCTGCGCCCTGTTCCGTCCTGCAGCCTGGCCCAGCAGCCAGGGTGGACGCCACCTTGTGTCTTGATTTTTTTTTTTAAATTTTATTATATTTTTTTTTTTGCCCTTTCTTTCAGCATTTGGAGTCTTGCTTTGGGAAATTGCTACGTACGGCATGTCTCCTTACCCGGGAATTGACCTGTCCCAGGTGTACGAGCTGCTGGAGAAAGACTACCGCATGGAGCGGCCCGAAGGCTGCCCCGAGAAGGTCTACGAGCTCATGCGCGCCTGTGAGCCTCCCCCGCCCCTTTCTAGCCGCCTGCGTGTGCTCTGGGGGAGACGCCCAGGGTGGGTGCCCACGCCCAGGAAGGCCGCAGAGGGCTGAGGGACCTCCACTCCGCACTGCCTCCAAGGCTTCCGTGCCTTTGTTTACAGATAATGTACATGTGACTTGGCTTTGCCTTCCTCCCTCCCTCCCCGCCTTCTTCCCCACCTACCTATGGTCGTGGATGCTGTCCCTGAGCTTTTTCACTCAAGGCTGGTGCTCTACCACTTGAGCCACAGCTCCACTTCTGGATTTTTAGTGGTAAGGGTCTCACGGGCTGTCCTGCCTGGGCTGGCTTTGAACCCCGATCCTCAGATGCCAGCCTC
The DNA here is from genome assembly GCF_023159225.1 of Perognathus longimembris pacificus. Lineage (NCBI taxonomy): Eukaryota > Metazoa > Chordata > Mammalia > Rodentia > Heteromyidae > Perognathus > Perognathus longimembris. Next base: position 158,136,343 of record NC_063161.1, read on the forward strand.
TTGAGTGGCTGGGATGACAGGTGTAAGCCGCTGGCGCCCGGCGGTTACCATGTCTCGTGACTCGCAGATGGGATGGATGTACAGCTTTGGCCTGTGTCTCCCTTCCAGACCATTGCGTGGGGATGGCTGGCCTCGGCTGTCAGCGAGGCCTCACACGTGGTCTGGTTTGGGTCTCGTCTGTCCAGGCTGGCAGTGGAGCCCCTCTGACCGGCCATCCTTTGCTGAAATCCACCAGGCCTTTGAAACCATGTTCCAGGAATCCAGCATCTCAGATGGTAAAGTCTCATCCCTGGTGCCTGGTGTGGGGGGCAGAAGGTTGGGTTGGGGCAACTGTGTAGGCCTTGGATTCACTCCTGGCGTTAAATTAGCAAGCCTAGTAGTTGTCTGTGACCAGGAACCTGGGCGGCACGTGGTAGCGTGCTGTCTTTGGCCGTCCTGCAGGGTTCTGGAAAGCGCTAAGGTGTGCCTCCAGCATGTGGCTGGCTCTGTAGCTGAGTAGATGCCCACCGTTAGCTTAAGAAGGAAGGAGATAGGACAACCACTTTGGAGAACAGAATGGAGGTTCCTCAAAAAGCTCAGCACAGACCTGCCCTATGACCCAGCCATACCACACCCAGCCATCTATCCTGAACAACAGGTCTCAGGATCTCAAAAAGACATCTGCACTTCCGTGTTTATCGCTGCACAATTCACAATAGCTAAAATACAGAAACAACCCAGATGCCCCTCCACAGATGAATGGATCCAAAAAATGTGGTACCTATACACAATGGAATACTACATAGCAATTAGAAATGATAAAATATTGGTATTCGCAGGGAAATGGTCAGAACTTGAACAAATAATGTTGAGCGAGACAAGCCTAGAACAGAAAACCAAGGGGCATGATCTCCCTGATATATTGACTGTTAATGTGGGGGGAGGGGGAGACAGTAGAGATCAGGTCTGGGAAACAAAAAACTTCTTGTCAAATGGTATTTCCACAGGTTTGGGTCAGCGACCTGACATTCTGTAACTAAAACCAAACAACTACTAAACATAAAAAGGTCTAAAATAGACCTCTCAGTGGATCACAATAGCTCAAAAGATATATATGTATGATCATATAAGACAAGGATAAGCAAACTCTATTGTTGACGTTATATTTAAAGTCCTAGGTGAATTTCCTTTGGCGTAGGCCACGTGGCTACGGTATATGTTTTTGGTACAACAGGTATTGAATATATGCCTACCTGATGTAGGGAAGGGAAAGAAGAACAGGGCGTAAGATATCACAAGAAATGTACACACTGCCCTACTATGTCACTGTGCCCCTTTTGCACAACACCTGGTCAACAAAATTTAATTAATAAAAAAAAAAGAAGGAGCGCGCAGTCCCAGCGGGCGTCTGACGGTGCTGGCTTCTGCGCTGTGTGATTCTCAGAAGTGGAGAAGGAGCTGGGGAAGCAAGGCGTGAGGGGGGCTTCGGGCACCGTGCTGCAGGCCCCGGAGCTGCCCACCAAGACCAGGACCTCCCGGAGAGCCGCTGAGCACAGAGACACCGCTGACATCCCCGACACGCCCCACTGCAGGGGCCAGGGAGAGACCGGTAGGTGCCCGCCTCGCCCCGCCCCAGCCGCCCGGGGTAGGTGAGGGGACCCCGCGCGGGATAGGCAGGCCCCCGCCAGCTCCGGAAGGAGCAAGGCTCTCCGCCGCCCCCAGAGCTGGGGCCTTCGCACCCGGCTCGGACAGGCAGGGTGCTGGGACACCGGCATCCATCACCCACAGCACCGCGGGCCTCTGTCGGGGCTCACTGGATGCCCGAAGCCCTAGCCAAACAGCTGAGCCCTGGCCCTGCGGACCCAGGGGACACCTGGGGCAGGGCCAGCGGCCCCCTGGTTTTTGGAACGAGTGTCCTAGTGCTTTCCCCCAGGCAGCCGGGACGCTGGGATCATCTGGGAGGGCCCCAGAGGCGTCCCAGAGGGTGGCGTTAGGCCACAGGCCGTCCTTCCTGCGTGGGGCTGGCAGAGGCTGCCGTGGGCCCAAACGAGGAAGGGGAAGCAGCCAGGGCTGGGGGCTGGGGAGGGGGGCTCTCCATATGCCCAGTTTGGAGTTTTTGCTTCCTCTTGTCCTGTACCAGTTGTGGGGCTTGAACTCGGCCTGAGCACTGTCCCTCAGCTCTGAGGCTCAAGGCTAGTGCTTTACCACTCGAGCGCTACCTTTAAGCTTTTATGGTGGTTAATGAAATATAAGAGTCGCAGACTTCTTCCTGCCGGGGCTGGCTTCAAACCCACATCCTCAGATCACAGCCTCCTGAGTGGCTAGGATCATAGGCGTGAGCCAGCAGCGTTGACCGGGGTTTTTTGTGTGTGTGTGTGCGCGCGCGCGTTTCTCATTGAGTCCTGTTAATAAGCAGCTGGGTGTCGGGCCCGTCTGTCGGGGGTGCGTTGCGTTATATAAAGTCGGTGGGCGCTGCCGTCTGGGAGCATGCGTGGCAGGGGGCCATCATGGTGGTGTGGCCGGCCCGGCCCGTTGTCAGTGAGAGGCCAAGCGGTGCGGGTGGCAGGCCTGACCGAGGCCCGGTCCCAGGCCCAAGGCCCCCGCGCCAGTGTCGGTGTGGAGTTGCTCATCTCCTCTGTCTGTGTCTCAGAGCCGCTGGACCACGAGCCTGCCGTGTCTCCTCTGCTCCCTCGCAAAGAGCGCGGGCCCCCCGAGGGCGGCCTCACCGAGGACGAGCGCCTCCTGCCCAAAGACAAGAAGACCAACCTGTTCAGCGCCCTGATAAAGAAGAAGAAGAAGATGGCGCCGGCCCCGCCCAAGCGCAGCAGCTCCTTCCGGGAGATGGACGGGCCGCCGGAGCGCCGGGGCACCGGGGAGGAGGACAGCCGGGAGGTCAGCAACGGGGTGCCCGCGCTCGCCCCCTCCGAGGCAGCCGAGGCCACCAAGTCCCCGAAGTCCAGCAACGGAGCCGGGGTGGCCAACGGGGCCTTCCGGGAGGCGGGGGGCCCGGGCTTGCGGTCCGCGCACCCGTGGAAGCCCGGCAGCACGCTGGCCGGCGGCCGGCCGGCGGCCGGGGAGGAGGAGGGCGGCGGCGGCGCCAGCAAGCGCTTCCTGCGCTCCTGCTCGGCCTCGTGCGTGCCCCACGGGGCCAGGGACACGGAGTGGAGGTCGGTCACGCTGCCTCGCGACCTGCAGTCCGCGGGGCGGCAGTTTGACTCGTCCACGTTTGGAGGGCACAAGAGCGAGAAGCCCGCGCTGCCCCGGAAGCGGGCCGGCGAGCCCAGGTCGGACCCGGGGGCCCGGGGCACCGTGACGCCGCCGCCCCGGCTGGGGAGGAAGGGCGACGAGGCCGCCGACGAGGTGTTCAAGGATGCGGCAGAGCCCAGCCCCGGGTCCAGCCCCCCAACCCTCACCCCCAAAGTCCTGCGCCGCCAGGTCACCACGCCCCCCGCCGGCCTCCCCCACAAGGACGGTGCCTCGGGGACCCCCGCTGCGGCTGAGCCAGGGCCCCCCAGCAGCAGGGCAGGTGCCGGGGGCCCCAGCAAGGCGCCCCCAGAGGAGTCCCGAGTGAGGAGGCACAAGCAGTGCTCCGACTCGCCCGGGAGAGACCGGGGGAGGCTGTCCAAGCTCAAGCCCAGCCCGCCGCCGCCGCCCGCCGCCTCGGGGAAGGCCGCGAAGCCCACGCACAACCCCGGCCACGAGGCCAGAGCCACAAGCCCAGCGGCCGACGCCGTGAACAGTGAGGCCGCCAGGCCCAGCCAGCAGGGAGAGGGCCCCAAAAAGCCCGCGCCCCCGTCCGTGCCAAAGCCCCAGGCGGCCGCCAAGCCGCCGGGAACGCCCACCAGCCCGGCCCCCGCGCCCGGCGCCCCGCCCGCCACCCCGGCGCTGGCGGGGGACCAGTCCTCCGCCGCCGCCTTCATCCCCCTCATTTCCACCCGCGTGTCCCTGCGGAAGACGCGGCAGCCCCCCGAGCGCCTCGCCAGCGGCACCGTCACCAAGGGCGTGGTGCTGGACGGCACCGAGGCGCTGTGCCTGGCCATCTCCAGGAACTCGGAGCAGATGGCCAGCCACAGCGCCGTGCTGGAGGCCGGCCAGAACCTCTACACGTTCTGCGTGAGCTACGTGGACTCCATCCAGCAGATGAGGAACAAGTTCGCCTTCCGCGAAGCCATCAACAAGCTGGAGAACAGCCTCCGCGAGCTGCAGATCTGCCCCGCGCCCGCCGGCAGCGGCCCGGCCGCCACGCAGGACTTCAGCAAGCTCCTCGGCTCGGTGAAGGAGATCAGCGACATCGTGCAGAGGTAGCAGAGCCGGCGCCACGCCCGCCACAGCCGCCCGCGGCCCCGTGACCCGCAGGGCCCGGCCGCGCGAGCCCCGGAGCCCCGCAGCCCCGCCACTACCTACGCCGCGCACCGGCCCGGCCCGGCCCCTGCGCTGCCCGGGCTGCGTTGGATCTGTGGAGCCCCCGGCCCCCCACCCAGCTGCCAGGCGACTCTCTCCCCTCCCCCTGGCTTCAACCCCCCACCTCGAAGTGCCGCCCCAGGGCTGCCCTCCCCTGCCTGGGCATTGCGCCAGCGGGCCCCTCCCGTGAAGGACAGCTGTAGGTTTGAGGGGCCCGGGGTGCTAAGGCCCCCCTTAGCCCTCGGGCCGAGGGCGGAGCAGCCGTGACCAGCACCCGTCCTCTCGTGGGACCCGCACTGTGAATCCTGGATAGAAAGCTTGAGTCGGGGGTCGGGCTGGCGGGTGCGGGCCAAGCTCACCTGGCCACCAGGGACCTGTCCTTGCGCAGCCGGGGCACCCAGAAAGGTCTGGACCTCTGGCCCATCCCCCAGCCCCCCCAGCTCTAAGATGAAGCGGGTTCCTGCCGTGCCCTCGGGGGGCTCCTGGAGCCCCGGGCCCCCGGCACTCGGCTCTGCACGGAGCAGTGGCGCAGGAACAGCACAGAGGCGGCGGGACGGTGGCTCCGGGCCCTGGCGCTGTGGCAGCCCCGGGAGCCCACGCGGAGCCTCGGGCTTCTCGTGGGTCGTTAGGGTGTGCGGGGAAAACCACAGACACACGAAACCCCAGGAAGTATTCACACAGGCCTAGACCAGTCAGGACCAGATCTGAGGGCAGAGACTGACCTGCCGTGACCCAGAGCGGCCTCCGCGTGGGCAGGGGCTGGAGGTCCTGTCACCTCGGGCCTCCCACACCGGCCCGCCCTTCGCTGTCCACCCTAAACTCCTAGGCCGCTGTGCTAGACGATCCCCGCCCGTCACCTCTGCCCCGAGGCAGCAGCACCAACCACACCCCAGCGGCCTTGCAGACACCGCCAGATGCCCCCCGGGTACCAGACGCCCCCCACCCAACAGCCATGTCCCCCAGGTACTGGTCTCTTGTTAACACGACGTGCCACTATATTTTGCATTTATACTTTGGTATTACACTCTTTTATAGACGTGCTCTTTTATAAACGGTGTGTAAATAGTGTCCCACTGAGCTCCCTTCTGGAATGCGCCGCGTCCCCTTCCTTTCCTTGGTCCGTACATTTTGTTCCTGTATATGACTGTGTTTTTGAATTCAAATCTCCCTCGGTAGTATTTTTTGAATAAATAAGTTTACAGAATAACTGGCGGGCCGCGTGTCTGACTGCTTGCTCGTGGCGGGGTGGAGTGGGTTCTCACTTGCCAGGGGCCGAGGCCCAGCCCTGGGGCACAGCAGCGGGGGGCTGCAGAGGCGTCCCCCCCAACTGCCTGTGCCGTCCAGCTGCCCACGTCGCCCGCCTCTCCCAGCATCCTCGGCCTTGCCTGGGTCCTGGCACCTGGCACGCGCGGGGAGGGTCGGGTCCCTCCTCCCTGTGACTCTCTCCACCCTCAGGCCCCCCCATCTGGCTTCTCCGTGGGGACGGGGGAGTGCTGCCCCCATGCCGGCCCCTCGAGAAGGCTGGGGAGGGCAAGCTGGGAGTAAGCAGCACCCCCTCCCCCCCCCCGTGAGACACGAAGCCGACCCCCTTGTAAAGGACGCGGCCCCAGCGCTGCACGTGCGGCCCCGGGAGGCCTCGGCTGCACGGAGGCGCGGGCGGGGCAGGAACAGCACCTGTGGAGCCACTGCGCACGGCGACACCGCGAGGGGCACGGGCTCGCTGGGGCTCGCGGCTCCTGCTGGCAGCGCTCAGGTCCCCCAGCTTCCCGCAGGGGCGCCCTCAGCAGGCACCCGCGGGTCTCGGGGTTCTCTTGGGTGTTTGGGTTTTGGTCTCGCGTGGCTGCTGAGCCCTTAGCTCCACCATCCAAGGCTCCTTGAAGGCCTCCCGGAGGCTCCCCTTCACCAGCCCGGAGCGGGGAGCCGGGCCCGGGGTGCGGAGCAGGTCTAGCCCGCCCCGCAGCAGCTGCGCAGCAGCTCGGTGCCCTTGGTCATCGAGTGTTGAATGTTCAGGGTTACTGAGCTCAGTGTACTCGCCAGCTGGAGAGAATGGCTATGTGGTTGCCGTTTAATGATGAACACATGATAGTATATTCTTTGAATGCCTCCCCCCCATTTGATTCACCCCACTCTTTTTCATCAAGGTTAATTTAATCTTGCTAAATGAAGGACCAGCCATGCTCGGGGCAGAGCTTGGTGGAACAGGAGGCCCCAAGATCTGGGTCCCACCCCAGCATTGCAAAAGAAAACCCAGCCAGGGTGCACCCCCCCGCCCCCCCCACCCCACCCCACCCCCGCCGTCCTCGGGGCTCTCACAACTGCTGACTGTGGACGGCACTGAAGGAAGCTCGTGCCGGCGGCCCACACCTGTAATCCCAGGAGGCTGAGATCTGAGGATCAGGGTTCAAAGACAGCCCAGGCAGGAAAGTCTGTGAGACTTACCTCCAAGTAACCAGTTTAAAAAAAATAAAGGAGAGGGGCCTGGGGATACGGCCTAGTGGCAAGAGTTCTTGCCTCATACACGAAGCCCTGGGTTCGATTCCCCAGTACTACATATATAGAAAAAGCCGGAAATGACGCTGTGGCTCAGGTATCAGAGTGCTAGCCTTGAGCAAAAAGAAGCCAGGGACAGTGCTCAGGCCCTGAGTTCAAGCCCCAGGACTGGCAAAAAAACAAACAAATGAACAAAAAAATAATAAAAATAAAGGAGGAAGTGGAGTTGTGTGGCTCAAGTGGTAGAGTGCCAACCTTGAGAGAAAACCTGCTGGACAGAGCCCAGGGCCTGAGTTCAAGGCCCTCCCCCCAGCACTGGCACCTAGAGAAAGGGAGGGAGGGAAAGGAAGGACGGAGAGGAAAGAGAAAAGGGAAGGGAAGATGGAGGGGAGGGAGGGAGGAAGGAAGGAAGGAAGGAAAGAAGAAAGGAAGGGGGAGAGGGAAGAAGGAAGGACGGGAGGGAGGGAGGGAAGACAGGCCGCAGTATGCTGTAAGGCCAGGTGTGTCATCTCCACGCCCCTGCCCCCCCTTCTTGCTTCCTCCTCAGCCGTTGGGGGCTCCTATCTGTCACCCTTAATGAAGTGGCTTCCTGGCTGCCGAGGATTGAGAACTGCTACTGGGGAATGTAAGTCACTAAGAGAACGGAAAACACTGAACCACTCCGGGGTGGCAAGCTGGGCCCGGCCCGGTGTGATTCTAAAAGGCTAATAAAAATCCACCAATTAATTGTGACAGCTCAATGGAAAATTATTCAATTGTGAACAGGGGCAAGCCACCGCCGGCGAGGAGGAGGGGAGATGTTGCTATGGTAACATCAATATAAGTTCTCATCTCAGCGGTGGCAGCCAGCCCGGGAGAGAGCCGCTGCTGACTGGCGGGGCTGACGGGGCTTGGGGGGCCACCGCAGTGCTTGAAGGGGGGGGGGGCTGTGGTTGGCCCCAGGCCTGCAGCCTCCCCGCCCCCCCCCCCAGGTGAAGCCGTCGTGTTCCTGGGAAGGGGCGGATAAGAGAGAAGAACAACCCAGCGTCCCTGCGAGCCGCTGCCCGGCTGCCAATTAAGGGCACGGGAGGAAGGCGCGGGGCGCGGGTAGCGGCTGCCCGTCTCCCCGAGGCGGAGGCACTCGGCAGCTCAAGAAAAGGAAGTTTCTGGGGCCCAGAGGACCCCGAGAGAAGAGGCCGGCATCCCATTACAGTTCTGCAGGTGTTACAACTTTTATTTCCAAAGACACACACTCCATTCTTATTTGGAGCATTGAAATGCAGCCTTGCCGGAGCGCGAACCCCTTCTTCCCCGTGCGTGTCCCGGGGGGCCCCCGCCGACAGCCGGAGCAGGCGGCCGTGGCGGCGGACGGGCCGCGGCCAGGCTTTCCTCACCGAGGGAGCTGTGTGAACAGGCTTGGGGGGGCGGGGGGCTCGGGGTTTGTTTACTCGGTTTTTGAGGTGTGTTTGCTCGGTGCGGTACTGATGGTTGGGTTGGGGCCTTCATGTTGCATTTCAGAGCCGTGCTCTGAACCGGGTAGAACTTTCTCGATTCCAGCACTCCTTTGCCTGTCAGCGCCCGCCGTCCCCACGGAGACGGTCGAGACTTTGATAACCGCAGTCATCACAGCCGGCTCCGCCTGTTCGAGGCCCGGCTGCAGCTTTGGCGCCTGCCCCTGGGGTGGGGGTGGGGGGGAAGCGTGCCATGGGCAGCTGGGGGGGGGAATGGGGGGGGAGGGAGGCTGATGGTGGGCTGGAGCCCTGCACCAGTGTCTCGGCCGTGTGTGTGTGTGTGTGTGTGTGTGTGTGTGTGTAGCGTGAACTCGGGGCCTGGGCGCTGTGGCTCGAGCCTGGCGCTCTACCGCTTGAGCCGCAGCTCCGCTTCTGACTTTTGGTTGTCTGGTTGGAGATAGAGTCTCGTAGACTTCCCTGCCGGGCGGGCTTTGAACCGTGGTCCTCGGCGCGGGGCTGCCAGGCGGGAGGCGCGGGGTTCGGGTTGTTCCTGCTTCAGCAACGTTGGGGATGAACGGTGAAGGCGCCGCTCGCGCGGGGCCCCGAGCCCGGAGCTCCCCGCGGGGCGCCGGGGCCCCCGTGGGCCGCGCGGCCGCCTCACCGCCGCCCGAAGCGGAAGCGGAAGCCGCCCTTCTTCCTGCCGTAGCCGCTCAGCTCCTGCGCGAGGCTCCCCAGGCGGCCGCCGTCCTCCCGCGGGGCGCCGTCGGTCCCCGCGCCGTTGCGCCTCCCCGGGCGGGAGCCGGCCAGCGCCCTGCGCGACGCCCGCGAGGCCTCGGCCGCCGCCAGCCAGGCCCGCGGCCCCGGGGAGGCGGCGGCCAGGGGGGCCCAGCGCGCCCAGGCCCCCGGGGGCTCCCGTCCCCGCGGCGGCGGAGGGCAGGCGGCCAGCGGCAGGAGGAGGAGGCAGAGCAGGGCGCGGGGGCCCTTCATCTGCCCAGAGAGAAGAGGGGGGTTAGACGCGGGCCCCGCCGCAGCCGCCCCGGGGCCGGACGGCCGCCATGCGGTGGGGGGGGGGGGGCGCCCGCCCGCCCGCCTTCGCACAAGCCGCCTCGCCCGTGACGCCCCAAGTGCCAGGCCTGGCTGGCCGGCCCTCCGGGGCACCCCACTGAAGCTGCATTAAAGAGAGCCTTCCAGAAGCTCCCCAGGGCTCTCTCCAGAACCCGAGCCCTTGAAAACATTTCAAAGACGCGCACACAGCCACCGAGCCTCAGACAACAACAAAAGGGCCGCGGCTCTCCGCCTGGGCGCCGCAGTCCCCGGGGCCCGCTGCCGGGGAGCCTTCCCCGCGCTGCGGGGGGGGGGCCCTCTCCTGAGACGGGGGGGGGGGGGGGAGCCTCCTCCACTGTCCCTGCCAGGCCCGCCCTGCCCTGGCCTCTACAGCCCTAAAGGAGGACTTTTGGTATGTAGGGGTAGGTTGCTGGTGCTGGGACTTGAACTCAGGACCTAGACACTGTCCCTTAGCTTCTTCGCAAGGCTGGTGCTCTCGCACTTGAACCACGGCTCCACTTCCCACTTTTTCCTGCTTGGTTGGAGCAAAGTCTCGTGGACATTCCTGCCTGCTCCGGCCTTGAACTGTGAACCTCAGATCTCGGCCCCCCGAGTGGCTGAGTCCGGGCCGAGCCACGGTTGCCTGGCTGACACGGAACTGGACGTGGCCCCTCGGACGTCCCCTTGGACGGTCGGAAGCCCTTTCAGGAGATGGCTGGAAGTTGGGGGGGCCACTGAGCTCTGAGAACTGGGGCCCGGCACGGATCAGGACGTCAGGCCCCACGGTTGGCCCAGGAGCCCGCGGGAGAGGCCCGGGGGCCGGCCGTACTCACCACGCCGCTGATCCCTGGCCCGGCACGCGTGGGCAGAGCTCCCCGGCCTCGGTCCTGGGGGTGCCGCTCCGGGCTGCCCTGTGCGTTATATAGGCCGCCCCCCCACCCCCCCCGGCCCCCGGCTGCCTGATTGCCGTGCATTCCTGGCCCTGCGATTCCTTTGGGGAGGCTGTTGGAAGGAGGGCCGCGTGGACGGACAGGCACTCCGGATGTTGGGGGGGGGAGGGGGGATGCTGCCCTCTGGACAAGAGCGGTGACATCATTCAGCAGCCCCTCGAGTGCCTGGCGGAAGTGTGGGCGTCCACCCCCAGCACCCTGGGGTGCGGCCTGTGTGGCTGGGCCTTCCTCTCCTGGGAGGGCGGGGGGGGGGTGGGGGGACAGGGGGTGCGGTACACCTGCTGCCTTCAAGCGCCCTGCCTGCCCTGCGGCTCCAAGCCCCCCCCCCCCCCCCGCTTCTAGGAGGGGCGTGGCGGGGGCGTCCCAGGCCCGCGGCCCCTGTGCCACCGTTGCTTTGTGCTTCCACGGCGGCCCCCCGCTGGCCGTGGCCCGGCGCCCTTCCTGCACCCTCCTCGCACCCGGGCTGCCCCCACCCGAGGAGCTGGGTGACAGCTGGGTCACTCTCTGCAGCCGCCTCTGGCCGAGCCGGGGGACCCCATTCGCCGCGGGGCGGGGGGCCGCGCGGAGGACGCGGCCTTAGGGAAGGAGGAGTTTTCTGGAAGGCTCCGTGGGAAGCCAGCGGCCTCGTTCTCCCCGCGGGGCCTCCGTGGGGCTGGATCGTCACCGTGGGCATCGCGGAGCCTGCGCGCCGCACTTGCTTGTGGCAGGGCAAGGGGGCCCAGCCCCGGCGTGAGGGACCCCAGGGGTCCCCCCCAGCCCCACCTGTGCCCCCCGGGGTCCCCACTTCAGCTCTGAGAGCCAATGTGAGCGGCCCCCAGTCTGCTGCGGGGAGACCTCTCGGTGTGTGGGGTGTCGGGGGCCCCTGCAGCCCCCGGGCAGGTGAGGGGCCTCCTCCAGCTCCCTCAGCCCCTGGCTTCCCCACGCAGACCCCCCATCCTCTATGAACCCCGGGCTTCGTTAACGCAGGCCGTGGTTTGCCCGAAGCCTCGCGATGGTTTGATGAAGTCGTTAGGGACCGCGCCTAACCAAGAACAGAGGGGCCGCTGCGCTTAATAAAGAGCCGGAAGCGGCACCGGCGCCCGGGCCTGGCAAGCCCGGCTGCTCGGGAGGCTGAGATCTGAGGATCACGGTTCAAAGCCAGCCCGGGCAGAGAAGTCCGTGAGACGTCACCTCCAATGAGCCACCCCAAAGCCGGGAGAGCTGGGGCTCAAATGACGGAGTGCTAGCCTTGTGCACAAACAGCTAAGGGGCAGCGCCCAGACCCCGAGCTTAAAAAACAAAAAAGGGCTGGGAAGGTGGCCTCGCGGTAGAGCGCTTGCCCAGCATGCATGAAGCCCTGGGTTCGATTCCTCAGCACCACACACACAGAAGAGGCTGGAAGTGGCGCTGTGGCTCAAGTGGCAGAGTGCTAGCCTTGAGCGAAGAAGCCAGGGACAGTGCTCAGGCCCTGAGTTCAAGCCCCAGGACTGGCCAAAAATAAATAAAAGTACTGGTCTCCCCACTACAGAGGAAGAAAGCAAGCCTCCATTCTGGAGACCTGCAGTCCCAGCCCAAGGCCTGTGTGCACACCCAGCTCACCAGCGAGGCCGCGGGTGGAGGCCCAGGCCCCGAGACCGGCCTTGCCTGCCCTGGAGCCCCGCAGAGCGGCCTGGCCCCCCCCAGCCAGGTCACATCAATCACACACCTATCCCTCGAGTGGGTCCCACAGCGTCAGGCCAATCGCACACCTATCTGCTGAGCTGGCCCCTGGGGGGCGGTCCTGGAACACCTCGGGCTCCTTCCCTGCCCCCACCCCCCACCCCCACCATGTGGCACGGGGCACAGGTCAGGGTTAGAGGCCGAGGCCGGGTCACCACGAGACTTTATTGGGTTCAGGAACACATAAGTCACCAAGAGCACATAGTCATCACGTGTCACGTCCGCCCACAGCAGTGCTGTGCTGGCCCTCAGCCCCCCCCCACCCCACCCCCGCCAGCCCCTCAGTCTCCCCGAGGCTGGACCTTGGTTTTCTGGTTTGCAGTCCCCGTGCCGGGCCCTCTGCACACGCCGAGACGCCCGCCACCTGCCGCGAGTCACGTCACCTGTCCACTCCGGGCTCCCCCAGGGCCCTGCCGGCCCCCGACCCCCTGGGCCACGGCCACAGGCCACGCTCGTGGGCACCGCCCCACCCGGGGGGCCGTGCTCGCTCACGCTGGCTGTGGCCGGCAGTTCACGGCGGCGGTGCTGCCTCGCGGGTCTCCAGCGCCTGGCCGCCCGTGGGTGCCCGCCGCAGGCTCCGGGGGTGAGGGGGGCCGGGAAGAGGCGGGCGTGGGTGACTCGCTGCCGCCCCCGCAGACCGCGCTGGAAGCCCTGTGTACGCGTCTCCCGCTGGCCTCGCGGGCGGAGCCCCGCGCCCTCCGCGCGTCCGCTGGGGCGCCGGCCTGGTCCACAGAGCCAGCCTGTGTGCGGAAAGGCAGCCTCGGCGGCTCGGGGTGCGCGCGCCGGGGTGGGGGGGGGGGCAGGTGACAACAAGGGCGCCCCACGGCCAGGCCCTGGCAGGAGCCACGTCCAGGAGCTGCGGGCCTCCGCGGTCTCGGGGACCCATGGGAAGCACGTGGAAGCCGGCGCCCCGGGACGGACGCCTGGGGTCCCACCTACCCCAGCCACGAGACCGGGGCGCCCTCAGCAGCTCCCCCGTGTTTTAGGAAATGAGAGGGGGATGGGGGGGAGGGAGTTTCCTCCCATGGCGTGTGTGCGTGTGTGTATATGCGCATGCGCACACCAGGGATGGGACTGGAGCTCTCGCTCGGCTTTCTCGCTCAGGGCTGGCGCTGTCATTTGAGCCACGCGTCCGCGTCTAGCCTTTTGCTGCTCAACGAGGGAGCGGCCTCGGGGACTGGTCTACCGGAGCCGGCTTCGAACTTCAACGCTCTGCGCTCCGCCCGCCGACCAGCGGGGGTGTGGTGGGGGGGGCGAGCCGCGTCTTGTTACGTCATCGCCCCTCCGAGGAAGCTTCCGGTGCCGGGCCTTGCCCCCCGTGGGCGGCGGCAGTGCCGTGCGGTGAGTGCCACTCAGTCTGGACCGGCCCGCAGGCCCCAGTAGGGGGCAGCCCCCCCCCCCCCCCCCATCCCCAGACAGCCGCCTCCGGGCTGGCCGGGCCTCCTGGAGTCAGTGCCATTGCTGCCTCAGACCTTGTCCACGAGGCTGGGTCCAGGTTGGGGTGCAGGCTCTGCCTGGGGGGCGGCAGGCGGGCCGGGGTCTCGGGGTGCAGGGCAGAGCGCTGGGGGGGACCGCCGGGAGCACCGCGCTCGATCTCAGGGCGCACGTCGCTGCAGCGGCCCTGCCCGGCCGCGCCCTGGGCTCGTGCTCCGGGCATGGGGGGGGGAAGGGAGGGGGGTCACAGGCAGTGACTGGTACTGCCAGGGCCTCCAGGCTGAGCGTCTCAGTGGGCCTCAAAACCAACCCCAAGTCCCCTCTGACAGCCTGGGGGTGTCAGCCCACCGTGCCCGGCGCGGGCTCAGGTCATGGGGCGCGGTCCGTGGCCCCCCACAGCGTCGGGCCCGGCGGCGGGGGGGGGGGGGGGGTCGTGGAGAGGGCAGTGAGAAGGTTGTGGGTGTCCTGGGCCCCGACGGGGAAGCCGGGGCAGGGGGAGGGGCGGTGGGGAGGGGTGGCGGGGGAGGGGCACGGGTGGGAGAGAGGGGGCGGGGGGGAGGGGTGGCGGGGGAGGGGTGGCGGGGGAGGGGCGCGGGTGGGAGAGAGGGGCGGGTGGGGGAGGGGCGTGGGTGGGGGAGGGGTGGGGGAGGGGCGCGGGTGGGGGAGGGGCGGCGGGGGAGGGGCGCGGGTGGGGGAGGGGAGGGGCAGGGCGGGGCGGTTCCCCGCTAGCGGCCCTCCCGGGCCGGCCGGATCTTCATCTCGGAGAACTTGAGCGAGTACTGCCAGCCGGTCCAGGAGGACCACTCGACGCCGTCGGCGTAGGACGCGTGCGCGCCGCGCAGGTACTGGCCGTTGAGGTTGGACGTGTGGCAGTTGCGGTACCACCAGGCGCCGCGGTAGAAGGCGGCGCAGTTGTTCTCCGAGTGGTCGCCGTCGCGGTCCTTGGTGGTGAACCTCATGCCGCTGTGCTTCAGGAGGGAGTCGCCTGGGGGGGGGGCGGGGGGGGGCGGGGGGTGAGGGCAGGGGCGGCGCCCCTCCCGCGCGCCGGGGGAGCTGGGCCGTCCTTACCGGCGGTGCCCGAGTAGCCGGCCACGGTGAGGGGGTACCCGTCCTCCTCGGGGTCCACGGAGAACAAGCCCACGCCGAACGTCCCGTAGCGGGCGTAGGCCGTGCCGTTGTCGAAGTCCTCCAGGTCCACGTGCAGCTCGTAGCTGGCCTGGGCGGTCAGGGCGTGGATCCTCTTGAGCCCTGGGGCACGGGGGGTGGGGGTGGGGGGCGGGGGGTGGGAGAAGGAGCACCCCGAGAAAACAGGAGACACGAGAGCTGAGCTCGCGGGCGTGCCGGGAGGCCTAACTCCCGCAGGCGGGTCTGGGAGGGGGGGAGGGGTCTCGCCGTCTGGTTTCCCGGGGGGCTTCGGGGAGGGCGGAGGCTCCGGCCTGTGATCCTAGCAGCGCCCAACTCCAGCTAACCAGGGGCCACGCGGCGCGCCGAGCCGGGGCGCGAGTGGTAGGCTGCTCGCCTTGAACGATGCATGCCCAGGCCGTGAGTTCAAGCCCAACTAACTACACACACACTCACACACCACGTTGGTCTGTGCTTTCCAGACACAGGGGAGAGCACAGGGGAGAGCACAGGAGTCAGGAGGATTCTTCCTTTCGCACCACCCAGGCAGGATCTGTTGAGCTGCTGCTGCTCCCTCTGCCTGGGACACTTGTCCCTGCTCCTCACCGGGTCCTTGGGGTTCGTTTCCTGGCCTCACTCCCACGCCCCCGGGGGAGAGGGGGCGGCACCTACCATCTCCCCCCTCCCGCTTCCCCTCGTCCCCCCTCCCCGCGCGTCCTGGGAATCTCACAAGGCAGCTCCCCTCCCGCTGGTGTGATTAGCTCTCCATTACGGGGCTTAAGGAAAGCCGGCAGCGGCGTCTCGTCCGCCTCGGCCCTGGCCGCCCCTCCGCGCCCAGCCCGCAGGCTGCCATTTCACCCACTGCGGGAGGCCATGGGCTGAGCCCCTGCCCACCAGCAGGGCCTGAGACCGCAGCGAGGGCTGCACAAGCGGCGTCCTCCGGCGTCCCCCCTCCTCCTCTCCTCCGACCTGAGGGGCCCCAGGGCGGGAGCCCCAGGGTCACATCACAGGGCACTTCCCACGGCACTGGGGCAAGAAGGGGACAGCCCAGGGGATGCTGGGAAACGCCCCGCCCACTCCTCCACAAGGCCAAAGGTCAGCCCTCACCGACCTTGACCTCCCGGGATCTGTGTCATGGGACCTGCCTTTCCCCGCTCCACCCCCTCCACGGCTTTGGGCCCCCTCGATAGTGACTCAAAATGTTATCACCCCAAGTTTGGGTCCCGGAGAACAGGAGAGAAGGAGACAGAGGGGGGACCCTCGACTCCCAAGCCCCCCTCGGTCAACCCCAGCACTTGTAAGCCGATCGAAGACCTGAGCCTAAAGTGTAACACTGAAAAGCACAGACCACAAAAAAGAAAAAAAAACAGACATGTCCCTGAAAGCGGGGCATCAAATCGGGGCCTGAAATGCAGAACACTGGTGGCTGACGCCTGTCATGCCGGCTGCCCAGCAGGCTGAGGACGGAGGATCAAAGCCAGCCTGAACAGGAACATGGGAGATCCTTGTCCCCAGTTAATCACCAAAAACGCCAGAAGTGGAGCTGTGTGTGGCTCAAAGTGGCAGAGCGCCAGCCTGGAGTGGAGAAGGTCAGGGACCCCAGCCCAGGCCCTGAGTTCAAGCCCTGGGACTGGCATGTGCGCACATGCACACACACACGCGTGCACGCACGCTCACACACACACACACACACACATGCACACACGGCAGAAGGTGACAGCCCAACTTCTCTAAGCTGGACGACAAATGACCAGCAGGAAACACGCATCATAGGAACCAGGGCTCCGGAGCCTTCATATGTAAAGAGTTGCCGTTACTCGCTAGGAAAAGGCAAACCCCTCAGTGAGACGGGGACGGACCTGGAGACCCTCACTGACCCTCGCCGGAAGCTCCCGTCACTCTGGCTGTGGACACGGGACCTCACTAGGTGGCCCAGGCTGGCCTCCAGCTCCCCATCCTCCTGCCTCGGCCTCCGCGGCTCCGGAGCCCAGGCACACAGAGGCGGGAAGATCTGAGCGGCCAGTGCGGGGAGGGACGGCGGGAGGGGGGGGTCCCGGAAGAGGCCCCACAGTGGGGGGGGCAGGGGCAGGGGCTCACCTAGCCAGTGCTCCCCCGTGAGCTTGCCGAAGCCCTCTCGGTAGGCCTCCCAGCCCCGGAAGAAGTTCACGGAGCCATCTTCCCGCCGCTGGAACACCTGCAGGGGGAGGGGGGAGGAGGGGGGGGCCATATCAGGATGGTGTGGGCTGGTCTGGGGACGGCAGAGGCTCGATGCCGGGTGGTGACGGAGGGAGCAGGCCTCTGGGTGTCCCCGCAAGAGGGACAGCTTACCAGCCACTCTGCCTCTGACTGCAGGACACCAGGCCGGGCCCTTTCTTGTTCTGGACCTCAGTTTCCCCATTGGTTAAGAAAAGGGGATGGGCAGATGCCCTGATAGCTCTTCCCAGGTCAACATGAAACCAAACACAAACCCTTCTCGGGGACCCCCGGGGCCTGGCAAGGCCGCCGCTACCAGGTGCACCCCAACTCCCATTCTCCAGTCTGTTTGTTCCTTGTCTTGGTTTTTGTTTGCTGTGTGCCCGTCCTGGGGCTTGAACTCACGGCCTGGGCACTGCCCTCAACGTCTGTGCTCAAGGCTAATGCTCTACCAACCACTTGAGCCACAGCTCCACTTCTGGCTTTTTTTCTTTTTTTTGCTTGTTTTGGTTTTTTTTTGCCAGTCCTGGGGCTTGGACTCAGGGCCTGAGCACTGTCCCTGGCTTCTTTTAGCTCAAGGCCAGCACTCTGCCACTTGAGCCACAGCGCCACTTCCTGTTTTTTCTACATACGTGGTGCTGAGGAATCGAACCCAGGGCTTCATGGATGCAAGGCGAGCACTCTACCACTGGGCCATAGTCCCAGCCGCTCGTCTGGCTTCTTTGGGGACCAACCGGGGAGAAGAGCCTCACAGATGTTCCGGCCTCGGCTGCCTTCCACTGCGATTCTCCCAGCTCCGCCTCCGGAGCGGCCAGCATTCCAGGTGTGAGCCCGGCTCTTGGCTTTTATTTTTGTTTGTGCCAGTGCTGAGGCTTGAACTCAAGGACCTCACACCCTCGCTTGGCTTTTTCACTCAAGGCTCGTGCTTTACGACTTGAGCCACAGCTCCGCACCTGGCTTTTTAGCCACGATCCTCCGATCCCAGCCTCCTGAGAAGCCGGGATCACCGGTGTGAGCCACTGCCGCCTGGCTCCATTCTCGTTTTCTAAACAGACCTGTCCTGTTGCTCGTCCTCCGGGGCCCATCTCTCCAACAGCTCCTTTCCCGAGTAACCAAAAGCCTGGACCAGGATCAGAGGCGGGGGGGGGGGGGGGGGGGAGGGGGGGGGGACACACGACCAGGAGCCCCAAAGTCTACTGCTTCAGGGAGGGGGTTGAGGAGCCCACGGGCGGGCTAGGGCGTGACCTGGACACCGATGAGGCTGCCCTGCCTCTGCTTTTCATCTCCATAGCATTGTTGATTTGGGAGTCTGGAATCCCTCCGGTTAAATTGCTTTGAAATAAGGACCAGGCCGGCCTGGGTATTTACCAGCTCGCTGACAGCCCTGTTCCCGGCCCCCTCCCTTCCCACCGCCTTTCTTGTCCAACCAGCCTTTTCCTGCTCATTCCGGAGCCTCCCCCCCCCCCCCCCCCCGCCCACCAGCCTCCATCTGTGTCAGCGTCTGATGTACCAGAGACTTGGCTGCGCGCGCGCGTGTGCAAGCTGCCACTTCCATGGCTAAGCAGCCCGGCGGGAGCGGCGCGCGGACCCGCCGCCGCCTCGCCCTGCCCCCGGCCCCGCCCCAGGCCGCGTCCGGCGGGCATCGGGGCAGCTCCGACGTCACGGCGCGGCCTGGGGGATGGGGGGCGCCACCTCTCTTTTTTCCCCTTGCTCAGCCGCCCCGATCCCGCTCCAGCCCTGAGATTTCACAGTCCAGGGCGGGCGGAAGGAAACTCGATAAGCCTCGGGGAGCGGCGCGCGCCGGGCGGATATCGACTGCGCGTTGGCACCCGGAGCACGCCCGCTTCCAAAGCCCGATCCGAGCACACGCCGGGGCTCCCCCAGGGCGTGGGGGAGACAGCCTGCTTCCCACAAAGAGAACTGAAGGTGCTTGCCGCGGCTGGGTGCCCCCTGACCCCCCCCGACCCCCCCAGGGTCCCCACGGGTCTCGGCGGCCCCGTGGCTGCAGGCGTGGGTCCCGGGGGCGGATCTCTCCAGCCTCGGCGTCCGCCGCTGTGCTCGGAAGATCGTGCGGAAGCCGGGGTCCCCGCGTCGCGCATCACGGGTGCTCGGCAGGAGCAGCAGGCCCGGCGGGGGTCTCTGGTCCCCCCCTCTCCTTGGGCCCTGATCTCCCCCACAGCGGTCCCGAGGGGCCTGCCACACCCTTTCACTCATGCTTCAAGGTGCCCTGGGTGTGCCAGGTGCCCGTCAGGGAAACTGAGTCAGGGAGCCTGAGGGAGCTTGGGGGTGAGGCCCTTGGTGTTGAAGCACCACCCGTCCACGCAGGATGCGGTGCAGACCTGGGGTGGGGACACAGCTTCGGGGAGGGGCTCCGGGGTGGCCTGGACTAAGGACAGCCCCCCCCCACGCCCGCCCTCCATCCCCCCTCCCCAAGAGCTCAACTTGCCCGGCGCCACCCTGCCACTGCCCTCCCCACTAAGACCACTGCGGGCGCCAGGCTTCTGGGCGCATCAGCACGGGGACCCCGGAAGCGGGGAGCCCCAACCCCGCCGGAAGACCCCAGCGAGAGGATGCAGAGAGCTACAGCGGAGCCCCCGACCGCCGTGCAGGCGGGCCGCCCGCTGTGCCTTCTAGAAGGTGCCAGGGGCTCCCCTGCCTCCCTCGCCCCACACCCGCCCCATCTATAGGGCGCCGTCTCCCCTCCCAGCCCAGCCCGAGGGCCCCCCCCACTTCCTCTATCGGACAGGAGCCGGGGACCCAGAGCGGAGCGGAGCGGGCTGGGAACCCCAGAGCGCTAGCAGCCCCGGTGCCTGGGCCGCACGCCGCGGCTCCCGCCCGTCACCCCCGCTACTCAGGAGGCGGAGACCCGAGGACCGCGGTTCAAAGCCGGCCTGGGGAGCAGAGCCCACGCGACGGTGAACCACCGAAAAGCCCCACGTGGAGCTGAGCGGAAGCGGCAGAGAGACAGCCTGGAGCGGAAAAGCCCAGGGGCAGCGCCCAGGCCAGACGCACACACACACACACACACACACACACACACACACTGCTGGTGCCCGCAGGCCAGGGTCCCACCATGGTGTCTCTGCCTGCACAGGGCCACAGCTGCCCTCCTGCCCCGCCACCTCCCCTTCCCATCCCCGGGGTGTCCGTCACAGGGGTGACCCCGCCGGGCCGGCTCCCGTGGGCGCCCACGGCCTCTGGGGTCACCCCCGGAGCCCCTTTCTCTGCGATGGGGAATGACTGGCGTCCAGCCCCGCTGAGATGGGGGGGTGTGGGGTGTGGAAGGGGGGCGGCTGGGGTGAGGACTCGTCCACCGCCTTCCGCCGGAGAGGCCGAGGCGCACCCAGGGGCGGCGGCTTGCAGAGAGGTGGAGCTGGTGTGGACGCGCGTGCACGCACGCACACGGCCCACGCCCGGCCCTGACACGATCCCACGGTGACCGGCTGCTCCCCGGCTCCGCGTGCTTCCCCTGCATGGGAAACCCGGTGCCGATCACAACCCCTGACCCCTGCCCGTAGGTGGCTCTGCCAAGGGCCATCCCCCGCCCCCCTTCACTGCGGGGGGGGGGCCGGGAGCACGGTCCTGGGCTGGGGGGGGGCTGCCCCCCTCCTGGCAGGACCCCCCTGGGAGCTTTCATCTCTCCCAGAGCCCCGGCCCGCCAGTCCCTTTGAAGTTCCGGAGCAAGCAGCAGGTGGGGGACAGGCCGGGGGGTGGGGGGGCTCCTCAGCAGCAGAGCCAATTAGAGGCCCCCCGGAGCCTGCGACCCCACGGGGTGGGGGACCCGCCGCGCACGCGGGCGCCTGGGCGGAACCAGGCACGGCAGATGCTCTGTGTGTGCGTGTGTATGTGCGTGTGTGCGTGTGTGTGCGTGCGTGCGTGTGCGCGTGTGTGCGCGTGTGCGCGTGTGTGTGCGTGTGTGCGTGTGCGTGTGTGTGTGCGTGTGTGCGTGTGCGTGCGTGTGTGTGCGTGTGTGCGCGCGTGTGTGTGTGTGCGTGTGCGTGCCGCGCGCACAGGGGGCCCGGAGCCCGGGATCAGAGCGGGACTGGGGAGAGGAATCGATTCCATGCGAGCCTCTGCGTGGGAGCTGCACCAGCCCCCCCCCCCCCCCGTGTGACCTCGGCGCGTGATTATGCAGAAACTTGGCAATTAGGCCCCGGTGCTGCCAGGCCCTGGGCAGATCTGCAGGGACCCTACCCAGGGTCCTCCTCCCTCCCCTCGCCCGCCTTCTCCTCTTTCTCCCCCTCCCCCTCCCCCTCCCCCCTCCCCCTCCCCCCTCCCCCTCCTCCTCATTCTAGCTCCAGTCCCAGGTGGCTTTGACGCGGCTCCTGGCTGGCCTGGCCCGGCGAGGCCTCTGCTCACCCGTGGCCGGCAAATGCCCGCCGTCCCCCCCCCCACCACGGGAGCCGCGGTGGCCTCCACCCCGCGGCGCACGAACCCGGAACCCAGCGCCGGTGCTCACGGAGCCCGGGACCCGCCCGGCCCACGCCCGGGGCCCCGGTAGCCCTGGCCTGCTGGGCGGCTGCACCCCTGCAGAGCCCCCCCCCCCGTGTGCCCCCCCAGCCCCCCTTCCCCAGCAAGCCTGCCCCTCCCACCGGGAGCTCCCCCCCCCCCAGCCCGGCGGCGGCTGCCCCCCGGCCTGCCCCCCACAGTGCTGGCGGGAGCCCCCCCCCCCCCCCGCTGCCCAGCAAGCGCTCTGCCCCCCAGGGTCCCCCAGGCAGACGCCATAACTCAGCCTCCTCTCGCCCAGGAAAACTAAAGAGCTTTTAACCCCCCGACACGGACTGGGGCCGTCTAAAAGCTCGCTCTCCTCGCGCGGCGCAGAAACACGGGTTCAAGACGCGAGCGTCTTTGGGGCCCCCGGGGAGCCCCGGCTGCTCTCAGCCCGGCTCCTAATGGCAGCCGGGGCTCCCCTGGCCTCCCCCTCGCCTCGCCTCTGCAGGAGACAGACGCTGCCGCCCCCTCCCCCCCCGCAGCCGGCGAGGGTCCCCCGGAAACCCTTTCCCTCTCCTCCGCCTCCACCACGCTCGCGAGGCTGACGTGAAACTCTGCCCCCAGCACCCACCGCCCTGGACGGCCGTACTCTACCAACAGTCAATGCTGGGGCCTTTGGGGGGCGACGGGGGAACGCAGCCCCCGGGCACAGTGCGGCGAGGAGGCTGCTGTCGTCCTCCTTCCTCCCTCCCTTCACGATCAAGGCGGCTGCTCTGCCACTTAAGCCACACCACCGCTCCCCGCGTTTTGCTAATTACCTGGAGATAAGAATCCCCTGGGGGGCCGGGACTGTGGCCTACTGGCAAGAGTGCTTGCCTCGTATACATGAGGCCTCTGGGTTCAATTCCCCAGCACCACATATACAGAAAACGGCCAGAAGTGGCGCTGTGGCTCAAGTGGCAGAGTGCTAGCCTTGAGCTGGAAGAAGCCAGGGGACAGTGCTCAGGCCATGAGTTTCAAACCCCAGGACCGGCAAGCAAACAAACAAAAGCAAGCAAAAACTCAAGTTTCCGGGGACTTATCCTGCCCAGCTGGCTTCGAACGGTGATCCTCAGATCTCAGCCTCCTGAGAGCTGGGATGACAGGGGTGAGCCGTGGGCATCTGGCAGGGACAGACGTCCTTGAGGACTGTCCCGCCCGGGCCGGCTTCAAACTCCATCCTCAGGCCTCAGGCCCGAGTAGCTTGGATCAGAAGCGTGGGCCACCGGCACCTCACTTTAGCCTTTCTTTTGTTAAGGGCCTCACGCCCGGCCCGGGCCGCGTACCCGCCGCTGCGTCCCACTAACTTAAGACCACGCGCGTGGCACAGTCTTCACGAGATTCCCATCTCCTCGTGTACGCGTGGCGCGGCTGGAACGGAGCCACACCCCCGCCGTCCTCCTTCCGTCTCCTTTCCCGGCCCTCAGGCTGGTGGCGGCCGCAACTGCCAGCCCCTTCCACCGCGAAGCCCAGGCCCGAGCTGCCCGGTGCCGGCCCCCCGACGGGGACAGGCCAGGGCGGACACGCGCAGCCGGGCCGGAGCCGGGAGGCCCTGGGGTGGGGCGCGAGTCACAGGGTCTCCCGCCAGGATCTCACCCCCCCCCCGCCCCGGGGAGCCAGGGCCTGCGCGCGGCCCTTCAACACACACACACCCCCTTAACCACAGGGGGCCCCCGTGCCGAGACTCACCGTCCAGCCGCCGCCGTCGGTGCTCATGTCGCAGTACACCTGGAAGCCGGCGGGGTAGTGCGTGGGGAAGACCGAGTAGACACCGTCGTCCTGCTGGCCGCTCAGGAGGACGTCCAGGCAGTCCCGGGGCGGGGGGCCTGGGGCCGCGAACGAGGGAGGGGCCGTCAGCGCCGGGGAGCCCCCGTCCTGCCCTTCCCCCCCTCGCTCTCCTCCCGGAGCCACCACGGTGGGCGGGGAAGGGCAGGTCAGCACAGAGCGCCCCCCCCACCCCCGAAGGTCTGCGTGTGACCTCCCCCCGCTCCCCGTCGGGGGGGGGGGGGTCCCGGGCACTCACCGCCGGCGCAGCCCCGGGGCCGGGCTCCGCGGGCCGGCGCCCTCTGCAGGTCGGCCTTGGCTCGGGGCCGGCCCAGCCCCCGCTCCCTGTGCAGGGCGTCCAGGAAGTCGCTGATGGAGTTCACCAGGTGGGCCATGTGGCCTTGGCTCTCGGACAGGAGCTGCGGCACACGGAAGGTCACGGGGGGGGGGGGGCCGGGGGGGGACCGGGGAGGGGGGGGAGCGGGGAGTCCCGGACGGCACTCCCTCACGGTGGGTGGGTGGAGGGGCTTCCCGCCCGTGGCGGCCGTGGTCTTGACCCGGCTCCCCCACGATCTGGGGGGGTCAGCCAAGCTCTGGCAGGCACTGCTGACCTTGCAGAACACGGAGGACTCCGGGGACAAGGGCGGGAGGGAGGGGGCGGGTGACCCCAGCTCCGCTGTGTGTTTTTGTTGCCCGTCCTGGGGCTCGAACTCAGGGCCTGGGCGCCGCCCCTGAGCTTTTTTTTTTCTTCTCCAGGCTAGCAGCACTCTACCACTTGAGCCACAGCGCCACTTTCGGCTTTTTTTTTGGTAGTTTATTGAGATAAGAGTCTCAGGGGACCTTTCAGCCCTGGCTGGCTTTGAACCACCCACCTCAGATCGCAGCCTCCTGAGTAGCTAGGACTACAGGGGTGAGCCACCAGCGCCCGTCGGTCAGACCAGGGGGGCCACACACCCCACAGGCCGGCCTCCATCTCCTGTGAGCAACTGCTCGGGCTCAGGACCTGGGGCTGCCACCTCTGCCGTACTCGGAGAAACTGAGGCCCAGAGGAGCCGAACCTGCTAGCAAGCGGGGATGAGGACCGGGCCCGCGGGTGGGGGCTGGCTCCCGGGGCGGGGGTGGGGGGGGTGTGGATCTCGGCCGTGTGTCCTCAGGCGCTGGGACCGCGTGGAGGGAGAGGAGGGGGCGCGGACCGACCGCAGTCAGCACGGAGCCCAGCCCGACGCGGTCACCCGCGGATAATCGCCGGGGAGGGAGGGAGGGAGGGAGGGAGGGAGACGCGCCCGCCGGGCTGGCAGTTTGCAGGGCGCCGCGCTCAGCCTCTCCATCCGAGGCGGGCCCTGCCAGTCCTGTCTGTTTCCCCTCCGCTGGGCATGTGATTCCTCGGGGCTGGGCGGGGCAGCCCGGGGGGGGGGGGCGGAGCGGCTGCAGCCTGTCCATTCCCGTGTGGGGGCCGGGGGGGGGCACAGGCAGCCCCTCGAGGCTCTCAGACACTGCCCCTCCCTCCCTCCCTCCCTCTCGGGCGGGGAAGCACCTCGGCACACAGGGGCAAATGGTGGCAGCTGAGAAGGCACCGAGAAACGTGGCCCGCGTTAATGGCCGCCACACAGCCTCGGTTTACCCCTCCACACGACAGGGTGACCCACGGGCTGACCGAGCACAGCACACGCGGGGAGCCCCGTTTCTCCTGCAGGAGGATTTTCTAAAGCAGCACTTGGGGAGGGGGGCCCCCCTCCCCCGACGCCGGAGGCCAGCTGAGCCCTAGGTGGCCCTCGGGTGTCCAACAACCCCTCGGGCCCCGGCCCGTGACCCCATTTATACACCCTGCAAACGAGGGGACGGGCAGCCGGGCCTCGTGGCTCACGCCTGTCATCCTGGCGACTCAGGAAGACTGAGGTCTGAGGATCACGGTTCAAAGCCAGCCCGGGCAAGAAAGCCCCGTGAGACGCTCATCTCCAGTCATCCATCCAGACGGAAGCCGGAGTGGAGCCGGGCTTCGAGTGGCAGAGCCGCCAGCCTTAGGCAAAAAGGAAAACAGCTGGAGGACCGACCGGCTCCAGGCTCCGAGTGAAGCCCCGGGACCACGAAGAAAGGGGCTGTGACATCCCGGCCCCCAGCTGGCTGACGGGGCCCGCGGCCCCAACTCCACCCGCAGACTCCTGTGCGCCCCCTGGGGGCCCGGACTGGGATGACAGCCAGGAACCTCGCCTCTTCAGAGGGGGGGTCCCCACCCGTGGGCGTCCCCGGGGCTTGGTTCTGAGACACACAGGGGACCAGGGAAGCTTCTGGAACCAGCGGGAGTATGGGAAATGCTCTGCCTCAAGCATGCAGTGATCCAGGCACCAGTGGCTCGCGCCTGTAATCCCAGCCACTGGGGGGGGGGGGCGAGATCTGAGGATTGCGGTTCAAAGCCGGCCCTGGGGAGACTCTTGATCTCCGAGTAGCTGCCAAAATGCCAGCAGTGGAGCTGTGGCTCAAGTGGTGGAGCGCTAGCCTTGAGCAGGAAAGCTCAGGGACAGCGCCCAGGCCCTGAGTTCAAGCCCAGGACTGGTGTATTCACACGCCAGTACAGTGAGGCGTGGCTTCAGGCCCCCAGAGACGCTATCTACCTCGCGGGGGGGGTGGGGGGGTGGAGGGGGAGAGGCTCTAGGCACCTGCCAGCACCCGGCTTGGTGGTGGTGGTGGGGTCACTGGTGGACCCAGCCAGGGGCTGTGCTGGGGAAGGGAAGTGCACAGCAGCAGGAAGCTGGCTGAGCCGCCCAGCCCGGGAGGGGAGGCCAGGCCCCATCCGTCACCCAGACAGCGAAAAGAGGCTGTAATTTCCCAGCTGCAGCCCGCAGAGGAGGGGAGCCGCTGGATGACCAAGTGCCCGGGGGGTGGGGGGTGGATGGGCAGAAGGGTGGGAGCTGCCGGTGGGCCCAGGAACTAGCTGCAGCCTCCGCGTCAACCGGAGATGCCACGGAACAGCACTAGAAAGCCGGGTGCGGCGGCTCACGCCTGTAATCCCAGCCACTCGGGAAGCCGAGGTCTGAGGAGCAAGGCTTGAAGCTGGAACGCGCAGGAAAACCCATGAAACGTGGATCTCCAGGTAACCACCAAAAAGCCAGAGTGGAGCTGTGGCTCAAGTGGTAGAGCGCCAGCCTTGAGAAGGAAAAAACTCAAGGACGGCACCCAGACCCTGAGCTCGAGCCCTAGTATCAATCAGCACAGGAGGAGGAGGCAGAGGAGGAGGAGGAGGAAAGGGAGGAGGAGGAGGAGGGAAGAGGGAGGAGGGAGGAGGAGGAGGAGGAGGAGGAGGAGGAGGGGGAGGAGGGGGAGGAGGAGGAGGGCCACAGGCTGGGCAGAACCCAGAGAGCTGGGCCTGACCTGCCGGGCCCCCTTGGGAGCCATGGAGGCAGGCGGTGGGGGGTGGGGGGGCGGTTCCTGGGAGAGTGGACAGCGCGCCCAGGAGAGAAGATGGGGCGACTGCAGGCCTGCCAGGGCTCCCTCCACCTCTGGGAAAGCGGGGCTAAACGTCAGCTCGCCATTGGCTGCCTCGAGGCACTGCTGGGTGCCGGGGGCCGATGGGCGTGGGGCTGGGAGAGAAGCCGGGTGGCCACTGGCCGCCCCCCGCGGGGTCTCGGGCTGAGCCCGCGTCCTCACCTGGATGAGGTGGCCCTGCTCGCTCTGCAGGGTGCTGAGCCCCCTGGCCCAGGGCGCTGTGCACCTTGCGCAGCCCGGTGCACTCCGCCTGCAGCTCGGAGGCCCGGGACAGCAGCCGGGGCAGCTGCTCCGCCAGGGCGTCCAGCAGCTCCTGCTCGGGGGCGCCCGCCCGGGGCGGGGGTGGCGGGGGCCCCCGCCGCTCCGCCAGCGCCCGCAGCACCGAGGCCTGGGCGCCCTCCAGGCGGGCGAAGCCGTCGGCCAGGTCCGGGCAGCGCGGGTCGATGGTGATGCTGAGCCGGGAGCCGTCGGCCCTCTCCACGGTGACCAGCGCGCTGTTGGCCCCCGCGGGGCCCGTGCTGACCACGGGCGGGGGGCGCCGTGCCCCGGGCCTGGCTGCGGTTCAGGAAGAGCAGGGCGGCCGCGACCACCACAGCCAGCAGCACCGCCAGGGACAGCAGCACGGTGCACGCCACGCAGCCGCAGCTCGGCCGCTGGGGACGACGGCCCAGGACGCACGGACGCGGACAGACGGACAGACAGACAGACAGGAGAGAGGAGAGGCGCGTGAGCGCTCGGCCCCGGCCTTCGGCTCCGCCCGGCAGCGGCTCGGGGACGCCGCGGGGCCGGGGAGCCCGGGGGCAGCGCTCACGCCTGTAATCCCAGCCACTCGGGAGGCTGAGGGCCCAGCATCGCGGTTCAAAGCCAGCCCGGGCAGCAAAGCCTGCGGGACTCCGACCTCCAGTGAACCACCGAGAGGTCGGAAGTGAGTGGTGGAGCGCCGTTCTTGAGCGAGAAAGCCAAGGGGCGGCGTCCAGGCCCGAGTTCAAGCCCCAGCACGCACGCACGCGCACAGACGCACACAGCACAGAAAGACGGAGCTGCCGCACGCCGAGGACGGAGAGGAGAGACTCAGAGGGTGGATCCAGGGAGGCGGGAAGAAGGCGGGGGGCCGGGCGCCCCTCCCCCTCCCCCGGGCCACGCGGTCACCGGGGGCCCTGCTCTCTCCCCTTCGTTGCCCGTGCTGGGATTTGAACTCAGGTCCGCGGGCTCCCTCACAGCTGGCATTCTTTCCTGCTGGTTATCTGAGAAGACCTGACTCTCCCAGGCTTTTCCTCCCTGGCCTGGCTTTGCGCCTCAGTCCTCAAACCTCAGCCTCCTGAGTAGCCAGGATGGCAGGGAAATGAGCGAGTCCGGGAAGAACGGGGGGGGGGGGGGTGCGTGTGTGTGCGGACCCGGTCATCTCAGAGACGGAACCAGAGAGCAGCTTGCCATTCGCGGGGCGCCGCGACCCGTGGCGGGGGGAGGGGGAGGGGGGAGAGCCAGGCCAGGCTCCAAGCTGACACCCCAACTCCCTCTGCCCAGGGCAGGGCACCCACCACGCCCGCGGCACGGCACGGCACGGACGGTGGCGGGAAGCAGGGGTACAGGGGCCGCCCAGTGTCCGGGGGGGGGGGGTGTCTCCAGCTGCTCCAGCACGGCGGGGGAGGGGGGGGAGCGGCAGGGGGACGGGGGGGCGGGGCTCTGCCCCCCCCACCCGGGGAGGTATGGCGTGGCCCCCTGACCCTGGGAGGAGCTGCTGGCACTGCCGCCCCTGGGCGTTCGTGTCCCAAAGCTCTCGTCCCCCCCCAGGGAGCACTGTCTGTGGTCCTCGGGGAGGAGTCTCGTCCACCGCTCCCTGCCGGTTCCTGGCTGCCAATGGCCCCGGCCCCACCCAGCAGCCCCAGGAAGTAGGTCCTGGGGCTCCCCGCTGCCCTCTCCCCACATCCAGCCTCCCCTGAGCCCCCACCCTCTGTCCTCCCTTCCCCACCGCCAGCTGGGAATCACAGCCCCGGCTGTGGCCCGCCCCCCCCCCCCAACGCGGCCACACCACCAAAGG
Source organism: Perognathus longimembris pacificus (assembly GCF_023159225.1). Lineage (NCBI taxonomy): Eukaryota > Metazoa > Chordata > Mammalia > Rodentia > Heteromyidae > Perognathus > Perognathus longimembris. The sequence goes on from NC_063161.1 coordinate 158,164,836, forward strand.
GGGAGGGGTGGCGTCCCCCCCAGCCCCTCCAGAGCCCACAGGCCTCGCGAGCCCCCAAAGGGGGAGGGTTGGGGTCCCCCGAAGCCCCTCCAGAGCCCAGAGGCCTCAGAAGTCCCCAAAGGGGGAGGGGTGGGGGTCCCCCGAAGCCCCTCCAGAGCCCATGGGCTTCGCGAGTCCCAGGGGTGCCCACCAGCCCCCTCCCAGCTCAGCCAGCCCCTGCCTGGCTCCCAGCGCTCCCTCCCCAGGACGCACCTCCCCCCCTTCACCTCCCCCGGGATGTGTCTCCGCCCACCCACCCCCCCCCCCCCGCACCTGGCCCACAGCCAGGGTGGCCCAGGCCGGGACTGCACCCTAAGCCCTGTGGAGTGGGGCTCAAGAGGACCAAAGTGTGTGTGGGGGGGTCTCCCTCCCTCATCCCCTCTCCTCTGCCTCTGGGGTCTCCCTGCGAACCCCAGGGAGCGAGCAGGAAGAGGCAGAGAGCTGGGCTCCGCAGCGCCCGCGTGACTCAGGGCCATGCCTGACTGGGGGGGGGGTCTGCCCGGGAGATGCCAGGCACCCCGAGACCCAGGCCGCATCTCGCGGCTGCGCACGGGTCTCTGTTCACAGCCCCAAGCGCACTCGGTGCAGCAGGGATTCAGGTTAGACGGCGGCGAGCGGGCAGAACTTCCCAAGGAGGAAGGTGCTTCTTGCTTCCTAGAATGTTCTCAGAAGTCCGGACAATGTCTGGGGATGGGTGGGAGGGGGGCAGCCCCGTGGGGTGGGGTGGGGAGGGCAGTCCGGGGCCTGCTGGGGGGGGGGAGGGTGGCCATGGAGGGGGGGGGAGCGGCTTTCTGCCCACACTCGAGGACGACGAGACACCTGTCCATTTCCAGAGCTTTCTATCCAGCCGGCTCCAACCTCCTGTCTCAGCCCCAGGGTGCGGGCGCCCCTTCCCTGTGCGGGGAGGGCGCGCGGGGCGTGCCAAGGTCACCCAGCAAACCAGGAGCTGAGCCGCGTGCGGGGATGGACAGGGCAGGGCCCCCGGGCCAGCGTGTCCTGCCTGGAGTCCTCTCCCGGCACCCACCCCTGCTGGGACCCCCCCCACGAAGCCCAGAGTCAGGGTGCCCTCCCCCGGAGCACGCACCCCTGCTGGGACCCCCCCCACCACAAAGCCCAGAGTCAGGGTGCCCTCCCCCAGAGCACACACCCCTGCTGGGACCCCCCCCCACGAAGGCCAGAGTCAGGGTGCCCTCCCCCCTAGCACGCACCTCTGCTGGGACCCCCCCCCCGACGAAGGCCAGAGTCAGGGTGCCCTGCAGGGAAAATGGAACTGAGATCGGAGGATCGCAGTTCAAAGCCAGCCAGGGCAGCAAAGGCCATGAGACTCTTAGCTCCCGTGAACCACCGGAAAACCGGAAGTGGCGTTCAAGGTGGTGGAGCGCTGCCAGCCTTGAGCACAAGAGCTCAGAAACAGCGCCCGGGCCTTGAGTTCAAGTCCCATGACTACCAGAAAAATAAAAAAAAGAAAAGAAAAGACAAAGACGGGGGGGGGGGGCGCCTCCAGGTGGGAGCGCGGTGCTCCGCTCCCGTGGCAAACGCCACGCATCCCCTGGGCTGCACTGCGGCTGTGGGGGGGCTGCGGCGGGCGGGGAGCGCACGGGGGAGGGGGGGCTGCTCCCGCATACGGCCCAGAGAGGGGGAGCAAGGCTCCCAGGTCACACGGCACGCTGAGGAGCTCCCCCAGGGAACAGGAGGCACAGGTGGGCTTCAGACCAGCACGGAGGGGGCCCGGGCACACCTGCCGCCCCCCCCCCCCCCCCCGCCGCACGGTGCCTGCACCCTGGGGTCCATGCTGGACCCGGCTGGAGCGGCTGGGGACCGGGCCCCAGGGGAGGCTGGGCTGTCCCCCCCTTCCCCCTCCCCCCCTCTAGCCACCTCTCCCCCCCCCCCAGCGGCTCCTGCTGGCTCCTCTCCCCAGGGTGCTCCTGACAGAAGCTTCCAGCAGCTCAGCAAAGGGCCCTCAACTCCACCTGAATCCCTTGCAGGAAATGGAGGCCGGCAGGGGGAGGCCCTGAGAGAGAGGCCGCAAGGAGCCCCTGGGAGAAGGGAGACGACGCCCAGGTCCAGAGACACAGACACCAGCGCAGGCTCCCTGGAGGGCCAGCGGCCTCTGAGGTTTCAAGAACACGTGGGTGCACCTGAGCGGAGGGTGTGTGCGTGCGTGCACATGTGTGTGCACTGCATATGTGGGCGCACATGCATGCATGTGTGTGTACACGTTACACACGTGTGCGTGCGCGCGCTGGGGAGCACAGCAGAACCAACCAAATCAGTAGCAAAGGTTAGAAAAGCAACCGGGGCCCAGGGCCGGCGAAGGCCGGGCGGGCGGTGGCCCCGGTGAGGGGCCGGCGGGAAGGGAGGCTGGGGACAGGCTCGGGGAACACGTCCAGCAATTAAGATGCTGACCCGGGGCTGCTGCCCGTCATGCCAGCTACTCAGGAGAGAGGCAGAGAGCTGAGGAGCGTGGTTCAAAGCCCGCCCGGGGAAGGAAAGTCTGTGAGACTCTCACCCGGACTTAACCGGCAGAAAGCCCCAGAAGTGGAGCTGCGGCAGCACGGGGCTGGAGCAGAAATGCTCAGGGACGGGGGGGGGGGCGCCCAGGCCCTGAGTTCAAATCCCAGGACCGGTCGGGCACACGTGCACCCTCGCTGCCCTTCCAAGGAGGGCAGAGCCAGATCTCTGCAGAGCAGGTGCGGCTATCGGGGGCAGCTTGGGAAGATCTGACTCAGGGAGGAGCACCGACGGCGCGGGTGGGAGGTCCCCGGGCTCCCGCCTCCCGGGCCGGCGTGCTGTGCAGCCGGCGAGGCCCCGCTCCGTCTCTGATCTGCGCTGGGGGGACGGCGGTGCAGCGGGGCCCCCGGTGGGCGGGAAGGCAGGCGCTGCTTCGCAGGCTGTGCGGGAGCGAGGGGGGCGAGGGGTGGCCCGGCCCGCCCCGCCGCCCCCTCCCCGCGGCTGTTCCTTCCCCAGTGACATCTGTCTGGGAGGAATTTACAATTGAAAACGGGCAGGCCGCCTCCCTGCCCCCGCGGGCGCCGTCCCGGTCCCCCCCCCCCCCCGTCCCCCCCCCCCGGTCCCCCGGCGGCCCGGCCTGGGGCGGCCCCGCGGCGCAGCCCCGGCGTCCGAGGCTGGGCTCCAGTCCCTCGCCGGCCCGCGGGGCGCGCTGCCCTCCCCTCCCGCCACGGGGCACAGCCTCGGGCCCGCTCCTGCTCTCCCGCACGCGGCGCCGGCAGGGACCGGCCCCGAGCGAGCGCACCGCACGGACCCCGGTTCGAGTCCCCGCCCAGCGGGGGTGACTGCGCCGGAGCCCGCGCCCGCTCGTCCGGGACCGGGACGGCCGCGCTGCCCGGCTCCGGCCGGCGATGCGCATTCGCGGAGCCCCGAGGTCCCGCGGTCCCCGGGCCGGGGGTGGGGGGTGCGAGCCGGCACCGCACCGGGACGCGCGGCGCGGGGCCGGGATCCCCACCCGCAGCCGGGGGTCCCCGGCCGGGCGCCGCCCCCGTCGAACCCCGAGTTCCAATCTCCGCTGCGGGAGGAGGAGAGGGGGCGCCCGCCCGGCCCGAGCGCTCCCCAAACTTCGGGCCCGCCGCCCCGCGCGCCCCGCGCGCCCCGCGCCCCGCGCCCCGCGGCCCGGTACCTGCGGCTTATCGCGCGGCCGGTCCTCAAGTTGGGGAGCGCCGCCCACGGTCTTCCACCGGTCGTTGGCCATCTTCGGGCGCAGGGGCCGCAGGGGCGCCGGGCTCCCCGGATCCGGGGGCCGCGCGGGGCCGTGCGGGGCGAGGAGAGCCGAGCCGGAGCGCGAGAGCCACGGCTGCGCGGCGTCCCCCGCGGCCCGCTGCCCGCTCGCCGCGCCCGCGCCGCGCGCTCCGCCCCGGCTCCGCCCCGGCTCCGCCCCCGGCTCCGCCCCGCCCTCCCGGCCCCGCCCCCGCCGCCCCAGGCCCCGCCCCCGCCGCCCCAGGCCCCGCCCCCGTCGCCCCAGGCCCCGCCCCCGCCCGCCCCCGCGGCTCCCTCTCGGACTTCGCGGGGCCCCCTCCCACCCCGCGCGTGCGCGCGCCGCTGACTTGGGTAGTTGTCGCCTCCAAGGACCCCAGAAAGACCCCGCGCAGAAGCCGCCGCACCCCAGACCCCGGCCGGCGACCGCGGAAGCCCGAGGCCGCCAGGGCCCCGCGCGCCAACTGCCTCCCCGACCCCCGCGGGCCGCCGGGGCGCCCGGGCCGCGCTGTGCTCCGCCCCCCACCCCCCACCCCCCCGCCCCGAGGACGCCCGGACGCCCGACGGCTCCCGCGGGGGGGACTCGGGGTCCCCGGCCGGGCCCGAGCCGCCCCGCCCCGCCCCGCCGCCGCCGCCGGGAGGAGAGGGCAGGGGAGGGGCGGGGAGGGGAGGGGAGGGGAGGGGCGGGGAGGGGAGGGGAGGGGTCCCGGCCCGCCCTCCGCCGCGCGCCTAAAAGCGTTTAATCCCCCGCCGCGGGGGTAACCAACAAAGCCCTGGATCCGCGCCGGCGACGCTGCCACGGGGCCTCGGGCCGGGCTCCCGCGTCCAGAGTGGGCGCTGCCCGCACCCCGCACCCCGCACCCAGGGAGGCCGCGATCCCCGCACCCCGCGTCCAGAGACGCCCCGCTCACTCCACCCTCCTCTCCCCGCTTCGCACACCGCGCCTCCCCCTCCCGCACCCCCGCTGTGCCCTGAGGTTGTTTCCGGCTCCTGGGGCCCCTGGGCCCGCTCCGGCCCTCTGGACCCCGCAGCACTGGGGCCGGCGGGCTGGGGGTGTGTGGCAGGGGGGCCCAGGTAGGAACTGCCACCCCCCAGCTGCTGTCCCTCCGCGGCCCTTAGCTTCCCAAGCCTCACCCGCAGCCAGGCCCGGCGGAGGAGGAGGCCGGGGTTAGGAGGCAAGGGAGCCCACAGTGCCGGCCGCGAGCAGGGCCAGGGCCAACCGTAGCCCAGGCTCTTTACGGGTGGCACCCCTTGATGGGGCTTTTCCTGCCCATTAGGGGGGGGTCAGCAAGTGACCTAGAGGGCTCTAGGGCCTGGGGCAGAGGATTGTGCTCCTTTGGATCAGTTTCCCCACCATGCCCTTTAATCCGAAGGGCCCTGGAGGTTGGGGAGGCAGCCGGCACCAGGCGGCGAGGGACTGGAACTTTCCTGCTGTGGCTCTGAGCGGGCGGTTGAGGTTTTCTGCAGCTCCCTCCCAGCTCCCTCCTCCGAACAGGACACGGGAGCCCCGGCCTGTAATCCCACCGGATTGGAAAGTCTGCACAGACCCAAGGTCGCCCTGGTGAGGTTTGAAGTGCCCATCTGGGGGATCACTAGGCAGGATGGGGGGGGGGTGTGCCCTGGGATGTGCTGAGGGGGAAACAGAGGCACGCACGTTCAGGAGGGTGCAGATACTGGGGATCTTGCAAGGGGAAAGGCATTGCCGGCGGGTCCAGCGGCCTCTGCAGCGTTGGCTGCGGCCTGGGCGCCCGGTCCTTGCTCCCGGGCTCACCGCACGGCCTCTGCAGGCACGCCAGGGCCACCTAGTGGCCACTGCGGGCAGTGCGTGCTGGCGGGGGCATGGCAACTTTCCTGCCCGTGGGGTGTCAGAGGTACCCGTGCCAGGGGGTTCACCGCTCTGTGAGGGCCTCTGCCCAGGACCCCAGGAAACAGCCTGAGCCTACCACACATGGGCCCGGCCTCCTAGGAGAGGAGGGAGGGGGGTGGGGTGTGACACAGAGGACCCCCAAGCCCCCCCCCCCCAGATCTGCCAGGGAAAAGGGCAGCCGACCCTGGGCTCCCCGGCTCTGAACGAGGCTGGCCCTGCCAGACACCCCCACAGGAAGTGTGCCGGGACCTCGGGAGACCAGACCCGGGCACCCACAGGCTACCAGGGGCCCCCAACTCAGCCAGCTCTTTGCTGCTCATCTCTGGCCCCCCAATCCGGCCTGCCCGCGGCCAGCTCCTGTCGGGGATTTGCAGGTGAAACTCAGTCAGGAGGGCTGTGGTGGTTCAGCTCATCCTCCTGAGCCGGGTGCTTCCGTCCCAGACCACGGCCGACCCCAGGCGCCGCCCTGGTCAGGCACACGGTAGCCGGGAGGAGGGCGTGGGGGGGGAGGGAGGAGGGAGGGGAGCAGCCCCTCGCCGCGGGGGGCCTGTGGCGCGTCCGCGTGGCCCGTGTGTAAGCTGTGCGGCCCGAGCACCCGTTCCCTCCGCGAAGGGACGCCGTGGGTGCTCGGGTGGCGCGCGGTAAGCGGCTCTCCCGCGCGGGACACCCTCCGGGCCTGGGGTCCATCCCAGCCCAGCTGCTGGGGAGGCAGGCATCGGAGGACTGGGGTTCGAGGCCGGGCCAGGCGGAGAAGTTCCCCCGGACTCCATCTCAACCGCGGTGTGGGCGAGCACCAAGCAGGATGGAGAGACGTCCCGGGAGGCCTGGGGCCCGGCCCTCGGAGAGGTCAGGACCCCTGGCCTTCCCCCACCCCCCACCCCACCCCCCCCCCCCGCCCTCAGCTCTGCCTGTGAATCGGCTCCAACGCCCCCCACCGTCACCCTTATCATTAGCAATGAATCCGTCCTGGCTCCGTGCGTGCGGGGTGGGGGGGGTGTGCGTGGGGGGGGGCCGGCCTGTCACCCCTCGCGTTAGGCACGGCGAGCCGAGCGACTGGGGAGTCTCCAGCGCCAGCGCCTCATTTTCTGCAGCTGGAGCCAGAAACGCCAGAAACGTACAGTGGGCTGACATTTAATTTACAATCCAACATACCTTGACATAAACCCATAATACAAAGGCGGAGGCGGGGCGGGGGCTGCCAAGCCCGGCGGGGCGGAGGGGCCCGAGTGACAGCGCGCCTTGCTCTCTTTCTGTTTTCTTTTTGTTTGGCTTCGTCAACGCTGCGTGGTGATGACAGACCAGAGATGGCGATCAAAGGAGAGAATTCGCAGCGCGTGCGCGCGCGTGTGCGTGCGTGTGTGCGCGCGTGCCCGAGTGGCGGGTCCACCACCGAGTCGTGTGCGTGCCTCGGATGTCACCAAGAAGCACGTGTGCCGGAGCAGCGCCGTCGAAGCGGAGGCTGCTGGGAGCCCAGCGCCGGCGGCGCGCGCCCGTCATCCCGGCCACTCCGGAGGCCGAGATCGCGGAGGATCGCGGTTCAAAGCCAGCCCCGACAGGAAAGTCCACGAGACTCTCATCTCCAGTGAACCGCCAGGAAACCACAAGTGGCGCTGTGGCTCCAAGTGGTCGAGCGCCAGCCTGGAGCTGAAGAGCTCAGGGACGGCGCCCAGGCCTTGAATTCGAACCCCACGACTGACACACGCACCCACACACGCGCGCGCGTGCCCGCTGAGGCCGGAGCCCACGAGGGGGGGCAGAAGCGGCGTCCCCCCCCACCCCGCCCCTTCGGTGTTTGCGCCTCGGCCCTCCCCGTGGCTGCTCCAGCTCCTCCCCGGAGGCTCTGTGTTTATTGGGTTTGAAGCGCCACAGAGCGGGCCCCCGGGCGGCCCCCGCCCTCCTCCCGGGTCCCCCGCGCGCGCCGGGCACCTCTGAATCACCAGGGGCGTGCGGGAGCCGCGTGCGGAGGAAGCTGCCCGGAGGCAGCCAGGAGCGGCCGGCCCAGGCTCCGCGCAAGTCTCCCGTTCCTTCTGGCAAGTTCTAATTTAACCGGTGCTTACACAGGCCCGATGCCACCCGAGGCCAGGACAGCGGGGGGGGGGGGGCCCGGGCCTGTGTGTCCTTGACCTTAAGGAGCCCAGCACCAGGGCCCCCCGCCGGGACGGGGTGCTCCCCGGAATTCCACACCTCACACGGCAACGCCGGCCCCGCCACTCAGGAGGCTCAGTTCAAGGCCAGCCCAGGCAGAGAAGTCCAGGAGACGTCATCTCAAAAACAGACAGCCCCCAAAGCTGGATTGGAGGCATGGCTCAAGCCGTGAAGCACCCTTTGAGCAAGCATGGGGCTCTGAGTTCAAACCCCAGCATCAACCAGCCGAAAGCCCACACGCCCGTGGGCTGGTATTAACTGATGTGCACGTAGAATGTTCCAGCAGCCGTGGGCTGAGCAGACTGGGGGCGGGGGGAGGGGGAGGGCTAGCTATGTCTTATTCCTCCCCCCCCCCCGACCCCATCACCGCTGGGGGGGTCGGAGGGGCACCCCGGTGGTCTGACGCGGGAGCCGGGACGCCAGAGCCTCGTGTTCGTTGTAAATCCCTTTTCCTTCTGGCCGCGGAGCTCCTTCTCCAGCCGCTGCTAACGATGCCCGGCGGCCTCCCCGCTGCCTGCCTGGCCCGCGGCGGCCTCCCTCATTATCGCGGGCGGTGGATTCCCAGCGCGAGCGGCCCGGAGTCAGAGGGCAGGGCGGCTGCAAGACTCCGCGGCCCCGGCCGCCCCGGCCTTGCTTCTGCGCCTTCCCTCTTCTTTCCCACACCGTCTGGAGCCCAGGGCCGTGGGAAAGCGTGGGCCTCGGCCTCCCAGAGCCCCGCGTCCCGCCTGCCTGCTCGGCCCCCCGGCCCCGCGCCCCCGGGGCCCGTCCTACACCACAGGAGCAGAGAGCCGCCCGCGGGGTGGACTGGGCCTTCAAAGGCGTGCACGGTGGGGCCCTGTGAATGAATGAATGAATGAATGAATGATGAGATCCCTGGACTGCTGACAGCCATATCCGGCTGCTGTCTGTCTGCTCTGACCCCCCCCCTCCCCCAGGGCCGCTGTCGGGCAGATAAGACGGATTTTCACTGCTGAGGAGCAGAGGGGGAGGCGGGACGGGGACTCTGCACCCGAGGTCACCTTTCCTGCCAAGTGTGCCGGCCATTTCTACCCGGAATCTCTGTAGTCTGAACGAAGAACGGCAAAGTCCTCAGTGTAGCGGTGCCTAACACATTACCCCAGGCACGGGACGTAACCATGGACGACCTTGCCCCGTGGATGAAGGTCAGGCATCCGGGAGCACGGTGGCTGGGGACTGCCAGGTGGGCTACCGTCGAATGTCAGCAGAGGTGAGGCTGCCAGCGTCCCCGGGCCGGGCAGATCCACTCCCAAGATGGCGCTCGGCTACAGGTCTGGGGTTCACCACAGGGTGGCCTGAGTCTCCTCCCACGGGCGCCCCAGAAGTCGCCATTGTCACGAGCCCCTCTTGGGAGCCACGGTCCACCCTTCCCGCCCCACACCGGCCGTTAGGTGAGCCCCACCCACGGGCCACACTCGGGAGGAGGTGGGCTTGCTCTGGCCGGGGAGTGGAGGGGTGTGTGTGTGTGTGTGTGTGTGTGTGCGCGCGCACACACGCATGCACACTGGGCCTGGGTGCTGTCCTTTAGCTTTCTGCTCCAGGCTGGCAGACTTGAGCCACAGATCCACCTCCGGCATCTTGCCGGTTCCCTGAAGGGACGTCTCGGGGGCTTTTCTGCCTCGGCTGGCTTTGAACCTTGCTGGGCACCCACGGGCATCGAGGTGGGAAAGGGGGTTTATCGGGATTCACCGGCACGGAGCACCCACTCTGCCCCAAAGGGCACCATCAAGGGGCATTGTCTAACCAAATCCCACCTCCCTTCCTCGGCCGTCCGAAGCAGCCCCACGCCCCCTGCCAGGCCGAGAGCTCCGCCACGCGTAGCGCCCGGCCCCCGCCCTGCCCACCCACCGCAGCTCTGTCCGCCGCCACCTCCCCTCCACACGGCCCCTGGCCTGCTCACCCGGCGGCCAGCGCGCTCACCCACTGCCGTGACAGGAGCAGACCCTGCCCGGCCTCTCAGTGTCCAGACCCGCCGTGTGGGTGTGGTGTGAGCGCCCAGCGAGGGGCCATCGCAGAAGGGGTGGTTCCCGAGGAGACCGTCACCACCACCATCTCCACCACCATCTCCACCATCACCTCCACCACCACCTCCACCATCATCACCACCATCTCCACCATCATCACCATCACCACCACCATCTCCACCATCATCATCACCATCACCACCACCATCTCCACCATCATCACCAACACCACCACCATCACCACCACTATCTCCACCACCACCACCATCACCACCACCATCTCCACCATCATCATCACCATCACCACCACCATCTCCACCACCACCACCATCACCACCACCATCTCCACCATCATCATCACCATCATCACCATCTCCATCATCATTACCATCTCCACTATCATCACTACCATCTCTACCATCATCACCACCATCATCACCACCACCACCTCCACCATCACCACCATCATCACCATCATCACCACCGTCTCCACCATCATCACCACCATCTCCACCCTCATCACCATCATCACCACCGTCTCCACCATCATCACCACCCTCACCCCCATCACCCCGTTATCAATGTGGTCACCAGCCACAAAAGCACCAGCTGGAACTACACCCACCCCAGCGTCCTCTCCTCCCACCGGGCGGCCTGTGGTGTCCGGCAAGGCCTCGCCGTTGGGGAACAACTCGCGGAGGACACCCGCCCCGCAGCCCGGGGCTCGCCTGGCCCCCCTGGAGCCCTGCCTGCGGGGTCACCCCAAGCCCAGCTCCAGCCTTCTGCCCCCACCCCGGGCGTCACGGCTGCTGGCTTTCCCCTTGGGAACGCGCCATACTGCCGTGGCGTGACTCTGGGGTGTCACGAGCCCCCTCAGGAGGTGAGCGGGGCTCCCGGAGGGCCCCCCCCCCCCCCCCGGCGCCTGGCGGCTCTGTTCTGCATGGAGCCCCGTGTCGGAGGCCTCGGCTCAGAGCAGACAGCCATGCTTAATCGTGTCCTGCGCGGTGGCCCCGCGGGGGGCGAGCCGGGGAGCTGGTGCGGACGGCATGGCAGTGCCCCCCTCCCCCGGGAGCTTATCCCCACGCGGCCGCCCCGCGCCCCGCCAAGGCCGCCGGCTGTTAGGGAGATGCATGGGAAGGGCGAGCCGGGGGGAAGGCTCATCAGCCGTCCTGATTGCCACCGTGCAGAGGTGCTGGCCTCTGGCCCGAGCACGCCGCCCGCCCGGCCGCCTCTCCCCGCCTCTCCCCGCTGGGAGCACGCGGGCAGCGTGCTTTCAACATCGCTCTATTGAAATTCCCACTCCCGTCCTCCCCGAGGAGCGCGGCGCTGGGCTGCGTGGTCTAAGCCGGGGAAGGGATTAGCCGGGGTGGGGGGAGACTTTCCCTTTTCTTTTCCCTCAGCCACGGAGACTGTTCTAGCATTCTGCCCTGTCAGAAAGCGGGGAGGGCATCCGGCTCCACCCTCTGGATGTCCAGACGGGAAACTGAGGCACACGGGTGCGGGGCTCCACAGGCCTGGCTGGGCTCCCTTCCCCCCTGCTCCAGCACGTGGGGGTGGGGAGGAGGGGGGGACCCAGGCATCTGAGGGAGAGGGAGGCGCGGGGGCCTTTGAGGCCCAGGGCTGGGGGGGGGGGTTGCCTCTGCTACTTGGCTAGAGGGCACCGTTCTTTCCCTGTCTCCTCTGGAGGAGGCCCCCCCGGGGCCGGCAGAGGCCGTGGCTTCTTGGGGGACATGGCCCTCGGGGGAGCGGGCGGCATGAGCCAGGAGGATGGCGTCCAGGGAGGGCGGGGGCGTGGTGCAGGCCTTGGGGGAGCGGGGGAGGGGGGCCTCGGCAGCCCGGCTGGTCATCGAAGATCAGGCCACCACGCTGGTCTGCTTTTCAAGGTCTCCATCCGCAGCTCGGTGCTGTGGTGGGGGCCGAGGCTCAGCTGGGTCCCTTCGCGAAGCTCCCTGCGCAGCCAGGTGAGCGTGGGGTCCCCATCCCCGCACAGTCCGGTGAGCGTGGGGTCCCCGCCCCCTGCGCAGCCAGCACCGGGTGCCGGGCCCGGCGGGGCTGCCCGCGGCCGTGTTGGCTTGGGAGGGCTGCCCTGACTCCCGTGAGGGCGTGGAGGACCGGAGGCCTCTCCTCTAGGGTGAGAGGAGCTTGGCCCGGCGGGGGGACGGGGAGCTCACGTCCAGTGTGCACCCTGCCCTGTATTTCCATGGGCCAAGTTCTGCATGGACCACGGGCCGCACGGAGTCCTGCGGGTCTCAGGGAGGCAGAATCCCCTCAGGTTTCACCGCCTGGAGGTGGAGTCATCCCTAGCTCGTGCTGCCACGGTGTCACCAAGACAACCCCAGTACCGCCCCCATCACCGCCATGACCGCCGCCACCATCACCACCACCACCACCACCAACAACAACAACAACCACCATCACCACCACCAACAACAACCACCACCACCAACAACAACCACCATCACCACCACCACCAACCACCACTAACAACAACAACAACCACCATCACCACCACCACCACCAACAACAACAACAACAACCACCATCACCACCACCAACAACAACCACCACCACCACCAACAACCACCATCACCACCACCACCAACCACCACTAACAACAACAACCATCACCACCAACAACCACTATCACCATCACCACCAACAACCACCACCAACAACCACCATCACCATCACCACCAACCATCATCACAACCATCACCATTACCTTCACCACACACCACCACCATCACCACTACTACCACCATCACCACCACCACCGTCACCACCACCTCCACCACCACCATCACCACCAACCACCATCACCACCAGGAGCATTGCTACCACACCTCCCCACCACTTTTACACTTTTGCCCCCGATCCTGTTCCTCGGTGCTCTCCGCATAGCGCTTCCTACACCCCCCTCGCCTGGCCGCTCCAGGGCGGGCCCCGGGGCAGGGCCACCGCATTAAATCTTCGCACTTCACTCATAGCCCCGGCGCTCATTCCCTGATTGCCACACGCCAAAGCCATCCCAGCCAGGCCCACCTGTGGGGCCCGATTATGAAGCAGGTGCCTATTTTTGGCCCAGATTTGCTGCTGGTGGCCCCCACCTGCCATTCTCCACATAAATGATTGACGTCAGAGCCAGAGGGCTCACAAAGGACATGCGTGGCGTGCACGAATGACAGAACGCACAGTGCACAGAATGCACGCTAGACACAAAGCACCGGGGGCAGAATGCATGGTGGACAGAATGCACACAGGACAGAATGCACGCTAGACACAAAGCACCGGGGGCAGAATGCATGGTGGAGAGAATGCACGGTGGACAGAATGCACACAGGACAGAATGCACTGTGGACAATGCATGCTGGACACAATGCACTGGGGGCAGAACGCACACAGGACAGAATGCACACAGGACAGAATGCACAGTACACAGACTGCATGCTGGACACAATGCACCAGGGACAGAATGGGTGGAGCACCGAAGGCACGGCGGGCCTCCCGACCTCTGGGGCTCCAGCACCGCGGGGTGGAACCGTGGCGTTCCAGGCTGGGGCCGCCGGCTGGGACTCAGGGAGGGGCAAGGCTGGGGTGGTGCTGGGCATGGATGGGCAGTGAGCCTGGCGTCTTGCCCCAGAGCTTGACCACCCCACCCCTGACCTCGAGCCGGGGAAGGGATCCAGAGAGGAGGATGGTGAGAAGCAAGACTTGACTGTCCTATTCTAGAAGGCTCTTTTGATACCTCCGTCCAGTGCTCACAACTTGGGTGTAAACTGGGCAGATGAAAGTGTCCTGTGAGGTTCCCCCCAGCCCCCCCCCCCAGACTTCAGCAGGCTTCAGGAGAAGGGGTGTGAGAGACAGGGCTGATGCACTCACCTTTGCCCTCCTGCGGGGGGCAGCACTGGGCGGCCCAGCCAGGCCCCCGTGGGGGAGGGTGCTGTCAACGCCACGGGAAGATGGCGGCGGGCAACCCAAGCCCGGACGCGAGGAGGCCCATGCGGGGCCTGCTGGACGGGCCTCCACCCCTCGTGATGGGCACCAAGCGGGTTTCGAACACTGGCCCCAGAAGCCAGCAATTGGGGTCTTCGCTCCAGAGCTTCCTCTGGCTCTCGGGCTGCAGAGCCCAAGGCTGCGGCCAGCCCGCCGACCACATGACGGGGCCCCCATTCGCCCCCTAGATTCTGGGTGCCAATCTCCAGCCCCGAGAGCCTTCCGAGTCTCGGACCGCAGCATGCTAGAGCGAGGAAGCCACAGGGTGGCGGGGGATTAGGAGAGAGAACGAACGGCGACGGAATGGAACGCGCTTCCCACCCGGGAGGCAGAGTCCTCTCTGCCAGTGCGCAAGGAGGGGTGGGCTGGTGCTGCTGGCTTCCCAGCTCCTCCCTGAGCCCCCCCCCAAAAGTCACCCCACAGATCCCGAGGTTGGGGACACGCCTTGAAGCCGCTGGGGTCACACAGGGTCGGGGCTCTCCTGGGGGAGGGGGGGGTTTGGGCACCAAGGACTGGGCGTCGCCGCGAGGGGGCGCTGTTCTCCTCGGCCGGGAGGGGGCATCCACTGTCCAGGAGCCTAGGAACGGGGGGGGGGGGGGGGCGTCTCACAGCCACAAGCCCTTGGGGAACCCAGGAGTTCCCGGGGGGTGACGGAGAACAGACTGGAGCTGAAGTCCTACAGCCAGAGGCCCCGGGGCAGCAGAACGACGTTTCTGTGGCTGGTGAGACTTGATCTCGTGGCCACTGCAGCCGGAGCCCGGCGGCCCCTCCTGGGTGCCCAGCACGCGCCCTTCTGGTCTCACCCTGACCCCCAGAGTCCAGGGCCTTCCCTGTGCCAAAGCCCTGGCGGAACGGACCGGAGCCCCTCCCCACTCCACGCCGTCTCCTGGGACGTCCCCCCCCACACCAGCCCTTGCCGTGGGGGGGTGGGGGGGTGGGGGCCACCTGCGCGGTCCCCGGGAGGGGGCCGGGAGCGAGGGGGGAGGGGGGGGCTCTTGGAATCACAGCTCGACAGACATCCTGACGCTGTGAATAATGGATGTGCGGGCCCCGGGCCTGGCTGTGGAAGTTGCCAGAACGCCCAGCTGTCCCAGAGATGCCTCCGCAGACGGACGAGGGCAGGCGGCAGGGGCGGCTGGGTGAGGGGCGGACGCGGCGGGGGCGGGCAGGGCCTCTGCTGCCGGCTGGCCTGCCCCTGGGGGGCTGTCTGGGATGTCTTTAAGGATGCTTTGTTAAGCTCCATTAAATATGCATCGGCCCCCATTAAACTTTAACGACCCACTTGGAGGTGTCACATTTTTCACCTGGGGGATGGGGAGGGTGGAGACAGGGCCCTCCAGGCTGGCACCGAAGCCCCAGACGAGACTCCTGGGCAGCTCAGTGGGTCGGTCAGCGCGCCCAGGCCTTGGGAAGGCCCAGCCTCAGGCTCCCGCCAGGCCGGAGGCCGAGGGCCAGGCTGTGCACTCACACGCAGGAGGGTTCGGTACCTAGAAAGGGCCAGACAGTGCCTTCGACTTCGCATGTGCCTGTTTGACTTCTTTCTCGAATCCATTAAAAATGCAAGCAGCAGGGCTGGGAATGCGTCTCGGCGGTGGAGCGCTCGCCTAGCACGCGTGAGGCCCTGGGTTCGATTCCTCAGCACCACATACACAGAAAAAGCCAAAAAAAAGCAGTGCTGTGGCTCAAGTGGCAGAGTGCTAGCCTTGAACAGAAAGAAGCTCAGGGACGGTGCTCAGGCCCTGAGTCCAAGCCCCAGGACTGGCCAAACAAACAAACAAAAACAAGCATCACTCTTAGCCTAGAGTTGAGCAAAAGATTCGGCCCCAGGGCTACAGTTTGCTCACGTGTAGCGGGTAGCGGGCAACCTGAGAAACCACACACCGGAGTCTCTGTCTCCACCGGTGAGGACCGAGCGCGGGAAGAGTCTCTCGGCCCTGCCTGGCTGACAGGCTCTGCTGTGGGGGGCAGCCCGGCACCCACAGTTGTCAAAGAAACACACAGAGGAAGGCTCAGTGCATCAGCTCAGCCCTGACTTGAATGGCGGAGCTGCAGATGGGGTGTGTCTGTCTGATGGCCGGCTTGTCCCTCCCCAGTTCCTCCCGGGCCAGAGCTCTGCGGGGTTCACGTTCCCTCTCAGATGTCACCTAAGTGACGATCCTTTTCATAGAGTAATTCAAGCACAGGTGCCTCGAGGTTGGTTGAATTTTAGAAGGGAGCTTTTTTTTTTTTTTTTTGCCAGTCCTGGGGCTTGAACTCAGGGCCTGGGCGCCGTCCCTGAGCTTTTGTGCTCAAGGCTAGCACTCTACCACTCTGAGCCACAGCGCCACTTCTGAATCCTTGGTGGTTAATTGGAGATCAGAGTCTCCTGGGCTTGCTTGCCCCGGCTGGCTTCAAACCACGACCGTCAGATCTCAGCCTCCCGAGTGGCTGATGGGCGCCAGCCCCGGGCCTCCACCCTCTTTGATGGTGGGAAGGCTATTCTGGGTAGGTGCTTTCTGGCACATGTACTTTCTAGCCGCTTCCCATTCCCCCTGTCTGCTGATCTCCTCCTCCTGATCTGTCCTGTTCGTTTACAGACAATTCAGCGAAGGAATTTTGTCTCGTTCAAGGTGCTGTGCAAACAGGCTACTTGGTGATTTCCCACTCGGGGTCAAAGGCCTCATCTTGTAATAGGTTGGCACTGACTTTATGTCTCACACAGCCATGGGAGAAAATCTTTACAAGCTAGTCAATAGACAGAAGATTAATATCCAGAATATGCAAAGGACAATATACGTATATAACAATGTAACAATTACAAACCTTGATTAATAAATGGCCCATGTGGATTGGACAGATGGTTCTTAGGAGACGAAATACAAATGGCTCCTAGATAGAGGAAGAGCGCTCCGACGTCCCTAGCCGTGGAGGAGATGCAAGCCAAACCCACACGAAGATTCCGTCTCACCCAAGTCAGAATGGTGGCCGTCAAGAAAACCGAAAACCACCACCGGCGCCAAATGTGGGGGAAACGGAAGCTGGCACGGTGCTGACTGGAAAGCGCACCAGCACCAGCGCTGAGGAAGTCAGCACGGGTTCCTCAAACGACTAAAGATGACGGGGGGCTTGGAATGTGGCCTAGCGGTAGAGTGCCTGCCTAGCACCCATGAAGCCCTGGGTTCGATTCCTCAGCACCACATATACAGAAAATGGCCAGAAGGGGCGCTGTGGCTCAAGTGGCAGAGTGCTAGCCTTGAGCAGGAAGAAGCCAGGGACAGTGCTCAGGCCCTGAGTTCAAGCCCCGGGACTGGCAAAAAAAAAAAAAGACTATATATGGATACATGCATGTGTGTGTGTGTGTGTGTGTGTGTGTGTATACACTTTTTGTTTGTAAAAGGGGCAGGAGAGGAAGAGACTATAAAAGAGGCAGTGAGCTTGTTCAAATGACCCCATCTATGGTGAGAATTCCACAACATTGTCACAGTGAACCCCCTTGCATGGTAATAGAGGATACTCGAAAAACAAAATCAAAACCTTAAAACATGCTACAGCCCAAGCCACGGTGAGAGGTGTGCACCCACGCCCAGCCAACAGCCCCCCAACAACCACGGTGAGAGGGGCGTGCACCCACGCCCAGCCAACAGCCCCCCAACAACCACAGGCAAGCGGCCTGCAGGGTGGGGGGCGGGGGGAAGTCCCGCACGGCAGGCGGTGAGCAGGAACAACCCGGCACGGCCTCTCCCAGTGCACACTGGAGAGAATGGAACCCGAAGTGCGCGTGGAAATGCGCCCCCCGAGTGGCACAGCCAGGGTCAAACCGCACGTCCGTCCACCGCGATCCGAGAAGCCAGACGCAGCGGAATAGTATTGGGCACCGAAGGAGGTGAAGCAGCCCCGGGGTTCAGCCCCCCGGGTTCTGAGGCTCCGTGCAGAGTGCGAGGTCATTGCTAGGAAATGTCCGGAGCGAGCGGGTCCCTAGGGAGGATCCTCAGTGGTTCTCAGGGAGGGACGGGCGTGCGTGCGTGCGTGCGTGCGTGCGACTATTTCATCGGTCTCTTTGGGGTGGTGAGAAAGTTCTGGATGTAGGCAAACGTGATAGTTGCGAGATACTGAGGACTCCAAAGGTCCATGCCTCATAGACTCTAAAATGGTTACATTTATCACGATGACAGCAATAATGAAACACTACAGATACAATGAGCTATCATTTTATACAGTGAAACATTACGCCCAGGCTTGTGCAATCAGAGCCTAGTGTGAGAAACCTGAGAACCCAGGTGTGTGTGCGTGTGTGTGAGTGTGTGTGTGTGTATGTGCGTGTGTGTGTGTGCTGGTCCTGGGGCTTGAACTCAGGGCCTGGGTGCCAGCCCTTAGCTTTTTTTTTCCGCTCAAGGCTGGCGCTCTACCACGTGAGCCACAGCTCCACGTCTGGCTTTTTGGCGGTTCCTCGGGGGTAAGAGTCTCATGGGCTTTCCTGCCCCGGCTGGCTTGGAACCTGGATCCTCAGATCTCAGCCTCCTGTGTCGCCGCCAGGAGGACGGGGAGAGCCGCCAGCGCCCGGCTAGGGAAGCCAGGCTTTTGTCCTCTGGGTGGCTCTGGGCACTGTCCCCCGGCGTGGCGGCCAGGCAGCCCCCCCCCCCCAGGGATTGTCCTCCGGGAGGACAGCGGTGGAGGGGAAGGTCGGGGTGTGGAGATGGGGCGGGGGACACTGAGGTGAAAGCCCTCCTTCTGGTCCTCCTTCGGCCTGCGCATGCCTCCCTTGGGGGAACAGCTCCCTGCCCCCCTCCCTCCGGGGGCGGGGTGAGTACTGTCCAGGCCTGGGCTGCTGTTCTGGGCGGGTGATGAGCACCTCGGGGTTCTGCACCCCGCCTTGACAGCGCCAGAGAAGGAAGGAGGCCCGCAGATCAGCCATGGCGGGTGACAGGGACAACAGCACGCACGCCGAAAGGCGCAGGCGACACCTCATTAAAATTTCCTGTTTATTAATAATTGACTATGGCCAGACACTGGACCAGACAAGTCACACCTGTGAATTGTGATTTTGAGGAGGAGGGAGGGAAGAAGGAGGGGGGAGGGAGGGAGGGAGGGAAGGAGGGGGGAATGGCACCCTGCCCCCGTGGCAGCCTCTCCTTGTTCCTAACAAGGACTTGGCTGCCTGCTCAGCTTGTTG
This sequence comes from Perognathus longimembris pacificus, assembly GCF_023159225.1. NCBI lineage: Eukaryota > Metazoa > Chordata > Mammalia > Rodentia > Heteromyidae > Perognathus > Perognathus longimembris. Next base: position 158,183,719 of record NC_063161.1, read on the forward strand.
GGGGCTGGGCGTGCACGCGTGGGTACTAGGAGCGTGAGTTTAAAAGCGGAGTGCAAGCCAGGCTCCTGCCTGGAACCCTCGCTACTCGGGAGCGTGAGAGCCGAGGACTGGGGTTCGAAGCCAGCCCGGGAAAGGAAAAGTACAGGAGACTCTTCATTGCAGTTCATCAACGAAACAGAGCTGTGGCTCAAGCGGCCAAGTGCAGCCTCGAGGGGAAAAGACGGAGCGAAGGGAGAAGGGGAGGCTCCGCGCTCAAGCCCCAGTAGCAGCCCACGGCGGGGGGGGGGGGGCTCCGCCGTCCTGGGTGCCCGTGGTTCCGGCGGCCCTTCTCTGCACAGCTCCCCGGGGACCGGGGGGTGCTGGGGGCTTCTGCGTGGGGCGGCCGCAGCTTCGGCCCGGTTTACAGAGAGGGAAGCCCACGGGGAGCCGGCAGGGGGTTTGGCACGTGGGAGGTGGAGTGGCTCAGAGAAGCTTCTGGAAGAAGCTTGGCTTGCAGGTGCCTCCCAGCCCTCTGTCCACCCCCGCCCGGCTCTCTCTCCCTGCGGTGGAAAATAGCAAGCAGCAGGTGGACCAGGGCCCTGGCCAGCCCAGGACACGCAACCCGGTCCTCATTCTGCCAGTGTCAGCCCTGCGCGACCCCATGGCCTGCGACGGTGCGAGCCAGGCGGAGCTGTCCCCGCCTCGGCCCAAGGGGCGGGGTGGGCCGGGACGAGGGGCACTGAGCCCCCCACGAGGCCAGGACCTGGATGAGCGTTTTCAGGACCGTGCTGAGCACAGGAGGAATTAGCCTGGCTCTGTGGGTGCCCCAGGGGTACACGGAGGCCCTGGAGCATCCGGCAAGGCCAACACGACAAGGGCGAGATCTGAGGAACGTGGTTCGAAGCCAGCCCAAGCAGGACAGTCCGGGGGACTCTCCTCTCCAACGAATCACCAAAAAGCCAGCAGCGGAGCTGTGGTGCGAGTGGTAGGGCACCAGCCTTGAGGACAGGAGCTCGGAGAGAGAGAGAGAGAGAGAGCCCTGAGTTCGACTCTGTGAACCCCACGCTGTCACGTTCAGCGGGGTGACTCAAGCTGGCCATCCCCCCGCCCCCGCCTCCGGGGACCCCAGCCCAGCCCCCGCCTGCCGCGGGCACGGCCAGCCTGACCCCAGCGACAGAATCTCCTCAGATCCACTCCGCGTTTCCTGGCGGCTCCTGGGCCGCACCCCGGGAACGGGGCCCTAATCCAGAAGCATCCACGGTCCCTCGAGCCCCGCGGCGTCGCTCACGCTGCCCCCAGCACCCAGTCCCTTCGCATGAATAATCCATGAGACACCAGGGCCGTATTTAATGCAGTGAGCCCACAGAGCCGAGCTCCCAGCAAGACGGAGAGCGTCGTAAAACATGCAGTCCACGCGGGCGTGTCTATACATGGGCTCCTCGTTCCCCCGCCCTCTCCAGCTCTCCTGGGTCCTCTCTCCTCGCTGGTCCTTCTAAGATGGGGTTCACAGGCCCTGTGGGGTGCAGGCTGGGGAGTCCCCCACCCCTACCTAGCTAGGCTCCCTCGGCCGATAAGCCCTGCAGTGAGACTCGGCTTCCTGCAGGAAAGAATCCTCAGCGCTACCGTGGGCTCCTGTGAACGTGAAATGGAAGACGGAGCGCTCTGTTCTGTCTGCTCTGCTCCCCAGATTCCCCCCCCATCCCATGATACCTTTTTGTTTTGGGCCAGTCCTGGGGCCTTGAACTCAGGGCCTGAGCACTGTCCCTGGCTTCCTTTCTGCTCAAGGCTAGCACTTTACCTCTTGAGCCACAGCGCCACTTCTGGCCGTTTTCTGTATATGTGGTGCTGAGGAATCGAACCCAGGGCTTCATGGATACGAGGCGAGCACTCTTGCCACTAGGCCCTATTCCCAGCCCCCTTGATACCTTTTTGTTGGCAGTGGTGGTTGTGGGCCTGAGCTCAGGGTCTGGGCACACTCTCTGAGCTTTTTCAATCCAGGTGAGCACTCTACTACTTGGAGCCACTTCCGGTTTGCAGGTGGTTCATTGGACACAAGAGTCTCACGGACTTTCCTGCCGGGGCCCCGCCGCCTTCTGTCCACGGGCCTCAGCAGGGGCTGGGAGCCGCACCGACCCGGATCAATCTCCTCCTGCTAGTTAGGCAGTTATCTGGCCTCTCCAAACCCCTAGGTGGGGCGGATGCTACCTCCTGCCTTTGAGGGGTTCCAGTCGGGGGTGGGGGGGGAGGGGGCCAGCCCCTGGGGCGAGCCTGGCTCTGAACAGTCTCCAGGGCTGGGATGGCAGGCAGGGTCCCCTGTGCCCCGGGCCCCAGGCCTCCGTGGGCAGCTCGGGAGGACGCGGAGGGGAGAGGGAGGCAGGACTTACCAGCCTGCCAGCGTGCACCCCACCCTGGCCTCTTCCGGGGCGGTGGCCCTGTTTCCCTCCCCACCTCCCCACCCCGTCCTTGTGGTGACCTCAGAGCGGTCCCAGCGCCCTAGGAGGTGCAGAGAATGCAATCAGCTGTCATTAGACGTTCTCCTGAGCTGGGAACGGAATACGGAGGGAGGGCGCCGGGCAGAAGGAAGCAGTAAACGGATTAGCTGAAGCCAATCAAGTGAAGGAGGCTGGGTGGGGGCCCGGGGCTGGCCAGAGTGGGGAGGAGGGAGGGCTGGAGGCCCCTTCCCCACTGCTAACCGGCTCCATGCCCACCCTGGAGGCAGTGGTTGGGAACGGGGCGGGGGGGGGGGGCCTGGCCAGCGGGGGGGGGGGTAGATCGCACTGCGTGGGCAGCTCGCATCTTCCAGCCCCAGGATGGCTCAGGAGTCACCGCGTGTTTGGGAGGATCGGAACAGTGTCTCTGCGCAGCCGGGCGTCCTGCTGGCCTGCGGAGTCTTCCAGCCTGGAACCGCGCTTCTCCTTGATGCAGATGCGGGATTCCGAGCCGTGTTCTTCTGAAAACATGTCAGCGGTGCCGGAATTCACACTTGTGAATGCAGCAAAAGACCAAAAGGCATTCCGTCTGCCAGGGAGAGGCTGTTTCCTCTGTTGCGCCATGGAAGTACTTGAAAGGAAAACCAAATGTGTTTTTGTTTATTTGTGCAGTTTGAAACTGTTTAAAGAAGCTTGATGAACCAGTGTGTAAACAGAATGGAATGGTAAAGAGCCCTGAAGAGGACTGTGGCAACCCGCGTGCGTGGCTAACACCTGTCCCAGACACTCAGGACATCGAGGGCTGAGGATCGAGGCTCCAAGCCAGCCCAAGCTGGAACATCTGTGAGCCTTTCCTCCAACTAGCCAGGGAAAAGCCAGACGTGGAGGTGTGGCTCACGGGGTAGAGCACTAGAGCCTTGAGCAACAAGAACTCGAGGACAGCACCCAGGCCCTGAGTTCAAGCCCCAGGATGGGCACCAAAGAGAGAGAGAGAGAAAGTCCAGAAGGTGGGCAGAGCCGGGTGTGGGGCTCTGGGCCCGGCGGGACCTGGCCTTGGCAGGCAGACGCCCCCAGCCCCCCCCCCCCCACGCCAGCTCCGCGGTGTGAGGGTCCTCGGGCCTGAGCCGCAGCATGGCGGGCTGTGTGGCCAAGGTCCCCGCAGTGCGGGCTGCATAAACCGGGCCTCCGTGGGCCCCCGTGGCTTGGCTGGGCTGCCCTGGCAGCGACCCGCGCCTTCTAACTGGTCCCGGAGGAGCGAGGGTAATTCAGTCTCTTTGTGTCCCCCCCCCCCCAGCCCCCCGCCGCCTGCACCTCTGAATCTTTCATCTTGACTGCTGACTGTATCAAAATTCCCGTGGTAATTGGATCAGGTGTAGCGTTTCCCATGAAGATATTAAATCAGGCCTTCTGCCCGCGTCCACAGCGATCCGTTTCGGAATATAAAGACGCGGGAGATGGCATTCCCCACGGGATTTTGCCTCCTCTAAACTTTCTCCCCCCACCCCCCCACCCCCGTCTTAATCACAGCAGCTCTTTATTTGTTGCTAAATAAATTGGGTTGTCCGCCCCTCTGCACCATGCAGCCCAAGGAAAGCAGACTCCTGTGGGTGGAGGGGCGACAGCTCAGGTCAGCCCGGGGGGCGGCGGGGGCGGGGGGCTGCGGGCCCAGGCCCAGGGGCCCAGCAGGGAGAGGGCCCTGCTCCGCTCCGTCTATTCCACAGAGCCGAGAGCCTGGCTCGCCTTCAACTGCAACCCCCGGTCTCCAGCCTCCTCCTCCTCCTCCTCCTCCTCCTCCTCTCCTCCTCCTCCTCCTCCTCCTCCTCCTCCTCCTCCTCCTCCTCCTTCCTCCTCCTCCTCCTCTTCCTCCTTGTACTAGTCCTGGGACTTGAACTGAAGGCCTGGGCACTGTCCCTGAGCGTCTGTTGCTCGAGTCTAGCACTCTTCCACTTGAGCCACAGCTCCACTTCCAGCCTTATTGGAGCTAACTGGAGATAAGTCTCCATGACCTTCCTGCCCGGGCTTGGCTTTGAGCTGAGATCCTCAGATTTCAGCTTCCTGAGTAGATAGGCTGACAGGTGTGAGCCACTGGTACCCTCCTCTTGCTCCTCCTCCTCCTCCTCCTCCTCTCTTTCTTTTGTGCCAGTTCTGGGACTTGAACTCAGGGCTTGGGTACTGGTCCTGAGCTTCTTTTGGCTCAAGGATAGTTCTCTATCACTTGAGCCATGGTGCCACTTTTTTTTTTTTCTGAATAGTTTATTGAAGATAGAGTTTCCTGGACTTTCTTGCCCGGGCTGGCTTTGAACTGTGATCCTCAGATCTCAGTCTCCTGAGTAGCTAGGATGACAGGCATAAGCCACTGGTGCCCAACTTCTTCTTCTTCTTCTTCTTCTTCTTCTTCTTCTTCTTCTTCTTCTTCTTCCTTCTCCTTCTCCTTCCTCTTCCTCCTCCTCCGCTCCCTCTTTTATTTTATTTTTGCCAGTCTCAGGGCCTGAGCACTGTCCCTGGCTTCTTTTTTTTTTTTTTTTGGCCAGTCCTGGGCCTTGGACTCAGGGCCTGAGCACTGTCCCTGGCTTCTTCCTGCTCAAGGCTAGCACTCTGCCACTTGAGCCACAGCGCCGCTTCTGGCCGTTTTCTGTATATGTGGTGCTGGGGAATCGAACCTAGGGCCTCGTGTATCCGAGGCAGGCACTCTTGCCACTAGGCTATATCCCCAGCCCCCTCTGGCTTCTTTTTGCTCAAGGCTAGCACTCTGCCACTTGAGCCACAGCGCCACTTCTGGCTTTTTCTGTGTACGTGGCGCTGAGGAATCGAACCCAGGGCTTCATGCGTGCCAGGCCAGCGCTCTACCGCCAAGCCGCCTTCCCCGGCCACCTTTCTTCTCCATAACTGCGCTCTCCAAGGCGCTCTGTCACTGTGTCATCTGTCACAGTGAGTGGTGACAAACACCGGCCCTGCCCCACGCCGAGCAGCTTGCAGAGGTTCTGGCCCCAGCCAGTCTGCAGCGTGCGTGGCCTGGACGTCCGGTGGCCGCGACCACCTCCCGCCCCTTTCCCCGGGCCCTGGTCTCCCCCGCGGACTGGCCGTGGGAGCAGGCGGTGGGGGAAGGTCGGTGTTTGTTTTGGGGAGGCCCGGCCTGCATGTCCGGCGGGGGCGGGGCCGGTGAGGAGTGGGGGGGGGGCCGGCTTCTGATTATAACTTCATAACGGGCGCTGGCGACTCGGGAGGTGCTGATATTTATGGAATAAATACAGTGCGATTTATGGCCGTATCTCCCTCTGATGTCCCATCTGATATGCAATTCAATTTCTTTTATTGTTTTTGGGCCTTTGCCACCGAGGAGAATGCATAAATAAATAAATATATGGGCGAATGGCAGCCGGCAGGCCAGGCCGGAGCTGCCAGCCCGGCGTCTCTAACACCCTATTAGACCCATCGATCACTCGTTATGAAGCCGGAGCCTGTCCCCCAGCCGGGATGGGCAGCAGGCGTCCCGGTCACTCCCTGTTATTTAGGGGCCTCTGTTGGCAGGCCGCCCTGGCCGCCCTCTGCCCGCCGTGACGCGTCCGCTCTGTCACTCACTTCCTCCGCCCGAGGCCCAGGAGGGAGGCGGCTTGGCCGGCTCTCCAACACCCCGGAGGCGCGGCTTCTGCCGCCCGCCCGGCTCCCCCCGCCCCGTCCTGCGGCTGCGGCTGCAACGCCGACACCGAGCCCCCGGAGCCATCGGCTCGGCTTTGGAGAACGACCCCATCTTCAGGAAGAATGGCAAAGCCAGGGGCTGGGGCACACGCCCGCCCCCTGAGCTACTCGGGAGGCCAAGGTCTGCTGAGGGCTGTGGTTTGAAGGCAGTCCAGGCAGGAACGTCTCTGAGACGACTCCTATCGCCAGGTAACCGGCCCAAAGCTGCAAGTGGAGGGGTTACTCAAATGGCAGAGGACCGGCCTTGAGCAAAATGCCACGTGGGAGCTCCTGGCCCTGAGTTCAAGCACCAGTACCTCCCTAATGGGATGTGTGTGTGTGTGTGTGTGTGTGTGTGTGTGTGTGTGTGCGCGTGCGTGCGCCAGGTGCATGCGTGCCTCGAGTTCAAATCCTAGTACTGCCCCAAGCTGTTTTTCTTGAGGCTGGTGTGCTCCCTGGCGGAGCCCCCGCTCTATTCCTGACTTCTTGTGCCTCGCTGGCGATGCGTCTCACAGACTATCCTGCCTGGTTTTGAACCGTGATCTTCCACCTCAGCCCTCTGAGCAGCCAGGCTTTGTACAGGTGGGAGCCGCCCCATCCCGCCCTCTGCCACGTCTTAAAGATAGACCCGATGAGCTTGTGTATTGGGGTCCAGGTTGACCCCTCAGTCGGGGTGAGGCTGAGGGGCCCCCAACCCCACCGGCCCCCACCATGCCCAGCTCCCCCAGGGCAGGCCCCGGCACCCATCCGGCAGCCCTGTGGTTTTCTTTCCCAGGCTCTTCGCCGTGGCCCTCCATTTCCCGTGGCCTACGCGGAGGCAGAGCCCATTCGCGAAGCCAAGAAGGCTGGGGGGGGGTGCCCGGGGTCCCCGAGGTGAGGCGAGAACCCGCCTTTCCTTGACATTTGTAAAGTTCACCTTTCCAAAGTAAAGCCCTGTGCAGGGAGGGGGGCGCTCGTCCATCACTTCCTGTCATGGGGCCCGCCCCTCCCCGCTCGTCCATCACTTCCCGTCATGGGCCCGCCCTCCCCGCTCGTCCATCACTTCCTGTCATGGGCCCGCCCCTCCCCGCTCGCCCATCACTTCCTGTCATGGGCCCGCCCCTCCCCTCCTGCCCTGGCCTTCACTTCCTCTCCTAGGGCGGGAGAGCCCGGGCCCCCGGGCCTGTTTCCTGCTCCCTGGGGGAGAGGTCCGACTGTCCCCCCACTGTGGTGGGGGGGGTGGGAACCTCAGAAGCCGTGTTTGTGCAACCCCCTCCCCCCCCACACAGGTGGTTCTGCAGCCCCGGGGCCCTGGCTGGGCCCGCGCACGCGTGGCACATGGTGGCCACGTGTGGACGGTGGGGACCAGGGCCCTGGAACCTTCCGGGTGAACGCAGACCTCACAGGAGCTATGCAGGCCCAGCCTGGGCCCCCGGGGGAATGGCCACCCCTTCCTGGCACAGGTGGGACACCCTGGCCCAGAGAGGGAGCGGGAGGGAGGGCCACGTCCCTCCCCAGCGCAGCCACGAGGGCCTCCCTGGGCCTCCTTGCGTCCTCAGGTCCAGGGCCGGCGGGCCCGGGGCAGCAGAGGGGCAGCAGAGGGGCTGCCAGGCGCTGGCCAGCGCGGGCACCGCCCCGGGCCGGCCTCGCCCCTCAGCCTGTCTGAACGCGTTACCTCCCGGGACGGAGATGCCGGGAGAAGCTTCCAGCAGTAGTCGCCTTCCATCGGCGTGAGTCCGTCTCACCCCGCGGGGCTCTGCCGGGCCGTCACCTCCCCCCGGAGCCTCCCGGCTGCTCAGCCCTGAGGACCCCGCGCTGCTTCCTCCCTGGCTCTCAGACGGACACCCCGAAAGGAAAGGACGCGGGGGTGCCTAAGTGGATGTGTGAATGAGTCGAGCCAGCGAGCGAGCGAGAAATCAGTGAATGGAGGATGGAGAGGGGAGAACACAGGCGCTGGGCCCCGACACCCCAGGGCCGGAGACCTGCTCTGTCGTTGACTGGAGGGGCAGGCCTGTTCCGGCCCCCCACATCGGGAGGGAGCTCGGCCGACTTCCTGTCCTTGCAGCCGCCAGCGGGGCGGAGCGCGGCCCGGTGGTGTGGATGCAGAACGAGACTTGCGGAACCCCTCGGCGTCAGAAGCCATGGAGGCACGTGGGGAAACTGAGTCACGGCCACGCCCTGTGATGCGGGCTGCCCTGCCCTGGGCTGTGCCACCCCCAGCCCTGGGCTCCAAGCTCCCCCCTCCCCCCAGAGGAGCTGTCAGGAGAGATCTGCAGGGCCCTGGCCCATCTCCCCAGATTTAATTAACAGGCCTTTCATCTCTGTCCTGCAGGAATTAGCTATCTTCTGTCTCCTTAATTAACGTTCATTAAGCAAATCAGAACAACAGGGATCTTCTCCGTCCTCCTTGCCGGGTAGGTTTTAACCCTTCCTAGGTGGGCTTCCGGGAGGAGAGCCCCGGACGCCAGGGCTCTGCCCAGGGGCTGCAGACACAGCCATGTTTTGTAATGCCAGTTCTGGGCTTGAACTCAGAGGCTGGGGTCCCAGTTGAGCCAGGACTCCATTTCTGTCTGGCCTTTTGGGGGCTTTCTTGCCTGGGCTGGCTTTAAACCACGATCCTCAGCTCTCCACCCCTTGAAGTAGCTAGGGTGACAGGTGTGATCTCCGGCACCCTGCTGACCGCCCTCCCCCCCGCCCCCCCCCCCCCCACCTTCCAAGAGCTGTACACCGTGGGGCTGGTGATGGCGCTAACAAAGCCTATGGCTAGGATGGTGACACACACCACTCCCTCTCTCCCAAGGCCTCGGTTTCCCCACGTGCACGCGGCATCCTGGACGCGGTGACCTTGACAGCCAATCCTCTTGGGGGCGTGGGAGGTGTTTCTCTGTGGAGTCTTCACAGAGGAGGGACGGATGGAAGGCACCCCGCCCTTCCACCTCAGCCGCAGGGTGTCGCCCCTGACTTCCCCTCCCCCTTGGGGCTCCGCTCGCAGCCCCCGCCGGGAGCCCATCTGCAGAAAGGGCCGCCCTCGCTGCGGGGGGGGGGGCGGGGGGCACCTGGGTAGCTGCCCCAGGACAGCCTTCCCCCGTCCCTGCGGCTCCGGGACACGTCCTGTCCACCAGGGGGCGCGAGAGGCCAGGCCCTGGACCGTGGCCCAGGTCTCCCGCGTGTGGCTGGTCACCTCGGGGGCAGGGACGGCCGCCCCCGGAGCCCCCGCAGAGAGCGGAGTCGGGGGAGGCAGCCGAGAGGGTCCCCGGGGAAGGCCGGGCCCTGCACACCGCTGCCTCACCCCAGCCAGTACCCCAAAGGAGCTCAGTCCCCCTCCTGCAGGACCAAGCCCAGCTCACTGCTGGGCACCTGGGGCCAGTCCTTCCTTCTCTTCACCTCCCATGGGCCCAAAGGGCAGAGGTGCCCTCCCCCCACCAGCCCCCCCTCCCCCCGCCTTCTAAACCCCGGGGAAGACCATCCAACTGGCAGACCCATGTTGCATCCCGGAGCCTAGCTGCAAAGGCAGCTGGGAGGAGCGGCCGTCGGGCGCGGCCTCCACGATGACGACGACGCAGGGCAAAGCATCGGGGAGGGTGGAAGGGAGGCTGCGAGCCCGGGTCTGTTTGTGACTAATGACTCCTGTGTCACACGCGGCGTGAGTTCTTCTCCGGCTCCCTCGGGCAAATCAATAGGAGAGAGAGAAGAAAAAAAAAACAAAACCCTCGTCGATTGAACCAAGATGACCAATTAATTTCCTCAAGCTGAGTCCTTGATTGGAAATTATTAAAGGTGTGTGGGATGGCGTGGGAGGATGCTTTACCCTGTCCTGGCGAGAATGTGCAGAACGAAGCTCTCCCCCGGCCCTGTCCCCCGCCCCCCCCCCCGCCAGCTCCCACCCCGAGGCTCAGCCTCTGCCCCTGCCCACGACTCAGGGGTGGAAACCTTTCTTCTTCTTCAAGGGGCCGTGTGGATGTTTATGGCACCATCCTCGGACCGCACGGGACGGTCTCTGCGGGCGGATGGCACGGGCAGCCGGGGAGTAGCGGCGCGTCGATCCAGTGGTTTCCGCAGCTACCGGTGGCCCCGCCCCTGCTGTATTTTTCCTAGTCCCTCGGGGGCCCCCGGGGTCAGACGAGCCCCGAGGTGGGCCTGCGATGTTGGGGGGAGGTGCCGGAAGGCCTCTCCAAAGGGATGTGTCTTCCTTTGTGACGGAACTTGGGATTTGAACCCAGGGCCTCCTACTTGTCTGGTCGGTACTCTGCCACGCGAGCCATACCCCCAGCCCTGCTTTTTGCTGCTTACTTTGGAGATGGAGTCTCTTGGGGTTTTCTGACCTCAAATCCTTATCCTCTGAATTTCAGTCACCTGAAGAGCTCCGATTCCAGGCACGCATCACCAGGGCCGTCCTTCCAGGTGTCATCGGTCTGTGACCAGATGTCCTTTAGTCCAAATCCTAGGTTAAAAGCTCTTTGCTTCCAGGCACCGATGGTTCGCGCCTGTCATCCTAGTGTTGTATTCTGGGGAGCGAGAAAATCCACCGAGCACCGTTAAGGGTGAGAAATGAGTTTTATTAGTCAGTTTGCAACGGCCGTGCCCCGGGCCACCCCAGAGCTACGAGGGGTTGCAGCCTCCAGGGGGCGAGTTTCCCTCCTTTCTTCCTTTCCACAGGCCTCTCTGCAGGCCTCCTGTTCTCCACCGGCCTCTCCCCCCTCCGGGGGCCTTCACTTTCCACGTGGCTCCCAGTGGGCCTCGGCTCTGCTCTCTGTGTCCGCTCTGGCTTCCACACCAGGCTCCGGACTTTCCCACGTGCCTCAGGCTCCAGACTCCTCCACAGGCCGCAGGCTCTGCTCGGCTCCGCTCCGCTCTGCTCCTCTCTGTCCGCTCTCCTCGGGCCCCTGGCTCTCAGCAGGCCTCGGCTCTGCAGGCCTCTCCTCCCTTCCGGCCCAGAGCTAGGCTGCTCCGGCCTCCATTCTCTGCAGGCCCGGACTCGGGCCTCCCCGCACTGCTTGTCCGGGCTCAGGGCTCAGCCCTCCTCTGTCCGCAGGCCCCGGCTCTCCTCAGCCCTGAGGGGACCCCGGGACACTGCTCAGCTCCAGGAGGCATCTCCTGGTGCCTTACTTTTTCCACATCTCTTCCCCTTCTCCTGGAAATCCGCCCTCTTATATCCCGTGGCTGCCTGCAGTCTGCGGGAGGGGGAGGTTCTGGTCCCCTCCACGTGGGGTGGGATCCCCTTTTATGCTCCAGAGTGGGGCATGGCACCCCCCCCCCTTATTACACTATCTACTCAGAAGGTTGGGATCTGAGGATGGGGGTTCAAAGCCAGCCAGGGCAGGAAAGTCCGTGAGGCTCTGATCTCCAATGAACCCTCAGAAAGCTGCGAGGGGGCTGTGGCTCAGGTGGCAGAGCGCCGGCCTTCCGCACAAAAGCTCAGGGACAGCTCGCACGGGCCTCGAGTTCGAGCACGCCTTAGTTTGGGGGAGCAGAAAGCTGCCAGCAGCCGGATGGCTTGGGGGGGTCAGCAGGCCTTGACCAGGAGGATCACCCAGGGTGAGACTGCCCCGCGGCCGCCGCGCGCTTTCCACGGGAAGTCCACCACTGAATCCCACCGCGCTGGGATGTGGGGGCCCCGGGGACGCGCACGGTCTCGGGGACCCCGAGGGTCCCGGTCAGTCCCGGGCCCGTCCAGCGGGGGGGAGAAGGGGGGAAGCGCTGTCCCGGGGGGGGCAGGGGTGCTGGCGGCGGCTCCGCCCTCCCGGGCCCGCCCACCCCGCGTGGGCCCGCCCCGGGGGAGGGGTCTGCGGCCCGGCCCGGGCCGTCGGGGCGCACGGGGGTGGGGGTGGGGGGTGGCGGTGGCTCCGCCCTCCCCGGCCCGCCCCGGGGGAGGGTCTGCGGGTCCGTCCGGGGCGCACCGGGGCGGGCCGGGCAGAGCGCGCGGCGGCGGCGGGGCCGGGCGGGGACGGTGTCCGGGGCCGGGAGCGAGGCGGAGCCGGGGACCCGGGCCATGCGCGCGGCGGGGCCCGCGGCGGGCGCGCTGCTGCTGGGGCTGCTGGGGCTGCTGGCCGGGGCGGGCGCGGCGGGCGCGGCGGGCGCGTGCTACGACGGCGCGGGGCGGCCGCGGCGCTGCGAGCCCGAGTTCGAGAACGCGGCGTTCGGGCGGCGCGCGCAGGCCTCGCGCACGTGCGGCCGCCCGCCCGAGGACTTCTGCCCGCCGCGGGGCGCGCGGGGCGCGGGGCCGCCCTGCCAGCGCTGCGACGCGGCCGACCCGCGGCGCCACCACAACGCCTCGCTGCTCACCGACTTCCACAGCCACGACGACAGCACCTGGTGGCAGAGCCCCACCATGGCGCTCGGGGTGCAGCACCCCAACTCCGTCCGCCTCACCCTGCGCCTGGGTAGCGCCCCCCCACCCCCCGCCGCGCCGACCCCCGGGCCCCCGCCGTCCGCGGCCGCGTGGGGAGGCGGGCGGGGTCCGCGAGGCCGGCCCGCGGCACCGGAGCCCGCACGGCGCCCCTCGGGGAGCGGCCCGCGCACCCCACCACGGGGCTCCCCGCCCGGCCCGGCCCTGACCCCCTGCGTGCGCCCCACCACGGGGCTCCCCGCCCGGCCCGGCCCTGACCCCCTGCGTGCGCCCCACCACGGGGCTCCCCGCCCGGCCCGGCCCTGACCCCCTGCGTGCGCCCCACCACGGGGCTCCCCGCCCGGCCCGGCCCTGACCCCCTGCGTGCGCCCCACCACGGGGCTCCCCACCCGGCCCGGCCGTGACCCCCTGCGTGCGCCCCACCACGGGGCTCCCCGCCCGGCCCGGCCCTGACCCCCCGCGCCCCACCACGGGGCTCCCTGCCCGGCCCGGCCCTGACCCCCCGCGCCCCACCACGGGGCTCCCCGCCCGGCCCGGCCCTGACCCCCCGCGCCCCGGCCGTGACCCCCTGCGCGCCGGCCCTGACCCCCCGCGCCCCGGCCCTGACCCCCCGCGCCCAGCCGTGACCCCCTGCGCCCCGGCCCTGACCCCCTGCGCCCAGCCGTGACCCCCTGCGTCTGGCCCTGACCCCCCGCGCCCAGCCGTGACCCCCTGCGCCCGGCCGTGACCCCCAGCGCCCCCCCACCCGTGTGCTGGGCACCCTCCCTCCCACCTCAAGATCAAAATCTCCCAAAGCGAGGGCAGGTCTTGGGGGGGGTGAGGGGGGAGCGGGAGGAGGCACGAGGGCTTCAACTGAGGGCCCTGTATTCTTACCTGATGCCTTCTTCCTCCTCCTCCCCCTCCTCCTCCTCCTCCCCCTCCTCTTCTTCCTCCTCCCCTTCCTCCTCCCCCTCCTCCTCCTCCTCCCCCTCCTCCTCTTCCCCCTGCTTCTCTTCCTCCTCCTCCCCCTCTACCCCCTTCCTTTTCCTTCCCTTCCTCCTCCTCCCTCCCTCCTCCCCTACTCCTCCTCCTCCTCCTCCTCTTCCTCCCCTTCCTCCTCCTCCTCTTCCTCCTCCTCCTCTTCCTCTCCTTTCTCCTCCTCCTCCTCCTCTTCCTCCTCCTCCTCTTCTCCCCTTCCTCCTCCTCCTCCTCCTCCTCCTCCCCTTCTCCTCCTCCCCTTCCTCCCCTCCTCCCCTTTCTACCCCCTCCTCCCCACCTCCCTCCCCTCCTCCCCCTCTTCCTTTTCCTCCCCTTCTCTCCCCCTCCTCCTCCTCCTCCTCCCCCTCCTCTTTCCCTCCTCCCCCCTACTCTCCTCTTCCTCCCCTTCCTCCCTCTCCTCTCCCCCTCCTCTCCCTCCTCCCCTCCTCCTCCCCCTCCTTCCCCTCCTCCTCTTCCTCCCCCTCCTACCCTCCTCCTCTCCTCCTCATCCCCTCTTCCCCCTCCTCCCCCTCCCCCCTCCCCCTCCCCCTCCCCCTCCTCCTCCTCTCCCTCCCCCTCCTAACCTCCTCCTCTCCTCCTCGTCCCCTCTTCCCCCTCCTCCTCCTCCCCCTCCCCCTCCTCCCCCTCCCCCTCCCCTCCCCCTCCTCCCCCCCTCCCCCTCCTCCCCCTCCCCCTCCTCCCTCCCCTCCTCCTCTCCTCTCCTCCTCATCCTCCCCCTCCTCCCTCCTCTTTGCTCAAGGCTGGCACTGCACCATTTGAGCCATGCCTCCGCCTCCGGCTTTTAGCTGGAGTTTCTCTGCTCCCGTGGGCAGCCCCCGGCCGCGCTCAGTCCCCCGGCCTTCTTATCGCTTGTTTTGGCGGCGAAGGCGCGTGACCCGGGCACTATTTATAGCGCGTGTTTATCCTGCGGCGCCGCGTGCTAGGGAAATGTCGGTGGAGCACAGCCTGCCACCCTGGAGCGCGTGAGCGGGGGCGACGCACTGGGCGACGCCAGGCCCGCCATCCCTCTGAATTCCGGGGCTTGAATAAGGGAAGGCGGCGGAACCTGCACTTTCCCACGTGAAAAGCGCGGGGCTCCGAGAGGTGCGGCGTTCCGCCGAGAGCCCCGCGGCTGCGGCGCGTCCGTCCGGAGGCAGACACGAGGTCGGGCGTCCCGAAGGACCGGAAGCGGCCCAGGAGGAGGGTGATGGACGTGGCGTGAACCGGGCACAGAGGAAGGAATGGAGGGAAGCCGCCACCTCTCCCTCCCCGGCCAGCCCAGGCGTCTCCCCGGTTGGCCCTGGAAGGCAGCACGGTGCAGAAGTCACCAAAGGGTGTTTTCCCCTTGGGCCTGGACCAGCCACTGTCCGGGCAGGGCAGGCCGCGTCTGCCTGGGCCTCCCCGCCCTTCCCTGGTGGCGGCAGTGCTGTTCCAGGTGCCGAGGCGTGGCGGGACACCCGTGGGTGCGTGCAGAGTCCGGGGCTGGGGGGCTCCCTGCGTGCTGAGCCACGCCGGGGGCTCACGCCTGTTACACCAGCTCCTTGGCAGGCTGAGATCTGAGGACCACGGGGCTCAGAGTCAGCCCAGGCAGGGACGTCCATGAGACTCTTATCTCCAATTAACCGGGTGGGGTGTGGGGGGGTGGCTCAGTCATAGAGCGCTAGCCTTGGGCACAAAAGCTTAGTGACAGTGCCCAGGCACTGGGTTCAAGCCCCATGACCAAAGAGAGAGAGAGAGGGAGAGAGAGACACCAGCCCTGCTTCCAAAGGAGTCCTACCTCAGAGCCCTGGATACACGGGACAAGCCCCCAGTTCCCCCCAGGGGGCCCCTGTAGCATCAGGTCTGGCTTGTTCCAGGGTCCGTGGGGCCTAGACTGGCCACAGGCTAGTGTGTGGGTTGCACAGCATGGAGGGGCCGAGACGTGGGTGGTTTGGGTTCCTTAACCATTAGCCCGTGGGCAGTCCTCGGCCCCCCCCGGCCTGCTCAGCCCCCAGCTTGGAGTCTCCCAGAGGGAGTGGGGTGAGGGACCGGGAGGAAGAGGCCTCCGTCAGCCTGGGCTGGAGGTCGCCGCGTTCCCAGCCCCCCGGAGCGCCTAACATCTGTTGCCGATCCGATTCCCGTCTGGGATGAAAGGCCGCGGCGGGTCTGGCGGCTCCCGGCCCTCCGCAGGGGCGCAGCAAAGCCGCCAGGGCTGGGGGGGGGTGTGGGGTGTGCGGGCGGGGCAGGCGGGGGGGAGGATAGACACTCACTGATCACTCATGTGACCGAATGACCCGTTCAGTAGCCAAGACCTCGCTGAGACAGCAGCTCCACCTGGCAGCTCTGGTGCTTACGCAGGTGGGGGAAACTGAGGCTTGGGGGTGAGAGCGACAGTCCCGGGGTGCAGGGCCCCTGGAGCTCCCCGTAGGCGGATCGGGGGATTTGGCGTGAGACTTGGCTCCTTCGTTTATTTTTGTGCTGGTCCCCAGGCTTGAACGCAGGGCCTGGGCACTGTCCCAGCATGTTTCTTTGCTCAAGGCCGGCGCTCTACCGCTTGAGCCACGGCGCCACTTGGGCTTCGGGGGTGGTGTATCGGAGATGAGCGTCTCCCAGACGTTCCTGCCTGAGCTGGCTTTGAACCACGATCCTCAGATTTCGGCAGTGGAGGGAAGGAGAAGGCGGTGGTGACCCCAGCGAGGACCCAGCTCTGGGTGGGCCGGATGTCGGGGGGATTTCGGGGGGACTCTGCCGGCCCGGGGGAGCCGGGCACCAGCTGGGCCTCCTGAGCTTTGGCTCCCGGGTGCTTTCCTGTGGGTGGGTGGGCGGGCGGCCATGTTTGCCTTGGCTGGGGCTGGGGTGGGGGGCGTCTCGTTCTCCTTCTTCATCCCTGGGGAGGCTCGCTGGAACACAGGGGGCCCCGACAGGTCAGGGGTCAAGGCAACAGCCCGGGGCGGCCTCCATCCACCCCAGAAGGGGCCATCCGGGGTTCCTGGAGCCAGCTGGCCCTGACTCCCTGGTCCCGAGGGCGTCAGGGGTGTGTGGGGGGGGGCCCAGGGTGGCCCCGCCCACCTCACCTCTGCCCCGTTGGCGGCCCCTGCCCTTACCGGGACCGCGACCCTGAGTCCCGCCTTGCACGGGCCTTTGCACGCCTTGCACGCACGGGCCTTTGCACGGGCCGTGGCTCCCGCTGGCTCAACCTCCTCTCCCCGCCCGACAAGCCCGGCCCCTTCAAGCCCTCGGCGAAGCCGCCCATTGCGGTCCCCAGCCTCCACCGTCAAGGTCGGGGCTCCCCGAGGGCGACCCCCAACCCCCGGCTTGCGGGGCTGTTTACACAGCTGCACCCTAGAAGTCAGCCCCGGGGCCCCTGCACAGGTCGCTGGAGCCCCAGAGAAAGGGGACTGGGCTCCCGCTCAGCTCCAAGCGTGGGCATTTGCATAGATCTATGTTTTGTGGTGGTGGTGGTTGTTGCTTTATTAAGCGGCACTGAGATTTGAACTCAGGGCCTTGTGCTCGCTAGGCAGGCACTCTACAGCACTTGAGCCACGTTTCTCTG
Organism: Perognathus longimembris pacificus; assembly: GCF_023159225.1. NCBI lineage: Eukaryota > Metazoa > Chordata > Mammalia > Rodentia > Heteromyidae > Perognathus > Perognathus longimembris. Next base: position 158,200,616 of record NC_063161.1, read on the forward strand.
CTGCCCCCCCTTTTTTTTTCCTGTTTCCTTTCGTCCTTTTTCAAGGAAGGTCTCGTGTTTTCACCGAGGCCGTTGGACCTCGGTGTCTCCGCGTGCACCCCGAGAGCAGCTGGGGTAACCGGCGTGAGCCGCCACACCCAGCGCTTTCTTGGTGGAGATGGGGTCTTGCCAGGCGTCGTCTTAGGCTGTCTTTCCCTCGGGGGGAGCCTCCAGCGACCCCCTTCCTCCTCCCTCCCCTCCACGGAAGCTGTCGTGCCCGCCAACACCTGCTTCAGCTCCGGGGACTCCGGGATCTACTCCTGGGGAGACCCAGCTCTTCACCCGCATCCAAAGCCAGGCCAGGACTCCTCGGGCTCTGCCGCGGGCCGGTGCTAGTGCCCGCCTGGCCCACAAGACACCCCCCCTCCTCCCCAGCCCCCCCCCCCGCCCCCACCCTCCCCCCCAGCTCTGTTCCCCAGATGGCGCCAATTAAAGGCTTTTGTTTTGTTTCCATTTTCCCAAAATAAGCCTCCAGTCGGGAGCTCCCGGGGCCGGGAGAGCGCCGGATGTGGGCCGGGTGGGTCCTGACGGGGGTTTTAGAGCCCGGCTGGTGGGGGGCTAGGCGGCCGGGCCTCGGCACCTCCCAGACGCCATGGTGCCCACTGAACCCCTTCCCCAGAGATGTCCTTCCTCTCGGGGGGACCCTGGGAAGGCAGCTGGCTCCGCGCAGCAACTTTGTGGACCTGAGGTCAAGGAGGGACCGGGCTGTTCCCTCTCTCTCCTTTCTCTGTGCTGCGTGCTGCGCCCGGGGCCTGCCCTCTGCCAGGCATGCACTGTGCCTTAAGCTACAACCCCACCCCACCCCCACCCCCCGGTCCTTTTTAGTTTTGCTAAGACGGGGGCCTCCCTAACTTTATCTACGGGGCTCTCGCGCGGGCCGCCACCTGCAGTCAGCCATCAGGAGGGAAGAGGGACGGTGCCCGGGCCCAGCCTTCCTCGTCCGGCAGCGTCATCCGCGTGGCCGGTCATCCCCGAAGTCTGTGTGTGTGGGGGGGTCAAGGCTGCGGCTGCGGATGGAGGTCAGCCTCCCCGTGCGGACGTGGAGGCGGGTCAGTGGTCATCCTGGCTACGTACGAGGCCCAGATCGGAGGAGCTCAGTTCAAAGCCAGCCTGCGCTCAGGGAAGTCTGGGAAACTCTGATCTCCAGTGCCCCCTCCCACCCACCCCCCAAAAAAAAGCTGGAACGAGAGCTGTGGCCTGGTGGCGTGGGATGCTAGCCTTGAGTGGGAAGGCTGAAGCATCAAAGATGGACGGGTGGATACAAGGTAGCGGGGCTGCTTCCTTCCCATCCTCTGGCAGGAACTTGTGCATCGTCTTCTTGGCCCTTGTAATGAAGTCGCCCCCCCCCCCCCCGGGGCCCCCGTGCTGTCTGTCTGTCTGTCTGGCTGTCTCCCCTCCGGGCCTGGGGAGGGCGGAGACGCCTCCATGCTTCCTAGCCCGCCATGGGCTCGGGCTTCGCTCGCATGAAAGCCGGTGACAGCCTTTTTCCGACGGTGCGTCTCCGCGCCAGCTACCTCTCCCGCGGCTGCCAGCGCCCGCCCCACAGGCGTCTGGCTGTTGTGTGTTTTCCACGCGGCGCATGCCAGGCAACTTCCTGCCGCCTGTGGCTGGCAGCTTCCGAGAGGCCCCGTCAGAGCCGGAGCCAAGAGCCGCCACGGGCACCCCCCCCCCGCCCCCCCCCCAGCCTGCACACGGGTGGGTGTCACGCGCTTCCTTCTAGAACACGAGCAGCCAGCGTGCCAACGCGACGCCGCGGCAGAGCTCCAGAAAACATCTTAAAACGGAACGTGGCAAGACGGTGGCTTTAAAAAAAAAAAAATTGTGTTTTCTCCAGATTTAAATTAGAACAGGCTTCAGGAGAGAAAATTGGGGGAAAATACAGAAAAACTGCAAAGGGAGGAGAAGTCGCTCCCAGCCCGGAGGATAAACACACTACCAACTGGAGTTCTCGCATTCTCGCCGCTGCTTTTTTAAAAACTGAATCATATATTTATTTCTCAAAAACTCCTTTTGAGATTTTGTTTCTCTCAAGTCTTAATGACTGGGGACATGGAAGCATGACTTCTAAATGCTAAAAATAAGATTGAGCTTCCTTAGCTTTGTCATTCGGCCTGTGCGGTTCGCTAAGTGCCGGGATTCGAACTCAGGGCCTTGCTTGTGCTAGGCATGCGCTCAGCTCCTTCTCCAGGAAACGTTTTGCTCTTGTTATTTTTCGGGTAGGGTCTATCTGCCCTTACCCTTGCCCTTGCAAGCCTGGACCCAAATCCTTCTTCCTGAAGCTTCTACATAGCCGATGCTACAGGTGTGAGCCACCACAGCCGGCTTATGAGATGGGGTCTGGTTTTACTTTTGGCAATCCCCGAGACCTGTCTCCCAAGGGGCCGGGATTGTAGGCATGACCCGCTATGCTCTGCTGACTTCTTAGGGATCTGTAAAAATACGCTCAGTATTCTACACATATAATCTTGTCTCTCTTTTTTTTTTTCCTTTCCATCTTTTGACTACAGGTTTGGTTTTTTGTGTTTTTATTGTTTCTGTAGAGTGAACTGTCTCAGCAGCTTCAGGCATTGTGGGGATTTATATCCTGCCATTTCTTGGGCTTCTCCCCCCTCCCCCCACGGTCCTAATTTTTCCTACTATAAAGTGTCTTGTGTATTTCTCATGTGAAACCCCCCCCCACCCCCCTGCCGCAAGCAGGGCTCCTTTGTCCGAGGCTGGGAATACTTTGTGACTTCTCCTCCATGACACCAGCAGCCTTCCCAAAGGCCCAATACATTTATTTGCCTGCAATGGCTCTTTTATTGTGGTAAGATGCACCGGCAGCTCCCCCCCCCCCCGCAACCCCTTTTAAGTTGGCAGTTCAGTGCCCCGAAGCACAGTTGTGTTGTGCAACCTTCGTCCTGTGAAACGGAAACCTACCCCCGTTAAACACTGCCTCCCCTCGAGGGTCTCCAGGGAGACCCTGTGCCCACTGACCGTCACCCCCATCCCCCTAAACGTCGTCCTGACCCTCGAGGCCTGGCCACCCCGAGCCCACTTCTGCGTCCTTCATCCGTCTTGGCGTTCAGAGTGGCCGTGAGTGGCCACGTGGTCTCTGGTTGGCATTGTGTGGCCAGCGCGTGTTCCTCCAAGGCCAGGAAATACGGCAATGAGGGCCCTGACTGCGGCTGCAAAGGACTGTGGGTAGGGGGCCCTGACTGCGGCTGCAAAGGACTGTGGATAGGGGGCCATAGCTGTAGCTGCAAAGGACTGTGGGTAGGGAGCCGTGGCTGTGGCTGCAAAGGACTGTGGGTAGGGAGCCGTGGCTGTGGCTGGCTGCAAAGGATTGTGGGTAGGGGGCCATGGCTGTGGCTGGCTGCAAAGGACTGTGGGTAGGGGCTGTGGCTGCAAAGGACTTTGGGTAGGGGGGCTGTGGGTGTGGCCGCAAAGGACTGTGGGTAGGGAGCTGTGACTGCAGCTGCAAAGGACTGTGGGTAGGGGCTGTGGTGTGGCCGCAAAGGACTGTGGGTAGTGAGCGGTGGCTGTGGCTGCAAAGGACTGTGGGTAGGGGGCCATGGCTGTGGCTGCAAAGGACTGTGGTTAGGGGGCCCTGGCTGTGGCTGCAAAGGACTGTGGGTAAGGGGCCCTGGCTGTGGTTGCAAAGGACTGTGGGTAGTGAGCCGTGGCTGAGGCTGCAAAGGACTGTGGGTAGGGGGGCTTTGCAAGATCCCTTTCCACACAGTGTCTGAGCTGCCGTGGAAGCTGTGCTGCTGGGCGGACAGGTCTAGACCTATGTTGGGAAACATGGACCCCCAAAGAAGTCAGACGCTAGGGGGAAATGAGGGGTGCCGCGCCTGGTCTGTCCGGGCTGCGCCTCGCCAGCCCGCCAGCCCCGAGCTCGGGCAGCGCCCCCCCCCCCCTCCCCGGCCCTCCGGCCCCTTCCTTCTGTAAGTGGGCCTTCTGCCCACGGGTCGCAGGGAAGGCCTACGAGATCTCCTACGTGAGGCTCAAGTTCCACACCAGCCGCCCCGAGAGCTTCGCCATCTACAAGCGCAGCCCGCGCCGGTGGCCCCTGGGAGCCCTACCAGTTCTACAGCGCCTCCTGCCAGCGCACCTACGGCCGGCCCGAGGGCCAGCGCCTGCGGCCCGGCCAGGACGAGCGCCTGGCCTTCTGCACCTCCGAGTTCAGCGACATCTCCCCGCTCAGCGGCGGCAACGTGGCCTTCTCCACCCTGGAGGGCCGGCCCAGCGCCTACCACTTCGACGAGAGCCCCATGCTGCAGGTCACAGAGGGCGGCCTGGACGGGGAGGGGCGGCCGGGGGGGTGGGGGTGGGGGGTGGGGGGGTGGGGGGTGGCCGGGCCCGGGTGTCCTCGTGGTTTCCACCCCTCGGGGCCACCGGCCCCGAGTCTGTAAACGGCTCCTCGTGGATCTATGGAAGAGAGCAGGTGTGACGGGGCGGGGCCTGTCACCCCAGCACTCGCTGGGGAAGTAGAGGCAGGGGATTTCCTGTCTCCGTGCTCGGATCTCAGCCCCCCGAGCAGCGCGGGGTTACGGAGGCGAGCCCCCAGCCCCTGACTGCGTTCACGAGCGGCGGCGTCCCTGATAAGTCAGCAAAACCCCGAAAATGGAGCCGTGGCTCACGTGGTGGAGGGGGAGCCGTGAGCGGACAAGCTGAGGGGGGCCAGCGCTCGCGCCCTGAGTGCGAGCTCCAGTGTCAGCACAGAAAGAGGAGAGGGAGACGAGAGAGGGGGACACTGCTTAGGGGGGCTGCTCTGGCAAGGAGGGGTCCCTTCCCCCCCTCCCCCCACCTGCGCCAACCCCCAGCTCTCCTGGCCTCTCCTTACACGGGGTTGGGGGGGGGGGGAGGCCTAGACCAGCAAGGAGATTGTGCGAATCCAGCCCCCTCCCCGCCCCCACAGCTGGTACTGTTTCTGGAACTTTCTGCAGTGGGACAGCCTCTATGTGCCTTCCGGCTCTTAGAGGCTCGATCAGCCGGCAAGGGGGCCGGAGCGGCGGAGTCCTGCGCTGACGGCCCCCGTAGCTGCCGAGTGTCCCCCGCCCCCCGTAGAGAGGAGAAGGGGCTTGCCTCCCCGTTGGGGTGTTGTCAGTACTGAGATTCGAACCCAGAACCTTGTGCTTGGTGGGCAGGTGCTCTACCGTGGCGCCACGCCCCCTCTCCCGGCCCTCCGTCCACTTTGGAGATAGGCTCTTGTCCTCATGACAGCAGTCCAGACCCCTCCCCCCCACCCCAGCCCCCCCACCCCCCCCGCCCCCCCACCACGTGGCTCAGAGGCAAAGCACTTGCCCGGCATGCAAGCGGGGGGGGGGGGGCTCCGGGCTGGACCCCCACCCAGCTCTGCAGAAAGCCCCAGGGAACGTGCCAGGGTCCCCCCTCGGCGAGAGCCCGCATGTACCTGCCCCCCCCCCCCCGAAGGCGCCGTGACCTTTCCAAAGTGATGGCGGGGCGCGGGGCGGAGTGGCGGAGCCACGCGGGGGGGGGCGGCGGGCCGAGTCGCGCCGAGGCGGGCACGCGGCCTGGGCCGGGAGCTCGTCTTCCGTCCTGATGGCCTGATTGCTGCGCCGGGGGCTCCCGGGCTGAATTAAAACGCTGATGAGTGTTCCGCCGGCGCCGGCTGTGAGGGTGCCAGCAGGCGGAGGGAAATGTCAGCCGGCACGTGGGCCCCCCCCCCCCCCCCGCCTCCTCCGCGCGCTCTTCCGCCAGGAAGCGGCTCAGCCGGCCCTCCGCGGGGGCTCGAGCCAGGGCCCGGCCGCCCAGACGCCTGGGCCCCGCTGCTTCCCGGAGCAGGTGGGGGGTGGGGGGGGCCTCCGTGCCCGCGGCTGGCATCGCCCTCCCCCCCCACACTGTCCCTGTGGGAAATGGAGGCACCCAAGACACAGGGCCACATCCCCAACGTGGCACGTGGCCCTGCCCAGCCGGTGTCATTCCCCCCCCCCCCAGGGCCGCCGGGCGGGGCGCCCCTGCTGAGCCCCCCGCCCCGGGTCCTCCTCCCCTAGGAGTGGGTCACCAGCACCGAGCTGCTCATCTCTCTAGACCGCCTCAACACCTTCGGGGACGACATCTTCAAGGACCCCAGGGTCCTGCAGTCCTACTACTACGCCGTGTCCGACCTCTCCGTGGGCGGCAGGTACGGGGGTGGGGGTGTGGGGGGGGAGCCAGGGTCCAGTCCCTCAGCGCCCCGCTTCTTCCTGCCTCCCCCCCCCCGCCCCCCGAGTCGGCACATCATCAGTTCCCGGCCCCAGAGCTCGCTGCTGGCCAGCCAGCCGCCCCGCCCCCCTCCCGGGGGTCTCACGCCGTCTCTGCGTGGAGGCCGAGCCCCCGCGATCAGTGATCTCCCCACCATCTACTCTGTGGCCAAGAAGTGGGGGGGGCGGGGGGCGGGGGTCCGTCCTAACTCGGCTCCCAGAGCCCGGCCTGAACAGTGGAGGAGAAGCCAGCGGGGGGGGGGGGGGAGGGGGGGAGGGCTCAGTTTCCTCTGTCGGAAGGCAAGGAGACCACGTTCCCACGCCAGTTCTGTCTACACTATAGGAATCCAGTTGCTCCCAATAAGCCCATCAGTGCCCCCCCCCAAACTAAAGGATGGGGAGCGCGGGCACAGAGGGCACAGGGCCTCCCCCCTGTCGTCCCGGCTCCTCGGGAGGCTGAGAGCCGAGGATCGTGGTTTGAAGCCAGCCCGGGTAGGAACCTGTGAGGCGCTCGTCTCCCCCCCACCAGCCCAAAGCGGGGTGTCGGCTGCGGCTCAAGTGCTAGACGGGCAGCCTTGAGCGGAAGGAAAGCCCAGGCAGCACGCCAGTCCCGAGTTCAAGCCCCGGGACTGCTGCACGCATGCGTGCACGCACGCACGCACACGCACGCACACGCAGGACAGGGAGGGGAAGGTCAGCATTCAGAGGCCGAGGCCCGGCCGGTGGGAGGCCGGGCTGGCGAAGCCCCCGGCCCCGGGCTCTGGAGAGGGGGGCCCGGCGCCCGAGGAGGCTCCGCGGGGACGGCCCCCGGCCTGGATCCCCAGCGCCTGAGAACATCTGGGCCCCAGCTGGCGGAAGCGGACCACCCTCAGACCACAGCTGGCGGGGAAGTCCGCGCCTCGGGGCCTGAGGTCACGGGGGGCGCTCCCGCCGGGGGACGGCAGCCAGGCAGGGCACGCGGGGCCACCACTGCCCCGTCACCCCGTCTTCCTGCCCCGTGCCACCTGCCGCTCCATCCTGCGGGTGACAGGGACTGGGGCCGGCACCGCCCTCAAAGCCTCGACTTCGCCGCCACCCGGGGCTCGCGCCTGCAGTCCCGGCGACTCGAGGGGCTGAGATCGGAGGATCGCGGTTCAAAGCCAGCCCCGGCAGGAAAGGCCTTGAGACTCTGACCTCCCGTAAAAAAAAAAATGCTCAGGAAAAGCTGGAAGTGGCGCCGTGGCTCGAGAGACAGAGCAGAAGAAGCCAGGGGCGGCACCTAGGCTCTGAGTTCGAGCCCCGGGACTGGCAGAACAAAAAAAACAACACAAAACAGAAACCACCACAGACTGGGAAGATTTGGGGACAGGCTGGGAGCTGTCACCTGTACAGGGTGTGTGTGTGTGTGTGTGTGTGTGTGTGTCCGTGCGTGCCAGTCCTGGGGCTCGAACTCGAGGCCCGAGTTCAAGGACGCCGTCCCTGAGCTCTTTTGCTCACGCTGGCACGCCACCACTTGCGCCACGGCTCCTGTGGTTTTGGGGGGCTCGTTGGAGACAAGGCCTTTCCCCCGCCCGGGCTGACTTCACGCTCGGACCCTCAGATCGCGGCCTCCTGGGCGGCTGGGACCCCAGGCGCGAGCCTCTGCGCCCTCCGGGTGACGGGCGGCCCCTGGATTTGAACTCGTGCCCCCGTGCCCGCTCCGGCCCCTCCGCCGCGCCGCTGACCCCTCTCCCTCCCCAAGGTGCAAGTGCCACGGGCACGCCAGCGAGTGCGGCCCCGACGCCCAGGGCCGGCTGGCCTGCCGCTGCCAGCACAACACCACGGGCGTGGACTGCGAGCGCTGCCTGCCCTTCTTCCAGGACCGCCCGTGGGCCCGGGCCACCGCCCAGGCCGCCCACGAGTGTCTGCGTGAGTGTCCCGGGGAGGGGGGGGGCGCGGGGGGGGGGGAGGCGGGGGCCGCGATGGCCCCGGGCGGGCGGGACCCTAATGGGTTCCTTCTGTGAGCGCGGCCCGGCCCGGCCCCTCCAGCCGGCGGTGTGTGGCCCTGATCCAGCCGGACCTGCACTCCGTCCCGGGCCCGGCACCGGGGCCGCTCACCCGCCTCCCCCACGCCGCGCCCGCAGCCTGCCGCTGCAGCGGCCGCTCCGAGGAGTGCGCCTTCGACGGCGAGCTGTTCCGCCGCACGGGCCACGGCGGCCGCTGCCTCCGCTGCCGGGGCCACACGGCCGGGCCGCACTGCGAGCGCTGCCGCGACGGCTTCCACCGGCGCGGCCCGCGGAGCCCGTGCCGGCCCTGCGGCTGCCACCCGGCAGGTGAGCCGCCCCCCCGCCCCCCCCCGCCCCCCGTCTCGCCCGCGCCCCTCCCCCCCCCGCCCCGCCCCCAAGCCCGCCCTCCCGCCCGCAGGCGCCCTGCGTCTCCAGTGTGACCGCGCGGGAAGCTGCCCTGCAAGGCCACCGTGACCGGCCCCAAGTGTGACCGCTGCCGGCCCGGCTTCCACTCCCTCAGCGAGGGGGGCTGCAGGTGAGGGGGGCCGCGGGGCCGGGCCGGGGTGCAGCACGGGGCAGAGAGACGAGCTGGGGGGGGGGACGGCCTCCCCACCTGAGCCGGGGCAGAGGAAGAGGGAGGAGAGGGCTGGCACAGGGGCAGCCTGGGGCGCGGCTGAGGACCGGGTGGAGTGGGAGGGGCTGAGACCCCAGGGGGTGGATGCTCTGATCTCTGTGGGCCGGAGCTCCGCAGCTGCGGGGGGTGGGGGTGGGGGTCCGGCCCGTGGGAGGAGGGAGGAAGGGAAGGAGGAAGAAGGGAAGGGAGAGATGGTGGGTGGGTGGATGGATGGAGAGATGGACGAGGGGCGGGTGGAGAATGAGCGGATGATTGGCAGGTGGATGATTGGCAGGTGGATGATTGGCAGGTGGGTGATTGGCAGGTGGATGATTGGCAGGTGGATGATTGACAGGTGGATGATTGGCAGGTGGATGATTGGCAGGTGGTTGATTGGCAGGTGGATGATTGACAGGTGGATGATTGACAGGTGGATGATTGGCAGGTGGATGATTGGCAGGTGGATGATTGACAGGTGGATGATTGACAGGTGGATGATTGGCAGGTGGATGATTGGCAGGTGGATGGGCGGGTGGGGAGGGGTAGCGAGCTCTCCGGGGGCCGCTCACAGGGCCCGGGTCCCGCCTCCGCCTTCGCCAGGCCCTGCGCCTGCAGCCCCGCCGGCAGCCTGGGCACCTGTGACCCCCGCAGCGGCCGCTGCCCCTGCAAGCAGAACGTGGAGGGCGACCTGTGCGACAGGTGGGTGAGCCCGGCGCCGCGGGGGAGGGGGCACCAGCCGGGCGGAGGGGAGGCGGGGGGCCCCCCCACGCCCCCGCACCCCTCCTGCATCACCCCGAGCTCCGCAGGAAGCCCCCTGGGGCCGGAAGGCCGTGCTGACGCCCGTCCCCACCCAGAGTCCCGGGTAGCCAGGGCTCGACCCCCCCCCCCACCTCCCCACCCGCCCAGGGCAGACAGGACCACTGCAGTCACAGGGCAAAGGTCGCGAGGCCCAGGCGGCCGCCTGGCTCCGCCTCCGCCACACGCAGGCCGAGCGTGCGCTCCCTCGCTCGCCGCCTGCAGCCTCCTCTCCCTCTGGAAACACAACGTGTAGCTGACGCTGCTGCCTCGCACCCGACACCCCAGCTGCTCAGGAGGCTGAGGGCTGAGGCCCATGGTTCAAAGCCGGCCAGGGCGGGAAAGTCTGAGAGACTCCGGGCTCCGATTCGCCAGCGCGAGCTGGGGAGGAGAGCCGGCGTTCACCCCGTGGGCTTGCCCCGCCTTCCTCGCAGATGCCGCCCCGGCACCTTCAACCTGCAGCCCCACAACCCCGCCGGCTGCACCCCCTGCTTCTGCTTCGGCCACTCCACCGTGTGCGCGGCCTCCCCGGGCTTCCACACCCAGCCCGTGCTCTCCGACTTCCGCCAGGGTAAGCCAGGCCCCCCCACCCAGTGGGGGAGTACTACTCAGCTATGAAGATGGGCCTTCCCGAACCCCCCTGCACGCTGGGGATTCTGGGCATTTGGGCTCAGCCCGGCCTGGCCCCTGCCATTCCCGGAGGCCGCCCGGGGTTCTGCACACACAGCACAAAGCCTCTGTGTGCCCCAGATCAGAGCTGGTGACCCCCCCCCAGTTGAGTGCCCCCCACTTGCGGCCTCTCCTGCAGGGAAGGGCCACGCGGGAGACCGATCTGCCCGAGGCCCGGCTGCGGGGCCCAGCGTGGGGGAAGCGCGCCCTCTGCTGGGCGCTCTGCAGAAAGCAGCCCGGTGCCCGGGACGGCGGGCTGAGCGTGCAGAGCTCTCCCCAGGGCCCGGCCCCGCGTCCTCCCCGCTGCGGGGAGGGGCCACCCACGGCCCTCACGCCACGCCCGCCCCCACCACACGCCCGCGCGGCTGGCTCGGTGTTGGGTGGTCCTGAACTCAGGGCTGGTGCCCCGAGGGCAGGTGGCTCTGCCTGTGAGCCCCGCCCCCGGCGCCGGCCCCGCCCCCGGCCCCGCCCCAGCCCTGGCCCCGCCCCCGGCCCCGCCCCCATCCCTGGCCCCGGCCCCGCCCCGGCCCCGCCCCCCGGCCCCGGCCCCGCCCCTTCCTCCGCCCGGGCCGCTCTCAGAACGTCCCGTGCATGTCTGCTGGCCGCGCACCTGGACCTTGAGCCTCCAGATCTCAGCCCCCTGAGTAGCGGGGCGCAGTGCAGCTATGCCGTCCTCCTCAGCCCCTCCGCCCTCCTCCCCTCCCTCCCCGTCGTCGCCCCCCCCCCCGCCAAGGCTGCAATGAGTTCAAACCCCAGTACCACCAAAGTGAGTTCCACCTCTGACCCCCAAGAGGGTCTCCTCCGCCATGCCCCCCAGGCCTCTGAGCCCCCTTTGAAAGGTGCAGCCGGGCCAGGGGCTTCCTGTCCTGCCACAGCGAGGCCTCCAGACGCGGCTCAGAGAGGTTAAGCAACTCCCCAGGGCCACACAGCGCCCGGAGCTGAGCACCGAGGCGCCGCGCTGGCTGACCGTCTCCTCCCTCCCCCGCCCCCCCCCCGTCCCCCCGTCCCCTCCACTCACACCCGTGTTCTGTGCTTCCGCCTAGGAGCCGCGGGCTGGCGGGCCGGAGGCACCGGGGGCTCGGAGCGGCCCCCACGATGGAGCCCCGGCGGGGTCCTCCTGGGCCCTGCGGATGAGGAGCTCAGGGCGCCAGGTACCTGCGCCCGGTGGGGGCGTCCGGGCACACAGATGGGGGGGGGGAGGCGGGGGCTTGCTCTTCAGCTCACCCTGAGGACCACGGTTCAAAGCCAGCCCGGGCAGGGAAGTGGAGCACCCGAAAGCCGGAAGTGGCGCCGTGGCTCGAGCGCCCGAGCGCTCACGCCCTCTCCCCCGTCCTCCAGAGCGGTTCCTGGGGGACCAGCGGCTCAGCTACGGGCAGCCCCTCGCGGTGACCTTCCGCCTGCCCCCCGGGGCCCCCCCGCCCGGCGTGCGGCTGCGGCTGGAAGGGGCGGGCCTGGCCCTGTCTCTCAGGCCCTCGGGCTCCGCTGCGCCCCGGGGTGCTGGCCCGGAGGGGCTGGTGCAGCTCCACTTCCTGTGAGTGTGTCCTCCCTTCCCCGGGGGTTGGGGTGGGGTGGGGGGGGCAGGCACTCTGTCCAGCGCCCGCGGCCGGGCGTCAGCACCCGCGGCCTCCCCTCAGCCTGCAGGAGACGCCCGAGGACGCCGGCCCCCCGCGGCCCGCCTTCCACCTCCAGCGGCTGCTCTCCAACCTGACCGTCCTGGCCCTCCGGGCGGCCGGCCCCCGCGCTGACGGTCAGTACGGTGACGGCCGGCCCCCGCGCGCGAGGCTCCGATCAGCCCGGAGCCCACGCCGCCGTGGGGCCCGCCGGGGCGTCGGGGACGCGGTCCGGGGACGGGGCTGTCGGGTCCGGCCAGGGCCTGCGGCAAGAGCTGCCCGGTCCGGCCCGCGGCCACGCCGCGCCCCTGCTGGTCAGTGGCGGCATTGCACCCCAGCCGCGCCGCCGGAGCAGTCCCAGGGGCTGGTGTGTCCAGCGCGACCTCTGACCTGTGCCCGGTTGTCACCCACCCGCGTACGCACACCTGTGATCCCAACTCCGTGAGAAGCCAGCGTAGGTAGCACCGTGAAACCCCACCTCAGAAATCACCAGAACCGCCGGGCACGGGGGCGAGAGCCTGTCATCCTAGCTACGGGGCAGGCAGAGGCCGGGGGCTCTTGGTGTGAGTCCAGCCTGGGCGGGGAAGTTGTGGAGACTCGGTCTCCACCAGCCACGGCGCGGTGGTGGAGGCCCGTCGGTCACCCCGGTGACAACGCCGGCCGAGCACAGCCCAGGCCGGCCCGGGCGTGAAGCGACACCCATTTCGGGAGGGACTGGCGGAGGACCTGCTTAGCCAGCCCGAGGCTGTGAGTTCAAACCCCGGCCCCGCCTCCTAACCAGTTCAGACACCTCACGCCTGCGTGTCAGGTGAAGTCGAAGGCCGGGTGTGGGCGGCCCATACCCAGAATCCCAGCCATTTAGAAGGCAAACAACGGAATTGGGAAAGGGCCGGTGACACTCCCCTAGCTACTGGGATCTGAGGGGACGGACGGGGCAGACAAACCCTCGAGACTCTTCAACGAACCAGCAGGAAGCAGGAGCAGGAGGTGTGCTTCGAGCAGTAGTGTCATACAGGAACTTGATAGAGACAGAGAAGCCTTTACGAGGAAGCTGGCCACTGCCCAAAGCCCTGTAGTCCCCACTGCGGTTATTCCAGAACTCACAGAAGCAGAAACCGCACCGGGGCGGGTGTCACTGGAGTGGGCAGTGTCAAAGCGTGTTCTGCTGGAGCCAGCAAGCCATCTAGGGGGGTCTAGGGGGGTCCGTCCCACCAAGGACATCCAAGGGCAAGTAGCCTCTGGAGCCAAGCTTTTCCTAGCGCTGAACAACTCACCTGCAGTTTAGAGAACATCGCCTCTCTGGTGTGTAACGACCCGCCACACAGCTGCAGATCAAAGCAAGTCCCACATCACCTGGGGAGTTCTGGGAACGGCGGAGATTCCCCAACATCTATTAAGGCGCCAAGATGGCGGAGAGGAGGAGAGGACACGATGGCCTTCCTCACATCCAGTATCCATCTCTCGGTAGAATACTGAGCATAACGGTTCAGTGGCTCACACCTGTCATCCTAGCTACTCAGGAGGCTGAGGCCTGAGGATCACGGTTCAAAGCCAGCCCGGGGAAGGAAAGTCTCTGAGACTGTTCTTTCCAAGAAACCTCTCAGAAACCGGAAGTGGTACCGTGGCTCAAGTGGTAGAGCGGCTAGCCTTGAGCCGAAGCGCTCGGGGACAGTGCTCAGGCCCTGAGTTCAAGCCCCAGGACTGGGAAAAACAAACAAACAAACAGGGCAAACAGGGCCTGGGGTCCAGGTGTTTGCAGAGGACAGGTTTTCCTAAGGGCCTCCCGCGGGGAGCTCCTGTCCCTCGCTGGTGCCTCTGCTAGCACAGCGCTTGAGCCCCGCCTTCCTCTGCAGCTTCTCCTTGCTAGTTCGCAGGACCCTCTGCTCCTCCACCGCTTTCTGTCAGCAGATTCCCAGTCTGCGTTCACAGTGCCCACCCTGGCTTTGCAAACGTCAGATGCCCTTATTTTCCAGAGGAGCGTGTTCTTGCCTGCTGGAATGCGAAGCGCTCGCAGTCTAAGAGATTTCACGTCTCCAATGTCAGTTGGCTTCTTTCGCCTCAAGAATAAACATTCCCACGACTGCATTGTTCATCAGAATCAAGGCCTCCTGCAACACCTAGGACTTCGGGGAAAGCCTTAAACTCGGCCTGCAGGAAGCGTAGGGCTCTGAGTGCCCCCCTCCCAAGCCCAGACGCCCCCTTTCCTCCTTCGTGCTTGCTCTGGGATGCTCCCCAATCAGAGCTGTGGGGGTGATTCACTGTGGTAGTGGTGGGACTTGAACTCAGGGCCCGGGCACTGTCTCTGAGCTTTCTTACTCGAAGCTAGCGTTCTACCGTTTCAAGCCACAGCTCCACTTCCAGTTTTTCGAGCGGTTCATTGGAAATAAGAGTCTCGTGGGGACTTTGCTGCCCAGGCTGGCTTCAAACTGCGATCCTCAGATCTCGGCCTCCTGAGTAGCTAGGATCGCAGGCGTAAGGCACCGGCTCCCGACGCAGATCTTCTTGTTGGTGGTGTCATTCGGTCATGGGGTTTAAATTCAGAGCCTGAGCGCTGTCCCTGAGCTCTTTTGCTCAAGACTAGCGCTCTACCACTTGGAGCTACAGCGCCATTTCCAGTTTTCTGGTGGTTCATTGGAGAGAAGAGTCTCATGGACTTTTCTGTCCAGGCTGGCTTTGAACCACGATCCTCAGACCCCCCAGCTTCCTGTGTAGCTAGGATGACAGGCGTGAGCCACCAGAACCTGGCTTCACTGACAGATCTTTAATAACCCAAGAGGGGACACTGTCCACAGAATTCTGTTTTATCTGTCTCTCTGTGTCTCTTCCTCTTTTGTGCCGGTCCAGGGGCTTGAACTCAGTCCCGAGTGCTGTGACTGAGCTTTTTCACTCAAGGCTGGCTCTCTGCCATTTGCTCTAGCCCCAGCTCTGCTTCTCCCCCGCTTTCGTCCCTGGGCTGGCTTCAAACCGTGATCCTCACCTCTCAGCCTCCTGAGTAGCTAGAAAGACAAGCATGAGCCTCTGGTTTGTCCTCTCCTCTCCCTCCCCCTTTCCTTCCCTTCCCTCCCTCCCTCCTTTCCTCTCCTCCCCTCATCTTCCAGCAACTTCTGGCCCTTGGCTTTGATGCTTGGTTCTCAGGCTGCCCGGGTGGCCCCGGCCTGTCACCCGTGCCCTCGGGTGAAGGCCTCGGGGGTGGGGTGGGGGGGGACGCCCACACCCGCTCCTCCCCTCCCTCCTCCCGCAGGCCAGGTGTTCCTGACGGAGGTCCAGCTGCCGTCCGCGCGGCCCGGGCCCGGCCCGGCCCCGCCAGCCTCCTGGGTGGAGGCCTGCTCCTGTCCTCCGGGCCACACAGGCCAGTTCTGCGAGGCCTGCGCTCCAGGATACAAACGGGAGGCGCCCCAGGGGGGCCCCTACGCCAGCTGCATCCCCTGCACCTGCAACCAGCACGGCACCTGTGACCCCAACACAGGTGAGTCCCCAAAACCTAGTGAACGGCTCAGCCGGCCGAGGCTCTGGGAGGTCCATGCATGCTCGGCCGCGGGTCACCGGTCCCGTGACCAGCTTCTCCCCCAAAGAACCACTGGCCGGCCCCCTTCCCTCCGTCCCTGAGCCCCAGGGCCCGGGGGACCAGGCCACACCGAGATCAGATCTAGCTGGCGAGCTTGGGGTGCCGGCCTGTGAACTGTGTGGGCGCAGGGCCTTTCCTTCCAGGGCCTGGGGAGATAAGGTGACACGGCCACCCCGTTCCTGGTGGGCTCTGCTTCCTGCAAGGCTCCGCGGGCCCCCTGGGTGGTGGGCGGGGCTCCTGTCCCCCCTGTGGGAGGGGGGAGTCTGAGGTGCAGGGAGGAGGCGTGGAGGCCAGCGGGCAGAGCTGTGCCTCCCGCCATGCTCTCCACCTGCCGAGGAGCAGAGGGTGGAGACACGGCCAGGAGGGGATGCCGGGCTGGACACAGGCCTCTCTCCACCCCTCACGCCGCAGCCTTCCACACCGAGCCGCTGGCTGCTTCCTGAGAGCAGGGGGAGTCCCTGGTATACCCAGGGGAGGCTGCCCTTCCTGCGCCCCTGGCAGGCATCACCAGCGGAGCCCAGAGCCCAGGGGAGGCTGCCCTTCCTGCGCCCCTGGCAGGCATCACCAGCGGAGCCCAGAGCCCAGGGGAGGCTGCCCTTCCTGCGCCCCTGGCAGGCATCACCAGCGGAGCCCAGAGCCCAGGGGAGGCTCTCCTTTCTGGGCCCCTGGCAGGCATCACCAGCGGAGCCCAGAGGAGGCCTCCTCATCTTTCCCAGACAGTGCTCAGGCAGCCAGTACTGAGACATGCAGAGCATCCTCTCTCATGAGATGGGACTGTTGGTTTTTGGTCTTTGGTTTTGTCCCCAGCATCCCCGACTCTGTCACGGCCACCCTCTCTGTAGATAAGCCTTCATGCGTAAAACGAGAACAGCTAGGAAGAGGAGCGAGCCCCTGAGTGCTGGCCCCTTGGGTGCCACCCCTGCTTGTCCGAGGCGCTGGGCTCTCTGTCTGCCTCACCCCTGGGTGCTGGGTGCTGTTGGGACCCCTGCAGTGGTGGTGTAGGTCGGCCCCATGGTGGGCCTCCCTTCTGGACACCCCGGGCTCTACAGATGCCACGGGACTAGAGTAAGGAGGTGCAGAATCCCCTTTCTTCCGACACCAGGGACTGGACACCTGACACCGGGCAGGCTCTGCTGCCCTCGGGCCCCACAAAAGATGGGGGGACTCTACAGGCAAGCAGAGGCCGATGCCAGGGCCTGTGCTCGGGGAGGGGGTACTTCCTTGTATCCCCCTGTTGGCAGAGAGCTCGCCTCGTATACATGAGGCCCTGGGTTCGATTCCCCAGCACCACATAGACAGAAAATGGCCAGAGGTGGCGCTGTGGCTCAAGTGGCAGAGTGCTAGCCTTGAGCGGGAAGAAGCCAGGGACGGTGCTCAGGCCCTGTGTCCAAGCTCCAGGACTGGCCCAAACAAAACAAGACAAACAAGAAATATTAATCATGTGTGTCAGGAATGTGAGGTTCCCTGAGTTCATGACCTCCCTAAAAAACTTTGGGGTCAATGCCACTGTCATCCCCGTTTTGCAGGGGAGGGGAGGGGAGGGGAGGGGGTGGGCGGAGGTGGAGGCGTGGGAGTCGGGTGTTGGTCATGCGGAGGTTAGGGGTGGGCCACCGCGGCAGCGCCGGCTGACACCCGCGCCAGGCCTGGGCTCAGCCTGGCCCACGGGGTGCCCGCTGGCCGGGGGGGGGGTCTCCCGGTGGCCCCGCGCTGACGCCGTGTCGCCGCCCCCCCCCCCCCCCCCAGGGATCTGCCTGTGCGGCCACCACACCGAGGGCCCCTCCTGTGAGCGCTGCCTGCCCGGTTTCCACGGGCACGCCTTCACGGGCCGCGCGGACGCCTGCCAGCCCTGCCCGTGCCCCGGCCGGTCGCCCTGCACCGTCGTCCCGGGCAGCGGGGGGGAGGTGGTGTGCACCCACTGCCCCCCGGGCCAGAGGGGTGAGTGCAGACCCGGAGGAGACGGAGGAACTGCGGGGAGGGCGCTGGGGGGTGGCGGGGCGGCCTCTCCTCACCCCCCTCCCTCTCCCGCCCCCCCCACAGGGCGGCGCTGCGAGCAGTGCGAGGATGGCTTTTTCGGGGACCCCCTGGGCGTGCGCGGGGCCCCCCAGCCCTGCCGCCCGTGCCAGTGCAGCGGGAACGTGGACCGCCACGCCGCGGGCGCCTGCGACCCGCAGTCGGGCCGCTGCCTGCGCTGCCTGCACCGCACGACGGGGCCCCGCTGCGAGCGCTGCCGGGACGGCTTCTACGGGAGCGCCCTGGCCCCGCGGCCCCAGGACAAGTGCGCGCGTGAGTGCCCGCCGGGCACCCGGCCACGGACGGCGCGGGGGGGCGGGGGGCGGGGGTCCTTAGCCCTCTCCTGTCCCTCCACCCATACCCAGTGGCTGAAGAAGCTACCAGAAGCCTCGGGCAGGTTCCTCCCCCTCTCGGTCGACGAGAAGGAGACCTTGAGCTGGCAGAAGCCCCGACCCCGGCTCCCCCCGCCCCGTGCTTCGGTGACCTGGGCTCTGCCCAGCTTGCCAGTCCTGGGCCTTGAACTCAGGGCCTGGGCACCGTCCCTGGCTTCTTTTTGCTCAAGGCTAGCACTCTGCCACTCGAGCCACAGCGCCACTTCTGGCCGTTTTCTATATATGTGGTGCTGGGGAATCGAACCCAGGGCTTCACGCATGCGAGGCGAGCGCTCCACCGCCCGGCCCGGGGCTGTCCCTTTATTTAGCTGGGTCTTCGCCCCTCTTCAGGAGGGCTGGGGAGTCTGGGCCCCTGGGAAGGAGCCTGGTCTCGGGCTCCCCCAGCGTCCTGGTCCCTGCTGGACCCTAAGCATTAAGTCGACGCCTGTCGGGATCTCCCGCGCCCCACAGCCTGTAGCTGCCACCCGGGGGGCTCCGCCCGCGGGCAGCAGCCCTGCGACCCGGCCAGCGGCCAGTGCGCCTGCCTGCCTCACGTGACCGGCAGGGACTGCGGCCGCTGCAGCCCCGGCTTCTACGACCTCCAGCCGGGGAGAGGCTGCCGGAGGTGAGTGGCGGCGGCGGGCCCTGGTGTCTCCAGGACGGAGGGCGGTCCCGGTGGGTGGGGGGTTCCCCACCCCTGGCCGGCCTTTTGGGGGAGAGCACAGCAGGGCAGCTTTGGGGAACGACGGAGGGCTCCAGGGAGAAGACCAAGGGAGGAGAACAGGTTTCTCCCCTGCAGGACTTGTCAGGGCCTTTGGTGCGCAGGCGGCGTTGCGACGCGCTGCGGCGTTGCGATGCGTGATGCGGCGTGACGCACACTGCGGCGTTGCGATGCGCGCTGCGGCGTGACGCACACTGCGGCGTTGCGATGCGCGCTGCGGCGTGACGCACACTGCGGCGTTGCGATGCGCGCTGCGGCGTGACGCACACTGCGGCGTTGGGATGCGCGCTGCGGCGTGACGCACACTGCGGCGTGACGCACACTGCGGCGTTGGGATGCGCGCTGCGGCGTGACGCACACTGCGGCGTGACGCACACTGCGGCGTTGCGATGCGCTGCGTCGTTGCGTCATCGCGATGCTCGCTGCGTCGTCGCGGCGTTGGGATGCGCTGCGGCGTTGCGTCATCGCGATGCTCGCTGCGGCGTTGCGTCATCGCGATGCTCGCCGCGTCGTCGCGGCGCTGGGATGCACGCTGTGGTATCGCGTCGTCGCGCCGCGCCGCGGCGTCGCCCGCTAGGGGCCCTCGCCGGGCTGGGCGTGGCCGCAGCAGCCCACACCTGCGCCTTTCCCTGACCACAGCTGCGAGTGCCACCCGCTGGGCTCCCAGGAGAATCGGTGTCACCCCGAGACAGGCCAGTGCCCGTGCCGCCCTGGGGTCACCGGCCAGGCCTGCGACAGGTGCCAGCTGGGCTTCTTCGGCTTCTCTGCCAAGGGGTGCCGGGGTAAGCGAGCGTGGGATCCGATCCCCGCGTGCGGGGAGGGCGGCGCGGGGCACGGGGGGCGGGGGGGGCGCAGCGTGGGGTCCTTCCTATGCCTGGGCCGCCGGCCCTCCCTCCGCTTGGATTTGGGGACACTGAAGCGTGGCTGTCCAGCCTGTTCTGATGCGAAGCCCCAGGGAAGGGCCGGGGTCTCTGGCCTGGAGGCCACGGAGGTGGGGGGGCTCTGGGGCCCCCCAAGGTCCACAGGGGCAGGGCGGGGAGTCAGGGCAGGGCAGGCCAGGAGCCACTCAGCTCCCCCCCCCCCGCCTCCTGTGCCCCCAGCTTGCAGGTGCTCCCCCGTGGGCGCCGCCTCGGCCCAGTGCCACGAGAACAGCACGTGCGTGTGCAAGCCCGGCTTCGTGGGCTACAAGTGTGACCGCTGCCAGAGCAACTTCTTCCTCGCGGCGGGCGGCAGTCACTGCCAGGAGTGCCCCCCGTGCTACGGCCTGGTGGGGGAGGGGGTGAGCTGCCCAGGCCAGGCCCCGTCCCCTCCATTCCGTGCCCCCTCCTCCCCCCGCCCCCCCCCCCCCGGGCTCTTCTCGTTCCGAGTGGGAAGGACTAAGGCCGGTCCTGACCTCCCCGGGCCTGGACCCGGGCCTCACGCCTGCCCCTCCCGTCCCCCGCAGGCGGCCAGGCTGAAGGCCAGGCTGGCGCGGATGGAGGCCGGGCTGCAGGAGCCGGACTGCGCCAGTCCCTGGGAGCCCCTGGACCTTCTTCAGGAGGAGACCCCGCGGGGGGACGCCTACCCGCGCCCCCTGCTGCTGCCAGGTACCAGGGGAGCAGCACCGGAGCGGGAGGCCGAGCCGTACCAGCCGGTACAGCCAGCTACTGGCACGGCCCTCTTGTTGTAGGGGGGCAGTCCTAGGGCTCGAACTCGGGGCCTGCGCGCCATCCCTTAGCTTTCCTTACCCAAGGCTGGCGCTCTACCACTCGAACCACAGCTCTGCCTCCGGCCTTTTGGCAGTTGGTTGGAGATAAGAGTCTCACGGACTTTCCTGGCACCCCCACGCTCCCCTCGCTCCATCGAGGGGGGGTCTCCAGGGGTCCTGGGGGACGGGATGGGCGCCCAGGGTGGGACGTGGGGGGGGGCGGGGGCCGAGTTCAGAGTCTGGGCTGCCGTGTGACCCCCCCCCCCCCGCAGGGGCCTGGGAAGGCTTCCTGCGTCAGACGGCGGGCCTGCAGCGCGACGTGAAGGCCGCGGGGGAGCGGCTGCGGGCGCTGAGTGCCAGCCGCTGCGGCCGGGCCGGCGGCGTGGGGAAGACCTGCAGCCGGCTGTCCGAGCTCGGGGCGGCGCTGGCGTCCTCCGACGGGGAGATCCTGCACGCGGCCTCGGCGCTCTCCTCCCTGGTACCCACGCCCCGCGCCCCCGGAGCCCTGGCCCTTTTACGAGAGGCCCCGGTGTCCCCTTCAAGCCCCGGGGGGGGGCGGGGGAGGGGGTGTCACCGTGGATCCCTCCCCCGCGGACGCAGGTCACGCGTGCAGAGATGGCGCCGCCGTGAAGGCTCGGTGACTTTTCTCTGCACGCCCGGCTTCCAGGCCCCGCTTGGCCCCAAACCCCCACTCTGTGGCCACAGCGGCGTCTGTGGCCCCTGGCACCCCCCGATTCTGCCCCCCGGGTTTAGCCAGGGATGGCCCTGACCTTCCAGGAGGGGCCCTCAGTCCCGTCCCCCGATCTTCCCTGTACAGGTGAGGCTCCGAGAAGCCCCGGGCCACCTCGCCAACTGGAGCCACCTGGCCACCCAGGCGCGGGCCCTGGCCAGGAGGTGAGCCCCGGGCCGTGCTGGGGTGCACTGGGGCGGGCCCCCCCACATCCAGCAGGGAGACCTTCTCCAAGCTGCCTGGGGCTGGGGACGGCGGATGTCAGCAGCGGGGGAGGATGGGGGCATCGGGGAAAGAGCAGGCATACAGTCGGGGGAGGACGGGGGTGTGGGGGGGTGGGAAGAGTGGGCGCACAGTGGGGGGAGGACGGGGGGGTGTCGGGGACGGGGGGAGAGCAGGTGCGCGGTGGGGGGCAAGACCTCGCCCCTCCCGAGGCTCAGCCTTTCGGAGATCACAGCTTCCAGCCGGGCCCCTGGGCTCACGCCCGGACTCCTAGCTATGCAGGGGGCCGAGGTCCAGGAATCACGGTTCAAAGCCAGCCCAAGAAGAAAAGGCCAGGGGGCCCCTCATCTTCAGTTAGCCAAAAGCCAGAAGTGGAGGTGTGGCTCAAGGGGTAGAGCTCCGGTCTGGAGCCAGTGCACGATAGCCTGGATTCGGGCCCCAGTGGCAGTGTGCACGCGCACGTGTGCACGCGCGCACGCACACGTAAGAAGAGATAAAAAAGGCTCATCCACCTGGTAGCATACCCCAGTACTCTGTTCCTTCCTCTGGCTATATAATATTCCAGTCTGTCAATGTACCTGCGTTCCCCCTGTCATCCAGTAGTAGGCGTTTGGGCTGTTTTTACCCCCTGCCCTGAGGAAATCGCGCGGGAGGGCTGGAGGCACGGCTCAGGCGGTAGAGCGTCAGCCAGTGAGCGAACGTGTCCAATCAGGAGCCTGAGTCCCTGTCTTAGACGGCAAACACAAAATAAAGAAGAGAAACAAACCAACAGCGTATGATCCTCAAACCCTAAGATCTGTAGCAATGTTTCTCTTCACCTCTCGGAACCTTCCAGTCATTTCACGGAGGAGGGGACCGACTCAGAGGTGTCGAGTGTCTCGCCTGAGGTGGCCCAGCTCAGGAGAGATAGAGCCGGGAGCCCCGCGTCCCCCCCCCCCCCCCACCTTGGCCGCGGTCTCCCGCGTGGCCTGCGTTAGAGCGACCGTGGGATCCGTCGGCCCGACTGAGGCGGCTCCGTGGGTGGTGACGGCCTCGCCCGTCCCCGCGCGGGGACAGAAGCCGGCGGGCAGGGGGGAGGCCGTCCCGGAGGGGGCCCGCGGAGTGGGGTGCGGCCCGGGCTCTCGGTGAGGCGACTCGGGGTGACTCGCACAGCCACAGGGACGCCGCCGCCGAGATTGAGGCCACCGCACGCCGCGCCCTGCTCGCCTCCAACGCCAGTGCCCTGCTGCTCCGGAGCCTGGCGGACCCCGGCGCGGCCCTGGAGGCCCGGCGGGAGCTGGAGGACCGGTGAGCCCCCCCCCCACACCCCCGGGAGAGGGTGGAGGCTCAGGGTCGGCTCCGGAGCCCACGGGCTCCTCCTGGGTCCTGAGGATCGGGGTCCCCGGCCTGGGACTGAAGGGAGGAGGGTGATCCCAGAGCAGCAGGCCCTGCGCCCCCACCTCACCCCCCCGTACCCCCGTGGCTGCCTTCTCTGATCCAGAGGGCTCCCCGCATCCTCAGTCCAGAGACCAGTGACACCCACTGCCCTGAGAGACCCCGCTGGATCCCGCCGGGACTGGGTGCCCAGCCCCCCCCCGCCCCGGACACCGGGGCCCCCCACCAGGGCCACCGCCCCCCCCCCAGTGTGCCGTCCCCCCAGAAAGGCCAAGCAAAGGTGTGATTCTCAGGTAGACCCAGGTGGGGACCCTGCGCGCCCCGCCCCCCCCCCCCATGCTGACCTCCCTGCTTCCTCCCAGGTACCAGGAGGTCCAGGCGGCCCAGAATGCACTGCGCACAGCCGTCGCGGAGGCGCTGCCTGAAGCCAGGCGGGCGCTGGCCGCCGCACAGCAGCTCGCTGGGGACGCAGCCCCGCGCCTGGCCTTGCTGGCCGTCCCTGCGGCACCGGTCAGTTGGAAATCCTCGGAGATCCACACGAGGTGGGGGGGAGGGGAGGGGTGCGGTCCTAGCAGCTGGAGGAGCCGGGGGTCCAGGCCAGGGCAGGGACTCGAATGACTGGTACACGTAGAGCAGTTGGTTCAAAGGAGGTTGTCCAGCCAGGCGTCGTGGGGCAGCCCTGTAATCCCAGCTCGGGAGGCAGAAGCAGGAGGACCAGGAGTTTGAGGCCGGTCCGGGCTACGTGGGGAGACGAGGCCCTGAGAGGGACCGCGGGAGAGGCGGCCGGCAGGCCGCTCGGGCCCCTTCTCGGTGGCGGTGACATTAACAAGGACGCCGGAGGGACGGAGGTTGAAGTCCCAGCTCTGTGACCTCGGCCCGAGCTGCCGTGACCTCGTGGGCCCGGTGGAGCGGTCACCCACCCATGAGGCCCGGTGGAGGCTGGAGGCTGAGCCAGCCAGCCTGGCCGCACCAGCTCTGGAGACGCACGGCGCTCAGCCTGGCCGTGGTTTAATCCTGAAATCCCCACGCTTAGCAGCTCAGCTGTGTGTGTGTGTGTGGTGTGGGGAGCACTAAGCCGGCCAGGGGTAGCACGAAGCCGGTGGGGGGGGGCGCCGCTCCCTGGCAGAGCGCGTGCTGAGCGAGCCCGAGGCCTCCAGTCCCATCCCTGCCGGGAGGAAAACCAAACGCGGCAGGCTCCACCGAGCGCACGGGGGACGCAGCCCCCCCGCCCCCCCCCCCGGCCCCTGGGGTGTCTGAGGTGCCAGGGAGTGTGAGGAAGTTCTCTGAGTCTTCGGGGCCATCGATCTGGGTTGTGGTCCCCGGGTCTGGACTGAGCCCATTGTCCCCCCCCCGCCATCCCCCTCCCCCCAGACGCAGAAGTCACCAGCCAGAGACCTGGGGTTGAAAGCTCAGGCCCTGGAACAGACCGTCGCATCCAGAGAGCTAGCGGCCACCGAGGCCATCGGAGCCCTGCAGGCCTCTGCCCGGGCGGCGCTGCGGAAGACCGAGCCCCTCACGCAGGTCCGCCCTTTTCCTCTTGCCTGCTTGCTTGCTTGCTTGTTCGTGTGGTTGGTTGGTTTTTGGTTTTTGTCAGTATTGGGCTTTAGACTCAGGGCCTCGAGCCCTTGAATGACTTCTTTGCTCAAGGCGAGTGTTCTACCACAGCCTCGCTTCTGGCTTTTGGGTGGTTAGTTGGGGATAAGAGTCTCACAGACTACCCTGCTCTGGCTGGCTTTGAACTGTGATCCTCAGACCTTAGCCTCCAGGATTACCGGCGTGAGTACCCGGCAGCTCCCGTCTTGGAAGCCTGGCTCCAGGCGGCAGTAGGGGCTGCCCCAGGAGAGGATGCGGGCTCAGCGGCCAGGGCATAGCCAGGAAGGAGCTCTTCCTATTTCTTCCCAGACTCTAGAAAACCTCAGAGGGAGTGAAGCCATGAAAGGAATCATGATTCCTGAGAAAGAAGCAGGTGCAAAAGAGGCTGTGTGGACAGGTGGAGGGATGGACCGGTGGATGGATGACAGGTGGATGGATGGACAGGTGGATGGACGGACAGGTGGATGGAAGACAGGTGGATGGATGGACAGGTGGATGGATGACAGGTGGATGGACGGACAGGTGGATGGAAGACAGGTGGATGGATGGACAGGTGGATGGATGACAGGTGGATGGATGGACAGGTGGATGGACAGACGGGTGGATGGAAGACAGGTGGATGGATGGACAGGTGGATGGACGGACAGGTGGATGGAAGACAGGTGGATGGATGGACAGGTGGATGGACGGACAGGTGGATGGAAGACAGGTGGATGGATGGACAGGTGGATGGATGGACAGGTGGATGGACAGACAGGTGGATGGATGACAGGTGGATGGATGGACAGGTGGATGGACAGACAGGTGGATGGAAGACAGGTGGATGGATGGACAGGTGGATGGACGGACAGGTGGATGGAAGACAGGTGGATGGATGGACAGGTGGATGGACGGACAGGTGGATGGATGGACAGGTGGATGGACAGACAGGTGGATGGATGACAGGTGGATGGATGGATAGGTGGATGGACGGACATGGATGGATGACAGGTGGATGGATGGACAGGTGGATGGACGGACAGGTGGATGGAAGACAGGTGGATGGATGGACAGGTGGATGGACAGACAGGACCCGGGCCCTGAGATCCCAGTGCTAAGTGTGCTAAGCCTCGTGTTCACAGTCAAGGAGAGACCCCCAGATAGTCGGGGCGTCAGGGAGAATGGCAAGTGGATTGGCTGTGAGCCAGTCTCCCCCTTCCCTTCTTAACACAGTCTCAGCAGGTTTCGTTGTTCTGTTTTCATACTTGCAGATCCACTACACGAACCCCACTCATCCTCATTCCCCCCTCCCTGCGCCCCACCCCCATTTAGATCCTGTTTTGCTTTCCTGACATTCTTCTTTTTAAAAAAAGAAACCGTGGTGTGCATTAATTGCACCCAGGGGTTTCGTGATGATACTTAGATGCACATATATTTTGCTCAGAATAAGCCCCCCTCGATCCTTTATTGTTAAAGATTTTCACTTGGGAGCAATTGGAAACTTGGAAAAGGTTACGGAGGGAACGCAAACTTCCCACGCAGGCTGCTGCTCAGAGCGGCTCCGCGTCCTCCGGACACCGGAAACCGGTTCTGTTGCGGTGAGGGAAGGGCGGGCGTGGGGGGCTCACACCTGTCAGCCTGGCTGCTCAGATCTGAGGATCCCAGTTCAAGGGCAGCCCGAGTAGGAAAGTCCACCTCCACCAGACGCAGAGCTGTGGCTCGGGCAGTAGACTGCGGTGTCTCAGGAGTGGGGCCTGGGGCCTGGCGTGTTTCCCCTGAGCGTGGCCGTGTTGGGGACCCCGCTGATCTTGTGATCCCAGGTGGGCAGGCAGGAAGAGGGGCGACCCTCCGAGAGCAGCAGACTCCTCGGGACCAACCGTGCTCCGGTGCCGGCTTCCCTCTGCCCTAACCGCCCCCCACTTCCCCTCCCGTCTACCCCTCTGCACACGCCCAGTGCTGTACCATGCTCTCCTGTCAAGTTCTAGAATGTGTGCTCAGCCCCGTGAGCCACAGCTCCGTCTCCAGCCTTCTGCTGGCTGGCTGGAGGTGAGAGGCTCGTCTCTGAGCCGGGACTGCCGGAGCTCGGCCTCCTCGGCCGCTAGGATTGCAGGTGGAGCCATGGACACGGCTCTGCGCCCAGCCCGCGCCTGCGCCGGCACCAGCAGCCCGGGGGCCGCTGTCCCCCGCGGAGCGGCCAGGCTGGCCTGGGCGGTGCCCGCGGCTCCCGTCGCCCCCGCGTGTCTGTGGGATGGGTCTTCTCGGCAGAGTCGGGGATTTGCACCCGTGTAGTGAAACGCTCCCGGCGCCCCCGGTAACCGGCCCCGCGTGCTTCCCTCCAGCTGCGCCAGGAGGCCACGGCCGCCCTGAGCCGGGCGTCCTCCGCCGCCCAGGCTGCCGCGGTGACCGTCACGGGAGCCGAGACCCTGCGGGCTGACCTGGAAGGTACCGGTGCTCCGCCGGGCTCTGGGCCGTGTGTGGGCTGCCACCCGACTGACTCGCCCCGGCTCGAGGGCTCAAAGTCCCAAGCCACGTTGGGGGGACTGGCCCCCCCACCCCCTGGCACCGCCAGACCCCGTGCAGATCTGCTGGGGACCTGGGAAGATAACCCGCAGTGCTGCCGGCCGGGGCTCCGAACCCGGGGCGTGTAGAGCTTCAGGAAGAGGGCGCTACGGGCCCCCACTTCACAGGCAGGCACGCCGAGCTGAGCCAGGGGATTCCCAGTGTGGCCCAGTGGGTCCCAGCTGGGGGCTGCAGAGCTGGGGGGGTCGGGAATTGGGGGGATTCGGGGAATCCCAATGCGCGGTGGGCTCCTGCGGCTTTCTGCTGTCTTTCTCTGTGGCCCCTGACCACGGGGCCACAACCTCCAAGGTCACGCTGCTCTGTGGACCCCCCTCCCTCCCCAGCCCCAGGCAGCTGGGAGCCCCCAGCCGCAGTGCAGGGCCCCGCGGGAAGCTTCCCGTGATGAGAGCAGGGGGGCAGGGCCTCCGGCGGCGGCGTGGGGCGCCTCGCAGGGCCTGGCCGCGCTGTCACGCGTGCGCGCGCGTGGACTGCACCGAGCAGCGGCGGCGCCGTTGTGTGGGTGGCGTTGCAGGCATGAAGCTGCAGTTTCCTCAGCCCGAGGACCGCGCGGCGCTGCGGAGGAGAGCCGGGGCCGTGCGGGGCGGGCTCCTCGCACACACCGCCGAGAAGACCCGGCAGGCCGAGAGGATGCTGGGAAACGCGGCGGCGCTCTCCTCCGGCGCCAGGAAGAAGAGCCGAGAAGCCGAGCTGCTGGCCAAGGACAATGCCAAGGTCAGAGGCCTTCCAGGCCCACGGAGGGACCCCTGGGGTCTGCCCCCACCCAGTGACCAGGGCCAACTGCCAGGTGTCACTGCTGGCCCCATAGAACACGGTGGGCACTTGGGCACAGCCCATGTCTTACCGTTACCAGAACCAACCAACCTTCCTTCCTTCCTTCCTTCCTTCCTTCCTTCCTTCCTTCCTTCTTTTCTTTTGCTTACATTAGTTGTACATAAACTTCTGGTCTTTTTTTTTTTTTTTTTTGCCAGTCCTGGGGCTTGAACTCAGGGCCTGAGCACTGTCCCTGGCTTCTTTCTGCTCAAGACTACCACTCTACCTCTTGAGCCACAGCGCTGCTTGTGGCCTTTTCTATATATGTGGTGCTGAGGAGTCGAACCCAGGGCTTCATGCATGATAGGCAGGCTCTCTACCACCAGGCTATATTCCCAACCCCAAGCCTAATAGTCTTTTTTCTTTTCTTCTCCTCCCTCCCTTCTTCCCCTCCCTCCCTCCTTCCTTTCTTCTCTCCCTCCCTGCCTTCTTTTCTTCCTTCCTCTCTCCATCCTCTCTTTCCTTCTTTCCATCCTCTCTTTCCTTCTTTCCCCTCCTCTCTCCTTTCATGGTACTGGGCTTTGAAGTTAGGGCCCTACACTTGCCAGGCAGGTACTCTGCCACTTGAACCCCACCTCCAGCCCCTTTTACTTGTAGGTTATTTTCAGACAGGGCCTTGCTTTTTCTTGGTCTGGGCCAGCCTCAGACTGTACCTCTGCCTCCCTTGTAGCTGGGGTGGCAGGCATGAGCCTCTGTGTCCAGGCCAGGCTTTTCTTTAATTGGAGTCAAATTCTATCTCTCCAGTTGCTGCCTGTGTTACTTTCACCCCATGTGAATTGCCTTTATGCTTGCCTAGATTTTTGAATAGGGTGTGTGTGTGTGTGAGAGAGAGAGAGAGAGAGAGAGAGAGAGAGAGAGAGAGAGAGAGAGAGAATATTAAGGCTTAAACTCAGAGCTGGGGTGTCAGTGTCTTAGCTTTACCCTTCAAGGCTCCACTTCTAGCTTTTTGCTGATTAATTGGAGATAAAAGCTTGCTAGGGCTGGGCACTGGTGGCTCATGCTTATAATTCTGGCTCTTCGGGAGGCTGAGATCTGAGGATCACGGTTCAAAGCCTGCCTGGACAGGAAAATCCATGAGACTTGTATCTCCGATTAACCACCAGAAAACTGGAAGTCGAGCTGTGGTTCAAAGTGGTAGAGCGCCAGCCTCGAGCAAAAAAAAGCTTGGGGATAGCACCTAGGCGCTGAGTTCAAGCCCCGTGACTTACCAAAAAAAGAGTCTCATAGAACTTTCCTACTTGGGCTGACTTCAAAGCACAATCCTCTGCAGATCCCAGCATCCTGAGCAGCTGGGATTAAAGGCGTGAACTGGCAGCACCCAGCCAAATGGCAAGATTTGAAGAGACCCTGGGCTTGATTTCTTGTCCCGCCACTTAGACACTCTTCCGCGCCCTCGTGCCTCTGTCTCCTCCCCATCTGCAGAAGTAGTAGAGTTTCTCCTCTGTGGAAATGACGAGTCCTTTCCAGATTTACGCCCAGGACGTGTTTATTGTACATGAGAATGACGGCTGGCCGTTGCTGCCTTGAGTGGCGCCGTCCCTGCAGAAGGACTCGCTCTGCTCTCTCTCTCCTCAGCTCTCCAAGGCCTCGCTGCGGGCGGGGAAGCAGGGGCACCGCCGTGCCAGCCGGCTGGCCAGTCGGGCGCAGGCCACGCTCCAGCAGGCCTCCCGGCTGCTGAGCGTCTCCGGGGCTCGTCGACGGGAGCTGGAGGCCACTGAGCAGGTCGGTGTGCCGGGGCCTCGTGCCGGCGGCCCCTGTGCCTGGCAGCCGGGGTGGGGGGGAGGGGGCGCCGCTCAAGCCGCCCCTCCCCCCCTCCCCGCCCCCCAGGTGAGCGCAGGGCTGAGCTCCGTGGAGCGGCACATCCGGGCATCGCGCGTCACCCTGGAGAAGGACATCGAGGCCTTGTCCGAGCTGCTGGCCAGGCTGGGTGAGGCTGAGCCCCGGGCCCGGACTCCGCGTCCCTGGGGTCCCCTTCTCCGTCCATATCCGTGGCTGCCTACCCATCCTAGGATGGTCAAGCAGGAGCCAGCGCAGAGCCAGACCCTGGGCAGAGCAGGCTGCATCTGGAATCGGTTCCCTTGCAGCAACGTCTGTCTGTGCTGGTACTGGCTGGGGCTTGAACTCGTCGCCGAGCTCTTTCACTCCGGGCTAGCGCTCTAGTGCTCGAGCCACAGCTCCACTTGGGTTCACTGGAGACAAGAGACTCACAGACTTTCCTGCCTGCGCTGGCTTTGAACCGCGATCCTCAGATCTGAGCCTCCTGGGTAGCATGGACGGCAGGTGTGAGCCGGCGCCCGGCCGGGCTGAGCTCGGCTTCACCTGAGGCCGTTTGTGCCCCCTGCAGGGTCACTGGACACCGACCAAGCCCCTGCCCAGGCCTTGAATGAGACCCAGCAGGCGCTTGCCAGCCTGAGGCAGCGGCTGGGCTCCCGAGGGGCCCTGCAGGGGAAACTGAGGCAGCTGGAGCAGGAGTCTGAGCAGCAAGAGCTGCAGATCCAGGGCTTCGAAAGTGACCTGGCCGAGGTCCGGGCTGACAAGCGGAACCTGGAGGCCATTCTGCACAGCCTGCCCGAGCCCTGCCCCAGCCGGCGGTGAGGGGCCCCGGGCCCCTCGCACCCGCTCCTCCGCCGGGTGCGTGGACTCGGCGCCCGGCCCCGTCAGAGCTGCAGCCGCGGGCCCGGGTGCGGACAGGCCTGGCTGCCCCGCGTGTGCAGCCCTGGGGGGGGGGGGTGCGCTCTGCGTCACCACCACACACGCCTGTGGGGCTCCGGGGCTCCGGTGGCCACGGCAGGCCTGCTAGGCCGGCAGGGCCAGGCCCGCCTCTGCCCGGGGCGTCTTCTTTCCCGACGTTCTTCGCGGGAGCCGTGTGCAGGAGACCGGCTCACTGAAGCAGCTTCTGCCCCGGCCCCAGGCCCCTTCCGTCCCGTGATCTGCGCCAAGAAGCCGGGCCCTCGAGGGGCCGAAGGGGCCTGGGTCATGGGTCCCGCCGGAAGCATCCAGAAGCACGCCTGATGACCCAGTTAGCCTTTGATGGACACGTCCCCGGCTGGCCCTGCCGCCTCGCCTGCCATGAAGGAGCCCCGAGGCCGTGCGAGCCTGGCTGCCCTCCCCGTTGGCCGTGCCGTCAGCCGGGGGGAGGGGGGGAGGGAAGGGGGAGGGGAGGACGGGCGGTGAGGAGGAATAAAGGCTTCCTTTCTGGGCCGGGCGGTATGTCTGATCCTTCGCAGCTCTGGGCGGCCGGCGCCCTGGCTGTGGGCACGGTGGGGTGGGGGTGGGGGCGCCACTTAGAGGGGACCCGGCGAGCAAGTGACCCCTCCGACCTGCCTCCGGCGCAGGGTGGGGACGCCGAGGCAGGACACAGTGACCAAAGCCTGGCGCGCGTGGTGCTTTAGGTCCGGAACTCCAGCCGTCGGTCAGGAGGCCGAAGCACGCAGATATGGGGGGGGCGGGGGGGGGGGCGGCTCTGAGGACAGCCTGTGCTGTAGAGTGAGGTAGAAACAGAAGCGCAGTGTGTGGCGGTGCACGGGAAACGGGGAGGGATGGGTCCGACGGGGCGGTCCGGGGACGGGCCCTGAGGGGACACAGCAGAGGGGACAGCTCAGCCAAGAGGGCTGGCGGCGGGCCCGGCCCGCACAGGAGACGCTTGGAGGGCGGATGGTGGAGCGTCTTCTGTCTGGACCCAGCCACCAGGCCAAACACTTCGTGGGGCGGTTTGTTTAAGCACAGAAGGAGGGGAGCTGGTTGGGGTCTCGTGGAAGCCTGGGAAAGGTCGCCAGGGCTTGGAGACAGCCTGGGGCCCAAGCTGGAGCCTCTGGGCTGGGCGGCTCCCCGGCCCTGGGGCCCTGGGCTCGAGCGTCATCAGATCCAACGCAAGAGGCCCCCTGGACGCCCGGGCGGTTTCCAGCTGCCCCGGGAAGGTCGCGCCCAGCCCGGCTCAGGACGGTGTGCATCTTTGGGTCCCAGGTCCTAAGACCAGAGTGACCTTTGCCTCCCCTGCCCACCGGTAGAGGACAGTGCTCGGAGGAGAGACGAATGGGAGCCGCTGGGTAGATTCTTAGGGTGAAGGGGGAAAGGGTGAAGACAGGAGGCAGTTGCTTCATGGGGAGGCGGGGGTCCCGTAGAAGTGGTTTTTAAGGAGGTAGGATGCTGTGTGTGTGCTCCAGTCTATGCTAGAATTCGAACTCAGGGCCTGAATACTGTTCCTTAGCCCTTTCTCTCAAGGCTGGAAGTGCTTTCCGACTTGAGCCACACTTGCCCTTCAAGCCTTTTGTTGGTTCACTGGAGATAAGAGTCTCATGGACATTCCTGCTCTGGCTGAGTTTGAACCATAACTTTCCATTCTCAGCCTCCTGAGTAGCTAGGATTCCAGGCGCTCAGCATGAGCCCCCGGAGGTCCTCGAGACAGACACCCTGTTCCTCCAAGACTTCTAGGACAGGATCTGCTGTGAGACCACACACACACACACACACACACACACACACACACACACACACACACACCGCCCTCAGCTCTGACCCATCATTTTCCTGCTGGCCAACATTCTGCTGTGGGTCCTTTGCTTTCAGCAGGAGTTAGTTGAGTGCAGCTCGGTCCCAGCCCAGTCCTTGGGGTGTGTGTGTGGGGGGGTGGGGTGGAGACTCCCTCCCTCCCCATTCCTCAGTGATGAGCCTCAGGCCTGACACTTGACGCAAGGGTTCGATCACGCCCGTTGCCTGAGGAGACCCACACTCCTCAGCCAGAGGTGGAAGGTGGCAGCTGCTGAACATCTGGCAAGCCATGCAGCCTAAGCAGCAGAGCAATGGAAGGTGGGGGTGTCCTGGGCCAGCCAGCCAGCCAGCCAGGGCAACAGGAGGTGCACTAAGAGATGCACCCCTCGCTGAGTGGGCGCTGGTCCTTGGCCTCCGGGTGCAAGCCCTTGGGGCAGCCCTTCTCCCCTCCACGAATGCGGCGTCTGCTTAAACCACCCAGGGAGCGGTGGTCACTTGTTTTTGTGGTGGTTGTTTCTGCTGTGTTTCTGTGCTGGCCCTGGGGCTCGAACGCCTCTGTTGTTTAGGGGTAATGCTCTGCCGCCTGAGTCACTGCTCCACTTCCTGATTTTTTAGTGATTAATTGGAATAAGAATCTCACAGGCCTTCCCGCTGGGGCTGGCTTGGCTCTCAGCCTTTGGAGTCTCAGGGACCACAGGCGTGAGTCGAGTGGCTGGCACCCCGCAAAGGCAGGCCTTTTTAGCACCTATTTTCCGGAAAGTCTCATCTCCCCCATTCTGCGGAGTTGGAGGCTGAGGCTCCCATGACGCAGGCGTCTTGCTCAAGGCTTGGCCGGGTGCAAACCTTCGGGGTGCAGCTGGGGAGGAGCGTGAGGTGCAGGAGCTGGCGGGCAGGGGTTGTGCTGGGGAGCCCGAGTCTGTCCCCTGAATGTCTGGGCTGACCTGAGCTCCTCCCTGGGGCAGCCTGGCCACTTCCATCCCTCTCCCCCCAGCACCCAGGACCCCAGGGATCCGGACAGCCAGGTGGGGGGCGGAGGCAGGAACTTTCCAGATCTAGTCCCTGGGCGGGGAGGGGGGGGGCTTTCCTGGGGCCTGGGGGGCCCAGCGTGGTTCGCACCCTCTCATTCCCTCCCTCTGCGCGCGGAGGTCCGGGGCCGGCCCGGGGGTGCGTGGAGGCCCCGGGGGCCCGGGCTGGGGGTGGGGTGGGGGTGGAGGGAGGACGGAGGGGCCGCCGCGGGGCCCCAAGGTGCACTTTCCACGGCCTCCAGCAGAGGGGCCGAGCGGAGGCTCGGGGCGCGGGAGGGTGGGGAGGGGGGAGGGAGGGGAGGGAGGGAGGGCGCAGGGGGGAGGGAGGGGAGGGGCGGGGCGGGCCGCGAGCGGGGCAGGGGGTGTGTCCCGCCGCCCCGCCCCATCCCGCCCCGGCCCGCCCCGCCGCCCGCCCGCGCCGCCACACGCCGCGCGCGCTCGGAGCCGGCCGGTCCGTCCCGCCCGCCCGCCCGCCCGCTCCCTCGTCCCTCGCGGTGGCCGCGCAGCCCCGAGCGGCGGGAGCCCGGTGCGCACCATGTCGGTCGCGGTGGGCAACAGGTTCCAAGGTAGGCGGCGCCGGGCCATCCCTCCCCCCCCCCCCGCCTCCCCGCGCGGGGCCCCGCGTCCCGGGGCCGCCACCTGTGGATCCGGGGCGGGAACGCGGGGACGCGGCGCGGGGCCCGGGACGCCGCCCGCCGCCCGCCGCCCGCCGCCCGCTGCCCGGCCGCCTTTTGTCCCCGCAGGAGGGAAGGCGTTCGGTCTGCTCAAGGCCCAGCAGGAGCGGAGGCTGGCGGAGATCAACCGGGTAAGATCGCCCCGCCGCCGCCCCGCGCCCGCGCCCCGCTCCGCCCGTCTCCCCCGGGCTCCCCCGGCCCGCCCGGGTCGCCTCCGGCCGGGGCTCGAGTTGCACGTTGTTACCCCGGGGCTGGGGGTGGGGCCGGCCCGGGCTGCCCGGGGAGCCCGTCCGGGACCCTGCCCGGGACCCAGCCGGTTTGGGCGCCAGAGGGACCCCGGGCCCCGAGCCTCCGCCGGCTCCTGGGGGGCTGGCGAATGTGGGCACGCCCACCCACAGCATGCAACTGTCAGGAAACTTCTCTTAGCTTTCAGAAAGGTGGCCCCAGGGACTGGATGGAACCCAGGGGTGTGCGTGCGTGCGTGTGCGTGTGCGTGTGTCCGACCGTGTGTCCCCGTCCATCTGTGTGTGTGTGTCTCTGTGTGTTCTGGGCCTGGGGCTTGAACTCAAGGCCTGGGTGCTGTCTCTTAGCTGTTGTGCTCAAGGCCAATACGCTACCACGTGAGCCCCGCGCTCCACTTTCTGCCTCTTGGTGGTTAATTGGAGATGAATTTCACACAGGCTTTTTTCTGCTCAGGCTGGCTTTGAACTGGGGTCCTCAGATCGCAGCCGCCTGTGCCTGGCTTAGCCCTGGGGAATTTATATAAAGAAATCCTTCCTCCGCTGCCAGGCCCGCACCCGGAGCTCCGGGACTGGCTCAAACGCCTCCTACGTCCTAGGAGACTGGGAAGGTGTCAGGGCCTCTGGGTTGGCAGAGCTCAGAAACAGCAGAGCCAGGCTGACCCTACAAGGGTCCCGAGACCCGGCTTCACCTTGAAGACCTACCCTCTGCCGTGTACCCGCTCCTCTGTCCTCTCCAGCGAGGGGTGCCCCCAGGGAGGCCGCCCCATGGAAGGACCTAGAACCCGATTCTGAGGAGGTGCCATCCTCTCTACCCACAGGAACAAGGTGGGGCTTCCTCCCTGGCGACTCCTTGGGGGCCACAGGACACCCCGGGGCAGAGCCCAGCTCGGGGTCCTGGGTGGGATGTGGGTGCTGTGGGCGGGACTTAGTGAGACCGTGGGAAGTTGGGGTGGGGACTCTGGCCTCCTGGGGTCCCCTGCAGGGCTTTGGGCACATCGGTGCCACCCTTTCCTTGCCATCTGGGTGCCATCTTGAGTGGGGCGTGAAGTCGCCCAGACCTTTGGCTGGACTCAGGGTCCAGGCCCTCTGGACTCCTCCCTGGTCCCTTGGTCCCAGCCCTGCCTCGGTCTTGGCTACGCTGTCTCTCTGGACGGGAGCCTGGCCCCTGACCTCACGCAGCCCCCCTGGGCCACTTGGCTGGGCACCGTGCCCAGCTGGCCGAGTCTACCCACAGCCAGAGACAGCTGGAGATGGTGAGAGGTGGTGGGGCTTTCCATGCCAGCCCCACCCTGATGGAGGCAGCTAGGGGTGGAGGATGTAAAGCTGTTTGGGGGGGGGCGGTGGCTGAACTGACTTGTCTCTCGAGGGCTGATCTGGAGAGCACTGGAACTGGAGTACACTTGCAGGAAAAGGCGGTGGTCTGGCCACCACAGGACCCCCAGTGCCCAGAGAAGACAGGCAGGACCCAAGGCCCCAGGAAGCCAGGGACAGAAGTTTGGACCCAAGGGTCCCTTCCCTGCCCAGGTGGAAGTCGAAGACCTCATTATTCCCTTAGCCAGGCTGTTGGAGAGCCGTGGTCCAGGCACCGCCCCTGGAAGAAAGAGCTCAGAGGACGAAACCCAGAGCTCGGAGCGGCTTCTCCACCCTGGCAGATTCGAGGTGGCCAGGGATCCCCCCGGGAGATGCACGCCAGCCCCTTGGCCTCTCTGAGCCTGCCTCCCTCCAACCAGAGGTCATGAGAGCCGTCCTTCACGCGGGGCCGTCTATGCAGAGCGCCCTCATGATCGTTGCATGACTGAACTGGGGGGGCGGGTGTCTTCAGAGGCAGGGAGCATGCCTGAGATATAAAGGGGCCCACACTGGGTGCTCTCTCTCCCTGCAACAGCCAGAGCTGGGTGGCAGGGCAGGGGTGGAGGTGGAGAGCAGCTTTGCTTGAGACTGTTGGAAAGCTGGCCAGAATGGCACGTTCTGGAAAGAGCTGGCTTGGCGGCCTCGGAGTCTAGCTTTACTGACCCATGGAGCAGGCTGGGGGAGGGGTCTGGGCCAGGGGGGAGGGGGGACATGAGGGCTCATCGCTCAGGGCAGCTTAGCCGGGACAGCTGCTTTGGGGGCTTCTCGGAGGAAGCCGCCATTGCAGTTCCCTTTGGGGGGGGGCCTTTCTCCTCCCCGGAGGCCAGCCAGCTTCCAGAGGGCAGCGTGGTGGCTGGGTCTTGGCCGTTGTTGTCATGAAGTATTCAGGAGTCCAACTGGAGTGGGTGGGTCTGGTGAGGTTCCAGGCAGCTCTACAACCTGCAAGTGTGTGTGTGTGTGTGCGTGCGTGTCAGTTCTGGGGCTTGAACTCAGGGTCTGGGTGCTACCCTCTAGTTTTCCTGCTCAAAGCCGGCATTCTACCCACTTGAGTTACGCCTCCGTTTCTGGCTTTTTGCCGTTGGACGGGAGATGAGACTCCCGGCGCCCAGGCTGGCTGTGAACTGAGCTCCGCCGCCTCCGGAGTAGCTGGTGGCAGGTGTGGGCCACCACCGGTGCCCGGTGACACGCAGCTTCGCGACGGGGTTCGGTTTCGTTTGTTCCGGGCGCTTGGAACGTGTCCGGTGCCCACTGTGACCCCGGCCAGTGGAGGTGCCGTGACGCCCGTTTCCCCCAAGACATCGAGTGACTTGCCAGGAGTGGAGCAGCTACGCCGCCCCGTTGGGCTGCGTGTCTGCTCCGTCTCTGCTTCTTTGGCCCCTCGTGCGGGTACCCGTCCCCCACCCCCACTGTAAGTGTGCGCATGCGCGTGCGCATATGTACATCCGTGCCTCCTACTCCCTCCGCATAGCTGGCATTCCCCACGTCCTGGTGGCATGGTAGGTGACCCCGGGGCCTGCCAGGCCCGGCCTTCTATGGCCGTGGGAGAAATGATCTCCGGCTTTCCGTGGGGACGGGGGAAGCTGAGGCTGGGTGGGCTGCCCTGGAGCGCTCCGTGCCCTGGGGCCAAGCCCGCAGGCCGGGGTGGGGAGGGGTGGGGGGACCGCAGGCAGAACCTCGAGCTGCTGGCCACCAGAACCTTCTAACCCGGTGACGCGAATGGCCTGGGTGCGTCAGGACTGCGAGTCGCAAGCCTCGCCCCGGGGCCTCACCCCTGCAATCCTAGCCGCTCCGGAGCCTTCTGCCTGGGGCTCAGGTCTGCGTGGGCAGGAAAGGGCGGGCAAGTCCATCAGACACCCATCTCCAATAACCCAGCCTCGGAGCCAGAAGTGGGGGTGCGGCTCGAGCGGCGGGGCACTCGCGTGAAGTGGAAAGCTAAGGGAGAACACCCAGGCCCTGAGTTCAAGCCCTGGTACTGGTGTGTGTGTGTGTGCGCGCATACACAGGGGTGGCACACCTATGCGTGGGTCCGGGGCGTGACATCCTTATCCCTGGATAGCTTCTTGCGTCCTATTTCCGGATGACACCAGCGGCTCACATATTCCTGCGGGGTGGAGATCGTGCCGACGCCCCCGGTGGAGGTGGAGGCGGGGAAACCGAGGCTCGGCCTGCTGAAGTCACTCGCCCAAGGTCACCCGGCCCAGAACCAGCAGAAGCAGCCGGAGCCCTGCTTCTTCTAATCAGCAGGTGGCTGCGGCCTGGAGCGGCGGCGCTGGATAAAGATCTCTGGCCGCCATCCCCGCGGCCTGGCCCTCCTGGGTCGCATGAAGGGCACCCATTATTCCCGGCCACCTCCGGGCACCTGATAGGTATTTTGGTGGCCCAGGTTCCATCTCCGCGGGGAAGGAAGGACGGGCTCGGGATCTCCGCCCCTCCCGAGGGACCGCCGAGACCCTGTGTCCCTGGCGGTACCCCTCGATTCCTGCCCACGTGAGCGGGCCCCGTGGGCACCCCGTCTCTCTTGCTCTGCCTTAATATATAATAAGGGAGATGTTGATCAGCGGCCACGTGAGCCCCTGGGGATTCAGTGTCCCCTGCCGGCCCAGCCCAGTTGTGACTCGCCGTGGCCGTGTCACGGGCAGCTGGAGATGGAATTTCTGCGGGGCCGCCTCCTGCCTGCGGTCACCGGGGTGTTTGTTCTAAAGCTGCCCCACCTACTGGCCGGGACGCTTTGTTCAGAGGAGGCCTCAGAGCCACCCCCGGGGGGGGGGGGGAATGTGAGCCTGCTGTCGTCCTGTCCCCCCCGGGGTGCGTGTGACAGGCTCCAGCTACTCGCCAGGTGCCGGGCCGGACATTTGTGCCCCGGGCCTGGCCGTTCACGCGTGTGGGGGCTGCATCACGGGCCTGGCGGCTTGCGTGTCCTGGAGTTCTTGCCCGAGGTGGCAGCAGCCAGCCCCTTGGATGAACCCCAGCGTGATCCTATCTGCTCACCCCAAAATTCTGCTGCGGCTGCTATGTAAGGACAAGCCTGGGAGGCCGGCAGCAAGAGGCCGTGGGCAGGTGCTCGAGGTTCGGCCCAGAAAAGGGAGTGAAGGCAGGGAGTGGCCACAGGTGGCAGGCTCGTGAGGACGGGACCGTCCCTTGCAGTTCCTGAGCTCTTGGTGGGGACGCTGGGGCGGGGGGAGGGAGGGAGGGGACTCCTCCATGCCCTAGCTTCAATGACCATGGGATGCAGAAGGAAGACGGGAGGGCTGGAGACCGAAGCCGGGCCCCGGTGGCTCACGCCTGTCATCCTAGCTACTCAGGAGGCTGAGATCCGAGGATCGAGGTTCAAAGCCAGCCCCTAGCAGAAAAGTCTGTGGGACTCTTGATCTCCAATTGTCCACCTGGAAACCAGAAGTGGTGCCGTGGCTCAGAGTAGTAGAGCGCTATAGCCTTGAGCAAAAGAGCTCAGACGCAGCCCCCAGCCTCCAGATTCAAGCCCCACGACTGACAAACAAGACAAAATGGAGACAAGCACAGCACTCTGCCCTATGTGACTGGCTAGGAAAGGGAAGCTTTCCCCTGGGGCGGATGGGCAGGGGGACCAGGTCTCCAGGGACCTCGTGGTGTGGTGTTAGGGCCGGGAACTGTGGGTGGGCCCTCCTGCGCAGCTTTTGTCTTGATGTGACTTGAGTCTGGACCATGACCAGCCCTTTGCACAGGTACCACACACACACACACACACACACACACACACACACACACCCCGGGTCTTCCTAGGCAATGAGCTGCTTAACTCCTTACAGCACCTCTGTGAGGAGGCCCGATCCTTGCAATTCCATTTTACAGATAGGGAAACTGAGGCTGAGAGAGGTACAGCAAGCTGTCCAGGGTCACAGAGCTCCTAAGATCTGAGGTTAAGGGGCGTGCCACCTGCTGGCCCCTCCCTGGGGACTCCTTGCTTCCTGTTGGTCACCTCTGCTATCCCCTTTTTTGTTTCTGACAACAGCAACAGCAACCCTTGTCTTTCAGGGCAGTTCATTGGATGGGGAGGTCTGGATAGGGATAACATAAACCATCTCCCCTGTACCCCAACGGTTACGGAAGGCTCCCTGGCCCCAGTGAGCCGGAGTAGTGTGTGCTAGAGCCGCCAAGGGAAAGGTAAAACCCAGCATTGACTTGCTTTGCCCAGAAGCCTGTGGCCTGGCCACCTCCCGCTTTGTCTGAAGGAGGAAGATAAGCACTGAGGTGCTATAGCTTTGTAATTCTCTTTTTGCCAATCCTGGACTTGAACTCAAGACCTGGGCACTGTCCCTGAGCTTCTTTTGCTCCAAGGCTGGCACTCTACCACTTGGGCCACAGCGCCACTTCCGGCTTTTCCTGTGTATGTGGTGCTGAGGAATGGAACCCAGGGCTTCATGTATATGCTAGGCAAGCCACATTCCCTTGAACCTGTTGGGCAGCCTCTCCTGGCCTCGGTGACCCCATCTATTAAATGGGATCTGTGGAAAGAGCAACGAGAAATGCTAGTGGTGTAAGTCAGGGGAAGGCCGGCTCTAACCGGTTTAACAATTGCTGCTGGTTACAAGCTGATTGTGTGGCTGGGAATGCTAGAAATTGAAAATAAGTATTTGTTGATTAAAGCCTCAGGCACAGCAGTTAGTACTGGAGGGATCCATCCATCTACCTAAAGTTCTCTAGTGCCGCGATCAGCGAACAAGAAAATAGATCTTGTTTTTCTTTTTTCTTTCTTTCTTTCTTTCTTTGTGTGTGTGTGTGTGTGTGTTTGGTACTGGGGCTTGAACTCAGGGCCTCGTTTTCACTTGACTTTTTCACTCTACTGCTTATGCCACAGCTCTGTCCCTGGCTTTTTGCCGGCTGATTGGACGTAAGAGACTCACGGACTTTCCTGCTCAGGCCGGCTTCACACGGGTCCTCAGGTCTCAGCCTCCTGAGTAGCTCGGATGCCACGGATGGGCCCCCGGCTTCTAGCTCACATCCACCTTTTTGTTCTCTCGTGGGTGGGGAAACGAAGGCGTAGTCGCAACGATGTGGTTTTTCCACACAGCTAAGTGGAGTCAGACTTAGGCGTGGTGGCTCCAGCTTGATTCTTCTTTTCTTGTTGTTGTTGTTGTTGTTTGTTTTTGCCAGTTCTGGGCCTTGTACTCAGCGCCTGAGCACCGTCCCTGGCTAGCACTCTGCCACTGGAGTCACAGCGCCACTTCTGGCCGTTTTCTATATATGTGGTGCTGGGGAATCGAACCCAGGGCTTCATATATACAAGACAATTTTCTTAAAAGTGACTTTGCTCTTCTCCAGGCTTCTGGGTGCCTGCTGTCTGTCCTTCACCCAGGGCGGGTCCCCGGGGTGAGGGGAGAAGGGATTGGCCCCCAAACAGAACCCCGGGCCAAGCAGGGACACGAAAGGGGGGTGCCTGGCGGGGACAGCTGGTCTGTGCATGAGGAAGAGCCAAGAGCCCAGAGCTTGGTGACCGGCGGGAGCTGCCAGTCCGCCTCGGTGCGCCCGCCCACCAGCCTCCCCCGGCTCAGGGCTGGGGGCCACAGGTGACAACTGTGTCCTCCCAGGACCTCATTCTGGAGTAGCAGCCTCTCCTCTTCCCCTCCTTCCTCCTCCTCCTCCTCTCTGATGGAGGTTTGCCCTCTGCCACTTGAGCCACGGCTCCACTTCCGGCTTTGTGGTGGGTCCTTGGAGATAGGAGTCTCACGGACTTCCCTGCCTGGGCCGGCTTTGAACCGTGACCCTCAGATCTCAGCCTCTGGAGTAGTGAGGGGGACAGGTGCGAGCCACTGGTGCCCGGCTCTGGCGTGGCTTCTGCACCAACAGGAGCCCAAGCCGATCCCCACGGAGTCAGCTTCCAGCCCGGCCGCGTGCTAACCCTGCAGAATCTTCCATTGGCTCCTCCAGTAGCCTCGGCGAGGGTCCTGTCTCCTGGCGGGGAGGGGGGGGGGCAGTGGACAAAGCGTAGGAAGCAAGGCCACACCAGGAGTCCTGGCTGCTCAGGAGGCTGAGCTCCGAGGTCCGCGGTTCAAAGCCAGCCGGGCCAGGAAAAGCCGGGGAGACCCTGGATTGGGTCATGCGGTGGACAGTCCGGTGGGTGGGGAGAGTCTTGCTGGGAAGGTGACAGACACTGATGCAAGTCTTGAAGGAGCGGAGGGAGAACCCTGTAGGCAGGTGTGTGTGTGTGTGTGTGTGTGTGTGTGTGTGTGTGTGCGTGAGCACAGCTGGAGCAAAGGTCCTGGGGTCCGGTGGAGCTTGGCGTGGGAAGTTGGGGAAGAGTCCCAGCGTGAAGGAAGCACCTGTGTGCTGGTGGAGGCTCGGGGGAGGGGGAGGGCCGGGGGAGAGAGAGAGTGGGGGGGTATCTGTGTTTAGAATGTGCTCCATCAGCATGGAGGCCGGGCCCAGTCCTGCAGAAAGCCTGGCGGGCAGCAAGGAGGAGGTGTCCCGCCACCCGCCTTTCATCCTGATGGAGGGGGAGCCGCCATCTCTGCTCCACCCCGCCCCCCTCCCCAAGACCCTGCAATTCTTGGGGGAGGGAAGAGGACTCATTTTAACATGCAGGGATGAGCTTCCTTCTCATCGCGGGCCCACTGCCAGTGGTCACTGGTGGTTTAAAAAGTCTCTACTTGGCAGAGTAAAACCTGGCGGCCCCGTGGTGTCGTGGTGTCGGGGCTCACGCTTGCTAACAGGCGCTCTACTGCTTGAGCCACGCCTCCCTTTCTGCGTTGGTTATGTTGTTCCTTTTTGTGGCAGCCTTGGGGCTTAAACTCAGGGGCTGAGCGCCATCCTTTTGCTAGTGTTGTATCCCTTGAGTCACACACTTCTGGCGTGTGTGTGTGTGTGTGTGTGTGTGTGTGTGTAGTAAATTGGTGCTAAGGGTCTTACCGGACTTCCCTACCTGGGCTGGCTTGGGGCCTTGATCCCCCCGTCCTCAGCCTCCTGAGTCGCTAGGCTGACAGGTGTGAGCCACCAGTGCTTGCCTTGCCTTGGTCATTTTAGAGGTAGGGTCTCTCTTGATGCCTGGGCCTGCCGGGGACTACAGCCCTCTCTGTGCTTCCCCCGCCTGGCTGGGCGGACAGGCAGGTGCTGCTCAGCCTGGCCACTGGTTGAGATGCGGTCTCACAAACCTATTCCCCATCTCTGCCTTCCACGTAGCTAGGATGACAGGCTTGAGCCAGGGCGCCCTGCTCCCCTCCTCTTTACTGAACCCCAGACCTACAGCGCCCTTCTCTGGGTCCCCCATCAGGCACTCGGGGACCCAAGGAGGCGCCTAGTTTGCTCAGGGCCACAGAGAGAGCGGGTAGGACGGGTAAGGTTGGAGTCAGAGTGGCTGGGGAGGTCTGGTGCGAGGACAGCGCTAGGCCACAGGTGGGGGGGAGGGGGGAGACGTGCGTGGGGGGGGGGTGGAGGGCGCCCCGCCGGTGCTGAGCTGTGGCTGGGTGCACCAACGGGGCAGGTGCCGAGTTACGGCCCAGGAACGTGAACTGCAGGAGAAGGGCTCAGATTCTGTCCTGTGCTCCCAGTCACACCTCTTGTTACTGAAAACCGCCATGCACCCAGGCGGGGAGAGGGCCTCCCTCCCCTCTCTGGGTCGTCCCCATGGGTGGGTGGGTGGGTGGGTGGGTGCCGATCCCAGAAGGGGGGGGCGGCTGCTGCTCCAGCCTGGGGGGCACTGAGGTCCAGTCCTTCCTGGTCATTTAGAAATGTCCTTGCCAGTTTAAAACGGGCTGGGAGGTAGCGAGGTTCCCAGCCCAGAAATGGTGTGGAGTCATTGGTGGGACAACATCCAGTGTGTAATTTCTAAGCCTAGATTTGCCGTAGTGTTTGTTTTTTGGTCAGTCACGGGGCTTGAACTCAGGGCCTGGGGGCTGTCCCTGAGCTCTTTTGCTCAGGGCTAGTGCTCTAGCACTTTGAGCCACAGCGCTACTTCTGGCTTTCTGGGGGTTCATTTGGAGATCAGAGTCTCACAGACCTTCCTGCCTGGTGATCTCAGCCTCCTGAATGGCCGGGATTACAAGCATGGGCCACTAGCACCTGGGGTTTTGCTATAGTTTTAAGGTAAGGACTTTACCTGATACACCTTGGCGTCCCCTGATCAACTCTGTGTGTGTGTGTGTGTGTGTGTGTGCACGCGCACGCATTCACATCCATGTGCCAGTCAGTACTGGGGTTTGAACTCAAGGCCTCGTGCGTGAGCTGGGTCTCCAGTTTGGCTTTTTATTATTGTTTTTTTTTTTTCTGGTTATTTTGAGGGTGGGGTCTTGTGGACTAGAAGCCTGAGTGTCTCTGAACCGGGATCCCCTAGATCTCAGCCTCCAGAGTGGCTAGGTACAGGTGTGAGCCACTGGTGCCTGGTTCATAGGTCGCTGTTTACTTTTAAAACAAGTCTGAGCCAGGGGTCTGAGGTTCCAGGCCAGCCAATACTTGGGTGCCTTGGTTCACATCTGTCATCTCCGTTTCACGGGAGGCTGAGATCAGGACGCTTTCATCTTCAGGCCAGCCCAGGCAGAAACGTCTGCAAGCTTCCATTTCAAGGGAAGATGGTGTGTGTGTGTGTGTGTGTGTGTGTGTGTGTGTGTGTGTGTGTGTGTGTGTGCGTGTGTTCCTGTCATCCTCATCCTAGCTATGGCAGAAAGCAGGAAAACCAGCTGCAATCCAGGTATACAAAATAACCAGTACGAGAAAGGGCTTCTGATTTCCGCCTTCGGATCCCAGCCTCCTGAGCGGCGGAGGAGACAGGCGTGAGCTACCAGCCCTTAGCGTCCTCACGCGATTGCAGTAGGTTTCCTTGCTTGATTTTCATACATGCAAACAAATGACACAGCGCACACTCCCCCTCGCTCGCTCTCTCCACGAATGCTCCCCACTAACGGAACTTGTCAGACCCCAGCTCCGCAGGCAGAAAAAGCCAGAGAGGAGGGAAGTGGCCTCCCAGCAATATCTCATTAATTTTCTGGCCGGAGCAAAGATGAATCCCTAAGCTGTCTTCTGAGATTAGCACATCTAAGTTCGTCCGTTCACCCTCGGACTCAAGAAGTAGCTCCCGGCCAGGCGCCGGTGGCTCGCACCTGTCATCCTTTCTACTCAGGAGGCTGCGATCTGAGGATCGCAGTTCAAAGCCAGCCGAGTCTGGAATGTCCGTGTGCCTTTTTTTTTTTTTTTTGCCCGTCCTGGGGCTTGAACTCAGGGCCTGAGCACTGTCCCTGGCTTCCTTTCTTCAAGGCTAGCGCCCTGCCACTTGAGCCACAGCGCCACTTCTGGCCGTTTTCTATATATGTGGTGCTGGGGAATCGAACCCAGGCCTTCATGTATACGCGCCGAGCACTTTAGCACTAGGCCATATTCCCAGACTGTGTGGCTCTTATCTCCAGTGAAGCACCAAAAAGCCAAGGTGGAGCTGTGGCTCAAGTGGTACAGCACTAGCCTGGAGTGAAAAAGCTCAGAGAGAGA
Source organism: Perognathus longimembris pacificus (assembly GCF_023159225.1). Lineage (NCBI taxonomy): Eukaryota > Metazoa > Chordata > Mammalia > Rodentia > Heteromyidae > Perognathus > Perognathus longimembris. Next base: position 158,245,359 of record NC_063161.1, read on the forward strand.
GGGCCCAGGCCCTGAGTTGAAGGCCTGTACCAGCGCGTGTGTGTGCGCACGCACACACACGATCCTCCATCACCCTCTTCCTCGGGTGTGAGGAAGGCCGCAGCTGGACCTGGAGGAGTTCAGGGGTGTGGGGCCGGATGGGCCGCCCGGGCCGTGGGGTGGGGAGGACTTGCACCCCGACTCCCATCTGTGCTCAGCACTGTGCTGTCGCCTTTGTAGGAGTTCCTCTGTGACCAGAAGTACAGCGATGAAGAGAACCTACCAGAAAAGCTCGCTGCCTTCAAAGGTGAGCCAGAGTCGGCTGTCCCTCCCTTCCTGGAAGAGCGGGGACCCGCCACTGGGGCTCGGCTGGGCTTCGGCCCGCCCCGTGGGGACCCTGCCCGTTCCTGGGGCCCCGGCACACAATCAGCCTTTGTGAGCAGCCCGGCCCCTCCCGCCCCGCGCAGGGGCGACCGCGAGCCCCCGCGGAGAATGGACGCCTGGGCCGGGGGGGGGGGGGGGGGGGGCCGAGTTTCTGCCCATTGAATCCCAGCAGCACGGATGAAAAGAAAACAGGGCCCAGGAGCCCGCGCGGGGAGCGCGGCCAAAGAAAGGTCCCTCTGTCTGGGGCCCGGCGCTTGGTGCCCGGCCAGCCGCTGGAAAGGAGAGGGTGCCGTGGCACACCGCGGCGAGCCGCGCCCACCGTCCCTGCCCTGCGGGTGCACTCGGGGCGTGGGCCGGGTGGGGGGGGGGGACGCCCCACGGGCACCTCCGGCCGCTCCCGTGCAAGCCGGCTCCAAGGCGAACTCCCTGGCAAGTGCCCCTCCCGAGGCCCGCGGCCTTCCGTCCTTGGGCGGGAGGGGGGGCTCCTACTCCAGCGACACCCGCCCCCCCCCCCCCAACACCCCTCCGCCAGGCCCGCTTGTTAACTTACGGAAGAACCAACTCTGGCCCGGGGAGGTCATTGCATCGAGGCGCAGCTCACCTGGGGCAGAGTGGGGACTTGAACTCTTTGTCAGTCAGGCTGGAAGACCCTGCTTTCAACCAGGATGCTGTGGGGCTTCTTAGATGAAGACAGAAGCCCAGGCGCCGGCGGCTCGCGCCTGAGGTCCTAGCTGTTCAGGGGGCTGAGATCTGAGGAATGGTTTCAAACCTGCTCGGGCAGGAAAGTGGCGAGACTCTTCTCTCTCATTAACCACCAAAGCACGGGAAGTGGAGCTGTGGCTCAAGTGGTAGCACTCTACCCTTGAGCAAAAAAAGCTCAGAGACAGTGTCCCGGTCCTGAGTTCAAGCCTCAAGTCTGGCATACACACACACACACGCGCGCACACACACACACACACACACACACACACGTTTTTAAAAAGCCAGGCACTGGTGCTGGGAATATGGCCTAGTAGTAGAGTGCTTGTCTCGTGTACATGAAGCCCTGGTTCGATTCCTCAGAACCACATATATAGAAAATGGCCAGAAGGGCTGGGGATATGGCCTAGTGGCAAGAGAGCTTGCCTCCCATACATGAGGCCCTGGGTTCCATTCCCCAGCACCACATATATAGAAAACGGCCAGAAGTGGCGCTGTGGCTCGAGTGGCAGAGTGCTAGCCTTGAGCAGAAAGAAGCCAGGGACAGTGCTCAGGCCCTGAGTCCAAGCCCCAGGACTGGCAAAAAAAAAAAAAAAAAGCCAGGCACTGGTGGCTCATGACTGTAATCCTAGCTACTCAGGAGGCTGAGATCTGGTCATTCAAAGCCAATCTGGGCAGGAAAGTCCATGAGATCCTTCAGTTCAGAAGTGGGGTTGCGGCTCAAGTGATTGGGTCCAATCTTGAGCAGAAAAGCCAACCAAGCACAAGTCTCTGAGTTCAAGCCCCAGCACCAGTACAAAGAAAAGAAGGAGGAGAAAGAGAATTAGAAAAACGACATCCTGTCCTCGGGCGGGCAGCCGCCTACGGGAAAGCCGCCTACGGGAGCCGGCGTGAGGTCGTTACGGGGTCCCTGTGCCGAGCAGGGCCTCGGGGTACTCTGCTTGTCTTCATCAGAATCGACGGTGTGCAGGTGCCTCACGCCTGTCATCCTAGCTCGTCAGGACGCTGCGATCTGAGGATCACAGTTCAAAGCCTGCCTGGGCAAGAAAGTCCATGAACCGCAGCTCCATTAACTAGTAAAAAGCCAGAAGTGGAGCTGTGGCTCAGGTGGTAGAGCACCGGCCTTGAGTAGAAACGTCAAGTGAGCACGCAAGAGCCTCAGTACCCCAGTACTGGCACATTACATTTTTTAAAAAGAAAAGAAAAGAAAGGCCAGTGCTGGTGGCTCGCGCCTGTCATCCTAGCTACTCAGGAGGCTGAGATCTGAGGATCATGGTTCAAAGCCAGCCCGGGCACAGAAGCCGATGAGACTCATCTCCAGTTAACCACCAGAAACAGGAAGTGGTGCAGGGTCAAAGTGGTAGAGCCCTAGCCTTGGGCAAAAGAGCTCAGGACAGGGCCCAGACCCCGAGTTCAGGCCCCAAGGCCAAAAAAAAGAAAAAGGAAGGAAGGATCCTATTTTGGATCTAGGACTAGAACCCCAGGAAGTTGTGTTGGGAAGGAAGAGACTGAAGTAAACACCGCTCCTCCCTCCGCCCGGGAGCCGTCTCGCCCTGCAGACCTGGGGGTACCACGCGAACGCAGGGCTGTGTGTTTGGCGGTTGGGGTGAGGCCCGGGTCAGCGGTGCCTGGCGGTGCTCTCTGTGTGTGTGTGTGTGTGTGTGTGTGTGTGTGTGTGTGTGTGTGTCTTTCCCATGAAGGGCCTTCCAGGAGGAGGGGAGCCAGCTCGGCCAGGTGGGGACTGGGTGGGAGGCCAGCAGGCCGGGCGAGAGGGATTGGGCCGCGCGCAGGCCACTGGAGAGCGGCGGCCTTTGCGTGCTTGCTGAACGGCCCGCCAGCCCATGGTGCAAGACGGGCCCGGAGGACCGGCTGTCCGCAACGTCCACCGCTACCAACCACCAAGAACACAGGCTTGCTGACAGAGCCCTGGACCTGGGCGTTCGGGGGGTGCCCTGGGCACCCCGGAAGCAACGGCTGTTCTCCCAAGAGGGCCACGGTGGCCCCTGGCCTCCCTTCCCGAATGGCTTCCGAGGGGACAGCGGTGCGGGCAGGAAGGACTCTCCGGAGCCATCAGCCGAGAGGACAGGACTTGGGAGCTGAAGGGGGGCGGGGGTGAGCCAGGAGGCTCGAGGGGCTCCGGGGTCCCCCTCAGCCCCCTTCGGGGGGGGGTCACCAGGCCTTCGGGGAGAGGCTGATAGCAGCTTTTTGCTTTCCAGAGAAGTACATGGAGTTTGATCTCAACAATGAAGGCGAGATTGGTGAGTGAGGCCATGGGGGGGGGGGGCTGTGGGGTAGAGAGTTGGGGCGCAGAGCCCCACGGGGACACTAGCTCCAGTGGGGCTGACGGCCAGGCCAGCTGAGCCCACCTGGGGCCCTTCTGCTTCCCGTCCGGGTTCCACGGCCTGATCCCCACACGGCCTCCCAGCTCAGGGCCGAGGGGGACGGGAGGGGAGGGGCCCCCTGTCCTTCCTGGCACAGGAGGACGGCACCCCCTCCTCGGTCCTCAGCCCCCTGGCCCGCCCCCACAGACGCTGCTGCGGGCGCCCCGTCCCGCGGTGCTGGCGGGGGCCACGGCTGGCTCGGCACCAGCAGAGCTGGGACGGGCGGGTGCGTTAATTGTTTCTGGTTGGCAGACGAGGAAGCCGACGCTCAGAGGTGAAAGGACTTGCAGGGGTTGGGGGGGGGCAACGGCTGAGGGGGGGGGCTATGGCTGAGGAGCAGGCTGGGCCTTTGGCTTCCACACAGAAGTCTCCCCCCCTCTCCCCTCCCCACCCATGATTTTCCACGGTGGGAGTGGACTCTGTCATCCGTCCAGCCACCATTCAGATGGTTTCCAGTTTTAACCGTGCTTGATGGGGCCATGAAATGCTCCTTTGTCCCCGGTGCTTGGTCGGCTCCCCGGTTACTTCTTTAGAGTCAGCCTCACCAGGCAGACAGACACCGTGGTTAGACGCTCTGCCGCGTCTAGCCAGATGCCCTCCGGGAAGTCTCGCTAGTTGCCAGCCCGGTGGGCAGCTTGTGGAAGTCCTGTCGCCCGCGGCTGCAGGAACGACGCCTCAAGAGGACCTGGCAAGCTTGGCACCTTGGGGCCTGGCACCAGTCCTGCCCGCCCTGCCCCTCCGGCAAGAACTGGCCTTCCCTGCGCCAGACGCTGGTCCACCCAGACTCCCGCCTCCTGCACTGCCCCGTGGTGTCTGTGGAACAATTGCCCAGGAAGTAGCTGGGATCTTGGCTGGAGCTGGGAGGGTCCAGGCAGGCTCCTGGGGTATAAAGACGTTTTGGTGCGTCTCTTGTTTTGCTCCAGTTGCGTTCTTGGGTGGCTTTTCCTGCTCTGAGGGCTTGGTTTGGTGCCCTCTCTGCTGGAGCTTGGGAGGAGTTCTAGGATAGCAGCGTACCGAGGGGCGGGGGGCGGTCCCTGATGCTATGACCAAGAGATAGACTTCCATATCTGGAGGGCCTGGGCGCCCTTTACTACTCCTTCCCTCACCCCTGCAGGGAAGTAACTCCCTGGAGAGCAGGAGAGGGGGTGCTCAGCTCCCCTGGGTGCGGAGAACAGCCGAGGATCTGCGGCAGGGCTAGGAGCGGAAGAGCTTTATTCTAACCCAAGTCTGAACAGAGTCAGACACCCAGGGCCCTACCCACCTGCCTGTCAGACGGCAGGGAGGGGGATGGACTCGTGCTCCCGAGGAGAGACGCCATTGGCTGCCGACTGCTGGGAGATGACATCCTACAGAGCCAATGGGAACGGTGCCTCCTTGACGTCTGGTCTCCGCCCGTCTCTGCTAAGCAAGCTCTGCATTTCCTCCCGCAGACCTGATGTCTTTAAAGAGGATGATGGAGAAGCTGGGGGTGCCCAAGACTCACCTGGAGATGAAGAAGATGATTTCAGAGGTGACAGGTGGGGTCAGCGACACCATCTCCTACAGAGACTTTGTGAATATGATGCTGGGCAAAAGGTCAGCGGTCCTCAAACTGTGAGTACCTCCCTCGTGGGGAGGGGGGTCTGTGGGAGGGGGGCTGACCTGTGGGGAACGTGGCCCCTGGCTCTGCCCCGCTGCGTTCCCTGGCCAGCAGGCAGCGCCCCAGTGGAACTGGCGGTGTGAGGTTTGATTTTTCTGAACTCTATCCTTAATTGTCGAAGGATGGCGCTACAGCGCCGGCCTTGCCCAGGGCATTCGCCCCAAGCAAGCTGTGTGTCCAGAGCAGAGCTCGGCGGCCAGGACGGGGCAGCCTGTGCCAGTGATACTGGGCCTGGGAACAGACCCGCTGTCCATGTTCTCTAGGGCAAGACAACTTGGCTGTCTGCGTGGGGTTGTTGCGTGAGCGTCAGGATAGAGTTCAGAAGCGGCTCTAAGAGCCAGGCACTGGCGGCTCACACCTGCAATCCTACTCAGGAGGCTGAGATCTGAGGATCAAGATTCAAAGCCAGACTGAGCAGAAAAGTCCGGGAGACTCTTATCTCTGTGAACCACTCAAAAAAGCTGGAAGCGGAGGCATGGCTCAAGTCGTAGAGTGCCAGCCTTGAGCAACAAAAGCATGAGTCCCCAAGTTTCAGCTCCAGAATTCTCTCTCTCTCTCTCTCTCTCTCTTTCTCTCTCTTGCTCGCTGGCTCACACGCACACACACACGCACATGCACACACACACACACACACACACAGTCAACTCTAAGGAGTTTAAATCCTGAAGCTATTACTACCTAAATGATTCTGGGCAAGTTACCTCAACTCTACAAGCCCCAATTCCCAGTTCGTCCATCCGTCCATCCATCCCTCCCTCCCTCCCTCCCTCCCTCCCTCCCTCCTTTCCCTTCCGACAAGAGTCTCATTATATAACCCAGGCTGGCTTCAAGCTGATCTCCTCCTGCCTCAGCCTCCCAAGTGTTAGGATTACAAGGCGTGCACACGCCCCTGCCTGAGCTCGTTTCTTGTGCTGTAAAATGAGGTTGGTCGTCCATATTCTCCACCAAGCGCTGCCGGATGACACAGCTTGTGATGGCTTGCAGCTGGTGAGCAGCGCTTCACGGATGGCACCTGACATCCATCCTAGGTACTCCTCACGAGAGCCGCCCGTTTCAGTCACAGCTGAAACGGACACTGGTCTGGCTTTTATGACAAGAAGACTCGCTTGTCTTTGGGCACAAACGTGGACTATGCCTACCTCATCTTACAAAGGGGTTTATCGAGGCCTAAGGGGGATAAGGAGCCCCCATTTCAGCCTGGGCGGAGCTGGTGGCATCCCCATGAATGCAGGGAAACGCTGAGGATCAGAGAGGCTAAGTGTTTGGCTCGAGGTGCCCGGCTGGGAAACGGCAGGGCTGGCGTTTGAATGCGGACCGTCCTCCCCCAGCCCCCAGGTTCCATGTTGAACCTCGATTTTCTCCTCCCCAGACTGGACGTTCGGTATTGCGAGGAGGTTTTTAAAGACCTGTAGCGGTCTTGAGCAGAACCCTGGCGCAGCCTTGCTTAGCTTTTTTCCAGGCAGCGTGTTTAAAGGATACAAGGCCTGGAAGTCAGGGCCCGGAGCACCGTCCCTATATCTGCCTGGGACCGTCTGCGCATTTCTTGGAGCCACATTGCCGCTCCGTGCCTCTGTTTTCTCGTCTATAAAATGGGAATAGCTGCCGGGCGCCGGAAGCTCAGGCCTATAATCCTAGCTACTCGGGAGGCTGAGACCTGAGGATCACAGTTCAAAGCCAGCCCAAGCAGGGAAGTCTGTGAGACTTTTATCTCCACTTAACTGCCAGAAAACCGGAAGTGGCGCTGTGGCTCAAGTGGTGGAATGCTAGCCTTGAGCTGAAGAGCTCAGGGACAGCGCTCAGACCCAGAGTTCAAGCCCCACAACAGACAAAAATAGATAGATAGCTAGATAGATAGGGATAGCAGCCCCTTCCTTGGGCTTTTATGAGGAGCGGTGGGAACAGACTTGGGGGGGGGGGGGCCTATGGTCAATGAGGATGCCAAGGAGAAGGCCAGGAAGATCTCTCTGAATGAGGGCCAGAGTCCTAATCCCGATGTTTGCTTTCCTCCATCTCCACACTTAGAGTCATGATGTTCGAAGGAAAAGCCAACGAGAACAGCCCCAAGCCAGCAGGGCCCCCTCCGGAGAGAGACATCGCCAGCCTGCCTTGAGGACCTGGTCCCGCTCGGGCCCCGCCCCCCCGCTCGGGCCCCGCCTCCGGCCCCGCCCCCTGCTCTCACCGCCCTTCCTGATTTGTCTTGTTTGGTTGTTGTGTGGTTGTGTGTTTCAACTCTCTGTAAAGCACAACTTATCTGCCTTAAAAAGTGGGCCCGGGCTGGTAAGCTGAGCCGTGGGCCCCCTTCCTCATCTCCATGCCTGCTCTCGCCTTTCCCTGCACAGAAGGACTGACGGCAAACCAAAAAACCAACCAGGGGAGGGGGACTGGAGGTGTGTTCCCATACTGTAAGACTCTCCTGTCCATCTTTCTAGAAGGTCTCTGAGCCAAGTTCAGCCTGGAGCTTGGCCTTGGTGAGGACCCAAGTGTCCTTGAAGTGTCCTTGGTCAGGTCCCTGCGTCCGGTGTTCCTGGCTGCCCGGGATGTGGCCACTCAGTGCTCTTTCACCCCAACAGGCCCCTCTGCTCGTGCTCAGGGACATGACGGAAGGCGGGGAGCAAAGGGAAAGGCGGCGGAGTGTTTTAGCCCTTCGCCAAGGGACCCCGTGGCCTTGCTTTGTGGTCACCCCTTGAAAGGCAGCTCAGGGGAACAGTGTAGCCACTGTCACTTGCCAGCGAAGGGGCTCGGAGGCACAGGGGGGAACCACAGGAGGCGAATTCAACGTGTATGGCACCGTGGGGAAGCCAGCCGCTGAGAAACAGGCTGCCTTTCTGATCGCCACCTGCGTGAATGCCCAGTCGGCTTCCTCCGTGTGCCCTCCTCCCCTCCTCCCACCGCTCATTCCTTTACTCCCTCATCCGCACAGTCCGCAGGCATTTATTGAGAACCTCTTAGGAGCTTTAAGTCCTGACCGTGATGTGTCTACAGTGCTCTCTTATTCGTCTCCTCTTTCCCATGTTGCTCGAAACCTTGGCGTAGGGGTTGGATGGAGGTCATCTGTGTCTTTTCTTCTGGACTCATGAGATTCGGGAGATCTGCCCTGGAGGGTAGCGAGGCCAGGCCCCTGGGGATCCAGGGCCAGGTGGTTCCTCTGGAGCCCAGGTGGTCAGGTGCCCTGCCCGCACCTCCTCTCTGCCCTGCCTTAAGCCAGTGGTGAGGACGGGAGAGGAGGTCCCAGAAGGGATCAGGTATTGTGGAGGCCCAGGGCCCCTGCGCCAACCTCAGGACCTTGCCTCTGCAATGCACCTTCTCTGCAGCTCCGAAGCAAAAGCCTCGGAGGGGACCTGCTTCTCAGAACTCACACAGGAAGGTGGCGCAGCTCAACCCCATCTTGGCTGAGCAGGAACCGCAACCTTGACTCCGCCTGTGTTATGGAGTTCCCTTCCCCACTGTGCGCTCGGGACTCAGACGCGCTCATCCACCGAAATGTATTAAGTGCCTGCCAGATGCCAGACAGACCCATGGGAGCTACGCCTAGCGGCAGAAGTCAGATTCCCAGACGGAGGAATTGTTAAGGAGGTCGCATTCGGGGTGATGACACCCTACAGTCCTGAGTGTTCTGGCTTGGCCCAACACTGGGCAGAACTCCTTGAGCTGGACCGTTGGGCGTGTGAGAGTCCCTGTCATCAAGGGCACGGTGTGCTGTCCCATGGCTGCTTGCAGGGGTGAGGTGAGCAGGGCGTGAGGACATGGCTGGCTCAGGTTAATCCCCTGGTCTCAACCAGTTCAGGAGTGAGATTATTTGGCTATGACTGGCTGACCTTCAGCCTTAGGAGCTGCTTCAAACGCACAGGTCTAGTTGAAATTTAAACCCAGGAAAAACATTCCTGTAAATATCAAATCCTCCTTACTTCCACCAGCTTGTCTGCCTTTTTTTTTTCCTTCCTGAGATACCAGATTAGCAGCTGCCTATTCCAAGCCCTGCCTCCCCTCTCGGGATGGGCTGGGCCTTCTGAGGACTATTGCAGCTGTGTCCGTTTCACTGAGGAAGGAGACAGCACCGGCTCCATTGGGAAGGAGATGAGGGTGTTTCTCCTCCAGTCTCCAGGATAGTCTTGTAGGGGGATGGGGGGCACAAGCCTCATCACTGGATCTTAGAATTTAACCTTTGGGGTTGGGGGGGGGAGAGGGTCTAGATCCCCTGGAAGGGGGTCTACATGTTATTTCTAGCTGCAGCTCTTGGCACTGGGACTCCCACTTTGGCTAAGGGCTCCGTTTTAGGGACATGGACTGTATTATTTCTGAAAAAGACCAAATCTAACTGATGTAACTAGCAACACAGGGACTGCCAAGTATGGCTTTGTCCCTAAGATGCAAAAGGAGGAAAGAGTTTGCCAGGGAAATTCAGGTGAATGAAGTTGTGTGTGTGTGTGCGTGCGCGCACATGCAGGTTTGCGTTCATGTGTGTGGGAGGGGGTAGGATGTCATGGATACAGATTGAAATAAACCAGATGAAGCTTTACCAGCCAGTGTCTGCCTTGGTGTATCTTGGGGACTGTTAGGGCCTCAGCAAAATCAGAAGAGCTAGCTACCACAGTAGCAGGCTGAATGCGGGGGGTCCTATGCGTGCAGGTCAAAGACAGCCAAACTAGGGCTGGGAATGTGGCTTAGTGATAGAGTACTTGCCTAGCATGCACGAAGCCCTGGGTTCGATTCCTCAGTACCAGATAAACAGAAAAAGCCAGAAGTGGCGCTGTGGCTCAAGAGGTAGAGCCCTGACCTGGAGCATAGAGAGGCCTTACTCATTACAGGCCTTAGTCGGTGAGATTCTTACACTCAACCAGCAAAAAGCTGGAAGCAACGCGGGGTGCTGGTGGCTCCCGCCTGTAATCCTGGCTACCCAGGAGGCTGAGATCTGAGGATCACGGTTCGAAACGAAGCCAGCCCACCAGGACAGCACCTGATCCTCTGATCTCCAATAAACTACTCAGAAAAGCCCTAAGTAGCGCTGTGGCTCCAGTGGTAGAGCGCTGGCCTCGAGCACTGGGAGGCTGGGGAACAGAGCCCAGGCCCTGAGTTCAAGCCCCAGGATGGGCACAAAGAAAAAAGCTGGAAGTGGAGGGGTGACTCAAAAGGAAGCGTGCTAACTTCGAGGACAGAAGCTCAAGGATAGTTCCCAGGACGGGCACAAAAAAGAAGAGAAAAAGAAGAAAGGCCCCAGTGAAGCTTCCAGGAAAATCCAGCGAAGGGCGCTCGGGGCAGCGCCGCCGCAGGAACGAAACTGAACTAAGCCGCGCACGGTTTGAAAAATACAGGTCTGACGCCAGTGCGCAGGCGCGCGCGCCCGGCCACGCCCACACCCCCATCCGGAGCCCGCCCACAGGGAGGACCTACCCCGCCCGTGGCTTTCCGAGGCCTCGCCATTGGCGGACCGTCCTGACGTCATTGACGGGAGCCGGAAGTGCGCGTTCCCCGCGCGCCGCTGGCGCTGGAAAGAGGAGCTTGGCTTCCGAGCGGCCTGGGCTCGGTGAACAAGGCCGCAGGTGGTCGTGGCGGCCGCTTGCCCAAGCTGAGGACGGCACGATGGGAGACGAAATGGACGCCATGATCCCTGAGCGGGAGATGAAGGTTAGAGACTGGCCGGGGCCTCGCTCCCTCCCTCGGTTCTGGTGTTGGAGCCCCGCCTCCCGCCTGGACGGTTTGCCGGGAGCGCGCCGCGCGCAGCGAGCCTCACGCCCAGCCGCGGGGCCCAGGCGGCTTGCCTGCCCCCAGGTGGCCGTGGACACGCCCCGGAGTGTGGCGGTCGTTGTGGAGATGTTAGCTGATCCCTACTGAGTGTTTGTTGCGTGCCTGGCGCGGTGGAAGCCATCGCCAGGAGATGAGTTGTTCCAAAGTTACATTTGACCCAGGGGGGTTGACAGCCAGGCTCATGTAAGACTCCTCTTCCTAACGCCCACGAAAATGCTGCTGGAAGGTAGTCCAGGCTTGCCCAAAGGACCTTGCAACATCGTCAGTGGGACGATTTGGCCACCGGAAGTCCGTCCGAAGTCAGGGGACCAACAGGAGGACCTAGCGGTCCCCAGGATGCTCCTTGTGATGGTTATATACTAACCTTGTTGTAGCTAACCTTATATGATAGATAAGTTGAGCTGGGGAGAGGATTTCCTTGTTACATTTCCACATATTCCAATGTCTCACCCCTTTTAACACTCTGTCTCCTTTCTCACATAATAGTTTTCATTGTTCTATTTTCATAGTTGCAAATAATCTATTTCACCCCTATCCAGCCTCCATCTAATCTTATTAGCCTACCCCCTCCAGCTAGCACCCATCCACAACTGAGTTTGTTATTTTCTTTCTTTCTTTCTTTCTTTCTTTTGTTTTTTTTTGCTTTTTCTGTTTATGTGGTGCTGAGGAATTGAACCCAGTGCTTCATGCATGCAAGGCGAGTATTCTACCACTAGGCCATATTCCCAGCCCCGTTATTTTCTTATATACCTGCAGTATATTTCAAAGTTATTCTTCCTCTTTTTTTTGGCCAGTCCTGGGTGTTGGACTCAGGGCCTGAGCACTGTCCCTGGCTTCCTTTTGCTCAAGGCTAGCACTTTGCCACTTGAGCCACAGCGCCACTTCTGGCTGTTTTCTGTATATGTGGTACTGAGGAATTGAACCCAGGGCCTCATGTATACGAGGCATGCTCTCTTGCCACTAGGCCATATCCCCAGCCCTCTTCCTCTTTTTTTTTTCTATGCCAGTTTAGAGGTTTGATTCAGTCACTTGTGCCCTTGCTCAGCCTTTTCTCGCTCAAAGCTTGAGCTCTGCTACTTGATCTTCACCTCTACTTTTTGCTGGCCGGTTGTAGATAAGTGTCCCATAGATTTGTCTACCAAAGCAGGTGTCGGACCAAGATCCTCAAATCTCAGCCTCCTAGTAGCTAGAATTATAGGTATGAGCAGCTGGTGCCTGGCTCACCCCCTCTCTTCCCTCCTCACTTCTAAGGATTAGTCCCTTAGATTAAATCATGGAGAATGAGTGATTTTAAAGCCAACAGCTAAAAGTGAGTTTCAGCAAGACTTGGCATTTGTATGAACAACAAATTGCAAAATGCACATGGGGGTAGTAATTGGTACCATATTTAACAGTGTTTCTCTCTTCCTTTTTGGGCACTACTGCTTGTGGTAAACCATCTAACAGGATGTCTCATAATCCTTGGGTGTTCTAGGGAACCACAAATGGAAGGTGATAGTTTCCCTTTGAGTTCCTAGCCATACCAGAAAGAAGAGCTCTCCTGTGCCTGTCCATCCAGGCAATGGAGACCAGAGGGGATAGTTGGGATTATCAGGATGAGAATCTCAAAAAAAGGGAGTTGGAGGCATGGCTCAGTTGGCAGAATACCAGCCAATGAACAAAGTCAGATATTGAGTTTGAGTCCTGGTCTTGCAACAACAACGAAAAAGAATCTCAAGACAAAAATTTGACTCTCTGAGGGGCTGGGGATATAGCCTAGTGGCAAGAGTGCCTGCCTCGGATACACGAGGCCCTAGGTTCGATTCCCCAGCACCACATATACAGAAAACGGCCAGAAGCGGCGCTGTGGCTCAAGTGACAGAGTGCTAGCCTTGAGCGGGAAGAAGCCAGGGACAGTGCTCAGGCCCTGAGTCCAAGGCCCAGGACTGGCCAAAAAAAAAAAAAAAAATTTGACTCTCTGAGGAAACTATAGTAATGATCTTACCTGGAAAGTTGTGTGAATTGTTGCCATCGTAATCAGTTGGGATTGAGAATATTTCACTTGATCCTTTAGCCAATCTGTATTAAACATAGATCATTAGGTGAGGTGGCTCAAGCTTGAAATCCTAGCTACTTGGGTGGCAGAGATTGAGAAGATTGTGATTTGAGGCCAGACTGGGCAAAAAGTAAGATCCAATCCCCTTCTCCCCCAGCGAAAAAGCTGGGAGTGGTGGCATGGGCCTGCCATCCCAGCATCTTGGGATGTGTGACTAGGAGGCCTGGACAAGGAAAGTATGGAAAGCACAAAGGGCTGACATGGTGTAGAGCACCTGCCAGGAAAGCACAAAGCCCTGACTTCAAATTCAGGTACTGCTAAAAACCAACAAAACAAATACAAAGTTGAAATTATGATGCATATTAGAGATACTATGTGAAATATAAAATGCCACTGTACAAAGTAAAGCCCATAAAAAACTGTCTTTGGCTTTTACATTTTTGGAACATACATATTTAAAATGGATTCACTCTCGCTACCCCCTTTTTTCTGTCCTGTGTGTGAACTCTGTATTGTCCTTGCTAGGCAGGTGCTCTACTACTTGAATCACATCTCCAGCCCTTGTACTTGCTTTTTACATAGGACTTCACATTTTGCCTAGGGCAGCCTAGATTCTGATCCTGTTTATTACTTTCCAAGTTACTGGGACAACAGGCATATGCCACCATGTCCAGGTATTGGTTGAGACAGTGCCTTGCTAAACCATGATTCTCCCAGTTTCTGCCTCCCGAGTAGCTAGGGTTACGGGTGTGAGACACCAAACCAAGCTGGGTTCACGTTCTTTCCAGTAGAACTTGTATCTTCAGAAAGATTTAGAGTTGAGGAAAAACAATGCTAGATAGTATAGCTCAATCAAGTGACGGGTCAACTTATGAGCTCTTTTTACAAAGAAGGGTCAGTGCCCACTCAAAATTGCTCTTGAAAGCATGTAGATTCATTTGTAGTCATTCGTGTGAGGCCGAAGAAGGCATTCAGTTCAATTAGGTCTGAACGTTCCTAGGTACTAAGAAACTTGAAAGTGCAGGAAATGGAAACTGAAAGTCAGTAATGTAATGTGGCAGAGGCCGTGGCCAGCTTGTGGGCACTGGAGTATTGTGAGCACAGAGTTTCATGGGTCAAGCCGTGCCTGGCCCTGTAGCCTGTAGCAAGGGTTTTGGACTTGAGTTTTCAATATTGAGAGATTGTCCATATCCTTTTCTAAGATATAATTGATACCAGGAAGCCAGGTCTTGGGATTTCTGTGTTTGTTGAGGACTGCACTGTAAATTCCTGTGATGCTTTCAGAATATAACAATTAATTTGTGTAGCCCTACACCAAGTCATGAGGTAATGTAACACCATGGACCAGGACAAGATTGTAAATATTAAGGTGTAACTCTGTGGTGATTCAGATGAGAAATGCAACTAGGAATTCAGAGAAGGAAAGAAGCTGGATTAGTCCAGGAAGACTTCCTGGAATTTTTTTCCTTCATTATTTCATTTAGCAGATATTAACAAACGTTATGCCAGATTTTGCCACAACACAGGAAGTCGAAAGACAACAAAAACGATCAGTTGCCCGGGGTAATAAACATATTTTCCTTACACTGAAATTGGGTCCATGGAATACAACAGATATGAATTTGTCCCCAAATTGATCTTGTTTTGATCTCCTACACAGGATTTTCAGTTTAGAGCTTTGAGGAAGGTGAGAATCTTTGACACCCCTGAAGAGTTGCCCAAGGAGCGCTCGAATCTGCTTGCCATATCTAACAAGTATGGTCTTCTCTTTGCTGGAGGAGCCAGCGGGTTGCAAGTTTTTCCTACTAGAAACCTTCTTATTCAAAACAAACCTGGAGATGATCCCAATAAAATAGGTAAGTTCCTTGGTTTATGTCTCATAGGTAAGATAGGGACATGGTGGGGTCAAATGGCTTTTCCCCCCAAAGCATCCTTCAAATGTTAAAGTTAAAATTGCTGAGGACCCGAGGTAGGCTCCAAGGTGATTACGAGCCTGGCAGGATGCCAGCTTTTCTAGGTCTTCTCTTCACTCCTCTGAGCTCAGAGGAGAGAGTTGACCACCATTTGGTACTTCCATTTTGCTCTGTAGAGCTTGAGCTCTGGCTCTCTAAAGAAACCTTTGGTTCCTTATGTTCTTAGTTAGCATAGCAGAACCTTCCAAGTAAATGGGAATGGTACTATTTGTAGCATTGTAGCAAGAACATTTCAACAGAGACAGCACTCACAGTTGCCCCCCTGTTGTATGAGACAGTGTTTCACTATGTATCTGTAAGAGTAAGATTTAGCTGGGTACTAGTGCTCACGCCTGTAATCCTAGATACTCAGGAGACTGAGGTCTGAGGATAGAGGTCCGAAGTCAGCCTGGGCAGGAAAGTTGGTGAGACTATCTCTAGTAGACAACCAAAATGCCAGAAATGGAGCTATGGCTCAAGCAGTAGAGCACTTGAGCACAAAGCGGCTCAGGGACAGCGCCCAGACCCAGAGTTCAAGCTGCAGGACAGGCAAAAAAAAAAAAAAGTGAGCTATATCTGCATGCCTGGGCATCCAGGGCCGTATGTTTACACAGAAGCAAAAGTTGTTTCTCACTCACTGGATAAAGGGATCCTGACTCTAGGCTTTGTCTTTTTTTTTTTTTTAATACTTTCATAAAAGTTGATAAAGTGCAAGGCTTGCTGGTTCCAATGAAATTCCCAGTGCATCACCTGGCCCTGAGCTGTGATAACCTCACGCTCTCTGTGTGCATGATGTCCAGTGAATACGGCTCTATCATCGCCTTCTTTGATGTGCGCACATTCTCAAATGAGGTAAGCAACTGGCAGTCTGTACTGCCAATCAGAGCCTGAGGGGATTTCTTCCTATGACCTAAACTTGGAAGCTTCTTGGAAGGAGCTTGGAAGAACAACTTCCCCCGAAGTCATTCTGTAGACTAAAATAAGGGGGGAAAGATGGTTTCCTGGAAGTGGTGCTGTGGCTCAAGTGGTAGAGCGCTAACCTTGAGTACAAAGTGGCTCAGTGACAGTGCCCAGGCTCTGAGTTCAAGCTCCACAATTGACAAGAAAAAAAAGGGGGGGGGGTTTCCTATAGAATTATAAGCCTTTGAGATTGAAGGAGCTTCAGTAAACTATAAATTTACTGCCTGCCCTGAAGTCACGTCATTTGTCATTTACACGGTAGACAACCAAGCAGACAGGCTTAGATGACCTGCCCAAAGCCGTAGGTGAGAGAGAGGCCCTGTGTTTTGGTCTTTGGCGTGCTGCTGCTGTGCTTCCATTCTATGGAGTTTAAGAATGGTGCTAGATAATCATTTTATTGAGTGTGGGTACTGACTCTGTGCCTTCTCCTTTCCCGTGCCTACCATAGCAGCACTTAGTAGGTACAGTTATTTTCCCTTGCAAGTAATTGTCCAGGAAGCAGAGCCAAGTTTTCGTGTTGTATCTACTAGGTGTCGAGTTTCCTGCGTGGGTGCATTTCCCGGCCAGGAGTTCCTCCGAGCAATTGATTGCCATTTTCCAGCTTTGTTGAAATTATCTGCAACAGATTGCCGCGATTTAAAAAACTTGTGGATTCAGTAATTCACTTAGAAAATTAAATGCCTTTGTATGTTTATTAATTTATCCACATATTTTGCTCTTGTGAATTTATTTTAAAAGGCAAAACAGCAAAAGCGCCCATTTGCCTACCACAAGCTCCTGAAGGATGCCGGAGGCATGGTGATCGACATGAAATGGAACCCCACAGTCCCCTCCATGGCGGCTGTTTGTCTGGCTGATGGCAGCCTGGCTGTCCTGCAAGTCACAGAAGCGGTGAAAGTGTGCGCCGCTCTCCCTCCCTCGCTGGGAGTCACCTCCGGTGGGTAGTAAAGACTCACTCATAACAAGCTGCACCGTGATCTGTTTAAAAATTAACTTCCGGAAGTAAAAGCAGTGGCTTTGGTGGAGAATTTTTTGCATAGAAGTGAGGAAGATTCCTTATTTCCATGGTTAATGTCCTTGAAGCCAAACAATACAACATGAATTAACTGGAATGGCTTGAGTTATCTGGAGGAGGAAATACTTTATAGTGAAAAAAAGCTGTGTTATCACACCCTCCTTTAGAATTGTGTTCTTGAGAGTAATTGTTTCTGAATCTGAGTAAAAGTCATTTTTACCTTCATGGGAAAAACATTAGAAAGAAATAGAACCAAGAGGGATAAGAATATGGCTTAGCAGTAGAGCGCTTGCCTAGCATGCATAAAGCCCTGGGTTCGATTCCTCAGCACCACATACATAGAAAATGGCCAGAAGTGGCGCTGTGGCTCAAGTGGCAGAGTGCTAGCCTTGAGCAAAAAGAAGCCAGGGGCAGTGCTCAGGCCCTGAGTCAAAGGCCCAGGACTGGCCAAAAAAAAAAAAAGAAAAGGAATGAAGGAAGGAAAGAAAGAAAGAGAACCAAGACAGTCCCTTCTCGAAATTGGCAGACCTCCATTCCCCTAGTGTCATCTAAAGATGACAAGGGTTTGTGCACCATACTCTACTAAAAAAGCTTTTGTAGATTCAGTTCAGTGGCCCAGTGACAAGTGATAATTGACTCTGGTCATTAAAATGTTTCTTTCTCTGCTCCCTTTGCTGATGAGCTGACAGAGGAATGGGAAATGGCGACTGCGAGATTGTTGAGTGCTTGGTCTCACTGCCTTGCTCCATTTCCTCTGTCTAAACAACAGCCTTCTCTTCTTCCCCAGTGTGCTGGAGCCCCAAGGGGAAGCAGCTGGCGGTGGGAAAGCAGAACGGAACCGTGGTCCAGTACCTGCCTGTGAGTTCTCACCTGGGACTAGGGCTGGGAATATGGAGGTAGCCAAGTGCCAGTGGCTCACACCTGTAATCCTAGCTACTCAGGAGTCTGAGATCTGAGGATCATGGTTCAAACCTAACCTGGACAGGGAAATCCATGTCAAACTACTCAAAAAAGCTAGAAGTAGTGCTGTGTCTCAAGTGGTGGAGCACTCACCTTGAGCAAAAAAAAAAAAAGCTCAGGGACATCGCCTAGCCTCAGAGTTCAAGCCCCAGGACCGGCAAAAAAAAAAAAGAAAAGATAAAATTTGGAGGGGCATTAGCTTCTACAAAGGTTTTACTTCGTTTTTTTGGCAGTACTAGGGCTTGAACTTGAGGCCTTGCCCTTGTTAGGGGGAGTGTCAGCCATTTGAGCACGCCTCCAGCCCTTTTGATTGGAGTTAACATCCTAAGAGGGTCTTGTATTTTTTTGCTTGAGCAATCCTGCACTTTAGGATGCCAGGCATGTACCACCACACCCAGTTTATTGATTGAGACGGGAGGGAGTCTGGGTAACTTTTTGTCCCGCCTGTCCTCAAACTTAGATCCTCTAGAGCACCGGGATGCAAGCATGGAGACTTCAGTGCTCTGGTTTTCTTTCTAGTTTGGCTGTCACCCTAACTGTATATTGAGGCCCTTTTTCCGGTTTACTGGATCTGGAGCCACTTCATTCTCTTTGGTGGCTCTGCAGTAGTTCACGCGCAGGTACACCACAACCCATCTGATGATTATTGATGGTCCTCTACAGCACCGTTAAAACGTTGCCGCGATGGATCCTGTTGTATTGAATACCCCGGGATCTGCGTCTGATGTTTCTGCACGTGTTCTCTAGGATAAGGCCCTAGGAGTAGACAACATTCTTGTTTTGTTTAGTTATAACAGGGTCTGTTTGGCCTTGAACTTACTGTGTACTCCAGCAGTGATGGGATTACAGGCCTGTGCCACCAAACCTAGAACGCTCTTGTTTCAGATTTGACAGTTTGATTGGTTTGGAGATTGTTACATTTTTGTTGTTGTTGTTTTGCAATTCCTTTCAGACTTTACAAGAGAAAAAAATCATTCCTTGCCCTCCATTTTATGAGTCCGATCATCCTGTCAGAGGTATGTATGACTGCTTTCCTTACTAGCTGACCTGCCACGCAAGGCCGTGTTTAGTACAACCAGTCAGATGATGCGCTGTGCCCCGTGCGTGTGGAGAGCGCTGGTGCGAGCCTCCTGCACGACGCTGTTGCGTGACACTGCTGAGTGTCAGCTGGTTAAGTCAGCGTCCCGAGGAGCTCTGGAGACACCCGTGACCCCTGTAAATGACCTGACATGGATCCTGACTCTGTGAGATTTCTTTTATACCTTGCCCTGACTAGAATCCCACAGAAAACTGCAGCTTTGAATGCATGTGGGCCTCTTGATGGTTTGTATCTGCAGTTTAACTTGGTCACTGAGATCCGGACCCTTGTCAGGCCTGCAGCGTTTTCAGCGTCTACTCGCGGCATGCTCACTTTCAGAGCAAAGGGCAGCTATCCCCGTGTTAGGTTCCATGACTCCATCTGGTGGCTGTGACTTCGTTACTGATGAGGCTGTGGGGGTCGGGGTCTTTTCAGTTCTAGATGTGCTCTGGATCGGTACCTATGTCTTCACAATCGTGTACGCCGCGGCCGATGGCACCTTGGAAACGTGTCCAGATGTGGTGATGGCTCTACTTCCGGTAAGCACCTGACGGGACCGTCTTCGCGCCAAGCGGGCCCTCGGTGCAGATTCAGGTATAAGGTCCCAGGGCTGCACATGGGCCAGGGGATCAACTCATGGTGTCCGCTGAGAGCAGGTTCACAGGTTTCATTATCAGGTAAAAAGTATGTAAAACAAGCTGGCGCTGGAGAGGAAACCCAGAGCCTGTGCATACTCGGCAGGTGCTCCACTCTGAGCTACGTCCCCAGCCCCTAAACTGTGAAACTTAGTTAAAATGATGGAGGCCTAGCTCGGGTGGTAGAGAACTTGTCTTACATGTGTAAGGCCCTCAGTTCAGTCCCCAGCACCGCAGAATTACATCATTTATTTAACAAATGTCTAACAAATGTATACAGTATATTTGGCATTGCTTTAAAGCTGAGCACGCAGAGGTGACTGAGAAAAAAGGCTTTGCTTTTTTTTTTTTTGCCAGTCCTGGGGCTTGGACTCAGGGCCTGGGCACTGTCCCTGGGGCTTCTTTTTGCTCAAGGTTAGCCCTCTGCCACTCGAGCCACAGTGCCACTTCTGGCTTGTTCTGTTTTCCTGGTACTGAGGAATTGAGCCCAGAGCTTCATGCATGATAGGCAGGCGCTCTCCCCGTAAGCCACGTTCCCAGCCCACGGCTTTGCTTTTGAGGCTGCCCCAGGCTGATGAAGGTTGGCGTCGGTGAAGTCCACGGGGCGTGAGGAGCAGTGGGCCGGGAGCGGCACGGTGCACTCTCGGATGTGGTCACTGCAGCCGCCCGAGGCGTCCCTTGAGCAGAGAACCAGATGGCGTGAAGGACTGAGTCATTTTGAAGATAGAGGAAGAACAACAAGATGCAAAAAAAACATGACTGAATTGCAATGGCATCTGAAAAACAACTGGTGCATGAGTAGTAGAAAAACATTTGAAAACACAGGAAAGAGACTCTAAAAAGCCATTTTAAAAAATCCTATGACGTCTACCATTTTGAAGTTACTTGATGTTTTGTAACAGAATTCATCATTACATTTACTGGTTACTATGCTTTGTCACCTAGTTTTAAATAGTAACAAATTAGAATCTCTTTTTTAAATTTTTGCCAGTACTAGGGCTTGAATTTGTCAAGGTCTGGACATTAATCTCTTAGTTTTTTCACTCAAGGCTCACACTTTACCATTTAGCCACGGGGGAGGGGTGTGTGTGTGTGTGTGTGTGTGTGTGTGTGTGAGTGTCAGTGTCAGTCCTGGGGTTTGAACTCAAGGCCTGAGCACTGTTCCTCAACCTTTTTTTTTTTTCTTTACTTGAGCCACAGGTCCATTTCTGGCTTTTTGGTGGTTAATTGGAAATAGTCTCAAGGACTTTTTTGCTTGAGCTAACTTTGAACAACGATCCTCTGATTTCAGCCCTCTGTGTTGCTAGAATTACAGGTGTGAGCCATCAATGCCTGGCTACAAATTTTTAGTAAGATTTTTGTAAACATTGCCACAGTCCCTTGTTTTAAGCAAGTTGTACCTGTTTGTGCCACCAGTGTGACTGTCCAACGTGATGTTAGTATATAGCGGTGTCATTTTTCAGTCTTGGTTAGTCAGATGGAATGTCTTATTTTAGTAACTATTGGGTTCCTGATAAGGTTGAATTTAAAATCGTAATCTTGGGCTGGGAATATGGCCTAGTGGTAAAGTCCTAGCCTTATATACATGAAACCCTGGGTTCAATTCCCCAAGCACCACATAATATAGAAAAAGCCAGAAGTGGCGCTGTGGCTCAAGTAGTAGAGTGCTAGCCTTGAGCAAAAAGAAGCCAGGGGGGCTGGGAATATGGCCTAGCGGCAAGAGTGCTTGCCTCGTATACATGAAGCCCTAGGTTCAATTCCTCAGCACCACGTATATAGAAAAAGCCGGAAGTGGCACTGTGGCTCAAGTGGCAGAGTGCTAGCCTTGAGCAGAAAGAAGTCAGGGACAGTGCTCAGGCCCTGAGTTCAAGCCCCAGGACTGGCAAAAAAACAAAACCAAACAAACAAGCAAAAAGAAGCCCGGGACAGCGCTCAGACTCTGAGTTCAAGCCCCAGGACTGGAAACAAAACACAAAAATAACGTAAAATAAAATAAAATCTTAGGGGTCTTATTGAATACTGATGTTCGTGTATATAAGCTGTCTATGAGATTTCCTTCATTTTTCATTGAGCACCGATTCTGAAGGTTCAGTAGGCCCGTTTTACAAATGGAAAAGCCATAGCAGAGAGGTTCTGTGATCTGTGCTCCTGGTGCCGAAGCCAGAAAATGACAGAGCAGAGTCTGCGTGCAGCGTGCTGCTCTGCGCTGCCATTGAGCCCGGTCTGTGCCTTTGTACGTAGATTTCCACATGACATAAGTACGTTTGCTCAGTTCTTAATAAGACTTTCTCCTAACACTCCATCTTGCCTTTTGAGATGAACTACCCGTGATGCAAGAAACATCACCCCTGAGCTGTTTTTCCTCACTGTGTTGTCTATAGAAAAAGGAAGAGAAGCACCCAGAGATATTCGTCAACTTCATGGAGCCCTGCTACGGCAGCTGCACGGAGCGACAGCACCATTACTACCTCCACTTCGTCGAGGAGTGGTGAGTGCCGGCCGCCGCAGCCCTCTGCTTGCGCCTGCGCACTGGGCCTCACCAGGAGCGCTCGGCCCCAGTGCCTGGACATTGTCAGCTGACACTCAGCCGCACCTCCTGATGGCTGCTTCTGCTTCCCCAATCTTTGTTTGTTTGTTTTGTTTTTGTTGCCAGTCCTGGGCCGTGGACTCAGGGCCTGAGCACTGTCCCTGGCTTCCTTTTGCTCAAGGCTAGCACTGTGCCACTTGAGCCACAGCGCCACTTCCGGCTTTTTTTGTATAAATGTGGTGCTGAGGAATGGAACCCAGGGCTTCATGTGTACGAGGCGAGCGCTCTTTCCACTAGGCCATATCCCCAGCCCCTGTCTCCCCAATCTTTTTTATTTTTTTTTTTATTTTAAACTTGTTTATCAATTGAACACAAATTTTTTGACAAGGTGTTGGGCAAAAAGGGTACAGTTACATAGTAGGGCAGTGTATACATTTCTTGTGATATCTTACGTCCTGTTTTTCTACATTTCTTGTGATATCTTACGTCCTGTTTTTCTATCTCTTCTCTAGGTCAGGTAGACATATACAATATACAATGTATCGCGAACATATACAGTAGCCACGTGGCCACGCCCAAGAAAGTTCGCCTAGGGCTTTAAATGTAATGTCGATATTAGACAATATGTCGACAGTAGTCTTATATGAACGTACATACCTAGCTTTTGAGCTATTGTATTCCCCTGAGAGGTCAATTTTTGACCTTTATATGTTGAGTAGTTGTTTGGTTTTAGTTACATACTGTTGGGTCGCTGCCCCACATGGTTTTAGTTACATACTGTTGGGTCGCTGCCCCAATCCTGTGGGGAATACTACAAGCAGTTTTTGGTTTCCCAGACTTGGTCTCTACTGTCTCTCCGTCTCCCTTTATTAACAGTCATATATCAGGGAGATCATGCCCCTTTGTTTTCTGTGTTCTAGGCTTGTTTCCCCAATCTTGACTCCTGTAATCCTAATGACTCAGGAGGCTAAGATCTGAGGGTCTCAGTTCAAAGCCAACTCAGGCAGGGAAATCTTGAGTCTCTGATCTTCAATTAACCACCAAAAAAGCTGGAAGTGGAGCTGTGACTCAAACGGTAGAGAAAGCTAGCCTTGAGCGAAAAAGCCAAGGGACAGTGCCGACGTCCTGATTTCAAATTCCAGTATTGACACACACAAAATAGCCGCTTTTATCAGTATCTCTAGTGATGACTCTGAAAAGTACTTACGTTTAAAGGACATGGTAGAGGTTTCTAGAATAGGGCAAGCTCCCTCCCCTAGCTAGGCTTCTCTGCCTTGGGTGTTCTATTTGTTGTGAACCTGACTTGATTCTGCATCTCCCTTCACTCAGACGGGCAGTTGGTGGATTCCTCAGGCCTTTACCCTAGGAAATAGAAGGTCCAGGTACATATCTAGAACCTTCTTTCTTGAGTCGGCTAGGAAGCCTGGTCCTGTCAGGGACTGCTGCAGACCTGGGCACCTCAGAGCCGTGGGCGGGGCTTGACTGTAATCGTCTTCTTGTTGTATTCCCAAGGGACTTAGTGCTGGCGGCATCTGCGGCTTCCACGGAAGTTAGTGTCCTTGCTCGACAGAGTGACCAGGTAAACCTCCCCTCCCGCCCGCCCCCCACCCTCCCCTTGTCACTTTTCTGTGGCTGGATGCTTTCCTGAAAACAATTTATAGGGATTGACTGTGTGGCTGAGGCTGAGCCAAGGCCTCATCCTTATTCATGGGTTTGTGGGTGAGAGCAGAGCCCGGCAACACAGCGTCTTAGACCAGGTGGTGTGGCTGGTGCAGGGGGGAGACGTGGCTGTCCGTGGACATCCTCCAGTGGCTTTTAAAAAGCCCTCCGACTGGGCACTAGGCGCTCACTCCTTCACCCTAGCCACTTAGGAGCCCGAGATCTGAGGATCGGGATTCAAAGCTGCCCAGCAGGAGCGTCCATGAGACTCCCCATCTCCTGTCAGCCACCAGAAAAGCTGCAAGTGGAGCTGTGGCTCAAGGGGTAGAGAACCAACCTTGAGGAGGAAGATGCTCAGGGACAGCGAGTGCCCAAACCCTGAGTTCAAGCCCCAGGACCAGCAAACACACAGAAAAGCCCTCTGTTCTCTTCAGACCCATCTGCGACCTCCAACCAGGTGCATTTGGATGCTCGGGCTTTTTATCATCTGTGTGCAATGAAGCATCCTCAGCTATGGAGGAGAAGCCCATGGAAATCCTACCCGATCATAACTGGTCAGAAAGCAGATGTTCTTTAGCTTGTGATTTGTACCCAGTAAAGCTTGCGAAGTTGAAGACACACTTAACACACTGGAACAGTGAAACGGTAGCTAGCAAGTCTAGGAGAACCGCAGTGCCCTTGCGATCACGCAGCCGGCGGGGCTGCGCGGGGCTGCGGCTCACGAGTACCAGTGGATCCAAGTAATTCGGAGCCTGGTTTTTACTGACTGCTCATCACTTTCTCACGGTGGCAATGATAAAAACGAGAGACGTTCCTTTTCTCCTCTCCTGTTTGAGTGGTGCTGGAAGGCTTCAGTGCACGGCTCCAGCCAAACCTATTCCTTGGTTTGTTTTCCAGATCAATTGGGAATCTTGGCTCCTGGAGGATTCCAGTCGAGCTGAACTGCCCGTGACAGACAAGAGCGACGACTCCTTGCCCATGGGGGTGGCCCTTGATTATACCAACCAGGTGGAAATTGCCCTCAGTAAGTGGCCTGGCGCCTGGGGCAGCAAGGCTTTCTCGCGGTAGTCAGTGCTCCTGAAGGCCCTGCTGCGTGTGCGCTTTTAGCCGTGGCAGCTCCTCTCCCCTGCAGCACGGTCCAGTGTGCACTGTTAGCTGCTTACAGCCAGACACGCTGCTGTTTGTGTACACCTGCATGCGTACATGTCTGCATACTTTAGAATATGGCCGGATAGCTAACATTCCGTATCGTAGCTTGGTTTCTCTGCCCATTCCCGTTCCCCTGGGGTCGCTCTGGGGAGTGTTGCCCCAAGGTGGTTCTGCACATCAGTACTCGGTCAAGGCAAGATAGAGAAGGTGGTTCCCCAGGCCGCGGCCTCCCCGTGGGGTTGACTGTGCTCTGAAGCCTGGCAGCATTGAGCTGCCCTGGCCCTGGCCAGGCCAGCCTGTTTGTTCTGGTCCACTTGTGCTCATTTGCTCTGATTCTCTTTACACTCCTAGTTGACAAAGCACAAGATTAGGATTGAAGTGGATGAACGGGAAGTACTGGGGTCTTTCCCTGTCCTCCTGTGTTTTTGATTTTCCAGAGTCTAGGCATTTGTTTTTGTAGTCAACCCCCGCGTGTCTGGAGACCCCTGTGTTGCTTAGGGAATTGCCAGCCCTGGCTCCTGAGCAGAGGGGAGGCCTGCCGGAGTGTCCACAGGCCCAGCAGGGTGGTGGGGATTTGATAGTGACAGACTCCCGGAGGCAAGGCCGTTCAGATCTGCATCAGCCCACAGACTCCTGTTAACAGGAGCCCTTCGGGACAGCCTGTGCAGGACAGCCTTTCCCTGCAAGGCCAGGCCCCAAAATCAACTTGCTGTCCTAATCTTCCTTGTTTTCCTTTGTAACAGATGATGAAAAGACTCTTCCTCCTGCTCCAGTTCTCATGTTACTTTCAACAGACGGTGTCCTCTGTCCATTCTATATGATCAATCAAAATCCTGGGGTTAGGTCCCTAATCAGGACCCCGGAACGGCTCTCCTTAGAAGGAGAGCGACAGCCCAAGTCCTCAGGTACGTGCCTTTGCCTGCCCAGGCTGGAGGGCATGCCCTGGGTGGCCTAGGCCGACCGAGTAAGGTGCAGAGGGGCACGGGGGTCCCTCCACCTGCCTGGCCGCCTTCTCCCACAGGCATATACGTCCCAGCCTTCTATCCACCTCCAGGGCCATTCTCCACCTGTTACTTTAGAGAAAGCCCACAGCTGGTGCTCTACCACCTGAGCCACACCTCCACTTGTGGCTGGTTGCCAGTGAGTTGGAGATAGATTTGTCTGCCCAAATTGGCTTCGAACCTCAATCCTCTGATCTCCGTCTCCAGAGTAGCCAGGAACTGTTGGCCCCCGGGTGGAATTGCTTTCCATTCACGCGTGGAGGTGGGGATCTGAATGAGCGGTTTTTCCTGACTGCCTCTGTCGCGGCGTACATCGCCTTTTCCCCAGTTTGCAACGCCATGCCAACCTGCAGTGTTGTTGTGCTCCTCAGATGGGAGTTGATGAGCTGCCTTTCTCCACTCCCTTACCCTGCAGTCTCCCACGTCCTACCCCATAGGAAATGCAGCATCAACTCGGTTCCTTCCCTGTCTTTATTCTTCATGGACCATTTCTTCCACCGCAAACCCGTTGTTGCTTCCTGTCTGCCACGGGGCCGCCCGGGTGCGCTGTTAACCTTCCCTTCCTCTTCCCCCTTGGTTCTGTTGCAGGAAGTACTCCCACCACCCCAACCTCCTGTCAGGCCCCACAGAAACTTGATGCGTCGGCAGCGGGGGCCCCCTCCTCCCTCGCACCTGTGACCCCCGCCGCTCCCATCGCCACGTTCCCTTTGTCCTCCGCTGGGGGACCCCCAGCCATCTTCTCATTTGGCTCTTCATCCTTGAAGTCACCGGCCTCTGTCATTGGGGAGCCCCCTCCCCACCTCGGTGGCTCTGACAATTCCAAAGCAGCCCCAGGGCCCGGCGCCCCCGCCTTCTCCTTCGCCCCTCCTTCCAAGGCCCCCCTCGCCCTCGCCCCTGCAGCGTCACCCATGGCTCCGTCCGCCACCTCCTTCTCCTTCGGCTCGTCGGGCTTTAAGCCCGCCCTGGAAAGCACACCAGTGTCAAGTGCGCCTGCTCCCAACGCGGGAATGAAGCCCTCCTTCCCGCCCGCAGCCTCTGCCGTCAAGGTCAACCTGACTGACAAGTAAGTCATGTGGAAGCTTTGCTCTTCTCTGGGAAGGGCAGTTGCTGGAAGTAGTCACCCACTATGGGGGAGGGGGGGTGCATATTTGTGTGTGACTGAGTAGATGACTTTGTTTCCCTGAAGCAATACTTGCGAGTGGTTAACACTTGACCAGGGTAAAGGTTTGCATTGTCTGCATAGAACCCTGAAGGGGCTCTTAGATAGCATTTTGTAGTTTTGACCACTAGAGATTTACTTTTTTTGTTTTTTTGGTGGTAAGGCTTGAACTCTGGGCCTGGGCGCTGTCCCTGAGCTCTTCAGCTCAAGGCTAGCGCTCCACCACTTTGAACCACAGCGCCACTTGCCGTTTTCTGGTGCTTTATTTGAAGATAAGAGTCTCAGGATCTTCCTGTCTCAGCCTCCTGGGTAGCTAGGGTTACAGGTGTGAGCCTCCAGTGCCTGGCCAAGATGTACATTTAAAACCCTGTTTTGCTCTCTCAAGTATGGAGGTAGGAGGCGGTCCTTTTTATTTAGATACAGTTGTTGTTATTAAGGCGGTAAGCAGTCTGCCGTCTGCATCCTGGAAAGGAAGTGAGTCTCCTAGTCCCCTCGTGTTCACCTTCACTCAGCTTTTGTGATGGGGCAGCCGTACGTCCAGTTTGTCCTCACTGGCTTCTCATTGCTTTTCCAGCAACCTCTTGAGCATGGTGTCTGATTTCCTCTGGGTCTAGTTCTGGGCAGCTCGCTCATATCTTATTTATTTACCTTTTTATCTACTTGCTCTCGTCTTCTGACTGACTGAGCTTCTTGAGGGAGAAACTTGCGTGTGTCTTACAGACCTTCCCGCTGGCTGCTCACTGTCCGTCCATCTGTACCGCTCACTTTCTTTTTTTTTTAAACAGCAAAGAGGCGTTTATTGTGAGCTAGCTTGGACCTCCATTGATGATAATCAGAGGTCCCAAATCACAATCTAACAGTCTTTTTATACCATGAAACAATTCTTTTTTTTTTTTTTTTTTTTTTGCCAGTCCTGGGGCTTGGACTCAGGGCCTGAGCACTGTCCCTGGCTTCTTTTTGCTCAAGGCTAGCACTCTGCCACTTGAGCCACAGCGCCACTTCTGGCTATTTTCTGTATACGTGGTGCTGGGGAATTGAACCCAGGGCCTCATGTATAGGAGGCAAGAACTCTTGCTACTAGGCCATATCCCCAGCCCCCTCCCCCCCCCGCTCACTTTCTGTGCGGTCTTTGTCCGCTTTGTTTTTGGTGTTACTGTGGCTTGAACGCCCCAGCACATTTGCCATTGTTGTTGATATTGAGTCAACTCACAGCCACTACCGAGTGTTTCATTTTGTGGGCTACACCCTAAGCGATGTGGCCAGTCAATAATGCTGGCTGCTTCGTAGTTTGGAGAGCTGCCTTGTTTTGTTTGTGCGAGGGAAGTTTGAACTTGGGGTCCCACGCCTGCTGGGCTGGCCCTGTACCATTTGAGTCCTGTTGCTAGCTCCGTGTGTTGCTGGTTATTTTGGAGATGCACTGTAGCAAACTTATTCTGCCCGTGGTTGCCTTGACCCTGTAGGTGTCAGGTTCCTGAGCAGCCAGGAGTGCAAAGTTTACCCCGCGCAGGGCTCCTACTTACTCGGGCCTGTTCTCAGCAGGTAGAATTGACTGGGTGTTCTCCTTAGACTGGAGCATCCTAGACATGGTGACCTGTTTGACTTGTCACTCCCCAGAGGAGGGAGTCACCCCAGAATTAGTTCTCATGATCCCCTCCCACCCTCCCCCTCAGCTTGATGCGCCAGGCGGTCATTGCTTCAGCATGGTCAACTCAGTTTGGCTTTCACGGCCAGTCCCTCCTTGGAGCTCTAGTGGAAAGGGCCTCGCAGATGACGAACGTGTCACCTCGGGTGTGTGAATAGTCACGCGAGCGTTTATATTCAGGACCCGTGTGGAAGAATTTTCTAGTAGGCTGCTGTGACACAGTGCACTGCGGTTTTCAGGTTCACCGCCGTGGCCTCCGCGGCTCCCACTCACGGCTCCTCCAGCGCACCCTCCATGCTGCCGTTCTCCGCCGCCGCCAAGCCGGCGGCGTGCGGGCCGCTCAGCCACCCCACGCCTCTCCCCGCGTCGTCCGGCTCCTTGCCCGTGAAGTCCTCAGTCTCCCCGTCGCCGGCAGGTATGACTCGGAGCCTCAGGCTTTACAGCTCAGTCCTCCCTCCCTACACTGACAACTTGCAGCGTGCTAAGAATTCTTGCTAACAAAAGCCACGCACAGTCACGCACAGTCACGCACGCCTGTAATCCAAACTACTCCAGAGGCCCCGTTGGGGAGGATTGCTACTGAAGGCCAGCCTAGGCATAACGTTCAGGAGACCTCCTCTCAACCAGTAAAAAGCAGGGTGTGGAGGCACGCGCCCGTCAGCTCAGCCCTGTGGGAGTGTACATAGGATTACGGTAAAGGCTGGCTCGGGGGAAAAACTCAGCACCCCATGTGAAAAATAAGGAAGGTAGAAAGGGCTGGAAATATGGCTCAAGTAGCTCCCGGCCCCGAGTTCCCACCCAGGTCCTTTGGGCAAGACCGTGTTTTCTCACGAGACGTCCAGTGTCTCACGCAGGTGCGCTGTGCTTGATTGGGAGAGGCGGTGCCTTCGGTCCGCCTGGCCTCTCTGCTCTCTGCCATGTCTCATGGAGATTCGGAGGAGCGTCTTGTGGCCGGCATGAACGCGCCTTGTTGCGCAGCTGGACCCGGGGAAAGGGAGCGCAGAGCAGCTCTTCCGTGCGCATGCGCACCGAGGCAGCACAGCGCAGAAGGCGCTCCTGCTGCTCGTGACCACGTGGGCATTTTCACCAAGAGCACTCGTGGGGATCATTGTAGACAAGGGAAATGGAAGCCTGGGGGAAAACTCCACAGGCAGTACACCTAGCCTGGGGGCTGGGAAGGTGGCCTAGTGGAAGAGCGCTTGCCGAGCACGCAGGAAGCCCTGGGTTCCATTCCTCAGCACCACACACACAGAAAAAGCCAGAAGTGGCGCTGTGGCTTAAATCGTAGAGCGCTAGCTTGAGCAGAAAGGAGCCAGGGGCAGTGCTCAGGCCCTGAGTCCAAACCCCAGGACTGGCAAAAAAAAAATTACCTAGCCTATCCTTTTCTCTTCCTGTCAGACCTCCAGAGAGACTTCAAAAATTGTGTAGTGAATGCGCGCTAGCACCTGCTAGCATTTTGCAAGTTCATTTGTCTTTCTTGGTTTTTTTTTGGCCAGTCCTGGGCCTTGGACTCAGGGCCTGAGCACTGTCCCTGGCTTCTTCCCGCTCAAGGCTAGCACTCCGCCACTTGAGCCACAGCGCCGCTTCTGGCCGTTTTCTGTATATGTGGTGCTGGGGAATCGAACCTAGGGCCTCGTGTATCCGAGGCAGGCACTCTTGCCACTAGGCTATATCCCCAGCCCTGTCTTTCTTGTTTTTAATCTCAGTATTGTTTTCCTGAAACAACTGAGAGTTAGTTGTGGACATCATGAAACAGTTCACTCCTAAAATTTACTGTGTATCTCCTAAAAACAAGGACATACCACAGACTACTAGGTGCAAGATGCTTAACAATAACCCGCCAACCGCCTTCCTCCGTGGCCCCAGCAGTTTTCTCCTCCAGCCCAGGAGTCAGCCAGTGATCACACACTGCCTTCTGCTTTGTCTCCTTACTCTCCGGAACTTCAAATAGCTCTTCAGGGGCTTTTGTTTATTGTGAAAAGGTCAGGCCAGGGGCTGGGAATGTGGCTTAGTGGCAGAGTGCTTGCCTAGCATGCCTGAAGCCCTGGGTTCGATTCCTCAGCACCATGTACACAGAAAAAGCCAGAAGCAGCACTGTGGCTTGAGCAAAAAGCTCAGGGACAGTGCCCAGGTCCTGAGTTCAAGCCCCAGGACTGGCAGAAAAAAAGTCAGGCATTATTTTGGGGATTGAACCTCAAAATTGGAGAGTTTGAGCAGTTGCTCCAGCCCCTGTGCCTCATTGTGTTCTGACAGAGGTAACAGCAGGTTGTTCACATGGGTAAGCGGGGACTCCATTTAGAATGGCTCATCTTCACCACAGCAGGAGTGTCTAGATGACTTACGTGCATCACCACTTGGAGTTTAAATGTCAGGGATTATTCCCCCCCCCCCCTTTTTTTTGCCAGTCCTGGGACTTGAACTCAGAGCCTGGGCATTGTTCCTGAGCTTCTCCTGTTCTACTGCTTGAACCATTTCTGGATTTTTCTGAGTAGTCTATTGGCAGATGAGAATCTTATGGGCTTTCCTGTTCAGGCTGGCTTCGAACTGCAATCCCCATCAGCCTCCTGAGTAGCTAAGATTACAGACGTGTGTGGTGTTTTGAGGGATGGTCTTGCTGTATGCCCCAGTCTCGCCTGAGCTCACTGTGTAGCCTGGCTGGCCTAAAGTCCTCCTTTCTCCTCCTTTTGCTTCTCGAGTGCTGTGACTACAGGCACGTAGCACCACGCCTAATCGGCGCTCTTCAGTAGAGACTGTGACAGTGGAATGGGAACTGTACGTCACTTAGGTTCTTAGGTTTGCGAAGGGAGTTTGTGACGGGAGAAATTATGGGAATAGATCCTGTTTGTTGTAACTGACTTCTTCTACCGGCAGGGCGATCTGCTCAAAGCAGTCCAAGTCCAGCCTCCTCAATGGTACAGAAATCTCCCAGGATAACCCCTCCAGTGGCCAAGTCAGGCTCTCCTCAGGTATGCTCCATGCTGGAAAATGCTCACGGCTCTTGATTGACTTCAAGCATCTGTGTTAATGAAGTGTTAGAATGCAGACTTTGGAACTGGTGGTTAGGAGTGTGTGGCAGGAAATGCCAGTGTATGTGACTTGACTATTTGTAATGTATGCGTAGAACCCAGTCATCTGTTTGTTTTTTTCATTGACATAAGATTTCCGTAGAAAGTGTGCGTGTAGTATGTATGCACCTCAGTGGCTTATCACCAACTGAACACAGCTTGCAACCACCCCTGAGACGGAGGAACAGAATGATCATCACCCACAATTCCTCCTCTACCTTCTCCACAGTCACCCACCGTCCTGATATCGGGCATCCTGTCTTCGTTTAGCCTGTTCGCACCTTCCCTCAAATGGAATCATGTAACATGTTTTTGTGTTCATGTTTTTTTTGTTGCCAGTCCTGGGCTTAAACTCAGGTCCTGGGCGCTGTCCCTGAGCTTTTTGTGCTCAAGGCTAGTAGTGCTCTTCCACTTGAGCCACAGTTCTTCCGGCTGTTTTGGTAGTTATTTGGAGATAAGTCTTATAGTTTTTTCTGCCTGGGCTGGCTTCAAACCTCAGCGCTCAGCCTTCTGAGTAGCTAGGATTACAGGCGTGAGCCACCAGCGCCCATCCAGCATGTTTTCGTAATGGCTGGCTGCTTTGTTTTGTGTGATGTGTCAGTACACTGTCCGGAGTTCCTGTCACCTGTCTCCACTGTGTGGAATATTCCTGTGCCCAGCAGACCTGCTAAACGCAGCCTGAGAGACAAATGGAGGGCTGTTATGAGAACAGCACTCCTGGCCATAGGCACTGGTGTGACGGCCTCTAGAAGCCATGACTCGTGGTACAGGATCAGTTTGTAAACCCTTGCCTTCCATTTCAGGTGAAGTCACTTCAGCCTCCTGTCACAGAAAAGCAAGGGCAGCAGTGGAAAGAGTCAGATCCTGTGATGGCTGGAATCGGAGAGGAGGTAAGTCGGTTTCTGAGGCTCTCCGGACTGGCCCCGAGTGCCGCCATGGGGGGTGGGGGGGGGTCATCGATTCCCACGCTGGGACCTGGCTTGTCGCCAGAGTTGTGCGCTTAGAGTCACTTCCTTCCTGGCTGCTGCAGATCACCCACTTCCAGAAGGAGCTGGAGGAGCTGAAGGCGCGGACCTCCAAGGCCTGCTTCCAGGTGGGCACTGCGGAGGAGATGAAGCTGCTGCGGACGGAGTCGGGGGACCTGCACACCTTCCTGCTGGAGATCAAGGAGACCACGGAGGTGCGTCTCTGTGGGTCTTAAAACCATGCTCCTAGTATTCCAAGGGTGCTGGTCTTCCTGCTGCCTGTGTGCTGGGTAGTTTGCCCACGAGTGCCTGCATTCAGTTGTCCCTTCAGGGTTAATGACAAGTCAGGCACTTAGGGGAGTCAGCCTACTGCTCTGTTTCAGTTTCCTCGTCTGTGAAACGCAGTCGTGATCTCCACTCCTTTGATATATTTAGGAATCCCTATGAATGTAGCATTTTCCATTTAATATAACTTTTGTTTTGAGGATTTTTTTTTTTACTGTACTGGGATTTGAACTCATAACCTCATGCTTTCAGCTGGCTTATTTGCTCACAAGCTGGTAGGCTACCACTTCAGCCAGGCCTCTAGATCTTTTTTCTGGTTGATTGAGGGTGGAGTCTCATAGACTTTTCTCTCCAGGCTAGCTTTGAACCATGATCTTCCAGATCTCAGCCTCTCAATCTACTAGGATTACAGGCTTGAGTCATTGACATTGATCCTTTATGTTTATTTAAAGTTTTCTGTTTCACACTGTTAGAGTTTTTTAAAATAAATAAAAGCGCACATGTAGTATAAAAATATCAAGTGTTTTAATTTTAATTTTCATTATTTTTTTGTCAGTCATGGGGCTTGAACTCTGGGCCTGGGCACTATCCCTGAGCCCTTCAGCTCAAGGCTAGCACTCTACCACTTGAGCCACAGCACCACTTTCAGCTTTCTGGTGGTTCATTGGAGATAGATTCATGGATTTCCTGCCTGGGCTGGCTTTGAACCATGATCCCCAGATCTCAGTCTCCTGAGTAGCAAGGAATACACCAGTGCC
Organism: Perognathus longimembris pacificus; assembly: GCF_023159225.1. Lineage (NCBI taxonomy): Eukaryota > Metazoa > Chordata > Mammalia > Rodentia > Heteromyidae > Perognathus > Perognathus longimembris. Next base: position 158,279,028 of record NC_063161.1, read on the forward strand.
CAGCCAAGTATTTATTGTTAATGGCAGCATTTACTGCTACTGCGCTTTCTACTTAGCACTTAACCAGGCTTTCTTCACCTGGATTATCCTCACATTTTTCTCATGTAGAATATACTTCCTCCTCATTTTTCATGTCATAAGAGTGAGGTTTAAAAAGATTAAAACATTTTTTGAAAATCCCCACTTAGCAGTTATATGCCAGGATCTCATTTTGGATTGTTTCCAAGTTCTGGACTTAAATAATAATACTTGGGAAAAGAATGGTCTCAGGTGTTAGCCATAGTTGTATTCAAGGAGAGGGATTATGGGTGTTTTGAGGACTGTTCTTACTTCCAAGTGTCCAAAATCGGGCTGGGGATGTGGCCTAGTGGCAAGAGTGCTTGCCTTGTATACATGAGGCCCTAGGTTCGATTCCCCAGCACCACATAGACAGAAAATGGCCAGAAGTGGCGCTGTGGCTCAAGTAGCAGAGTGCTAGCCTTGAGCAAGAAGAAGCCAGGGACAGTGCTCAGGCCCTGAGTCCAAGCCCCAGGACTGGCCAAAAAAAAAAAAAAACAACCAAGTGTCCAAAATCACATTTGTGATTTTTTTTTTCTAATCACAAAGAATCCATTTTTTAAAAAAAGAGCCTGAGCACCTTCCTTTCCAAGGAATGACTTTTCTGTCTTTTTGAAACATGATTTACATGTATTTGGAGGTTTCATCGGGCTCAATATTCTAGAAACTCCTCCTTCCTTAATCCACAGGGAGAGGCTTTATTGTTTGGAATGTCAGCTTGTGCCCACACATCTGGTTCCTTTTCTAGTCTCTCCATGGAGACATAAGTACGCTGAAGACAACTTTGCTGGAGGGGCTTGCGGGTGTGGAAGAAGCCAGAGAACAGAATGGAAGAAATCACGACTCTGGGTATCTCCACCTCCTCTATAAAAGGCCACTGGATCCCAAGAGCGAGGCTCAGCTCCAGGTAGGATAAGCAACGCACGCACCCTCCGCTGGCCTTTGGTTTGTTTGGCCTCTTGCTTGTCAGTCACGTGCTGCGTGCCACTTGAGCCACACCCCCAGCCCTTTCCCTGTCTTTGGTGAGGTGTGGAGTGGGTGGTAGCCCTTCAGAGAGCTGTTGGTTTTCTACCAATAATATTGTCACACTTTTTTTTTTTTTTTTTTTTTTTTTGGCCAGTCCTGGGCCTTGGACTCAGGGCCTGAGCACTGTCCCTGGCTTCTTCTCGCTCAAGGCTAGCACTCTGCCACTTGAGCCACAGCGCCGCTTCTGGCCGTTTTCTGTATATGTGGTACTGGGGAATCGAACCTAGGGCCTCGTGTATCCGAGGGAGGCACTCTTGCCACTAGGCTATATCCCCAGCCCTATTGTCACACTTTTCATAAAAGTCCTTCTCTGTGGCAAAGAAGATGGCACGCTTTTCAACTTAATGTTCTTTTGGGGTTTTTTGCTGGTCCTGAATATTGAAGTGGACGCTGTCCCCTAGCTTTTTTGCTCAAGGCTAGCACTCTGCCACCTGAGCCGCAGCTCCACTTCCAGTGGTGTTTAATTTGAGATGGGAGTGCCATGGCTTCCCTGCCCCATGCTGGCTTCGAGCCAGGATCCTCAGAGTAAGGGTTACAGGCATGAGGCACCAGGGCTTGGCAGTGTAACGCTTTCTTAAAAAAAAAATTATGAAGGTAAGGTCATAAAAATGTTTTACTTAAAACCCTAGATTGGTCAACCTTTAGCTTCACAGAGCATGCTCTCTGCTGAAACGTGTTTATGAATGAAACCATGGATAGCAGAGTAGCAACTCTTTAGTGAGTGCCAGGTGGTCTGCTAGGTGTTTCCACACCTTATTTCCAGTCCCCAGAACCAGCCGCTCTGAACGCAAGGGCTGTTAATTCGATCAATCATCCGGATGAAGAGCTGAGAGTTCTCTAGGCTGCGGTCCCGGCGGCCATGCAGAGTGGAGCCAGGATTAGAGCCCCGCGCTCCGACTCTCCCGATCGTTTTTATTCTCCATGTCTTCTCGAGCTGAGTGCATTTGGTTTCCCACCTTCTGGATGACTCTCTCTAGCCTTAGTGTGAGGGTCACCCTCCCCTGCCTCACCCTTGGCTGGAATTCTGGAGAAGGGTGCGCGGCGGCACAGGTACAGTCTGGGCTTGGGGAGCCGCCCGCTTCAGAGACCCCGGGGCCCCAGCCCGCCCGCCTGCCTGCCGGGGTTTCCATGCACTGTGGGAGAGCACCCCGCTCGGGAAGCTGCTCCAGGGAAGCGGCTCCGCCCTGCCCCGCTCTGCTCCCCTGGGCCGCACTCAGCTTGAAGTCCGCTTTCTGTCTTCCATTTTAGTTATAATAAGGTTGGTTTTTACCTTCTGGTTCTTGTGTATTTTTTTTGCTGGGCCTTGGGCTTGAACTCGGGGCCCGGGTGCTGTCCCTGAGCTGCTTTTGCTAAAGACTGGCGCTGTGGCACTGAGCCACACCTCCATTTCCAGCTTTTTGGTAGTAATTGGAGCTAAGAGCCCTCAGAGATTTTCCTACTTGGGCTGGCTTTGAACCGTGATCCTCAGATTTCAACCTCCTGAGTAGCTAAGGATTACAGGCATGAGTGACCAGTGACCAGCTTATAAAGAGGTTTTAATGACTGTATTGATACCTGTTATATTTTCCTTATCTATACTAGTTCTCACTATAGATATGCTGCCAAATTATTTTGACTGTTTTGGTACATTTCCCCTCAAACTACTAGGAAGATGTGTCATTTAACCTCCTATCTGCTTGCAGGAAATTCGGCGCCTTCATCAGTACGTGAAATTTGCGGTCCAGGATGTGAATGATGTTCTAGACCTGGAGTGGGATCGGCATCTGGAGCAAAAGAGAAAACAAAAGTGAGCGTGGTTTCTCGCCTCCCACGCGGCGTGGGCAAGGCTGTTGTGTTGGGAGCCGCTCGAGAGACCCCGCAGCCCGCCCTCTGCCCCAGCCCTCCCGCCCCACGCCTGCGCAGAGGGCTCCGCAGTGCCACTTCCCATGGTGTGAACACCCACCCAAAACTATGATTACATCACTCACTGTTAGACACAGTATGTAAAATACCCTAAGATGTGGAGACACAAACACGGAACACGGAAGAGACTGGAAGTATCAATATATATCCATTTCTTTTCTTTTTTTTTTGGCCAGTCCTAGGCCGTGAACTCAGGGCCTGATCACCGTCCCTGGCTTCTTTTTGCTCAAGGCTAACACTCTGCCACTTGAGCCACAGCGCCACTTCTGGCCATTTTCTATATATGTGGTACTGAGGAATCGAACCCAGGGCCTCATGTATACGAGGCAAGCAATCTTGCCACTAGGCCATATTCCCAGCCCCGATATATATCCATTTCTTGATACATTCAGTTCCCCTATGTGTCGTATATTCCAAATTGTCTTTTTCTTTCTTTTCTGCCTCATGCTAGGCAGGGGCTCTATTACTTGAGCCACATCCTCCTCTTTTTTTCAACCTTTTGTTTGTTTATTGTTGTTTTGTGTAGGTTCTGGGGCTTGAACTCTGGTCCTGGGTGCGGTGCCTGATCTCCTTTTGCTCAAGGCTAGTAGTGTTCTTCACTTGAGCCACAGGTCCACTCTGACTTTTTGGTAATTTAGTGGAGATAAGAGTCTCACAGGCTTTTCTTCCTGGGCTGGCTTTGAACAATGAACCTCAGATCTCAGCCTCCCGAGTAGTTAAGATTACAGGTGTGAACCACCAGCATCCAGTCCCTGATATCTGGTCTTTTTGCTTATTTACAAAGCTGTGAGGGCTGGGAATGTGGCTTAGTGGTAGAATGCTTGCCTAGATGAAGCCCTTGGTTCGATTCCTCAGCACCACATAAACAGAACAGGCCAGAAGTGGTGCTCAGGGACAGTGCTCAGGCCCTGAATCAAAGCCCCGGGATTGTGGAGCAGAACGAAAATGTACTTAGAACCTAATACAGAGCAGAGGTATGAAGTTGGGGTGAGCTCTCCCTCCCTCTTACCCTCCAAAGGAGGGCCCTCTGGACCCGATCCCTTGGACCCCATTGGAAATGTCACAGCCCACAGTGCTAGTTGGTATTTCCGTTCATTGGTGTGTGTTGCCCTCCGGCCCCGCCCCTCTTGCAAGAGCGTGGCCTGAGCTGCCCCGGGGGGCATTCTGCCCTGCTTGTTAGCCAGTGGGCTTGTACCAAAGTGCAGCTCTTCCCTGTTGTGGTTTCTCCCGATGCTCTCGTTTCCCTTCCTGCAGTTCATATCCTCACATTGCGTGCTGTTTGCGGTTCCAGTTTGTTCTTTGGTGTGCTGATCCTAGTGTTTAAACTCAGGGCCCAAGCTCTCACTTGAGCTTTTCCACTCAGGCTCTCCCTTGACTTATTTGCTGAGCCACAGTTCCGCTGGCACCTTTTTGTTGGTTAAATGGAGATAAGAGTCTCACAGACTTTTCTGCCTGGGGTGGCCTCAGATTATTCCCCTCATATTTCAGCTTCCTGAAGAGCTCGGATTACAAGAGCTATAGCACCCAGCCTCGTTTTCTGTTTTTTCTTTTTTTTTGGCCAGTCCTGGGCCTTGGACTCAGGGCCTGAGCACTGTCCCTGGCTTCTTCCTGCTCAAGGCTAGCACTCTGCCAACCACTTGAGCCACAGCGCCGCTTCTGGCTGTTTTCTGTATATGTGGTGCTGGGGAATCGAACCTAGGGCCTCGTGTATCCGAGGCAGGCACTCTTGCCACTAGGCTATATCCCCAGCCCCTCGTTTTCTGTTTTATTGGCACTTCCGCTTCAGCCCTTCTGCTAAGTATAACTTGTACCTAACAAAAAACTTCTCTAAAAAACACTTGCACACCTCTGTCACTGGAGGACATTTGGGACTTTGAGGAGCTAATGAGACAAAAGGAAAGAGAATGAAGTTTCTGTTCAACACAAATAGTATTCGTTCTGTAATTAGTGAAAAGAGATTCTCTACATATAGATAGACAGATAGACACATACTCCATATAGATATATATGAAATGAGGCAATTGCATGCATACATGCGTACATATATATACCTGCCTGGTGTGTAAGTGTGAAAGGCCCGCCCGTTGTGTTTGTCCTTGTGTACCTTTTCCTCGAGTGCTGCTCGGGACTCGGAATAGAAGCAGAGGCGCGCAGACAGCCTGTGCTCTGCCGCTGGGGCTCAGCAGCAGCTCGTGCCGCCTGCGCCTTCCGGCTCTTCAGGGCAGACCAGCTTGCCGCTCCCCCCCCCCCCCCAGCTTGTCCCTGTCCTCTTCCTGACAGCCAGCTTCTGTGCCCTTCCACGGAATGTGTGCTTTCCTTTCGTGATTGAGCACACAAAAAAACGTGCAGGTGTTTAATAAAATGCCAGGCCATCCCCTGCTACAGCTACAGCCTGAGTAGCTAGGCTGTTTCCACCTTCCTCACCTGCACTGGCCTTCCCTCGCTCTCCTGCTTTCTAGTGTCTTCTGGGCCTTTCTTTTCTAGCGGTATTTTTTCACTGTTACAAGTGTGGTCCTCTTTGGGGAGGCCGGTGGGTTCCTCGAGTCGTTCACACGTCATTGCGCCCGCAGGCGCCTGCTTGTGCCAGAGCGAGAGACGCTGTTCAACACACTGGCCAACAACCGGGAGATTATCAACCAGCAGAGGAAGCGGCTGAACCACCTGGTGGACAGCCTCCAGCAGCTCCGCCTGTACAAGCAGACGTCCTCGTGGAGCCTGCCCTCCGCCCTGCCCACCCCGAGCAGCACTGACAGGTGCGGAGAGCCGGGCGCCGCGTGGGGGGCCCTTGGCCGGGACGTGACCGCTGACCACGCTCGGTGGTCAGGCCCCTCGCCCCCCTGCGCCTTGGCTCCTTTGCTGGAGAATACAGCTGGCGCTAGGCCACCCGGGGCCTCACCGGGGGACAATAGGTGGGGACTCGACCCAGCATCGAGCCTCTGATGATCTGGTGCTCAACAGGCCATAGCGGTTACCATAGCAGTCGCAATAGTGTTGTTTTATCAGCAGTTTGCTACCCGGGTGAGCGGCCTCCTTGTCTGAGAGGCTCGCCTTTGCCATTCTGCTTGTGGGAGGGAATTTCAGGTCTTTGTTGTTAGGCTGTTTGCCCCTGAGGTTACCACACTGGCTTCGTGTTTCCCGCTGGAACGCCAGAGTGATGTATTTGGTGTGGAGTGGTGTACAGTACTGAGCTGTCCACCTCTCCGTTTACACCAATTGATCAGATGGCATGTTTAAATATTGAGTGTGCCCTTGTCTCTTACACGTAAATGTAGGAGGGTCGTGTGCCCCACGTAGCCTCAGGTTTCTTGGCCCACAGCTGGTTGATTTGTAACGCTGTTCCCTCTCAGTTTTGACAGTGATCTGGAAAGCCTGCGCAATGCTTTGCTGAAAACCACCCTCGAATCCCACTCCAAGCCTTGGCCCAGAGTGCCAGGTAAGAGCCTCTTCCCACCTCGCGGCTGCACGTTCTCACTCAGCCACTCCCATCTCAAGCGCTGAGCGGGGCGCTGGGGTTGCACGCCTGGAACCCTAGCGGCTCAGGAGGCTGCGATCTGAGGACCGCAGCTCAAAGCCAGCTCGAGCAGAAAAGTCCTCCGGAGACTCTTAGCTCCAGTGAGCCACTCAAAAACCGCAAGTGGCTTTTTTTCTTTTTGGCGCTGCTGCAGGCTCCCTGTCATCGTGGTTATCCTCGTTCCTAAAACCCGCCGTACTTTGTGTAAGAAGTGTGGCAAGCACCAACCTCACAAAGTAACACAGTCCACGAAGGGCAAGGATTCTCCGTGTGCCCAGGGAAAGCGTCCTTACGACAGGAAGCAGAGTGGCTAGGGAGGTCACACTAAGCCGATTTTCTGGAAAAAAGCCAAGACTACAAAGATTGTGCTGAGGCTTGAAATTGTTGACTGCAGCTCTAAGAGAATGCTAGCTATTAAGAGATGCAAACACTCTGAACTAGGCGGCAATAAAAAGAGAAAGGGGCAAGTCGTCGAGTTCTAAGCTCCAGCGTTTTGTTATGAAGACAGTATAATGAAGCCATTCCAACCTTTGTTAGGAAGACAAAACCCATGAGGTCAGATTTTTAAACAAACTGGAAGTGGAGCTGTGGCTCAAGTGGTAGAGCGCCTGCCTTGAGCACCAAGAGGCTCAGGGACAGCGCCCAGGCCCTGAGTTCAAGCCCCACAACCAGGAGGAAGAAAGTCATCAGCATTTATGAATTCATGAATTTCTTGCAGCGAAACTGTCGCCCGTGAAACAGGCCCAGCTGAGAAACTTCTTGGCCAAGAGGAAGACCCCGCCCGTGAGGTCCACAGCCCCAGGTAACGTGCTTCAGTCCAGCCACGCGAGGACGTGGTGCGGCGTGCGGGCAGGCGGCTCTGGCTCTGGCGGCACCGCCAGCCGGTCTCCTCGGAGGCACTGGAGCGCGTGGCGGCACGCATGTTCTGCGGGAAGCTGCTGGAGCTCCGCACCGCTCTGGGCCGGCCCCGCACCCCCAGCGCGATTCCCGGGCCTCCCCCAGGCTCCTGCTTTTCACACCTGTGTGTGGCATTGTGCGTGCGCTAGTACTCACGGCCGGCCTCCCGCTCACTCGCTCCGCCCGCCGCGCTTCGCCGAGAGGAGGGAGAGGACTTGGACAGCTGGTCCTCAGCGCGGTCAGCAGTTGTGTCTCAGCTGCAGGTGTCAGAGCCACATCATTGCGGGCTCTGGGTGCGTCTCCAGATGCGGAAGCACGGGCCCTGCCACGATGTGCGGGAGGGCCCTGCCCGCCCAGCACACCTCCCGCTGCTGACGCGCCACCCCGAGGGCCCCCGAGGCGCAGGGCCTCCGCCGCGCAGGGATGGGCGTGCTGCGGCGCGGTGCAGCCTCAGGGAGGCGCCACGGCCGCCTTGATCTGGTCCCAGCTGCCTGCGGCTGCCTGTGGCGGGTACACAGTGGATTGACGGTGCACTCGCCACCGGCTTGCTTCATGAAATGGAGGCAGTGCTTTCTTCCTACAACTGATTCCTCTCCACCTTGCTTTTCTCGTGTATGTGTGCGTGCATGCATGTGTCCATGCACACGCACGTGCCAGGAGTGGGGCTTGAGCTCGGAGCCTCACACTCTCAGCTTTTTTGTTCAATGCTAGTATTCTGCCACTTAAGGTGCAGCTGTTTCCATCATGTAAGCATTTTTATTTTTAAAATTAGGAAATAGAATACACGTTCTGTGGAAAATACACGACCCATATGCCCTGTGACCCAGATTTAGAAACAGCATTGCCACCCCACAGGAGACGCGCGGCAGTTAGGCCTGCACTAGTTCTTATTTCACCTTTTGCTTACTGTTTTTTACTTAATACTCTGGAAAAGTTGAAACTTCCCAATTGCAAGTAATGTACTGGTCCACGTGCAGGATGGCTCTTGATGCAGTGCTGGGTTAACTCGTGAGCTTCCACTTCTGGGTGCAAAGACGTCCCACGCAGCCCGCAGAGCCTCCCTCGTGCAGTCCCTGCCTCTCCACAGGTGGAGAGCCAGAGGATTGTGGTTGGAGGCTGGCACAGGCTCAGCTCAGGGTTTTCGCCAGGTTGACATCTCACCTGGAGGCTCTGGAGCAAAGGCCGCCTCCACATCCTGCAGTTGCTGGTGGGACGCACTTCCCTGCAGGGCAGGACGAGGCCCTCGTCTCTCCTCACCTCTGTTGGCTCCTCACCTGTCTGCGGCTGGCATCGCGCAGGGTTCTTCTCTCGCTTGGCATCTCTGCAGATCCGCCATGTCTATGCTCCCTGTGTTTTGGCTATAACCCGCCCCCCTTCCCTGTGGTAGACAGAAATGTGCCCTAAAGTCTTCATAGTGTAAAGAAGGGGGAAAAAACCAAGCAGAACACGCTAGCATTAAAGATGTGTGTATGCAAACCTACTACTTGAGTCCAAAAAAATCCCTGGCGTTGGGGCCGGGAATGTGGCCCAGTGGTAGAGCGCTTGCCTAGCATGCACAAAGCCCTGGGTTCGATTCCTCGGCACCACATACACAGAAAAAGCCAGAAGTGGCGCTGTGGCTCAAGAGGTAGAGTGCTAGCCTTGAGTAAAAAGAAGGCAGGGACAGTGCTCAGGCCCTGAGTTCAAGCCTCAGGACTAGCAAAAAAAAAAAAAAAAAATCCCTCTGCCAGTAAGAACTTCTGAGCCTACAGCACCTATTCTTTTCCAGCAGCAGGAAATTTCTTTCTTTCTTTTTTTTTTTTTTTTTTTTGCCAGTCTCGGGCTAGACCTCAGGGCCTCAGTGCTGTCCCTGGGCTTTGGTGAACAAAGCTAACACTCTACCGCTTGAGCCACAGCTCCACTTCCTGTTTCTTTTGGTGGTTCATTGGAGATAAGACTCTCACAGACTTTCCCGCCTGGGCTGGCTTCCAACCACGCTCCTCAGATCTCAGCCTCCTGAGTGGCTAGGATTACAGGCATGAGCTACTGGCCACCAGTGTTCGTCTTACTTTTTCACATTCTTCTCTTTGACATCCTTCACGTTAGGATATCCTTCACATCCACAGCTCAGCTCCCAGCAGTAATTATATTGGCTCTGTCTCCATCTCCAGGGAAGACTACATAGCTTTTGGACTTGCCCCGAGTTGTCTAACTTGTGCTTTGTTGGGCTTCTGTAGCCAGCCTGTCTCGCTCAGCCTTCCTGTCTCAGAGATACTATGAAGACCTGGATGAAGTGAGCTCCACATCCTCCATCTCCCAGTCTTTGGAGAGTGAAGACACCCGGGCGCTCTGTAAGGAGGAGGAGGCGGTGGTCCAGGTCCCTCGGCATGCCCCCGTGGTCCGCACTCCTTCCATCCAGCCCAGCCTCCTGCCCCCGATGACACCTTTTGCCAAGTCTCACCTGGCCCATGGTTCTTCCCCCGCCACCATGGGAACGTCCAGTAAGTCAACAACAGAGGCAGGAGAGCTTTCTTCCTGGGAGGTTTTTGACTACCAAAGGATCTCTGGGTTTTAGACAGTTACACTAGGAAGGAACGAAGAAGCGTCATTTCACCCAGCAAGCTGCAGGTAGACACTGAAGAGTAAGAGCCTCCCTGGCCGTGTGCTCTGCACCAGCTGTTCCGTGGAGTCCACCGAGTGCTTGTGGAAGCAAGCCTTGTACAGGACAAAGGGAAAGGATGGGCTTTTTGCCTCACTATAAAGCAAGATCCATACTCCAACCCTTCAGATCCAGCTCACTCCTGCATCCTAGTACATCCCCCCACCCCCCCCACCCAAGCACCAGTTCTGGTGCTGTTCAGAATTGCCCATGACACAGCCTGTACTGTGCACCCTCACGCCGTGCGCGGCTGCGCTCTGCAAGCCAGCTAAGGGGATGGGGCACTGGCCTGGAGTTCCAGTAAAAGCATCTGGTATGGGGCGGGACAGACGTGCGCTTTTAGTGTCCTCACCGGCTGCCCCCGGCTGCCTGCCTGTGTTGATGATTTTGTCGGATCCACGACGATGAACAGCCAGCGGCCCCTGGCACCCATAGGAGAGCTGTCTCCCGTCAGTCACAGAGGGCATGAGTGTGTCAGATGTCACAGCTGAGAGTGGAGATGGGCAGGCACACTGTCCAACGTCATTAACAGTTTCAGGTGCCAGCCTGTCCGTTTACTGCTAGAGCTTAAGACCTGATCTCTAGCATTTTCCCTGGGACCCACCCTGGAAAACTGAGCACCGAACGTTGCCGTGTTCCCTTCCCCTAGCCTGGCCTGACTTGGTGTTCCTTTGCCCTCAGTGTCTGCATCCACCGGCAGGATCATTCCTCAAGGGGCGGACAGCACGATGCTGGCGACGAAAACCGTGAAGCACGGTGCCCCTGGTCCTTCCCACCCCATCGCCGCCCCCCAGGCTGCCGCCGCCGCCGCTGCCCTCCGACGCCAGATGGCCAATCAGGTGCCAGGTAAAGACGTGCCTCAACTGTGGCAGCCCGGCTGTGAGCTGTCCCAAGTCACAGCCGGCACCGGGGGCTCTCTGAGAGGGGTCTGGTGTGACCACCTTCACCCTATGGGAAAAGGGCCGCTAGGAGACAGACCAGCTCCGAACGCCTTTCCTCTTGAGGGGAGGTGTTAGATCCTCCACCTTTAGTTAAGTGGGCCTTGAAATGGTGTTAGTAAATTCCTGCTTTTGGGTGGTGTTCGTTTTGAGCCCTAAACAGTTCCCTAGTTTTTTTTATGTGTGCCAGTCCTAGGGCTTAAACTCAGAGCCTGAGGGCTGTCCCTGAGCTGTTTCGCTCAAGGCTAGTGCTCCACCATTTGAGTCAGCTTGGCTTGCAACATTTTTGATGCTTAGAGATAAGAGTTTCATTGACCTCGTTGCCCAGGCTGGCTTCAAACCATGTTCCTAAGGTATCAGCCGTCTGACTAGCTGAGATTATCAGTGTGAGCCACTGGTGCCTGGCTCCTAAACGGTTTCTGAATTCAGACCAGCTCGTGACACTAGCACCATCTCCTAGATAGTGTCTCAAAGGCCCAGCCACCCTGGGAGTGTGCCCATTTTGGTTTTCAGTAGTTTCAAAATCAGAGAATAAAGTGTGCCCGGTCACTAAGTCACAGAACCTGAGTCCAGCCCTGTACTCTTTCCATTTCAGAGTAGATTTTCCTTAACATTGACAATTCAGCCTTTGCAGATGGAAACACAGCAGGTGACTCCACATGAGCATTTTGACAGTTGCTGGTTATCCAGAATCGTCTAGAATTGTGTGGTCCAGGTAGTTGGCCTGGAGAACTTGAGTTGTCACTGGCTAGCAGCTTAACAAACCAGTGGTTTCTAGCAGCAGCTCCCATCTCTGCCTCCTTCGGAAGACTGGGCATGGCTGCTGGCAGTAGGGGCAGAGGCTGGGAGTGCTACCAAAATAAACCCATAAAACCCACAACCAAGAGCTATCCAGTCCCAACATGTCGGTAGTGCCAACGTGGAGACACCAATGGGAACCAAATAGTTTCACTTTTAAGAATATTAAAAAGGCATGATAATTTGATTTAGGCAAAAAAAAAAAAGACTAGTAGGTAGTGATAAAGCAGAAAACTTTTAAGAAAACTAATTTCTAAGGCAAAAAAAATATTGAGATCTCAAAAGTTGAGCACTGATGGCTCACGCCTGTAATTCTAGCTCCTCAGGAAGCTAAGCTCTGAGGATCATGGTTCAAAGCCAGCCCTGGCAGGAAAAGTCCCCGTGAGACTCATATCTCCAATTAACCGCTCAAAAACCAGAAGTGGAGCTGTGGCTCAAAGCTGTAGAGCACTAGCCTTGAGCAAAAGAACTCAGGGGTAACACCCAGGATCTGACAAAAAATAACAACACAACAAAATAACTACTCATGACACCTTAGTGGGTATTGGAAAGAAAAGACAGATAAGATGTTTTTGAAGTTTTTTTCGGAGGGGTCGGGTTCTGGGCACTGTCCCTGAGCTTTTTGTACTCAAGGCTGGTGTTATGCCACTCTCTGGGCTGGCTCAAACCACAGTGCTCACATCTCAGCCTCCTGAGCAGCTACCATTATAGGTGTGAGCCACCAGCGCTTGGCATGAAGCACCTGTGAGCTTTCAGAACATGTCATTTTTTTCCTATTCTCTTTGATGTGCATATCAGTGAGAATCTCAGCATTATGCTGATCCAACTCAAAGCCAGGCAGCTGTCTGGGTTATTTGTGAAGTTAGTCTTAGGGCCTAGGGGCAGCTCATCCAGCAGGAGGTGCTGTGGTCTCCGTTGTCAGAGCCCAGCACAGCTTTCTGAGGTGTGGGCATCTGGAAGGTGAAGGTGGAATCTGCCCTCGTAGTCAAGATGTTCCAGCCACTCCTCCGAGGAGAGAAAGAGTCAGCGCAGACCCGCCAGGCCACCTGGGCTGCAGGCATTCTGGCTGGCCTGGGGGATGGCCCTTCTTACCAGCTGATTAGAGAATATCCTTAGGACTAGACACGAAGAGCTGGCGAAGTTGGTGGGCGAGTCAGGCCGCCGAGTTCCCGTTGTCCCCTCTCTGAGCTGTCCTCCACATCCTACTTGTCGAGTCGGTCAGCCTCACTAAGCCATGAGCTCCCTCAGAAGCGGCTGTGTTTTAAGACAGTGGTGTATTCTCAGGAAGCAAAGGAGACAGGTCCTGAGCCGAAACTGCTGACACCCGGGCTCTGCTGGCCGTTCTGCGACGCGTGGGCCACGCGGTGGTCGCTCAGCACCCTCTGGCACAGCCACGGGACCCCGCTCTGCGCTAGTGCGCCTCTTAGCGGCAGTTAGCCTCTCCCTGACCTCCGTCAATGGAGGTGCCCAGCGTTCCACTCATCCCAGGCCGAGCCCTTTTTTTCTCACGTAATAAGGTGACAATCAGCATGAGGTCGCGTCCTCGCTATTCCTTACAGGGCTGTCCCTTTGTGATCCTTCCTGGAATTAATGCTGCTCTCTCTTTCCAGCCGTGAACACCTTGACTGAATCCACTTTGAAGACTGTCCCCCAGGTGGTGAACGTGCAGGAGTTGAAGGGTGCCCCTGCAGTCCCGTCTGCAGCCCTGGGGTACGTGGCGGCACTCTGGGCTGGGGCAGTGGGGGCTTGTGGAGAAGCGTCCGCGGGAAGGGCACTGTGCCTGTCACAGTGGCATTTCGGAAAGGACACTGTCCTTTCAACCTGCCAGGACCGTGCATTGCCTCCTGGGCCTGCAGGGCCTGCAGTGTCCACCGAGATTACTCCCTGCTGTATCTAAGACAACAGAGTAACCGCCCACAGTTACGTCAGGAGTGGAGTGGAGTTCCGTTTGTTTTTAGTGCTCTCACGTTTCCCAGAGGACTTTGAACACTCCGATGATCTCTGATCGGAGCTGTCAGCACTTGGCTGTTGTGTTAGTGGGCAAGTGATCCAGCCTGTGCCAAGCACAGCTAGAGGTACCGCCCTCACCATAAGTGTCCGAACAACCACCCCGAACCTCAAAGGCTATGTCCACACAGAAGAGCCTGTCTCACTACGCTCAGGACTTCACATCTCTGCTTTTCTCGTTAGAAAAGGACCAGACAGCGGCTTATGTCTGTAATTCTAGCTACTCTGAAGGCTGGGGTCTGAGGATCACAGTTCAAAGCCACCAGGGCACAAAAGCACTTAAAAACCAGACATAGCACTGTGACTCAAGTGGTAGAGCGCTAACCTTGAACACGAAGAGGTTCATGGACAGCACCCAGGCCCTGAGTTCAAGCCCCACAAACAACAACAACAAAAAAAACCTCAGTTGTTTACATTTTCAGTGTCCCCATCATTCTTCCTACAAGAACCTTGTTTTCATAGCAGTCTCCTCCAAGCTCTAGTGTGGTTCTGCCATACATTGTTCAAGTACCTGGGTCTAGACATTTGTGTAAAAACCACAGGATAAACTGACCCTAGAGGACGTTTGAATCTTCAAAGACATTCAATTCACTGCAGGGGACAATAGCAGACAGAAATTCCTCCATTGATGGACTTCAGGAACTCCCCAGAGTAAAAGGTTTTCCTTTTCTACCAACAGAAAAAACATTCCCTGTGACCGTGTAGCTTTTACCTCCCTCTTGGTTTTTGTTTCCTTATTCTTCATAGGTGGCCCTCTTCCCTCCTAGCTCGTGCAAATGCTCATTATTCTTGAGATGACTGACTGTAGTGATGTGTGCACTTCAGGTCTGATCTGCCATGTTAAAACACATGTGACGGGACGGGGGCTTAGTGGTAGAGCGCTCGCCTAGCACGCATGAAGCCCTGGGTTTGGTTCCTTAACACCACATACACAGGAACAGCCGGAAGAGTGGTGCCGTGGCTCAAGTGGTAGAGAGCCAGCCTTGAGTAAAAAAAAAAAAAAGCTCAAGGACAGTGCTCAGGTCCTGAGTTCAAGCCCCAGGACTGACCAAAAAAAAAAAAAAAAAAGGAAAAACCAAACACGAGTGGTAATGAGGTCAAAGTGAAACCTGACTGTGTCTCTGTCATTTTTAAGCCCTTCCTTTACCATGTGGAAATAGGTGAAAGACCCTATACCTGACTCTTAAGTAAAGTTCCCTCACATTGATGGCCACAGGGGAAAGGCCTTCCCTGTGCCCCCCGTCTAAGAGCTCAGGGCCTTAGGTGTGAGTTGGTAGTGGGATTTGAGTTCAGGGACTCATGCCTGCCGGGCAGACAGTCTACTTCTTGAGCCACCTCTCTAGCCCCGCCTTGGCTTTGGTTATTTCCGAGACGACGTCTTTCTTTTTCGCCCAGTCCAGCCTGGAGAGCAGCCCTCTCCGGGACAGGCACTCGCCACCACCTCCAGCCTTTACTGTCGACATGAGATCAGACAAACTTTTCTCCTCGCCTGGACTCGAGCCTCAGTCTTGCGAGCAGCTAGGATTCTGGTGTGAGCTAACCACCCCGTCCCTGGCAACTCCAGATGTTTTTAGTTGTGCCATTTTCTGCTTATGCTCCTTAAGTACCTGATTTCAGTTATAGAACCAAGTGTGCACACAAATGTGGCTATCCTTCAGGTCTGTGGTGCCTGAAAGCAGAATGAAGCCACTCCTCCTGTGCCAGCTCCGACTTCGGCTTTTCCCTCCTACGGACACCCCAGCCAGTGCCTGCCGTGGCTTTGGCTGTGGTTACCGTGCGTGTTTGGGGCGTGCCTGCTTGTTCTCTCCTGTTGTCCCTGTTGTGTCGTGGAGGGCATTTCTTGAGCCTGGCTTATCCGCCGGCTGACTGGCTGGTGGTGCTGAGCAGCCCCGCCCCGCGTGCTGCTGCCGGTGATGAAACGTTGGGACTGTGCGCCCTCGCTGTGTGTGCTTGAGAGTCAGGAGAGACACCCAGGAGAGACCTAGACAGCGTCACCACAAGGAAATAGAAGGATAATTGTGCCCAGTCTAGTGCCCGCGTGGTTTCACTTACATCATGTAGTGGCTAAATTCCAGGACTGAGGAAGCTTCCCAAGATGGGAGTCAGTTGCTAGTCTTAGGCTTGTTTCTGGTTTCTTTTTCGTCTCTGAGAGAGCATAACAGCTTCATTTCCTTGGTGACTCTTCCCAGCTCACGCTGTTCCTCTCAGCACATCTGTCTGCCCAGGGATCGCTCGGCTCCCAACAGCCTGCTTTTGCACATTCCTTCTCTCCTTGGAGACTGAGCGGAGCAGAGGGCGGCCATGGGGCGGCTGTCGCTCCTGCCGCCTGCCTGGCACATCGCGGTGCCACGCGGGGGGGGGGGTCCCCTCCAGAGACACGCGGGGTTACCACTCCTACGGCTGACGCAGGCGTTTCGTTAGAAATCAGGCCCTTCTGTATCGTTCTCTCTTAATCTAATAAGGTCTGTTTGGAAGGTTCCTGTGTTACTCTAGCAGAGAATCTCATGTGCTTGTGAGGGTAAAGTTGTTTTAATGGACTTGGATGTGGCATGGACCACTTTGTCTTTCCTCGTCCAAATTTAGTTTTTGGGGTGTGTGTGTGTGCGCGCATGCGCGCGCTCCCGAATGCTTGCAGCGAACAGTGCCGATTTGCTCAAGGCAGACATCCTACCACTCTAGCCACATTTCCACTTTTGGCTCCTCGCTGGTTAATTGTGGCTCGAGGGTCTGTCCGCCCAGTCTGGCTTGGAACCTTGATCTTCAGACCTCAGCCCCTTAGTAGCCAGGACCACAGGCACAAGCCACCAGAGCCTGGTTGGATGGGGGAATTCTAATAATCTACCCTCAGTCTGGAGAGAGCTCTGAAAAACAAAAGGTGATCCTCCTCCTCATACCGCAGTAATGAAGTACTGGCCGGCTCCACGCCGTGCTCGGGTGAGCAGCACGGCTGTGGGAAGGAGCGGAGCGGAGCCGAGCCCTGCGCGTCCTGACCCCGGAGCCCGGGGCTCCTGGCTGGGGATGACCACTTCCAAAAGCCCCCCCCCCCCCGCCCCCAAAATAAAAAAGTCACTGCTTTGAATTTGATGCTAAAAACCCAAATGTTGTTTAAAAAGCTATTCTTCAATAGAATGTCTAATGCGTTTGGGTGGGCCCCCAGAAAGCTACCTTCTGCTCCCCGCTGGTGCTGTGTATGGGGCTGAAAGCAGGCCGAGGGGTGTGTGTGCTTTTCACCAGCCTGCTGGCTCGAGAGCCCGTACTTTGTGTTTTTCAGATCTTCGGCGCCGGGCTCCGCCCCCAAGGCTCCCCACCCAGCGTCAGCCCCCGCGGCTGCCAGCCAGGCCAAGCAGGTAACCCGCCGGTTGTCACTCTGGCAGCCATGTGCTCTCTCTCTCTTTGCGCTGATTTAGTCCTGTCTCTGTTTCAGCGAGCCACAGTCGTGACGAAAGCTTGTGTGCATTTTTCCTCAACATTTCTTTTTGCCTTGGTGAGCAGAGCAGCCAGGCAGGACCTCCCATATCTTCGCAGGTCCTCTGCCACTCTGCACTCGCCGTTGGCAGTTTATTCCACCTCACTCCACATCTCAACTCATGAAGAACACGAGGTGTCTAGATGTGTTCCACGGATGAAGCATCCCTGGTTCCAGCGACCCATGCGAGCTGTGCAGTAGTCAGTGGCTGCTGACGTCCAGTCCTTCACTGACTGCTGGACTGTAAAAGTACCCAGAGGTCAGGCGTCAGTGGCTCACGCTGTCATCCTAGCTACTCGGGAGGCTGGGATCTGAGGATCGCAGTTCAAAGCCAGCCCGGGCAGGAAAGTCTGTGAGACTCTTATCTCCAGTGAACCCCCAGAAAACTGGAAGCGGAGCTGTGGCTCAGGTGGCAGAGCACTAGCCTTGAGCTGAAGAGCTCAGGGACAGTGCCCAGGCCCAGAGTTCAAGCCTCACAACTGACAAAAAAAAAAAAATGCCCATGGGTGATGGCTCATGTTTACTCTTACAGTCTGATCTCAGAGTACATATTTCTAGTGATAGTATGTCTAGTTTTGGCCTTTGGAATGATGAAAACTAGCGCTTCTACAAAAGCAGGTTACAAGGGCTGGGAATATGGCCTAGTGAAGCCCTGGGTTCGATTCCTCAGCACTACACATATAGAAAAAGCCAAAAGTGGTGCTGTGGCTCAAGTGGTAGAGTGCTTTGAGCCAAAAAAAAAAAAAAAAAAGCCAGGGACAGTGCTCAGGCCCTGAGTTCAAGCCCCAGGACTGGCAAAACAAAACAAAACAGAAGCAGGTTACATTGTAAACAGATGAAACCACACACACACAAAAATAACAGGAGATGGCTAGAAGGTAGCTGGCACTCCTGAAACTTGAGGAAACATAGTTTCTCCCAACTCTTACATTTGTTTTGGAGGTGAGGGCTTGAGACTGAACCTCAGAACTTGCCCATGACGAGTTCTCAGGCATGGCCCTGCCCCTTGGTTTGCTATGATTTAAGCCGTGGCCTTGGGCACCCTCCTGCAGAACGAGCTCACCACGGGTGGGCATGCAATCAGGCATAAAGCCTGACAGCTGCCACAGAGGCATTGGCCGGGCATGGAGAACTTGGAGAGTTTTGTTTATAATCTTTGCTTGAACTCACCCAGAGTTGGTACCATGTCCCTCACTTGGTCATTCATTCATTCATTTATTCCATTCAGTATTCCTTTCTGTCTCTCCGCATGATCTTACAAGCGGTTGCCTTCGGTGAGACTTGGTTTGGTCTTCCTTTTCTGAGCCTAACACATCCCTTGCTGCGCATCCTCGTTTGCTTTGTTTTCATGCTTACGTTGTACTTGCTCCTGTCCGCCAAGAGTGACTAGTGGCTGACCATGAGCATTTTTCTTATGTTCTGTTTCAGGGCTCTCTGGTAAACTCCTTAAAGCCGTCGGGCTCCATGGCAGCGTCCAGTCACTTGTCCTCTGGTGACAAAGCCTCAGGTCAGTGTGCGTTTGTGTGTCAGTGCAAATAAAAGTGAAAGGAATGTCTCATAGATGACAGAGGCAGCTGGCACCGGAAGTAAGACCAGAGGTCCTCGTCAAGGCCTTAGCGGATGAGAACCTCTAGAGACGTGAGGGACGCCCTGGCAGCTTCTGGGATTTTGAAGTGAGTTTGAAAAACTCTGGGACTAAGGAGGAAACTTTCGATGCTCTCTCTCTAAAATGGAGCAATGAAGCTGGGCGCTGGTGGCTCACACCTGTCATCCTCGCTACTCGGGAGGCTGAGATCTGAGGATTGAGGCTCAGAGCCAGCCCAGGAGGAAAGGTCCCTGTGATATCCTTATCTCCAGTTAACTACTCAAAAAAAAGGAGGGCTGGGAATGTGGCCTAGTTGATTCCCCAGCACCATATACCTAGAAAACGGCCAGAAGCGGCGCTGTGGCTCAAGTGGCAGAGTGCTAGCCTTGAGCAAAAGGAAGCCAGGGACAGTGCTCAGGCCCTGAGTCCAAGGCCCAGGACTGGCAAAAAAAAAAAAAAAGGAAGTGGCCCTGTGCTCAAAGTGGTAGAGCTATCCTTGAGCAAAAGAGCTCAGAGACAGCACCTAGGCCCAGAATTCAAGCCCTACAACTGACCGAAAAATAAAAAAGGGAGAAAAATGAGGTGTAAAATATCACAAGAAATGTACTCACTGCCTTATTATGTAACTGTAGTCCCTTTGCACGACACCTTGTCATTAAAATTTAATATATAAAAAAGTAGCAATAACAGGATCTTCTGCTTTACTGGATTGGTCCAGTATGGAAGGTGTCAACTAGAACGCTGGGCTCTCCTGTCTACAGATGGGATAAACATTCTCTTGCCTTTGAGTGAGAAATCACAAGCTTGCAAGGCTTATAAAATATAGAAAGTAGAAAGGATTATAGTAATGTAAGATCTCAGAGTAAGTGTGCTAAGTCACTGCTCTACAATTCCAGAGCCTCCCAAGCACTCGGTATGGGTATTTGTATTGACACAGTGTTTGTAGTCACCTTAAGCGTTTTGATCCTTGTCCTCACTGCTCCGAAGCCCGTAGTTCTCCTGTGGGTCTCCTTCAGGGTCCCCTCTTGTCAGCTCATTTTTCACGGCCCTCCTCATTTAGCCTCTATAGCATCCCCACTAAGCTGCGCTAGCTTCCCGGAGCCCTCGAGTTTGACGCTACCCAGAGTGGGCTTCTAGCAAGTTCTGTCAGAGGCTGAACCTTCTCCATTCGCGTCCCAGTTCAGCCATCCCGTCCATCCCCCAGGCCCTTCTGACTGGGTATTGGATTTCCCCTCAGAAGATGTGTATATATTTGTGTAAGCCAGGGTCTGCTGTAAAATTTGGATTCGTGTGAAGCCACAGTTGGCATCACACACACCTCGTGTGGAAAGGAGGGGGGAGGAGGTGTGTGGACTTGTGCGTTAAGCTTCATGCGGACAGGAACAGCTTCAGGTATCACCAAGACTTTTTGATCATGTAAGAGTGAGTCTGTTTCTGGCTCCCGCTTTAGGAAACATTTCGAAAGGTCTTATATCCTAAGTTCTCCTAAAGACCTGGTTGAAAGTTGAGGATCGGGAGGCCTGAGCGGCTTCGCTTCCTGCGTGCCTCGGCCACGTACTGGCCGGTCAGCGATGGCCGCTGGTGCTTGTTTACTTGTTCTCACTTGCTGGACAGCCAAGGTTTAGAGCAGAACCTTTTCCTCCTGGGAGGAAAAATGTCCCTAAAAAAGGCCATCCGAGTTTGACAGTGTTTCTTTAAAAAAATAATTCCCAAACCTGTACTTGTTAATAAGAAATACATTGTTTTTCTGATTGTGAACGGGCTCCATAGTCACAGAAGCGTCTGTGTTGTAGAGACACGGAATGTGGCCAGTGAGAAGTGGCCCGCCAGCGCCCTTGGCGGCCTCGCCGATGCGTAGCTTGAGAACGCAGACAGCAAGGCCCTGCCTGGGCTGGTTCTGCTCCTCGGCTCCCTTGTCCTCCTCCCCGCGCGGCGGGCGTCCCGTCCATCTCGCTGGGCCTCGTACCGGTCCCCGGTGTGCTTCCGTCCCGTGGCCCCGTTAGGTTTCCACCGTATTCCGCTCTCAGTGTCTTGAGGTACACTGAACATGCAGTGCTAGTGTGCATTCCAGTCCTTTTGAAACTTTTTATTAACTTCTAACCCGTGTTCCATTAAAGAAAGAGATTTTTAAGACTTTATTGCTTCCTGGATTGGGGCTTTTAAAATACAGTTTTCCTTTTCCCTTCGCTCCCCCCACTAAAATATGCCAGGGAGAAGATTGGAGATCATACCCTAGACTATTAGTAAGCAGCTAGTGAGGCTGAATATGGGAAAGATCATGACTTCCTATTCAACTTCCTACATGTCTCTGTACCATGAAAGTGTTTTCCATATCATTGCAGAAAAAGCACATTCTTTTCAGTATAAAAATGTATGAGAAATGCAGAACGGTATCAAGAAATCACTACTTGGTAATGTTGAGCACATGAATCCATCTTTGGATTTTCCTTCCATTGGGTCTCTATGAGTTTCAGATACTGAAAAGCTGTGTTGCGTGCTAAGCACTTGCCCCACGCTGTCCACACCTCCGCGCACGTAGGCTTAGGCTGTGAACTAAATGCGCCACGGTCCTTTTCTGGAGCGGCAAGCGTGGCGTGCCCCGCGTTGGGGTAGATCAGAGCCGGCCAGCAGGCTGACCGAGGGCCCACGCCCCGTGCTTGTCAGAGGGCCTGACGGGGCCGTGGTGAGCTCATGGCTGCTTCACACTGAGATTTTTTTAAATGTCCACCTATTCTGTTGTGTTTTGTTTCCCATCACTTCCAGGGCCAGCCAAGACAGAAGCGGCCGTGACCTCCCCTCCGTCTGCCGCGGGACAGTTCAGCAAGCCTTTCTCCTTCGCTCCCTCGGGGTCAGTGATGAACTTAGACTCTGTGGTTAATCACAGTAGCTTCCCCCAGGTCTGTGTTCAGAGCAGCAGGCCTGCTGTGTATTTATCAGATGTGCACAGGCTGGCATTTCTTACCTCGTAGCAGTGTCTGCCAGCCATGGCCAGCATTCTAAGCACTGAGTGTCCTGAAAGCCCCTTCCCCTTCCCTTTTCCCCTTCCCCTTCCCTTTTCCTCTTCCCTTTTCCCTTCCCCTTTGGAGGTTGGGCTCTCTGCACACATTCTGACCTACTCATTCCTTTTGGTTTTTCCCCTGAGTCCCATTTTCTTTGGGTACCAAGTCTTTTAAATTTTCTGTTAAAATTCTAAACCTTCCATCAGGTTTCTCACACTGAAGGTGTTTTCATTCTGACCCCTTTAGGCGCTGCACATGACACTTGAATTGGCTTTTCTTGTTCTTCTTCTTCTCCTTGCAACTCTTGGGGCTTGAACTCAGGGCCTAGGCACTATCCCTGAGCCTCTCTGTGTTCAAGGCTAGCACTCTATCACATGAGCCACAGCTCCACTTCCAGCTCTCTGGAATCGAACCCAGGGCTTCATGCGTGTTAGGCAAGCACTTTGCCACGAAGCCACATTCCTAGCCCTGGATTTACTTCTATATACTGTCCTGCATGGAGAATGCAAGGGAAGATGGCTGCCATTTCAAATTTTTATTTTCATACTGATTAGAGGATGTGTTTCATTTTTATTAGGAAATACTGCCTGGTGCCAGTGCTCCACACCTGTAATCCTAGCAACTCACGAGGCTGAGATCTGAGGGCTGCAGTTATCCAGCCCAGGCAGCAAAGTCTGGGACTCTTCCCCAACTAACCACCAGAAAACTGGAAGTGTCACTGTGGCTCAAAGTGGGAGAGTGCTAGCCTTGAGTGAAATGCTCAGGGACAGGGCCCAGGCCCTAAGTTGCAAGCCCCACAACTGACAAAAAGAAAAGCCACTTTGAACCACATGGTGGCTTACATCTGTAATCCTAGCTAGCTGCTCAGAAAGCTGAGATCTGGCAGATCTGGTTAGAAGCCACCTGGGCAGAATAGTCGCTGAGACTCCCATCTCTAAAATAACCAGCAAAAAGCCAGGCTGGAGTCATGAATCAAGTGAGTAGAGCCCCACTCAGCCAGCCACGAGCAAACGCAAAGCTCTGAGTTCAAGCCCTGTACTGACCGAATACCCTTGAGCACTTTGAGTTTGTGTTGGGTGGCTGGAATCACTAGCCACGCCCCTCTCCCCTGACATCACTGTATTTCAGTTTGTGTTGGGTGGCTGGAATCGCTAGCCACGCCCCTCTCCCCTGACATCACTGTTTTTCAGTTTGTGTTGGGTGGCTGGAATCGCTAGCCACGCCCCTCTCCCCTGACTGTATTTCAGGAATATCCTTCAGCCCAACATTGGGAGAAAAGAAGGAGGACAACATTCTATGTTGGCTGTAGTTTTGATAGAATTCCACTACATCTATCAAAGTGGCCAAGACCTGGCTGCCATGGCATTCTCTCCGGCTTCTGCCGCAGTCGTGTGGGGCCAGCCCCTTGCCCATGAGAGGACTCTGACTAGTCTGCTGCTGCTGGCCAGGCTTCTCTTCCCCTCCTGCACCGGCCAGGCATCTGCCCTAGCTTCTGTTTCCAGTGCACATTCCTGCTGTCCCTGCTGCTCCTTTGCTCTCCCTGCCTCTGCATTGGGAAGCACGCCACCCTTCCAGGGCCCTCCCCCCGTGCCCCTCTTCCCTCCACAGCAAATCTCCTCTCCCTCCTTGGAGATACTGGGGTGGCTGTATTGTCCCCCGACATACATCCTTTTGCTCCACTCCTTGAGGGCACATGGTCTGAAGGAATTGTAGCATGCAGTACTAAGAGGAAGATGTTAGGCCTTTGGTTTGTTGCTTTTTAACTTCTCTTTTTTTTTTTTTTTTACTTGCCAGGGCTGGCTTTAATTTTGGGATAATCGCACCAACACCGTCTTCTAATTTCACTGCCACTCAAGGTATAGTCTCTGCACTGTGTAGACCACTTTTGTGTTTTCCTAAACAAATGCAGTTACTTTTGTTAGCATTTGGCTGGGGTGCGTCGCCAGCCGGGCGCTTGCTGTGTGTGCTGCTGTCCTGTACTGCAACACCGCCAGTGATCTGCGTAAGAAACGGACACAGTGGACCGCTGGCCTGCAGTTAAGAGCAGGGAGAGGATTTGCATCTGGAAAGTCGAGGCTACACATAAGCATTTAAGTGTTAAGATAGAACTTTTATGGTGGTTCTTTAGGGTGAGATACATACAGAAAAAAATCCCAGAGTCAAAACTTTCTGCTCTGTGCATTGTCACTAGCATGCTTTAATGCTTCACAGTGAAGCCCTTCTGGAAAAGAACACATTTGCTAGGTGCCGCAAGACACGGTTTGGGTAATTGAGCATGTTGCCTCATTTTAACAAGGCACCACTTAAGCTGGATGTTGGTGGCTCACACCTCTGGTCCTAGCCACTCAAGAAGCTGAGAACTCAGGATCACAGTTAAGAGCCAGCACAGACGAGAAAGTCCATCTGCTAATTAACCACCAAAAAACTGAAAATAGTAGAGAGGGCTGTGGCTCAAGTGATAGAGTGCTAGCCACAAGCAAGAAAATCTCAAGGATAGTGCCTAGGCTCTGAGTTGAAGCCCCAGGAGTAGCACACACACACACACAAAAGACAGCACTCACAATAGAAGCAATGCATTCTTATTGAGGAAAATCTGGAAATAGAAAAAAGCCAAACAATGTTGGAATCACACATTACCCTCAATGGTAATGTGTACTTCCGTTATATTTTCTTTAGAGTGTTTGGCCTTTATTTTTTCCCATTTAGCCTAATGTTTTATATGACTTTTCCAGTATTGAAACTCTTGTATGAATGTCATTTGTAATGTCTTTATAATTCTGTCTTAGGGCTGTGCTACCTTTTTTGTTTGTTTTGTTTTTTTTTGTTTTTTTTTGGCCAGTCCTAGGCCGTGAACTCGGCCTGAGCCCTGTCCCTGGCTTCTAATTTTTATTTATTTATTTATTTTTTTTTGGCCAGTCCTGGGGCTTGGACTCAGGGCCTGAGCACTGTCCCTGGCTTCCTTTTTTGCTCAAGGCCAGCACTCTGCCACTTGAGCCACAGCACCACTTCTGGCCATTTTCTGTATATGTGGTGCTGAGGAATCGAACCCAGGGCCTCATGTATACGAGGCAAGCACTCTTGCCACTAGGCCATAGTCCCAGCCCAAGGCTGCTACCTTTTAATTTACCCACCTATCGGACCTATTATTTCCAGAATATCAATATTATAAATAACACAGCGGCCATCTTTTTTTTTATTAGCTTACATTAGACATACAAGGGAGAATAGTCACTGTTAGATTTCCACATCTGTTTACAATGTATTCTAATTAATCTGGCCACTTTTTCTTTGTTCTCTTCAATAAGTCTTTTGCTTTTATTCACTGATTTTTTTCCCTTTCTTTTTTTATTAGTTAATTTATTGTCAAAGTGACGTACGTACAGAGGGGTTTACAGTTTCATACCTAAGGCATTGAGTACATTTCTTATCAAACTTGTTAATTCCTCCTTCATTTTTCTCCCACCTTCCCCCCTCCCCAGGGCCCCTCCCCCCCCGCTCATTTATTTTTGTTTTATTATTAGAATTCTGTGTGGTCCAGGCTGGTCTCCCACTCATGGGATGATGAGCCTTGATAGCTGAGGCTGTAGATATACACCATAGTGCTCAGCAAACAAATACTTTTCTTAATGCTTGTTAGAACACCCAAAGTGTTAGAGTGGAAAGAAACTCTTCACATTCAGAGAGCCTGAGGCCTGAAACGGTAGCAGACGTCTTGACCCCGGTCTGCGTGTGGCCCTGAAAAGGGCAGGAATTTCATTCTTTCCTCCGATGAGCAGAAATTTGTAAGGTCTTCTTTTAACCTTTATCCACTAAAACTCAGTGGCAAAATACCCTTGAGGCCTGCCTTCTCCCTTCTCGCACTGAAAAACACCGCCATGATATGAAAAGGTTGGAGAGGAACAAAATAATTATCACAAGTGGTAAGGAAAATGAAATAGGAATAAACAGCAGTGATTCCACATCACCGATCGGTCAATGTGAGAAAAGGCAAGGCTCTCGGGACAGCGCCGGAGACGCGACGGCTCACCTAGCAGCCGGGAGCGTGGTCCGAGCGTGGCACTGTGTGCCCAGAAACAGTAAAGGCAGCGCCGTCGGGCGTCCCCTGGGCTGGGCCTGGGGTGTGTGAGGCGGGCACCCGCAGTCAGAGCTGAGGTGGCAGAGGTGCCGTTTCTGTTTCTTCTTTTGTCCGTGAAAGCGATCCTTGACCGGGCCAGAGTTAAGGCTTCCATGGAGAAGTTTCCATTGCGCCCTCCCAGGAGGGCGGCGCTGTTAGTACAGCTCCTCCACCACGGAGGAGAGGAGCGGCTCCCGCGTCGAGTCCGTGGACACTTGCGAAGTGCTGTTGTGCTGACTAACCCATTTCTCCATGTCTTGCTAGGGGCGACACCAACCACCAAGGAGTCAAGCCAGCTGGAGGCCTTCTCCTTGGGCGGGGGCGGCCAGCCTTTCCATGAGCCCGTCCCCGAGGGCTCCCCTCCCGCCGGAGCCCCCGAAGCCGAGTCCCCGCCGGCCAGCAGCAGGCCGGCCGCCCCGCCCGGAGCCGCCCTGGCCGCCACCCCCGGCAAGCCGGAGACGCCGGCCAAGTGGGGAGAGCTGCTGTTCCCGAGCGCGCTGGCCGGGGAGACGCTCGGCAGCTTCTCGGGCCTGCGGGTGGGCCAGGCCGAGGACTCTGCGAAGCCGCCCAGCAAGGCGTCCCCCGGCAGCCTGGCCAGCGCCCCGCCGGCCAAGCCCGGCGCCTCGTCCGGCTTCAGCTTCCCCGGCTCGGCGGCGCTCGGGAAGCCCGCCGAGCCCCCCGCCGCCCCCGCGCCCCCCAGCACCAGTGCCGGCGGCCCCCCCACGGCGGTCTTTGGCAGCGCAGGACCCTCTGGGGTGGCCGGTTTTGGGGCGATGTCTCTAGGTGGCAGCAAGTCCAGCTTTTCGTTTGGAAGCCCACAGACCAGTAACGCCAGCCCAGCGCCGGCCCCCCCGCCGGCCTCCACCGCGCCCGCGCCCCCCGCGCCCTTCCCTGCCCTGTCCTTCGGCAGCCTCCTGAGCTCACCCCCTGCCCCTCCCCTGCCCGGGGCTTCCGGAAAGAGCCCAGAGGAGCCCCCGGTATCCACCGCCACGCCCGACAAGTCGGCCCCCGGGGAGGCCCCCGCAGCCTCGCCCCCCGCCCTGCCCGAGGCTGCCGAGCAGCCCCCCGCCCCGCCGCGGGCCTCCGACGCCACCGACAAGGAGCCCGCGCTCGCGCAGCCGGCCGCCGGCAGCCCCGGCACGGCGGCCCCCTCCGCCGCGGGGGGCCCCGACACCAAGACAGAGGCAGGCGCCCCCGCCGCCACCCTCACCACCCCCGCGCCGGCTGCCGGCGGAGCCGCCCCTCTCCCCGCCGCGGGCCCAGCGGCCCTCGAAGCCCTGGGCGCCGCCCCCAGCGGCAGCGCCCTGCCCAGCGCCGCCCCGGGCCCTGCCGCCGACGGCGCTGTGTTCGGCACCGTCACCTGCGGCTCCTCCGTCTTCACCCAGCCGTCCGC
The DNA here is from genome assembly GCF_023159225.1 of Perognathus longimembris pacificus. NCBI lineage: Eukaryota > Metazoa > Chordata > Mammalia > Rodentia > Heteromyidae > Perognathus > Perognathus longimembris. Next base: position 158,306,359 of record NC_063161.1, read on the forward strand.
CGCCAGCTCCAGCTCCGCCTTCAGCCAGCTCCCCAGCCCCGCGGCCTCCGCGCCCTCGGCGAGCCCCGCGTTCGGCCAGGCGGCGGCCAGCACGGCACCGAGCCTGTTTGGGCAGCAGACGGGCAGCGTGGCCAGCACGGCCACCACCACGCCCCAGGCCGGCGGCTCGGGCTTCGGCGGCCCCGCGTTTGGCGCCTCGGCGTCAGGGGTCTTTGGACAGGCGACCTTTGGCCAGGCCCCGGCCTTTGGACAGACGGCGAGCAACCCCGCCGGCGGCTTCTCCTTCAACCAGCCCGGGTTCGGTTCCGGGCCGGCCTTCGGCCAGGCCGGGTCCTCCACCCCCACGTCCACCGCGGGGAACGTCTTCGGCGCCTCCACGAGCGCCAGCAGCTCCGGCTCCTTCTCGTTTGGACAGTCGTCTACCAACACCAGCGGGGGGCTGTTTGGCCAGAGCAACCCCCCCGCGTTTGGCCAGAGCCCCAGCTTCGGGCAGGGAGGCTCCGTGTTCGGTGGCACCTCGGCCACAACCTCCACGGCGGCCCCCTCGGGGTTCAGCTTCTGTCAAGCTTCAGGTGAGGATTTATAGAGGGTCGCTACTTTGTTCCCCTCGGGGGGCCCCCCGGAGCATCGCGGCAAGCTCACGAGGAGGTGTGGGGCGGAGAAGGGCGCTCAGAGCCCCTGCAGGCGTGGGGGACCCTCCGGCCAGGGTCTGGACCTGCGGGCTCAGTACAGCTCCAGGTTTCCTCCCCAGCAAGCCCTGCCGTGCTGGCCACCACACTACCCGTCCCGTGGTGGAAAACCAAGCGTCTCTAGTTCAAGGTCATGGCTCAGAACGATGGCACGTTCAACGTGAGAGGCTGTGGTGTGACCCGGGAAGGCCCCGGAGGCCAGGCTCACGCGAGCCAGCGCCGGCTCTGAACCCTTCCTCGCCGGAAGAGCCGATCCCGCCATTGGAGGGGCCGAGCTCTGTTCTCCGCGTTGTATTTATCATTCTTTTTAACTTTTTAAATTTCACTCCTCTTCAAAGAACAAAACGTGCTTCCGCATTGTATCTCCAGTCTTAGCATCTATGTTTACTTCTAAAAGCCCCCAGCCGACAGCAGTGTCGGGGCCTTTCCCAAGCATGGCTGCTGATACTTCCAGAATGGAAGGCAGCTCTTCAGCAGTTAACCTCTAGGGGACAATAATCAATGAAATGTCCGTTTATTCGGAAGTGGCTTAGAATTATTATTAGGGTGGAACTGTTTTCCCTCTTGCAGTGAATGTTAAGCGGTTAGCAGGTTCAGCTATAAGGAAGACACAGTGATAGAGGGATGGTTTTGAGGTTCACTTGATGTCCTAAGGCCTGAGATGGGGTGACTTGTCCCCTGAGCTGCGATGATGTGTCCCCTGGGTGGTCAGCTAGAAGGCCACAAGGCGTCCTGCGCTGCCTCTGTCTCTCGTACATTGTTGGTTCTGCAGTCAGCTCTCCCGGCTTGAGAGTCCCAGGAGGGATCATCCTCTTCCCTTCAGTACGGTGTGGGGGCCTCCGCGCTGCCCTCCAGCCCTGGTTAAAGAACCAAGATCTGCCCAGGCTCACCTGCCTGGGTCTCCCGCTCTGTGCTGCAGTCTGTCTTTCTCCAGACTTGTCCTTGCCCCCATCCACCCCCCCCCCACCTCCACCACGCGCCCTCGTCACCTGCAGGGATGAGGTGCAGACAAGCGGTGAGGAAAAGGGTCCATAATGTCAGTAACGGGCTGAGAGTCCAGGAGACGCCGCTTTGAGACCACGCCATCTCACTAACCCTTATCCACTGGATAGAGAGAAGGATCGTCATAAAAAGGTAGCCATAGCTATAGGCACAACCGCAGAGCCAAAATAACTGACGGAGAAAACCAGACTGTGCCGACCTTTTCTCGTCATTATTCCTTACACAATGTAGCAACCACTTAGGTACCATTTGCGCTGCACTGGGCATCGTGAGCAACCAGAGATGATTTGCGGGAAGAGCACGGCGGATGCTGCGGGCATGCCGGCTCCCGGGGTCCGGAGGACACGGGAGCACGAGTTCTGTCCGCTCCTGGAGTTTTCTTACTTAGGAAGCCGTCCCATTCAAAAGTTGATTGGTGGCAGGGTCACTGAGCACACCCGGGTGCCTTGTTTAAGTCTTTATTGTTGAAGACTCATCCAAGCTGAACTTGTGCTTTCTTTATGTTTTGTAGGTTTCGGATCTAGTAACACTGGTTCTGTATTTGGTCAAGCAGCCAGTTCTGGTGGAACAGTCTTTGGCCAGGTAAATGCATTGTTTCCATTGGCGTCAACATGGCGTCCGTTCCCCCCAGCGTAAGGCGGTCGGTCCGTTTGTGCTGTGTGGCCAGGCCCAGCAGACAGCCCCCGCCTGGCATTCCAGAGAGCCAACCACCCGGCGTCCGGGGGTGGTCTGGGGGAAGGACTTGCCCGCCTTGGACCTCCCGCCTGTTTTATTAGGCCAAGGGTGGGCAGACCGCAGTCCTCAGGCCAAGTCTACCCTTGGCCTCGTCTCATTGAAAGAACTTGGGCTAAGGACGGCTTTTACGCTTTCCCGGTTGCGGGGGCTGGTGGGAGAAGACGGCAGCGCGGCCGCGGTGCTGAGCCCGTCGCAGCCCCGGCCTCCTCCGGGCGCCCTGCGCTGCTGCGGGGTCCAGCAGCGGCCTCTGCGTGCCCGCAAAGCCTGCGCAGCGCCCGCCCGTGCCTTGCGGACTGACCCGTCTCACCATCGCGGCCGCTTGGGGCCGGTGCAGTGAGAACAGTGAGGCGGGGAGTGGCTGCCTCCTGAGGAGCCCTCCCTTCGGAAGGAAGGTGCTCTGAGGTGTTGGGTGCCGTGGTGTGGACGGCGGGGGGGGGGGGGGGTGAGTGGGGGGGTGAGCAGCCGGGAGGAAGGGCAGGTGAGGCTCGTGTCTGCAGAGCAGTAGGTGCGTAACTGGTAGGCAGGGTGGGTGTTCCTCACACCGCTTCCTCAGAGGTTTTCTTCACCAACTCCTGCCTTGGCAGAGGGGCTCTGCCCGCGTCGGTGATCTTCCTGAAAGGAGAAAAACGAAACTTAGGATTTCCACATCCGGTAATAGAAACTGAGCTCATGCAAACCAAGTCACTGGAAAAGCGATGAAAAGCTAGGAGACGAGGCCTGGAAGTCACGTCTGTAAAGCCAGCAAGGCATTTCCCCACGCCGGATTCACAGGGAAACGGGAGCCTAGCGGAGGGGAGCGAGCGCAGGGGCCATTTCTGCCCCGAGGACTTCACTAACCTGAGAAATTTTGAATGTTGTATTTAAGGAGCCCTAAGGTCAGCAGAAATTACTAAAACTAGCATACAAAGGGGAAGGGTCCAGGGGCTGGGGATATGGCCTAGTGGTAGAGTGCTCGCCTCGTATACATGAAGCCCTGGGTTCCATTCCCCAGCACCACATCTATAGAAAAAGGCCGGAAGCGGTGCTGTGGCACAAGAGGTAGAGTGCTAGCCTTGAGCAAAAAGAAGCCAGGAGAAGCCAGGGACAGTGCTCGGGCCCTGAATCCACGCCCCAGGACTGGCAACAATAACAAAAAAAAAAAAAAAAGGCAAAGGGTCGTCCAAAAGATACTGTCCTGCACTTCGGGAGGACTCAGATTCTTGGGGCTCCCCCTGTGTACGTGGCCCTGGAACTATGGTACCTCCAGATGTCTGACAGCAGCATAGGCCTTTGCTCTGAACTCCCATTAGACTCACAAGTGACCCTTGGGATGCTGACTCCCATAGCAGCTATGAGCCAGAGCCAAAATAAACACCAGAAATGACTTGCAGAGACTCCTAGACTATAAAACAACTATTGTGCATGCTTAAAAGAAATGGAAGACAAACTTAAAGATGCCTGTAAAGAATAGGAAACTACACAGCATTATAACAGCTTTGAAAATGAACCAACTACAACTTCTAGAGAGGTGTAATAAAAATTCAGTTGGGCAGTGGCTCAAACGGTATTTGGGGCTCTGAGGGCTGCGTTCAGTTCCTCGCACAGCTGCTCACCCCTGGCAGTAGCACAGAGCAGCCACACAACGTGCAACACAAGTAAACTTCTGTTTACAAACACAGGTCATAGGCAAGATTGGGCCCAAGAACTGTAATGCCCTGGCCCTTGAACTAGAAATGTATGTTCAATATGCTGAGTGCTTTCAAGAGAGGAAGAAAAGGGAAACCAAGGGGAAAATGTGACACCCATGTAGCCAGAGCCCCGGAAGAGAAGAACCAAGAGTGAAGGACTGAATGCCCCAAAGCCAGCCATGCCAGAGCACACGGAAGGAAATCGGCTGTGGAGCCATCCGCGAGATCAAAGGACGGACATGCTGACTTCCCTCAGTGGTAGACAGGCAGAAGACAGTCAGACTACCTGAGGGGTTGCTAAGCTATCAGACTGCAGGGCGAAGTGGAAAATCCTGAGAGAATCCATGTCTAGCAGGCTTGAGGATATTTGTCAAGAAGAAGAAAAAAAATATTTTTTTGTGTCAGTCATAGGGCTTGAACTCTGGGCCTGGTCCCTAAGCACTTCATCTCAAGGCTAGCGCACTACCACTTGAGCCACAGCGCCACTCCTGGTTTTCTTGTGCTTAGTTGGAGAGAATAGTCTCATGGCCTTTCCTGCCTGGGCTGGCTTTAAACCATGATCCTCATATCTCAGTCTCCTGAGAAGCTAGGACGACAGGCGTGGGCCACTGGTGCCCAGCTAAGAAGAAAATTTGACTGCACCATGATTGTGAGGTTCTTAATTTTAAGTAAAACAAGAAATAAAAGAGGGTGGCTGGGAATATGGCCTAGTGGCAAGAGAGCTTGCCTTGTATACATGAAGCCCTGGGTTCAATTCCTCAGCACCACATATATAGAAAACGGCCAGAGGTGGCGCTGTGGCTCATGTGGTAGAGGAGTGCTAGCCTTGAGCAAAAAGAAGCCAGGGACAGTGCTCAGGCCCTGAGTCCAAGGCCTAGGACTGGCCAAAAAGAAAAAAAGAGGACAATTGTACCCTACTTAACCACCACCGATATGTAAAGAATTCCTACAACTCATAAAGGAAGCCAAGCCAAGCATGAGTGGCTTGTGTCTTAACAATCCTAACTACTCAAGAGACAGATGTGAGGATCGTGATTCAAAGCCAGCCCGGGCAGTACATTAGTGCGACTTTTATCTCCAACAAAAAACGCCTGAAGTGGAGCTGTGGCTCAAGTGGTAGAGCATTAGCTTTGAGCAAAAGCGGGCCAGGGACAGCACTCAGGCCCTGAGGCCCTGAGTTCAAGCCCCAGGACCACTTCTCTCCTCTTCCTCACCCCCCTCCCCCAAAAAAAGAGAAAGCCAGAATGTCTAAAAGAGAGGTGACGTGCCAAGTGCTGGAGAGAGAGCAGAGAAGCTGCACGCGCCGATTGCCGGAGGGCGCGTACCACGCGTGGAATCCCCTCGCGAAGCTGTCCAGCACTGTCAGCCCAGAGGACCCAGGCGTTGCTGCCCCACGGATCCGCCCCACCAGTCACCAAGAGACCAGAAGACAAGCTAAATCGCTAGAACAGGAAACGACCCAAGCCTTACAGTTTGGAAAGTAGACCTCATCAACACAGAAATGGGACCCACTGCTGTTATACATAGATTGAAGACCAGCAGCACATCACACTGGCAAAGGCAATCACGCACACGCAGAGACCAAGTGGGAGGAGCCTGCAGAAAGCATTTACTGCGGGTCGGGCAATTACCCGTGCTAAAAGAGCCGCACGTCACTTAGAAGCAAGAGGAAGATTGTTTAAGGCAGTGAACTTTGGACTTTACAATTGTAATGCAAAATGGACTGAGTGCTTTACACATAAAGTGTGTGAACTTGGGCTGGGAATGTGGCCTAGTGGCAAGAGTGCTCGCCTCCCGTACATGAAGTCCTGTGGCTCGAGTGGCAGAGTGCTAGCCTTGAGCAAAAAGAAACCAGGGGCAGTGCTTAGGCCCTGAGTTCAAGCCCCAGGACTGGCAAAAAAAAAAAAAAAAGTGTGTGAACTTAATATAATTGGAAGAAACTAGGCAAAAGATAGTTTGCAAACGATAGTTCCAGGCCTGGAGGTACACACATATAATCCCAGCCCTCAGGAGTCAGAGTGGTAGGATTGAAAGTTCACAATCATAGGGATATCCTGTCCCCCCCCCCCCGACACACACACAAAAAAAGCCTTTTATTTCACTAACTGTTAATTTTGCAGTACTGGGGTTTGAACTCAGAGCCTCGTGCTTCTAGCCCTTCATGTGATGTACGTCTTGTAAAAGTGGCAGAGGTACACTTCCAGCAGTCCTTTCCCTCGGCAGCCTTGGGCTCCGGCAGTGCCCTGCTGTGTGGAGTCTAAAGGTCAGTCATTCAGTCGTAAGACCAACACCCCAGGCTCCTTGAGCCCAGGGAAGGGCAGCTTGAGCAGTTGGGAGCTGGCCAGGGGTGGGGACACGAGCCACCGGTGCCCGGCTTGCAATCAGATTTTTAGATCAGGAAGTAACAACCTAGAGATAGTTCGCGTGTTAGAACTAGAGACAACGACTTTAAAATAGCTGCTATGCTCCCAGGATTTACAAGAAAATATTGAAAAAAAAAATTGAATATAGCATCTCGGCGGAGATGTGGAAGTTTAAAAAAAGAAAACATTAGCCTGTGCTTGAAGTTGAAGTCTGAAGTATCCCAAGTGAGAAACGGTTGGAAAGGCTTAACAGCAGAGTGAATACTACCAGAGAGCTGAACTTACTGTGCGCTTTCCAGTTCTCGGTAATTTCAGCTTTAGCAAGCTGTTGTTTATTTCCACTGCGATGAGTGGGATTCTGTCTAGTGCGTTAGGAGGATGCGGTACCTGCTGGTCCCGGTCACTCGGGCTTCGCCCTGGGGGGCCCACCCTGGGGCCCCCCATCCTGCTCCCTTCTGTGGATGGCCAGGGGCGGCAGCTGAGCCTGGTGCCGTCTCCGTGTGCGCCTTGGCTGTCACGGTTCCTTCCTCGCTGAGGCTGCTCACCAGTCATCCAAGCCTTGGCTTTTATGATTGAATTCTAGTTGTAAAAAGCTCCTACTCCCCCCGCCAACCTCCCGGGGCTGTTTGAATTCCCGTCATTTTCAAAGAAGTCTCAAGAAAAAGAGGCCGAAAGTACATGAGAACTCGGGCTGGGCACGAGTTAGCTTGCTGTGCTGGCGTGGTCCTGCCGCCCCGGGTGGGGTTGGGGCTGGAGGTGAGGCAGGGCGGGATCTTGGTGAGGATCCGCCTGCCTCAGCCTCGCCAGGCCGAGGAGGAGGAGGAGGAGGAGGAGGAGGAGGAGGAGGAGGAGGAGGAGGAGGAGGAGGAGGAGGAGGAGGAGCTGGAGTCCCTAGCACTCAGACGGTGCCCGAGCGGGCAACTCGTGCGGGCACTGCTCTGTAAGGTAAGTTCATCTCTGAGCTCCTTTGATTCGCTCTCCAGCCTGAGGTGGGCAGTTAGGTGCTGACCCCACCCTCCAGCACCGCCCCCCATTTCACAGGCCCCACTCACCTGCACTGTCAGCAAGGCAGGTCAGCTTCCCCCGGGGGAGCACCTCCTCAAATCCCCCCCCCCCGGGTGACCTTACAGAGCCACTGTCCAAAGAAATCAAGTCTGGGGCTCAGAGTCAGGGGTGCCTGGAGTGAGCATCTGGCACCAGCAGAGTCCCAGGAACCCCCTGCGCCGCCCCGCCGAGGAGAGGAATGACCAAGGTCCCTCCCATCCCCGCCCGCGCATTCAGCCGAAGCCCGGGGGAAGCCAGCGGCCCGCGGCGCTCTGGTGGTCTGACTTGCTTGCCGGCGTCTTTATTTGGCGAAGCTCCTGTGGGAGCATGGTGTGGACACAGCAGGGCAGGATCCGCACAGGGGGTCCCCGCCTGCCACGCACCAGCCACGCCGTGTAAGATAGCCCCGCCCGGGAGGGCCCCCGCTTCTCCTGCGGCTGTGGGGCGTCCCTTCCAGAGCTAATCAGAGCCCCTCTTTCTCCATCTGTGCCCCTCCCACGCTCACTTCCTGCTGACCTCTCGGTCCTGACTCGCTTCCCGCCCCTTTGTTTCCCAGCAGCCCCCCACTTCCAGCGGGAGCGTGTTTGGGTCCGGAACCACGGGGAGAGGGGGAGGCTTCTTCAGCGGCCTTGGAGGAAAACCCAGCCAGGACGCGGCCAACAAAAACCCCTTCAGCTCAGCCAGCGGGGGCTTTGGGTCCACGGCCACCCCAAGTAAGTAGAGAACCCCTTCCCCAGCGCCCGTCCCGGCCGCCAGTGCCCCAGGGCCACCCCCATGGCGTCGGCAAAGCTTCAGGGACAGATAGAAAAGGGGCAAAGGAGCTAGAAGGCTCATGTAAAACCCTACCACGGAGCAGAGTGTCCTAGTTTGGGTTGGCGGCGGGGGGGGGGGGGGTGTTGCTTTGTTGATGAGGAGGGGGCTTAAACTTGGAGCCGGGGCACTGTCCCTGAGCTCTTCTGCTCAAGGCTAGGGCTCCATCACTTTGAGCCACAAAGCCACTTCCAGTTTTCTGGTGGTTCATTGGGATAAAGAGTCTCAAGGACTTTCTTGGCTGGGCTGGCTTTGAACCACAATCTTCAGATCTCAGCCTTCGGAGTAGTTAGGATGACAGGCATGGGCTACAAGCACCCAACTTGGTTTGATTTGTTTTTTTTTTTCCTTGTTGTTGGTCACGGGGCTTGAACTCCGGGCCTGGGCACTGTCCCTGAGCTCCTTTGCTGAGGCCCGTGCTCTACCACTTTGAGCCACAGCTTCACTTCTGGTTTCCTGGTGGTTAATTGGAAAGAGTCTCACAGACTGAACTATCTGGGCTGGCTTTGAACTGTGATCCTCAAACCTCAGCCTCCTCATTTCAGGCGTGAGCCACCAACACCTGGCGGGTTTGGTTATTAGTAAGATGCCCTACACAATCACGAAATGACGTGAGGGCTACCGGGTGAGGCTCGGTGTGTTGAGCTGGCCTGTCTTCTGTCCCAAGCCCCCTTCTCTGCGCCGTGTTGAGGGGTCCTGAAGCAAATGCAAGCCCGCCGCCGAGCCAGGCACGCGGCAGGGGCTTGCCCGTCGCATCGCCCTCGCAGGGGCTTGGAACTCCAGCGGTGGAAGCTGCAGCTTTCCTTCTTCTGTCTCGTGCGTCTTTAATAGGGCTTTTGATCTCAAGCCGTATCTCTTGGCGCTTTCTGAGTATGCATTCTGTTGCTGACGGAGTCTGATGCTGGCCCGTCGTCTTCCTCTTAGCTGCTCTGGTTTCATGTGCTGCACCCCCAGCCCCTGCTGGCCCTGCAGAGCTGACTGGCGCTCCCCCACGGTGGAACGCCACACCCCACCTTACCCCTCGGACGCCCGCTCCCGCGGCCCCGAGACCCCTCCCTCATCCCTCGTGAAGCTACGTCACCGGGACGTGGTCGCCAGCCCCCAGGCTGCCAGGAGCGAGGTAGAACGCTGGAACGAAGGGATCTGAGAAATCACATCTAGTTGTTCTCAGACGCCGTGTAAGCGGAACCCTGATGCGTGTGAAACAAGGAAAAGTGGGTTCGCGCTGAAGCAGAGGTCGAGAGCCCAAGGGTTCACGCGAGTGGTTTCCCTCAGCCGTCCAACGCGGGACGCGGGGGATCCCGAGCCCGCCGGGATCCCAGGGCCACGCGCCAGGGCTGCGTCTGACACCGCGGGGACTTGATGGCGCGCGCGAGCGTGTCACGGCCCTCCCGCTCACTCGCCCCGAGTGCCGCGGCTCTCTGGCGGCCAAGCGCCCCTCCTCAGAAGGCCGCCGGAGCTGGCACCCGCCTCCAGCCCCAGCTGTGCGTGCCCCCAGCCCGTGTTCAGTGCCACCCCCTCGGGAGCCTCAAGTCAGGGGCGGGGATGGAACAGCACTGTACCCCAGGACTCCCCCCGCCCCCAGACTCTGTCACCCACGGCTCCTCATGATTGTACTGAGTATTCTGAGCTGAGGGAAGCAAGATCGTGTGTGCGCGTGTATATGTGTATGCACGTGCGCACGCGTGCGCACCAGTACTGGGGCTTGAACTCGAGGCCTAGGCCCTATCTCCGGGCTTTTCCTGAGCAAGGCCGGCGGTCTACTAGAAGCTCCACTTCCAGCCTTTCTGGTAGCTGGTTGGAGACGAGAGTCAGCCAACTGGAGAAGAGCGTGTCACAGGCTTTGCTGCCTGAGCTGGCTTTGAACCGCGATCCTCAGATCTCAGCCTTGTATGCAGCTAGGATGACAGGCGTGAGCCTCCAGTGCAGAGCAGAAAAAAGACAGGCCAGGAGGAAAGAGCGGTGGATGAGACGGGAGCCACAGGGATGCCGTGTCCCCATCCTGTCCCGTCCTGTCCTGTCCTGTATTGCCCTGTCCCGTCCTGTACTGTCCTGTCCCATCCTGTCCTGTACTGTCCTGTCTCATCCCGTCCCCACCCGTCCTGTCCCCTCCCCTCCCCTCCCCTCCCCTCCCATCCCATCCCATCCCGTCCCTTCAGGCGCCTTCTACTCCCTCACAAGACTCAGCTTTTTCATGCTAATAGGTGAGAGTTCAGGCTCTGAGAGCTCATGCTCCCAGCTGCTCCGTGCTCCCAGCTCCTCCATGCTCCCAGCTCCTCCATGCTCCCAGCTGCTCTGTGCTCCCAGCTCCTCCATGCTCCCAGCTGCTCCATGCTCCCCGGCTGCTCCATATTCCCGGCTGCTCCATACTCCCGGCTCCATGCTCCCAGCTGCTCCATGCTCCTGGTTGTTCCATGCTCCAGGCTGCTCCATACTCCCCGGCTGCTCCGTGCTCCCCAGCTCCTCCATACTTCCTGCTGTTCCATGTTCCCACCCTGCTCCCAGGGTCCCTGCTGCCCCTTTCATGGATCCTCCAGGCTATTTATTCATTGCTGAGAGTCATGACCGGCCCTCACCCTACCTGCCCTTCCACCTGTGACCGCCCCCCCCCCCCCCAGTCATTCATGACCGGCCCTCACCCTGCCTGCCCTCCCAGCTCTGGTCCCCGCTGTGTCCAGGAATCCATCTGAAATGAGGAGTTTTCAACTGGTTCTTGCTGATGACTGCAGGATAAAATCCAGGCTGGAGCCCCGGCACCCCAGCCAGCTGTCGGGTGCTGCCCGCCCCCACCCCCACCCCCACCCCACCCCAGGCCCTGGCCGCTGGGGCGCTGCAGACAGTGCAGTGGGGCGCTGTGTGGAGCGGGAAGCGGGGGCTGACGTCGCCGCCTCCTGCCAGGCGCCGCGCCGACGTGGCGCGCCCCGTCCCACTGACGAGGACGGTAGGAGATGCGTGGGTGCCGCGTGGCACCGCAGGGTTTCGGTGGGGCCTCCCCCCCGCCCTGCCCCTCTCTGCTGACAGCCCTCGTTCCGTGTGCCCCTGGCGCGGGGGTGATCTGGGGGTGCAGTGTGGAGCCCCGGGCCCTCGTCAGGGCTTCTCCCCGCTGCGGCTGCAGGTCGGCATCCTGTGCGCCGTCCCCCAGGAGGTCCTGGCTCTCCCGCCCTGCCGAGGAGCACCCCGGCCCCGCGGCTCCCACATCGCCGCTGCAGGGGGTCCCGGGTCCCCAGGGGGGCAAATCCCGTTCCTGGCCCAGTGTCGCCGTAGCTAGCCTGCGACCCCAGCTGCTTGGGAGGCTGAGATCCTCGGATCTCAGCTTGAAGCCAGCCCAGGCGGGAAAGGCTTTCTCATCGCCCATCAGCCACCAAAACAGAAGTCTGCACGGGCGCTGCAGTGGCGCCTGGCCGTGATCTGAGCGGCTCAGCAGGCTGGGATCTGAGGATCCCGCTGAAGGCCCGCAGGATCGTCGACGAGGCTCGCCCCCACTTCACCGTGGAAAGGGCGTGAACAGAGCCCCAGCCCTGAGCAAAAGAGCGGAATGAGGGCACGCGTCCCCGGGCCAAGCTCACCTTCCAAGTGCAAGGGTGTGCCCTCCCTCCCCCCCACCGCCGCCTTGGGGGTGCACGTGTGTGCTGCTCGCTTGGGGACGGGGGGGGGGGGGGGCGGTCACCCTGACACGCACTGTGCCCGTGACTCGGGCCGGCGTCCCTGGGCGTCCCTGGCCTGGTCCCTGGCTAGCTTCTCTCCGTCATGGGCAGAAGCAAGCGGTGCCAGCTCGAGTGAGAACTGAAGGCGGACCGTCCGGGCAGTCCTGGCGCCCTGCTGGTGTCTGTCCGCTCCCCCGCCCCATCCCGAGGGAGTCGGTTCCCTCAGCGCCCACGCGCGGGGCTCCGCGGGGCCAGCGTCTGCGAGCCGCAGGGCCTCGGTGAAGCTCTTAGAGGAGGCGAGACCGGGCCGGAGCCGGGGCGGGAGCGCACGCTGGCCTGCGCCTCCATGTCCCTCCCACATGGGGGGGGCGGGGGCAGCCGGTCCTCCTGGGGCTCTGACTGCCCCTGGGGTGAGGGCCGAGTGAGGCCGCGGGTCGTGGTCTCGGCTGGCCGCTCAGCCACGCTGGCCCCTCTCATCTCGGGGCGGCCCCCCTGCCATCTCGGGAGGAGTAACGCGTGTGTGTGTGTGTGTGTGTCCCCCAGACACCTCCAACCTGTTTGGGAACAGCGGGGCGAAGACCTTCGGCGGGTTCGGCAGCTCGTCGTTTGGAGAGCAGAAGCCGGCGGGCACGTTCAGCTCTGGAGGCGGCAGCGTGGCGTCCCAAGGCTTCGGCTTCTCCACGCCCAGCAAAACAGGTGCCGGCGCCCCCCCCCCCCCCCCCCCCGTGTGCGCTGCGTGGGCCTTTCCGCCTGGCCTTGGGGAGGCGAGGGGAGGGGAGCGGCTGGGGGTGGGGTAGAATCTCTGCACTCGTTTCCTTCTGCGTTCGCTGAGCGTCCGCGTAGGTCATCGCCGAGGTGTGTGACGTGGTTAGAAAGTGGGGCCGCGTGGACGGGCCGGGGGGGGGGGGGGGGCGCCCGTTACAGACGCGCCCAGCGTGATAACTAAAGCACACACAAGGTCACCCCGGTGTTCACACACAGTGGCGTGTGTGCGTGTGTGTATACACTGGGACTTGAACTCAGGTCCTGGGCACTGTCCCTTAGCTTTTTCAATCAAGGCTGGCACTCTACCACTTGAGCCACACCTCCACTTTGGGCTTTTTGCTGGTTAATTGGAGCTAAAAGTCTCCTTTCCTGTCCCACCTGTCTTCAAACTGCGTTCCTCGGGTGTCAGCCTCCCGAGTAGCTAGAACGACAGGTGTGAGCCACCGGGACTGGCTGTTTGGCTTCGTAAGTCAGGGTTGTTCTGCCCTCTACCAAGCTCGCTGTCCATACAGCCCGCAGCTCTGTTCATTGGCACAGCCAAAAAGCACTTTAACAGCACCACGTTTCAGTCCCGCGGGGCTTGAAGTGTTTCTTCTACCCCACGGGCAGTAGGCTGTTGGGGTCTGGACAACCCTTTTCTCCCCCCACGGGGAGAATGGTAACCACAAACTCTATGAAAGAGCACTCAGCCTGGCCCTCCGCCAGCGGAAGGCCAAAGGTGTGCTCACATGGACCTTCGCTAAGTTGAGGAAAGGTTGCTGAAGCCTCCCCTCCCCCCAGTCCCCTCACATGTTACCAAGGGCGGAGGCGAAAAGGAAGGCATCAGGGACACGCTGCGGTGGTGGGAAGCGTCTCAAAGACTTTAATATGGAAAGGCACTTATATAGAAGTAATGGCGGGAAAGAAAGGGGGCTGGCCAAAGGGCCAGTCATAGGCTAGGGACCACGTTCATCAAGTGACATCACGAAACTTCCCTTTGTGGGCGGGACAACCCCATCATGGTGGCACGCACGTGTTCACCTCCCAAGGGGTGGAGGCCAGAAGGTGGGAGGGACTTCCATTGTCCCAAAGCTGGCGGAAGGGCAGCCTTCCCAAGGCCATAATAATCCCTAACAGTAGGCGTTCAGGTAGGAGCTGGCACTCTGCCGCCCGAGCCACAGCTCCAGCCTTGCTTATTTTGGTGATGGAGCGCCACAGACTTTTCTGTCCGGGCTGGCTTTGAACTGTGATCCTCACATCTCAGCCTTCTGAGTAGCTAGGATGACAGATGTAGGCGCCCAGTGAGAAAGCCGTTCTTGGAAGCAGGCTCTCTGTGGGTTCTTTGGTGGGATGCTCCATGTTTGGAGGGATGGGATGTTTTGAGCAAGTCCCCCCCTGAGGGCCAGGTGCCTAGGTGTCCCTGAGTGAGCAATGGGTCTCCCTAAACCAGAAAGTGAACTCTTGCTTTTAGGATCTCCTTTCCATGTGAGAGTGCGCTTGACCTCAGACCTGTAGCTTGGCGCCTGGTCTTAGGCTGGGAGTTCTTAATTCTTTTCCTAGAAGTTAAAAGGGACTAGAAATGAGGTCCCAAGCAGGGCACTGGTGCCTCACGCCTGTAATCCTAACCACTCAGGAGGCTGAGACCCGAGAATTGTGGTCCAAAGCCAGTCTGGGCCGGAAAGCCCATGGGACTCTTTATCTCCCCTAAACCACCGGAAAACTGGACGTTTGCGCTGTGGCTCAAAGTGGTAGAGCGCTAGCCTTGAGCCAGTGTGTCCTGGGACAGCGCCCTGGCCCTGAGTTCAAGCCCCACGAACAACAAAAAATACCCCAGATTTATTTGAGATCCATGCGCGCACATGCGCACCTACGCACAGACACGGTGGATGAAATAGCCACGAGGCTTTTGGCCCTAGTTAAAAAGGTGAATATGGGCCAAGCACACTGGACCGTGCCGGTCAGCACAGCTGCTCAGAAAGCTGAGATCAGGAAGGAGGTTCAGAGCTGAGCAAAGTCAGTGAGACCCCATCTCCACCAGCGAAGGGCAGTGTTAGGCGCCTCTCCTCCCAGGGACACGGACGGCGGAGATGGGAGGACCCTAGTCGGCCCAGGCTGTGTGAGGTCCTGCTTGAAAGATACAGTAAAAGGGGAAAGAAGAATGGCCCGGTGCCTGCCTAGCAAGCACAAAGCCCTGAGGCCAAACCCCAGGACTACTAAACCAAGAGGGGAGCAAGCATGAACTGGGGGTTCTGCCGCAGGAGCCGGTCCAGGCCTTGTGTATTTCTCAGGAGCGTGTAATTGCGTTCCTCACCTCTCCTGCTGGTCTGTGCACGGAATCATGGCCCGCTGATTAGCGCATCTGCCCCTCCTCCCTCCTCCGTGTTGGAGCACAATCCCCTGCAGGACTGGGAGGGGGGGTGCGGGGTGGGCGTGGCCTCTCCTGCCGCCCGTCGGGAGCGCCCTGGTTCTCAGCCTCTGCTGCAGGCAGAGCTATGGGTGGCCAGGCACAGGTAGGCAGCGTGGGGTGCAACCGGGCGCCAGAGCAGCAGAGCTGCACATCGCCCGTAGGGCTTCACACCGGGCGTCCAGCCCCCCTCAGCAAACTCCCCTCTGAAGTGACCTTGCTGGGGGGGGGGGGGACTGGGGTGGAGGGAGGGACCAGGGCAGCCGGGCCGCGGCCTCCCGGGGTCCGCACCCCTGCTGCACCAGAGGCGCTGGGCACAGTGCCCGATGGGCCCACGGGAGCCGACAGAACCTGTCACCAATAAAACCCAGCCCTACCCTGAGGAGCGAGCCTCGTGACTCCAGAGCGAAGCCCGCGTGGCTGCCAGTGCCGCCATGCGGAACGTGTGTGTGTGCGCGCACACGCGTGTGTGGTCTCCCGCCCGGCACCTTCTGTGTGGTTGTGCCTTCTCGCTTTCTGCTGCCCTTCCCCCCAGAAGCGGCCGCGGGGCGGGCCTGAGTGCGTAGGAAGCATGGTCACCAGATCTGGGTCAGTCCTAAATAATTGAGCTGCGGCGAGGGCTTGGCACCGGGCGCTTTCCAGCCCGGGGAATCCGATGCGCCCGCCCGCGAGCCCAAGGCGCAGCCCACGAGTGTCCGCGGGCCGCTCTGCACACGCAGCGCTCGGGGGTGCAGGGGCCGGTGCCCCTGCGGGCGGCTGAGCCCCTCAGAGCAGGACCCCGCCTGAGCCCCCGTCCTCCCTGGCCCTGCAGCATGCCGTGTGTGGGCTGGGGGGGCCCTGGGGGGGCCTCCTCCGCAGAACCTGAGCCCCTGACCCTCTCCCGTGGTCACCCGCGGCAGCCCCTGCCTGGGCCCCCCCCCCCCAGAAGAGGCCGGTGCTGCGCGGGTGGCCCGGGTGCAGGGAGCGAGCGGGCGACCTCAGAAAGGCCTGGGTGCCCAGGAAGATGGGAACATGGGCCGCCGCCAGGCTGTGAATAAACCAGCAGCGCCTGGCCGGGCAGTGTGGCGTGGGGGGCCTGGCGGGGCGGGGCGGGGCGGGGCCGGGCGGGGCGGGCCCAGAGCCTCCAGTCTCCTCCGGAGCCCGCCTGGGTGGTGAACTTGGCGTTCTGCCACCGGGTTGGGACCCCAGACTCTGAGAGCGATGTTGTGGGGGGGGGGGGACATGCAGCTCTGGGCCAGGTGGGGGTGCTCAGCGGTGGTCCACACGAGGCTCCCCAGGACGAGCAGCCTGGGGGGGTCCTGGTGCGGGAGGGGCAGCTCCGCTCTGGTGTGGGTTGTGGGGGGGCCGGTGTGGCCCTGTTACTGCCTACGCCCGTCTCTAACGCGCTGTCCCCGTCTCCCCCCCCTTTCCTGTGCTCTCCGACCGCTCACCCCCCTCGCGTCCTCTCCCTCGCCCCCTCCCCTCGCCCCTGTTTCTGTCTGTTTGCCTCTGTTTTGCTCAGGTGGCTTCGGTGCTGCTCCAGTGTTTGGCAGCCCTCCCACTTTTGGGGGATCCCCTGGGTTTGGAGGGGTGCCAGCATTCGGTTCAGCCCCAGCCTTTACAAGCCCTCTGGGCTCGACGGGAGGCAAAGTGTTCGGAGAGGGCACGGCGGCCGCCAGCGCGGGAGGATTCGGGTAAGCGCCCTGGGGCGGGGCGGGGGCGCGGGGGCCGGCGCCTCCAACGCAACCGGACCGGGAGCTCGGGGCCCGGCCTTGGCGTGGAGGAGCCGGGCCGTGGGGGACGCGCCGTGGCCGTCGGCTCCTCGCCGGCCGCTGGCCAGCCCGTGCTCCCCACCCAGGCCGCTCTCCCGCACACCAGGAGCGCCTGGGCGCCGGGGCCGGCGGGGCGGGGCTGCGGGTGGGCGGGGCTTCGCGTGGGGCGGGGCTGAGGGTGGGCGGGGCTTCGCGTGGGCGGGGCTGCAGGTGGGCGCGGCGGCGCTGCGTTCATTTCCCGTTCTCCTCTCGGGGCCCAGTGTCCTGGCACACACCTCGCGTGTCCCTGCTCCCAGCCCCCACTCGGGTCAGCTGGCAGGGGTCACCCTGGGCACCCTCCCCGGGAGAGGACAAGGGCGGGGTTGCTCCTGAGGACCCCAGCATTTCAGTCCAGTTGCTGGAGCCCCCAAGGAAAGCCCCAGCCTTTGGAGGTGGAGGAGCTAGCCCTGTGGATCTGTGTCAGAAATGCTTTTCAGGCAGAGAACAGGAAGTGAAAAGGTCCTGGGGCAAGAGCTTCTTTTTTTTTTTTTTTTTTTTTTTTTTTTTTTGGCCAGTCCTGGGCCTTGGACTCAGGGCCTGAGCACTGTCCCTGGCTTCTTTTTGCTCAAGGCCAGCACTCTGCCACCTGAGCCACAGCGCCACTTCTGTCCATCTTCTATATAGGTGGCTCTGGGGAATCGAACCCAGGGCTTCATGTATATGTATGTGAGGCAAACACTCTACCACTCGGCCATATTCCCAGCATGCCGGGCCCTTTTTGCTTGTTTGTTTTTAGAGCTGGGAGTTTTTGCCAGGGACTGGGCTCTAACCACAGTGCTCCTCCCTACGTCTCAGATGTAGCTGGAAGTGCAGGCGCACACCCCCACACCTGGCTTATTGGTTGAGGGGAGTCTTGCTGACTTTTGGCCTTGGCTGGTCTCAAACCACAATCCTTCCCCTGAAAACTGGCTCTTAACCCCAACTCAGCATCGACAAACAGGGCGTGAGCTGTGGCTCCAGCGGTAGAGCACCCGATGTGAGCAGAAAGCTCAGGGGCCCCGAGTTCAAGGCCCAGGATTAGTGCAAAAAAGGAAAGCGAGTAGCATGGGCCAGTGATGAGCGGCAGCGGGTCGTGGGGGGAGGGCGGGAGGGTGCAGCCGGCGGCCGTGCAGGGCACCCGGCTGCCCGCCCCGCCCCCCCCTCCGCCACGCCTGCCGCTCGCTCACGCCGGGCACGCCGGGCGGGGGAGGGGCCGCGCCCACGCTGAGCACCGCCCCTCTGCGGCCCGCGCGCAGGTTCGGGAGCAGCGGCAACGCCGCGTCGTTCGGCACGCTGGCCAGCCAGAACGCGCCCTCCTTCGGGTCGCTGTCCCAGCAGACGCCGGGGTTTGGGGCCCAGAGCGGCGGGTTCTCCGGGTTCGGATCCGGCTCCGGAGGTAAGCGGCCCTTCCCTCTCCATCATCCCCCCCCCCGCCCTTCCCTGGGGCACCCCGACTTCTCCCCAGGTGGGAGGGCTTCTGCCCGGCTGCTGGCTTAGCATTCTAGAAGCTGACGGAAGGGAAGCGCCCGCTCTAGATCTTACTACGCCTGCCGCGCTGTGCCGCCCCCGCGCTGACGTCATCGCCACGCGGGGTTTGAGAACTGCGGGGGGCGACAGGCTCTGCGCGCAGGGCGTGCGGACGTCACGAGCGCCGTGCGTGTGCGCGTGTGCGTGCGTGTGTGCGTGTGTGTGCGCACGTGCGCGTGGGGCTCCGCATCTCCACACAGGAGACACCATCCCCGGCCTGGGCTGGGCGGGAGCCAGGGCCACGGCGGGCCACGGCCGGCCCTGCGGGGAGGGGAGCCGAACCAGGGCCCCCCTGCACATGGAAAGGGGAGCCCAGCCTCTCCTGACCTTGCCCTCCGTCTGTTTGCAGGCTTCAACTTCGGATCATCCAACTCGTAAGTGGCATCTTCATTATTAACATGGGGGGGGTGGGGGGTGATGGGAAGACTGAGCACGCCAGTCGTTGCACCGTGGCTTGGGGGCCCCCCTCCCCCCCCAGTCCTCCCCCTGCAGTGTCTGAAGCTCTCTCGTCCCGCGCTGTGCGTGTTGGAGCGTGGGGTTCTGGGGGGTCCCCGAGCCCCGGGGCACGGACGCCCGCGCTGTGCGTGTTGGAGCGTGGGGTTCTGGGGGGTCCCCGAGCCCCGGGGCACAGACGCCCGCGCTGTGCGTGTTGGAGTGTGGGGTTCTGGGGGGTCCCGGAGCCCCGGGGCACTGACGCCCGCGCTGTGCGTGTTGGAGTGTGGGGTTCTGGGGGGTCCCCGAGCCCCGGGGCACTGACGCCCGCGCTTCCTGCAGGTCCGTCCAGGGCTTCGGCGGCTGGAGGAGCTGAGCGCGGTGGGCACCGCCTCCGACTCTGCGACCGACTGTGGGGACCGTCCCTCTGCAAGACACCCGGAAACCCAAGACCAAAGCCCGGGAGGCGCCCGGCTGCTCTG
The DNA here is from genome assembly GCF_023159225.1 of Perognathus longimembris pacificus. Lineage (NCBI taxonomy): Eukaryota > Metazoa > Chordata > Mammalia > Rodentia > Heteromyidae > Perognathus > Perognathus longimembris. The sequence goes on from NC_063161.1 coordinate 158,325,671, forward strand.
CTCCTGTCGGGGTTTCCCTGCCATTAAACCATTTGGGCTGTTTCTGTCGGGAATGGATGTGAGTTTATTCAGGTCACAGCCCAGCGGAACTTTCTCCACTGTCGGGGTACCCGCTCCAGGCCGCCTGGCCCCGAGCCCCCCACCTGAGGGGGGGTAGCGTGCTGGGGGGCTTAGGGTCTCCCTCCCGCAGCCCCCGTTCCCTTCCAGAAGGCCCCACGCGCCGCCCGCGGTGGGGGTGGCGGCGGGCAGAGCCGTGGCCCCGCCGCCCCCCGCTTGTCTCGGGTGGCCATGTGGAGGGGCCTCCGCCTCCGGTCGGGGACGGGGGTCAGCCTGCCCCCCCCACCCCCGGGCCGAGCGCTTCCCCCTGGGGCGCCGAATTTTACCTATTGAGAAGTTGTATTTTTAAGGTTTTAATAAAAGTTTGATACACGGCCTCCGTCGGTTGTGGCGCAGGCGATGTGATTGGCTGGTTCTTGAGGGGCGGGGGGCACAGGGCTGCCGCGCGGGGCTCACGTGGGCGCTGCGGACCCATCGCACCCTCCGGCTGCCCCCCCCGCCCCTCGGGGGGCTCCTGGCGGCCTGGGGTCTGCATGTGTAGCCTGGGCCTCCCGGGCCTCCCGATGGCCGGGCTGCCCACCCCTCCCCTCACCCCCGCTCCTTTTATAAATAGAAGCGGGTCCCCTCGGACCCTTGACCTCCGACCCCGCTAGTCCTGCAGCGAGTGGCTCGTGACTTCCCTGCGCGGGCCCCGTCGGCTGCGCCCACAGACTCCCCGCTGACGCGCTGGCACGCACACGCGTGGCCCCCGAGCCCCTCCCGGCTCCTGTGGCCCCGGTGGGTGGCAGGGCCGCGCCGGCCACCCCACCCCGCCCCGCCCCGCCCCGCCCCGGGCAGAGCGCTTCCGGGGTCCCGGCCCCGGGAGAAGCTGGGGTCCCCGGTGCGCCCCGCGCGGGGTGCCGTCGCCTCTCAGCTCGGTGCCCTCGGAGCTTCGGCGAGCGGCACCGGGTCAAGCTCTGGGTGCCCGGCTTCCTCCTCTGATGAGAAGAGGGGCACCAGGGCGAGGCCCCCCTGGAACGGGGCGGCCCTGCAGGCCCGCGCCGGCGCCTCAGGATCAGGGCCGGGACCCCCGCGGCCCCCCACCCCCACCCCGGGAGCCAGGCCCATATCACAGCCGCTCCTCACCTCCCCCCGGACTGCTGCCCGGGAGGGGGGCGATCGGCCCTGGCCGGAGACTCGCGGCGCTGTTGTGGGGCCCAGATTGGCCCCTGCTCGCCCCACCTTGCCCGCCCCCGAAGATGCAGACACTGCCTCTCCACCAGCCCCGACCCCCCCTTCCCTCCCCCGGCGCCCTCCCAGGGGCGCAGGTCCAGGCCCCCCGCCTTGCCTGCGCGGCAGCTACGGGAAATCACGCAGCACAGAACGTTTCTGGAACTATCCACAGTGTCCTTGAGCCACCTGGAGTGACCAGCCTGCCCCATCCTCCGCCCCGGCCCGCGGCCCGGACAGGGCGAGACCCGGCTCTGCCGGCAGCGCACGCGCAGACACCCCCCCCCCCGGGGCCCCCCAGGACCCCCCGGGGCCCAGGCCCGGCCGCTGGACCTGACCCCAGGCCTGGCCAGCAGCTTCCTCTGCAAACGGGGCTCAAGGGCCCCCATGGGAGACAACTGCCTCACTCCCCCCCCCCCCCGTCCATTTTGGAAAGGACCTCGGTGTCCCTGACCTGAATTTCTGGGCTCGGAGCCCCCCTCCTGCACCGTCTGCGAAGCTCCCGGGCCCCAGCTGGCCTGGGCGGGCAGGAAGGGGCGCCATGTTGAATCGCTGGCTGCTAGCTTCAGCAGCTGCCTTTCCAGAAGGAGCGAGGAAGCCCAACCCCGGGGCTGAGGCTTTCCAATTGCTTTCATTCCGGAGAGAACCTGCTGGAATTCTGTGGGAAGCGTCTCAGCGGGGACAGCTCTCCGCGCAGCCCGAGCCTGGCCGACGGGAGCTGGGCCCCTCCACTGCGTACCACGCACTGCTGGCTCCGTGTGAAGCCCCCTGAAGACAGGAATAAACACCGAGACATTCAGGGCAAGGGGTAGCCAGCCTCGCCGTCCCCCGCCACCCCCCGATCCCAGAGGAACAGACCGCCCAGTCGCCCTCCTGAGTGTCCCTGTGCAGATGGTGGTGGGCTGGCGCTGGTGGCTCACACCTGTAATCCTAGCTACCTGGGAAGGCTGAGATCAGAGTTCAAAACCAGCCAGCCCCGGCTGGATTCTGCGAGACTCTCTATTACCAAAAAGCCAGGAGGGGAGCTGCGGCTCAAGCGGTAGACCGCAGCGCCACTGCTTTTCCTGTGTAGGTGGTGCTGAGGAATCGAACCCAGGGCTGCGGGCATGCTAGGAGCACTCTGCCACTAAGCCACGTTCCCAGCCCCACGCACTGCCGCTTTAAAGGAGCCGGTGAAAGGACCCAGACGTGACGGTCGTTAGAGGGAGCAGGCGTTTGACACAGTATCGCGTGCCACCATTTCCTATCTTCCTGTGCACGTTTAAAAACTAAGAAAACACTAAGCCTAACAAGCGGTGGGCCAAGTGTGAGTTGCGAGCTCTCGGCCAGGGCTGGGAAGCGCGTGGAACCCTCGCGGCGATGAGCCCACGGAGCGCCGGAAGCCGGGGAGTGGTGAGCTTTTCCGCGCGAGGCTGCCGCTCGGCTGGGCCACGGCCCCACGTCCAGCCTTTGGCTGGCCAATGGGAGATGAGGGTCACGGGCTTTCCCGCCCCGGCTGGCTTCCCGCGGTGGCCCTCAGATCTCAGCCTCCTGAGTGGCTGGGGTGACGGGCGGGAGCCCCCCCGGCGCCCAGCTTCTAGTTCCTTCCATGTTAAGAAGACAACACGGTCTCCACTCTTTGGGAACTAACTCCTCGTCTGGTTGCTCAGACGGAGGCCAGGTGACCGCGGGGGGTCTGAGTCTGCTCCTGCCCCTCCCCGCCGCCCCTCCCCCGCCCCCACCCCCCCGCCACCCCCCACCCCCCTCCGCGGCTGGGGATTAGGAGGCGCCTGCCCCACTTCACTCAGCAGGACAAGTGGCAGCCAAGAATAGCGCAGCTCGGCCCGCGCGTCGATCTGTCTGCTCAGAAATGTCTGATAAAATAAAACGCAGCTGGCGAGCTAATCCTGTCCCTGCGTTCCACCCGCGCTGCCCCAGGGGCACCGGCGGAGCCGGGCCTGGCGAGGACTGGCCTGGCCTCCGGCGGGGCCTCCGGCCGTTTGGGGGTTTGCCTGTCCAGGCGCAGGTGGAGAGGGAGTTCGTCCGCGTAGGTGCCTTTCCTTGTATTTAAAAGTGTCCCGTGCCGGGCACTGGCGGCTCTCGCGCCTGTCATCCTAGCCGCTCGGCAGGCTGGGACCTGAGGACCACGGTTCAAAACCAGCCTGGGCAGGAAAGTCTGTGAGACTCTTCTCACCAATGAACCACCAGAAAGCCAGAAGTGGAGCAACTAAATAAGTAGATCCATAAATAATAAGTAAATAAATAAAGCGAGCCAGGTGCCAGGCTCACACCTGAACTCTCAGCCACTCGGGAGACAAAGGTCTGAAGACTGAGAGGTTTGAAGCCAACCCAGGCAGAAAAGCCGGGAGACTTCTCTCTCCAAGTAACCGCCCAAAAGCCAGAAGAGGCGCTGAGTTCAAGTCGTACAGCACCAGCCTGAAGTGGACAGACTCGAGTCCCACTTCTGGCGTCCAGGAAGTGCCGTCTGTAGCGGCGGCAGGGCCGGCCGGCGGTGTCCGTGTGTCCATCCTGCACGCGGAGGGTGGGCGGGCGAGCGGGCGGGCGGCGGGGCTGAGGCCTGAGGCCGGTGACCAGCCCGGGGCCGCGGCTTCCAAGCCGGGTCCCCCCCACCCCAATCCGTGAAAGGCCGGGCGGTGCCCACCACGGCCACTGCGGCGGGACGAGGCCTTGCCAGCCCGGACGGGGTCTCCTCGGTCAGTAACGCCCTTGCTGGACGGCTCTCGGATAACACGCCTTAATCAAGTGCCTGGACCCCCCCCCACCCCCGGGGTAGAAACGGGGTCTGTGGGAGCTCAGGGCGAGACGGAGAACCACCCAGGGGTAGGTAAAGCCAGAGGTGACAAAGGGCCCAGGCCCACGGAAAGATCCAGGCCTCCTCCGCCACCTGTGGCCACCCCCCCCCCCCCCCCCGGGCGGCTGCACCGGAGGGCGCGGCCCCCGCGTGCCTGACGGGCTGTGGGGGGCTGCGGAGCAGCTGTTTGGTGCAGACATCTCCTGGGCGCCCCACCCACGCCCGGACAGCCGGGCCCGGGGCAGGGGGGCGGGGGGGGGGGGCACGGCGGGGGGGGGGGGGAGGGGGGAAGGGCCCAGCCAGGCCGAGCCTGCCGCCTGCGCCTCCGGCCCGGTCTGGATTGCTAAATTTAACGCACTATCAGCTTGCAGGCAGGAGAACGTCCCCCGCGAGCCCAGAGGCCACGGGGAGCTGCTCGCCTCCACGCCGCGCCCCGTCCTGCACACTCTGCTCCCCGAACCCTGCTCCTCACACGAGGATCTGGGAACATCGGGCCTTTTCCTGTTGGCGGGTGTACACACACACACACGTGCGTGCTCACCCATGCACGCACACACACGCACATGCACACACGCGCACACACACGCACACATGGGCCGCTTCTAAACAGCGCTCAGGAGCTGACTCCTGCACGAGCCGAAGCCCGGGTGGCTTCCGGGAGGAGGGCGGGGCCAGGCCCGGGGTCACTTCCTGCCTCCGCGTCCCTGCAGCAGGAAGCCGAGGCCGTGGGCCAGGTCGCATTGTAAAGAACCACAGAAGACACCGATGCTGGCACCCAGCGCGAGTGGACGGGGCCCTCCCGTCCCCCCTGGGGCTCCGGGGTGGCCCTCCCGTCCCCCGCGGGGCTCCGGGGGACCTTGCTGCCCCTCCTCAGTCACCCCACCGGGCTCTCTACGAGCCGGGGAGCACTGGCGGCAGGCAGACTTCCGGGAAGTGGGCGAGGAGAAAGGCATTTCCTGCCTGGAGGACCCAGGATGGGGGAGGCCGCAGGCCTGGCGCCTCCCCCCCCCCCCCCGCCCCGCCCCACCCCAGTGAGCTGCCCCCGCAGGCCACACCCCCCCGCAAGGCTGGGGCCTGGGCTTGACTCCCACCCTCCACCTCCCCTCTGGAAAGTGGGGCGACGCCCCTCGTGGGTTGGAAGGGCTCGGGGCTCGGTGCATTTCCTCCGGCAATCGGCAGGACGCGTCCTCTCCCTGTCACCCGAGTTCACGCGTGTGTGTCAGGGCCGGAGAACCAAGGCTGGGACGCCAGGTCCGTGTGCGCGCGGGCCTCGCTGGTTTCCTTGCACAGGGCCGGTGGGTGCTCTGCCGCCTGGGCCGCGTCCCGCGTCCGGCTTCGCGTTGGTCGATGGGGGGGGCGGGAATCGTCTCCTGGGCTTTTCCGCGGGGGGGGGGGGGGGGCGTCCTCAGATCTCAGCCTCCCCGGTGGTTAGGGTGGGGACCCGAGCCTCGCTCTGGGGGCCTGGACCCTGCGGTCCACCGCCGAGGCTCCGCCCGAAGCTGGGCTCGTTCCGATCTCCCCCCCCCCCCCCCGCGGGGTCCCGGGGACGGGCGCAGCCCCACGGGGCGGGGGGATTTACCACTCAGCCGAAGGCCCCGCCCACCACGCCTCCCGGCGCCGGCGCCCACACCACGCCCTGCGGCCGGGCCTCTGCACATTCATTTTTATTTCTTTTTATAGTTGCAACTTTAAACTTAAAATAAAAACAACCCGGTTCGTCGCCATGGTCTTCGGAGCCCGGTGCCTCCTGGCCTGTCCGTGCGCTGGCTCCGTTCACAGTACCGCGGGGGCTGGGGGGTTCTTATTGCTGGAAGGGTGAGTGTCCACGTGGGGGGGGGGGAATCACAGGAACTGCCCCCGCCAGCAGGAAGCCCGGGGTCAGGGCTCGGACGTCAGGGCGCGGAGCAGCCTGGGGTACCCCCCCCCCCCCCCGTCTCCGGGGTCCTCCCTGCCCTGGCTCTGCCACACAGCGGCGGGAGGGAGGGGGCTCTTGGTCAAGCTGGGCATACGGGGGGGGGTCTCCGCAAGTGCTGGTGTGGGGGGGCCCCTTGTGCTCTGGGGGTGCTCGGGACCCCTCGCGATCCTGCCTCCGGGGGGAAAAAACCCAACCCACCCATGACGAGAACCCACGCGCTGGCCCTCCCGGGGCCTCTCCTTCAGTGCAACCAAGACCTGAGTGTAGAGCAAGGGCTGCGGGGGTGGGGGGGTGGGGGGGGGGAGGCTGGGACCCGCCATCCTCCAGGCCGCCCCTTCGGAAGCTCATGGAAAGGGAGGGTGGGGTCCCAGCCTCGACAAGGGGGCCCCGGGGGCCCCAGCACCACACCCTCCCGGCTCAGCCCAGGGCGCTGCAGGCGGCCGCTGGCCCGAAGCACCGGGAGGAAATCCACGGGGTGCACGGGGGTCCCCCCACCCCCCCCCGCACCACGGGGCCCTGCCGTGGCTCGCTGCCGTCGAAAGGGGCTCTTTTCCCGACGGTCTTTCTGTGCTTGATCGTCACTGTTGGGACGCGGGGTCTGGGGCTGTAGCTGTGGGCTGGCAAGTAGGAGGGAGTGGGGAGCCCCCCACCCCGGGCCCCCGCTGACCGGGACCGCCCGCCCGCCAGCCCCGGGCAGAGCCAGGGAGCAGCATCCCCCCCCCCCCCAGAATGATCCAGAAGCCCCCCGTCCTGGCTCCGCCTCAGTGCACCGGTGAGCAGTCGGCCCAGGGCCCCGAGCTCCGGATTCAAGTCTTCCCAAGGCAGGGAGTCGGAAGATGGACGATGGCAGAGGGCAATGGCGGAAACGCTGTGGGGGAGGGGGGAGGGTTCCTACCCCCCCCCACCCACCTGGGCAAGATAAGGCTGCAGGGAGGAGGGGGAGAGGAGGGGACTGCAGAGCCCCCCCCCATGAGAATAGAATCGCTGTGGCTTTGTTCTCTGCCGGGATAAAGGAATCCACGCTGGTGGGGGGGCCTGAGCCCCCTCGTCCCCACGGCCGGACAACCAGGAGGGGGCTGCCATGGGCCTCCCTCCACCTCTGGTGCAAGACGGGGCGCCCGCTAGGAGAGCCCCCCCCCCCGCCCCCAAACGTTCCTTTTCTGTGTCGACTCAGCTTAAGGCAAAAGTTTGGCAAAGCAAGTGTGCATAAGGCCGCGCGGCAGAGGCGGGGGGGGGGGGGGCGAGAGGGGGGGCAGGCCGCGGGGCAGAGGCAGGGGGCAGGCCAGGAGGGAGGGCAGGCCAAGGAGCCAGGGATGCCGAGCCCCAAAAGGAGGAGCGGGGGGCGAAAACACAGTGTCACGGGGAGTCGGCTGCAAGTGAGCAGCTGAGATCTGAGATCGGGAGGAAAGGAGGGCGTGGGGGGGGGAGCCGGTGGGGGAGGGGAGGGACTGGAGGGGGTAGGCCGGTGGGGGAGGGGAGGGGAGGGGCGGCCGGGGGGTGGTGGGGTTCGCACAGTGAGACCCTCCATCTGGAGAAGGTAGAATGGCTGTATTTGCTGTAGGCCCCGGGGGGTGGGGGGTGGGGGGCGCGGCCCGCGGTGGGGGGGGGCGGCCCGCCCCGCGGTCTGACCCGGCGGCCGCCGGCGTTACCGGTACTTGGGCGGGATGACCACCAGCGGCTTGCCGTACTTGGGCCGCCACATGAGGACCTGGGCGTCGTTGGCGTTGGGCTTGACCAGGGCGCTGGGCGGGATGGGCTCGTTCTTGCTCAGGATCTTGGGCTGGTCCTGGGCGCTGGGCTCCCGCAGCCGGGCGCGCTGGCCCAGGGGCCGGCTGGGGTTCACCTCGATGCTCAGCTGCATGCGCCAGTGCAGCGTCTGCAGGATGATCATGTCGTCGGTGGACGTGTTGGTGGCCACCAGCCACGTGGTGAAGCTCTGGTCGCGGTAGATGTTGGTCAGTTTGGCCACGTTGCTCTCGCTGACCGGCACGGCCCACGTGACGCTGGGGTAGAAGTTATCGTTCATGCTGATGATGAACTTGGAGTCTCTCTTGGTGGGGCCCACGATGGTGCAGGTCTCCGTGGTGTTGCCGTACCAGGGGTAGTTCACCCCGTCCGAGTCGCTGATGGCCTCGATTTTGCCCGCCTGGAGGTCGGGGAGCTCCCAGCTGGACCTGTGGGGAGGGCGGGCCGGGTCACTCGAGGGACCGCTCCGGTGGGCTTCCACGCGTCCTGGTAGTGGGCCCGGGACCCGGCCTCCGCCGGCAAGAGCCGGTCCGCTTCCGGCGAGGCTGGCATCTGAGGCCCCCCCCCCACCCCCCGGAGCGTGGGCCTGGGTCCGCGGGGCTGGGCGGGGGTCGCAGGGACGGGGCTCGGTGAGACCCTCCCTCCCCCACAGTGCCCTGAGCCCCTACGTTTCAGTAGGTGCCTCCGGCTCTCCCCCCCCACCCCCGTTTTCCCTTTGTTTGGTTGGTTGGTGTGGTGACGGGGTTTGAAATCAGGCTCCCGCTGCTCTACCGCGTCAGCCACGTCTCCAGCCTGGCTTTTTGCCGGTTATTTTAAAAGATGGAGTCCCGCAGGCCTTTCTGCACTGGGCTGGTCAGAGGCACTTCCCTAGCTCCTTACCTCCGGGGCAGAGCCACTGGGCCTCCGCTTCCCGGGCCCGGCCCCGCCCAGTCACCAGCAGGTGACAGCCAGCTGGGTCCCACGTGCCAGGTTACTCAGACCTGGGAGCAGCCCAGCAGGGCCTTTTAGATCCCTGGGGCCTGGCCTGCCTGCACGGAGGGGCGTGGCCGCGGAGGGGCGTGGCCGCGGAGGGGCGGGGCCGAGGGCAGCGTCGGAGACCCGGCCTCAGCCCTGGCTCTAGGTTCTGTGAGGACATCACCGGGCTCGGCCCCTCCGCAGGGCCCAGGCTCATCCTGACCACCCCGCCCCGCCCCGCCCCACCCTCCAGGACTCTGGACATTGACACGCCCCACCTGCCGCAGGGACAGAAGGAAGCAGCGGCAGCTGGGGTGCGGCCCCCGTGCCCCACAGATCTGCACCTCGGAGGGGACCCCACGTCTTTCTTTTGCCAGCACTGCAGCTCGAACTCAGGGCCTCCCACTCGCACTCCACTGGCCCGCTCGTTCGTGGCCGCTGCTCTCCCCTTTGAGCCGCACCTCCCCCTCCCGCTTCCCGCTGCCTGCCCAGGTGGGCTCTGCGTCTCCGTCCTCTAGATCCCAGCCTGCAAGTGGCTGGGCCTACAGCCGGGGCCACCGGCGCCACACTGCCCACGTGTTGTTTGTTTCAATGGTATCCTTCGCATTTTCCATGACACAGGCTCTCCCCGTGACCGGCCTCGCCCCGTGGCCCCTCCCGTGGGAGGGGCCCGTGTTCGTTCTGAGTGACCCTGGGCCCCAAGGCCAGAGGACCGCACCGGAACCCGAGCCCTGCGCGCGCGGAGCCTTCGCGGCGTGGGCGCGGTCCTGCACGCGCTACACCTTCTTGATGCGTGCACGAGGGGGGCCGTACGGGCTCCCACCCCACAGCTACCACGGGTACCTCCCCACCCGGGGCGCCCACGCCTGCCAGGCCCACGAGGCCTCCCACCCCCCCCGGGCGGGGTACAGCCCATGGGCCTAACTCAACTGCTCCCCCCGCCCCGAAGTGGACAGTGATCCCACCTCCCGCGGGCCCCAGGGGCGCCGTCGGGCCCGGCACTGTGGAGCGAGCCCGCCGGCCCCTCCGCGCCCCCCCTCCCCCCCTCCCGGCCTCCCTCCACGGGCCGAGTGCAGCTGCGGCTCGGGGGTAGACTCGGCTAAGGGACAGCAAGCACCTAGGTGGTAGACTCGGCTAAGGGACAGCAAGCACCTAAGCCCAGAGTTAAAGCCCTAGGATTCGCACAAAGCCAAAACCAAACCGGAACAGAGCGGCGGGTGCAATCACCTGTCACCGCCCGGCCTCGTTCCTCAGCGCACGCGCCCCGTGGAGAGCAGACAGGTCCGGGCCCAGCGGCCGCCCGGCTCCCCTCCCAGACTCCGCCCCTGCGCGCCTCCCCCACCCACCCACCCACCCACCCACCGGCAAACCGCCGCGCTGAGCACCGACTCCGGAACCCCAATACACAGAACCTCCACCCCACTGTGGGGGGGGGGCTGCACCCCAGACACCCAGAAGGGTCTCTCCTCCTCTGCCTCCACCCCGGCTCAGGCCCCCCTGGTCCCCCGCCTGGTCTCCCAGCCGCCGCCATCCGGTCGTCCCAGGAGCCCCTGGGGTGTTTGAAAAGCACAAAGCTGATCACGTAGCGCCGGGCCTGTTAAACTTAACGTGGCTCCCCATGGCCCCAAGGCCCGGAGCCCCGTGAGTGCGCGTGCACCCGCACACCCGCATACACACACACGCCTGCACACGCAGGCACGCGTGCACACACACAAACACAGGCTCTGAGCAGCAGGCTCTGAGCCCCCCCCCCCCCCCCCCCCCGCCGGGGCCGTGCTCTCCGGCCCTGTGGTTCTGCCCTGGCACCTCCTGCCTTCTTATGCACTGAGCACCGATCGCCCTGCCCTCCGTGGGGACGGAGGCCGCCCCTACAATCCCAGCACTCAGGAGGCCCAGGCGCCAGATCTCTATCAAGATTCTCTCTAAAAACAAAAATGAAACAAAGTAACGGACCGCACTTCCAAATCCTGAGACTCTTTATCTCCACTTGACCAAGCAAAAAGCTGCAAGTGGAGCTGTGGCTCAATTGGCAGAGTGACAGCCTTGAGTGGGGAAAAAAAAAAGCGCCCAGGCCGTGAGTTCGAGTCCCAGTACCAGCAACCCCGCAGCAGCACGACACCTTTCTCCCAGTGTCTCGCCTAGTGTCCGGCTGGTCTTGTGCCCTGTAGACAGACCGTGACTCCCCAGTTCTGCAACCGGAAACCTGGGGGTCACCCAGGACTCCTCATTCTCCCATCCCCGACGACACAGGCCGCCCCGGCAACGTCCCCCCGCCCCCACCCATCCCTTCGCGCAGCAGGGGATTCTGGGTGGGCACCACGGTTCCCTCAGCCCTCGTCGTGGCCCGGAGGCCACGTTCCCTGGGCAGAAGCCGCCCACGGTGGTGGAGGCGCGCCGGAGCCTGTCCTCCTCCCACGGGGCGACACGGGCGGCCGTGCTCCCCTATTGTTCTGCCCAGGCGGAGGGGGGCGGCGCGGGGAGGGCTGGCCCATCTCCACCGCTTCCTCCTCCCCCGAGTCGACACACAGGGACTTCCTTCTCCCTCCGCTCGGGGGAGGCCGCCTTCCGGCGCAGAGAGGAAACCTCAGCCTCGATTGTTTGGTGCCAGTGCTTCAGGAAGAGGCCACGTGGTCAGCTGGCACATTCCTCCAGGGCCGGTCCCCAGATCTGCCGGCCTCCTCGTCCTCAGATTCCCAGCCCCACCCCACCCCACCCCACCCCTCCCGCTGGCGCAGCCCAGCCCGGGGCGGCGGAGGTAGGCGCCGGTAGGGGCCAGAAAGGGCCGCCAGGCCTCCCTCGGCCCTGCCGCAGAGGGGACGGGCAGCCGGGAAACGAAGGGGAAGGGCGGAGGCCGTGCCATCTGAACGCGATCGTAAGACAGCCGGGGCACGGCGGAACGGGGATCGGCCACGAGCGACCGAGACGCCTAACCACAGCCCCGCGAGCTACTGAGCGTGGGACACGGCACTCCCTCCGCGCTGTGCGGCCGGGTGACGCTGCCGCCCCCCCCCCCCCCGACGGGGGAGCTGCCGGCCTACCCCGTCCACAGGGGGTGGGGCAAGCGGAAGGCTCTGACAGGTGAAAACACCCACTCAGGGCCGGGCGCCCATCAGCCGAGCTACTCAGGAGCCTGAGACCTGAGGAGCAGAGAGCAAGGCAGCCCGGGCGGCAAAGCCCATGAGTAGAGGGGGAAACACCAAGGGACGGCGCCCAGGCCTTGAGTTCAAGCCCCAGGGCACACGCACGCACCCGCGTGTGCACACACGCTCAAGGACAAAAGCGTGGGGAGGAACCCCCCTCGTGCCGGGCATGGGCGCAGAGACACCCCCCTCTGTGTGAGCCCCCTGCCCCCAGCCTTGGCCTTGGCGTGGGCCAGGTGCCCCGGGGGGGGGGTGTCCCGGGAGGGTCATCTGGGGATGGGCAGCCATTTCCCCACCCCGGCGGGTTGCTCGGGAGGAGGCCCGCGTCTCCCGCGGCCGGGAGGGAGGTCGGCTTTGGGAGCCGCGGGGGCGGGACCCCGGCAGCGTGGCGGGTTCTGGGCCGGCCTGCAGCTGGCCCTCGGGAAGCTCGGGCTGCCCGGGAGGCGCCGGCTTTGCTTTTCATTGCTGCGTTTCAGACCCCAGAACATCACGCTGACGAGTTCACCTCCTCCTGGCTTAGAGATTAATTTCAAGCCGGGATAATGTTTGGGGATAGTCAGGATTTCGGTTAAGTATGTGGAATTAATATTTTTTAATACAAGCCCATTTCCGGGGAACACGGCCCTAATCTGGCCCCGGCCGCCTGGCTGTCCGCCCCCCCCCTCGCTGCGCCGGGCCCCGGGTGTGACCTCAATGACTCCAACGACCCCGGGGGCTCAGTGGCCCAGGGCTTCTCGCTGACGGTGAGTCTGTGCCCTTCCCAAGGGACCCCGGGCCACACGCGGAGGTGTTTCTGGACATGGCCTTGCTCCCCACCCCCACCCCGACCAGCCCCGGCCGGAAGAACTATCCGGGGCCAGGCAGGTGGAGGGGACGTGGCTGGCAGAGGCTTCTGGTGGATGTCACCCACGCGGGGGAAGACAGGAAGGGCGGTAAATCCCATCTAAAGCCTTCCGTCTGCATTCAGGAGGAAGCCCAGGGCCCTTACGTCCCGGGGGCCCCGGGGGGACAGGGCTGGGCATACACCACGACTCCCCCGGGTCAGCCAGGCCGAACCGCCGCTTCCTCCAAGGGACGCCCGGCCGCTCCGCCCGCCCGGCGCGCACGCTCGGCCGCCCCCAGGCACAAAGGCACCCCTGGGGGCCACTCCGGGCCGCTGGACCCCGCTGGCCCCGCTGGGGGCCTCCCCTGTCCGTGCCCATCCCCCGGCCGGTCCTACCCCACCTCAGCTACCCTGAGAATGCGCGCGCGAAGGAGCCACCGGGGGCAAATGGCACCCCAGAAGAATGGCTCCGATTCGAGTCACTTCCACCGGCTCCGGATGATGCTATTTGTACATCTCAAAGACCTGGGGTAGAGAGCCAGGCTCAGGGTGGCTCACGCCTGTAACCCTCGCTACTCAAGACGGAGATCCTGGGGATCACGGTTCAAAGCCAGTGAGACTCAGGTCTCCAGTTAACCGGCAAGAAGCCAGGAGTGGAGCTGGGGTTCGGGCGGGGGCGTGGCAGCCTCGTGTCAAAACGCTGAGCAAGAAGCTCGAGGCCCCAAGCTCAAGCCGCCACCCCACCCCCCCCCCCCCCCCGCACACATCCGCCGCGTGGGGCCCCCACGCTGTGCGTCAGGAAGGGCCGGGCTGGGGAGCGAACCGGCTGCGAGAAGACGGCAGGCAGCTGCCCTGTCTCAGACAACGTCCCGCGCGACCAACGCCATCGCCGGGCTCGGGGGGGGACAGCCACCCGCACCCCAGACGCCCCTGCGCCCGGCCCAGTGCTGACCAAGTCACCCCGCGCTCCCCGGTGGCGGTGGCGGGGACTCGGTCACGCCACAGTCGCTCCCGGGGAAGTGGCGGAGCCTGGCTCGCCGCCCGGGGCTGCTGGCCCGCAGTCCGCGGTGCACCTGGCTCGTGTCCCCGCCACCGCTGACGGCCGGCGCGAAGGCTCCCCGCTGCCCCCCCCCACCCCACCCCACCCCACCCCCACCCCACCCCCCCGTCAGCTGAGAAGACGCCGCGCCAGACACTGGACGCAGCCTGAAACCCAAGGAAAGCTTCTGCTTTTCAACACCTGGCCTCGGCGCCCTGCAGAGCCCAGGGCGTTTCTGGGTTGCAGGATCCTTGGGGGAAGCTCCCCCTCCCCCAGGTAACAGAGCCCCCCCCCCTACACACACCCCACTTCCCTACAGCCCGGCCTCCACCCGAGCCGTAAGGCCCTGCTGAGAAAGGAAGGCTCAAGGACAGAGACCCAGCTGTGTATTTTTTTTTGGGGGGGGTCCCCGTGTGCTCTGTGGCATCCACCTGCTTGGGGAACCTTGGTGGCAGCCATGTCTGTTTTGTCCCCTCGTCCTGTTTCCCTTGGGATGGAGAGTTGCTAAGCGGTGAAGGCCACACTCCTGAACCAGGAGGCCCAGAACCTTCTCCAGTCGGGGCCAAGACACTGACGCCTTTGTACTTAAAGTTGCGTGGAACACTCACAACTCACCCAGGGCAGCACAGGCACACCTGGGAACCGTGTGTGTGTGTGTACACGCACACGTACACATGCACGTACGCACGCATACGCTCTCTTCCTCTGGCAAGCTCCGACACACACACGCCGCCTTCCCCACGGCTATCCTCAGCTCACTCCACACTGGAAACACCACCGGCTCACGATCCAGGGTCCTCTACAGCCCTGGAACATTCTGGAGACTTGGGGGGGTGGGGCTCTCAGCCGTTCTGGGGAGGGGTCCCTGGAGGAACAATGGCCACTGACCTCTGACAAGGGCCTGGGAAAACACGACACTCCCCACCTCAGGCGACCTCCCTCCAGACACACCACCCGCCATGTCCCCCGATCAACACCCCCGGGGCCACCCCCGGGGACAAGAGCAGGCCGGAACACACCAGGACGAGGAAGTCTGGAGACCTCAGGAGCCCCGAGTGTCTACCCTGTGCTGGCGGCGGCCTGGGGGGCTGGGGGTGGCCTCTTTGGGGCTAGGGCAGATGTACATTTCCTGCAGAGACAGGAAACCCCAGGCCACAGACAGGCATGACCTCAGTTCTAAGTCAACAACTAAGACCGCCAGGCACCGGCAGCGGGGGGCTCACGCCTGTAGTCCTGGCTACTCAGGAGGCTGAGAACAGGATCCAAAACCAGTGTGGGCAGAAAAGCCCATTGGACTCCGATTAATCAGCAAAAGACCAGAAGTGGGGCTGCGGCTCAAGCGGTAGAGGGTACCAGCTTTTTAGTGAAAAAAACTAAAGGACAGTACCCAGGCTCCGAGTTCAAGTCCAGCACAGACACAAGATAACAAAACAATTCACAAACCAGGAAACCCTCCGAGTGGGGGGGGTCCCTTCCACACCCACACACACACACACCCCCCAAAGCTCCCCAGCTCCCCCTCCCTCCCCCCCCCGGGGGGGATGGGGGTGCTCACATGCCCTGCTCCCCGTACTGGTTGTAGAACTCCATGTGGCTGCACGCCTGAATCCAGCCCACGATCCAGGTCTCCTTCTTGGGGATGGGCGGCATGACCACCTGGGCCGAGGCCCGGAAGTGCGGGGTCCGGTAGCGCAGCACCACGCTGGAGGACTCGTCGATGCTGGTGGGGATGGGGTCGATGGAGGCCTTCACGTCGATCACCGTGATGCCTTCCCGGAAGACTCTGGCTTTGCCCCCGATGCTCTGAATGCAGCCCATGGCACACAGGACCACTCGGATCTCCAGGGAAGGCCAGCAGTCCCAGGGCAGACAGGGCATCGAAAGGGCAGAGGCTGCGGTACCCAGGGTAGACGGGGTGCGTGCGGTCCGCGATCTCACCCCTCAAGGCCCGACGGCTCCCGGGGTGGCCGGGCGGGCGGGCGCGCGCTTATAAATAGGGGTCCCGCGGCATCTCAAGCGCCCGGGGCTCCCGCTTCTTTTGTTCTTCTCTCGCAGTGGACAAAAATCACCGATATTCTTTCGGGTAAAAAAAGAGACGAGTCTGGAGTTCGCGGAGTTCAGTGGGGAAGCGCGTGGTGACATCCGTGAGCCTCACGCGCGGTGGGGTGGGCGGGCGGGGGGGGGGGGGGGCCGGGCGCGGGCCGGGCCCGGGCTCAGGTGCTCCGGGCGGGCGGGCCGGGCGGGCCGGGCGGGCCGGGCGCGTCAGCGGGGAAGGCCGGGGCCGCCCTCGCCCGCCGCCCGCGCCGCGCCGACTTCCTGCCCGGGGCCACGCGCGCCCGCTCGGCGGGGCCGCTCCGATCCGATCCGATCCGCCGCCGGATCGCAGCTCCGGGCCGCGTCCGCCCGGGGGGTCCCGGCGCCCGCCCCCGCGGGCCGCCGCCGCCGCCGCTGCCGCCGCCGCCGTGCGCCCGGCGCCGTCCGGGGGGCCCGCGGGCTGCGCTCGGCCGCGGAGGACCTGCGGGGGGGCGGGAGGGACGGGCGTCAAAGCGGAGCCGAAGTCCTCGTGCTGCGGGGGGCGGCGCGGGGTCGGCGCGGGGCGCGCGGGGCGCGGAGCTCCGGGCGGGCGCGGCGCTGGGCGGACTCCCCGGAGGCGGCGCCCCCGCCCGTCCGCCCGCCCCGCCCCGTCAGGGGCCGCCGCGCGCTCCAGCGAATAATCGTCGCCGTGACATCGCCGCCGACGCCCTGCGGGCGGCCGGGCGCGGGTGCGGGGCCGCCGCGGAGGGGCCCCCCGCCCCCCACCCCCGCCCCCCACCCCCCGGCTTCTCCGCCCGCGCCCCGCGCCCGGCCGCTGCGGGAACTTTGGCGCGCGCGCGGCCCCGCCGGGAGAGCCGCCGACTCACCTGCCCGCCCCGGGGCCGCCCGGGCGCCGGGCCCCGCAGCGCGCACGTTCCCGGGGGGCGCTCGCGCCGCGCCCGGGGGCCCCCCCGGGGCGGCCGGGGGCGGAGGCCGAGCTCGGGCGCCCGCCCCGCCCCCGCCCGCCCCGCCCCGCCCGCGCCCGGCCTCTATTTGACGGTCATCGCGCGCGTGCGGGAGCCGCTCGGGCCCCACCGCCGCGCCGCAGCCCCGGGCGCGCCCCGCGCCGCCCCGCGCCGCTGCGGCATCGGCCGGGCGACCGGGTCCAACTTTGCCCAAGTCGGCCCCGGGCGCCGGGCCGGGCCCCGCAGCCGCCGGCCGGCCGGCGGGAGGCAGGTCCGCGGGCGGCAGCGCGGGCGCGGGGCGCCGCCTCCTCCCCGCCCGCCCGGCCCGCGCGCCCCGCGCCCGCCCCCTGGCGGCCCCGCTCCCCGCGCCGCGCGCCCCGCGCCCCCTTCGCCGCCGCGGCGGGGGCGGCCGAGCCTCCCCGGGAGGAACGACATTTCCTCCCCGGCCCGCCGGGCATTGTGGGTAGTGTAGTTCCGCGGCTGCGCGGGGGCCCGGGGAGGCTGCGCCCCGTGCCCTCTGACCTCTGCTGCCCACAGGCCTGGCCGGGATCGAGGCCCGGGAGGCAGGAACGCACGGGCCCCGGGGGAAGCGGGGCCCCTGGGGCGGGGCCTTGCGCCTGACAGGTGGCCCACGACGTGTGGGGTCGCGGCGGAGTGCGGTGCTTTGTGCCAGCCCCGTGGGTCAGGCCAAGTGGGAAGGCCGGGACACCTGCCGGGGCCCCCCCGCGGGCTGACCGAAGAGGCCCGGCCCGGTGGTCTCTTCTATTCCAAAAGGGATCCGTGCCCTACCAGCAGTGACAGTCGCCTAGTGTAGTCAGCCCCCCCCCCACACCTATCACACACGCACGCACACACACCACAAGGCCAAGAGATTTGTGGCACCAGAAAACTTATGGCGAGGGCTGGGAATATGGCCTAGTGGCAAGAGCGCTTGCCTCCTACACATGAGGCCCTCGGTTCGATTCCCCAGCACCACATATACAGAAAATGGCTAGAAGTGGCGCTGTGGCTCAAGTGGCAGAGTGCTAGCCTTGAGCGGGAAGAAGCCAGGGACAGTGCTCAGGCCCTGAGTCCAAGGCCCAGGACTGGCAAAAAAAAAAAAAAAAAAAAAAGAAAACTTACAGCGAAAGCAAGGCTCAAGTGGTAAGCGTGCCAGCCTGGCAAAGCTCTGAGTTCAAATCCCAGGACTGTCAAAAGAGAATGGAAAGTTTGGCTGCCACATTCGAACCATGCTTCCCACCTCCCCGGTCGCTCCACGACTGTGATTTCCAAACCCCAGCCCACGCTGGGTGGGTGCTGGGGGGGAGGGGAAGAGTTCTGCCCACTCCGGGGTCTCTCCTTGGAGCCGGCCAATCAGGGCAAGGGTTCAGCCGGAGCCGGAAGCCGCCCGCCAGTGCAGGTGGCGGCTGCCTTTCTCCATCGTGCCCGCGCCTTCTCGCTCCCGTGCGGCTTGTGCCCACTCGCCTAGGACGCAGCTCATTCCCCATCTCGCCAGCTCAGGTGAAGATGGGCAGGGTAGCCGAGCCAAGGCCGCAGAGACGGCCCTTGTGGGCAGCTTGCTGACCCCGCAGGAGAATCACGGACTCAGCTCCAGGGTCCCCCAAGGGCCTCTTTGCAAACTGATGTCTAGCGGGTCATCCTTGGAACTCCCCGCGGCCTTCATCGGCCCCCCGGGCCAGCGGGAGATTGTTAGGCCAGTGTTTGTGAGGAAGATGTTCACTTTTAAGGTGCCCATCTCGACTGCCATCCCCCGTGACATAGAGCCAGAGCCCGCTCCTTGAGGGCAGGGCCGCCCTCCTGGTCACAAAGTTGGGGACATCATGTAAACACTTTGGGGAAGAGGCAGGGGCAAGTCCACGGCCCTAAACCGATAAGCAGAGACATCCCTGGAGGTGAATTCTGGAGGAGGGGCTCCCCTGGGGGGGGGGGGAGTGCTATCACTCCCAGGGGCCTGGGCTTGGCGTGGGCCTGTGCTGGCGGTGATAAAGCACCAGCTACGTGGTAGGTACTGACCGAGCCAGCATTGTCTCCTCCCTCACCTTCACCCCGGGTGATCAGAAACAACTCTAAGGAGATAAAAAACCAGGGACAGAGACTCCGCAGAACCTGATCGCAGCAGCCAGCCAGCCTACACCAAAGTCTACAGAGCGCCCCCCGCCCGGCAGATGGCCCCGACTTACTGGGGTTGACCCCTTCCGGGTGGGAGAGGAGTCCTCTGGAGCAGGTGCCTGGGTGTTCACCCGGTCAAGACTGGCAGAGAAGAGGACTCACTTTTTGTGACCATGGGGCTTGAACTCTTGCCCCGGGCCCTGAGCTCTTTTTGCTCAAGGATAGCCGTTCTACCACTTTGAGCCACGGCGCCATGTGTGGTGTTCTGGTGTGCTCATTGGAGACAAGAGTCTCACAGCCTTTCCTGCCTGGGCTGGCTTTGAATTGTGACCCTCAGATCCCAGCTTGTAGCTGGGGTGACAGGCGGGAGCCGCCAGCACCTGGCACTTCCTCGTTCTTAGGAGCTTGAAAGATCTTTAAGAATGGCTCTGATGGGCTGGGGATATGGCCTAGTGGCAAGAGTGCCTGCCTTGGATACATGAGGCCCTAGGTTCGATTCCCCAGCACCACATATACAGAAAACGGCCAGGAGCGGTGCTGTGGCTCAAGTGGCAGAGTGCTAGCCTTGAGCGGGAAGAAGCCAGGGACAGTGCTCAGGCCCTGAGTCCAAGGCCCAGGACTGGCCAAAAAAAAAAAAAAAAAAAAAAAAAAAAAAAAAAAGAATGGCTCTGATAATGTTTGGCTGTGAAAAAAAAAAATATTCTTCCTCCCTCCTCCATTCCCCTAGACTAAACTCAACCACACTAAATGGCGCTGAGCTAGACTGGAGATGGTTTTTCTGCGCCTCCATTGCCCAGCTCAGAGAGTAGCTAAGAGATGACAGGCTATGACCGTCACTTTCACCTGACCAACCTGGCCGTGGTGTGCGGGGGGGGGGCAGGCCCAGGACTGGTGTCTGCCAGGCTCCAAGCTGAGATACAGCTCTGCCAGGGGCAGCTCTCAGAGAGGGGCGGCACAGGCCGGGCTGTCTTGGGGAGCCCCTGGCCCCGCTCCTGGAAGTTGCTGCGCTCGGGTCCTCCTGTATCCCACAAGGCACTTCCCCCTGCTCAGGGCCGGTGAGAGGCAGCGGCATCCGTGGAGGCCGCGGAGAAGACGGGGGGGGGGGGGGTCGTGAGCCGCGGCCCCTCGCTGCGCGTGGCTAGTGAGGCGCTCTGCGGGGCGTGGCGGAGGAGGTACAGAAGGCCCCATGGCTCCCTCCATGCCGGCTGCTTAGGTGCCAAGAGGGGGTGAAAAACAGAGGCGCGGAATGAGTCAGAGCCCGAGCAGCGGTGGCCCCGGCCAGCCGGGCTTGGACGCCGGCTGTCTACGTGCACTGGGCGCGCTGCGGCAGGGGCCCGGCGGGGCTGCTCTGGGCCAAGCCGCCCCTGGCACCCGGAGAGTTACACACATCCCTGGCAGCCACATCCCTGGCACCCGGAGTGTTACACATACCATCTTAATGGCTCTGTCACAATGTCATTCTACAGTCTACAGATGAGGACGTGGCGTCCCAGTGGGCTGGGACCGGGGGCTGGAGCTGGGGGGGGGGTGTAATGCAGCAGCACCTCACCCCTGCTCCCCGGAGACAGAGGGACATGTTTAGGAGTCGCCAGAGAGCTGTGAGGTCATCCTCCCTGTGCACCAGCCGGCACCCAAGACCACGGGGGTCCCCAGAAAGCTCCCCGCCTCCACCGGGGGAGCTGTCGTCGTAGCCAGAAAGGCATTTTGTGCACCTGAAGGCCCTTCCTCTGCAGGGAGGTTCTGCCGTCCCCGGGCAGCAGGGTTCTCTCCCCTAACTGCTTAGCTCCAGGTGGAGGGCCCATGGCAAGACTTGGAACGTGCCCCCCCCCATGGGGCCAGAAGGCTGGGCGAGCGGCTGGCGGGGGGCGATCCCCACCAGAGGTTCAGAGCTTTGCTGCCGGGGCCAGGTTAGGCGGGGGTGCTGCTCTGCCAGCCTCCCCAGCAACCCCAGCTGCACTGCTGCTTTGCTACTTTGTGTTTGGGGGGGGGATCCTGAACTCGGGGCCTGGGCACTGCCCCTGAGCTTTTCTGCTCATGGCTAGAGTTTCACCCCTTGAGCCACAGCTCCGTGGTTAGTTGGAGGTTGAGAGTCTCACAGGCTTTCCTGCCCGAGGCTGACTTTGAACCGGGCAGCCTGGGATCTCAGCTTCCGGAGCAGCTTGGGATGAGCTTCCTCCTCTACTGTTGATGGAAGGCCTCCCCCCCCCCCGGGCCCCGTGCTGGGGCGCTCAGGAGACCCTGTGAACCCCGGCCCCGGCCAGGCAAGCGGGGCACGGAGTCCCTAGCGAGCCGGCACTGCACGACAGGAGCGGCGTAAATAATGAACGGGCAGAACTGATCCCTGGGGTGGCTGGAGAAAATGTGGGTGACTCTGCATCGGGAGGTCGATGAGTAAGGCGTTGGCCGGTGTGTGTGTGTGTGTGTGTGTGTGTGTGTGCGCGCAGGGCTGCCTGAGGGAGGAGGGGCGAAGGCCTCCAGGGAACCGAGTCGTGTCTGCGTGAATCCTTGTGTCTCGTCTGTCCGGGAGGGTGTGCAGAAAGTGTGTAACGGTGTGCGCAAGCACAGGCCCTCGGGCACACGTAGTGTGTGGCTGGGTTGTGGAGGGGGTGCGGCAGGGTGTACGTGTGTGATGGTGGTGGTGTGTGTGTGTCTGTGTGTGTGTGAGATGGTGTGCGTTCCTCTGTGGGTGTCACACGCGTGCAGGAGAGTGTGTCATACGGGTGCCTGGGTGTGAGCTGGGGGGAGGAAGGGACTGGCAGGGCCAGGGCTGACTCTCCATGTGCCTGGCCCAGTTTCTGCATCGGTTTCCTGGTGGGGTGGTATTCTGTGTGGGTGTATGGGGCTCTGTGTGGGTGGGGGGGCTCTGTGTGGGTGGGGGGGTTCTGTGTGGGTGGGGTGGTATTCTGTGTGGGTGGGGGGGTTCTGTGTGGGTGGGGTGGTATTCTGTGTGGGTGGGGGGGTTGGGAGGGTGGGGGGTTTTGTGCTCCAGGCTGGCACTCTCTCACTTGAGCCACAGCTCCACTTCTGGCTTTTTGTTGTTGTTGTTTTTTGGTAATTAACTGGAGGGGAGTCTCCTGGCTCGTCTGCCCGCGTTGGATGTGACCCCCCACCTTCAGGGCTCCGCCTCCGGAGCCGCTGGGATTGAGCGCCAGGGGCGTGCTGAGGGCTGGAGGTCTCTGAGCGACTCCAGACCCGCAGTCCTGAGCGCAGGGTCTCGGAGGGGAGGGGCGGGGCGGGGGGTAAACATGCAATCGGTGCCCCTCCCGGGCCGGGGCCCCCCACGTCGGGTGCCAGCCACCGTGTGCGTGCTTCACTCCTCTGCGCCCCTCTGTCGCCACCCCCCCCCCAGAGGTGAGAATCCCACAGCCTGGAATGGTGCACACCGGGGAGATACAAGGGGAGCGAGAGCAGCTGGGTGTGGCAGGATCCTGAGCACCGGGGGGTCGGCTCCCCAAGGGGTTAAAGTAAACGAGCAAAGCAAAGCACGGGCTTTCCCTGGCCAGAATAACCCGGGGGGGGGGGGGGCGAGAGAGAGAGAGAGAGCAGCAGCAAAGAGAGTGGCAAAGAGAGCGGCAGGAACACGGCTCTCCACCAGGCTCCCTGCCTTCCCTCCCGGCAAGGACCGGAGCTCAGTCCCTCCTTCCTCGGCCCTCCAGCCTCCGCCCACCCACCTGAGTTCGGAGCCTGCCCAGGCAGAAAGCGCCGGAGCGAGCGACTCCTATCTCCAGTTAAGACACCAAAAAAAAAGCCGGAATAGTGTCGCGGCTCGAGTAGTAGAGTGTCGGCCTTGAGCAAAAGAGCTTGCTCAGGGGCGGCACCCAGGCCCTGAGTTCCAGCTCCGGGACGGGCACACGCACACATAGAAGCTGGAAGGGGAAGTGTGGCTTGGGTGGTGGAGCACCAGCCTTGACTGAAAACGCTGACCGGAAGCAGGGCGCCGGTGGCTCACTCCGGTCACCCTCGCTGTTCGGGCGGCTGAGATACGAGGATCGTGGTTCAAACCCAGCCCGGGCAGGAATTAGCCACCAGAAAACGGGAAGTGGCGCTGTGGCTCAAAGTGGTAGAGGGCTAGCCTTGAGCTGAGGAGCTCAGGGACAGCACCCAGGACCAGAGTTCAGAGTTCAAGCCCCATGACTGACCACCCCCCCAAAAAAATAATAATAAAGATGTGTACTGTGATCGTCTTTTCTTTTTCTTCTTCTATTTTTGTCTGTGCTGGCCCCGAGGCTTAAGCTCGGGGCCCGGGTGCGGACCCTGAGCAGCTTTCACTCAGGCTAGCACGCTACCCCTTGACACGGCACCACTGCCAGCTTTTTCTGAGTAAGTTATTGGAAATAAGAGTCTCATGGATTTCCCAGCCCCGGCTGGCTTCTAACTGCAAATACTCAGGTCTCGCCGGGAGTTGGGCCTAGTGGTAGAGCGCTTGCCTGGCATGCACGAAGCCCTGGGTTCGATTCCTCGGTACCACATACACACACACAAAAAAGCGGGAAGTGGCGCTGTGGCTCAAGTGGCAGAGCGGTAGCCTTGAGCAAAAAGAAGCCAGGGACAGTGCTCAGGCCCTGAGTTCAAGCCCCAGGACTGGCAAAAAAAAAAAATACAGAGCTCAGCCTCCTGAGTATCTAGGATTATAGGTATGAGCCACCCGTGCTCAGCTATGATTGTATTTTCTAACGTGTAGTTGTGTGTGAAATATACACAAATTGCGTTTGCTTCATATGTATTTCCTGAGTGTAAAAATCATATTTGTTTGACTTAAAGGAGTTTCATAACTGAAAATGAGACAAGCGAATCTCTTTGTAACTTGGCCACCGTGGTCTTAATACTCCTGCTTTTCTCAGGGAAGGGTTACGATATCATCTGGATTAATTTTTTTTGCAGAACAAGTTGCCTTTATTGCTGCAATACCCGAAGACATATTTGAAATATTAAAACTTTCCCAGAATGCTTATGCCACTACATACAAGGACATTCTAAAGATACATGTACATATCTATAATATACAATATAAACTGTGTGTGTGTGTGTGTGTGTGTGTGTGTGTGTGTGTACTAGTACTAGAGCTTGAACTGAGAGCCTGAATGCTGTCCCTTAGCTTTAGTTCCCCTAGAACTGGCACTCTACCACTTGGGCCATAGCTCCATTTCAGTTTTTTGCTGGCTAATTGGAAATAAGTGTCTTGGGGGTTTTTCTGCCCAGGCTGGCTTCCAACTTCAATCCTCAGATCTCAGCCTCCTGAGCAGCTAGAATTACAAGCGTGAGGCACAGTACCTGGCTAATTAAAACCATTGCACTTAGAAGAAACATTTGGATAATAAGAAAAAAATAGGGTTATTGGTAACATTGTGCTGACTTATAAACTAGCTAATTATTTCAGGACTACAGGAGAATCAATGAAAGCATTGGATGGATGGATGGGTGGGTGGATGGGTGGGTGGGTGGATGGGTAGATGGGTGGATGGGTGGGTGGATGGGTGGATGGGTGGGTGGGTGGGTGGGTGGATGGATGGATGGGTGGATGGTTGGATGGGTGGGTGGGTGGATGGTTGGATGGGTGGGTGGATGGGTGGATGGGTGGGTGGTTGGGTGGATGGGTGGATGGGTGGGTGGTTGGGTGGGTGGATGGTTGGGTGGGTGGGTGGGTGGATGGTTGGATGGGTGGATGGATGGATGGGTGGGTGGATGGGTGGGTGGGTGGATGGGTAGATGGGTGGATGGGTGGGTGGATGGGTGGATGGGTGGGTGGGTGGGTGGGTGGATGGATGGATGGGTGGATGGTTGGATGGGTGGGTGGATGGGTGGATGGGTGGGTGGTTGGGTGGGTGGATGGTTGGGTGGGTGGGTGGATGGTTGGATGGGTGGATGGATGGGTGGGTGGGTGGGTAGATGGTTGGATGGATGGATGGGTGGGTGGATGGGTGGGTGGATGGGTGGATGGTTGGATGGGTGGGTGGGTGGATGGTTGGATGGGTGGGTGGATGGGTGGGTGGATGGTGGATGGGTGGGTGGTTGGGTGGATGGGTGGATGGGTGGGTGGTGGTGGGTGGATGGGTGGGTGGGTGGGTGGGTGGGTGGATGGTTGGATGGGTGGGTGGGTGGGGTAGATGTTGGATGGATGGATGGGTGGGTGGATGGGTGGGTGGATGGGTGGATGGATGGATGGGTGGGTGGGTGGATGGGTGGGTGGATGTGTGGATGGGTGGATGGTTGGATGGGTGGATGGATGGATGGACGGATCTGAAGACGGTTTCTGGCAGGAGCTCCTAAAGGCTTAGGCTTGAGGAGTGGCACTTGCCTCTCCGTTGCCTACAAAGGTGACCAGGGTCACCCTGGCTCACGGGGATGGCAGTGCCGCCCGGCTGGGCTGGGGGAAGCCCTCCTGTGGCCTCTCACCGCCCCGCCCCAGCCGGGGGGGGGGGGGGGGGGGGAGGATCCCGGTACGGTGGCTCCGCCGGAGCGCTCAGCCGGCGTGTCTCCGCAGAGCCGCGTCTTAGCTGCCCAGGTGGGCTGGAGCTCCATCAGACAGGCCGCGGCCGCCCCGGAACCCGCGGGGAGTTTGAGCCGGAGTGAAATGCCGACGGCACCTCTGGGTGTTCATGTCCCGGCTGGAGAGTCCAGGGCCCCCCCGGGAGGGCAAGGAGTCAACACTTGCGGGGCCCTGTGGCCGGGCGGCCCCTGCGGCCCCAGCCCACGCCAGCCCAGGGTCCCCCGGGAGCCGGCAGGGCTGCGCCCTCCCTGCTCGAGGCCTGAGACCTCCTTCCTGCCTGTCAACTGGGGTCATCACAACTCCTTCTTGGAAGTGCTGGTTGAGTACCACGAGGTCAAAGTCACAGCGCGGCGCCCTCCCCCGCTTCCAGCCCTCCGAGCCTGCGGCCACCTGTCTGGAGACCAGGGTAACCTTCACGTGTCTTGTTTTGTTTTTGGCCAGTCCTGGGCCTTGAACTCGGGGCCTGAGCACTGTCCCTGGCTCCTTTTTCCTCAAGGCTAGCCCTCTGCCACTTGAGCCACAGCGCCACTTCCAGATTTTTCTATGTACGTGGTGCTGAGGAATCGAACCCAGGGCTTCATGTATACGAGGCGAGCACGTTTTGCCACTAGGCCACATTCCCAGCCCCTAACCTACACGCGTCTTTACACACACAAGAGAGAGTGTGGAGCAGTTTTCCCTCCCCCTCCTTAGCCTAAGGAAGAACCCTCTAGAAGGGAAGAATGGGGGAGCATAGCCCAGTGTTAGCCCAGCTAGTTGCAGCAACCAGTTTCTCTCTCTCTCTCTCTCTCTCTCTCCCTCTCTCCCTCTCTCTCTCCCTCCCTCCCTTATTTCCCCCTTTCTCTTTTTTTTTTAATGTGTCCTTACTGAGGCTTGAACTCAGAGCCTTCCATTCTCACTTGGCTGTTCCTGCTCAGGGCTGCCCTGGTCTCCCCCGAGTCCTCCCCTCACGAGGGAGAAAACACTGCTTTGCAATCCAGCGGTAGCGAGAGACCCAAGGGACTCCATCTTGAAAAGGAGGCAGCCATGTTAGAGTAAGAGAGCTGATTTAAACTTAAGGAAAACGGTTACTGGAAAAAACCATAGTATGCACTCACCCAGTAACTAGCCAACCAGAGATAAGGGAACAAACTGACCTAGCCCAAAATAGACGGTTGCAATATTCTAAGGAAGCCACAGAGGTCTCCAAACCAATCAGAGTTAAGCGGATCAGATATTGCTAAAGGTTAGCTAGCCAATGGTTAGCAGCAACCGAGGTGGACAGCCCCTAAAGCTGTTTGCTGTATAAAAAATGTGTAAGGCCCTTCCTCGGGGCCTTGGTCTCTCAGCTGCCTGGTGAGCACGTAGGCGGGCGGGCGCATTCGCTGATAAACGGCGCCTTTGCCTTTGCATCCATCTCGGTCTCGGTGGTCTTCAGTGGTCTTTGGAGTGGGTGTCTGGATTTGGGCTTAACGTTCTGGGGTCTCGTCCGGGATACCCCAGGCCCCCACCGCCCCCCGATCGGTAAGCGGGAGTGCACTTCTGTGTCTGTGTTCCGTGGTTGTTTCACGTTCTGAATTCTGGCTGGCGTAGGACGTGGCGGACGCGCTCGAGGTCGCCAGCAGGAGCTGGGAAGACGTTCCCCAGACTCCCTTCGGGGGGGTCTCTGAGACCCCATCTGCGTTGATTTCCTTTGGTTTGTCAGAGTCCCGGGGGTGTGAGCCTTCCCTCCCGCCGGACGCTTCTTTTGAGTTTTACTTTCATTTTTTTCCCTTTCTTTGTTTCTGTGGGTTGTTATTCGGTAGGGATTGGGACTGTCGGAACTAACAGAGTGGAGTCTAGCAATCTGTTGCTGCCGGGGGAGATCTGTGGCCATCGGGGGAGTCGCCCCCCCCCCATTATTATCCATCCGGTCGGCATCGCAGACCTGCAATTGCATCTCAAATCTGCGCCGGCGCCGTCTGCTTCCTGTTGTCGTGTGTGTGTGTGTGTGTGTGTGTGTGTGTGTGTGTGTGTGTTTCTGTTTGCAAGTGGCGTTGCCGGTGGACTGTTCTACCGGGAAACAATGGGACTACGCCTCTGTCTATTTTGGTTGACAACTTTCAAGAGGTAAAGGCTCGAGGACGGGAAATGGGTGCGGAAGTAAAGAAAGGCAGGTTTAAAAAGTGGCCCACGTTTGCTGTGGGGTGGCCCGAAACGGGCACTTTTTGACAAATCTGTAATTTACAAATTCGCCAAGAATTTTCTTTTCAGGAAGGAATTGGCACCCAGACCAAATCCCTTGCATCTCGGTGTGGCCGGGTTTGGCGGAGAACCCCCACCCCTCAATGGGCAACACCCTTCCCCCCCATACAGGACCAGGGGGTTGCTGTTTTAGTGACCAAAGAGACTCCTTCCGAGAAACCTGAGAAGGCCCTTGTATCTGAATTTCTTTTGTCTACTCCCCCACCGTATTTACCCAACCCTAAGCCGGCTCCCACAGAGGCCCGGGAAGCCCCCCCCCCCCCCAACAGGGTAAGGAGAGACACAGGAAAAGGGACTCTAGGGGGGTCCCACCGGAGGAACGACTCCCGCCTTACCAGAAACAGACGAGATGACACCACATTGCCCTCAAGGGAGGGGGCACCTCTGGGTGAAGATGGGAACCCTCAACTTCAATATCGGCCCTTTAGCACTAGTGACCTTTATAACCGGAACGCTCACAACTCCCGGTTTTCTGAGAACCCCCAAGACTTAAATTTCTCTTTTTGATAGCTTGATGTTTACCCACCAGCCCACCCGGGACAGTAGGGGACGACTTGAGGTCTACCGTACACCAGACTCTAGTGGCGGGTCTCAGGGCCAACCAACCAACTTGGCCCAGGTCTATGTAGCTCAGCAGGGAAGGGAGGACGGGTTTCAGAACCCCTCCCCGAGCCCAGGGTAACCTTAAGAGCGGAGGGGTGTGGGGGGCACACCTGGAAGTCAACGAGCCGGCCCCGCCTGTCTCTCAGTCTTGGGGCCACGCGTGGCTAAGATGGCGGCGCCTAACAGCAACGCGCAGCTGCTACAAGCGTCTTTGGGTGTAACCCGGAGGCGGTTCTGTGGGCAGTGACGCCCCGGGCTCTTCCGCCCTTGACGGACAGCTCAGCCCTCCCCTTCCTGCCAATCTTAGACCTGATTGGCTCCCGTGCCTTATATTAGTGGCGCGCACTTCCCCACTACACGAGATCTTGCGCCGACTTGACTCCCAGGCCGTCTGATTGTCCTCGGTGGGGGGGGGGGGGGGGGGGCTGGGTGCGGGCGGCCTGCCGGCCCTTTCCTCTAGTTGGCTCGCCCGTCTCTCCCGCGGGCCAGGAGAGCGCCGGGGGCTGAGACCCCGACGGGGCCCTTGGAGGCCAAGAAGGGTATCACTCCTCACATACGGAGACTATTAGATCAAGGGATACTTAGGCCACGTCAGTCCGCCTGGAATACGCCACTCCTAACGGTTCGGAAGCCACACTCTAATGATTATAGGCCTGTGCAGGACCTGAGGGAAGTAAACGAGTACGTGACGGGTATACACCCGACTGTGCCCAACCCGTACACCCTCCTTAGCTCCCTGCCTCCTGACCGACAATGGTACACTGCCCTAGACTTGAAAGACGCCTTCTTTAGCCTTTCTCTAGCCCCCGAGAGTCAAGACATATTTGCCTTCGAATGGTCCGACCCTGAGAGGGGAATCAACGGGCAACTGACCTGGACCAGACTGCCACAAGGCTTCAAGAATTCCCCCGACCATTTTTGATCAAAGAAAAGGCAGAACTGGTGGCATTGACCCAAGCTCTAACGCTGGAAAGGGCAAGAAACTGACTGTATGTACCGACAGCCGCCATGCCTTCGCCACGGCGCATGTAAGATCATGCTTAAGAACTGCTTCTGTGTGGACCACCTTGTTGCTTTTAGTTGGAGTAAAGTGGCCTTTTGTAAGACTCATTGATCTGGAAACTGCGGTTCGAAGCCAGCCTGGGCAGAGGACGGTTCCTGTGAGAGTCTCCGTCTCTAATCAGCCAGCAGAGTGCTGGGAACGGAGTTGTGTGGAGCTCAAAGTGGCAGAGCGCTAGCCTTGAGCTGGAGAGCTGGGGGACAGCGCTCAGGCCCTGAGTCCAAGTCCAGCGACGGTCCAAGAGAAATGCCAAAGGTGCATTTATGCCTGCTGCATGGAAAAGTCACTCCTGGGACAAAAGTGATGGAGCATCCAGAGGCAGTAAGCCACTGCTTGGATGGCAGAGATGGTGTCAGGTCCTGGAGTCACGTGTGCTTGGCCCTTGAAAAGTTACTCAGAGCCGGGAGGTCCTAGAAGAATAGTTTGTAAGCATGCGTTTCTACCCGGCGCCATCTACAGGGAGAGAGGGCTATGACGGCAGAAAGGAAGACTTATTAAAAGGAAGAAATTCTGGCCTTATTAACGGCCCTGTGGCTGCCAAAGAAACTGGCCATTGTTCGTCGCTCTGGTCATCAAAAACCAGTCACACCAGTAGCCCGAGGAAATCAACTGGCCGATCAGACTGCCAAGGTGTTGCTCTCCAAGCCAAAGAGACGTCGGTGACTACGAGACCCCGGACCAAGGGAGCTACCCAAGTACCCTACTTACACAGAAGAAGAACAGGAGTGGATGAGAGGATTACCAATGTCCCGGTGCCTAGATGGGTGGTGGTGGGGTTCGAAAAATCGTGTGATCCTGCCTGAACTTTTGGGGGAACCAAGTTTTGAGCGAGATGCATTGGAGCACTCACATGGGAGTCAGGAAGATGCGAGACTTACGAAGGCATGCAGAAGTTAGAATTCGCGGGGCTAATGAAAAGATTGAAAAAAAAAATGTTTCCAAACGTGGGGCCTGCCGAGTTACCAATGCCACGCGCGGACCTCCTGAACACCTGGCACCAAAAGAAGAGGTACCAGACCAGGAGCTTACCGGGAGGTAGACTTCACTGAAGTGAAACCTGGTAAATATGGATATAAATATTTGTTAGTTTTTATAGGCACCTTTTCAGGATGGGTAGACGCGTTTCCGACCAAATGGGAAACAGCCCAGGTGGTAGCTAGGAAGCTGTTGGAAGAGATCCTACCCAGGTATGGCCTCCCTACCCAGATAAGCTCAGATAATGGACCTGCGTTCGTGTCCCAGGTAGTGCAAAGCTTAGCAAGCATACTGGGGCCAGGGCTGGGAATATGGCCTAGTGGCAAGAGTGCTTGCCTCGTATACATGAGGCCCTGGGTTTGATTCCCCAGCACCACATATACAGAAAATGGCCAGAAGTGGCGCTGTGGCTCAAGTGGCAGAGTGCTAGCCTTGAGCAAAAAAGAAGCCAGGGCCAGTGCTCAGGCCCTGAGTCCAAGGCCCAGGACTGGCCAAAAACAAACAAACAAAAAGAATACTGGGGCCAGATTGGAAATTACATTGTGCACATACACCCCAGAGCTCAGGACAGGTAGCGAGGATGAATAGAGCTCTAAAAGAGACCCTGACTACATTGACCATGGAGACTGGCGGGGACTAGTGTCGTTTCCCCCCCTTCGCCCTCTATAGGGTACGGAATTCCCCATCTAAAATTGGGCTTAGTCCCTTTGAAATCAGGTTTGGGAATCCCCCTCCCATTGTTCCTAATTTATCCAAGCACCCGTTGACCCAGTTTGATGATTATGAATGTTTGCATTCCCTTAGAGCCCTCCAACAGACACAACAGGGGGTCTAGGCGCGGTTGCAGGCTGGCCAGGCCACGGGAGCCCCGTCCTGTCCCTCACGGCTACCGACGGGGAGACTGGCTCCATGTGAAGCGCCACCGCCAGGAAAACCCGGTGCCGCCGCTGGAAAGGACCTGACCTGGTGATCCTGACCACGCCCACCGCTCTCAAGGTGGATGGCCTCGCCGCATGGATACACCCTTTGCATGTGAAACCAGCAGATCCAGTGAGAGAAGAACTTCTTCCCAAGTGGCAAGTGACCAGAGGTAAGGACAACTCCTTAAAACTTAAGTTGCGCCGTTACAACTAGAGGGCAACATGTGGATTCCTTTGCTTATTTCTACTTTGGCTAACGTTGCCTTTGGTAAGGAGGCCAATCCCAACCCTCACTACTCTTATAAATGGACTTGGACTGTAAGCAACCCTCAAACGGGAAAAAGCATAATTCTGGGCTCCGAGGAGGGACCGCAGATACGGTTCCCGGATTTGATGTTTAATCTCTGCCACCTGGCTGAGGGACCATGGGCACGGACAAGCTGGACGAAAGGAGATTCTTACCCTCCGTGTAGATGGAGATCTTGGTACATATGCCCTGGGGGAAAGCAGACTAAAAAGTGTGGAGGGTCCTCAGACTACTATTGCAGAAGTTGGGGATGCAAGACCAGTGTGGGTGGGCATCGCAGCCGGAAGGTACAGGGAGGTCACTTAGTGTCCTTTACCAAGCCTGATAAGACTCCTGGATATCAGCTAAGTTTACCCAGAAAGGAAAACAAACAGAAGGACGGGAGCTAGGGAAGTCATGGGGACAAGACTGTACCAACCTGGGAAAACTCATGAGGGAATCCTTTTTACTCTGAGCATATTGAAGATTCCAAGTATCCCCTCTGTAACCAGTCAGCCCGACCCAAGGCCCCCTATTTACACTAAAGCCAACAACAACTGCTGCGCAGAACCAACCTCTGGGACCCCCCCTTATGGAATCTGTTACAACACACGTATGAGCTTCTTAACAAAACCCGCCCAGAAGTAACAGACTCTTGCTGGATGTGCTATGATATGCAGTTACCCTTTTACGAAGGGATAGCTAGAAGTGGAAACTATGCACAGGACGAGAAAGGGCAGGACTGCCGACGGCAATCAAAAATCCGGAGTGACCGTGGAGGCAGTGCAGGGCCTAGGGAGTTGCCTAGGTAGCCCTCCTCTATCCCAGCCTTTCCCATTCCTGCCCAAGAAGCATACCTACTGCCAGCAGAAAACAGCTGGTGGGCTTGCGATACAGGCCTAACTCCGTGTGCACCCGCGGATTTTGTGTGTTCGTTCAATTAATACCCAGACTAATTTATCACATGCGCAGCCCTAATCCAACAACGCTCCCATTCTGCCAGCCTGCGGGAGGCCGTGCACCAGGACGCTCAAGAATTGGAGAGACAAGTGATTCACCCAGAAAAGGCTCGCGGTTCCTTAGCCGAAGTAGTGTTGCAGAATAGAAGAGGGCCAGACCTGCAGCAGGGAGGACCATGCGCTGCCTTGGGAGAGGAAGGCCGTTTTTATGTCAGTCACGCTGGGGCGATCAGACAGTCCACAACGAAAGTTCAAGAAGGCTTAGGAAAGAAGGAGGAGAGAAAGAGAGCAACAGAAAGGCTGGTCTGAATCCTGGTTTGACTATTCCCCTTGGCTTACAACCTCGCTTTCGGCCTTAGCCGGACCCTTGCTTATAATAATGATAGCTTTGATAGCAGGACCCTGTGTGAGAAATAGCCTTTGTACAAGATCGGGTGAACACAATCCAACGAATGGTGCCGAGACAACAATATCTACCCCTAGACCCACGAATGACCGATTCGTGCATTGAAACAACCCCATGAGTTGTTAAGGGTATCTCAGAGGAGCCGAGATTGGCTCCTCAGCCTCCTAGGAGAAGGGGGGAAATGAGAGACCAAAGTGACTCCCATTTTGAACAGGAGGCAAAACCACAGTATCTACTCACCCAGTAACTAGCCAATCAGAGATGAGGGAACAAAGTGACCTAGCCCAAAATAGACGGTTGCGATATTCTAAGGAAGCCACAGATGTCTCCAAACCAATCAGAGTTAAACGGATCAGATATTGCCAAAGGTTAGCTAGCCAATGGTTAGCAGCAACAGACATGGAAAGCCCCTAAAGTTGTTTGTTCACCTGTATAAAAAGTGTGTAAACCCCTTCCTTGGGGCCTTTTGTCTCTCAGCTGCATCTGGTGAGAATGTAGGCCAGCGTGCGCATTCGCTGATAAACGGCACCCTGGCTTTTGCATCGATCTCGGTCTTGGTGGTCTTCAGTGGTCTTTGGGGGTGTCTGGATTTGGGCTTAACAGTAGAATCCGCCCCTAACCCACAGGCCTGGACCATCCGGATGTGGCAGGGATGGGACCCTGCTCAGCTTTATTTTTCCTTTGGTGCCAGTCTTGGGGCTTGAGCTCAGTTATTTGTTTATGCTCAAGACTGGTGCTCTACCACTTGAGCCACAACACCTCCACTTCTGGCTTTTTTGGTGGTTTATTGGAGATAAGAGTCCTGTGGACTTTCCTGCCTGGTCTGGCTTTGAAGAACCTGAGCAGCCGGTGCAACTCTTATCTTGTAGCTTGGGCCTGACCGGGCCCTGAAGCTTCCTGGAATCACTGCAGAACGTGTCAATGTGGAGAGCCTGAGCAAAATGCAGTCTAAAATAATGAAGAGAGTCAGAGAGACCTCGTTTTCAGTAAAAGTTAGAATGCTTTAGCCATTGTGGCACAGAGGAGATGTATTGAGGAAATGTATTGAGGCCAGTGTGTTTTGTGTTCCTGAAACATGGTTAATGGGTCCCCTCAAGCTAAGGATGACTCGGGCGACACGCTTTCCGCCCAACCCAGATCATCTGTCTAAACCAATCATTTCGGACCCCGTAAGCTAGCCAGTCATCTTCACCAGGCCTGTCCCCACACCACTGACTGGGTCAATTATTCTTAAGAATTATTTTAATAACTTTCC
Organism: Perognathus longimembris pacificus; assembly: GCF_023159225.1. Taxonomy (NCBI): domain Eukaryota; kingdom Metazoa; phylum Chordata; class Mammalia; order Rodentia; family Heteromyidae; genus Perognathus; species Perognathus longimembris. Next base: position 158,359,606 of record NC_063161.1, read on the forward strand.
CGCGGTGTGACATGATTTGCTGTGTGATGATGGAGTGTTCCCCCAAACCCTATAACCCCCCCCCCCCCCGCTGGATGGAGGGTCGGGGCTCTCGATTCAGACCCGCTGCGTCGGTGACGATCGTGAGCCCAGGCTCGAGCTCGCAATAAAGACTCTCTTGTGATGACAGCGGCTTTCTGCTCCTTGGTGGTCTCTGGGGACCCCAACGTCTGGGAACAGAACCACAGTGCTCAGATCTCAGCTTCTAGGTAGGGCTGCCGGCCGGAGCCCCCGGAACCCAGCCCCTGCTCAGCTTTTTACACACATCCTCTCCACCTGCCACGGGCACAGGCTCCTTGTGCTCTCCCCTGGGGGTCACAACTCCCGCCCGGGGCGGCACAGCAGGCGGTGACCTGGGCTCACTCCTCGTCGTGCCTGCCACCATCCACCGGCTTCTCATTGAACCCCGGCTGAACTGTGCTCTCCCCCGGGATGGGCAGGTGCTGCTCTGCAGTAAGCCCAGCTCCTGGCCCTGCACCAGACCAGGCGTCTGGAGACTAGAAGCTGGTCGGTCCTTCCTTCCTTCCACCCTTCCTCTTTCCATCCATCCTTCTCTCCTTCCTTCCTCCTTTCCCTCCTACCTCTCTTCCCACCTTCCTTCCTTCTTTCCTCCATCCTCTCTTCCCTCTCCTCTCTCCTTCCTCCCCTTCCCTCCCTCCCTCTCCTTCCTCCCTTCCCCCTTCCTCTCCTTCCTCCCATCCCTCCCTTCCTCTCCACCCCTCCCCTTCCTCCCTCCCCTTCCTTCCTTCCTTCCTTCCTCCCTCCCTTCCTTCCTTCCCTCTTCCCTTCCTTCCTCCCTCTCTCCCTCCCTCCCCTTCCCTCTTCCCTCCCTCTCTCCCTCCCTCCCTTCCTTCCTTCCCTCTTCCCTCCCTCTCCTTCCTCCCTCCCTTCCTTCCTTCCCTCTTCCCTTCTTCTCCTCCCTCTCCTTCCTTCCCTCCCTCCCCTTCCTTCCTTCCTCCCTCCCTTCCATCTTCCCTCCCTCTCCTTCCTTACTTCCTTCCTCTCTCCCCTCCCTCCCTTCCCTCTTCCCTCTTCTTCCTTCTTCCTCCCTCCCTCCCTCTCCTTCCTTCCCACCCTCTCCTTCCTTCCTCCCTCTCCTTCCTTCCCTCCCTCTCCTTCCTTCCCTCCCTCTCCTTCCTTCCCTCCCTCTCCTTCCTTCCCTCCCTCTCCTTCCTTCCTTCCTCCCTCCCTCTCTCCCTCCCTCCCTCCCTCTCTCCCTCCCTTCCTTCCCTCTTCCCTCCCTCTCCTTCCTCCCCTCCCCTCCCCTTCCTTCCTTCCTTCCTCCCTCTCTCTCCCTCCCTCCCTCTCTCTCCCTCTCTCCCTCCCTCCCTCCCTTCCCTCTTCCCTCCTCTCCTCCCTCTCCTTCCTCCCCTCCCTCCCTCGCAACCTCCAGGAGACGGGTCTATCTATGGTGGACCAATTAACGGGCCCTCCCTCCAGCGCGACGCGGATCTCCCAGGCCGCCCCTGGACGGGATCGAGGCGCAGCACGACCGCGAGCCAGCCAGCCTGCGGTCGGAGGGAGGAGCCAGGCCGGCCCCGGGGGCGCGGAGACACCGCCCGCGCCCCCCTCCGGGCCCCCGCTCGGCTCGGCGGGCAGCCGGTGGAGACCCGGGGTACCCGGGACGCGGGCTCCCCGCCAGGCCCGCAGCCCGCGGCCGGGGCCTCGCCGGACTACATTTCCCGGCGTTCCCCGGGGCGCCGGGCGCGGCGGTGCCATTGGCCTCGCCGGACTACATTTCCCGGCGTTCCCCGGGGCGCCGGGCGCGGCGGTGCCATTGGCGCAGGCCCCGGCGGGCTGGGCTCCGCGGGCTGTCGGGGGCGGGCCCCGCGGGCGGTAAACAGCCACGTGGGGCCGCCGTCCGCGCAGTGACCGGCCGGGGAGGCCGGCGGCGGCGGCGGCGGCGGCGCGGTTGCGGGGCGCGGTGGCGGGCGAGCGCGGTTGCGGGCGAGCGCGGCGGCCGCCATGCCCGCCTCCCAGAGCCGCGCCCGCGCCCGGGAGCGCGGCAACGTCCTGCAGCGGGCCGAGTTCCTGTCCCTGAGCCAGCCCCCCCGGGGCGCGCCCGAGCCCCGCGGCGGCGCCGGCCGCAGGGCCCCGGGGCCCGGGCCGCCCCCGCCGCCGCCGCCGCCCCCGACGACGACCCCGGGCGCGGGCGAGGGCGGGCGCGAGCGGCGCGCGTCGCAGCAGCTGCCCGAGGAGGACTGCATGCAGCTGAACCCCTCCTTCCGGGGCATCGCCTTCAACTCGCTGCTGGCCATCGACATCTGCCTGTCCAAGCGGCTGGGCGTGTGCGCCGGCCGCGCCGCGTCCTGGGCCGGCGCGCGCTCCATGGTCAAGCTCATCGGCATCACGGGCCACGGCGTCCCCTGGATCGGGGGCACCATCCTCTGCCTGGTGAAGAGCAGCTCCCTGGCCGGCCAGGAGGTGCTCATGAACCTGCTGCTGGGTGAGTGCGCCGCCGGCCCTCCGCCCCTGGCCCCCCCGCCGCCCCCCAGAACGCGCCGCGGGCCTCCAGCGTGGGAAGCCTGGGGGCCCCGACCGTGCGGAGCCCCCCCCCCCGGGGCTGTTCTCGGCACGGCCTCAAGGGAGGGCCCCTCGGGGTCCTGGGGCACGGTCACCGTGGAGTGCCCAGCGCAGTGCGCGGGCAGTGCTGCCCGCTGCCCCCCACGCACTCTTCCCCGCTGCCTGGGTAAGAGATCTGCAAGCTTCCCCCCCGGTGGGTTTCTCCCGGCCGGGGTCCTTACCTGCTCTGTCCCCGGGGGAGGGAGTCACTGGAGAAGGGGGCTGGTCCCTGGTGTGTTTTGCCAGGCTGGGCCACCGGCCCCTCGGCCTAGCACTGTCCTGGGCCAGTTGCCACGTGGGACGGGTGTGGAAGGCCAGCCACCCCAGCCACCTGGAGGTGACACCCAGCCCCCATCCGCCTCACCCTCCTGGCACCTCTGGGTGCCCTGGATGCCAGCCTTCAAGCCGGGACCATGGTGACTGCCCTGCCCTTCCCAGCCTGGTCATCATTTGGGGGACGGGTGGGGGGGGGGGCGGGTAACCGGCAAGGCAGGCAGGAACAAGAGGTCTCCTTTCCAAAAGGGTGAGGGTTAGATCCCAAGGAACGCTGCTTCCAGAAGGAGTGGAGCTGTGTCCCATCAAGGGCCCCTCGGGGCAGAAGCAAATCACCGGATTTTAGGGAGGAGGTGCTAGATCTGCTACTTATTACTAAGCTGTCGTTGTTCTGCTCCTCCTAATTTCCTCAGCAAGCAGGGTTCAGAGGCGGGTGGCCCCCGTCTTCTCATTGCACAGATAATTTTTTACATTGGAAATAAAGCGGCCTGGCCTAGCAGCAGAGCTTGGAGTTCCATAGGCCTCTGCTGGCTGGGAGGAAGGGACAGGGACAGGTGGCCGAGCCACTGGGCCAGCAGCTTCCAGGCAGAAGCTGCCCCCATTATCTGCAATGTCCCTGGTGCCAAAAACTGCCTGGGGGGATGGGGACGGGGCGGCTCCAGAAAGCTGTGCGACTGGAGGCCAGTGGCTTGGCCGGCATCCCAGCTACTCAGGAGGCTGAGATCTGAGGATGGACATTCAAACCCAGCCCAGGCAGGAAAGACCATGAGACTTTTCATTTTTTATTTTTCGTCGGTTATGGGGCTTGAACTCTGGGCCTGGGCACGGTCCCTTAGCTCTTCCGCTTAAAGCTAGCGCTCTTCCACTTGAGCCACAGCATCACTTCCGGTTTTCTGTGTTTAATTGGAGTTAAGCATCTCACAGACTTTCCTGCCTAGACTGGCTTTGAACTGTGAACCTCCGATCTCAGCCTCCTGAGTAGCTAGGATGACAGGTGTGAGCTATGTGTGCCGGCTCATGACTTTCTTATCTTCCATTAACCAGCAAAAAAGCTGTGGCTCAAGTGGTGGAGTGTCAGCCTTGAATGAAAAAGCCAGAGCACAGGGGCTGGGGGTATGGCCTAGTGGTAGAGTGCTCGCCTCACACACATGAAGCCCTGGGTTCGATTCCTCAGCACCACATATATAGAAAAGGCCAGAAGTGGCACTGTGGCTCAGGTGGCAGAGTGCTTGAGCAAAAAGAAGCCAGGGACAGTGCTCAGGCCCTGAGTCCAAGGCCCAGGACTGGCCCAAAAAACAAAACAAAACAAAAAAAAGCCAGAGTACAAGGTCCCAACATCAAGCACAAAGAAGAAAAAAAAAAAAAAAAGGAAAGGAGGGTGGGCTGAGAATGTGGCTTAGTGGCGGTAGAGTGCTTGCCTAGCATGCACGAAGCCCTGGGTTCGATTCTTCAGTATCACATGAACAGAAAAAGCCGGAAGTAGCTCTGTGGCTCTAGTAGTAGAGTGCTAGTGTTGAACAAAAGAAGCTCAAGGACAGGGTCCAGGCCAAGTTCAAGCCCAGGACTGGCAAAAAAAAAAAAAAGAAGCAAGCAAAGCTGTGTGGGAATCAAGTTGGCTGGTGGCAAAGGATTGGGCAGGGACGTTTATCAAGCCTCTCTCAACCCTGGCCCAGACCCCATTTGTGCCTTCCTCCCTTTCCCATGCGGTAGTGGAAGGAGAGGGCTGTGGCTTATTGAGAGTTTACTATGTGCCAGGTTGTACAAAAATGATTTCTGATCTTTACCATGACCCCCCTTGCCCCAAGTATGGCACTGGCATATCTCCTCCCACTCACTTGTTTTTTTTTCTGGGGCTGGTACCAGGGCCTGAATTGTGGGCTTCCTGCACTTGCTTGGTTTTCTTGCTCTACCACCTGAGCCAAGCCTCTAGTCCAGCACTTTGCTGGCTAATTGGAGATGGACAGACTGTTCTGCTTGGATTGGCTTTGAACCACAGTCCTCCAGGTCTCAGCCTCCTAAGTAGCTAGGATTACTGCAGGAGGGCCCAGCTCTCAGCTTTATTCCTCCCTTAAAGAGGAGGAAACAGAGGGTGATCATATGTCAAGGTGGACAGGATTCCAGTTCTGGCTCTGCGTGATCTACGCAGGGGCAGAGAGAACCTCCCACCGTTTGGAGCTTCCTAGGGTGAAGAACGTGGGTAGGGCTCGGTTTCCATGCTCTGTAGATGCTTCCAGCAGGGGGTACGCTTCCGAGAAAGGGGGCATGTAAGCAGTATCGTCACTAACCAGGAGCGCTCCACTTTATATACACCAGCATATAAGCATGGTTTTTTGTTTTTTGTTTGTCAGTCCTGGGGCTTGAACTCAGGGCCTGAGCACTGTCCTTGAGCTTCTTTTTGCTCAAGGCTAGCACTCTACCACTTGAGCCACAGCACCGCTTCTGGCTTTTTCCACATATGTGGAACTGAGGAATGGAGCCCGACTTCATGTATGCGAGGCGAGCCCTCTACCACTAGGCCACATTCCCGGCCATATGAGCATGTTTCTAAGAAAGCTGGTGACCTCCAGTGGCCAGTGTCACTGTTGGGGGTCTGCAGGGCCTGGAGGAGTGGGGGAGCCCTGGGCAGCAGCCCTGCCCCTCCCCCCCAGAGCCCAGGGCTCCTGGCCAGGCCCTCGGCAGGACTCTAAGAAAACAGGACCTGTGCTGAGGAAGGTGTCAGCGCGCCCCAGGGCACACGGCCCAGACTCCAGAACGCAGAGCTCAGGGCTCATCTCCGAGCTGGCCCGTGCCAGTCCTCAGGCTGGGGGGGCCTCACCTCTCAGAGCCTCGGTTCCACCTGCCGAGCGGGTCGGGGGGACCCTTTTCTGAAGGATCACACGGAACACTTGGCACGTGCCAAACCCAGTTGACACTTGTCACCAGTGGGAGGCTGTCACGGCGGCTGTCAGGAAAGCCCCACCCACCGCCCATATGGCTGCCCCTCCTCCGGGCTCCAGAGGCTGCTGGAAAGACCCCATCCCGTATCTCGTAGCCTCTGGGTGGCAGGCGGCGCTAGTCCCAAAGGCCTCCCTCCTTTCCTCCTGGGCTGTCCTACAGGGGGAAGTGGCCTCCTGTCCTCTTCCTCGTGACTGAGTCCTTTACTGAGGTGGTCATGAATGTGAAAACGCAGTGCTTTCAGGCTGTAAACCCAGTTGCTTAGAAAGGCAGAGCAAGGGGGATGGCGGTTTGAGACCGGCTGGGGTAAAAGCATGAAGATCCTATCTGAGAAATCAACGAAAAGCAAAAGTGTGTGGCTCAAGCCGTGTAGCCTGAGGTCCCGAGCTCATCCCCTTTCTGTCTCTATAAATTTGATGACTCTCGGGGGAAGTGGAGTCACGCCGCATTTGTGCTCTTACACCCGGCTTACGTCACGGAGCTTAACATCCTTAGGGGTCGGTCTTCCACGATAGAGCCTGTGTAAGAATGGATGTCCTTTTTTATGGCTGAATCCTATTCCGCTGTGAGGCTAGACCACGTCGTGCTGTGCGTTGGTGGTTGGTTTGTGCTGTCTCTCCTGTGCTATTGTGATATATTAAGATGACTGCTTGTATGCCTGGGTCTCAGCTTTCAGGTGGTTTTCTTTGTTGTTGCTCTTGTTGTTTTGGGCCGGTCGTGGGGCTTGAACTCAGGGCCTGGGCGCTGTCTCAGAGCTTCTGTGCTCAAGGCTAGCCGCTGCTCTACCGCTTGAGCCACAGCTCCGCTTCCAGTGCTCTGGCGGTTCATCGGAGATGGGAGTCTCACAGGCTCTCTCCTGCCCGGGGCTGGCTTCAAACTGCCATGCTCGGGTCGCAGCCCCCGTACGCGGCTGGGCGTGGCTGGGAGGACAGGCCGTGGGCACGGTGGCTTCCGGGTGGTGTGGCGATTTCACGCTTGTGTGGGGGATCACGGTGCTGCGTCCCGGTGATGCTGGGAGGCCTCGCTGGCGGCAGTTTCGTTCCCCTCCCCCCCCCCAACGGTAGCCGATCCGAGTGTTGTTTGCATTATTTGTCCTTTTTTTATCTTTTTTCTTTTTTTAGCAGCACTGAGATTTGCACTCAGGGCCTTGCGCTTGCTAGGCAGGGGCTCCGCCACTTGAGCCCCTTTTGCTTTCGCCTACCCCAGCCTCTTTGGTTTTCACTAGCTTTTTTTTTTGAAAATTAGGTCTTGCATTTATGCCAAGCCAGCCTGGACTTTAGTCTTCCTCGCTAGGCCGCCCTGGTAGCTCGCATGGCAGGGGCTTACCGTTCTGCCCGCCCAGTGCTTTGTTGGTTGGTATGTATGGGGTCTCACTAACTTTCCTGCCCTGGTCAGGCTTTGAACCACTATCCTCCTGATCACTGCCTGAGTAGCTAGCATTACAGGCATAGACCACTGTGTCTGGCTCTTCCCTCTTACAGTGAGGACCAGTTCAAACATCACAGTAGCATTTCGGTGTAGATAAAACTTCAGAGAGAGGGCTGGGTCCTGGGGCTTGCACCTGTAATCCTAGCTGCTCAGAAGGCCGAGAAGGGGGGGGTCGTGGGTCGAAGCCATCCTGGGGAGAAAAGCGTCAGCGACCCCATTCCCAGAATAAATAGCAGAAGCCAGGCTGGAGGGGTCGCTTAAGAGTCTGAGCACCAGCCTGCGAGCCAGAAAGCTGAGCAAGAGCAGAAGGCACTGAGTTCAAAGCCCGGTATTGCCCCCAAAATGCAGAGAGACTCTGCAAGTGACGGTGAACTGTCATTGGGGACCAGGGGCTTTGCGCGGGGAGTACGTAGGCCCCAGTGAAGGGTGGGACCATGGAGCGTGGACTCCAGAGGATTGCGGCAGGCCGACTCTGAACGGTGACCCCGGCCACCTGCCCCCTGGTCACGTGACTGGCGCCAGGGGCAGCAGTGCCGTTACGCGGCTGGGCGGAAGTCCTCCCGGGCAGCTTTGTGACCAAGGCTGTGGAGGCTCCGGGCGGACTGGGTGGCGGCCGTGACGGTTTCCTGAGGACTGACACGAGCCACTCCGGCCTGGTCCCGGCAGTTTTCCCATCCTTCCACACAAAAGATCACGCCGGGCATGGTGGCTCACGCTGCCGTCCTAGCTACTCGGGAGGCTGAGATCGGAGGATCCAGGTTCAAAGCCAGCCCACCCCAAGAGTAGGCTGCGTGTCAGCCCAGGCCCCATGCTGTCAGCGCACACTAACGCGTAGCTCTGTCATACAGGGGGCCCCAGCCCAGCCCCCCCCCCCCGTCCCCACACCGAGCCCGGGAGAACTCGCGTCTCAGCCCAAGCCCCTCGCCAGCCCCTCGGCCGACTCCCCAGACAGCACTGGGTGAGCCCCACACCCCGCACCCGGCCAGCGGCTCCGGGGGACGCCTGAGGGACCAACCCTTCCTCCAGGCTTTGGGCCCTGTTTGGAGCTCACCCCAGACCATCAATCAGACACCCCTGCTCCTAGCGGCAGGCCCACACCCCCGCGCCAGCCTCCCCGCAGGGGCCAGCCGCCCCTGGGGCTCTGCCACGCAGCGTGGGAACGAACGGCCCGTGGGAGGGGCGGGCGGGCAGGCTCTGCCGAGCCGGGCCCTGGGGTCCACAGTTGGGCCCGCGCTGGTGATGGGGGGGGGGGCGTCAGCCCGGGTGTCTTCACGTGGGTGTGGGAGCCCCGTCGGGCTGGGCTGGGGGAGGGGGGGGCACATTGAGGCTGTGACGTCACAGAAGCTCACCTGCCAGCACACGAGGGGTGTGTGCCTGTGTGTGCGTGCAGACGATTTACACACGTGTGGACACACAACACGACCCACATGTACACACACGCGTGCACACACACCCCACACTTCCAACAGTGGAACGAGGGCCCGGGATTCCACCCACCCTGCTGCCTGCTCTCCACTGCTGCCCACTGCTCCTAGGATGACCCTTCTGTGTGTGTGCACACACACACTCACACATCCACCATGAACTATGCCACGTTAACCCTTTTTTTTTTTTTTGTACCTGTCCTGGGGCTTGAACTCAGAGCCTGGGAGCTACCCCTTAGGTTTTTCACTCCAGGCTGGATGGAGCTCGGCTCCTTGAGCCGCTCTTCCAGGTAGGGCCTTTTAGCGGTTCATGGGCGGTAGGAGTCTCACCGACTTTCCCGCTCGGGCTGGCTTTGAACCGTGAGGCTCAGATCGCAGCCTCCTGCGTTGCTAGGATGACAGGCGGGAGCCACCGGCGCCGGCTCCTGCGGTTGTCTGGACTCCGCGGGCCGCATCCGTCTCACCCGGAGGACGCGGGGTCCTTGCGGGTTCTCGGGGTTCCGCGCCTCCCTGGCCCGGAGCCTGGGGTCGAGCGCGTCCGCAGCGAGGTGCGACGTCTGTCTGAATCTTGTCCATCTGAGACACGGGGGCTCCCTGCCCCCCACGGCCCGGCAGCCCCGTCGGCTTGGTCCCCGTGACTCCCGCTGCCCCGTGCCTCGCAGAAGTGGACTCCAGACGGGGGCTGGTGGCTGACACCTGTCATCCTAGCTATCAGGGCGCTGAGATCAGAGGACCACAGTTCAAAGCCAGCCTGGGCAGGCAAAGTCTGAGGTCCTTTTTTTTCTTTTTTTTTGTCAGTTGCGGGACCTGGGCGCTGCCTCTGAGCTCTCTTGCTCCAGGCTAGCACTCGCTCTACCACATTGAGCCACAGTGCTACTTCTTGCTTTTGAATGGTTAATTGGAGAAAAGAGGCTCATGGGACTTTCCCGTCCGGGCTGGCTTTGAACTGTGATCCTCACATCTCAGCCTCCTGAGGAGCTAGGATTACAGGCGTGAGCCCACCATCCCATCTGTAAGGTTCTTATCTCCAATTAAACACCAGAAAAGCCAGAAGTGGAGCTGTGGTGCAAGTGGTAGAGCACTAATCTTGAGTTTAAAAAAAGCTCAGGAGGCTGGGAATGTGGCTTAGTGGTAGAGTGCTTGCTTAGCTAGCATGCATGAATCCCTGGGTTTGATTCCTCAGTTCTACATAAACAGAAAAGGCTGGGGGCTGGGAATATGGCCTAGTGGCAAGAGCACTTGCCTCCTATACATGAAGCCCTAGGTTCGATTCCTCAGCACCACATATACAGAAAACGGCCAGAAGTGGCGCTGTGGCTCAAGTGGCAGAGTGCTAGCCTTGAGCAAGAAGAAGCCAGGGACAGTGCTCAGGCCCTGAGTCCAAGGCCCAGGACTGGCCAAAAAAAAAAAAAAAAAAAAAGAAAGAAAAAGCTGGAAGCAGTGCTGTGGCTCAAGTGCAGAGTGCTAGCCTTGAGCAAAGAGGCTCAGGGATGGTGCTCAGGCCCTGAGTTCATGCCCCTGGACTGGCAAAACAAAAACAAAACAAAAATCAGGAACAGCACCCAGGCCCTGTGAAAGTTCAAGCTCAAAGATTGGCCATCGCAAACAATAAAAACTTATTTAAAAATGTACACAAGGCAAGGGCCAGTGGCTCACACTTGTCTTCCTAGCTACTCAGAAGATCTGAGGATCACAGTTCAAAGCCAACTGGGACAGGAAGTTCATCAGACACTTATCTCCAGTTAACCACCAGAAAGCCGGAAGTGGCGCTGTGGCTCAAGTGGTAGAGTGAAAAAGCCCAAGTGAAAGCACAAGACTCTGAGTTCAAGTCCCATTGCCAGCAAACACACACACACACACACACACACACACACACACACACACACACACAGTGATCCGGGGGCCAGTGGCTCACACCTGTAATCCTAGCTCCTCAGGAAGTTGAGATCTGAGGATCGCCCGTTGTCAGCCATCCCAGACAGAAAACTCCCTGAAACTCTTCTCTCCAACAAACTACTCAGAAAAGGCTGGAAGTGGAGCGGAGCTGTGGCTCAAGTGGTAGAGCGCCAGCGTGGAGCACAAAAGCTCACGGGCAGTGACCAGGCCCCAAGCTCAAGCCCTAGGGCTGGGCACACACACACACATGCACACAAGACGTGTACAAGTAATGCGTGTGCAGGGTGTGTGTGTGTGCGTGTGCAGGGTGTGTGTGTGTGTGTGTGTGTGTGTACTGGTGCAGCATTATGGAAAGACACGAAGCCACCCTTAACCCTGGGGCTGGGGAGGGGCATTGTGACCCAGCGTGGACGGAAACCCTGCCCGGGCGTGGGGTTCCTGTGCGCGGGCGCCCCCCACCCCCATGCGGAGCCCGTGCTCCGCCTCTCCCACCTGCCGGCCCTCGGTGCTATAAATATCCCCGGCCTCGCCGGTGCCGTTGGCAGCGGCCGCCGAGCGCCGCGGTCCCGGCCCAGCCGTCTGCCGCATCGTCCCCTCTGAAGGACGCCGGGTCGCTGCCCGCTTTCCGGGGTTATAAATAACCCTGCGCTGGACATCCCTGCCCGGGAGTCGGCACCGGGCACGTCCCTACTTAGCTCCCCTGCACACCTTCCTGCAGTGCCCGCCGGGGGGGGGGGGGGGCTTCTGATCTGGAGCCCAATGGACCTCAGAGAGAGGCCCCACCAACCCCCCCCCAGCTGACTCGCTCCCTCCCACAGCCAGAGCTGGGGTGCACCCCGGGCAGATGCGCAAGGACCCCCTCCCCCCAGCCAGCCAAGAGGCCCCTTCCTTGCTCCCGGAGCCCCGTCCAGGCCAAGCTGGCTTTCAGACCGCATTGTCCGAGGGACCCAGTGCCCAAACCAGCCACCTGAGGCCCCTCTGGCCACCTCGCCCTCACGAACACAGCCCCGGGGGACCACTGGGCTGGGGACGGGGAGGGACGGCCTGCGGGAGGCTCCGCCGCCGCCCGAGCCCAGGGTGGAGACGGCGGTGCCGCGGGTGCCCGGCCTCAAGCTGTGATCCTCCCAACCTCTGCCTCCCCGGTGCCTGGAATGACAGCGACGCGCCACCGTCCGCCGCGGATTGAGATGGGGTCTTGCGATTGATTGATTGCTTTTTGCCTAAACTGGCCCTGAACTATGACCCTTCCGTTCGCCGCCTCCCAGGTAGCCAGGGTTACAGGCAAAGCCCCTAGGCCTGGGGATCAGGGTTTGAAACCAGACCAGGCGGGAAAGTCCTTGAGACTCTTATTTCCGGTTAGCCACCGAGACGGAGCCGCGGCTCACGTGGGAGGGTGCTGGCCTCGAGGGAAAGAAACTAAGGGACATCACCCGGGCACTGGGTTCGAGCCCAGGACTGGCGCAGAGGGAAAGGGGAACAAAGGGGAAACGAATAACCTGTGAGCTGCGGGAAAGGCCAGGACGGGTGTCCTTGGTGGAGGGAGGGAAGGGCCGCGCGGAGGGTAGGACCCCTGCCCGCGTGTCTGAGCGTGCTGAGCACGGGCGGCATGGCGGGGGGGGGGGGGGTGGGGGCTGGGGACCGGGAGGGGGGCCGGCGGCGCTGACGGCGCCCGTGTCTCCCGCCCACAGCCCTGCTGCTGGACATCATGACGGTGGCTGGGGTGCAGAAGCTCATCAAGCGGCGCGGCCCCTACGAGACGCCGCCGGGCCTGCTGGACTACCTGACCATGGACCTGTACGCCTTCCCCGCGGGGCACGCCAGCCGCGCGGCCATGCTGTCCAAGTTCTTCCTGAGCCACCTGGTGCTGGCCGTGCCGCTGCGCGTCCTGCTGCTGCTGTGGGCCCTCTGCGTGGGCCTGTCGCGCGTGGCCATCGGCCGCCACCACGTCACCGACGTCCTCTCCGGCTTCCTCATCGGCTACTTCCACTTCCAGCTGGTGGAGGCGCTCTGGCTGTCCTCCAACACCTGCCAGATGCTCATCTCGGCCTGGTGAGCGCCGCGCGCTCCGCCGCCCTCCGCAGGCTGCCGCTCACGCTCCCCACGCCCGGCCCGCCGCGGGACCCTTGCCCCGGGATAGCTAGGAAAGCCCCCCGCCACCCCCGGAACGGCTCACCCCGGAGCCCACGGCCCCCGAGGCCTGGCGCTCGAGCTGCCTGTGCCCAGCGCCGGCCCCAGAGCCCAGGAGGAGCCCGGAGTGGCCTGTGGGTGTCACTGCGGCGTTGCCCCCCTCCCCCCCCGGGGGGGGCGGGCCTGGACTCGGTGGGACCTGTGAGGTCATGCCGTGTCACGTGACAATACAGGTGGTATGCAACACGCCCTGTCCCGTGTCGGGTTCTTGCGGTGGTGGTGTTTTCTTGTTAGGGATGGGATTTGAACTCGGGGTGTTGTCCTGCTCGCCAGGCAGGTGGTTTATGGCGGAGACACACCTCCAACCCGTCGTGTGTGTGTGTGTGTGTGTGTGTGTGTGTGTGTGTGTGTGTGTGTGTGTGTGTACTGGTACTGGCGTTTGAACTCAGGAAGGACCTGATTCTCTCACTTGGCTTTTTGCGCAAGGCTGGTGCTTTACCACTTGAGCCACAGCTCTACTTCCGGCCTTTTTGGTGGTTCGTTGGAGATAGGAGTCTCGTGGGGACTTTTCTGTCCAGGCCAGCTTCGAACTGTGATCCTCAGATCTCAGCCTCCCACGTCGCTGGTGCGTTTGTGTTTGTTGTGGAGCGAGCCTCTCCGCCCTCCCCCCACCCCGTGAGCAAGTCCCCCAGTGCGGGCCATGTGGACGATGAGCTGGGAGCCCAGGCGGGGGGCGGGAGGCTGCACCTGAGATCACGTTCACAAGGGAGACACTGCCAGGGAAAGCCGGGGCGCTGGACTGGGGGGCGCAGCGCGGGCCCCTGGAGAGGGGGCTTGAGGACGTGCGTTAGGGACAACATTCAGAGGGGCACGCGCTCAAGATGCACCCCTGGGTCACCCTGGGGTGGCCACCCACACTTGCCTGGCCGGTTGTTGGTCCCACAAAACACAAATGGGAAGAAACTCACTTTCTGGAATCTTCCACCGGGGGACTGCTGCATGCCCTGAGGGTCCTCCCCTGCTGGAGGAGGAGGCACCCGGCACCCGCCCGGCTTCTCGGGCTTTCAGCGTTATAGCCCAGAGGTGAGGCTCTTGGGCTCTGTCCACACCACACTCAGCAAAAATTCCTGCAGAGGGGAACCCAGGGTCAATGACATTTTCTCCCCATTTCTAGCCAGCTCTGCAGAAGCCCCTCCACCTCCATGGGAAGTGAGAGGCTCCTGGAGCAGCTTAGGGAAGAGGGGTCACACCTGTCACCCCAGCTGCTCGCCAGGCTGAGCTCTGAGGATGGCAGTTCAAACCCAGCCCAGGCGGGAAAGTCTGAGAGGCTCACCACCGATGAATCACACACACCAAATAAAAACCACGCGGGAAGTGGAGCCGTGGCTCACGCGGCCCATCGCTAGCCTTGAGCAGACATGCTCAGGGAGAGAACAAGGCCTTGAGCTCGAGCCCCGGCACTGGCACAGAGAAAGGCAAGGCGAGGAAAAACACAAGACGCCAAGGTGGCTCCCCGAGTCAGCCGGTGGTCACCTCAGGAGAGCGAGGCTGGGTGGGGGCGGGGGGAGGGGGGGAAGGAGCCAGAAGAACCCACGAGCTGCTGTGGGCTCCCATCTGGCCCCAGGAAAGAATGAGACATCTGGCGGGGGACTGTGGTCCCGGAGGTGATGCAACTCACGCATGCGCACGCCTGGTCCAGGGGCTCAGAGGGCCTGCCTGTGCTCCTGTGGGCCCTGTGCACACGTGCACACACACATGCCCAAGTGTGCATTTGCACACACGCCCACACACGTGCGCCTCTCTCACAGATACACCTTGGCGGGCACCGGGGTATCCACAACAGATATGGCAAATAAATGTACAAGATGTGCCAGGGGCCGGTGGCTCACGCCCATAATCCCAGCCACTCAGGAGGCTGAGATCTGAGGGTCATGGTTTCAAGCCCGCCCGGGGAGGAAAGCCTGTGTGATTCTCACCTCCCAAAACACCAGAAATCCAGAAGTGGAACTGTGGCTCGAGTGGTAAAGCACCAGCCTCGGCTTGAGCCAAAGCCGCCCAGGGACAGCACCCAGGCCCTGAGTTTAAACCCCAGGACCGGCAACTATCCATCTAAATGGACAAGATGTGACACAACACTCATCAAGTTCAATTCCACGTCCTGTGTTTTAATCAACAACTCTTGAGGCCACTGGGCCCCCGAGCCCAGCCTTCTTGCCAGGCAAGCGTCTGAGCTTCTGCTCATGAGATCCACAGGTGCTTCCTGGGGGGGGGGGGGGGGGGTTGCAGCGGAAGGAAGAGCCCCAGAGGGCGGGCCCCCCGGCAAAGTTCCTCACCACCTGCCTGGCTGGGAGGCCTGGCAGCAGCCCCAGCCCCGAGAGCCCCACTCACGAGCCAGAGTCTGGGGCCGGGCGGCGCAGCCGGGCTGAGGGAAGCCGCCTGAGCCCCAGAGGCCGCCTGGCCCCTCTCACGTGGCCAGAGACAAGCCCAGGGAGCCTCAGCCACACGGCAGCAAGCTGGGATCGGGGGAGAGGGGGTGCCAGGTGAGCCGGGGCACTGGCTCCCTGGCTTAGGAGAGAGGAAGTCGGGGCCCCATCTCGGGGACAGCCTCACAAGGAACCGGGTGAGTTTACTTAGGAAATGATCATCTCATGTCAGCCACTGGGGGCTCACACCTGCCTGTCATCCCAGCTGCTCCGGAAGCTGAGATCTGAGGATCACGGTTCAAAGGCAGGCTAGGCAGGCAAGTCCGTGAGACTCTTCTCACCAATGAAACACCAGAAAGAAAGGAGTGCTGTGTGGCTCAAGTGGTAGAGCACCAGCCTTGAGCACAAACATCTAAGAAAGAGTGTGAGGCCTTGAGTTCAATCCCCAGGATGGCAAATCACACACATACACACACACACATTTTTCCTTTACTTTGCTTCCCCCACCCCCGCCAGCATTTGTAAAAGCTTAGGTATATGTTGATAAAACTTCTTGGTGTCCTGACCTTTTCTACCCACTCACTGGTTTTATCCCTGGCTTGTGGTAGCTGCCTGTAATCCCAGTATTGTTTTGTTTAAATTCAGGTGAAAAATCGCATGAAGTTAACTACAAAGACCCTTCACAGAGCTGTACATGCTCCACCTCCCTCCAATTCTTAGTCGTTTTTA
Organism: Perognathus longimembris pacificus; assembly: GCF_023159225.1. Lineage (NCBI taxonomy): Eukaryota > Metazoa > Chordata > Mammalia > Rodentia > Heteromyidae > Perognathus > Perognathus longimembris. The sequence goes on from NC_063161.1 coordinate 158,375,441, forward strand.
TTTCCCCCCTAAAAGACACCTCACCCCTGTAAGCAGTCAGTCCCTACTCCCCTCCCCAGCACCTGCTCCTTGTTTGTGTAGATTTACACCAGCACCTGGCTGCATTACTTTTTCTTTCTGTAAAATACTGCATTCTGGAAAATAAAATAAAATGCCTTCTGCCAGTACCAGTGGCTCACACCTGTAATCCTAGCATTTCCAGAGGCTGAGATCTGAGGATCATGGTTCAAAGCCAGCCTGGGCAGAAAAGTCTATAAAGACTCTTGTCTCCAATAAACCATTCAGAAGAAAAGCCAGAAGTGGCGCTGTGGCTCAAGTGGTAGAGTGCTAGCCTTGAGCACAAAGAGGCTCAGGGACAGTGCTCAGGCCCTGGGTTCAAGCCCCACAACCACCACCACCAAAACAGATACGTTCTGTTTCCCTTGTTTTGGTTTCTATTTGTCTAATCTCTTTTGGTGATCCACACTTGTGTGCTTTATTTTAAATAGGTCCCCACTGGTGCAAGAAGCTCCATTTATTTCTGCTTTTCCTCAGGACTTAGCCGTTCCTGCAGGTGCCTTTGGCCTCCTTCACCATGGCACCTGATCCCTGGGCGTGGCCACACACGAGCCTTTTACCTTCTGTCTGCACACTGTGCTAGGGCTGGGTGGGACCCAGGGCTTGACATGGGCCCGCCCTGCCCTTGCTCCACACTCTGAGTGTGAGCGCTCTGGCCTCTGTAGCCCTCCTTCCTGCTTGTCCTCCACATGGGCGTGTGTGTGAATTCATCTTTGTTTGTGAGGTCACGGTGTGCGCTTTGACCTAGGTCAATCATGTTGTCCTGGGCGGAGTGGGGGGCACTTGCTTTGCTTCTGCCTGCTGCCCGGCCTTCCACTCAAGGCTCAGGGCAGACCCGGTGCCACCCACACGCTCCCAGCACTGAGTCACCGTCACCCCGCCGCCGTGTTGCCATGGAAACCTGGCCTCCAGCATCCCCGCTCACCTGGAGGCTGCAAAGCAGGCCCGCCTGCTGCCCCTGGACCTCGGGGTCCCCCCGCTGCCCTGGCTCCCGCTGCGTTTGTGGATGGTTTTCTGTTTGTCGGGGGAGGGGCTGTGGAATCCCGACCGCGAGGGGCGGTTGGTCTGCCCTTGCCTCTCCCTGGTTCCACGTGCAGCCGGAAGCCCATGGCCACGGTGGTGCCAGGACCCCCGCGCCACTCAAGGCCAGGCAGTGTCGGGCTATTTGTCCCCCACACTGAATGGTCTGTCTGGGCTGCTCTGCTTTGGGAGCTTTCCAGGGGGCACCGGGTGCCCTGGTCTCTACGCCTCGCCTGGCTCCGCCCACCCGCCGGGCCCGCCCACCCTGCCTGGGCCCCTCTTCCCTGCGCCCCTCTTCCCTGCCTGGCCACGCCCACCCCACATGGCTCCGCCTTCCCCGCCGGGCCCCGCCCACCCTGCCTGGCTCCACCCACCCGCCCCCGCCTGCCCACTCCACATGGCTCCGCCTTCTCCTCTGGGCCCCGCCCACCCTGCATGGCCACGCCCACTCTGCCTGGCTCCACCCGCCCGCCCCGCCCCCGCCTGTCGTGCCTGCTGGCCCGCCCACCCCCACATGGCTCTGCCTTCCCCACCTGGACCCGCCCTCCCCGCCGGGCTCCGCCTTCCTCACCGGGCTCCACCCACCCTGGCCTTGCTCCGCCATCCTCCTCTGGCCCCGCCCACCCCACACGGCTCCACCCGCCCCGCCTGGCTCCGCCTTCCCTGCCTGGCTGAGCCCGCCCTGCCCCTGCCTGTCGTGCCTGCTGGCCGTGCCCACCCACATGGCCCCACCCGCCCCGCCTGGCCCCGCCCTCCCACCTGGCTCCGCCCACCCCACCTGGCTCCGTCTGCCCCGCTTCTGCCTGTTGTGCCTGCTGGCCCCGCCCCCCCGCCTGGCCCCGCCCTCCCCGCCCGGCCCCGCCCGCCCCGCCCTCAGATCTGTTTCCGGGCGCTGTGCGCGGAGGCTGTAGAGGCAGGCCTGCACTCCAGAGGCTGCGCAGACACAAGCACAGGGCTGTGGGCAGGGTCTGGCAGCCTTGTGTGCGTCCCGGAGAACGAACGCCAGCCACCACGCACATTGCTCCACACAGGCCTGTGGCTCCTTTGTTTGTTTACTGCGAGCAGGATGACCCCGTGGCCCTGGCTGGGGTGGGTGGGCGCTCCGAGCAGACGCAGTGGCCCTCTTGAGTGAGCGCCGCTCGCACCCCGCGCTGAATGTACTTGTCCATACCAGGAAGGACATGCCTAGCTACTCCAGAGGCAGAGATCAGGATGGGGGGGGGGGCGTTCAAGGCCAGCCCTGGGCAAAAAAAAGCTTGAGAGACTCCCTCCATCTCCACGGAAGACGCTGAGCCTGCCAGGCCAGCTTCAAACTGCAGTCCTCAGCTCTGAGCCTCCCGAGTGGCGTCGATTGTGTGCCGGAGCCTCCAGCGCCTGGCTCTGAAGTATTCTTATAATACAAGCGATAGGTCCTGCTCCTGTGATAGATCCGTGAGTGAGAGGGCCAATCAACGCAGCCTAGTGAGTCTTAACCACAGTGTAGTTGGAAATGCTTTGGAGATTTAAACAGAAAAGTTTAAAAAAAAAATAGATGCTTCTGAGTCAGCCAAGCAGGACTTAAAAATAAAGAAAGTAGACAACACATAATCAATGCATAGTAAACTCAATTATCTGTGCTAATGGAAACAGATTTTCCTCTTTGAAAAAAGAAAACAGGAAAGCTGTGCAGGGTGGTAAGAGTCTGTCACCTAGCTACCGGGGGAAGTGTAAAGTAAGACCACCACTGTCCCAGCTAGCCCAGCCAGGAGACCCTATCTCAAAAATAATCGAGAGGGGGCCGAGAATGTGGCTTAGCAGTACAGTGCTTGCCTAGCACGCATGAAGCCCTGGGTTCCATTCCTCGGCACCACATACACAGAAAAAGCCAGAAGTGGCGCTGTGGCTCAAGAGGTAGAGTGCTAGCCTGGAGCAAAAAGAAGCCAGGGGCAGTGCTCAGGCCCTGAGTCCAAGCCCCAGGACTGGCCAAAAAAAAAAAAAAAAGAAAAGACTCTTGTCTTCAGTTAACCACTCAAAACTACAAATGGTCCTATGGCTCAGAGTTGTAGGATGCTAGACTGGAGCAGAAGAGCTCAGGGACAGAGCCCAGGCCCTGAGTTCAAGCCCCACAACTGACAAGAAAAAAAAAAACTCTAGGCAAAAAGGGGCTGGGGGTATAGCTTAGCACTAGTGCAGAAAGCCCTGAGTTCAAAACCCAACATTGGCAATAAAAAAAAGGGGGGGGGGACAGGGGGCATGGGGGAATTGGCATATTGCTCGGTGTGTGTTCAGTATGTGTAATCCTAGCTATTCAGGAGGCAATGGGCCTAGAGGATCAAGGTCAATGTTAGCCTGACCAGAAAAGTCGAATTAACTAGCAAAAAGCAGCCAGATGCTGGTGGCTCATACCTGTCATCCTAGCTACTCAGGAGAGTGAGATCTGAGGGTGGCGGTTCAAAGCCAGCTGGGGCAGGAAAGTCCATGAGACTCTTAGTCCCAATGAACCATCAGAAAACCAGAAGTGGCGCTGCGGATAGAGTGCTAGCCTTGAGAAAACAGTTTAGGGACAGCATCTAGGCCCTGAATTCAAGCCCCATGACCAACCACAAAACCCAAACAGCAGGAGAGGTAGCCATGGAAATGCAAGGTACCAGCAGAAGAAAAAGGAAGGAAGAAGGAGAGGGAGGGAAGGGGAAGAAAAACAGAAGGAAAGAAGAATAGGAGGGAGGGAGGAGGGAGGAAGGGAGGGAGGGGAAGGGAGGGAGGGAAGGAGGAGGGAGGAGGAGGGAAGGGAAGGAGGGAGGAGGAAGGAAGGAAGGAAGGAGAAACAGAGTAGCTGGGAGTGTGGGGTGGCCATGCCCAGCTCTTCTGGGGCGCTGGGGCTCCCCGGCTCTTGGGCCCTACGCGAGCTCCCGACTGCAGCTCATCTGGGCCCTGGCGGGGGTCCTAAGAAGGTGCTGGCTAGACCCGGGACAGTGGTGGACACCCAGGCCACGGAGAGGGCTGCCTGGCCGTCCTCCCCAGGGACTCTCCCCAGACCCAGCCCCTTCCTGAGGCACCCTGGCTCCAGCATGGTCACCTGAGCTAAGCCACCCCCCCCCCAGGACCTGAGGACCTGGGGACCTCAATGTTTTCTCAGGCTGGCTGGGGCTTCCTGCTGTGGTGACCCCCTTCCTTCCTTCCTTCCCGGCGCCCTTGCCCCAGCTGGCCGGAAGCACAAGTGGTTAACAGGGCTGGAACGTGTCCCCTGATAGCAGGCTGGGGAGAGGTGGGCAGCCGGGGGCGGCCGGGGGGGGGGAGGGGAAGCCTGGGGCTCGCTGATAAGGGCAGGATTGGGGGAGGGGCTGTGTGGGGGACCCAGCAGGTCCCCAGGGCCTCCCAGGCAGAGGGACCCAAGCAGAAGACAAGCTTGTGAGAAGAGAAATGTGTCAGCCGTGACATTCTTTTCCTGTTTGTTTTTGCTGGTCCTGGGGCTTGAACTCGGGGCCTGGGCACTATCCTTGAGCTTCGTTTTGCTCAAGGCTAGCACTCTGCCACTTGAGCCACAGTGCCACTTCTGGCCTTTACTATATATGTGGTGCTGGGGAATCGAACCCAGGGCTTCCTGCGTGCTAGGCGAGCGCTCCACCACTAGGCCACCCCAGCCCTAGCCCTTGCTTTTAGCTTCAGACAACCTTGCATCAGGACTGCCCTGCCCCGCGCTGCATACTCCAGCAAGAGCCAGGTCAAGTGATCGGCCTGGCCGGGGTGGGCTGTGGAGGGAGGGGGGGGAGGGCTCTGGGAGTCAAGAATATCTCTGCCCTGCTCAGCCTTGAGCCTTGTGATGCTGAAACTCAAGAGCCCCCTGAATCAGCAGGATAGGAATAACCCTGGCAGACTCGCAGGGGTCAGCTCTGCCTGGGGCCCGAGGCAAGGACTCCCAGCCCCACGTGGGGGACACCCACCCCCACTCTGGGCAGGCCTGGGCGCATCTTGCTGAGGCTCCCGGAAGCACAGGGACGGGTGGGGCCCGGGAGGAGGAACAGTGGTCCACTTGGGGGGCCCCCGGCACCAAATCCAATCTCTAGCTCTTCCTTTCTATTGTGGTGACTTGATCTGTAAAATGGGGGCCTTGCTGGAGTACTCCCCAGTATTTCTCCCTGAAGGCCCGATGGGGAAGCTGTCACTAGGCCAGGCCTGTCATCACCTGTCACCACCAGTCAGTCACCGGTCCCGCCTGCCTAGCCTGGCTCTGGTTCCAGTGGAGCCCGGCTCTCGTCCCACAGCGTCCCCTAGTGGGCAGCGGTGGTTATTGCGGGGGCTCCCTATGCGGGCTGCCCTAGCTTCACCAGATGCAGACAGCCCCCACACTTAACCTTTTCTGATCCGCGCAAATCTCAGCTCCTAGGCTGCGTGCTCCAGCCTGGCAGGTTGAAAGTGGACAAACACGAGGGAAGGCGACCCACTGAAGAGACAGGACAGACCTGTCTCTGCGTGTCCCAGCCGGGGGTCCTGCCCTCTCCAGCTTAGGAGAGCCACCGTGTTTTCTGAACTCTAGAACCTTCCCAAATTGGTCATGAGACCTCCGGGTGGCTCGTGCTGGGGTAGGGGCAGGAGGAGCCAGGAGGAGATTTGTGCAGGTGGGAGCTGGGGAGGGGCAAAGCCCCCCCGCCCCCCCCCCCGTGAGGCCTACTGCAGTTGGGCAGGCCCTGCCCCTGACATCCTTGGTGGCCGGGGGCCAGGCCTCAGTTTCCCTATCTGCTGTGTGAGTTCACTGGCCTCACTGCAGCCCAGCTTCTGCTAAGGCTGGGGCCTGGCTGTGGGCTGCCCTGGGACCCCTTCACCCCAGGGTGGGGCTCTCTAAAGGCTCTCTCTCCTAGCCTTTTGTGTGTGTGCTGTACTGGGGTTCAGACTCAGGGCCTGCGTGTGCAGTCTCTGAGCTTTTCTGATCAAGTCTGGTGCTCTACTGCTTGAGTCACAGTTCCACTTCTGGCTTTTAGCTGGTTAATTGAAGATAAGAGCCTCACAAACTTTCCTACTGGGCTGGCTTCAAACTGTAATCATCAGGGGTTGGGAAGGTGGCTTAGCGGTAGAGTGCTTGCCTAGCATGCACAAAGTCCTGGGTTCGATTCCCCAGCACCACATACACAGAAAAAGCCGGAAGTGGCGCTGTGGCTCAAGTGGCAGAGTGCTAGCCTTGAGCAAAAAGAAGCCAGGGACAGTGCTCAGGCCCTGAGTCCAAGGCCCAGGACTGGCAAAAACAAAAACAAAAACAAAACAAGAAAACAAAAAAGTGTAATCCTCAGAATACAGCCTCCTGAGTAGCTGAAATTATAGGCATGAACCACCAGCGTCCAGCTTTTATTTTATCTTTTGGTGGCCCTCCAATAACAGTTAACTTCTTAAAGGTTGAAAACTCACTGTAGCTCAGGTGGTAGAATACCAGCCAGTGAGCAGAAGTGTCAGGTACTGAGTTCAAGTCTCAGCTTTTGAATATGAGTAGAGCCAGTGGTAGGAATGTGGGTGCTATCTTCTGAACACTCCCCATAGTAGGGCTTGGCCACAGGGTGCCCTTGTCTGCCCGAGGTGCCCTCCCAGGGCCCCAGCTGACTGCTCCGCCCACTGAGAAGACCAAGGTCAGGGTGTGGGCCGGGCCTGCTCCCTCGGGAGGTCCAGGGCAGGGCTGTACCCACTGTGTGCACATGGCCGCTCCCACCCCCCCCCGCGGCACCTTCCTGCTGTGTCCAGACCTCCCCAGCCCGTGTGTGTGTGCGTGTGTGCGTGCGTGTGTGTGTGTGTGTGTGTATATGCATGCGCACATGTGCCTCTCCTGGGGCTTGAACTCAGGGCCGGGGCGGGCACTCGAGGCTAGCACTCTCCCACTTGTGCCACACACCTCCACTTCCAGCTGTTTTGTGGTTCGTTGGAGAGCAGCGTCCAGAGCTTTCCTGCCCGGAGTAGCTTTGAACTGTGACCCTCAGAGCTCAGCTTCCTGAGTCGTTAGAGTTGCAGACGTGAGTCACCGGGACCGGGCTCCCCCCACCCCGCCCTCTTTGGTGCCACTACTCAGGCTTGAATTTAGTATCTGGGTACTGTCCCTGAGCTTTATTTATTTATTCTTGCCAGTCCTGGGGCTTGGACTCAGGGCCTGGGCACTGTCCTTGACTTCACGTTGCTCAAGGCTAGCACTCTGCCACTTGAGCCACAGCACCACTTCTGGCTTTTTCTGTGTATGTGGTGCTGAGGAATCGAACCCAGGGCTTTGTGCAAGCTCAGCAAGCGCTCTACCCCCAAGCCACCTTCCCAGCCCTGCCCCTAGCCTTTTTTGCTTAAGATTAGAACTCTAACATTTGAGCCACAGCTCTCCTTCCTTCCTGCGTTTTGGTAGCCACTTGGAGTTAAAGTAGTCTCTCGGGCTTTTCTGACTGTGATCTTCAGATCTCAGCCTCCTCCGTAGCTAGGATTCCGGGTGTGAGCCACTAGTGTCTGGCCTCCCCTCTCCCTTTTGGCCATTGGTTTGAACTCAGACCTTCTGGTTGCTAGACCAGGGGCTCTATCACTTGAGCCACACGCTGAAACTGGAACAAAGCTAGGCCCCGTAGCGCCCCCTGCTGGCCAATCGCCACCCATCGGCTCCAGGAGCCCAGGAACAGTTGTGTGGTGAGGGGGGAGTTACGGCTGGGGTGGGGGCAGCGTGCAGGTGCGAGGAGACTTCAGGCCACGTGAGGGTGACGGAGTCCTGGAAACGAGTCCTCTGCGTGTGCTTGGGGGGCTCCCTGAGGTTAGGAAAGGAGTCACCGGCTACCCGCGGACTTCGGCCTGGAGCCAGGCTGAGATTGGGGCTTCAGATCCAGGAACCACCGTGGCCGCTTGGAGCTGGGCTTCCATGGAGCAAGGGGCTTGGTGCACAAGGTAAGAAAACAACGGTGATGGAGGAGGGAGTAGGCGGGCCCTCGCCTGGAACTACAGCGACAACCACAAGTACAAGCAGCACCACTGTTCATAAAACACCGTTTATGAGGATCCAGTGATAGTGACAGTTGGACTGGTTCCTGCTCTGTGTGTGTGTGTGTGTGTGTGTGTGTGTGTGTGTGTGTTGGTGCTGGGGTTTAGACTCAGGGACTCGTGCTTTCTGGGCAGCTGTGCTACCATTTGAGCCGCATCTCCAGCCTTTTTTGTGTTAGGTTATCTTTCCTGTAGGGCTTTGTGTATTTCCCCCAGTCAGCCTCAGCCCTCGATCCTCCTACCTGCGCCTCCCCTAGAGCCAGGATAACAGATGTCCATACCTGTTAGTCCAGTTGGGGGCGTGGTCTCATTAACCTTTTGACTAGACGAGCCATGGCCCACGACCTGCCTACCTCCACCTCCAAAGTGGCTTGGACTGTAGGCATGTACCACCAGGCCCGTCCCTTTGCTTTGTTGAGGTCATTTGTATATGACTGCCTGGTATGGGTTTTACTTGGAACCATCTATTGTAGATTCCTCTTCCTCCTCCTTCTTCCTCCCCACTGCCCCCCACCCCCAAATAAAACCTACTTGAAATTTGTTAGGAAAATGTGGTTGTTTGCTCTGCTCCGGTCCCCTGTCTTTCCCACCGTGGCGGGTCTGGGTGAGGGTGGGCTCCACGATGCACCATGTCCATGGGAAAGGCTGGTAGGCAGGCAGGGTTACAGGCGTGGAGCCCAGTGGCGCCCATTGAGATGTCCCATTCTTACAAATGAGCCTGAGATCCTTTGTAAACAGATTGGACAATTCCAAGTTCTGTACGTTGGGGTACATAAAATCTTTTATATGTGGCCACATCATACAATTCTAAACATACTCTCAAATGCCATTTCTTCTGATGCCTTGTCCCCCTAAGAAGCCTTTGTTGCAAGGCTGTTGTTCTTGTATCATTCTTTGGCAAAATAGCCCCTCTGATTAAGTTTAGATTGTGGTTTTTGCTGGTGTTGTTTTGTTTTTGCTAGCGCAGGGTTTGAAACCAGGGCTTTCTGCTCGCGCAGCTTGCCACCTGAGCCATGCCTCCAGCCTGACATCTTTTTTTTTTTTTTTTTGGCCAGTCCTGGGCCTTGGACTCAGGGCCTGAGCACTGTCCCTGGCTTCTTCCCGCTCAAGGCTAGCACTCTGCCACTTGAGCCACAGCGCCGCTTCTGGCCGTTTTCTGTATATGTGGTGCTGGGGAATCGAACCTAGGGCCTCGTGTATCCGAGGCAGGCACTCTTGCCACTAGGCTATATCCCCAGCCCCCCAGCCTGACATCTTGCTGAGTTGTTTTGGAGATGGAGTCTCATGGACTTTTTTCTGCCCAAGAGTGACTATGGACCCTGACCCTCTGAATCTCACCCTCTTGAGTAGCTAGGATTACAGCTGTAAGCCACCGGATAACAAGTTTGGTTCAGACAACAAATCTTGTTCCAGAAATACATTTGAATTCTTGTGGTGATACATTTCTTTCAAGTCTTCCATTTAGCTGTCATAAATGTCCAGACAATGCTTCCTCTTCCAGCCAGGAGAAGGAAGCCTGGGGCGAGGTTCATTTCCCCACGGGTCCTAGTGCTTCCCTGGGGAGGTGTGCAGGGATTTCTGTTTGTTTTGTTTTTTTTTGGCCAGTCCTGGGGCTTGGACTCAGGGCCTGAGCACTGTCCCTGGCTTCTTTTTGCTCAAGGCTAGCACTCTACCACTTGAGCCACAGCGCCACTTCCGACCTTTCTGTGTATGTGGTGCTGAGGAATCGAACCTAGGGCTTCATGCATGCTAGGCAAGCCCTCTACCGCTAAGCCACCTTCCCAGCCCTGTGCAGGGATTTTGGCTGGTCACATTTTTACCTTGGACAAATGTCAACCCCTCCAATGTGGCTTTGGAGGGCCTCGAGGGCGGGCATTCAGCGATTAGGCTTTTTTTTTTTTTTTTTTTAATAAATCTGTTTCTTGCCTGGCGCTGGTGGCTCCCTCCTGTAATCCCAGCTATTCAGGAGGCTGACATCTGAGGATGGCAGTTGGAAGCCAGCGCCAGCGCCAGCAAAAATGTCCCTGAAACTCCTATCTCCGGGAAAGTACTCAGAAAAAAGCTGGAAGTGGCGCTGTGGCTCAAGTGGTAGAGTGCTAGCCTTGAGCACAAAGAAGCTCAGCGCCCAGGCCGTGAGTTCAAGCCCCAGGAGTGGCACACAGGCAGACAGCCAGGCAGACATGACAGACAAGACAGGCAGACAGACACACAGGTTTCTCCCAGTTCTCCTGCTCAAAAACCTCTGCCACCCTGCGGCCGGCAGGGGCTCCCCCCGCCCAGGCGCGGGCACAGCGGTCTGGTCCGGGCCGGCGGGAAGGCCTCCGGGCGGCGGCCTCGCGGGGTGGGCCGTGGCGCTCCGGGCCCCGGGGGTCCCAACACCCGATCCGCCCCCCAGGAAGTTCACTCAGTTCTCCGCCGGACTCCGGCTACAAGCTGCTATCTTGGCTTCTCGACCAATCGTGGAGCTGGGTTTCCGGTGAGCGACAGCCACGTCATCCAATCATATCTCTGCGGTCACGTTAATCAGCCAAAGACTCCCAGGGAAGACAGGCAGGCGGAGGGCGGGAGTGGACGAGGGGTGTGGTCACGGGGCCCCGCCTCCGGCACGGTAGTGCGAGTCCGCGCATGCGCGTGGAGGACGGGCGCCTCCGAAGGAGACGGTAGCTGCTCAGGACGTCTTACTGGATCCTTCATCACAGCCCTGGGTCTTTGTGTGTGCGCGCGCACGCGCGTGTGTGTCTGTGTTCTGGGGCTGGGACTCACGGCCTGGGCGTGCCACAGTGCCACTTCCAGCTCTTTGGAGGTTGATTGGAGATATAAGAGCCTTACAGACTTTCCTGCCCGGGCTGGCTTCGAACCGTGCTCCTCAGGTCTCCTGGGTAGGTAGGGTTACAGGAGGGAGCCACCAGCCCCCAGCTGAAATAAACTTTTTTTTAACAGGTTACGGTATGCACTGCTGCTGACACCTGTTTATGTCTCTCTGCCTCTGCCTTAAAATAGAGTGTTAAGGGCTGGGAATACAGCCTAGTGGTAGAGCGCTCGCCTCGCATACATGAAGCCCTGGGTTCGATTCCTCAGCACCACATATACAGAAAACGGCCAGAAGTGGCGCTGTGGCTCAGGTGGCAGAGTGCTAGCCTTGAGCAAGAAGAAGCCAGGGACAGTGCTCAGGCCCTGAGTCCAAGCCCCAGGACTGGCAAAAATAAATAAATAAAGTGCTAACTAGCTATGAACTGGCCATCTCCTAAGTGTGTTGGTGAAAGCGGTCAGAAGAATGCCTCCCCCAGAGACACACTGAGTGATAGTGACATGACAGCGTGATGTCCTCCCCACCTCCTCGTGCACACCTCTATTCTACAGTTCTCAGCCTCCCAGGCAGGGACCTGAGACCACGGGACTGAGTCCCGCAGATGATGGGACCTGAGGCCACGGGACTGAGTCCCGCAGATGATGGGACCTGAGGCCACGGGACTGAGTCCCGCAGATGATGGGACCTGAGGCCACGGGACTGAGTCCCGCAGATGATGGGACCTGAGGCCACGGGACTGAGTCCCGCAGATGATGGGACCTGAGGCCACGGGACTGAGTCCCGCAGATGATGGGACCTGAGGCCACGGGACTGAGTCCCGCAGATGGGACGTGGCCACCAGTGACGGGCACGCTTCCTGTTTCGTCTGCACTGCTGGAAGCGCGCAGGCAACCAGAGGATGAAAGGCCCAGCAAGGTCCCTAAGGGTGCAGAAATATCCAGAAGACTCCAGAATCCTTGCAGCAATGCTGGGAACAGAGCTGCTGAACCAGGAGTATTTGGGAATGCTGTGTAGGAGGGAAAAAACACACACAGAGAGAGATTTACTGAAAGATGGGGTATTTATCACAGCCATTAACCAACCGAATGTACAGCCAGTTTTGTCACTTAATTTTTTTTTAATCTCCCAGTTGATCTTTTTTTTTGGCCAGTCCTGGTGCTTGAACTCAGGGCCTGAGCGCTGTCCCTGGCTTCTTGCTCAAGGCTAGCACTCTGCCACTTGAGCCACAGCGCCACTTCTGGCCGTTTTCTGTATATGTGGTGCTGGGGAATTGAACCCAGGGCTTCATGTATAGGAGGCAAGCACTCTTGCCACTAGGCCATATCCCCAGCCCCCCAGTTGATCTTTTTGAGCATGCGTTATTTTGTGATAGCATTTGAAATGTCTTGCACTGCCCCCTCCCACAGTAGTGTAAGTCCCTCTCTTTCCGTACCCTGGGGCCCTTATGCCAATCCTGTGCCCCGTCCACAGTACCTTCCAAAGAGGGCTACCACCCACCCACCTAAGAAGCACAGCCTGTTTGCCTATCATTGGATCCTCCTCCTCCCCTCCCCTCCTCTCTTCTCTCTGTCTTTCTCTCTGCTGATTGTGGGGCTTGAACTCGGGGCCTGAGCACTGTCTCTGAGCTTGTTTTGTTCAAGGCTAGCACTCTACCACTTTGAGCCACAGCGCCACATCTGTTTTCTGGTGGTTCATTGGAGATAAGAGTCTCACAGACTTTCTTCTTGGCTGGCTTCGAACTGTGATCCTCAGATCACAGCCTCCTGAGTAGCTAGGATTTCGTCATGAACCACCAAGGTCCAGCAGGGAGTGGGTCTTAAAGGAGCACCTCCAAGCAGAGTGGGAGGGATAAGATGTGCCCTATGCGAAAGAAGATTGTGTGGAAAATGGGAAGAGTTCATTCCAGGCGGAGGGAGCAGCAGGTGCGAAGGTCTGGAGGTAAGGGAGAGCCCCAGATCTTGAAAAGGAGTCAAGGGGCTGGGAAGGCGGCCTAGCAGTAGAGCGCTTGCCTAGCACGCATGAATCCTTGGGTTCGATTCCTCAGCACCACATACACAGGAAAAGCTGGAAGCGGCGCTGTGGCTCAGGTGGTAGAGTGCTAGCCTGCAGCAAAAGCAGCTCAGGGACAGTGCTCAGGCCCTGAGTTCAAGTGCCCGGACTGGCAAAACAAAGGGAAGAGGTGAGAGGTTAAGTAGAGCCAGATGGAATTCCAGAAGCTCGGCCAGAGGTGTTCATGAAGACGCAGCGAGACGGTTGTCCACTATTTCACCGGTTCATTCCTCCTTCAAACACAGTGGGAGCGCGGGGAGACTCAGCAGCGCGCCCAGGGCTGAGCTGAGCGTCTGGGGCAGGCTGCTGCTCGAGGCTGTACACGAAGCCTCCGCAGGCCTCTGGCTCTCAGCTTGTTTGTTTGCTTTTCTGGTGGGGCCTCCCAGTTGTATCCTGGTGGGCCTTGGACTACGATCCTCGCGCCTCGGCCTCTCAAGGAGCTGAGATTACAGGCATGAACCACTATGTATGGTACTTGGTCTAACATCTTTAATATTTCTTTTTTTTCCTCTTTTGGCAAGGCTGGTATTTGAACTCAAGGTCTCACACTTGCCAAACAGGCACTCTACCACTTACGTCAAGCTACTACTTTTTTACTTTGTCAGTCATGGGGCTCGAACTCAGGGCCTGGGGGCTGTCCCTAAACTGTTTTGTTCAAGGCTAGCACTCTACCACTTGGAGCCATAATGCCACTTCTGGTTTTCTGGTGGTTCATTGGAGATAAGAGTCTCACAGACTTTCCTTCCCGGGCTGGCTTTGAACCACAATCCTCGGGTCTCAGCCTTCCGAGTAGCTAGGATGACAGGTGTGAGCCACCAGGGCCCAGCTTCCAGTTTCCTTCTTTGTGTTATTTTCCAGATAGTTTTGCTTGACATCCAGGTCAACCTGGGCTACAGCCCTCCTATTTGTGCTTTTCTTCATTGCTGGAAGGAGAGGGCTATTGGTGGGGATGGAGTCTCATGAACTTTTTATGCTCGTGATGGCTTCAAACAACAATCCTCTGTCTGATCACTGCCTTTTAAGTAGCCGGGATTGTAGACTTGAGCCACCAGACTGGGCTTAAAGTTCCCTCTTGATACCTGCCTGCCATTGGCCACTCGCCTACTGACCCAGCAAATGGGCCAAAGTCATCAAAGTTCCAGTTGGTGGCTGGAAATCCAGTGAAGGTTCCATTGGCAGGTTCACAATTTGAGCTGCTTTACAAAATGTCCCCGACGACGTTTCATTTAGTTATTTCCCCATTTCGTCTCGGTCTAAACAAAAGCCAAGATTTTGTTGTTTTGTTTTTGTTGCCAGTCCTGGGCCTTGGACTCAGGGACTGAGCACTGTTCCCTGGCTTCTTTTTGCTCAAGGCTAGCACTCTGCCACTTGAGCCACAGCGCCACTTCCGGCTTTTTCTATATATGTGGTGCTGAGGAATCGAACCCAGGGCCTCATGTATACAAGGCGAGCACTCTACCACTAGGCCACATTCCCAGCCCCACAAAAGCCAAGATTTTAGCTGGTGACTTATGCCTAGAATCCCAGCTACTCAGGGGGCTGCGATCTCAAGCTCGTAGCTGGAAGCCGGCTCAGGCAGGAAAGTCTGTGAGGCTCTTGTTTCCAACTAACAGACAAAAAGCTGGAAGGAGAGCTGTGGGTGACGTGGTAGAGTGCCGGCTTTAAGCAACAAAGTCAACCAGAGGGCAAAGCCTTGAGTTCAAGCCCCAGTACTGGCACACACACACACACACACACACACGCGCGCATGCTTAAAACTTGTTAAAATGAAATACTTGTTTACAATGAATTAGTATCCTTTTTTTTTTTTTTTTTTTTTTTGGCCAGTCCTGGGCCTTGGACTCAGGGCCTGGGCACCCTCCCCGGCCTCTTCTTGCTCAAGGCTAGCACTCTGCCACCTGAGCCACAGCGCCCCCTCTGGCCGTTTTCCATATATGTGGTGCTGGGGAATCGAACTGAGAGCTTCATGTGTAGGAGGCAAGCACTCTTGCCACTAGGCCATACTCCCAGCCCCAGTATCCATTTTTTTTTTTTTTTTTGGCCAGTCCTGGGCCTTGGACTCAGGGCCTGAGCACTGTCCCTGGCTTCTTCCCGCTCAAGGCTAGCACTCCGCCACTTGAGCCACAGCGCCGCTTCTGGCCGTTTTCTGTATATGTGGTGCTGGGGAATGGAACCTAGGGCCTCGTGTATCCGAGGCAGGCACTCTTGCCACTAGGCTATATCCCCAGCCCCCCCAGTATCCATTTTTAAGAAAGAATAAAATTGCCTCTGCGGAAGCATGTACAACCTTTTTCTCCCAAATATAGCGTAACAGGCATTTGTATTATATCAGCTTATAGGTAACTTAGTAATGCTTTCAAGGCCATGAGAGGGCTTGGGGCTACAGCTCAGGGCTACAGCCCCGCCTCTTCCATGCAGGACTCCGGGTTAGATTACCAGCCACAGAATACATAGGTACGGGAAAAGGCCTGGGCCAGGTCTGTTGACTCACACCTGTAATCCTGTCCACTCAGGAGGCTGTGATCTGAGGATCATGGTTTGAAGCCAGCCTGAGGAAGCAAAGCCTATAAGATTCTTATCTCCAGGGGCTGGGGATATAGCCTAGTGGCAAGAGTGCCTGCCTCGGATACACGAGGCCCTAGGTTCGATTCCCAGCACCACATATACAGAAAACGGCCAAAAGCGGGCGCTGTGGCTCAAGTGGCAGAGTGCTAGCCTTGAGCGGGAAGAAGCCAGGGACAGTGCTCAGGCCCTGAGTCCAAGGCCCAGGGACTGGCCAAAAAAAAAGATTCTTATCTCCAATTAACTACCCAACAAAGCTGGAAATGGAGCTGTGGGTCAAGTTGGTAGAATGCTAGCCTTGAACGCGAACGCTCGGGGTAGGTAGCCCCGATTTCCAACCCCTGCAGTGGCACAAAAAGGGAAGAGGGAGGGGGGAGGGAGAGAGAGAGACAGACAGAGACACAGAGACACAGAGAGAGAGCCTGAAGGCAGTGGCTTGTGACTATATTCTCAACTACTTGGGAGGCTGAGATGGAGGAGATGGTGGCTAGAGGCCAGTCCAGGCAAAAAGTTCTTGAGTCTCCATGAAAAATCTGGGTGTTAGGAGGTGCACCTGTCACGGCAGCTGTGTGGGGTAGGGAAACCATGGTTTCTGCCAAATCTGGAAAAAAAAAAAAAAAAAAAAGCAAGATCCTATCTGAAAAGTAAGAAAAGGGAAAAAGGGCTGGAGGTGTGGCTCACGTAGAAATGTGCCTATCTAGGAAGAGGAAGGCCCTGAGTTCAAACCTTAGTACCTTCAGAAGGAGAAGAGGAGGAAGGGGGAAGAGTATCCAGCCCAGGGCCTCATGCACGCGAGACAAGTACTCTGAGCTACACCACTGAGCTACATTCCCTGTCCCAGATGGCGCTCTACCACTTGAGCCAGTGCTTCACTTGCAGCTTTTTGGTGATGAATTGAAGGTGAGAATATCACAGACTTTCCTGCCCAGACAGCTGTGAACCATGAGACTCAGATAGATCTCTGCCTCCTGAGTAGCTAGGATTACAGGAGTGAGCCACCAGTGCCTGACTTCCAACCAAGTCATTTCTAATTGTGTATGGTCAAATAGACATCAAGTCACTGTCACCACGGTCACTAGAGCGAGCAAGCCAGAGAATTAAACAGCATTGTGCCATCATCATCTCAAAGGAAACCCCAGACCAACTAAGCAGTCCTCATTCTATCCTCAGCGCCACTAATCTATTCTGTCTCTATGGATGTGTCTATTTTGTAGAATGATCATAGATGTCCTTTTCTGAGAGGGAGGGGTAGCACTGGGGTTTGAACTCAGAGCTAGACAAGGACTTTGCCACTTGAGTTATGCAGCCAGTACTTTGTATTTTTTTTTAAATATATATTTTCAAACAGATCCTCACATTTATACTGAGGCTGGCTTGAACCATGACTCTCCTACTTCTGTGCTTGGGGGATGGGCATACACCATTGTGCCCAGCTTTTTTTTTTTTTTTTTGCCAGTCCTGGGCCTTGAACTCAGGGCCTGAGCGCTGTCCCTGGCTTCCTTTTGCTCAAGGCTAGCACTCTGCCACTTGAGCCACAGCGCCACTTCTGGCCGTTTTCTGTATATGTGGTGCTGGGGAATTGAACCCAGGGCTTCATGTATATGAGGCAAGCTCTCTTGCCACTAGGCCATATTCCTAGCCTGCGCCCAGCTTTTCATTAGAAGAGATGGAGTCTCTTTAACTTTTTGCCTGGGCTGGCCTGGAACAGCGGTCTTTCCCAGTTTCTGCTTCCCACTCAGCTGAAATTACAGGGGTGAACCTCTCAGCCCAAGTTTAAGGGTGTGTGTGTGTGTGTGTGTGTGTGTGTGTGTGTGTATACAGGGGCTCGAATTCAGGGCCTGGGCACTGTCTCTTAGCTTTTTCACTCAAGGCTAGAATTCTACTACTTGAGCCACCGCTCCACTTCCAGCATTTCTGTGGCTAATTGAAGCTAAGGATCTCCCTGACCTTGCTGCCAGAGCTGGCTTTGAACTGAGCTCCTCAATCTCAGCTGCCTCAGCAGCCAGGATTGCAGGCCTGAGCCCATGCATGGCATCTCAGTTCTCACGGCTGGAAGCCCCAGGACCCGCCAGGTGCCTCTGCTGCTTGGACTGAGCCGCAGCAAAACCCCTCAGTTCTGCCTTTGTGTTGGCTTGATGGACTGCCATGGACTTTTCTGCTTGGCTCAAAACCACAGCCAGGGCCCGGCATGGCCGCGGCGGTTCTCGGGGCCCTGCTCCTAACAGCATCCGGCTACCTCACGGGAGTCCTGGCGGGGGCCCGTGAGGCTGGAGATGGCTGAGATGGGCTTGTCCTCATCCTGAGCCTCCTACCTGGCGTTCCTCTCCCGCTCACTGACCTGCCTTCGGCTCACTAGAGACTTGCTTCACCAACAAAAGCTACCACGCGTTTAGTGGTGTAGCAAAGCGTCACAGTTTCTGGACATGGGAAGCCCGAGGCGGGTCAGCAGGGCTACATTCTTCCTAAAGGCTGTTAGGGCAGAGTCTACCTGGCCATTCATTCCCAGCTTCTAGAAGCTTCTTGCCTTCCTCAACTGGAGATGGGGCAGCACAATTCCATCCTCCCAGCAGATAACTTCTGCTCCACGGGCCATGCCCGCTCTGGCTAGACCTCTGCAGTTCCGCCCAGAGGGCCCCTGGGGGCTGAAATCCAGATCCTGCTGGGCCCACCTACTCACACCTGTAATCCTGGCAGTTTTGGAGACTGAGATTTAAGGACTGAGGTTTGAAGCCATCTGGGGCAGGGAAGTCCTCAGGAAGAGGAGCTGTGGGTCAAGTGGTAGAGCACTAGCTTTGACCAAAAAAGGGTCCTGTCCCCGAGTTCAAGCCCCAGCACCGCCCCTCCCCACAGACTCCAGGATCCTGGATTGAATCACATCTGCAAAGTCCCCAGCTGTGCCAGTAACTCGCGCACAGGTCAGTACCCAGGCATGTTTGGCAGGGGTGGGAGTGCTAGATAATTCTGCCTGTACTCAGGGCCTGGGGCTGTCCTTGACTTTTTTTTTTTTTGCTCAAGGTGAGTCTCAGCTCCCCTTCCTGCTCTTTTTGGTGCTTGGTTGGAGATGAGTCTTAAACAGCTTTGAACTTTGATCCTCAGATCTCAGCCTCCTGGGCAGCGAGGATTACAGGTACCAGCCACCGGTCCAGCCCCTGGCGCCCCACCAAGTTAGTTAAAGGGAATAATAGTCAAAAGATGTAAGGTAGAAAATGGACTAATTGTAGGAGGGTCAGGAAGTGTGCGGAGGTTTGTAAATAAGCCAGAACCCCAGCAGCCAGGGGCAGGTCGGGAGTGAGGATTCTGCCTTGAGCCCCAGGCGGGCCGGGCTGTCATTCGTCCTCCCAGATCCTCTTTCATTCTCCCCTCGCTGCCTGGGCCGGCCTTCCCGGGCCCCGCCTGGGCTTCCCTGGCCCCCTCACTGCCTGGGCCTGGCTTCCTGGGTCCCCTCACTGCCTGGGCCTGGGCCGGGGCTTCCCGGGTCCCCTCACTGCCTGGGCCTGGGCTGGGGCTGGGCTTCCCGGGCCCCCTCACTGCCTCGGCCGGGGCCGGGGCTGGGCTTCCCGGGCCCCCTCACTGCCTGGGCCTGGGCCGGGGTTTCCCGGGCCCGGGCTTCCCGGGCCCCCTCACTGCCTGGGCCTGGGCCGGGGCTTCCCGGGTCCCCTCACTGCCTGGGCCTGGGCTGGGGCTTCCCGGGTCCCCTCACTGCCTGGGCCTGGGCTGGGGCTGGGCTTCCCGGGCCCCCTCGCTGCGCTGCCTGGGCCGGGGCTGGGTTTCCCGGGCCCCCTCACTGCCTGGGCCTGGGCCGGGGCTTCCCGGGCTCCCTCACTGCCTCGGCCGGGGCCGGGGCTTCCCGGGCCCCCTCACTGCCTGGGCCTGGGCCGGGGCTGGGTTTCCCGGGCCCCCTCACTGCCTGGGCCTGGGCCGGGGCTTCCCGGGCTCCCTCACTGCCTCGGCCGGGGCCGGGGCTTCCCGGGCCCCCTCACTGCCTGGGCCGGGGCCGGGCCTCCCGGGCCCCAGTGCATCTGTAGGAACGCAGCCTCCGTGTTTGGAACCGTTTTGTAATGGCCAGGTGCGCAGCCGGAAGCGCCCGGCCACTCCCGAGCCCCGGGTGACGGGGTCCGCAGGCCTTTTGTTTGCCGGGAGCCCAGCAGACCCTCCCGGGGAGGCCGCGGCCGTCGCGGTCCCGGGTGCTGCATCCCGGGGCGCCTCAGAACACCGGCCTCCCTCCCCGCACCGGGCCGGGCCGCCGCCGAGGGAGGGGGGGCGGGCGGGGCCGGGGAGGGGAGGGGGGACGGAGAGGGCGGGGAGAGGGCACCTTGCCTCCCCCCCCCCCCGCCCCGGCCCGGGACCCCCGCGTGCCCGCGCGGCTCGGCAGGGGGCGCTGCGCGGCCGGGCGCGGGCGCGGGCGCGGGCGGCGCGGAGGCGGCGGGGGGCGGGGAGCCGCGCGGGCGGAGGCGGAGGCGGCGGCGGCGGCGGCGGCGGCGACGACGAGACACCGCGCGGCGGCTCCGGCGAGCGAGCGGGCGGGCGAGGGAGCGAGCGGGCGAGGCGAGCGAGGGGAGCGAGGCGAGCGAGCGGGAGGAGGAGGAGGAGGAGGAGGAGGAGGAGGCCGCCGCGAGCGCCGCGCCCCGCGCCATCCGCCGCCATCCGCCGTCCCCGCGTCCCGGCCGCCGCCCGACCGCCATCGCCGGGCCCCGAGGCGCGCGCGGAAGCAGACCAGGTGGGCCGGGGCCGGGGCCGGGCGCGGGGCGCGGGGCGCGGGGCGCCGGGCGCGGGGCGCCGGGCTTTGTCTCCGCGGCCGGGCCGACCTTTGTCCGCGGGCGCCGGCGGCGGCGGCGGAGGCCGGGCCGGGCTCGCCATTGTTGTGGCGGCGGTGAGCGGCGGCCCCGGGGCCGGGCGGGGCGCGGGCCGCGAGCGCCGGGCCGGGGACCCCGCGCCCCCCCACCGCACCCCGTTTCCGGGGCGGGGGCCCGCGTGAGGGCGGGGGGGGCGGGGGGGGGCGGGGGGGCGCGGGCGGCCGGCGGGCCCCGAGTCGGAGGCCCGCGGCGGCGGAGGCCCAGGCCGCCGGGAGCGGGCGGGCGGGCGGGCGGGCTTGGAACGCGGGGACGAGGGGCTTGTTTTCCAGACCCCAATCCTCCGCTGAAAACGTTCGGTAATAAACAGGATGTCGCGCCCGGGCCTGCCAGATGGGCCCCCCTCCCTCCCTCCCTCCCTCCCTCTCTCTTTCTCTCTCTCTCCCCCTCCCCCCAACCAAGACAGCCAGCCCCGCTGAGATCATAGGCCTCTCCCGATTTGCCTAAATAAAAGGGGAGCCTTGCCCCCCCCTTCCTGGACACCCAGGGACGTCGAGCCCACCCTTAGGCCTGCACAGGCCATTTTATCACGCCCCCCCCCACCCCCCCGCCCCGCCGCCATCGACGGCGAGGCCGAGCCCGGGGGAAGCCGCAGGGGCGCCGCGGCTCGGGCTCGGCGAGTCATTTGCTAAATGGCTGCCTGGGCGAAAGCCTTCCCGAGCCTTTTGTACGGTGAGACTTTGCCTGTGGTTTTTCCTTTCTGGAAGGGTCTGTGTGCGTTTTTCGATGACCATCATCCACTTCGGGGGGGGGTCTCGGGGTGGGGGCGTGGGGGGTGGGGGTGGGGAGAGCAGGGGTGGGGGGACCTTCGGTCTGAAGTCTGGGCATGGTTTCCCCTCCGAGAGAGCTCAGGACTGTGGTGGAAGGTGGCCCTGGAGGGCCGGGCGCTGGGGTGCAAATCCTGCTGGCTCCCCTCCCCTCTTTCTTGAGTCTTAACTCAAGACATTGCAGCCAGCCTCCTTCTAGTAGAATCGAGGAGGGGGAGCGGGGCCTCGCAGGAGAGCGGTTGAGGGAGGGAGCCCTGGACGATGTCGGTGCTCAGTGTAGTGCTACTCTTGCGGCTGTTTTGTAACTGTTGTGGAGTCCCAGGATGGAGGATTGGCAGCTTGTGCCATTTTAGAAGAAAACCGTGCCCTGCCATGCCACAGGTGCTTGCTTGAGGCACCCGCAGGGAGAAGGATCTCTAGGTAACAAGACTGCTGGGCCTTCCCTCTGGGGCCTGGTCTCTGTGGAGAGAGAGCAGCGTGGAAAGGATCCCAGCGGATCGCATAGGCCCCAGCCCAGCGGTTCCTGCCTGCAGCTGGGTGGAATGGGCTTACCAGGGCCCATCTGCAAGAACAGTCTGGGATTCAGGGAGTCTCTGCTTCCCTTTGGCATCTCCGAATAATCATTTAGGGAGCCCCAGCTGGTTCTGGCCAGAGTGTCTCTTGGAGCCAGCCATCGGTGTTCTGGGTTACTTCTTGCTGGGCTCCTGCATCTGTAAAATGGGAATCCTGCTGGGTGCTGGGTGGTTTACACATATAATCCTAGCTACTCAAAAGGCTGAGTTCTGAGGATCATGGCTCAGAGCAGGAAAGTCCATGAGACTTTTGTCTCCCATTATCCACCGTAATGCCAGAAGTGGAGCTGTGGCTCAAGTGGTAGAGCGCTGCCAGCCTTGAGCAAAAAAAAGCTAAAGGGTAGTTTCCCCAGCCCTGAGTTCAAACCCTAGTAGGGGCGCATGCGTGTGTGTGTGTGTGTGTGTGTGTGTGTGTGCGCGTGCGTGTGTGTGTGCGTGTGTGCGCGCGCGGGCATCACTATGGCAGCCTTGGGTACCATTGGGTCTCTTGGGAGCCTCATAGAAGATATATTGCGCCTTTACACGACCCAAATGAATGTTCGTTGCTTTGTTGGTTACTTGTGTTCTGGGTTCCCTTCTCTAGTGACCCATTTGTCCTGGTTTGTGGAACTGTAACCTCCCTGGTCAGAATTCTGTGTTAATGTTTTGATACCCTGATTATCACCCAACTGCCTGGATGCAGCCCAAAGGGAGCTGGCTAAATATGAAAGGAGCACGGAAGGCCCTCCATTGATGCAGGGGGTGCTGGCCCTGGTCTCCGGCCTCTTGGACAAGCCTGGTCATGTGCTGGTAAACAGCCCTGGAGACCCTCTGGTTGGGTGGGTACGTAGAAGCTCTGCCGCCTGTAAGGTTTATCTGTTTATTTGGACATTCTCTAAACCATCTTGGTGTTCTTTCATAAAAAGTTCAGTGGCTCCCTCCAGGTCTCCCCGGTGTGGGACTGAGATGCCTTGGCAGGGGCAAATCATTCTCTCTCTCCCCCCCTTCCTCAGCGTGGCCAGTCCTCCCTGCCTGGCTGGGCTCTGCGTGTGGCTGGAAACTGGCAGGTTGGTTGCTCCATCCTAAAGGCTGCTTGTGCCCTGTGGGGCCTTGCCCTGGGTCCTCTCCCCATCCACCAGGCCTAGATGGGTAAGAAGAAAGCCTGGGAGGGAAGAGCCCGAAAAGCTGGGGAGAGTGGAATTTCAGGAATGGCAGCTCTAAACTGGTTCCTGCAAGGTCGGCTTGCCTTGGGCTTGGCTGAGGGATTTCTGTTGTCTTTTGCTGGGTGGCCTCCTCCTCCTCCTCCCCCTCCTCCTCCTCCCCCCCTTCTCCTTCCCCTCCTCCTCCTCTCCCTCCTCCTCCTCCTCCTCCTCTTCCTCCTCCTCCTCCTCCTCCTCCTCCTCCCCCTCCTTCTCCTCCTCTTCTTCCTCCCCCTCCTCTCCCTCCCCCTCCTCCCCCCTCCTCCACCACCTCCACTTGAATTTCAGTTCTTTTTTTATTTTATTGTACTTTGAAGTATCTCCCCCCCCCCCTTCTTGCCTTGGACAAAGTACTGACTCACATTGCTAATGGTTGTATGCTGGATCTGTGTCTTATTATTCTCCTGTTTAAGATGGATCCTTTTTGCATTGGTTTTTATTTCAAACCAGAATGGGTCGTAGGACCAGTGCATGTATTTCTAAATTACCGTCGGGCGGATCATCTCGTCCTAGGCAGGCTGGATCCTAGAGCAATGAATTTCCCCTTACAAAACTGTTGGGCTCTGTATGTGGAATCTTGACACTTAAAATTTGTGTAGAAAGGCAAGGCTACCTAGACTGTCTTTTGAAATCAAGCTTGATCGCCCCCCCCCTTTTTTTTGTGCCTCGTGCTCTTATCTTTTTTGTTGTGGTTGTTGTTCAAAGCTGGTGCTTTACCACTTGAGCCACACCTTCCAGCTTTTTGGCTGGTTAATTGGAGAGAAGATCCTGGGCCGACTGTTTTTGCCCAGGCTAGATTGGAATCTTGATCCTCGGATCGCTGTCCCTCGTGTGGCAAGGATTACAGGTGTGAACCACCTGCGCCAGGTTTGGTGATTATTTTTTTAGGACTGGGATCCGTTCAGCTTCCCTATCTTTGGGTCCCTCACAAGAATGAGGAAGTAGGCGTGGCCTGTGGTGTCAGGGGTGGGGCGCAGCAAGCTTTCTGGGGAATGAAGTTGTTTACCGGAGCATTTAGGTTCCCGGCCCCTTTGGATGGGGCCTTCTCCCCCCGGGGAGCTGGGGGCCCTGTGCCTTGGCCGCTGGTGATGCGGCTGTTGACGCCTGTGGGTGGCACGTGGGAAATCTCTGCACACCGGGAGGCGGTTTGCCTTGGTGACTGGAGCCAGGCATCTTGGTGGTGCTCTGCTCAGCTGTGTGTTGATTTACTGGAGACACACTCCTGAGAGCCGGGGGCCCCATGGCGCCTCCGGGGTGCTGGTCACGGTGGGTCTGGATCGTACAGTTTCGTGAGCCGCAGGAGGTGTGTGTGCCCACGCGAAGCCCGCCTCAGGTTGCCCGCTCTCTTCACCCGTAGCTTCAGTTATTGCCTCTGCCTCTCATCCGGTCTCTGTAGCCGGTGTTGTTGCTCCAGCCCTCTGTCCGTCCGTCCCTTGGCAGAAACTCCTCCTCTGGCCCTTGGCTTCGTTACTCACCTGCCGAGCGCCGCTTGGCTCCCCCTGTCATCCTAGCTACTCAGGGAGGCTGAGATCTGAGGATCATGGTTTCAAGCCAAGCCAGGGCAGGAAAGTTCATAAGACTTTTTTTCCCTTTCTCTCTCTTTCTTCTCTTTCTTGCTGGTCCTGGGGCTTGAACTCAGGGCCTGAGCGCCATCTCTGTCTTTTTTGTGCTCAAGGCTAACATTCTACCACTCGAGCCACAGCACCAGTTCTGGCTTTTTCTGAGTAGTTATTTGGAGAGTCTCACAGACTCTCCTGCCTGGGCTGGCTTTGAACCACGATCTTCAGATCTCAGCCTCCTGAGTAGCTAGGATGACAGGTGTGAGCTACCGGAACCTGGCTTTTGGTAGTTGGTTTTATACTCTTGATAGTGAATCTGTCTTGGCTGTGCACACGCCATGCCTCACCAGGCATGCAGGCAGGGGGTGGCGGCCTGTTTTCCTGGGTGCATAGCCCCGGCTGCTTCTCCCCCAGGTCTGGCTGTGCAAGCCTGCTCTGCATGCTTCTCGGGGCACAAAACCAGTTTTCTCCCCCACCCTTGTCACCTGCTCTTCTGTTTTCGAGGCCGAGGTGGCTTCTGTCATGTGCCACCGGGTTCTGGGTGATTTGGTCCTGGTGAAACTATTTGATGAGTGGCCCTTGGGCGTTACCTTTCATTGACTGGGTTGAATCTGGGCAGTTGTCTGTGCTAAACGTGACCTATTCTGGGGACAGAGAGGTGAATGGCCAGAAGGCAAGAGCGCTGGGGAGCCCTGAATGCAAATGTCATCATTCTCTGCTTGCTTGCTTTTCCTCTCTCTCTCTCTCTCTCTCTCTCTCTCTCTCTCTCTCTCTCTCTCTGGTCTGTCATGGCACTTGAACTCAGGACCTGGATGCTGTCCCTGAGCTCTTTTGCTGTACCACTTTGAGCCACAGTGCCATTCTGGTTTTCTGGAGGCTAATTGGAAAGCCAGGATCTTCAGAGCTCACCCTCCTCAGTAGCTAGGATTACCGACGTGATTCACCATGCCTCCCCTCTCCTCCCATCTTTTTGAGACAGGGTCTTTCTCCAGAGTCCAGGCTAGCCTTGAACTCTGGATCCTCCGGCCCCGGCCTGGCAAAGGCTGTGGGATCACAGGTGTGCACCACCACACCCAGCTTCTGCTTTTTCCTTCATTTTCCAGGCTATCACTCCTTCCATATGTGAGGGATAATTGCCATATGTACCAAATGTATTATTATACTTAGCTTATTCACTCATGCCTTCAGGTAAACATAGTTTCTTTTTCTTTTTCTTTTTGGCTTTTACTGGTGGCTCACACCTAGAGAATTCTAGCTACTCACAAGGCTAAAATCTGAGAATTGCTTTATGAGCTAGCCTGAGCAGACACATCTGAGAGACCCTTGTCTCCAGTAACCAGAAAACCAGAACTGGAGGTGCTCCCTCTCTCCCTCTCTCTCTCCCTCCCTCCCTCCCTCCCTTGGTGCTGGTCCTGGGGCTTGCACTCAGGGCCTGAACACTGTCCCAGCTTCTTTTTGTTTGTTTTTTTTTTTTTTTTGTCAGTCCTGGGCCTGTCCCAGCTACTTTTTTGCTCAAAGGCTAGCAGTCTACCACTTGAACCACAGCGCCACTTCTGGCCTTTTCTATATATGTGATGCCCAGGAATCGAACCCAGGGTATTATGCATACGAGGCAAGCACTCTTGCCACTAGGCCATATTCCTAGCCCTATTTTTTTTTTTTATTTTATGGTAGTTGGCTTTGAACTCTGGGCCTTGAGTTTGCTAGGCAGCACTCTACCACTTGAACAAGTCCCCAACTCTAGAGTCATTTTTTCGCTGGTTTTATTCTTGTGATGGTGCCACGGCCCTGAGCAGGTGGGTGAGCAGCAAGTGTTAGCAGAGCCTTCTTCTTGCCGGGCCTCCTGGTGCGCTCGGCCCCAGGTACTGCGTGTGGGATATGCTTCATCAGGAAGGGGCTCTCTGGAGCCCACCGAGTCAAGACCAGCGGAGCCTGCCAAGTTGGGGCAGGCACTCTGGAACGTGGAGCAGACTTAAAATACAACATAGTATGCGGAGGCCTGGGATATTAGAGCTGGGTTTCTAAATTGGAATCAGACCAGGGGCCCTGAAGAGAGCTCCTGGCCAGCCTCGGAGCTCAGGGGCCCTTTGAATTCAAACACATCGGGCTGGGAATATAGCCCAGTGGTCGAGGGTCTCAGGCCCTGAGTTCAAGAACCAGGACTGGCAAAAACAAAACAAAACCAAACAAACACATGGTACGCCGGGGCTTCCGAAAGCTGGGCATTCATGGAAGTGTCTATCTGCAGAATGAGGGGGTGGTTTGGTGCAGGACCCACTGGAAAAAGGGGGTCATCTCCAGCTCCTTCCGTGGATCCTTTGTGTCTGCCAGAGCTTTTTTCCCTGGCAGGTGGGCAGGTGTTGTTTACATAGCCCCAGAGCTTAAAGAACAGCTCTGTTCCAGGCGGGACAGAAAACAGCCTGTCTGGGAGGGGCAGTCACTCCTGCAGAATTGACCTGTCTTTGGGACTGAATGAGCCCAGTGTTCTCACATCCCCGGGGAGAGCAGACAGTGTTCTGAAACACAGAGTGAAATGTTCTGGTGTTTGTTTTCATGATAAAAAAAAATTAATTACATGTGGACTGGAGCACGGTGGCTCATGCTTGTAACCCCGGCTACTCTGGGAGTAGAGAGCAGGGGGATGGTTCGAAACCATCTCGGGCTAAAAGTCACAGAGACTCCCTCTCAACAGATGAGCTGGGGGTGGTGGGGTACACCTGTGATCCCAGCAACTTAGGTGGCTCAGGTAGGAGGGTCACAGTCCCAGACTGGCCAAGTCAAAAGCGAGACCCCCATTAAAAAAAAAAAAAAGCAAAAGCAAAAAGGGCTGCAGATGTGGCTCCAGTTGCAGTGCTTAGCCTGGCAGCTCAAGACCCTGAGCTCAGGTGCCAGGCCCACCAGAGCAAGCCAAGGAGCCAGGCGCTGGTGGCTCACGCTACTCCTAGCTGCTCAGGAGGCTGAGATCTGAGGATCGCAGTTTGACGCCAGTTGGGCAAGAACATCTGTGAGACTCATCTCCAATTAATCACCGGAAAAACCGTAAGTGGCAGTGTGGCTCATGTGGTAGAGCACTAGCTTTGAGCTCAAGAGCTCTGGGACAGCACCCAGGCCCAGCGTTCAAGCCCCATGACTGACCAAAAAAAAAAAGAAAGAAAGAAAATGGAAAGTATAAAGGTTCTTCCTGGTCTCTATGAAGGAGAAACCATTGTGAGGATTTTTGTGATTCCTTCCATATAAAAAATGCATAGCCACACGTAAATACTTATTCTTTTATCATCTCAGATGGGGTTTTTCTTTGTGGCCCAGGCTGGTCTTCAGTTCATCATCTCCTGACCTCAGCCTTCTGAGTGCTGGGACTCCAGGTGTGTCCCACCACAGTTGGCTTATTTCTCTAAGATGCTGCCCTTTCCCTGTGTGCTGGGGCAGCCCGCCACCAGGACACCTCAGTCGGCTAACAACGTGTTTTCACTCTTCTCTATTGGTGCACATTTTTAGTCTGTGGGTAATTTTAGAATATTGCATCGTTCTGGTGAAACTGTGTCGTCGCTCTTCAAAAACACTCAATTTGTATGAAGCAGCCTGTGACGGTGTCTGAGCTTTGGCGACACTCCCGCTCCCGGGGGTAGCATTTTAGGAAGAGTTCTGACTTTCTGCCTTGAGCGCTACACATCCATGCGTGATAGTGTGGGTGAGGCTTCTAGAAGGTGAAGGGCCTTTGGGGTCCTCTTGGGGATGGGAGGGCCTTCAGCATGTCAGAAGGTGCTGCTCCGATCCTGAGTCTGTGGTGTGGGCAGCACGGAGGCTGGGGCTGCCCTGGCCCTGGAGTTGGGGGACAGCCCTGGTGATAGTGGGGGCCAGGTCATGGCCCAGGGCTAGATGTGCATAGGTATCTTCTTCCAGCCTGCATGTCAGAACCAGGAGAACAAAGTCCAGAGCCCACCTCGCTCATCTCCTTTTGGAGTGTTCCCGTGGGGCTCTCGTGCTGCAGCTCTGTGTGTGTGCGCGTGCGTGCGCACACCCATTTGGAGGCCCGTCCTTTTCTACCCCTCGTGGCGGTAGCCACCTGGCTTGGATTTTGGGAGGCCACACGTGGAGGGTGAAATGGCTGCAGAGGGCAGCGTTTGGAGCCGGGCAGGAGCAGGTGGAGAGGGTCTCCCTGATCGTTGCGGGGGGGGGGGGGCACCTCACCTCCCTGTGCAGGGGCTCGGTAGACAGGGGCACACCGGGTGAGGAGAAGGGCCGGCCGAGGGGTCAGCTGCCTTCAAGTCCAGCTTCCCTTTGCCACACGGCAGCTCAGTGATCAGTTGCCTCCTCTCTCCGAATCTGCCCCGTTCCTCTGCGGTGTGATGCTCGCACCTTCAGCACTGGGGTGCGGGTTTGCTGAGGTGTGTGTAAGGCATCTGGCTCAAGCAAGCAGGCCCTTGACAACACAGTAGTTAATAGTGGCTCCTGAGTCCAGTGCTCCCAGGGGCCTGGGGGTTTGGAGGCGGCAGGCTAATACACTTGGGGCTCCCTTGTTTACTAGATCTTGGGGTTTCTAATTGTGTGCGCTGCATGCTCAAGATTCAGACCCAAATCACAGCCCAGGCCTTCACCTTCAAATCACAGCCACCCTAACCGCCAAGGAAGGGTCTCCCTGCGGGCCTGTGGGTTGGGCGGTTTGTGCATCTGCCTCTTCACCGTCCACACTTTTTTCAGCAAGCAAGGGAGGGCTGCCACCCTACACTGAGCACACTGTTCTTGAGGGCTGGAAGGTAAATGTCTCTGAACGAACGGAGGTAGGTGGCAGAGGCAGCTGGCCGCAGCCCTGCTTCGGTCTGGCGGGCAGAAGTGGCCTTCCCGCCCCTGGCCCCTTCCCCGATGGGACTTGAACAAGTAATCTTTCTCCTTGCCTGCCCCGCGTGCACGGAACCTGTCTCAGTCAGTGCATGGCTGTAAAGACTGATCGAGTCCCTGGCTGCAAGTGTGGCGCCCTGCAGGGCCCCTGCTCCTGAATGGAGCGGGTTCTTTCTGTGTTGCTCTGTTTACTGTGACCTGACAATGTTGCAAAAGAAATCCCAGACATGAGGAGCCCACAGGAGAAAAGCAGTCATCCCCCACTCCCTGCTCCACCCTGTCTTCACAGTTGTTTTCTTTATTTTAACACCCCGCGGGTCATGCCATTGGAGTTTCTATGGAAACCTTCAGGTGGGTAGACAGCTTTGATGTGGCTCCTGGTGTTAGCTGCAGTCCTTCCTGGGGCTGGGGAGAAAGGCCCCCGCCCCCTCGCCACACCCTGCAGTTCATCCCGGCCGAGAATAGGCCTCATTAATTGACGAGTGCTGCTCTCCAGAGGCCTCCACGTTTAGGATTTGGGTGTTGACTTTGGAGGTTGGGGGATGGGATGCGGTGGATGAGCTCCTGAGGGCCCAGGGCCAGCACAGTGTTTATGACTTTAGGGTATTCAAGGGGGAGCTGTGGGACTTGTGATTGCGCGCGCATGTGCGCGCGCGTGTGTGTGTGTGTGTGTGTGTGTGTGTGTGTGTGTGTGTGACTGCCTTGGGTTTTCAGGCGCAGAGAAGAAATAGTGGGTTCAGCACACAGCTCTGCCCTTTCACCCCTCCTCACCCTTCAGCGTCTGGGTTTATTTGAGTTGGGTTTGTGGGGACTGAGCCACCCCTGTGTAAATAAGCCGTGCCACTCCCCTACCCCCTCAGGTGGTGTGGGGGAGCCAGAAAGGTGCCAGGTGCCCTTGGCTTGTTACTTCACCTCTCTGAGGTGGGTGTGGTGAGGACAGCCACCCCCACCTTGAGGGTGGCTCTGTGCGGGAGCCAGCGTGGCCTGCTCCCGAGGGAGGCCGGGGGGCTGTGGAGGAGTTGGGTCCTATTTCTGCCTTCTCTGCAGTGCCACTGTTCCAGTAGGTGGAGAGATTGGGGTTTTGTTATTTGTGATACCCAGTGCAAAGTCGGGCTTGTTGGCATCCTCAGGCAGTCGAGCTGCCAGTCCCTGCCTTGCCCTTCTTGCTGCCTTTCCGTTCCTTGGCCACAAACTGCAATGTTTGGCTGGGCACAGTGGTAATTGCTAATCCCAATTTGCAAGTCAGAGATCAGGGGGATGGCTGTTCAAGGCCAGCCTAGGCAAGAAACTTAATGAGACCACCTCTCAACAAGAAAATGCAAAGTATAGTGGTGCATATACCTGTCACCCCAGCTATGCAAGAGGCCTAAGTGGAGGGTCACAGGCCAGGCCATTCGGGCAAAATGAATGACGATGACCCTATCTGGAAAATAACTAAAGCAAAAAGGGCTGGGGGAGTGGTTGGGTGTGTATATAGCAAGCGTGAGGGAGGCCCTGAGTTCAAACCCCAGTACCAACCCTCCTTCAGAAAAAAAGAGAGAAAACGTGGTTCTTAGAAATTGCAGGTGGCAGAAACACCGAGGGTGTGAGGATGCCCGGCTAGAGTGATACTTGTCACAGCTGGAGATGGTTAACTGTCCTCTGCCAGGCAGCGGGACACTGGGCGGGAAGAGCAGGCCCGGTGACTGATTGTCTTAGAAGGATGGATGTGGAGTATTAAGAGAAGGACCCAGGTCTCGGGATCATGCAGTAAGAACGAAGAAGTCAGGCTGGGGCTGTGTGGCCGATGGTAGGGTGCGGAGACGTCCCTGATGGAACGAGATCAGAGGAGGGAAAAGGACCCTGGGAGCCCGGGAGTAGGCTGGCTGGAGTTGGACTGGCTTGTTCCTGCGTTTGAATTTGTTTTTCTGAATGTATCAGTATGTGACTTTGGACACAAAGATGGGGGACTGAGATAGCTCCTTCATTTACAGACACTGTGGGGCGGGGTGTGGGCCTGGGGAACGGTGTGGGCGTGGCAAGACGTGTGGGCGTGGCGTCGAGAGGCGTGGCTTGCTGTGAGGGCAAGTATGTGGGTGTGGCAGGCACCCGTGGGCAGGGTGTGGGTGCCGTTCTGTGCTGCTGGGGGGTTTGCAGGCTTCACCGTTCATTCACCCTGCCCTTCTCTGGGTGCCCTGGGGCCTGGGTGGTTTGTGTGAAGCCAACCAGCTCCTGCAGTCTCTCGTCAGGTGTCCGTGGCCCTAGGAGCTGCCCGGGATCTGGTGGGAGGGATGATCCAATGCCGCCCTGCCCTCCCTCCGGTTTCTGTTCTCTGCTGAATCAGATTTTGCAGGGAGGCTCTTGGCTCTCAGCACACTGGCAGGACTTCTCCCTCAGCTCATTCTGTTACTTGGAGGCGGGGAGGACGGACTGAACTCCACGCGTTCCTCTTAGTTGCCAGGTCGCGGTCATGTTCTGGAGTTGGAGGGGAGCAGTGTGGTCTGTGTCCAGTGGTTTCTTCCAGACCCGTGTATGGAAAGGCCATCTCCGCCGCCTTGCTAGGCGCTCACCGGGCCCTGGGGTGGTGAGCCAGCTGGGCCCGCAGACCCCAGCCCCCCCTCCCCCCCCCGGGGTCAGTGGGGTACTGAATCAGTGGAGCTGCAGTGCCAGCTCCAGCCTCAGCCGGGCCTGGGGTGGCTTTCGCCCAGGCCCCAGGTGCGCTGGCAGGGTCTGTGGGCATTCAGTAGAGGGGTCCCTCACTTCCTGAGCGGATGTGGATGTTGGATTGACTGGGGCTTGAACTCAGGGCCTGGGCGCTGCCCCTGTGCTTTACCACTTGACCCACAGCTCTATTTCTGGCTTTTTTTTTTTTTATGGTTAATTGGAGATAAAATGTCTCACAGACCTTTCCTGCCTGGGCTGGCTTCAAACCACAATCCTCAGATCTCAGCCTCCCGAGCAGCTAGGATGACAGGCGTGAGCCAAGGATGCCTGACTACCTGATAGGTGTTTTGCTTTTGACTCCATGATGGTGACTTTGGTCCAGTCATTTACCTCTACTGAGCCATTGGAATACTAATATTTTCCTTTCGGTGGCGTCTCTATTTTATATCTTGGTTCAAACCGTATTTGTTTTTTAGTTTTCTTTGCAGTCGAGTGGTCCAGGCTGCTCTTGAACTGATCCTTCTGCCTCAGGTTCCGGAGTGATAGAGGCCTGAAGGCGCGTGCTGTGTGTGGCTCCTGGCTCCACGAACCGTTTTTAAACTCAGTTTTATTTAAATTATCAAGTTGCTTCGAGATCTCCTTCACAGGCCAGGGCCCTGCCTGGCAGCTTGAATCTCTCCTTTGATTCAGGAGTTTCTTCGAAGCCCGGGTGGAGCTCCGTGGTAGCACACTAGCCCCGTGTGTGAGGCTCTGGGGGCCACCACTAGCATTTCCTGCCATTCCCCACAAGAAGTGCATTTATAGAGTTTTATGTTTCCCCGACCACTAGGGCTATTTTTGTTTCCGCTTTCATTCTGTCTTATTTTAAAGACCGTGGCCAGAGAGTTTTTGCTTTTCAGAATTTGGGATTTTCCTTGAGTCTTAGACATTGCCGAGTGGCTTGTCCCCTTGAACATCCAAAATCCTCTTTGTTCTGCACATACTCTTCTCTGCTTCTTTAGTTTAGTATTAGAATTGTTTGTTTTGATTGTTTTGTTTATTTGCCAGTCCTGGGGCTTGGACTCAGGGCCTGAGCACTGTCCCTGGCTTCTTTTTGCTCAAGGCTAGCACTCTTACCACTTGAGCCACAGTGCCACTTCCAGCCTTTTCTGTTTATGTGGTGCTGAGGAATCGAACCCAGGGCTTCGTGCATGCTAGGCAAGCAGTTTACCTCTAAGCCACATTCTCAGCCCAAGTATTCTTAAAATTTTTTAAAAATACATTGTTATTACAAAGGTGATGTATTGAGTAGTTACAGTTTTCATAAGTCAGCTAAAGAGTACGTTCCTTTTTTGAACAATGTTATCCCTTCCCTTATTCTCTCCTAGTTTTTCCTTCTATCCCCACCCACACGTTGCTGCATTTGCTTCTCCATTTTGCCTCCTCTTACGCTCCTAAAGACATGTAAACGAACCGACAGACCGAACAAAAGGGAAAGAAAACAAGAACAACAAAAAAGAAGAAAATCCTTGTTTTCATTTCCTGGAGGTCATTTCTAGAAACACTTTGTATGATCAGATGCTTTTAACGTTCTTACTCAGGTCTCCTGACTGGGGCACGTGTGAGGTTCTGTTGGGTTCCTGCTGGGGTTGCAGGTGGCAAGCAGGCCTGTGGCAGCATCCTGGTGATGGTACCTGGGCGTGTGCGCCCCCCCCCCCCCAGCAGCGATGTGCCGTCCTGCTGCGCATGCGTGCCAGCCTTTGCCACGTCTCTCCAGCCTGACCCTGAGCCCTGTAACTCCAGTCAGATCCCAGCAGGCTTTGCCTTTCTGATTGGTACTCTTTGGAAATTGACACACGGATTCAGAAAGTTCCATGAAAATGCAAAGGGTCAGAAGTGATTGTGTGGAGAGTGAAGAATTAAAAAAAAAAAATGCCAAAGGACATGTCCCAGCAGGTGTCCGGCTGTGCCAGAGTCACGGGGCGTGGGCGGTGCAGTGTGGGCCGAGGACACGGGTGTCCGTGGAACGGGACGGACTGGGCTGCCTTGAAGCAGATCTCGCATTTCACTTAGACACAAGTCCTAACTCTACTTCATGGGAGAGAGGGCCTTCCAACAGGGTGCCAGGAGAATTGCATTCTCCAGAGGGGCAAAAAGGAATCTTCTACCACAGATTTGATTAAAAAACCAGTTTTAGACAGATTATGACAGATACACTTTGTGGCAGAAAAATCTGGGCGTTCTGTTCCAAGTGTTGCCGGGTTCTCCTGGGTTCCCAGATGGCTACGGAGTGACTACCAGAGAGAGCAGGGCTCAGGGCAGAGGGCACTGGGTGTGCTGGGCTGAGGGGGGGCCAGGGTGCCCAGCTCCGTGCCGGCTTTGCCTTCACTCCTGTTTAAGGGGAGCCCGCAGAAGCAGCTCTCTTCAGTATGCTCTTTTTGTTTTTCTTGGGGCCCCAGCCCCTTGGCCCCTGGCTTTCTCCAGACTTCTCTATTTGTACCACGTGGGGGTTCTGTGGAAGTCCCCATTTCCTGCTTCCTGTGAGGTCCCAGAAAGGAGCTGCTCAGCAAGAGGCAGCCTCTCCATCTGCCCAGGCGCCTCCTGCTATTCTATTCGTCTTCCAAGGTGCTGCTCTCTGTATGTTGGGTATTTCTGTGGTCCTGCCATGTGTAAGCAGAACCCCCCTTTATTCTGAGTCATGTTTCTCAGTGGAGTGGAATGGAATTAACGTGGTGTGTGCGCTCACGTGTGTGTACAAACAGCCGTCCGTCCGCCCACACTTGGGTTTTGGAGTGTTTCCCTTAGGTTCTCCGTTCTGCCACTTTCTACCTGTTTGCCACATTCGGTGTGCTTTAGTGGCGGGGGAGACGAGAAGAAGAAAGGAGAGGCCCAGAAGGACGGTCTCGTGGCTCGGGTCCCAGTCACACTCCCGCAGGCCTGGGCAGGAAGCCTCTCTCCTTCCGTCCCTGCCTGTGGACAGCGAGCCCGCGCTGCGGACGGTGGCTCCCGGTGGCTCTCCTTGAGCCCTCTGTGCGTGGCTCTGCGTTCGGGGTCATCGTCTCTCAGAAGACACATTTCCTCTCTGTCCCTGTGCTGTGGACGGAACCTGGGGTGGCATCTGGCCCGGCGCTTTCTCTGTTGGGGTCGTCTGTGTGGAGAAGCTGGTGTCTGTGGGGTATACTCAAGGCCCCTCCTTACCTGGTAGGTGGTGGGATTGTGGGGCCAGGATGGTACTGGTGGGGGACTGGCCCTGTCAGCCCTTCTGTGTGGAGGAGACTGAGTCTGGACCTTGTGAAATCCCGGGAGACCCAGTGAGATGCGGTCAGATCCTGGGAGACCCCCGTGACACCTCTGAGGACTTTGAGGTCACTGTGAGGACCCAGGCCTGGGAAGGTGGATAGGAAGGTTGCTCCCTGGCCAAGGGAGAAGTCTGCCGGCGGAGCCCCTGTTCTCTGCTGTGTGCCGGATTCTAGCTTGCTGCAGGTGATGTCATCCTACCCAGAGGCCTTTGGGTGTAAACAAAGTCGCAGCTGGGCTCCTGGGGACTGCTGCGGCTGGTTTGGCTACGGCCCCTGAGTGCATGCCTGGCCACCCTGCCCTCTCTCCAAGCTTTCTATAGCATTTCCATATTTATACATATCTGACCTTTCTAGAATTTATGTTCCATGCTTTACAGTCTTCAGAAATAGGAACCGGACGCATAGAAGAGAGCGGTGAGGCACTGGAGACCCCCCCTGTGGGGCCCCTGAGTCAGGCGACCTGTACAGGAGTGAGATCTCCGGGCACCTGGCAGCTACTTCAGAGGCTTTGTGTTTCTCTAAGCCTTGCAGGTTTTCTGTGTTACACACATGTATATTCCTTTTGTTACTGTAACATGCAAAGAAAGCAAGAACGTAAAACACAAACAAGCGGAGCCGGGCTGTCTCTCTCTGGGTCTGCCCGCGCTATGTCTGTACCTGACTGTTCGGGAGCCTTGGAACTAGGGCTGGGAAGGTGGCCTAGTGGTAGAGTGCTCGCCTCCTATATATGAAGCCCTAGGTTCGATTCCTCAGCACCACATACACAGAAAGAGCCAGAAGTGGCACTGTGGCTCAAGTGGCAGAGTGCTGCCTTGAGCAAAAAGAAGCCAGGGACAGTGCCCCAGGTCCTGAGTTCAAGCCACAAGACTGGCAGAAAAACAACAAACAGACAAAAAGCACAGTCTCAGTGGAGCACTGATTTCCCAGGGCTTCTTGAATTACGGGGTGCTTCTGTCTCCTGAAGATGGAGGGGACCACTTGGAGCTTCTGAACACCCATATCTTGGTCCTCCTGGTTCTGGATCAGTGTTCTTCCTTGGTAACAGGCCAGTGGGAGGCCTGTCCCTGGCACAGGAGCCGGGTGGGCTGAGCATCAGGGGCCCTGCGGGAGGCAGGGCCTGCGCGGTGGCCATCAGAGGCTTGGCTGGCTGCAAGGGTCTGCGGAGCTGAGAACGTGAGGCCTGCAGAGCAGCTGGCTCCGAGCCGAAGCCAGGCGGGGGGGGGGGGGCGGGCAGCTGCTCGAGGGCCGGGACCCTCGGAGGGTGGGCCCTGCTCACGGGTGCCAGCCAAGGCCTCGTCTCAGATCTTTTGTTCAAGGCTTGATGCTCTACCACTTGAGCCGCTTCTGACTTTTTCTGGTCAGTTAGTTGTATGGCCTACCCTGGGGCCTGAGCATTATCTCCGAGCTCTTTTGCTCAAGGTTAGCTAGCACTCTGCCACGTGGAGCCACATCCCACTTCTGGCTTTCTGGTGGTTAGTTGAAGACAAGCGTCTCACAGACTTTCCTGCCCAGGCTAGCTTTGAACCAGGATCCTAAGATCCTGAGTGTTTAGGATTACAGATGTGAGCCACCCATGCCTAGCTAAAGAAACGGTTGTTTTTTTTTTTTTTAAACTAGACAGGTGCTCTGCACTACACTTGTGGCTCCGTCACCCTTGTTTAATCCACGAGGAAACAGCCCTCAAGTCACAGCCCGTGTGCTGGGAGTTGGGGTCAGGAGTGGGTGTGGGTGAGCCCGGTGTGCTGGGATGGGGGCTCGGGCTTGGCCCTGGGGGGATGGGGGATGGGGAAGGCATATGAGCTGGTGCCCAGCACGCGCCGTCCGCTTAGCTGAGCTGTCAGTCTGATGGGGGAGACTGAGGCAGGGAGAACGGGCATTGGAGGGCTTGCAGACTTCAGTGCCGGCCAAGTAGAATAGGGAAAGTGCTTTGTTTCTTGTCTTGCGTTTCTGCTCCTTCCTAAGTGTGCTGTCTTCTTGGAGGTCCCCTCCTTCTGGTGGCCAGTGTCTTCCATACCGAGCGCTGGCTCAGCAGAGCCTCATTCCCCACCCTGGGCCTCGCAGCTTCCAGAAGTGGCTGTGTGGCTTCCACAGGTAGGAAGGCCGATTAGGCAACAGCACAGGCTCAGGTCATGTCTAGATGGGCCAGCTCGGACTCCTAGAGAATTGTGGGTCTTCTGAGGCTCCAGAGCCCACTGGCGAGGAGGGGCCGGGACCTGTTGCTTTTCAGTGAGGCCTGGAAGTTTCTCCTCAAGCAGAGCTGGGCTCCCATCCCTCCCCTTCCCCCTTGCTGCATCTCCAGAACTTAGTTGGCCTGATCTTCTGCCAGTCCTCACGTCCCTGTCTGCGTCCACCAGTGGTCCAGGGTTGGGGGACTGCTCCGGCCCCGCTGGGCTCCTGTTTCTCTCGGTGGGGTTTTCTAGGAGCCCCGCTCTGACCTTTTGTGTCATTTGTAGTTGCTTCCTGTTGGGCAGAGCTGAGCAGTTGCCGCAGTCAGATGTGCTTACTGTCTGGCTAGAGACCATCCCCCTCCTGGTCGTCTTCTGTGCCCAGCGCGGAGAGCCCAGGGTCGGTGAGGATCCAGTTTTGGAAGTGGCGACAGAACCTTCCCTAGGCTGAATGCTTTTAGCCAGATGTCAGCATGACGGAGGGCAGGTGTGCTTACCTTTACTTTGTTGTGCTGGTCCTGTTTAACCAAAACTTAATCTGATGACCAGATCTTGGCAGGCCTCTCTCGTGGTGGGGCTTTGTTATTCGGTGATGACCTCTTGGCCCTGGGCCCGCCCAGGTGGGGGCTTCTGTGTGGGCTCAGAGCCATGGCCCTAGGCCGAGCTCACAGTGTGCCCACCCAGCTGGCCGGCTTTCCCCCGGAGCTCAGCCCAGAGCACGCAGTGTGCGGGACACAGTCCCCAGGTGTCCTGATGGCGGGGATTGGAAGATGACAGCGGATGGTGTTGGCACCCGTGCTAGAACAGGTGACCTGTGTGAAGACGGCCTGTGTTTACTCCCCTCGGCACCCGCACCCGTCTCCTGGGCACGGGGAGGGCCTGGAGTGCAGGCCTGGCCTTCCCCTGTGGCCTGGGCTTGTCTGCTGGCCCGCGGGAGCCTCATGACCTCGGACAGGATCCTTTCCTCTCCAAATTGACCCTTAAGTTCTCTCCCTCCCTGCGGGCCAGTGGGAGTGTCTTGAGATAGGTGTTGGTGGAGCGGGGTGGGAGGGGGATGGGCGCGGGGGGGGGATGGGCGCGGGAGGGGGGATGGGCGCGGGAGGGGATGGGCGCCCGGCCTGCCTCTCAGGAATGCCCACACCGCTGTGGTTAGCATGAATGTGCAGCCCTCGTGGGGGTGGGGGTGGGGTGACAGGCCTGCCCGGATCGTCTGGTCAGTCACCTGACACTGGCTGGTGCCCAAGCGTGGAGTGAAATTAATCCTGTTACCAGGAAAACCCGCTTGCAGGGCCTTTCCTTTCCGGCGGAGCGCGCTGCCCGCCTCCGAAACCTGCCCGGCGGGTGCTGTCTGGGGGGGCGGGGCTTGCGCGGCCTGCCTTTGTTGGCCGGCCCTTCGGGTGGCTTTTGTTAAGCCAAGGCCGCTCCTCCACTACCCTTGGCTGTCTGTACTGTCCAAGTATGCAGACCTGGATTCATTTCTGAATTCATTCCCTCACTGCCCGGAGCCGGCTCGGCCCCCGGTGGGCCTCGGGCCTGTTCCCGCTTGCAGTGTTTCCTCTTAGGCCAGGGGTTCCTGTGCCCAGGTGGTGTGGTCGGGCAGCAGGGCTCCCAGTGGGGGTGAGTGAACTGGACCCTCCCCTCCCCCTCCAGTTTCTTGTGTGATTAGGTTTTGTTTTGAGATTTTAAAAAAAAATTGCCCTGTCACTCACAGAAGGGACAGAAGGTAGCCGCAGGAGAGTGGTGGCCATCAGCCAAGCGGGGTCCCGGTTCCCAGCCAGCACCTGGTGAGTCAGGCTTCCGTGAGCAGGCCCTGACCTGCCCCGAAGGCCTCTGCTGGCTTCCTGATTCACAGTTTCTGCGGGAGTCCTGGGCCAGACCAGTCAAGCGTGGGGTACCGTCCAGTGGGGGTGTGTTACTGGTAGAAACCCAGCTTTTTCTGGAAGCTAGTGCTCCTGGCCAGGGCTGAGAAGAGCAGCTGGCAGGCCGAGGTGCAGATGGGTGTGGGCTTGGGCCTGGCCCCAGGCCTGGCACTGTTCCAGACAGACGTGCAGCGGCGAAATCAGAACGATTGTTTTTGTTGTGTCCGGTGGAGTTTGGCTGGAGAAGATAACGATTGAATGGCCTGAGCAGGCGTCCTAGCTTCCTTAGGGACGGGCCTCACCGTCCTTGCTGCAGAGGCTGTGCGGGCCAGCGCCTGGGGCTGGAGGGACCCCGGCCTGTGAGGTCTGTCCCTGGTACCTGGGAGGCCCGCCCCTAGGTCTCCGGTTTCCACAGCAATGGGGACTTGGCTTGCTAGTGCCCGAGTTTACTTAGATGCGTGTGGCTGGAGGTGGTCAGCTGGACCGTCCATCACCCGCCTTTGAGTGGCTGTGGTCATCAAGCAAGGCTGTCTGTGCTTGGCTCTCGCCTGGCTGGTCCTTAAGTGCTTGGCCAGTCAGGCCCCTTTGTTTAGAATGAAAGACGTCGAGGCCTGCAGAGGCCAATTGTGTGCTGGGCCAGACGCAGGACATGCAGGGCCCCGTGTCCCTGTGTGGGTCGTTAGTCCGGGCTCTGTGGGTACCATGAGCACCCCGTGGAACTTGGCGGGTGTCTGGCTCAGCTTGCCGGAGCCCCCATCACTCCCAGACTGCTTGAAATCCCCAGGAGAAGGGCTTGTGTTTGCACAGGCGTTCTCTTCCTTTCATGGGTGCTGCGGGGGGGGGGGGGCAGGATCGATGGCTCTGAGATAGTGGTGGGTACTGGGTACCCTAAAGACTGTGCCCTCGGACCTCTGCAGGTTCGGAATGGGCAGAAGTCAGGACTAAAGCTTTCTTACGGAGGAATGGTTTCTGGTTATACCAGACTAATATGACATTTGACGTAAGAAACCAGGGCAATCAGAATGGCTGGGAGGTAATGTTTTCTTCTTTTGTCCTTGTCATTGTTTGTTTATTTATTTTTGCCAGTCCTGGGGCTTGGACTCAGGGCCTGAGCACTGTCCTTGGCTTCTTTTGTTCAAGGCTAGCACTCTGCCACTTGAACCACAACGCCGCGTCTGGTTTTTTCTGTGTATGTGGTGCTGAGGAATCGAACCCAGGGCTTCATGCGTGCTAGGCGAGCGCTCTACCACTAGGCCGGCCACATTCCCAGCTCTCTGTCTGTTTTTTAAAATTTTTCTTTTCTTTTCTTTTTGCCAGTCCTGGGGCTTGAACTCGGGGCCTGAGCACTGTCCCTGGCTTCTTTTTGCTCAAGGCTAGCACTCTGCCACTTGAGCCACAGCGCCACTTCTGGCTTTTTTCTATATATGTGGTGCTGAGGAATCGAACCCAGGGCCATGTATACAAGGCAAGCACTTTACCACTAGGCCATATTCCTAGCCTCATATTTTTTTTTTTTTAATTTTGTCATTTAGGCAGTCTCATCACGTTGCTGAGGCCGGCCTGGAACATTCTAAGTAGCCCAGGGTGGCCCACCTCACAGCCCTCCTAACTCAGCCTTCTGAACGCTGGGATTGTAAGTATGTGCTTACCATACCCTGCCTGTGTTGAGTGTTCATTGAGTAAAGAGCTTATTATCTGGACTTAAGGAAATAGTTCAGAAATGTTAGTCTGCATCATACCCTCTGGCTTGGAAGGAGGTGCCAGGACCGGGCACCGCTGGTTGTTACTCAGAGACGTTTTGTTCCGTGGCCTGGGACAGGCGGGGTGCGGGACACGGGTGGAGCTGCCGCGTGGCCCTGGTCACTGTATCACACAGCACGGGAGTGAGAGCCAGTGGCCGCGGTGGCCCGCGCCTCTCTGGACGCAGGGGAGGGGGAGCGCGGGGGGAGGGCCGAGGCGGGTAACTTCTGCTGGCCTGGGTCCAGCCTGTCTCGGGCCTGTGGTGGTGCTAGAGACCAGAGCATTCACTTTCTGTTGCTTTGTGAACAATGGCGATACCCAGTTCTAGATCAGAACGCTGAAGTGAGTCTCTTGAGAGCTGAGCCAAGGTGTTCTGAGGGCGGCCTCCCGCCTCCCGCCTCCCGCGTCCCTCGCCCCCTCGGCCTCCATCTGCCCCCCTGACCTGACCCTCCGCTCCCTCTTCTAAGAACCCTGTGATCCTGCCGGGCTCCCTCAAGTAATCCAAGATAATCTCCCCATCCCCGATCCTGAAGCTACACAGCCACGGAATCTACAGACTCCCTCTTGCCATTTAACGGGTCGTGGGAGCGAGGACGCTGGTGTGTTTGTTCCGGGATATTGAACGCCAACCGGCCCAGTCCCAGGGAAGGTGTGAAGGAGTTGAATCCGAGTCCCAAGCTGTCCGTGTGGTCCCTGGAGCGGAGGGGCCAGTCTGTCTGGGGGGCGCCCTGGCCTCCGTGCCTCCCCTTCGACCCCGGCCGGCACGGCAGTCCTGCTGGTGGCGGGTGGACCTCGTGTGGGTGCTGCCGTACGGAACACATGCTCCGGCAGCGGAACGGCTCATGGGTGGCTTGAGGAAGCACCGGCCGGCCACTGCCGGGCCCCCGGCTCTAGGTGGGAAGCTCTGAGGTGGTGGCGGGTGGGCCCCTGGCCAGCGGTGTCCAGCAGGAGGGGCCCATGCCCCCCTGCTGCAGCACATGCTGCTGTGGGGGCCTCCACCCCAGGGTCCCCCCCCATCTCCTCACTGGGGTGACTTGACCGACTAAGAGGTGCACACCCAGATCCTACTCAATTTTGGGGGATGGATTTTTTTTTTTTTTTGGTAAAATGTGCTTTTAGGGCTGCGAATAATATGGCCTAGTGGTAGAGTGCTCGCCTCGTATACATGAAGCCATGGGTTCGATTCCCCAGCACCACATATACAGAAAACGGCCAGAAGTGGCGCTGTGGAGGTGACGTACAGTAGGTTACCTTTACTTCTGTTGGGTAATAAGTACATTGCCTTTCACATAGCGTCATCTCCCATCATCTTCTCCCACCCCCTCCCTCCCTCCCTTCCTCCCTCCCTCCCTCCCTCCCTCCCTCCCTTCCTCCCTTGCAGCAACGTCCAGTGCAGCCAGTGCGCTCCGCTCTTGGGCTTTTTCACCCTTTTCCCTCTGATTCTGTGCCCTCCCATAGGTGTGCACATGAATATACTATATGTGAAAGGTAAAGAATACGGAGTCATCAGAAACAGGAAAGCAAGAAAGACGTCCTTTGGGATTTTTAAATTTTTTATTTTATTATTTTTTTGCCAGTCCTGGGCCTTGAACTCAGGGCATGAGCACTGTCCCTGGCTTGTTTCTGCTCAAGGCTAGCACTCTGCCACTTGAGCCACAGCGCCACTTCTGGCCTTTTCTGTGTATGTGGTGCCGAGGAATCGAACCCAGGGCTTCATGCATGCGAGGCAAGCACTCTGCCGCTAGGCCATGGTCCCAGCCCTGGGATTTTTATTTCTGACACAGGAATTTCATGTGTGACATTTCGGTGCGTGTGCGCAGTGTGTAACAATCTGTAACAATTGCATCGGTATGTCCTCTGTGTCAGACGTCTGCTGTTCCCTTCTCCGTTCTCCACTCGCGCTTTCCGGGTGCGCCGCCCCGCGCGCTGGAGCATGTCCGCAGCTACCCTCCTGCCGCTCGTGTCTGCCAGCCGTACCCTCCCCCCGTCCCGGGGTTTTGAACTGATGAGGGCTTTGTATATTCTGGGGGAAGTGCTCTACCGCCTGTCCCCCCTTGCTTTTAGCTCGTCTTTCAGGTAGGCATTATTAGACTAGAGGCGTGTGCCGTCGTACTCAGGTTGTTTTTCGTTTTGTTTTGTTTTGATGCGTCGCTGGCTTTTTGCTTGGGTTGGCAGCAAACCTCCGTCTTCCTGCCTCTGCCTCTTGTGTAGCTGGATTCAGCTGGGGTGATCGGTGTGTGCCGGTCCTGGGGCTTGAACTAAGGGCCCAAGCACTGTCCCTCAGCTTTTTTGCTCAAGGTGAGTGCTCTATGACTTGAGCCGCAGCTCTACTTCTGGCTTTCCGGTGGTTCATTGGAGGTGAGAGTCCCATGGGCTTTCCTGCCCAGCTGGCTTTGAACTGCGACCCTCCGATCCCAGACTCGTGAGTAGCTGGGAGGACAGATGTGATCTGTAATCCATCAACACCTGGCCACAACAGTCTGCGATCTGGGTTCCTTTGAATGC
Organism: Perognathus longimembris pacificus; assembly: GCF_023159225.1. NCBI lineage: Eukaryota > Metazoa > Chordata > Mammalia > Rodentia > Heteromyidae > Perognathus > Perognathus longimembris. The sequence goes on from NC_063161.1 coordinate 158,418,850, forward strand.
GTGCTCCGGAGAGCGCTGTGTTCCTGGTGTTGCTGAGCTCTTGCACGCTGTTCAGTAATGACTGCACGACTCCTCTGTGCACCCCTTCGAGTATCTGTCCCTTGCTTTCCTTGCTTTCCCACCGTAACTGGGGTGAGCGGGCGTCTCACTGTGGTCTGGCCCTGGGTTAGGCTGCCTGTCTCCTTGCGTGGAGTTGCAGAGCCTGAGGAGTGCTGGTCATTCTGAGTAGCTCTGCTCTGTCGCCATCCCCTGGGCGTTTGCTGGTGTGGCTCTTCCCTGCCCATCCACATTTCTCCAGGGTCCCTGAGTGGGAGCAGCGCCCCATCTCCGCGCTCCTCGGCCTTGGCCCCTCTCCTCTCTTACCTACAGCTGGGTGTGGGGAGCGGCTGAGGTCGTTTGTCACCTCCCCTGTGCCAGCAGACTTGATGCCCGGCCCGACAGTGTCCGGCTCTGTAATCGATCTTTGTCCCCTCTGCTTGTGCTATCACAGTGAGGCTTGTCTTAGAGGTCGTCTTCTGGCTGGGGTCCCTCCTGGCCTCATCACCCTTCCTTGTCTTGGGCACAGTCTTGATGTTTCTGTGGCAGGCTGGGAGTGTGGCTCAAGGGGGGGTAGGGGGCCCTGAGCGCTGTACAGAGCAAACCCCACAAAGCCTGAACACAGGCCTGCCCCACCCACCCCTTAATTCCAGAGGGGGACAGCCACAGTGTCTTCATTGACACTAGCCACGGTGGGGAAAGGAGAGGCGTGAAGGTCTCAGCTGAGGGCCGGGGCTGCATGGTGCTCACTCGGTGTTAGTGACCAAGAGACCAAGAGAGCACGGAGCGCGGGAGCTGGAGCCTGCCAGGGAGGCTCGTCTGCCATCTTGGATTTTGTCTGAGTGGGGGGCTCTGTTGCCATGGCTCACCACGGGGAGCCCTGCTTTTCTTCCCGTCCTCGTACATCGCCATGGTGCTTTTCATCTGGGTGCTGGTTCCTCATGTCCAGGTTGCCGTCGCCTGACTGTTCCTGAGTGCGTGATCGCTTTGGTAGCTTTCCTTAGATTTGGCCTGGCTCTGGTAGAACAGGACCCCCTCCCTCCCCCCTTCTGTTGTGATGCTAAGTGGATGTGCTATGAGGCAGGGCTGCTCTCCATCCTGCAGTGCTGGCCTTGAATTGGAGAGGGACTGAGGGTAACATTCACATCTGGGCAGCCAGGTCCACGCTGCCACGGAAGGATTGCCTAGGAGCAGAAGCCTGGGGGAGGCGTGGGGGCGGGGCGGGGGGGAGAAGCACGCTTCCTAGACGCAGGCCACGGCTGTCCTCACCATCCCGAACAGCTCCGGCCTCTGGATTTGAGCTTCTGACGTTTGCTTTTTCCATTCCAAAGGCAGATCGGGAGCGGTGCCGAGAAAAATTTTCTTACTAGATGACATTTCATCGCAATGTCCGATCGTTTGGGGCAAATAACCAAGGGCAAGGATGGGAAAAGCAAGTACTCGACTCTCAGCCTGTTTGACAAGTACAGAGGAAGATCAGTAGACGCGGTCCGGTCCTCAGGTGAGGCCCTGATATCAGGCTCGCGCTCCCCTCCCTGGCGGGGAGGCCAGCCACCTGGGCACGGCGTCACTGGGGGCTCTGGGGACGCAGTCACCCTCTGCCCACCTTGAGCCTGGGAGGCCCTGACTAGAGCAGGATTGTTTCCGTCCCTTACTAAGTAAGGGCCGCGGGGATGGAGTGGAGCCTGTTTTGAACTAGCATTCCAGGACTTGGTGGGGAAGGTTCCCATAGATTCTGTTAGCCCTCAGGCTTCATTTTGGTCTAGTGGGGGGGGGGTTTGGATTCAGTCCCCTGGGGCGAGGCCAGGGTCCGGTCACAGAGCTCGGTGGCGCAGTGGGGTGGGCTTCCTGGGCCTGACACCCCACGGCCATTCCCGCAGTAGAGTGGTGGCAGCCCCTTTGTCTCCATTCTGGGGTGAAGGGTGAAGAGCTTACTTAGCTGACCAGACTGCCAGCCATTGGCTTGGTTTGCTTGGCTTTGTCTTCCCCACCCAGTCTGAGTGGCGGAATGAATCGGCCTCTTTCCTCCTGCAACTTTGCCATGTGGTGTCTGCTCTGTCCCCTGAAGTTATTCCTAGACATGGCTTACAAAGCCTTGGGAAAGTTGCCACAGCCCGGCGCATGCCACCACCTGCAAACCTGCCAAGTCTGAAGTCTGAAAACAAAGGAAACGACCCCAACATCGTAATAGTACCCAAGGACGGAACGGGATGGGCCAACAAGCAGGACCAGCAAGACCCAAAGAGGTGAGCAGCGGCGCGGGGAGAGGGCTCCCGGCATCCTTTGCTTACACAAGAGGTGGGGAGAACGGGGGGACGGGCGACTCGTGTTGCTTAGTGGGCTTCTTGCTCCGTGCCTGCTGGCGGGGGGGCAAGGCAGTGTTTCTGCGGCAGCCTTGTCCCCCATGTCCCTGGCCTCCTCACTTAGGAGGGCCCGCAGACCACGAGTGCTGAGCTGCCTCTGCTCTGAACACACCCAGGTCTCCATGGCAGCCTCCCTGGGGGCCCCCAGGCTCCAGCAGTGTCCCCAGAGACACACAGCAGCCGTGCTGCCGGGCCCCCAACCCGGGCAAGACCCGGAGCCCTCCTGCTTCCTGCCCCACAGCCGGCTTGGGCATGGTCCAAGGAAGAGGATCTGTTGTGGGAAGGACACAGGGGGCAGAAGCCACTGCTAGGGGTCGTCCTTGGGGAGTGAGAACAAGCAGGGTCCGCTCCCTTCGCGCTCCTGCCCCTGCATCGCCTGGTCTCCGGGTTGATCTGGGAAACCGCGTTGTGGAAGCGAGCCACGGTGCAGCCCTCACCCCGGTCCTTGCCGCTGTGGCTTGTGCAGCGGAGCCCAGAGAAGTCTGCTAGGATCGCGGACGGGGCGTAGAGGGAGCACGTGGTCCGGCAGAGGGTGACGCAGCAGAAATGAGGAGTGGGGGCGCCCTCAGTCACCGCGAGCATGTTCTCTGCAGGTTGCTCAGGACCGGGTTGATGGTGGAAATCACTTGGGGGATCAGCCCCCTGTGGGATTCCCGGCCAGAACCAGGGGGCTGGCTTGGTAGAACCTGGAGACACATTCCCTTCTGAGGCCTAGTGCCCCTTCCGGCTGCATGGTGGGCAGCAGGGCCCACCCCGGGAGCATGGGCCATGCAGCGCGGTCAGTGGAAGCTCTGAACTGCCCTGGTGCGCGCGCTCCCGACACCTGGCGGGCGGGCCGCCCTGCTGAGGGGAGGGGCCGGAGGGAGTGTGTGTGGGGAACTGGGAGCTGGGCGGAGCTGCCACTCCCTGGAAGCTTCTGCTCCAGGCAGAGGGGGGCGGGGCCTTCATGGAGTTAGGCGCCCGTCAGGTGGCTTGGAGCTGGGTGTCTGTGTGGAGTTTGGCTTTAGTCCATAAAACAAGCTGCTGGCGTTGATTGCCAAGTAGACGGCTGCCCTCCTCAAGCTCACCCACTAAAAAACTTCAGTAACGAGGGACTGCAGGGGGGCCTGGCATGGTGGCCCAGGCCTCTAATCCCAGCTGTGAGGGAGGTAGAGGCAGAAGGATTGTCTGAGTGAGGCCGAGGTGGGCAACACATACAAGATGCTGTCTGAAAAGTAAACTGGCCAGGTACTGACCCATGGTACTGGCCCATGTCTATAATCCTAGCTACTGAAAAGGCTAAGAACCCTGCTTCAAAGCCAGCCAGGGCAGAAAAGCCCAGAAGACACCACCTCTAATTAACTAAGATAATGCCGGACTGGAGGCATGGCTCACGTGGTACAATGCCAGCTACGAGCAGGCAGTCCAGCTGAAGAAGGGCGTGAGGCCCTGCGTTCAAGCCCTGGTACATGGAGTGCGTGTGCACACGCACACACACATGAACACCTCTCTAAGAAGCAAAATGCATAGGAGTTTGGCTCAAGTGTGCAAGTGGCAGACTGGCAAGCACAAGGCGGAGTTCAAGCCACAGAGCTCCAGAAAAGCTGAAGAAAGTGTCTGTGTGAAGCAGAAGGCGCTGCGGAGCGCTTCCTGGGGCTTCCTGGGGCTTCCTGGGGCGTCCTGGGGCCAGTCGGGGCAGCTAGCTGGCCGGGCGGTGCCGACAGCCTTTTGTAGAAGGCACTTGAGCACCGTCTTTTAAACTTCAGAACATCTTTTGAGGCTGCGTGCGATTCAGGTGCACGCCCGCAATCCCAGTACTGGAGACTGAGGCAGGAGGGTTTTGAGTTACAGGTCAGCCTGGCCACATAGTGAGCCTGTGTTTCATAAGAACCGTCTTCTGGCCCAACAGTTCCATTCCTAGCATCGCAGTCCACTGAGTCACTTCGGAAAGTGACTGGATTCGTGTGTGTGTGTGTGTGTGTGTGTTTTTTTTTTTTGCCAGTCCTGGGGCTTGAACTCAGGGCCTGGCTTCTTTCTGCTCAAGGCCAGCACACTACCACTTGAGCCACAGCGCCACTTCTGGCTTTTTCTATATATGTGGTGCTGAGGAATTGAACCCAGGGCTTTATGTATACAAGGCAAGCACTCTTGCCACTAGGCCATATTCCCAGCCTGTCGGTGTTCTTTTCACATAAAGCGAAAAGCAGGTTATGGAAATTGCATGAATGTTCTAGTCTACTTGAGTCAGAAACTGGCCATTACATGTGTAGGAGCACCTGCGTAGGAATTCTTGATGAATTCCATATTTTATATGTTCATAACAAACTAGTTTTTACTACGAGCACATGTATCTTTTATTTTTATTTTTGTCGGTCATGGGATTTGAACTCAGGACCTGCGTGCTATCCCTGAGTTCTTTTGTTCAAGCCTGGTGCTCTACCACAGCTCCACTTCTGGCTTTCTGGTGGTTCATTGGAGATAAGAGACTCATGGGCTTTCCTGCCCAGGCTGGCTTTGAACTACAACCCTCAGTTTTCAGCCTTCTGAGTAGTTAGGATGACAGGCGTGAGCCACGGGCCCCGGCTCCATCGAGCTCTTTGACAGTGAGCGTTCAGGTTTTGCCGACGCTTAGCCTTGGCAGCAGCAAGGCAGAGGCCTCGGCGGGCCTGTCTCCTCAGCATCTGCGGGCAGGGTCACCTGCCTTGTCATTGGCTGGGAGCCCCCGCCCGCTGGGGCCCCCGGAAGTGCAGGGCCTCTGGGCTGTGCAGCCGCTCACCCTGCTCTGCTGCCTTCTCTAGTTCCAGTGCGACGGCCTCTCAGCCGCCGGAGTCGCTGCTGCAGCCGGGTTTGCAGAAGTCTGTCTCCAATTTACAGAAGCCGACTCAGGCCGTCAGTCAGGAGGTAGGTGTGGGGCGAGGTCCTGGCTCTGCCCATCGAGGCCCCTCTCGTCCCTGACGTTGGGGACCGGTGTGGGGGTGGGGTGGGGTGCTGAGGAGTGGGCTTGGCTGTTTCCTGCTCTTTCCGGTGAGGGACTGGAGACTAGCCCAGGAGACTAGCCGCTAGGAGAAGGGTAACTCACAGTTTCGGGAAAAGCCCCCAGGCGCAAGGTGGAATCTAGGCGCTCGCTTTGCTTCCTGCTAGTTTGGTTTGAGTCTCCTGGGCCGACTGCAGGCAGCTCAGGGTCCTGACATCTGCCCCGTGGAAAGCAGTGTCAAAAGCTCCGTGTGAAAAACAAGTGAGCGGTCCAGCACTTCTTGGCTTTGATACACCCTGAGTCCCTCCGGTCTCGGGGAGAGGGGACTGGAGCCGTTCCTGCGTGGAGCTGTTGGGGGAAGCAGTGTCTTTCCGGAGCAGCCCTCTGGGTGTTGATAGGTGCCGTGTGTGTCTGAATGGGAAGCGAGCGCTCTCTGTACCCCGCAGAGCCCAGCCATGGGTCTGCAGAGACGGGCCGATGTGCGTGGCCGGCGGGTGGACGAGTAGAGAAGTCGGACATTTTAGAAGATGGGAGGAAGAGCCTGCTGTGGGGGTCACCCTGAGCCTGCAGACATGGTGGGGTGCGAGTGCAGTGTCGGGAGGAGTGTGACACGGGCCCCGTGCCCCCCCCACCGCGGCTGTGTGCAAAGGGCTCCCAGTCCCCAAGGGCCTGCCCTGGCCCACTGCACGGCCCCTCACAGGCGGCGTCCCTGAGTGCTGCGGGCAGCGTAGGTAGATGCCGGCCCCGCTCAGCTCTGTGTGGGGGTCAGGCATGCAGGTGGAATCAGGGGCGGGGGGGCCCTGTGTGGGGGCCAGGCGTGCAGGTGGAATCGGGGACGGGGGGGCGCTGTGTGGGGGCCAGGCGTGCAGGTGGAATAGGGGGCGGGGGGGCCCTGTGTGGGGGCCAGGCGTGCAGGTGGAATCGGGGGGGGCCCTGTGTGGAGGGCTGGCGTGCAGGTGGAATCGGGGGCGGGGGGGCCCTGTGTGGAGGGCTGGCGTGCAGGTGGAATCGGGGGCGGGGGGGCCCTGTATGGAGGGCTGGCGTGCAGGTGGAATGGGGGGGGCCCTGTGTGGAGGGCTGGCGGGAGGGACAGGACATCAGTCCCGTGAGTGCTAAGGCTCCATGCTAGGACACCAGCCGCCGGGGGCGGGGAGGCAGGTGAGCGCAGTGGTTTTGTGCCTTGTCCCTGGAGTGGGGGTTTGGCCTTTGTGTCTGGAGCAAGACAGCATAGCTGTCTGTGGGCATCACGGAAGGCCAGCGCTGCTTTAGATCTTGAGGTGCCTCTCCTGCTCCTTCCAGAGAGTTGGCAGCTCCCAGGGCCACAGGCGTGCGGAGGGTGGTGTTGGGTGGAAGACTCTAGCACTTAGAGGCTGCCGGGACCCAGCTGCCGCTCCGGCTGCTCGGGGCTGGCAGCTGAGGTGTGGCCCGTCGCTCGCCCGTAGCCTTGCCCCCCCACGATAGCTGGGGATGGAGCTCGAGGCAGGAGCCCTGCCCGGGGGCCACCCGGCCCCGCCACCCCGTTCACGCAGGGGCAGCGGGACAGTGGACTCACCCCATCTCCTCACTGTCCTCTTTCAGAACACAAATTCAGTGCCAGGTGGACCAAAGTCATGGGCACAGCTGAATGGAAAGCCAGTAGGACACGAAGGTGGTAAGTGTGGGCTTGTGGCCTGGCGGGGCCGAGGTGGGCAGGACGGGGCGCGCCCTCTGGGGAACTAGAAGCCGCGGTGTCCCTTGAGTCTCCTTGTGCTGTCTGCCGTGGCGGGGACGCTGATTCTGCAAAGGCTTGGGTTCTGGGACACCCCTGGGGTGCCAGGAGTGAGGAGGGAACGGCATTTCATAGTAGTAAACTGACAGAGGCCTCGGTTGTTCCTGCGGTGAAGCCACAGGCTGTATGCCCTTTGCCCCCTGTGCTGGTGCCACCCTCTGCCAGCCGGTCGGGGACTTCTGTAGCTCACAGGAGACCATGGCTCCCAGCCGAGGCGATGCCTCTCTGGGTGGGGGTTGTTATAATGGAGACTCTGGTCTCAGAGGGGTAAATGTTGAGTCGGGGCTCCGGGGCCTGGCCGTGGCACAGTGACAGGCCGCAGGCACATGGGCCGCAGCCCAGCCGGGGACGGCCCCTGGTGTCACCCCTGGCGGGGCAGCTAGGCTCGGCCCCATCCGTGCCCAGAATACCCCAGGTGTTTCCTAGTCTCCAGGTCGGGCCAGGGAGGCCTGGGGCACCATGCTTCTTGCTACGCCCACCGGGGTTTAAAGTCCTCAGAATAGTAAGATTCACAAGACAGGAGCCACGGAGTGGTGTGGAGATGTCTCTCGGGAGTCCTTAAAAGGAAAAATAGAACCCCAGGAGTAAAACCCCCGTGTGGGGCTTGGGGCTGCCTGTTGAAGTGCTGAAGCGTGTCCCCCCCCCCCCCCCCAGCAGTTCCACTAGAAGAAAGCCCCCACAAGGTAACACTTGCCCCCCGGGTGTGACGTGACGCCCATGTGGGTGGAAGATTAGAAACACCCTAGGTTGATGAGGTCCATCTGGTATTTGAAGGAAATATAATTTGGCAATTAGAAAAAGCAGAAGTCTGCTACTGTGGTCCAAGATCTCCAGAACAGGCCCGGTGAGCTGGTGTCGGGCCTTTATTTCCTCGGGCTAGCTTTGAACTGTGAATCTCAGCCCTCAGCCTCCCGAGTACCTGGGATGCTAGGCGCGTGGCTCTCCGGCGTTTAGAACGCTGAGGATGAGGGGCGGCGGAGCGGTGCTTGCCCTGGCACGGCTGGGGGCTCCCGGTGGGCGAGGAGGTGCATGGAGGGAGAACCCGGGAGACCTCGGCGTGGCCTGCTCGCTCCGACCCCGCTGGAGCCCGCTGCGGCCACTCAGACTCCGGGGGGGCGGGGGGAGCTGGGTCCGCAGGCGGGGTGGCGCCACCTCACTTGCGCTCTGTGTCTTTCTGACTCTCCTGACAGGTTTAAGGGGCTCAAGCCGACTATTATCCTTCTCTCCCGAGGAATTTCCGACGCTGAAAGCAGCTGGAGGGCAGGACAAGGCTGGCAAAGAAAAGGGCGTCTTAGATCTGTCGTATGGGCCAGGACCAAGCCTCCGCCCCCAGAGTAAGTGGACGCCTCCGTGGCCTCGTCTGCTGGAGTCCACAGAGCCTCACACAGGAGGCCGGAGCTAGCCCTTGGCCCATCCGCACGTCCGCCGCGCTCTCCCGGGCTCCTCTCCTCTGCCTTTCTTGGCCTCTAATGGGTCAGTCCTGTCCCCTGCCCATTGGTCATCCGGTTCCGGTGCCTGAGCCGGGCAATCCTGCCTGGCAAGAACACAAAGGCCAGATAGCGTAGCCTGTTCTCTTGGCTGACCCAGGGGTCCCCTTGGGGCGTCGGGGCAGGCCTGGGTGGCCCTGCCTGCTGTCGGTGGAGGAGTGCCCGGGTGTTGAGCTTCCGGTGGCAGGTCTTCTCTGACCTGGAATGCCGGATGTCCTCCTGGGTGTGGTCCTGAGGTCCGAGGAGCTCAGGTCCCAGGGCCCCTGCCTTGGTGCCAGGCCAAGGCTCGATGGAGCCCACATCCTGTGCGCTCCAAGCCCGCTGCACTCCCTTACGGAGAGCGCCTCTGCCGAGGGGGACTCGCTGCCCCGGCAGGTGCAGCGGGAGGTGTATCTTCCTGGGATTGATTAATCAAGATGACTTGTGCTGTAGGGCTGTTATCAAGGAACTCGAAGCGCTTCCAGGATGGGCTGGGATGTCAGAGGCCGCTGGCTGGGCGGGGATGGGTGACCGCCTCAGTGTGCCCAGAATCTCAGGCAGAGTATGGGCAGAGTGGCATGCAGCCAGTACCGGGCCCTCCTGCGTTTCTATGGGAAGTGGCTGGGAAGGGCCTCCCCCTGCCTCGCCCTGCCTCATCCCCCCTCGTCCCCAATCACCCCGCTTCGTCCCTCCTCGTCCCCCCCTCGTCCTCCCTCGCTCAGGCAACACTGCCTTGTGTACAGGCTCCGTGCACACACTCTCTTCTCTGCTCACTGCTGGAAACACTACTGTACAAACATCTGAAAGGACGTAGACGTTGGTGAAGTTGCGCTGATCTCTGTCCCAGCGTGTGTGAGAGGAAGCAGTGTCCTCAGGGCTGCTCGTGCGTTGCTCGCCCACTGCTTCAAGCGCCCGCTGTGGGTCTTGCTGGTTGACTTGTAACCCCAGCCCCTGCAATGTGGCGCAGTTCTGCTTTCCGGGTGGTGGGTGGTGGGGCCCGGCAGGGCAGGGGCAGCCAGGCTGCGTCGTCTCTGGGCTCTGCCACCTGGGGGCTGCGCGATTCTACGTTGGAGGATACCTCTCCTGGCCTGCACTTTCCTCGTCCTATGACAGTCCACCTGCTCGGAGCTCGCACCGGCCTTCCCCGAACCCTTGGCAGCTCTTCCTCTTCGGGTTTCTATTCTTGTGGTTTTTCACTCTTAGTTTTTTCCCCTTGACCTTGAGAACCTCATACATCCCCTCCCCTCCTCCTCTCTTTTGCCCCCTTTCGATTTCCAGATGTGACAAGCTGGAGGGAGGGCGGTGGGCGAAACATAATTTCTGCCACTTCTCTGAACGCCTCCCCAACTGAGCTGGGCAGCAGAAGCGCGAGCGCGGGAGACGGAGCCCCCTCCTCGGCCTGTGCCAGCGATCCTAAGGACCCCTCCCTCCGCCCGGCCCAGCCCGTCCGCAAAGGGGCTTCACAGTTCATGGGGAATGTGTACCACCCTCCTACTTACCATGACATGCTGCCTGCCTTTGTAAGTCTCCGGAGCGCGCTGGGAGGCCCGCAGAGCCGGGCTGGGGTCCCGGAACTGCAGCCCCGGGGGCTGGCCCTGCTCTCCCGCACCTGGCACTTGGCCTGCCCCGGGCACACTGTGCGGGTGTGCCTCTGCCTCCTTTCCCCGCTGAGGCCTGGGTGCTGAAAGTAGCCTGTTCTTCCGAAAGAGGAGAGAGGCAAGGAAGAGGTGGGGCCCAGGTGGTCGGATTCCTTAGGAAGGCCCCCCGTCTTTCCTGTCTCTTCCTCCCATTTCCCGCTTGGCAAGTCGAAGTCAGATTCAGGTAGAAGGTGGCACGTGGGCCACTGCCAGACCCTGTTCATTGGCGTTGTGTTTCAGATGTGCTCCCCGCAGTCATCCGAGAGCCAGGGTGCCGCGGAGCGAGGCTCCTTCCCCCTCCCGCAGCTCCGCCTGGAGCCCCGCGTTCCCTTCCGACAGTTCCAGATGAACGAACCCGACGGGTAAGGCGGCGGCCGTGCCGTGTGCTCAGGTTGCGGGATGCGAGCACGCCCCTGCCTGGGCACTGGGCACCCGAACGCGACCTCCGGGCTGCGGAGTGGGTGGGGGGGATGGGCGGGGGGACTGGGTGGCAGCTGGGGGTTCTCAAGGCGGGGCAGTGTGGGAGTGTGGTGGGGGCAGGGCCGGGGAAGCCTCGCTCCGGGGTTCGTCACTGCCTACTTCTGTAAGCGGCAGCCCTGTGCCCACGGATGGCGTGGCACTTGCTTCTGGAGAAGTGTGTCCCTCCCCGCACGTGCCTGACCGGGATCCTCCCACTAGGAAAGAGCGGCTGGGCCTGGCTCGCCCCGTCCGCCCGCTGAGGCAGCTGGTGGAGCGCGCCCCTCGGCCCACCATCATCAATGCGGAAAACCTGAAGGGCCTCGACGATCTGGACACAGACGCCGACGACGGCTGGGCAGGTGGGTGAGGGGACCCTGGCTGCTCCGGGGGCTCCCCGGACCGGGCCACCACGAAGACGGCTGGGCCCGCGGGGAGCCGCGTCCCTGCTCGAGTCCTCTTGCCGTCAGCCCCGAATCCGAATCCTCTTGTGGTCTTTAATAAAAGAGCTTCTGGGGTGCTTTGCCCCCCGGCCGCGTTCCCAGCATGCAGGGTGTTTCTCCTTCCTTTTCTTTTTGCGACAGGGTCTCTACGCGGCTTAGGCTGGCCTGGAAGTTTCTACCATCCTGCCTCGGCCTCCTAAGCGCTGTGGTTATAGGAACGTGCTGGCTTTTTCTGTTAGATAGTGGGGTTGAACGTGGCGTCTCTGCCACTTGGGTGGAGTGAGAGCCTGGACTCCAGTCTTTCCTGGGGCTTCCTGCTCGCCCCTAGGCATGTGCCGTCAAACCTGATGGTTAATTGCGGCCGGGCCCGCTGACTCTTTGCCTGGACTGGCTTCGCGCTGGGAGCCTCCTGACTTCTGCCTTGCTGGGGCCCTTGGCCTGACACGCAGCTTCTTAAAAATCTTTTGGCAGTGCGTGTTTTAAGCAAAACATAGTGAAAGAAATGAGATCACAAGTACTCCTTATCGCCGGCTTCCTCCCTGCAGCTGCTGCTTTTCCTTTGTCACCATGAAAAGCTTAATTACAACAACAAGCTCTGTGCGTGTCTGTGTGTGCTTGCTGGTACCGGGACTTGAAACTCAGGGCCTGCGTGCTGTCCCTGAACTTTTTTTTTTTTTTTTGGCCAGTCCTGGGCCTTGGTCTCAGGGCCTGAGCACTGTCCCTGGCTTCTTCCCGCTCAAGGCTAGCACTCTGCCACTTGAGCCACAGCGCCGCTTCTGGCCGTTTTCTGTATATGTGGTACTGGGGAATCGAACCTAGGGCCTCGTGTATCCGAGGCAGGCACTCTTGCCACTAGGCTATATCCCCAGCCCTGAACTTTTTTTATCCAAGGCTCTACCACTTGAACCACAGCTCCACATCTGGCTTATAAAAACGTTTGTTTTTGAAAGTTCTTGTAAAAATGATGTGCAGAGGGGCTGCGCTTAGATAAAAGAGGTAAAGAGTACATATCTTTTTGGACAGTGCCACTCCTTCTCTCCCAGTTTTTCCTTCCTGTCTCCACCTACAAGTTGTACTTCTGGACTTTTCTGGTTAACTGGAAATGAGAGTCTCACGGACTTCCCTGCCCTGTCTGGCTTTGACTCAGGATCCTCAGATCTCAGCCTCCCGAGTACCTGGAATTAGAGTCACCAGTGTCTGGCTCACCATTGCTTCCCTTTCCCTTCATGGGTTGTGGGGCACCTTGGCTGGTCTGCCGTTGGGCTGTTTGGAGCAGGGCTATAATCAGCACGGGTATGCGGTGTCTTTCTGGTATGGTGACTTACTCTCCTTTGGATATTTGTGCCCCTTGGTGGTGTGTGTGTGTGTTTGTGGGGGGGGGGGGGGCGGGGGTCATGGGAAGGTCTGTTTTTAGTCTTTTGAGGAACCTTCCGGTGGATTTTCACAGTGGCCCATCAACTGTGTAGGAGGACATGCTTGCCAGCATTTCTTAGGATTCCCATGCTAACTGGGAGGAGATAGAATCTTTTTTCCTTTTCTGTTTTTGGGCCACTGCGGGGGCTTGAACCTGAGAGTCTTGTGCTTTCATTTGGCTTTATCACACCATGCTGGTGATCTACCACTCCAGCCACAGCTCTGCCTCAGCTTTTTACTGGTTAATTAGAGATAAAAGTCACATTGATTTTCCTGCCTTGGGCTGGCTTTGAACCTTGATCCACAGATCTCAAACCTCTTGAATAGCTAAGATTACAGATCTGATCTCCTGCTGTGTGACAGAGAAGATGGTATCTTAGTGTGGGTTTTTTGTTAGCTTGTTTGTTTGGTTATAGGGATTGAGCTCAGGGCCTGGGTACTGTGTCCTGAGCTCTTTTGCTCAAAACTAGTGCTCTACTACCATGCATCACAGCGCCACTTCTGGTTTTTAAGTGGTTAGTTAGAGATAAGGAGTCTCAGCTGGCTTTGAACTGCGATTCTCAGATCTCATCCTCTCGAGTAGCTAGGATTACATGTGTGAGCCACTGGTACCTGGCCTTGGTGTGGTCGATTTGCATTTCTTTTATGGTTAAAGATGTTGCACATTTCTTCATGTATTTATTTGCATTTCTTTGGAGAACTTCTGTGCAACTTGCTTGTTTATTGATAGAATTATTTGTTCCTTTGCTGTTTTTCCCCCCTTTTTTTGTTTTAGGTTTTTGTTTTTTTTTAAAATATATTCTGGATGTTAATCCTTTATCCGTTGAACCAGTAGTGAAGATTTTCTCTGTTGTGGCTTGTTTTGTTCTAGTAATTGTTTCCTTGAAGTGCAAAAACCTTTGAATTTGATGCAGTCTCATTTGTCATTTTTCATTTCTTGGGCAGTTGGAGTCCTCTTTGGAAAATTATGTCTTCTAGAGTTTTCCCTGCTTTTTTTTTTCTTTTTTTCCAGTCCTGGGGCTTGGACTCAGGGCCTGAGCACTGTCCCGGGCTTCATTTATGCTCAAGGCTAGCACTCTGCCACTTGGGCCACAGCGCCACTTCTGGGCGTTTCCTATATATGTGATGATGGGGAATCGAACCTAGGGCTTCATGTATATGAGGCAAGCACTCTTGCCACTAGGCCTTATTTCCAGCCCTGGTTTCTTTCTTTCTTTTTTAATAGCAATTCCAAAATTTCAGATCTTGAGATCCTCCATGACGATGTCTCTTGCATTTGGAGTTGATTTTTGTATTGGGTGAGACACAGTGGCCTGGTTTCCAATTGCTATACATAAACCAAACATTTCCTGGGCATTTTTTGTAGAGATTGTCTTTGCTCCAGACTGTTTTTGTTTTCTTTGTCAAAAATCAGATGGCTGTAGGCGTGTGGTTTTATTCCTAGGTCTTCTTACGCTATTCCACTAGTCTTCATGTCTTTGTGGAAGTACCAAGCTGTTTTCATTATTATGGCTCTGGAGTATTATTTGCAGTCTGATATTCTGGTACCTTCCACATTGTTCATTCCTTTTTTTTTTTGCCAGTCGTGGACGCTGTCTCTGAGCTTTTGTGTTCAAGGCTAGTGCTCTGCCACTTGAGCCACAGCTCCATTTCTGACTTTTTTGGGTAGTTAATTGGAGATAAGAGTGTCATGGACTTTGCTGCTTGGCCTGGCTTTGTACTGTAATCCTCAGGTATTAGTCTCCTCAATATCTAGGATTACAGCCCTGAGCTATCCATGCTTTTCTTTTAGGGGTGGGGGTGGGGGGTGTTAGTAGCGAGAGTCTTGATCTAAAGAGCCTAGGTGTTATCCAGAGCTTTTTTCCTCAAGGCTGGCGCTCTACCACAGCTCCACTTCCAGTTTTCTGGTGGCTACTTGGAGATGACAGTCTCACAGACTTTGCTTCAAACCGAGATCCTCAGATCTCAGCCTCCTGAATAGCTAGGATTACAGGCGTGAGCCACCAGGTCCAGCTCTTTCTTTTATTCAGTTGGGTGTGAGGCTGCCAGTCTTGGTGGAGCTTGTGCTTCGCTGGTGTTCCCCTTGCAGTCCTGGCCTGCTCCGGTCTGGTCAGGGGTCTTAAGCTTCAGTGTGCACCGCACCAATCTGCAGGTCACTACTGTGTCTGTCTACCTGTGTCTGGATGTGAGCATGCTCCCTGACATTTTGCCACATTATGCCTTTGGATATAAGAGAAGAGGATGCTGCTAACTCCCCCCCCCCCCGCCCCCTATGTCTGTTTTTCCTGTGATGTCCCATCCCCCGAGTTACTTCGGCAAAGCTCAGCTAGGCCTGTGCATCTGGGCCTGCTTGTTATCTGACCTGCTCTTCCTTATACCAGTCTGACACGCAGCTTCTCAGTAAAGCTTAAATCCAGGTGGTGCTAAGTTTTCCAGCTGTGTTCTTAGCAGCGTGACTGCTAAGAGTCCTTTGCATGTGCGTATAAACTTAGAATCATTCAACCTGTCGGGATCCAGAGCCAGCCTGCAGCCGGGGTGCTGCTGTTGTGTGAGGACACGTGGCACCTGGATTTGAACCTCCAGCTCCAGGTCCTGGAGGGTCTGAGTCCCTCAGTTGAGTGGTCGACATGGCTTCTGCCCTTTGTAGTCACAGGAGAGAAGGGCGGTCTTCGTGTTAGCATGCCGGAGGCCCGCGCTTCAGTCTCAGTCATGAATGGGGGGGCACACCTCGTTTCCACCCACTGAGGGCAGCAGATCGAGCCCAAGCATTTGAGGCTGGCCTGCTCAGCAAAACAAGACGACCCTCCTTCTTAAAGTTTGTAATAGTATATTATTGTTACTCATTCTTGTGATGATTTCCACGCGTTGTGTGTTGAGATGTTATGGTAACTGAAGTTGGTTCTGGTATGCTGATGGTGTGGTTTGCTAGTCTTCATTGACTCTCTGTAGACTCTGTGACCGTTAGAAAGAAGCACAGTCTTGCATCTTCCTTCTCAGTGTGTGCCTTTTTCTCCTGGCTTACTGTGCATGCGAGAGGCAGTGCTGAGTTCAAGTTCTCTGCTCTTAGTTGCGTGGCACAGTGTGAGCTGGTTGTGCATGCTGTTTGTCCGGCTAGGGAGGTTCCTGCCAGATTGAGTTTGCAGTGTTTTGGTTTCTTAATCATGAATGGGTAAATGCCTTCCCATGCTATGGTCATGTGATTCCCCCCTCCCTTTATTTTGATAATGTGGTAGATTGTATCAGTACTAATCCAACCTAGTATTGCTGGACTAAGCCCCATTGTTTGTATGCCTAAACTCCGCTAATATCTTAAGATTCTGGGCCTGTAGCCCAGTGCCCCGAGGCTCACGCCTGTAATCCTAGCTACTCTGGATGCTCAGATCTGACCATGGATGTCTGAGCCATCTCAGGCAGGAAAGTCCATCATGAGATTCTTACCTCTCTACTCGAGCAGCAAAAAAGCTGGAAGTAGAGCTTGTGGCCCAAGTGCTAGAGTACCAATCACGGATGAAAAAGCTCAGGGACCGCGCCGTGCCCTGAGTTCAAGCCCCAGGACTGGCAAAAAGAAATAAAACAGAGAAGAAATCTTACGGATTTGGTATTAGACAGGCTCTGCTTAGCTCATAACAGAGTTGAAAATATTTCTTCTTTAATTCATTGAGGTTTTTTTTTTTTTTTTGTAGACTTCTTTCTTAAAATTGTTTGCTGGTGGCTCACACCTGTAATCCTAGCTACTCAAGAGGCTGAGATTTGAGAATCTCAGTTGGAAGCCAACCCGGGCAGAAAAGTCTCTGTGAGACTTTTTTTTGGCCAGTTCTGGGGCTTGAACTCAGGGCGTGAGCATTGTCCCTGGCTTCTTTTTGCTCAAAGCTTGCACTCTACCACGTGAGTGAGCCATAGTAACATTTCTGTGTTTTTCTTTTATGTGGTATTGAGGAATGGAACCCAGGGCTTCATGCGTGCTAGGTGAGCACTGTACCACTGAGCCACATTCCCAGCCCTCTGTGAGACTCTTATCTCCAATAAAACTACTCAAAAAAGCCAAAAGTGACACAGTGGCTCAAGTGCTTGTTAGCCTTGAGCACAAAGAGGCCCAGGGACAGGGCCCAGGCCTTGAGTCTAAGCCCCAGGACCAACAAAACCAACAACAATCCTCATAAATTCACCAGTGGAGGTTGGACTCTGCCAATTTTCTTGGTGCAGACATTTTCAGTGGCTTAATTTCTTTAACCCATTACTGTGCCTTTCGAGTCAGTTTTCTTTTTTCCTTTCTTTTGTAGTCTGTCATGGCTGTGCTTGTTCCTTTCTTTTTGATGTCTCTTGAGTACCGCCGAGATGGTCTCTTGTTGGGCCATGGAAGGTTTCTAACCTAATGCTGTTGTAGTCAGAGATTATATTCTGTGCCTTGTCCTGGGGGCCATCCCAGAGGAGCTTGGGAACCTGTGTTTCCCCGGGCCCTGTGTCTCGCTGTCTTCCTGTGCGGTCATATTCCGGCTAGGTGGCTGGTGCGCCTCTCCTGTCTTTGCTTGGACTTGACTCTGGCTGGCAAGCGGTCGCCAGCCAGCTTGTGGTTGGCGTGGGCCTTTTCGGCACTCAGATGCTTGGCTCTTGTTACTTTTTTATGCTAGGACTTGCATAACACTTTTTTGGTGGGAGGGGGGTGCCAGTCCTAGAGCTTAAATTCAGGGCCTAGGTGCTATGCTTGAACATCATTACCACTTGAGCCAAAGCTCCTCCATTTCTTGCTTTTTTTTTGGTAATTAATTGGAGATGAGAATCTCATACTTTCCTGCCTGGTCTGGATACAAACTGTAATCCTCAGATCTAAGCCTCCTGAGTAGCCAGGATTACAGGTGTGAGACATTGTCACCTCGCTCACTTTACACATTCCCCACCCCCCCAAAGGGCAAGGAAACTTTAATGAGAAGTTTACACTTTTTTTTGGCCAGTCCTGGGGCTTGGACTCAGGGCCTGAGCGCCGTTCCTGGCTTCTTTTTGCTCAAGGCTAGCACTCTGCCACTTGAGCCACAGCGCCACTTCTGGCCGTTTTCTGTATATGTGGTGCTGGGGAATCGAACCCAGGGCCTCATGTATAGGAGGCAAGCACTCTTGCCACTAGGCCATATCCCCAGCCCGAGTTTACACATTTTAATGTACAAAATTTACCCCTTTGTTTTGTTTTGTTTTTTTTGCCAGTCCTGTGGCTTGAACTCAGGCCTGAGCACTGTCCCTGGCTTCTTTTTGCTCAAGGCTAGCACTCTATCACTTGAGCCACAGCACCACTTCCGGCTTTTTCTATATATGTGGTACTGTGGAATCGAACCCAGGGCTTCATGTATACGGGCGATGCACTTTGCCACTAGGCCATACTCCCAGCCCAGTTCACCCCTTTAGTGTCTACAGTTCATCCAGCAGCTTGTGCCTATAACCCTAGCCACTCAGGAGGCTGAGGTCTGAGAATCTTGCTTGGATCCAGCCCAGGCATACAAATCCAAGGGACTTTTACCTCCCATTAACCAGCAAAAAGCTAGAAGTGGAGCTGTTACTCAGTCGGTAGAGGGAAAATGCTAACTGGAAGGCTCTAGAACCCTGAGTTCAAGCCTTTGTCCCGGCAAAAGAACTGAAAATTGGGTTGTAATTCTACAATTCTCTGCCTTTTCCCCTGTGTTTGTCAGTTGCAGGTACAGCTCTGTCTCGTGCTAGAACACTTCAGTTGTCTGAGAAATCAATCTTTTCCATCAACAGGCATTCCCAGCCATGGCCCCTATTTTCTTTCTTTTTTTTTTTTTGTTTTGTTTTGTTGCCAGCCCTGGGCCTTGGACTCAGGGCCTGAGCACTGTCCCTGGCTTCTTTTTGCTCAAGGCTAGCACTCTGCCACTTGAGCCACAGCGCCACTTCTGGCCATTTTCTATATATGTGGTGCTGAGGAATCGAACCCAGGGCTTCATGTATAGGAGGCAAGCACTCTTGCCACTAGGCCATATTCCCAGCCCGGCCCCTATTTTCTGTCGGTTTGCATCTTCATATTCTGGACATCTCACATAAATGGAACCATGTAGCATGTGGTTTGTCCAGCCTAGTGTCTTTCATGTAACACGAGCCTTTCAAAGAAGGATACACATACTACAGTACCTGCCCACATTCAGTATTTCTTATGCCCAGATAATACTGTGTTGCATGGATCATCTCTCTTGCGCTTTGCTGTCAGTTGATGCCCACTTTGTACTACCGGTGCTGCTTAGGGTTGGAACGCGTGGACACGAGGGCTTAGGAATTGTGTTGCAAGTGTAGACTGTGTTTCCTACCTTCCTTGCTCATTCTCCCGTGCCTTGAATCTCTTGGTGACATACCCTGTGGAGATGTAAAGCTTGCCCGTGGGAAGGTTGGTCTGAGGAAGCCGAGGCCGAGTTCCCCTTTCTGCTGGGACGGGACTTGGCTCTTGTTGCCCCTGCATGCAGGCCTCTTTACTGTGGCACTCTAAGCACCTGATGGGGAATTTCATTTTCCCTCCTCCTCCCTTGGTCCCTCATGCTGTCGTAGGCCTCCATGAAGAAGTGGACTACTCCGAGAAGCTGAAGTTCAGCGACGATGAAGAGGAGGAGGAAGTTGTGAAGGACGGCCGGCCCGCGTGGTAAGCGCCCGGCGTGGGCCCCTCTCGCCGCTGTCAGCCTCCATCTGCATGCATTCATCGCACGCTTCTCTAATGTGATTGCCGTTGTCTGTTGTGCAGACAGTTGCACTCTGTTATGTGACAGATACTTGTTTTCTCCTGGGTAATTGCTTGTTTATGAAGTGGGGCTGCAGGTTGTTTCCTTGTTATTCCATCTCTGCTCCAAAACCCCTGACACAGTCGCCCCTCTCCTGGGGGAGCCAGGGACCGTCTTCTGCTCTCTGGTGAGACAGAAAGTGGAGCTCGTTCGTGGAGGCCCCTGGTCTCGCCTGAAGCTTTGAGTGCATTGGGGACACCACTGCTGTCCTTGGTGCCTTGAAAGCAAAAGCAAAGGCCCCCATGGCAGACGGGCCATCTCTCTCCCTGCCTCTCAGCCCGGGTGGCCTGTAGGCCGCACGCGTGGGCTGCAGCCAGGGACACGGGTTCCCAGCACCATGCGGCCCCCTCCCTACACCTGCCCTTGAGCGATGGTCCCTGGGCTGCTCGCTCGTGCCCCTTCGTGCCCTTCGTAACCCTGCACTCACGCCTGGCTCCAAGCCTCCCCCCTGCTGTTGTGCATGGTGTGCGGCCTCAAAAGTGCCGTCCCGGTCTGTGCATTCCCCGTCAGCCCCGCCCCTCGTCTCCCCGGCTCCCCCGTCTTCTGAGAGCCCGTAGAGTGCAGGGAGAGGATGCCGGTGGCCGTGTTCTTCCTCTCCGCCCCCGCCTCATCCTCCCCCTGCCTGTGCTGGTGCATGCACCAGCGTGCGTGTGTCTGTTTGGCTACAGCCATCTCGGGGGCGTCCCCTCTCCCGTGCCCCCCGCTTTCCGCCGGGGCACCCACGGTGGGCCGCCCGTGGTTTCTGTGAACGGCGTGGGTGGGCGCCTGCTGTCCAGGCGCGGGACGGGGGTCTGCGGCGTTGGGAGGCAGAGGCCTGGCTCGCGTCGGTTGACTTCTTTCTCGCGAGAGTGGCTTCCCTCACCTCTCTGAGGCTCCGCTTCCTGCTCCGGAGAGCAGGCATGGGGAGGGCGCGATGGGACGATCACGCCATTGCCTACCATGTGGTGTCCACGTGCGCTGGGGGTGGACGTCTGTGGCCAAGCTAGCTCCGGGGCCAGGGGCCGCGGCCACGCCTGCGGGGCCGGGGGAACCTGACGCTGACTCCCGCCTGTCCTAGGAACAGCTGGGATCCCAGAAGGCAGCGGCAGCTGTCGATGAGCTCTGCAGACAGCGTGGACGCCAAGCGCACTCAAGAGGAAGGGAAGGACTGGGGGGAGCCCGTGGGCATGGCCCGTGTTCCCCGGAAGGGACCGGAGCCTCAGCCCCCATCCAGGAAGGCTCACGGCTGGGCCTCTGGCCCTGACTACCAGGTACTTTGGGCCCTGGGTTGGGTGTTTCCGTGCCTGGCCGTGTCACTGGTACCAGTGCCCCACCCTCGTGTGCCCGTGCCTCCAGATCCACTGTATCGGTGGTCAGCCGCAGCCACTGTGTCAGTGAGCAGATCCCCTGCGTCGGGGGTCAGATCCACTCCGTGAGGGGGCAGGCATCAAGTGTCGCTGGGCCGGGGGGCCCGGTCCACCCCTGCCTGCGGTCCGCATCGTCGCACTGAGCCGTTGGCACCGTGCTGGCGGCAGGTTTTCTTGCTGTTTTCTTGCTGTATCTTTGGCACTCGGCGTGTTCCATACCTGGCAACCAGTAAGACTGGGAAGTGGATAAAAATACCCAAAGATGGTATTCAACATGCCTTGTGCTTTTTTTTGCCAGTCCTGGGGCCTGAGCTGCTTTTTGCTCAAGGCTAGCACTCTACCACTTGAGCCACAGCGCCACTTCCACTTTTTCTGTGTATGTGGTGCTGAGGAATTGAACCCAGGGCTTCATGCCTGCTAGGCAAGCACTCTACCGCTAAGCCACATTCCCAGCCATCCCTCACCCTCCCCTTTTTCCCCTTTATTTGGTGTCAGTACTGCATCTATTTGAACTCAGAGCCCGGGCACTAATTCTGGGCCTTTTTTGCTCAAGGCTAGCACTCTGCCACTTGAGCCGCAGCTCCACTTTCAGCCTTCTGGTAGTCATTAGGAGGTAAGAGCCTCATACTTTCCTGCCTGAGCTGGCTTCAAACAGTGATCTTCAGATTTCTGCCTCCCACGCAGCCAGGATCACAGACGTGAGCCACCAGCACCTGGCTCTGAAACTTGGGTTTGCGGCTCCTGTGAGGCCCCAGCCATGGGAGCGAGCTTCGCTCATTCCTGCCGGGGTGAGACCTTCACCCTCACCGCCCGGTCCTGGTCTTCCTCTCTCTCGGCCACTTTGTAAACAAGTTAGGCGTGGACAGTTGCCATGTGTCCAAACCACATTCCAGATACAGTTCAGGACAGAGGGGAGCAGAAGCCCGGGTGCTGGGTGTGTGATGAGCAATGCTGTCTGAGCCCCGCTGGGAACGCTGAGATAGGAGGACCGTGCGTTCCAGGCCAGCCCGAGCTACGGAGAGCCATATGGCCCCAGCACCAGGCCTGCCCGCCACGTCCGTACTGCCTCCTGGAGGTGTCGAGGGGCCCGCCGCGGCCCCTCATCCTGGGCTCACTGGCCACAGCCTCTCCTTTGTTCCCTGGGCAGAAGCCGGCGGGCGGCGTGTTCCGACAGCAGTCCTCGGAGGACAAGGAGGACAAGCCGCCCCCGAGGCAGAAGTTCATCCAGTCCGAGATGTCCGAGGCGGTGGAGAGGGCCCGGAAGCGCCGCGAGGAGGAGGAGCGCCGCGCCCGCGAGGAGAGGCTGGCCGCCTGTGCCGCCAAGCTCAAGCAGCTGGACCAGAAGTGCAGGCAGGCCCAGAGGCAGGCGGAGAAGGACGCGTCCCGCTCGCCCGGCACCGAGAAGGCCTCCCCACCGGAGAACGGCCCCACTGTCCGCAAAGGTCAGAGCCCGGCCCGCGCTGCGCCCGCTGGGCCCCTGGCCTGCTGCCATCTCCTTCCGGGTTGCGTAGTGAGTGGCAGGCCCCTCGCTTTGGCACTCCGTGGCTAGAACCGTGTTGTGTTGGGAAGCACAGTTGCTAGGCCTGGGTCCCGGGCCTGGAGAGCGTCCTGGCTCAGCTTCTTAACCTATTTCTGCCGCCGGTGCTAAGGGCCTGCTTGCAGCGCCATATGCAAAGCACGCTGCTGTGTGTGTCTTGTCCTAATCATCATTACCACACTGTCCTCTTTGGTGTTGGTCCTGGGGCTTTAACTTAGGGCCCAGGCTCTATTCCTGAGCTATTTTTCTTTTCCTTCCTTCCTTCCTTCCTTCCTTCCTTCCTTCCTTCCTTCCTTCCTTCCTTTCTTCCTTCCTTCCTTCCTCCCTTCCTCCCTCCCTCCATTCCTTCCTTCCTTCCTTCCTTCCTTCCTTCCTTCCTTCCTTTCTTTTTTTTGCCAGTCCTGGGGCTTGGACTCAGGGCCTGAGCACTGTCCCTGGCTTCCTTTTGCTCAAGGCTAGCACTCTGCCACTTGAGCCACAGCGCCACTTCTGTCCGTTTTCTATATATGTGGTGCTGGGGAATCGAACCTAGGGCTTCATGTATACGAGGCAAACACTCTTGCCACTAGGCCATATCCCCAGCAGCAGTTTTTCTTAAGGCTAGCACTCTGCCATTTGAGCCACAGATCACTTCCAGCTTTTTGCCGGCTAATGAGAAATACGAGTCTCATAAACTTTCCTCCCCGGTCTGACTCTGAACTGTGATCCTCGGAACTCAGCCTCTCGAGCAGCTAGGATTATAGGCGTGAGGCACTGGTGCCTGGCTCACAGGTCTTAAAGACACAGGCTCCACCAGGACACAGGGGCTTACACTTGGAATAAGAGCTACTTAGGAGTTGGCGATCTGGAGAATCACAGTTTGCGGCCCATCCACACAGAAAAGTCCACAAGACTCCATTTCCAAAAATAGGAGAAGAGCAGGGCTGGAGGTGTAGCTCCAATAGTAGAGCATCATTGGCTCAGCCAAGCCAATCAGGTTCAGGGCTCTGAGTTCAGTACCTCCCCCCCCTTCCCCCAGTACCACCAAAAGCAAAAAAGCAGGGAATGAGCAGGAAGCCCGCTCGCTTTTTGGAATATGTTTTTTGGGGCAATAGTTTCAAGAGGCAGGGTCTCAGGTAGTGGATGAGAAGCAGAACAGGCGTGCGTGCCTGCCTCTGCCTGCGGCCCCTCCTCGCCCCTTCGGCTCTTAGGAGACGTGGCTCATGTGCATTCCTGGTAAAGCTTCTTGCCTGAGTGTTGCCAGAGCTTTTCTGGCCAGTGTGCTCCTGGAAAGCCTGTTTTTCTTCTGCTCTTCACCAAAGTCTGAGTGGAGACGGGCTGGTCTCAGTGCCTGTGGAGGGAGGTGATGGTGGAGATACTGCCTTAAGCATTTTGTGTGTCAGACTCTTTCCAGCACATTCTGTGGAGCCTCTTAGTGTGGAGCATCTTAGTGTTCAAGGAAGCCCTGTGGTAGAGAATGGAACAGGCCAGGGAGGCTCGGAATGAGTAGAGTCACACAGTTGGGGGTGTCCCATGGCGGACACACAGCTATTATTGGGTTCATGCCTGCTGTCTTGATCCCTTAGCTCCTGGTTGTGTCCCAACTTTGCCACTCACTGGGACCGCATGCAGTGGGGTCAGCGGGGTGTTCTCAGCGGAGTCTGCAGGGCGTCCGCAGTGGGGTCTGCGGGTGTCTGAGGACCGCTTAGCCCGCCCTGGGTAGAGTGGCGCACGTCCCCACCACAGAGTGACATGACCAGGAGAAGGAGAGCACAGGAGTTCGCCATCAGTCAGCCAAGCTCTTGTGAGCGCGCTGTGGTATTCCTTCTCTAGGTTCCCCAGAATTCCCTGCCCAGGAAGCCATCTCCACGTTCCCCGAAGAGGCGCCCACAACTTCCCCAGCAGCAGCTCAGAGCAGCAGCAGCAGCAGTGAGGAGGAGGTCAGGGAGGCCGGGTCTCCTGCCCAGGAGTTCAGCAAATACCAGAAGTCCCTTCCCCCGCGCTTCCAGCGCCAGCAGCAGCAGCAGCAGCAGCAGCAGCAGCAACAGCAGCAGCAGCAGCAGCAGGTAAGCGGGCCACAGCAGACGCTCGCGGGCTGTTAGGAGCACCTGGCACTGCCCTCCAGTCTGCCAGGCCCGTACCCCAACACCTTTTCGTGTTCCAGCCCCCTTCCCTGGCCTGACCACCCATTTGGTCTGTGTAGAGGTCACCCCCACCCACCCCTGGTAAGGAAGGGGGCGCGGGTGTTCTTCCTCCCCAGCAGGTGTCTGCGAGTCCTGAGGAGCCCTGGCAGGGCTGCGGGAGCCGGGGGCCGGGGACGGGTTGGCAGTGCCCGTCCAGCCCCCGCGCCTCGCCTGTGAGCCAGGGAGAGCGAGTGCCTGCCCCAGGGTGGCAGAGGCTTGGCGGCCTCCCCCGAGGCTGCCCGGAGCACTGGGGGAGCTCCAATCCTCCAGTCCCCTGGCCTGGCCTGCGGCAGCCACCGGTCCTAGAGCAGTAGGAAAGGAAGCAGTGTCACTAGGGCTGCATTTTGGTAGAAACTGAGGCAGCAGGCCTCCCTGCTGGTGCCCGGCGAGCTAATGTTAACTGGAATGCCATCGTGAGCCTGTTTCCAGGGCTTCCTTCCGTCTGCAGCAGAACTGTAACCCGGCTTCTGCGCTTTGGGCCCAGGGGGCGCTTGAGAGGCTCTGTTACTTGTGAGGTGGGGGCCAACATCACCATCACCCCAGGACTTGCAATGGGGACCTGGGGGACCGGCGGCAGCCCTTTGTAGGGGTGGGGGAGGCCAGGGCGGGTGTGTCCTTCTGAAGAACAGAGCCCTGCTGGGGCCCGGGCCCTTCCCCTCTCAGTGTGCGGCAGGGCCGCCGGGCATCCCGGCCAGGAGAGACCCCGGGCTCCCTGCTGGCTGGGGAGCGGAAAGGGGGTGCGGCCTGCCTCTTGGAGGTTGTCCTCGGGGCTTGCTCAGCTCTTGGATCCTGCGGAGAGGGAGGCAGAGCCTTGGTTTTGAACGATGCGTCCATTGTGCACCGTGCTCTGTGCATCCAGAGTGCCAGAGGTGCAGGTACCCCCTGTGCCACTGGAGAAGGCCAGGGACCCGGGGGACGGGGTCTGCGGGGGTGCGCGGCTGTGATCCTTCCTGCTGGAGTCGGGGGTGGGGTGGGTGAGGCCCAGCACGCTCCTCGGCCTGGCGCGGGCCTGCAGGAGCGTAGGGCAGAGGGGTGTGGTGGCGGAGTCGGAGCCTGGGAAGCAGGCCAGGCCGGGCCTCTCGCCCACAGGGCCCTGGCGGTCCCGGGGAGCCTGAGGGAGGCAGGTTGCAGGCTCTTGGGAGGGTTGGAGCTCATGACCAGTGCGGCTCTCTGGTGTGTATGGGGAGGTGGGTGGATGATGGCGTCCTCGGGAGCTGCAGGGAGAGTGGCCAGTGCCCAGGGGTCCCCGATGCACGTGGAAGCCTGGACTGTCTGGGCCCGTGCACGACTGTCCACGTGCCTTGAGTACCCTGCAGCGTGACCTGGTGGTGTCCCCGTGTCCTTCTGGGTACGCGTGTGGCGCCTGCCCCGGCCCCCTGACCGGAGCCTCTTCCTCCCCCAGGAGCAGCTGTACAAGATGCAGCACTGGCAGCCCGTGTACCCCCCGCCTTCGCACCCGCAGCGCACCTTTTACCCGCACCACCCCCAGATGCTGGGCTTCGACCCCAGGTGGATGATGATGCCCCCCTACATGGACCCCCGCATCACACCTGCCCGAACCCCCGTGGACTTCTACCCCTCAGCCCTCCATCCTTCAGGTGAGCGCCAGGGGCGGGGCCTGCGGGGTCTCGGGCCACCTTCAGCACTGAGGCCCGCCTCCAGTCCTGTCACATGGTGCAGGTTTGGGGGCCACACCTGCAGACAGGAAAGGCAGGGCCCTGTCTCCAAGGCTGCCGAGAAGCCTGGAGGTTATGCGTGGCTGTGGCTGTGGCTCCGGTTAATTCTCAGGCCTCTACTGTGTTATTTGCCCCTTTGTATTTCCTCCTTTTTTTCCCCTGATGAGTTTAATGCAGTTTTTAACTTTATTTTCTTAATCAGATTTTGAATTCCTTTATTACTTTGTCTTATTTGGGTTTTATTTAATTTCAGCCTTTGCACTCTGGCTTCCTTTTAAATTATCGTGTTCTAATTGTGTTAGATGTACATTTGCTCATTTGTTTCCATCAGTGGCTAAGTAGTAAATACTGCCATCAGCCACTCAGTTTGTTTGCTAGAGGATAAAAATAGTCACGGACAGCAGTAAGTGCTTGCGGTTGTTTTCTTAATGAAATTTTATGAAAATACATAGCGAGCTGAAAATACACAGCAAGTTGGACTTTGCAGGTGGCAGTTTGCCAAGTCCTGATCCAGACTGGACACTCGTGGAAGCTGTTCAGTGTTCCTTTTCTCCCCTCCCTGCGTTTGGTGGCTCTTACTCTCCATCAGCGGGGTGGTGCAAGCTGTCTCCCACGAGAGCTGGGGTGGGGGCGCGTGGCTCAGCCACGCCCACTGACGGGATTTCTCACATCTTCCTGGTAGGTCACTTTTGCTCCCTGTGTCTGTCCAGAGGCCTGGGGCGCGGGGAGTTGGTGCTCCTTGTTCCTCAGTCGGGTTGACTCTTGCCATTGGTGGTGCGTGGCCTTTGCTGCCCAGCCATCGTAAAATCACTCGGTGATCTTAACTGTAGCTCTGTCCCGTGCTGTCATCTGTTTTTGTGTAGGATGTGTAGGGTTTTAATTAATGTGTAGGTTTACTGGACTGTATCTAGATTCTCCTACTTTCTCATTTCGTGTTGTGAATCCCCACCCTCTGGTTTTCTGGGGGAGAATCTTGCTGTGTAGCCCAGGTTGTCCTTGAATGTCTAGGCACGCACCGCAGCACCTGGCATTTCCTGCCTTTGCTTGAGTTAGGTTTTCCTCTTCTTTTTGGGGTTTTGTGGTAGGACCTCACTCTGTCTGGAAGCTCAAGCTTCTCTCCCCTCCACCTCTCAGGTGCTAAGATAAGGGGTGGTCTCTACCCTCAGCTGAGCTCCTCCAGTCCCCTTTTCTTCATTCCTTCTGTTAGCGGTCACATTGAGTTTTTACGTGTCTCCCTGCTGGTCAGCATCTTCTGTCACTGGAGCTCCGATGGCCTCTTTTGTCAGTCTTCTGAGTTCTTGCTCTTTTTTTTGCCACCCACCAAATAGGCAGTTATTACTGGCAGTGTAGAATCCACTCGGAGGTGAGAGTTGCCTGGTGTGCTGTTCTTCTTTCTGCTGCTCTTCCCTTCTGGGCTGATGTTAGTTCCTTCCAGCACTGGAGGAACTGGTGCCCTCTGGCTCCCCTTAGCTGCGGACAGTTTGATTCACCTGGGGATTTGTTCTGCTCTGTTTTGCTTTTACAGCCTTCTCTTTGTCTTTGGTGTACCAAGTTGTCTTTATATGTTGTGTTCAAGACTTCCTCCCTTCCTCTGAGGCTTCCCTCCCTCACTCCCTGCCTCCCTCTCTTCCTTCCTGTGAACTCAAGTGATTCTCCTGTGTCAGCCTCTTAATTAGCTGGGACTACAAACGAATCCATCTGTATTCTGCTCTGCTTAGAATTCATTGCAATTCAATGTGAGGAATTTCTAGGAAATTCTCTTCAAATAATTATCACTTCAAATGATTGAAGTTCTCAGCTAGTTACTAATTCTTTCCCAAATTCTTCCTCATTCTTTGTTGTTGTTCCTGTGCTTATATCAAACCCCCCCCCCCCCAATCCGGAGCCTCAGGCAAGGAAATGTATTAGGAGACACATGGAACTGTAGCTGTCTGGCCTTGGAGCTTCTCTGGCGTCTCCAGACTCCAGTCCCTGTGTCCCAAGCCCAGCAGGCTGATCTCTGGGCATGGCATGGCGCCCAAACTGGATGTTCCTACTGGCCTAGCTGTCGGTCTATTCCTCCAGTGTCCAGGTGTCATGGCAGCCTGGGCCTCAAGGGCACATAGATCTGAGCTGCCCCTTTCTGGCTAAGGTTGTGTTTGGTGACCCAGTCAGAGGTGAGGACCACCTATCATCACACAGTTAACTTTCCCCATGAAGGTGTTCAAAATGCTCCACCTCATTTTTTATTACTTCACAAGTCAGGTTATGAGTAGAATACCTCTTGATGTGACTGCTTCCATCATTTGCCTCTTCTCACTCTACTCTCAAGTTCAATTTTATATCATGCACATGGAACATAACGACTACATTCGTTTTCACTTTCTCCATTAGCCCCCCCCCGTCCCCACCTCCCCTGTGTGTTTATGCTTCCTAGTATTAAAACAGTTGGTTGTTTCAAGGTGATACCACTGGACTCCTCCCCTATTTATCTTCCTCTTGTTGAATCCCTTCTTTCTCGGACTCCTACTTTGTTATTGTATCTTCTTGGGTTTTGCAAGCTTAGTTCAGAGGTAGAAATGTTTGAGAAGCCTTGGGTTGGATTCCTCAGCTAAGGGAGGGAGGGGGCAGCCACCTGCAGTACCTTCCAGAAAGTTGAGGCCTCAGAACTATTTTCAGTTTAGTTCTTTCTATACCTAGATCTATTTTTTTTTTAAACTGGCTGGTGGCATTTTAAGTTTCAGCTCTGTGAGGGGGCCTGTTTTCTTATAAACTCAGCTCTGCAAGCCGAACACTTAGCAGACCCTGCGCAGGATTTTGCTGTGGAAGGCAGGGCTTTCAGGTGCTAACATCCCATGCACACCTTCCGCCCGTGTCCAGGCCTCATAGTAAATGCTTGACCTGTACTGAGCCTCGGTCTGCCAGAGAGAGCGTGTCACTCTCCAGCAGCCGGCTGCCAGCAGCTAGGCCAGCGGTGGCTAGAAGCAGTGCCTTTTCTCCCCCCACTTAGCTATGCCCCAAAGCTGGGAGGCTCGGAGGAGAAGCGTGCCCGGGATCAGATCCTCTCCCTAACCCTTATGCCCACTCACGCTCTTCGCCATCCCCCTCGTGGCCAGCAGTCCCTAGCCAGCATGCGGAGTGCTGCTGTGTTCATGTTCTGGTAAGGACAGGAGGACGCCATACCTTCTGTCCCACAGGGCTGTGGGTCCGGCGCCTCTGCTGGCATGCCCAGTTCGCATTCATCAGCTTTGAAATCTCCCAGACCGGCTTCCCGGGGCCTTGGAAGGCCGGGAGCCAGCCGGCGCGCCGGCAGCCCTTCGCAGGAGGGAGGAGGGAGAGCCTAAAGGTGGGCTGCTGCGGGCGGCCGCGTCCGCCCCGAGGCTGCGGTCCCGCTCTCGCGGCCGCTGACGGGCGCTGGTCTTTGGCTTTCTCCAGGACTGATGAAGCCCCTGATGCCCCCAGATTCCCTCACCGGGACTGGCTGCCGCTCTGAAGATCAAAGCTGTGTGCCTCCGCTCCAAGAAAGGAAAGTGGCCGCCATGGACGCGGCTCCCGTGTGGAGCCCCGAGGGCTACATGGCGCTGCAGAGCAAGGGCTACGCGCTCCCCCACCCAAAGCCCCCCGACTCCCTGGCTGTGGACCTCCATGTCAGGTGAGATGACGCTCCGCCCTGCCGGCCTGCGCCGTACGTAGGCCGCCTCTGGCTGCAGAGGGAGGCCCTGCCGCCGGGGAGGCGTGCGGGGGGGCGGGGAGGCGCGCGAGGAGGCGTGCGCGGAGGCCCTCTCCGACGGTGGGGCCTCCTGCGGGACTCAGCCGTCCCGACCCAGGACGGGCCAAGGCTCCAGCTTGTTCATCGCACCGGGGGACCGCCAGCTCCTCTCTGTCTCCAGGGTGGCTCTGCGCCCACCCCCAGCCACCGCCTTCTCCAGCGCACGGACTACAGGGCCACAGAGCAACGTGTTTAAAGATAGAGCAAATAAATGGTTGCTTGTGTTTTCCTTTCTTTTTAAAAAACATTTTTTTCTTTTTACCACTAAGCTCTATGTTCGGCGTGGAAACCAGGAACCAAGCTCCAATCACATTGACTGATTTTTCTGGTTCCTTTTCAGGAATGAAAGCTCTTACTGTGCCTCCCCCGGAAGGTCAGGGGGCGTAAGTGCCCAGCGCGATCTCTTTGAGGAGAGAGGGGAGGAGTACTTGAGTGCTTTTGACAAGAAGGCCCAAGCAGACTTTGACAGCTGTCTTTCTTCTCAAAGGATAGGCCAGGAGCTTTCATTTCCACCCCAAGAGAATATTCAGGAGGCGGGGGCTCCTGCGAGTCACACCCCAAACCTCAGGTGCCCCCCATTGGAGCCTGACTTTGTCCCGGCTGAGAAAAAGCCAGAGTATAGCAGTTGGGACGTTGGCCATCAGCTGAAGGCCGCTGACACAGCCAACAGTGCGGAGCAGGAGGTGCCCCGGGAGGAGCCGTCTTTTCACGTCTCCTGGGATCAGGAAGGGAACCCCGAGAAACAGCCGGCCCCAGAGTCGGAGTGGACCCCGGAACCCCGGGGCTCCCGCAGCCAGCACCAGGAGCAGCCAGGCAGGACCCGGAGGTCAGGGCCCATCAAGAAGCCCGTGCTCAAAGCCCTCAAGGTGGAGGAGAAGGAGAAGGAGCTGGAGAAGGTTAGGCAGGGGCTCGGCGAGGGGAGCGCACGCCTGGCCGCCGCCAAGGAGCCAGGCCCCAAGGCGGAAGAGGACGAGGACGAGGAGAACGACCCCGCGCTGGCCAACACCACCCCTGCCGGCCCGGAGGACAAGGCGTCCGCCCAGGGGGGCCTGGGGCCCGAGGCCAGCAGCAAGTACGAGGAGGACGGGAAGCTGGAGACGGCCGGGGAGACCAGGGCCTCGAGAGAGCCCGGCGAGCTCCCCCCGCCAAAGAGAAACAACTGGATCTTCATAGACGAAGAGCAGGCCTTCGGGGGCCGGGGGCAGGCCCGCGGCCGGGGCCGGGGCTTCAGGGAGTTCTCCTTCCGAGGCCGGCCCACCGGAGGAGCGGGGAGCGGCCTGTGCGGTGGGGGGGTCCTCGGGGCTCGCGCCCTCTACGGCAGCGGCGGCGGCCAGCGGGGCGGCCGGGGCCGGGGCCTGCGGGACTTCCCTCAGCCCGAAGACGGCCCCCGAGCCAAGCCCCGGCGCCGGGTCGCCAGCGAGACCTACAGCGAGGGCTCCGAGTACGAAGAGCTCCCCAAGCGCCGGCGCCAGAGGGGCGCGGAGCACGGCGAGGGCTCGCTCCCGGAGCGGGAGGAGAGCGCCCTGAAGAAAGACTCCTGGCGCTCCGCCAGGATGTGCCCCGAGGACCAGAGCAGCCTGGACGCCAAGAGCCGGGGCCCCCGGGCCTTCGGGCGCGCGCTCCCGCCCCGCCTGAGCAACTGCGGCTACGGGCGCCGAGCCTTCGTCTCCAAAGAGCCGCCCCACTGGCAGGGCCGGAGCGCAGGTGGCTCCTGGCAGGAGTACGGCTCCCCCGACCCGTGCGGGGCCCGCCGCGCCCCAGACCGAGACTACACCCCCGACGCCTACCGCCACGCGGATGCGTACGGCAGCAGGGCCTGCGAGGACGGCCGCCTGGACGACCGGAGGGCCTTCTTCCAGGACGACCACGGCGCCGACCCGGAGAGCGCAGAGAACCGGCCGTTCCGCAGGCGCCGGCCCCCGCGCCAGGACAAGCCCCCTCGCTTCCGGCGCCTCCGCCAAGAGCGCGAATCCCTCGTCCTCTGGGGACCCGAGGACGACCCCCACCTGCTGGCCGGACAGTGGCCCGGCAGGTCCAAACTCTGCCCCGGAGACAAGGGCGGCCCGGGGGGGCGCCGGTCCCCCGAGCTGGCCTACCAGAATTCCTCTGATCACGCCAACGAAGAGTGGGAGACGGCCTCGGAGAGCAGCGACTTCAGCGAGCGCCGGGAGCGGCGCGAAGGCCATGCGGCCGACCCGGGCTCGCAGGGGGACAGTGGCCTTCCCGGGGCCAGCGTGGGCGAGAAGAAGGAGCTGGCCAAGAGGAGCTTCTCCAGCCAGAGGCCCCTGGTGGACAGACAGAGCCGCAAGCTGGAGCCGGGAGGGTTTGGGGAGAAGCCCGTTAGGCCAGGTGGTGGTGAGACTTCCCCCCGTGCTGAGAGCCAGCAGAGTGGGACGCCTTTGAAAGCCAAAAGGTAACAAGAGCACCATCCCAGGCCCCCCTGTTGTCCTGCTCCCGGCAGCTCCAGTCCATGCATGCACCCCGCCAGGCCAGGCGCCCCGGCCCCTGTGTGTGAGCGTCTCCATCACTCGCTCCTGCATCGCTTGTCTGCTTCTCATGGTGTGTTGTTGTTGACGTTGTGGCTTGATAAACAGAAACCTAAAGTGTCCACCACCTCCCACTCCCAGTGGCGCTCCGGTGGCTGCTGTCTGTCCCGAGCCCCTGTCCGGCCTCTGGGAGTGCGTGGAGCCCCCCCGCGGGGAGGGGCTGCGGCCTGCGTGGGGCCAGGCCCGCACTGGCCGCCCCGTTGGGTGCCCGTGCTCCGGAGCCAGCCGAGCAGCAGCCTGGTTGGGTAGCTCTGGCCTTCCGGCTCTTGTCCAAGTGGCTGTGTTGCTCTGCGCCCTCTGGATGTGCCCGGGGGATCAGGCCACCCGAGGCCCTCAGCACCTCTTCTCGGGGTGGACGGTCTGCGCTTGGTGCCCGTAGGGGGAAAGGATGGCTTTGCCCACTCGGGGCTGGGGCCCTCCCTGCCCTCGAAGCACACCCTGAAGATGGCTTCGCACTTGTAAAGTCCTTAGGAGTCCGGGCGTGGACACCCAGGGCGGTAGCACCCCGAGGACGCCCAGGCTGCTTCCCGGTGCCGGGAGTGTGGCTGTGCCCCAGTTCTCCAGGCTCCGGCCGCTGAGCCTTGCGGCAGGGTGCGGCCTGGGCTGCCCCGTCCTGGGCACGTGTCCCCTCGTCCTCTCCCCTCTGCAGTCTGGGGATGGGAGTGCTGAGGAGGGGTGCCCGTGGCCACCGCTCCGCACACACTTGCCTGCGAGCACTGCCCGCCCGCCAGGGTGGGGTGGGCGGGCCTGGATCCGGGGGCTGCTGTCGCTGCAGGCGGTGTGCAGCCCGGTTCTTCCTTCCCTCCTGCGCAGCCCTGCTGTGGCTTCTGAGTTCCTAAGATCCTCTTTTCCCTTGCAGGTCTCCCGACGAGGCTCTGCCTGGAGGTCTTGGGTGCGGTGCTGGGAGCGGCCACGCGCCCTACGCCCTGGAGCGGGCCACCCGTGCTGGCTCCGACAGCCCGGACCTCTCCGGGGAGAAGGCAGAGAAGGAGGCCGCTCTGGCTGCTCGGAGGGCGAGTGAGCAGGAAGAGGCCCGGAAGCCATTTGACCTGAGCTACGGAAGTGAGTCTGCTCTCCCTTCATCCTTGGGAGAGGAGCTGCCTTGTACGGGCACCAGGCTAAGCTGCGGGGCTGCAGTAGTGAGCATGGAGTTCAAATCCCTGTCTCCTGGTGCTTTTTTTTTTGTGTGTGTGTGCCAGTCCTGGGCCTTGGACTCAGGGCCTGAGCACTGTCCCTGGCTTCTTTTTGCTCAAAGCTAGCACTCTGCCCCTTGAGCCACAGCGCCACTTCCAGCCTTTTTTTTTTTTTTTTTTCTTCTTCTTCCTGTTTTTGTGGTGCTGAGGAATGGAACCCACGGCTTCATGCATGCAAGGCAAGCACTCTTCCACAAAGCCGTGTTCCCAGCCCCGTGTTCTACCACTTGGAGCCACTGTTTCCCTTCCGGTTTTCTGGTGGTTCATTGGAGATGAGTCTCACAGAGTTTCCTGCCCGGGCTGGCTTCAAGAACCGAGATCCTCCATCTTCCGCCTCTTGAGTAGCTTGAGCTACCAGTGCCCGGCTTTGTGGTGCTCTCTTAACCCAGTGACCAGTTTTAAAGGAGGCTAACGGGCCCATGGGGAGGCGTCAGCTTTCCAAGGCTACAGCTGGTCGGAGCAAGCTGGCTTTCACAGGCTCGTTTCCAAAGATGGTTCCTCCCCATCGTGTGGCTTGGGCCTCCCGCTCCAGTTGGCAGTGTGTCAGGCCAGAGGGATGTGACGCTGTGTATGTGATCCTGCTCCCATCCCGTTGGCAAATGTGCCCTGATACCAGCCAGTGCCCCTACCTTCTGAGCCCAGCTGTGCCTGAGGAATCTGGTCTGTTCGGATGGGTCATCCCCACCATCTTACGGACATGCTTTCTGTGGCCTCTTGTTCAGATGCCATCATCGAAAACTGCACGTCCAGCCCTGGGGAGGAGAGCGAGGTGGGCGAAGGCTTCATCGATGCCCTCACCAAGAAGCAGCGCCGCCTCCTGGAGGAGGAGAGAAGAAAGAAGGAGCAAGCCGCACAGGTGCGTGAGGCCGTCCTCCCCACCAGCCGCCCAGGGTGGTCAGCAGCAGGGAGGGCACGCTCACTTACTAGGCAGGCGGAGTCACCTCCCACCGCAATGCACTGTGGGAGCGTTTGGGAGCGCCCCAGGGAGGCTGACCTACCCAGCAGGACTCAGACCCGGGGTGGCCAGCGTTCCAGGCTGCAAGACTCGGGGCCGGACGGGGCGCTGCACACAGCCACACGTGGGCTGGTTGCTGGGCCTGGCCTCGCACCCCACCCATCCTGCAGACAGGGTGGTGACCGAGCTGGGGTGCTTTTCCTTTTGCATCCTCAGGCTAGGCTGCCTCACCCTGTCTTTCCTGCCAGGTACCTGTCAAAGGCCGAGGCCTTGCTTCTCGCATTCCTCCTCGATTCGCTAAGAAGCAAAACAGCCTGTGTCTGGAGCAAGGCGACGTGGCTGCCCCGGGCAGCAGCCTGGGCACTGAGATCTGGGAGAGTAGCAGTCAAGGTGAGAGGAGGCCTGGTTCAGCAGGGCCCACCACTCTTGCTGGGGACTCCCACCTTGAGCCATGGGGAAGGGGGTGGGGGTCACCTGTTCTCTGGTCCCTTGGGGAACACATCCGAACATCACATGTTGGCCGGATGGGAGTATTCTGAGAATCCTGGCCCTAGAGAGTTTCCATCTGCCTGGGTTGTGTCGGGCCTGCAGAAAGTTGTGCTTGTCCATTGTGCATTGTGCTACTCACTGTAGCAGCCCCCGGGATCGAGGTCCTTACCCACACCCCTCAAGAGCAGCCGATGACTGGCAGTCCTGGCGACTGCCGCCCATAACAAGAAGTCCTGAGAGCCCCTCCCTGGGAGAGCAGAGCAGCCTGGCCCCTCCTCCTGGGAAATGGGTTTCTCCAGGGAGAAAGGGGGAAAGAAAAAGCCAGTCCTGGAGTTGGACTCAGGGCCGTCCCTGAGCTTTTTTGCTCAAGGTTAGTATTGTACCCCTTGAGCCACAGCTCCACTTCTGGATCTGGTAAGAGTATCACTGACTTTGCTGCACCGACTGGCTTGGAGCTGTGATCCTCCGGTGCTGACCTCAGATATCCATCTTCCTGGGTAGCTAGGATTACAGGCGTGAGCCCTACTGAAAGAAAAAAAGTTTTTTTCTCACCCAAAGCTAAGGTTTCTCCTAATCTTTGTTTTCACATAGAAAAGTTGTTCTAACTGAATGCCACCTTTGGATAAGGCTTACACTTAGCCCTTTGGGTGATGGTTGAGTAAAACAAGGACTTTGTGGCTCGCAGTAGAGTTTTGAGAAGTTGCTGATTTCGATGTGCTACCCCCACTCCCACCCCAGTATGTGGCCTTGAACTCTTGTTCACAGCTCACACTCTATCCAGTTCTGGCGTTTTGCTGCTTGATTGGAGAATGAGTCTCAGACTTTTCTGCCCTGGCTGGCATTGAACCATAGTCCTCCAGATCTCAGGCTCCGAGTATCAAGGATTAGAGGCCTGGGCCACTGACACCCAGTGTCAGAGGGAGAGGGAGAGAGAGGGCCAGTCCTGGGGTTTGAACTCGAGGCCTTTCCCACATGCAGCTTGCTCACTCCACTGTGGCTTCACCGTTTGAACTGTGCTTCCATCCTAGCTTCCTGATAGTTATTTTGGAGTTGGAGATTCTAAGACTTTGAACTGAGATTCTCCAGTGCCAGTCTTTTGGGGTTACTAGGATTAGAGCCATGAGCCACTGGTACCTGGCTTTAGAGCCAGTTCTTACACAGAGCAGCAGATGCATTGGGAGGTGTCTCAACTGCAGACAGCCGGCAGCAGTAAGCCGATTCCCCGCCTGTCACCCGTCCTCAGATTCCCAGCAGAAGCCACGGTACTAATGCATTGCAAATTCACATCGGTTGAGTATAGGGGTTGAGGATAAGCCCTGTAACAGAGCACTTGCCTAGGATATTGAGGCCCGAGGTTCCATCCTTGGGGGTCCCAGAAGGTAAAGGAAAGATGGCAGTTGGCAAACGCTTGGGACAGCTTTGTTGGGTGGTGTGGGGAGTGATGGGATCATACATAGGTCCCCAGATACCCACTGCCCACTTGGCTGTGTTGCCTCTTCTGGCAAGGAGCTGATCAGGGAGGTTTTCGAGGTCACCATTCAGACCAGGGGTCCCCAGATCCTGAAACAGCACGTGGTATTTTCTGGGTTTTGGTGTCTGGCTTTAGTCTGATTCTCTAAGGGCTCTGTGAGCTTACAAAATCGGAGCGACCCTTGCTTGGACCTTTCCAAGACGAGCACCTGTGGGATTTTGGAAGGCGCGCCAGCTTCAGTGACAGGTCATCCATAGCTCCGCAGCGGTGCTGGGGAGCTCGGCCGCGGCTTGCTGTCTGCACCACAGAGCCCATGAGACACTGGACGCTGAGGCTGCCCTCAGAGAGCCCGTGTGCCAGGCCCAGCCCCTGCGGAGTGGTTGGCATGGTGTGGGACGCAGGGCAGGAGAAGAGAGCTTCTTAGAGCCGTAGCGTGTCTGCCTGGACCGCATACTCCCTTCTGACTCCCGGTTCTCGGCCCCCTTGGCAGCCCTCCCTGTGCAGCCTGCAGCCGGCGACTCGTGGAGAAAGGCCGTGACCGCCTTCAGCAGTGCCGAGCCTGGTTCCTCCGAGGTGAGGGCCGCTGGACCTTGCCCTGGAGTCCCCTCCCCCGGCCCCGGCTTACTGCCATGCACAGTCTTTGCGATCTGGGGGTGGGGAGCTGGACGAGGGGCTCCTCTGAGCTGGTCCTCGGGGTCACCCTCCCGCCTGGGATGCAAAGAGGAATTGGGGCGGCTCACTCGCTGTCGGTGGTCATTCAGCTGTGTGTGCGTCCGTGGCCCCACCAGCAGGCCGGGACTGGGCTTCCGACTGGACTCGGCTAGCGGCGGGGGGCCAGGGTGATGCCGCTCTCGAGCTTGCCTCCCGGACACTCGTGCAGGGCTCTAACCCACTTGTGCTCTGCACAGCAGGGTTTTAAGAGTAGCCAGGGCGACAGTGGCGTGGACTTGAGCGCCGAGTCCCGGGAGTCATCGGCGACCTCCTCCCAGCGCAGCTCCCCGTACGGCACGCTGAAGCCGGAGGAGATGAGCGGGCCGGGCCTGGCGGAGCCCAAGGCCGATAGCCACAAGGAGCAGGCTCAGAAGCTGCCCGAGCAGAAGGTAGCCTGCAACCCTCTCCCGGTGGCCAGGCCTGGGCAGAAGGGGCCGTGTCGTTGTCGTGCTCAGGGCATGTGGAAGCACGACAAGCAAGCGTCTCCGTCGCTTTGTTGTCCCATCCAGGACTCGGAACAAGGCCCGGGACAGAGCAAGGAGCACCGCCCGGGACCCATCGGCAATGAGCGCTCTCTGAAAAACAGAAAGGGCTCCGAGGGAGCCGAGCGCCTCCCGGGGGCTGGCGTCCCGCCGGTGAACGGGGTCGAGATCCACGTGGACTCCGTGCTGCCTGTGCCGCCCATTGAGTTCGGAGTCAGTCCAAAAGTGAGGCCTTCTTTCATTCTTGTGTGGTGTGCTTAGACAGAGCTGGCCCCAGAACGCGGGCAGGCGGGCGGGGCGGGAGCCAGGGCCTGCCTCTCTCGTGCCTCCCCGGGGGAGGCAGAGCTGAACGGGGCGCTCCCTGCCCTTTCCCCCCAGGACTCTGACTTTAGCTTGCCGCCGGGCTCTGCCTCGGGTCCCGCAGGGAATCCTGTTGTCAAACTTCAGGACGCCTTGGCTAGTAATGTAAGTGGACTTCTCCAGCCCCAGGCCCGGGGTGGGAGCTGGGGAGAGCTCCCGACTGAGGGGAGGGGGCCTTGGGCAGCCGTGGGGGGCTGGGAGCGAGGACGAGGGCCGCACACGGTGCCAGGCATGGGGCAGAAATGAATTTGGGTCACATAGGTTTGCAAAGGGGGCTGGTCTGTCCTGTCAGAACTGTTGTGTTGTGCTGGAGGACGTGGGTCCCGTAGGAAGGCCCAGCCGCTGGGTTTCCCACTGTGTTCAGAAGGCCCTGTTTGTCACAAGATTCAGAGCGAGGGTGATTGGTCCTGACCTTCAGAACACACGTCGGCACAGGCCGGGGCCTCCTCTCCTGGCCGGGGCCTCGCCCCTGCCTCACGCCTTCCTTTGTCCCTGCTCCAGGCAGGGCTGGCGCCGAGCATTCCCATTCTCCGGCGGGACCACCACATCCAGAGAACCATCGGCCTGTCCCCGATGTCCTTCCCCACCGCCGACCTGACGCTGAAGGTAGGCGGCCCACACGGGAGCGCCCCCTCTCCGCCCCCGTGTGCCCCCAGGGCTCGGGGTGCCGCTCTCCCCTGCCGTCCTGGTAGTGATTCGCACCCCTCCCCTCTTGCTTCCAAAGATGGAGTCTGCACGCAAAGCTTGGGAGAACTCCCCCAGTTTGCCAGAGCAGAGCTCTCCCGGAGGCGCGGGCTCCGGCCTCCAGCCTCCGTCCTCTGTGGGCGCCTCCAACGGGGTCAACTACAGCTCCTTTGGTGGAGTGTCCATGCCGCCCATGCCCGTGGCCTCTGTAGCGCCTTCTGCTTCGATGCCAGGTATGGCATTCCCCGAGCCGGGCGCGGACCTCTCCCTGCTCCGTGGGAGGGAGCCCCGCACGGCCGGCCGCGGTGCCGCCCTGGCGCACTGGCTCACTGGCTCACACACGCACGGGGCACGCGGGAGGCACGCTTGCTTCCAGGCTGCTAACAGCCTCCCCCGTGCCGTAGGCAGTGTGTGCCCTGACCACGGCCAGCGGCTCAGGCTGGGCCACGGCGTTCTGAGCCCCGCTCCTGAAGCGAGAGGCCTGGTCTGGAAGGTGCTTGGGATCAGCCGGGCGGCGTCTGTCCTAGCGTGGGGATTGTGAGGGTCCCGCTGCCGGTCTCCATGATGCAGTTCCAATAGATCCTTCTGACCCTCCACTGTGGACTCAAAGCAGGGAGATGAAGAGGACCGTGACTGAGAGGCCGAGGCAGCCCCAGCCCGGACAGAGCCCTTTGGAGGCCGGGGGTGGCCGGGGAGCAGTGAGGTGGGAGCGATCGATGGCTCACTGCCCGCTCCCCTGCCTTGTCCACCAAATGGTGCACCCCACATGCGTTCTGTCCTCCCAGAGGACTGGCTGTGTTCGCCAGCGGCCAGCCCAGTGACTCGACCTGTCTGGATTCTGTTTCCAGGCAGCCACCTCCCGCCTCTGTACCTGGATGGCCACATGTTTGCAAGTCAGCCCCGGCTGGTTCCCCAGACCATACCTCAGCAGCAGAGTTACCAGCAGGTGAGGGCAGCGAGGCCGGCCACCCAGTCAGGTACAGCACGGGCCCCTGCGTGTGCGGCCCGGCCGCCTCAGAGGAGGAGGAAGGGAGCGCGGGCTCCGGGCCCCGCTTCATTTCCATCCATTAGCTCAGACGGCTCGCTTCGGTGATGCGTGGTCCTGGTGGAGGGGAGGGCCGGGGCCGCCGACACGGCGCAGCAGGAGGATCTCGAGAAGCGAGCAGGGGTTTGGTCAGTCGGTGCTGCAGGGCTGCGCTTGCAGTCTCCCTCTGCACACTGGCGTGGTCCTTCCACGCAGCCCCCCGAGGGCTGACTCTCCCCTCCTGTGGCCGAGCACCGCAGCCGCGGGGTCATCCTAGCGGGGGTCATGCTTTGGCACTGCTCCCCGAGCAGATTGCGCCCAGATTGCATCCACCACGGGGAACGCGACGTGGCCACGCCGGTCTCAGACGCATTCCTCTTCCGTTTTTGGTACCAATATTAGGACTTGATCTCAGGCCCCGCGCTCTCGCTTGACTTTCTTGCACTCCGTCACTGGAGCGTGTACCTCCACTCCCAGCTTTTTTGCTGGCTTAGTTGGCGATAAGACCGTGATCCTTCCGTCTCAGCCTCCCAGCCGCTAGGGTCGCGGGCACGAGCCGCCGCTTGTAGGAAGACGGTTCTTCATAGGATTGGATCGCACTGCACGCGTTCTCCTTAACTCAGCCTTGCTTCTGACGCTCACCTCTGTTGATGATGTGTTGCTAGAATTCATTCTCAGTGTTGTGCAGAGTTCCGGTGTAACTACGCACTGTGCCGCAGGCCTTGCTGCGGTGCAGTGTGCCCTAGGCAGGGCAGGGGTGAGGAAGGGACTCATGGAGGCGCCGTACTCACGCCGGGTTCCCGTTCCCAGGCCGCCGCTGCCCAGCAGATCCCGATCTCTCTCCACACGTCTCTGCAGGCTCAGGCCCAGCTCGGACTGAGGGGCGGGCTGCCCGTGTCGCAGTCCCAGGAGATCTTCAGCTCCCTGCAGCCCTTCAGGTGAGAGCTGGCGGTGCTGCAGCTGCCCCCACTCGCTCCGCTGCGACCTCGTCCCTTTCCAGTCTGCCGCTCGCCTTCCCTCATGCCCTGCCCCTCGGTGCCCTCCACACCAGCAGGAGCGACTTGGTTTGCTCAGCCCTGGGGGTCCTGGCCGCGCTGAGCCCTCTTCCTGACGCTTGCGTCTGCCTGGCTTTTGCAGGTCTCAGGTGTACATGCACCCCAGCCTGTCACCACCCAGCACCATGATTCTCTCTGGAGGCACGGCCCTGAAGCCTCCGTACTCCGCATTCCCAGGCATGCAGCCCTTGGAGATGGTGAAGCCCCAGTCTGGCTCCCCCTACCAGCCCCTGAGTGGGAACCAGGCCCTGGTCTACGAGGGGCAGCTGGGCCAGGCTCCTGGACTGGGCGCCTCCCAGATGCTGGACTCTCAGCTCCCACAGGTCAGATCTGTTGCTCCGTCCTTGAACACGGGGCCCGTTAGTGTGGCCGCCTCTGCCCTGTCATCCCTGGCGTGCCCCGATCTAGCCACACCACTTCCTCCCGAGACACGCTGTGCCCCAGAGGCAGCGCTCCCTACCCTTCCATCCCCTCCTCCAGTGCCCAGTGAGAAGAGCACCACCGGCTCTGCTCAGCTGGGCCGCCCTGGAGTGGGCTTTGCACCTGGGAGCTTGTCCCCAGCCCATCTAGCCCTGGCAATTACCGGTAGCGTCGTTTGGCACAGCCTCAAGTATAGCATCCTAACTCCTGCCCTTTGACCCCTCCCACCTCTTGTAGACCCGCCCCCCTCTTTACCCCTCAGCTGCAGACCTCAGGTCATCTCTCCAAGCCACCGGGCACACGCACAGCTGCGGCCCGGTCAGCCCCGCCCATTTCACTACGGCCTCCTCCCCACGGCCCCACCCCGCCCTGGCCTGTCTCCAGAGACTCTCCTCCCTCCCCGCCCGGTGCTGCGCTGCAGAGTCCTCCCATCACTGGGGAGACCCCCGACCCCCTTCCTCCCATCAGCACACGTGTGCTCTGTGCCACCGTGGTCTTCGGCACGTTGTCCCAGTTTCCTCCTTAGACCCCCGTTCTAGTCTCCTAGGTCCAGTGGTGGACCCGCCCCGGCCCCTCCCTGGGGCCACTTTCTTAGCAATGGCCTCGATCCATCCTTGGGCATCCCGGTGCCCCAGTCCTGCCCTGTCCAAATCACTGTGCCGCTGGGCTTCTCCCCGCCCCTGCCCCCAGCACACACCACCCCCACCTGTTCCCAGCTCCCCTGCCCTCACAGAGGACGCAGTGCCACTAGTTCTCAACTCCCCACCCAACCACCCGCGCTGACCAGTGCCTCAGCAGCCCCGCTTCTGCCTCCCGGGCCTCCCCAGCCCGCCCGTCCACCCACAACAGCCAGGCCGTGGTCTTTCCAAATGCACGCTAGGCAGGCATGGAGCCTCACCCCGGTAATCCTCGCTGCTCCGGAGGCTGCGATCGAGGCTGCAGTATGAGCCCAGCCTGAGCAGCCGAATCTGAGACCCTCATCTCCAACTGACCACAGAGAGGCCAGGAGAGGAGCTGCGGCTCACGTGGTAGAGCACTGGCCCTGAGCACAAAGAGCTCAGGAGCACCACCCAGTCCCTGAATTCAAGCACTA
Organism: Perognathus longimembris pacificus; assembly: GCF_023159225.1. Taxonomy (NCBI): domain Eukaryota; kingdom Metazoa; phylum Chordata; class Mammalia; order Rodentia; family Heteromyidae; genus Perognathus; species Perognathus longimembris. The sequence continues at coordinate 158,461,104 of NC_063161.1, forward strand.
GGACCAGCACCCCCAAGAAACAAGTGCATGTCAGCCCAAGGGACCTCTCCAAAATGGTCTCGTCCATCACTGTTCCCTGTCCCGATCCCCCCCCCCCCCCCCCCGAGCTGCACTTCAAGCATGAAGTGGTGTCCTTCAGCCCTGGCCACACGTCTCAGTGATGCAAAGCCAATAGATCCTTCTGACCCTCCACTGTGGACTCAAGCAGGGAGATGAAGAGGACCGTGACTGAGAGACAAACGTGGCCCAGCTCTGCCCCCTGTCCTGGGACGCCCACTTCCGCCTCCTCCCCCTTCCTGGCCTGGCCCCTGTGGTGGCTGAGGCTCTGGAGCCCGGTTGCTCTGTCCTGGCGGGCTGCAGAGGAGCCCTGTCGCCAGCTGGTCTCGTCAGTGCCCACTGAGGCAAAGCCAGGGCAGAAAAGCACTTTGTGTGCAGCTCTCGTCCTTAGGGGCACCGTGTGGCTGCTAACTCCCAAGAAGCCTGCCTGGCCTAGAGAGGCCTCTAGGCCGCTGCCTGGTGTGCGCCTGCGCGTGTGCGTGTGCGTGCCGGCCAGGCCCAGCCCGTCCTGTGTTCTGGGCACCTATATGGCGTGTCATGCACCGTCCCGTCATTGTCTGGCTTCCCCAGCTCTTGTGCTTTGTTCAGTGAAGGCAGAAAGGCTCAAGAGGCATAGAGGGGCTTTCTTGCACTGTAGAGTTGTGTGCTCTGTGCAGTTGTGCTCGTGGGTGTGTGTGTGTGCATGTATGGGTGTATGTGTGCACGTGTGCGTGCACACTTTCATTCGTTAGCTCTCTCTCCTCTGTTCATTCCTGATGTCTCCGTCTCCTGACAGCTGACGATGCCGCTACCCCGGTATGGCTCTGGGCAACAGCCACTGATCCTGCCACAGTCTATTCAGCTGCCGCCGGGACAAAGCCTCTCTGTCGGGGCTCCTCGGAGGATCCCTCCCCCTGGCTCCCAGCCGCCGGTCCTGAACACCAGCAGAGAGGTAAGGGTTCCCTGATGGCTGCACTCCGGGCAGTGAGGTAGAAAGCACGGGGCACAGGCCGGGTGGAGGCTTGGGGTGGTCCAGGTGGCCGCCCTCAAGTCTGTGCGGCCTTCCCGCGCCACAGAGGCCCCGGCCCACTCTGCCCCGGGTGGGTCACCGAGGGCCAGAAAGGCCCTGTGGCCTTGAGCTGACGCCCGCTGTTTGTCCTTCCCTGTAGTCATCTCAGATGGACCTGAAAGGCTTCCACTTTGCCGACAGTAAACAGAATGTGCCTACAGGAGGCTCTGCGCCTTCACCACAGACCTACAGGTAAAGCCGTGCCCGGGGCTGGGGGCCCGGGAGCAAGGGAGGGGCCCGCGCGTCAGCACCGAGGCGCACGCACGTACGTCGTTAGCCGTGGGGGGGGGGAGCTGGGAACAGAGCCGCCCTTCCCCTGTGGGGGCCTGTGGGGCTTCCGACTTCCTCCACGGCATTTTCTGCCTCCAGTGACCCCCCCGGGTCTCCTGTTGGGTCAGGGTGGAGACGCTGCTCCCCGTGCTGGCACGGGCCTGAGTGTCGTCTTGTTTCAAGTGGGCATCCCTGGCCCCCCCTGCACTTTGCACACGCCCTGCCGCGCCCCGGGTCCCCGCCCACGTGTGGGACCTGGGTCGAGCTGGCACCGGACATTCGGGCAGCCATCGGCCCTCTGTGCACCGGAAAGACCTTCCGTTGTCTTACTCCCTGCGCTATGCAGTAACCGCTGTGTGAAGGGATCCAGAGGTGACTTCAAGCATACAGGAGAGACTGAGGCGGGGCTTGGTGGTCGGACACTTGTATGCTGGCACACTTAAGGCTCTGTGCTCGTACCCTGCACGCATGTGTGTGTGCGTGCGTGCACACGCAGCATACTGGAGCACGTTTACACACAGGTTTAAATGCAAGTTCTGTGCTGCTTGTGTAACCGCGTGGGCGGAGCCTCTGCCCCTGGGGGCGCTGAGAGGTGCTGGGGAACGGGGCCGCTGAGTCAGGCTTGGCGAGAAGGGTTTTCCCCCTAATCAGGAACTCTAGGGCTGTGCCATCTCAAGATGGCCGTGGGCACGTGGTGGCCCCGAGCACAGGGTCCAGGCACCCCCCACCTGGAGCCCGGAGATCTGCCTAGAACTGCACCTTGGTCCACAAAGACATGGGACCCCTGTGGCCCGTTGCTGCCCTACCTCCTACTCCCACATGTGTGCATGCGTGCGTGCGTGCACACACCGGGACTGCAGGAGTGCTCAGCCCTAGTCTAGCTCGGGGTCCGGCTCATAGACCCTTCTGTCTGGGCGCTGCATCGCGTTGCTCCAAATCCTAGGGATGGGCAGTGTCTGCCCATGGCAGGGGCCTTGGCCCCCCGCCCGCCCGCTCGCCCCTCCCAGCTGGTCTCCTGGAAGTGCAGGGTAGACGGTGGCGAGCACCTCCCCCTTTCTGCATTCCCCGCTGTGCCGTGTCTGTTTTTTTCCATCTGCGAGGTTTCTAACTGTCCAGAGCAGGTGCCCCGGCCACAGGGCCCTCCTTCCTTGCACCTCCTGTGAATGCTCGGCTTTGACTCCGTCTCTGGTGACACATGTGTATTCTCACCCTGCCTTTGGTTTTTGCAGGCCTAGCTCTGCTAGCCCCAGTGGGAAGCCCTCTGGATCAGCAGTTAACATGGGCTCTGTGCAGGGACACTACGTCCAACAGGTAGAAGACGGCTTTCCAGACCCTGCGGCCCTGGACACTTAGGCCTGTCTCCCAGCGCCAAAGAAGGGACTGTCCAATTGACGGAGCGCTCCTTTTACAGAGACACGCCCGGCACTTAGGGCTGAGCGGCTAAGTCCCTCCTGGCGAAGGCCTTTTCCTTCTTGATGGGCCTCTGGATCCTTCCTTGTCCTGCAGAGAAGGGAGGATGAGACACCAGGTGCACTAGGCCAGCCGTTTGGGCTGTCGTGGCGCTCTGGGAGACGTGGTTAGGTCTGTGGGTTAGCTCTAGAGGCCGGGTATGTGCTCGTGCTAGCTGTAGTCGTGGTGTGTGGTGTCTGTTGTGTCTGGGCGGGCGGCCGAGGCCCGAGCTCTCCCTCGGGCAGGAGTGGCTCTCGGTATCTTCCCCCACGGGCCTCTTCTCTTCCTCCTCTACAGCACACGCGGGCTGCAGAGCGCAGGTCAGGCCTGCGTCTTAGTGAGCGGTGCTCACACCGTCACCCTCCACTCCCAGTCCTGTGGGATGAGTTTCCAGAGCTTTCTCCAGGGTAGGGGTGGGGTGTCTGGATTCCATCCCTAGAACTGCAAAGCAGCAACCGGGAGGAGGGGAGAAGGGGGCTAGGAGACCGGAGGGAGCTTTCTCCTGGAGTTGAGTGGTTGGACTTGGCTGTCATCAGGGACGTCTTCCGCGGGGCCGGGGGGTGGGGGCGCCACCTACAAGGCCTGTGGAAGTGGAACCTGACTGGGAGTCTGGAGGTCAAACTTGGGTCGTGGGGAAGAGTTATACAGTGGGAGTTGGGGCAAATCTGCCCCGCTTGCCCCCTCCGGGGATAACTGGGTGGTCCCAAGGCTTGCAGGACTGGAGTCTGTGTAGGGGCCTCTGCCTTTGGGGCCCGAGGTGCGCTGGTTTAGAAAAGTTCTTCCCATCAGCCGCGGTACCAGAATCGTTGATGGCTCCCGAAGACCTGCACCTTTCTGCCTCTGCGGATCACTGCGCCCCGAGCCTACAGCAGGGGGCCGGGGGGGCCACGTGGCGGGCTGCCCGCTGGGAAGGCCATCTCGTGTGGTCCCCCGGGGGCTGCGGCCACTGCCTCGTGGTGGGGCGATTGCCTGGCATGTATGTGCAAGGCCCCAGAATTCCGCCCCTGCACTGCCCTCTGACCAAAGCAGACACAGCGTAGATGGGCTTTTCCTCTGCAACTCGGGAGCAGGCAAGGAGTGGGAACTGTGTCTCTGAACGCGTCTCTGCCTCGGCCTCACTTTCTTCTCCCTGTCCAAAGGGAAAACGAGTGGATGAAAGCCCCAGCCTGGGAGCCGTGAAGCTGCAGGAAGCCCCCTCGGCCCCCTCCCAGATGAAGCGCACCGGAGCCATCAAGCCCCGGGCCGTCAAGGTGGAGGAGAGCAAAGCCTGAAGGCGCCTGGTGCCCCTGCCTCCCCCTCGGGGACGCCGCGGCCCGGACCGCTGCCCACCCACCCGGCCTGGCCTGCGAGCTCTCCACTCCACTCCACGTCAGCCAGCGCGCACTGTGGATACACGGCATCGACCTGCTTGCTTTGATTCCAAACACAAGAGCAACGACCCCCCTCCCCCCGTGACTGGAGTCGCCTTCCGTGCCGTGCAGACCCGCCCGCCCGCCCCTCCCCTGGCACGGTGGTTTGGCAGCAGGGTCATTTTAGCCGAAGGCTTTTTGTTTTAAGAAGCAGCTACGGTTTTTACAAAGGGGAAAGGAAAACCAACGCCAGCTACCGTCTGTATAGCTGAACTTTTCTACGTTCCTCGCTCTCCTCTCCCTGTCCCTCGGCGGTCCCAGTGGTCTCCTTTTACCTCTGTCTTGTTTGACACATCGCTGCGAGAGCTTAAGAGATGGCTCTTGAGAATGTGCCCCTGCCCCTGGTGGGTGGACCTTTGGGGTTCCAAGGACGTGATCGGGAGCGCTCTGCTCGTCCGACCGCCGCCTCGGAGGCCGCGCGGTGAGCGGAGCTGTAGGTAGGTGGTGGCTTCGTGGCTGAGGCCCGTGACGCGTTCACACGAGAGTTACACGCTGCTGGCCCGGCTCCTCTGAAGCCCGGGGCCGTGCCGACTGCCAGGCCCGGGAGGTGAATGGTGGGGCCGCTGTATTTCAGGTTGGCTGCGATGGCGCAGCGGACACCGCTAGGCTGCAGAGCTGTGCTGGGCTTTCGGGGCCCACACCTTGCCCCGGAGGCTGTCGGGTCCCCTCTGAATCTCCCGCCTTCTCCCCAGCCCTCGTGCTCACCAGAGGAGCCGTTGACGGGCGCATGGACACCTGTTTGCTCTCTGAACAGAGACAGTGCTCCCTAAGGCAGCTGGCAGGAGGGGCCTCTCTCACTCCTCTTCTCTCTTCCCACAGCAGACCCTGGGAAGCTGGGGTGTGGGGAGCAGGGCTGAGCTGACCAGCAGGCCGGACCCCAGTGGCTTGTCCCCACTGTGAGCAAGACCACGCCTCCGAGGCTTTCTCGGGAAGGACATCCTCTTACAGGGCTGCTGCTTCCAGAACGTTTGCATGGGCCGCGGTGGTTGGGCTTCTGGCTTTTTCATCAGAAATGGGGATAAATCATCTGTAACGCCATCGTTCCGAGGGAAGAGGAGGGGGATTCCAGTTCCTCACAAGCTCTCGGGGGTCCTTGACGAATCTCCCATCTGTGGGAGCTGCTGCCTGCCCCCCACCCCCTGAGATCTGCCATCACGCAGGCGGTCCCCAGGTGCGGGCCGCGAGCTGCGGGATGCAACCCGGGAGGAAGCAGCTGAGGTCTGAGCGAGACCGGGGTGCAGCGCCCCTCAGCACAGAACGCCACTGCTCATTCCTGTCGGCATCTGGCCAGGACAGCCCAGCGGAAAGGCCTTCCTGCTTCTCACTAGCTCCCAGCCCCTCCGCCCTGGCCTCTACCCCACTCCCTGTCGCTTTTTCTTCATCACCGTTGAGTCTTGCCCCGCCCCAAGGGCTGCCCACATGGAGTTTCCAGCCTGTGTCTCCTGTCTGCTTCCTCCTCCCCCCCCCCCCCCCCCCCACCCTCCTCCAGCCATCTCCAGATGAGTCAGGATCAGCCTCGGGCTGACCCACAGGGTCACTGTCACCTCTGCCTGTCCTTGCACACACGCACACACACACACACACGTCACGCTGGCGCATACCATGTGTCAAGGGGAAAACAGTTTCTTGTGACGTTGAGCAGAACAGGCCTGGATGCTGTTACCAATGCAAGATGTGCCCTCAGGTGAGCCTGCCCCTCGTCAGTTGACAGTACTTCAGAGAAATTCAAACAGAAGGTCACCTGTTCTCATTCCTCTCTCCCTGTACTTCCCTTCTTCCCCGCCCCCCCCAAGAAAAAATAAAAACACTAGAATTTATTTATATGTATTGATGTTGTAGGTCTAGGAGAAAACGTAAGTGTTCCACTGCTCTATTTATATATAATGTCGGAATTACTCCGCAGGAAAAGGCCGGGAAATTGCATGTCAAGGTTGGTAAGTTCACCGCCTGTGTGACCTCAGCTTCGGGCGCCTGTTCTCAGATGGGCAGGGCCAGAGGGCGGGCCTTGGGCCTCCGGACATCCCTACCCCTTCCGTGGTCTGACTAAATGTTTTTAGTGCAGAGACATTTTAAGGTGCAATATCTCTTCATGTGATTTTTAGAGCCAAGCTCAAGGTAATAAAAACTTGGGGGTGTTAGTTTGGTTTCAAGCCCTGTCAGCAGACTGCAGGCCGGAGCGGAAGCTTGTGTTGGTGCGCTGGGCCTGCCCTTCCCTGGAGGTGGGTGGAGACGGGTTTGTAATCACCTCTGCTCTGCCTGCTCAAGTCACTGCCCCGTGCTGGCAGCTTGGCGCGGCCATTGACGGCTGGCAGCCAGGGACTTCAGTGGTGTTGGTCCTCCCAGAGCAGCTCAATGAAGATTGGTGTGGGGGCATTGGAGATGTAGCGGCCGCTCACTGAGCTCTGCCTCCAGCTTCGCCTCCTCCTCTGGTTTCTCAACAGTTGCTTCCCGTTTCATTTGCATTATTGTTTTCTAACTTGGAATTCATAGGACACATCTGGTTTGAGGTCCCTGAAGGAGGAAACAAAGGTTTGTGACAGGTGGAGAAAAGGCTGGGGCCACCCCAAGGCCATGGCCATTGACATCCTTAGGATGTGGGGTTAATTTGGTAAAAACAGAAACTGCCCTTCTGTCTTCTGGATCTGCCTTTCAGGTTCTGGCCCATGTGCAGCCGTGGCCGGTGCTTGGCCTGGGAGGCTTGGCCCACTGAGGCTGCATGGCCACGGGCTAAGTCCCGCCCCCGCCCATCCACTGGCTTCCCCTCTGCCTACTACCTGCATGTTGCCTTGCCAATTTTTTTTTTTCCCTTTTAACTTCTTGCAGAGCTAGCCCAGAGTTGGGGTCTGTTGGAACTGGCCTTTGACAACTGTGGATAGTGGAGTGTGTGTGCTGTCCTGTTCTGTGATGAAGGGGGTGGGGGGGGTACCGACGTCCAGGAAGCCAGCCATCCTCAGAATGAGGACGGACCCAAGGGATAGGAGGGGCTCCGCGTTGGTGACCACCACCGTTACCCAGCCATGTTCTCCACCCAGTTTGGTGGCTTCCAGGAGGCCACAGCCCTGTGGGGGGCGGGGGGTGGGGGGGGCTCCCTCTCCCTGGAAAGTGGACCTGTACTTGCGATTTCGGGCCTCATACCTTGTGTAGTAAAAAGGATTTGGGTGGTTTGTTTCTGATGTTTTTGAGGTTCTGTTTCGTTTTTTTTGTTTCTATTTGCTTTTCTTTCGGCCTTCCCTCTCTTTGTCTCTTCATGTAGACCAGGTGTTTGAAAGGGCAGACGATGGCTAAAGGTGTACTGTGCAGCTTGTTGACATGTGATTATAGGAGAAACTGATACCTCGGGTGGGAAATGGAATTGTGGGTTCACCCTTCCCTCCAGTTCAGAACCTGTTGTTTCTCCTTTCAAATATGTGATTGTACTAGCTCTTTCCATATGAAAGAACTCCTCCTTATTTAAATAAAAAAAATTAAAAAATAAGCCTGAACATGCTTTCTCCCGTTGCCTGTCCGTTTCTGGGCCTTTCGATCAGAGAGCCGGCGTGGGCGGGGCGGGGCGCCCGGTGGGGCGGGGCCGGGGGTGGGAGGTGCTGCTCCGGGCCGCGCCTGGGCAGGCCTGGCCCGCACCGCGGTCGGAGCCCGGTGCTCGGGACCCTGCCCGGGCGGCGGGGCCCCGCGCAGGGCCTGCAGGCAGCGAGCGCGCCCCCCGGGCTGAGCTGCGCCCGGAGACCCGCGGCGCCCCGGGGATGGGGGCCGGGGACCTGCGCGCCTCCAACCCGAGCCGCGGCCCAGCACCCTGGTCTTTCTTGGTCCAGCCGGCCACCACCAAGGCGTCACCGCCCTTCGGGCCAATGGGCAGGGCAGCGGGGAGCCCTGGCGTGCGGGGCCTGGGCCTTTCCCACGCTTCAATGCCACCCGACACGGCACGCACGCGCGTCGTTCCTGACGCAGAAATGTACACACTGCGCACGCGCGCCGCTCGTGATGGACCATTATAGACACATTGCGCACGCGCGCCGCTGCCTCCCGCACCATGCGCACGCGCAGCCGCGGAATCGCCTCCTCCCCCGCCCCCGCCGTGCTGCGCACGCGCGCCGTCAGGTCCGGCTGGCACGGCTAGTCGAGAGTGTCGATCGGTGGGCGGTGCGGCGTGCGGATCGCGGAGCGCATCGCCCGCACCCCGCCGCCCTTCCCGGCGGTGCCGGCTCCCCCTGCGCGGGGAAGCGACTCTGCGCGACTCGGAGAGTGAGTGGGGGCCGCCGGGGCCGCCGGGAGGCGGGGGTGCTCCGGGGAGAGCCGGGGGGTGGGCCGGAGCCGGCGCGGCCAGCGGCGGGGACCCGCGGAGCCCGGGGCGGGGAGGCGCGGCCGCCGGAGGAGGGGTGAGCTGCAGGGGCCGAGGCCTCGCCCCGGCCGGGTTCCGGGCTCGCCGCCCTGGAAGGGACCCCTCAGCCCCGTGCGGGAACCTTCCAGTGGGGACCGGGCACGCCCCCCCCCCCCCCCGCGCCTTGAGACCCCTTCTCTATGGCCTCCGGCCGGCCCGCTTCCAGAGGGCAGCTCCCACCTTCTTTTCCAGGGTGCCCTCCTCCTTCCCGCGCGAGATGTTGGGCTGTCTGAAGCGCCCCGTCATGGTGACGGCCGACATCAACCTGAACGTGGTGGTCCTGACAGCCGCCGGGCTGCTGAGCCGGCTGTGGCACCTCACCTACCCCCGGGCTGTGGTGTAAGGGGCACCGGCGGGGTGGGTGGGGGGAGGGGACAAGGACTGTCACAAGTGCTGAAAGGATGAAATTCTGACAGACATTCTAGCGCAGTTTGTCCCCCCCAGGACAGCCCCTGCCCCGTCCATCTGTAGCCGGAAAAACTTGTCAAGTTGGAGGGCAGGTGTTAGCTGACTTAGTAGTGAGTCTTCACTGTAGAGTGTTGCTTTGTTCGTATTGGGAAATGAATGCTTTTAGTGTTCTTTTATGCCTGCCTGCCTGCCTGCCTCCCTCCCTTTCCTTTCCTTCTTTCTTTTGTTGGTCCTGGAGCTTGAACTCAGAGCCTAGGTGGTGTCCCTGAGCTTTTCTGCTCAAGGCTAGCGCTCTACCGCTTTAAGCCACTTACGGCTTTCTAGTGATTAGAGATAAGAGTCTCAGGCTTGACTGCCACGCTGGCTTTGAACTGTGATCCTCAGAGCTCAGCCACCTGAGTAGCTAGGATTAGAGCCACCGCTGGTGCCCGGCTTTGCTTTACTTTTTCTTATGGGAACCAACATCTAAAAGTAGACTAGCAACCTCCTCCACCAATATGTCACATGGCTTCTGTAGGTATCAGCTCAGCACCAAACCCCTCCCCACAGTGGATTCATTCGAAGCAAATGGATTCATTTAACGTATAAGTAATTCAGTATACTTCTGAAAGATTAGGGTTCTTTGTGTGTGTTGGTACTGGGGCTCTAGCTCAGGTTTTTATTTTTTTTGCTCACCGCTGGTTCTTTACCACTTGAGCCATGCCTCCAGTTCAACTTTTTTGCTGGTTAATTAGAGATAATTAATTGGCTTTGAACTGAGATTCTCAGATCTGAGCTTCTTGAATAGCTAGGGTTACAGGTGTGAACCACCAGAGCCTGGCCCAAAATAAGGAATCTTGAGAACAAAAGTCACGTAACCACAGTAGTGCTGTGACAGAGTTCCTCAGTACCATCAGGGGTCCCTGCTGGCTGAAAACCTTGCAGCGAGGTTGCTTCCTTGGCGTCTTCCCCTCACACCTGCAGCTAGTTCTGGGGTCATTAGGTCTGACTCCAGCGGATAACCATAGATGTATGCTGGGGGCTGAGGGTGCGAAGGGGGGAGCCCAGGCCTATGAGGCCCTCAGGAGGCTTTGACCTAAGTCACGTGTACCCCCAAAACTAGGGATAGAGCAGGAGTGGCTCACGCCTGTCGTCCTGGCTACTCAGAAGGCTGAGATCCGAGCATTGCAGTTCAAATCCAGCCCAGGCAGGAAAATCTGTGAGGCTCTTATCTCTAAATAACTACCCCAAAGTAGGAAATGGAGCTGTGGCTCAAGTGGTAGAGCACTGCCTTGAACAAAGTAGCTCAGGGATGACCAGGTACAGAGTTCAAGACACACGCACGCGCGCACACAAAGACCAATAAACCCAGGACTAGAGATGGGATCTCTGGGGGCCAGGCGTCCCGACGGCGGGCGGGGGTCCTCCGTCCTGGCCCTGTGGGCTGGGAGATGACAGCGTGCACACACCTGTGTCTTCATATTTGGAGACAAAAGCTCTGACCCTTGCTCTCCACTCACCCAGCCACTTGAAAGCCATTTCCAGTCAGGCCAGGGATGCGTTGAGCTGGGAGCACTTGCCCAGTGGGGCATGCTGCCCTGGGTTTGATTCCCAGCACGGTACAGACTTATGGTTGACTATAATGTGGTTTGTTTTCTTCTTCCAGTTTTGATGAGGTATATTATGGGGTGTTCATCTCTCTCTACATGAAGCGGACCTTCTTTTTTGACAACAGTGGGCCGCCATTTGGCCACATGCTGCTGGCCTTGGGAGGTGAGACCCGCTAGTAACCATTGGCTTTCAGTTTTGAATGTATTTAAAACTTAACTGAGCTGGTGGCTCACACCTGTAATACTAGCTCCTCAGGAGGCCGAGATCTGAAGATTGCAATTTAAAGCCAGCCCTGGCAAGAAAGTCTTATGAGTCTCTTATCTCTAATCACCAGAAAAATGGAAGTGGAGCTGTGGCTCCACTATCCTTGAGAAAGAAAACTCAAGAGAGGGCTGGGATGTAGCTCAGTGGCAAAGCGCTTGGGTTCGATACCCAGTACCAAAAAGGGAAAAAAAACCCAAAAACCTCAAGAGAGAATGTACAGGACCTGGGTTCATGCCCTAGTCCTGGCACAATAACAGAAAACTTAGCAAAATTTCTCAAGGGCAGAAATCATGTTTTATGCACTTGTCTCTCTGTTGCTTGCCACAGAATCCAGAAGTTAATTTTTCTGTTTTAGGTTACTTAGGAGGATTTGATGGTAATTTTCTATGGAACCGGATCGGAGAAGGTAAGATAATTTGAATTTTCCTTACTGGTGTGCACAGGTAACTAGAGAGTTGGTGACTTTTATAGAGATTAGTAATTGTTAGTATGGGTTCAAGGTATGATAAATTGAAGTCTGATAAAAGTCTTAGTGTTTAGTTACCACAGTTAATCTATTTCTATTTATACTAAAGTAGTATGTGTGTCCTGTTTCCTTTGATGCAGTTACGTTTATAACTAAGTAGTAAACACTAATGTGCTCAGTCCTATTTCCTGTGGTTGGGATACTTCCCCGACCATAAAACTGTCAAATCGCGTAGATGGCTCATGCCTATAATCCTAGCTATTCAAGAGGCTGAGATCTGAGGATGGCAGTTCAAAGCCAGCCCAGGCAAGAAAGTCCATGTGACTGTTACTCCGATGAACCACCAGAGAACCAGAAGTGGAGCTGTGGCTCAAAGTGGTAGAGCACCAGCCTTGAGCGAAAGAGATCAGGGACGGCGCCCAGGCCCAGAGTTCAAGCCCCACAACCCCCACAAAAAAATCCACAAGGAACACAGAGCCGGTGTGGTTCCTTTACCCTGGATTTGCACCGCCAGTGCTCAGCGCCCTTCAGCGTGAGCCCTGCAGAGGGGAAGACGGCGAGCCCCCGCTCCCCTTCCCTTTGCAGAGGGGAAGACGGCGAGCCCCCGCTCCCCAGCTCACTGCGCCCTTCCCTTCGCAGAGTACACCAGCAACGTGCCCGTGTGGTCCCTGCGCCTGCTGCCTGCGCTTGCGGGGGCCCTGTCGGTCCCCATGGCCTACCAGATAGTGTTGGAGCTTGGCTTTTCCCACTGTACCGCCATGGGAGCCGCCCTGCTGGTGCTGATCGGTAAGCGCAGACCCCTCTGCCCTCTGCCCTCGCGGGGACGCCGTCCTCGGTCAGCGTGGGCGGCTTCCCGTCCCCCAGGAAGCATGTCTGGCTCATGCCCACTGACAGAACTGGCTCCCAGCCCCCCCTCCCTTGGCAAAGGCTTGTTGGCCTGCAGTCCCATCGTCCCTTGTGGAGAAGCAGCCGACAAAGGCAGGGACAGAGGTCCCCGCCAGTGCCCTGGGCACGCCCCACCACCAGCACCTCTGCCTCCACCCAAATTAGCTTCAGCCCAGAGCCCCCTCCTTCGGCTGTCCTGGCAGGTTGAAATGGACTCGAGGTTGAGGTTTATGAACAGACAAGATGAATAGAGTTGAGAAGACGGGACGTAAAAAGCCGAGCCCCGGAGGAGGCTGAGGTCTGAGTGTTGCAGCTCAAATCCAGCCTGGGCAGGAAAGGTCGTGAGGCTACAGCTACCAGCAAAAAGCTGGAAGTGGAGCTGTGGCTCAAGTGGTAGAGCAGCAGCAGCCTTAAGCAAGAAAGCCCAGGGACAGTGAGTCTCCAGTGAAGTCTGGGAAAAACACTGATTCTTGCCAGGTGTGGTAGCACACGCCTGTAGTCCTAGCACTGGGGAGACTGAGATAGGAAGACCTCAAAACTAAACACCCATTCGAGCTACACGGAAGAAGTCTGCCTCAGAAATAAAGTATGGAGCTATTGTAGCGGAACCCTTTTGTGCAGCCAGTATACAGTTTTCCTCCTTTTTTGTCTGTCCTGAGGCTTGAGTTCCAGGCCTGGCAAGGTCGGTCCCCGAGCTCTCCTCCTCAAGGCCACAGTGCCACCTCCATATACATAATTGTTAAAACCTGCCATCCGTACCAAGCAGGTAAAGATTTTTTTTCCTTCTCATTATTCTTTAAGCAAGACAATAAGAAAACTATTGGATTTTTTCTTTTTGTCCGAGACTGGGACTCAAACTTGGTATCTGACACTGGCGTATTGACTGGCCCTCTACCACCTGAGCCACGTCTCCACGCCCCAAACAACTTTAAGTAAACTAGAGATGACATGCCCGGGCTACATGCAAGTCCTACAGTGTGTGTTCTGAGAGCCATGAGCTCCCAGGACTTGAGGCTTTCTCAGAGGAAGCTGCTTGCGCCTGCAGCTCATGCGCGCTCCATCTCTTCACAGAGAACGCCCTGATCACACAGGCCCGGCTCATGCTCATGGAGTCTTTGCTAATATTCTTTAACCTGTTGGCTGTATTATCCTACCTGAAGTTCTTCAATTGCCAGAAACACAGGTATGCAAGGGGAGGGGCACAACTTTCCTTATCTAAGTGAAAAAGATTCCCAATGCTTTCTGATCCCTTTTTTACTGATTAATTGGAGATAAGAGCCTCACAGACTTTCCTGTCTGGGCTGGCCTTGAACCGCAATCCTCAGAGCTCAGCCTCCTGAGTGGTTGAGCCACTGGTGCCTGGCTTCTGTTGCTTTTTACCTGGAGGAGTTGCTTGCTAAATGCCTTCTGGCCACTTAACATTTGAGTGGTTGTCTCTCGGTCCATGACTTCATAAACACACCCTCATTTTTATTTTTATTTTTTGCCAGTCCTGGGGCTTGAACTCAGGGCCCGGGCTCTGTCCCTGAGCCTCTCAGTGCTCAAGGCTAGCACTCTGCCACTTGAGCCACAGCACCACTTCCGGCTTTTTCTGTGTATGTGGTGGTGAGGAATGGAACCCGGGGTTCATGCATGCTAGGCGAGCGCTCTACCGCTAAGCCACCTTCCCAGTCCCCACATCCTTGTTTTTCCATGACTTTGTCCCACTGTACATTTTTTCTTAAAAAAGAAGAAATGGGAACCATGCTGGGTGCTGGTGGCTCACACCTATAATCCTAGCTACTCAGGAGGCTGAGATCTGAGGATTGAGGCTCAGAGCCAGCTGGGGCTGGAACATTTGAGACTTTTTATTTCCATTTAACCTCCAGAAAACCAGAAGTGGTGCTTTGGCTCAAGCGGTAGAGCACTAGCTTTGAGCAAAAGAAAATCTCAGGGACGGCGCCCAGGCCCTGAGTTCAAACCCCACAACTAATAAAAAGAAAATTCTAAACGCAGAGGGGCTCTTACCGTGTGGCTCTCGGTCGGGAGGACCGGCCACACAGGTGCTCGGGCGTGTCGAGCCCTGGGCCCCATCCCTCTCTCTGCTCTGTCCTGCCTGTGCATCGCAGCCCCTTCTCGCTGTGCTGGTGGCTCTGGCTGGTGCTGACGGGCGTCGCGTGTTCCTGTGCTGTGGGGTGAGTTGGAGCCTCCCGCCGGGCCGGGCCCTCGCCTCGCGTCGCCTTGGCTCTGCCAGGAAACCTTCCGTCCCCCTTGTGTTTTCAGCGTTAAATACATGGGCGTGTTCACGTACTTCCTGGTGCTCGGCGTGGCCGCCGTCCATGCCTGGCAGCTGATTGGAGACCAGACATTGACAAATGTGGGTGCTGATGCCTTCACCTGGGGGCCAGTTGGCAAAAGCAGTGGGGGGCAGGGGGGACTGTCCAAGGAATAGTGGGTGCAAAGACCCAAACCCTCCAAGGTTCACATGCACCTGTGTGCTCCCTGGCAGGGGAACAGGGTGTCTGGGCTCCCCGGGGGGAGTCCTCGGGGTCTGTGAAGTGACGCCCATCCTCCGGCAGGTCTGTGTCTGCTGTCACCTGCTCGCCAGGGCGGTGGCTCTGGTTGTCATCCCTGTCATCCTGTACTTGCTCTTCTTCTACGTGCACCTCATGCTGCTCTACCGCTCAGGGCCCCACGACCAAATCATGTCCAGCGCCTTCCAAGCCAGCCTGGAGGTGAGGACTGGGACGCCAAGGCTGCTGGCCCCGGGGCTGCTCTCTGCCCAGCACCGTGAGAGGCCTCGGGACAAGGGAGAGCGAGCGGACTTCTGAGCGTGCGCTGCTGTGGCAGTAAAAGAAGGGGCTGGCTCTGCGTCTCAGTCTGAAGTGCAGGAACACAGTTGAAAGTAAAGTCCTGTCCCGTGCTGGGGGCTCACACCCATAATCCTTGCTACGCAGGAGGCTGAGATCTGAGGACCACAGATCAAAGCCAACCCAAGGCAGAAAAGGCTCTTATCTCCACTTAACCAGCATAGAAGCTGGAAGTAGAGGGTTGGCTCAAGCAGTAGAGCACCAGCCCTGAGCAAAAAGGCTAAGAGATAACACCACCCGGGCCCTGAGTTCAAGCCCCAGGAACAGCTCCAAAAAAGTAGGTAAAGTCCTGCAATTCTAAGGGCCTTGTAGACCGACTCAAGCCGCCTTTTACTCCTAGCAGCACACGTATGCAGGGCGGACGTCCCTGCACAGGAAATCTGAGAGCCACGAGGCTCTGATCTCTAGGAGATTGGGAGCCAGCAGGGTATTCGGGCTCAGATTTAGGCACCATTGCTTAAGATCTGTGCACATAATTCTAAACTCTGAACGCGTGTTCCCCAGTCCTGTCAGGTGTACTGGGGGTGGGTGGGCGGGAACGTGGCTGCCAGCAGGCCTGCTCCGGGCTCCGTCAGGGGTCAGGGGTCAGGGGCCAGTTCTGTGTGTTGCCTGGGCTGGCCCGGCTTTCCCACGCCCTGGACACAAGGACTGCTCACCTCTCCTTGTGAGAACTAGAGTGGGATGCGCAGGGAAGGCCGGCTCCCTCAGAAGGAGCCTCTCCCGGGACCGGTCCTGCAGGAGATGGGCTGTGTGACGTGCCGGTTTAGTAGCGGCCCCTAGGGTGGCTGTCATGTCACCCAGGTGGGGTGGGGGCTGGGGCTCGGTGCTCACTGTGGCCCTCTCTTGCCTGTCTTAGGGAGGGCTGGCCCGGATCACACAAGGCCAGCCCCTGGAGGTGGCCTTCGGCTCCCAGGTCACCCTGAGGAACGTCATGGGCAAGCCCTTGCCCTGCTGGCTTCATTCTCACCAGAGCACCTACCCCATGATGTAAGGAAAGTGGCCGGCTCACCCTTGCAGATGAGAAACTCTGCTGGATTGCTTTCTTTTTTCAGTTTAGCTTAGGTGGGCAGCCCTCGCTTTGTGTAAGCGTGAGAACAAAGGCAGCCGAGCCGTGGGGTCCCAGGCCACGAGTTTGGGGTGTCTGGGTGGGAGCGGCGAGGGCGGTGCCTCGGTTTCCCCCAGCTCCCCTCGCTCGCCTATTGAAGTCGCCCTGCACAGGAGTCAGGCGGTTTGCGGGAGGTGGGTGGGGGGGAGGGTAGGGGGGTGTCCCCGGCTGCGCGCCCCACGGACGTGACTGTCAATTCCTCGCAGGTATGAGAATGGTCGGGGCAGCTCCCACCAGCAGCAGGTGACCTGCTACCCCTTCAGGGACGTCAACAACTGGTGGATCGTGAAGGACCCTGCGCGGTGAGTGCGGGCCCGGCGGCGCGGCCCGGCCCTCGACCCCGGCCTCCTCGCGGAGAGCTGCTGCCGTCCGACCGCACCGCCTCTCCCCAGGCACCCGCTGGTGGTGAGCAACCCTCCACGGCCCGTGCGGCACGGGGACATCGTGCAGCTGGTCCACGGCATGACCACCCGCTTCCTCAACACGTGAGTGCCAGGTCTGCTCGAGCGGGACCGGTCCCTGGGCCAGGGCGCCGGCAGCCAGTGCGCGCGTGCGCGGCGGCTGAGGCCGGGCGGTGCGCGTGCGCCGCGGCTGAGGCCGGACTGTGCGCGTGCGCGGCGGCTGTGGCCGGGCTGTGCGCGTGCGCGGAGGCTATGGCCGGGCGGTGCGCGTGCGCGGAGGCTGTGGCCGGGCTGTGGCCAGGCGGTGCGCATGCGCGGAGGCTGTAGCTGGGGGCCGGATGCTCCAGAAGAAACAGGGCCTCACCAGTGCCAGTAAGACCTAGCGCGTTCCAGAATCCGAACCAAGGCGCTTTTTCAGACCGACAGGCCGGCGAGGTGCTTTCTACCTAGAACGGGACGCGGGTGGGCTTCCACAGAGGGGACCTGCCCAATGTCAGCGAACCGAACCCAGGACATGGTCCCGGTGGGGAAGGGCTGGAAGGCCCGGGCCCTCGTCCTGCCTTCGCTGCCCACTGCGTTGGCCACGCCGCTCGGGCCTTCGGGAAGGCTTTCCTCAAGCCTCCCCACTCCGCCGCGCTCCTGCTCCCAGGCCCCCACGGGGGCGCATGTCCGGACCCGGCTTCCCCACTGGTGCCCTCCACCTGTGCCGGCCGCTCAGCCCCCTCTGGCCTGGCTCTCCCCGAGGCCTGCCCGTCCATCCACGCATGCTCCGTAGGAAATCCGTTGTCCCCACCTTCAGAGGGATCTGAGCTAGGCTGGCTGGCTGACTCCTCCTCCCCGTCCTCCTCTTCTTCCTCTCCTCCTCCCCACCCTCCTCCTCACTCAGTCCATGTCCACAGCCTTGGTTCTAGCCTCCCATCCCCACCTCACTCCCAACATGCCCGGGTCCCAGGTGGTCACTGGAGGTTGTGCGGGTGGCTGGCATTGGTGCCTACAGTGCTCGCTCTGCCCTCGCTGACCCCCATGCGGGTGTCCTGTCCACAGTGCGGGCTGCTTTCTGAGGGCCGAGTCTGCGCGCTGCTGCCCTCCAGCTCCTGATGGTCGAGTGTCAACCCATGGAAGGCAGCCTGCCTCCCCACGCCCAGGCAGCTTCTCTCACCCCATAGGGCAGGGTGATGTAGGGTGGGGTTCCCAGATCAAGAAAACTCTCAGCCTGTGGCGGCCAGGCCTTCCTCTGGGCTGTGACCCCACCAGCCCCTTCCCTCACTTGCTACTGAGGAGTGGGGCTCCCCCTCTTAAAAACAGCAGGCCTATGGGGCTGGGGATATGGCCTAGTGGCAAGAGTGCCTGCCTCGTATACACGAGGCCCTAGGTTCGATTCCCCAGCACCACATATACAGAAAAAACGGCCAGAAGCGGCGCTGTGGCTCAAGTGGCAGAGTGCTAGCCTTGAGCGGGAAGAAGCCAGGGACAGTGCTCAGGCCCTGAGTCCAAGGCCCAGGACTGGCCAAAAAAAAAAAACAAAACAGCAGGCCTCGGAGGGACTCGGTCCACTCTGGTTTCCAGGCACGACGTGGCGGCCCCGCTGAGCCCCCACTCGCAGGAGATTTCCTGCTACATGGACTACAACGTCTCCATGCCCGCCCAGAACCTCTGGAGGCTGGTGAGTTCTGTGGGGGCGCCGTGTTGGATGCCAGCCCATGCCGGGGGGTACGGCTGGTGGCGAGTGAACATTCCAGACCAGCACGCCCTGCCCACAGTCAGGGTGAAATGATTGAGCAGCTTGCAGCCCTGCGGAGCGTGGGAATCCCGTGTCATGGGGCGGGGGGGGGGGGGGGGGCGGCGGTTGAGTCTACTGAGAGGCTCTACCTGCTGAAGGGGCCCAGCTGCTGACTGAGACCCAGCCCTCCCAGGTGGGGCGTGAGCTCCAGAGGCCCTGCTGCCCAAGGGTAGTGCCTGTTGGCCAGTCCTCGCCTGGGCATCGGCAAGGCGCCCTTGTCTTGGTGATCTGAGCCTTCAGCGCTTGGCTTTCCCAGCAGGGCCTTGAGGGACCAGGCCTGCTGAAAAAGTCAGTGCCGGAAGTGATCCGTGGGTGTCCCAGGACCTGAGCGCCAAACAGCTCAGCGGGCTGGCCGGTCACTTCTGGGGCAAAGGTCAGCTCCCTGCCAGCTTCCGATTGGCCCCTGCCTCTTTGTATTTGCGGTTTCTTTGTCTAGGTTTGGGGTTTTGGTGCTGGTGATGGGCCTTACAGCCTCAAGCTCTCAGTTTTTTCATTCAAGGCTGGTGCTCTACTCCTTGAGCCACGGCTCCACGCCCCACTTGATTTCCTTTTTTATTTTTTTGGTGGTTAATTGGAGAGTCTCAGGGACTTTCTTGCCCAGGCTGGCTTCAAACTGCAGTCCTCAGATCTCATCCTCCTGAGTAGCTAGGATTATAGGCATGAGCCCCTGGCACCCAGCTTTAGTTTTATATTTAAGGGGGAAAAATCAATACAGTGGTAAGCAAGATCCCGGGCAGTGGGGTGCTCGGTACCGGGGTTTGAACCCGGGGCCTCACATTCACTAACCAGGTGCTCTGCCCGTGAGCCTCGCCCAGCCCTGCTCTGCCCCGGCTGCTGTTGAGCGAGGGTCCCACGTCCTGCTGGGGCCCGGCCTCAGCACGCTTTCTCCTTCAGCTGGGATGACAGGCGTGCAGCTCCCCCCCAGCTCTGCTCCTTTGAGATGGACGCTCACAGACTTGCTCTGCCTGGGCTGGCCTCCCCTGCCGTCCTCCAACCCCGGCCGTGGTTCACGCTAGGATTACAGATGTGAGCCACAGGAGCCTGGCTGTGTTTAGGGGCTTTTTTTGTGCGCGGTGCTGGGGGTCAGACCCAAGGCCTCGTGCATGCCGGGCGAGCCCTTCCACTCCTGATCCGCCCACCTGCCCACAAGATCTGCCTTGGCAGGACATTGTGAACAGAGAGTCCGACAGCGACGTGTGGAAAACCATCCTGTCAGAGGTGCGCTTCGTGCACGTGAACACGTCGGCCATCTTGAAGGTAACCTGCGCGACGCAGAGAAGCCGCTACCCAGCAGGGCACCTCGCTAATGAAAGTCACCCCGCTTCACTTGCCATGGAAGCGGGGGCAAGGGTGTGTGACTTGTAAGATGAAAACCCCTTAAGGGGGGGCTGGCGGCTCATACCTGTAATCCCAGCTACTTGGGAATCAGTTCCAAGCCAGCCTAGGCCGGAAAGTCTGTGAGCCAGAAGTGGAGCTGTGGCTCAAGTTGCAGAGCTCAGGGACAGTGCACAGGCCATGAGTTCAAGCCCCAGGACTGGCATTTAAAAGGGCAACGCCCCTGAGCAGGGGAGATGGGAAGATCTGCTCCTGACACAAGCCGACCTGGAGCCCACGGTGTCGCCCCCTTGCCTTTGCCAGCTGAGCGGGGCTCACCTCCCCGACTGGGGGTTTCGGCAGCTGGAGGTCGTGGGGGAGAAGCTGTCCCGAGGCCACCACGAAAGCATGGTGTGGACGGTGGAGGAGCACCGGTATGGCAAGAGTGAGTCTGCCCCGTCCCCTGCCACGTGGCGACAGCGGAGTGCCGACCTGCGGGAAGCGGTGCCCGGGAGCTCGCGGGCTGACGGCCGAAGGGGCAGATGCGGGGGGCAGCGTGGGGCAGGGGGGACCGAGGGGTGCGTGCCCCGCGGCGGGCTGCCGGGCGGACCACGTGGGGAGCCCGCCTTTGCCTGGCTCAGGCGCCCGCGGTGTCCATGCAGGTCAGGACCAGCACGAGAGGGAGCTGGAGCTGCACTCCCCGACCCGCGTGGACATCAGCCGCAACCTCAGCTTCATGGCGCGCTTCTCCGAGCTGCAGGTGCCCCGGGGGAGGGGCTGCTCCCGGGCGGCTGGGCTCTGCGGACCTCGGCTCGCCCGGGTACAGGTTCAGGGGCATGCGCAGTCGGCGCCGCCGGCCGGGGACCTAGTCCCGCATCGCGAGACCTCGGCCCCGCTGAGCAGCCGAGGGCCCCGGCCCCCCGCCGCGCTCGCCCGCCTGCCTGGCCGCGCCCGTGCGCGCGTCTGCGCGTGCGCCTGGCGTGCGCGGCAGCCCTGCGTGTGCTCTGTTCCAGTGGAGGATGCTGACCCTGCGGGCCGACGACGCGGAGCACAAGTACAGCTCCACCCCCCTCGAGTGGGTCACCCTGGACACCAACATCGCCTACTGGCTGCACCCCAGGACCACTGTGAGTGCGACACGCCCGACCCTGCGTCCCCCCCGCGGCCGTGCTCCCGTCCTGGCAGCGGCCCGGGGCCCCCCTCCCAGACCCCGGGCGGCTCCGGGCAACCCCGAGGCGCGCCCCTCACGCCGGCCCGGGAAGCAGCCCAGGCTCCCCGCCGAGGCTGCTGAGCCGCCGTGACGTGTCACGCGCTCACCGAACGAGCGGGGGACACGGGTCACCCTCCTCCTCACTCGGGGAGCCGCGCGCCCGCTGCGGAGTCAAAGCGCAGGCCCAGAGCTGGGGATGAGGAGGCTCTAACATAGCTTTGTCATTAAAAACGCACGTGGAGCGGACGCTGGGGGCCGGCCCTGGAGCCCAGCACGCAAGGCCAGGGAGCAGGGTCTCCAGCTTGAGGCCAGCCCGGGCTGCAGAGCAAGACCGTGGCTTTAAAAAACCAAAGGAGAAAAAGAGAAGGAACGCGCCATTGCCGCGCGGCTCCCGCCTCTAACTCCAGCCAGTCGGGATGCGGGATCGGGAGACTTGCGTCAAGGGAGCCTGGGGGAGGGTTAGCGAAGCCCCCTCTGGCAGTGCCTGTGCGCGCCTCAGCCTGGCGGAGGCGTGGGGGGGAGGCGGCAGTCCAGCCTGGCCCTGACAGGCCCGAGACCCTAACCCAGAAATAACGCACTGCGGTGGGGCTGGGCACGCGGCTTAGTGGCGGAGCGCTCGCCTAGCACCCATGAAGCCCTGGGTTCCATTCCTCGGCACCACAGAAACAGGAAAGAAAGAAAAAGCCAGCAGTGGCGCTGTGGCTCAAGTGGCAGAGTGCTAGCCTGGAGCAAAAAGAAGCCAGGGACAGTGCTCAGGCCCTGAGTTCAAGGCCCCAGGACGGGGGAAACAAAAAGAAAAGCAAAGGCCTGGGGTGCATTTCAAGTGGCAGAGCACACCTCCCTACCAAGCAGGAGGCCAAGAATTTACAAAGTTAAGAATGCCAGCAGGGCGGGCACCGGTGGCTCACACTCCTAGCTACTCAAGACACTGAGAGCTAAGGACTGTGGTTCAAAGCCATCCTGGGCGAGAAGGTCCTGTTAGGGAAGTCCTCCAGTTAACCAGCAAAACGCCAAAAGCAAAGTGGGAGCGCACCATCCTTGAGTCACAAGCCACGCATGAGCACAAAGCCCTGTGTTGGAGCCCAGTACTGGCACAGAGCGCGCGAGTGAGCGAGGGCGCTTTCCTAGAGTGGTGACAGTGGGCACCAGCGCCCTGGGGTTGGGGGGTCAGGCAAGGGGAGGGCGGGGTGCGCCTGCGTGGTCGCAAGCGCAGTGTCCTTCAGGGTGGCCGCTCCTCTGCGCTCAGGGCGCCGGGCGCCGGGCTGACCCTCCTCGTGCCCCCAGGCTCAGATCCACCTGCTGGGGAACATCGTGATCTGGGCCTCGGCCAGCCTGGCCACGGCGGCCTACGCCCTGCTGCTCCTCTGGTACCTGCTCCGGCGGCGAAGGCACGTCTGCGACCTCCCTGAGGGTGAGTGGCGCACAGGTGCCCCCCCAGCCCCGAGAGACCCGGGCTGCCAGGGAGAAGGTGGTCCCCACACGGGCACAGGGCAGTCGCGTGCCCAGGGCCCCTCCTGCCCAGAGCCCGAGCCGCGTGCAGAGCGGGGCTGCCTGAGCCGTGCCCCCCGCAGGTGCCCGTGGGCACGCTGGCCAGGGCCCGCACTGAGCCGTGCCCCCCGCGGGTGCCCGTGGGCACGCTGGCCAGGGCCCGCACTGAGCCGTGCCCCCCGCGGGTGCCCGTGGGCACGCTGGCCAGGGCCCGCACTGAGCCGTGCCCCCCGCGGGTGCCCATGGGCACGCTGGCCAGGGCCTGCACTGAGCCGTGCCCCCCGCAGGTGCCCGTGGGCACGCTGGCCAGGGCCCGCACTGAGCCGTGCCCCCCGCAGGTGCCTGGCACCGCTGGGTGCTGGCCGGAGCCCTGTGCGCTGGCGGCTGGGCACTCAACTACCTGCCCTTCTTCCTCATGGACAAGACGCTCTTCCTCTACCACTACCTGCCT
The DNA here is from genome assembly GCF_023159225.1 of Perognathus longimembris pacificus. NCBI lineage: Eukaryota > Metazoa > Chordata > Mammalia > Rodentia > Heteromyidae > Perognathus > Perognathus longimembris. Next base: position 158,483,923 of record NC_063161.1, read on the forward strand.
GCGCTCACCTTCCAGATCCTTCTGCTCCCACTCGTCCTGCAGCACGTCAGCGACCACCTCTGCAGGTGCAGGGCCCGGGGTCAGAGGTCACTCAGGTCAGGGGGCAGTAGGGCCGGGGTCACAGAGGCCACGTCATGTGGCAGGGTGACAGTCACAGGAGACACAGACGAGGCGCCCTGGCCATTCAGAGCAGGCGTGGGGAGGGCGAAACCAGAGGCAGGAAAATGTGGGCATTGGAGAGTAACGGGCGTACTGCCTGCTCCCAGGGGCCCGCGCTGAGCCCTGTGGCCCCGGCCTTAGAAGGGCCCGGAGGCGGTGGCCCCGGCCGGGCGTCTGGCGTGTGTGCCAAGTTGTGATGAGTTGGCGCCGGTGCAGCCAGGCAGGGAAGGCCCACCAGCCGTGGCGGGCGTCTAGACCACAGCCAGGCGCGGGGCCGGGGCGGGCGTCTAGACCACAGCCAGGCGCGGGGCCGGGGCGGGCGTCTAGACCACAGCCAGGCGCGGGGCCGGGGCGGGCGTCTAGACCACAGCCAGGCGCGGGGCCGGGGCGGGCGTCTAGACCACAGCCAGGCGCGGGGCGGTGGCTCACGCCACGATCCTAGCTGCTGGGCGCATCGTGCAGAGGATGGCGGTTCAAGGCCTGGAGCTGCCGTCTCGAGAATAACTCGCGCGAGTCCTGGAGCGGCAGCAGCCCCAGCACCAGGGGGAAGCTCAGGGCCGGGTAGGGGTGCCGTGGCGGGCGGAGGCGAGCCCGGCGCCCCCTTCACCCCGCCACGCCCTGCGCCGCCGCCCGCAGGTCTCCGCTGCAGAGGAGCCTCCTGAGGGCCCTGGTGGTGGCCTGGTTCTCCTCGGCGTGCCACGTGTCCCGCGCGCTGCGCCCGCTGACCTACGGCGACCAGGCGCTCTCGCCGGACGAGCTCCGGGCCCTGCGCTGGAAGGACAGCTGGGACATCCTGATTCGCAAGTTCTAGAACCGCGCGGGCGGCCGAGGGGCCCCGGCTGGGACCCTGGGAGGGGACTCGCTCTGGAACGGCACCTGGCCCGGCCGAGCTCCCTTTCTGCAAACGCTGAGGAGTGCGCCCCTCCGTCCCCGCCCTCGGGAAGGTTAAGGGTCCGTGTGTGCCAGGGGCGGCCTCTGTGTGATCCCACAGACCCGCTCGCCCCACCGTGCTGCGGTGTCCACTCCCCCCCGCCCCCCATCCAGAGTTCACCCCTGTGCACGCGGTGGAGCCCTGCACCGCCTCCTTGTGTAAATAAAGAAGGACACACTGGCAGTTTTCTCGTGGGTGTTTATAGGCTGAAGCTCAGTACAATCATTACAGTGAGCCGGGCGTCAGTGGCTCCCGCCTGTCATCCCAGCTACTCAGGAGGCTGAGATCTGAGGATCACAGTTCAAAGCCAGCCCGGACAGGAAAGTCCATGAGACTCATCTCTGATTAGCCACCGGAAAACCAGTTGTGCTGTGGCTCAGTGCTAGCCTTGAGCCTATGCGCTCCGGGACAGCGCCCAGGCCCAGAGCTTAAGCAAGGAGCCGTGTGTGACCAGAGGCAAGGGCCTTGGCCGCTTGGGAGGGAAAACAAATTGCTGGTGAGGCCGCGGGCTCCGGTGTGGCACGCGGAGACCGGCTGGCTTGGGGCTGCCGTGTTCCCGGGGCTGGGGGCGGCCGGGCCCCCCATCAGCCGTGCTGGAGATGGTTCTGGCCCTGTACAACTGCAGACCCTGCTCCAGCCGGCGCAAACCCGGGGTCCGCATGTGCTTCTGCTGCTTAGCAGTGCTGGTGGACCCCTGCCACGCTGGGGGGGGGGGGGGGGGCGGGGAAGGGGCCCATCCAAGGCTCAGGCCAGCTGGCTTCCTGAGCCAGGTTTGGGGCCAGCCAACCTTGCACTAGGAAATAGGAAATGGCTTAACACCTGCTTCAGTGCTGTGCACGCGAGCCACGTCTCAAGCGCAGGCTCCATCCTAACACCAGGCCAGCGGGCCCAGCCGCAGGGGTCCCCTGCACGTCCTCGAAGCAAGACCTCGGGCTTGCCAGGCTGGGGTCCCTCTCAGCCACCCCAACAGCAGGGCCCATGGAACGCTTGGCCCCGTGGGGAAAGGCCTTGGTCCTAATGGCACCCCTGGGCCCCCGTGGGAGGCCCCAGCTGCCTGTTGAGGAGTGGCCCAGGCCCCGGGCCGCCCCTGACCCCGCCGGGCCGCCGAGCCGCACCTGGGCCCCTCAGTGGGGCCGGCTGCTGGACTCCAGGTGCGAGCGCTTGCCGGAGGCCAGCACCCCGGGGTGCTCCCCCGGCTCGGGGAAGGTCCTCTTGAAGTTGCGCCCGTTGGCCCCTCCTCGGTGCCGCTTGCACACGTCCCCGTTCAGGATGTCCTGGATGTGCTGCACGATCAGGTTGATGGCGACTGGCAAGACAGGGGCGCTCAGTGAGGGTCCCCTGCCCCCCCCTCGCTGCCCGCCCGCCCAGCGCACATCTCCCGACGGAAACGGCATGATAGGGCCCGGGCACCGGTGGCACAGCCGGGATTCCAGCTACTCAGGAGGCTGAGATCTGAGGCTCATGGCTTGAAATCAGCTTGGGCAGAAAAGTCTCCAATTCAGCTCAAAGTAGGGCTGGGACGGTGGCTTAGCGGTAGAGCGCTCGCCTCGCATACATGAAGCCCTGGGTTCGATTCCCCAGCACCACATACACAGAAAAAGCCAGAAGTGGCGCTGTGACTCACATGGCAGAGTGCTAGCCTTGAGCAAAGTGAAGTCAAGGACAGTGCTCAGGCCCTGAGTTCAAGCCCCAGGACTGGCAAAAAACCCTACAAAACTGGAAGTAGAGGTGTGACCCAATTGGTAGAATGCCAGCCTTGAGCAAAACAGCTAAGGGGCAGTATCCATAGCCCAAATCCAAGCCCACGTACCAACACACGCGCACGCACGCACACAAGGAAAAAGCACGCAGGGCCGCCGGCCTTGCCAGACACTTGCAGCGGCTCAGTGCGTGCGGTGCGTGCTGCTGGCCCGTGGCGGGCCTGCTTGGGGGGGGGGGGGCGGCGGGAGGAGGGAGGCGGGCGGGTTGGGGGGGGGGCTCTGAGGCGGAGGTGCAGTCTCACCCATGTTGTCCACCCCCCGAGGAATGATCACGTCGGCATACTTCTTAGTCTGCAAAACAGAAGGGGGTTCCCGTGAGGTGCAGGTGCGGGAGAACGGGGCCCAGGAGGCCCCAGGATGCCGGCGTGGCCGACATGCCAGGGAGAGGGCGGGGGGGGGGGGCGCCCGCTGAGTGGGCAAGCGGTGACTCGGTGGGGCAGGGGAGCCAGACCACCGCAGGGGCGGCGCTGCCCCCTCCGGAATTGAGTGACACCTCCCTCCCTGCGTGGAGGCAGACCCCAGAGCGCCCCGGAACCAGGCAACCCACGGGCGGGGAGGGCCCAGGGACAGAGAGGGCTCAGTTGGCAGCGGGGTGGGGGGGGAAGAGGCTCAAGGATGACCCCTGCACTGGGTCACCAGGCCAGACTTAGGGTCCATCTTACTGCACCCCACCCACCCTGCCAAATTCCTTCCGTGAATAAGAGAGTTCATCTGCTTCAGGGAACATAAACATTAAAAACGTGTTTGTGTTTTTTATGCCAGTCCTGGGGCTTGAACTCAGGGCCTGTCTCTGTGTTTCTGTGCTCAAGGCTGGCAATAATTGGGAGAAAAACATCACCACAGGCCCTGCTGTTCTGACTGGCCTGGGATCACCAGGCGGGGGGCGGGCGGGCTACTTTTCCAGGCGGGGTCTCACGATGGGGCCCAGGCTGCCTTGGACTCAAATCCTACCTGTCTCCCCAGTGCTGGGATTACGGGAGTACACCGCCACATCTGACAAAACGTGTTCTTACGGAGCTCGCTTTCCCTACTTTTCTATGAATCCTGACTTGGTCTCTCTGTACTGCACTTTTACCTCTAAAAAGGAAAATCCTAGCTGGGTGGGGTGGTGCGGCCTGCACCTAGCACTTGGGTGAGAGGCCCAGTACTTGGCAAGCAGAAGCAGGCAGACCTGAACTACTAGCGAGACCCTGTCTCAAAAGTGCGAAAAAGAATAATCAAAATACAGTTAATTTTTTTTTTTTTGCCAGTCCTGGGCCTTGGACTCAGGGCCTGAGCACTGTCCCTGGCTTCTTTTTGCTCAAGGCTAGCACTCTGCCACTTGAGCCACAGCACCACCTCTGGCCTTTTCTATATATGTGGTGCTGGGGAATCGAACCCAGGGCTTCATGTATAGGAGGCAAGCACTCTACCTCTAGGCCATATTCCCTGACCAAAATACTGTTATCTTTAAAATTACCAATGAGAAGGCTGGAGTATGGCCTAGTGGTAGAGCGCTTGCCTCCTACACATGAAGCTCTGTTTGATTCCCCAGCACCACATATATGGAAAACGGCCAGAAGTGGCGCTGTGGCTCAAGTGGCAGAGTGCTAGCCTTGAGCAAAAAGAAGCCAGGGACAGTGCTCACGCCCTGAGTTCAAGGCCCAGGACTGGCAAAAAAAAAAAAAAATTGCCAATGAGAAGATCCACAATATTCATTTCTAACTTCAGATAGTGAACTCCCTATGCAAGCCACCTGTGACCTCCAGAGACTGCCAGGAGCAGCCTGGAGGCCAGGAGCAGCCCAGCCAGGAGCAGCCCGGGGGGCCAGGGGGCCATCAGGGCGAGGCAGCCAGCCCCCCCTGGGGCAGTGTTAGCAAGCGACGCTCCATGCCCTGTGGAGGTGCCCCTCTGTGGGAGCGGCATACACGCAGGGGTGTCAGGAGTGGGTGGGGCGCCTGGCAGCATGCAGGGGGGCGAGGAGCGGGGTGGATGGGCAGGGTGCGGGGATGGAGACAGGCGCGGTGCGGTACCGGCAGGCAGAACTCCTCGAAGGCCGGCTTGACGAAGGTCGTGTACTGCGTCAGGATCTGCTCCAGGTCGCGGCCCCGCTGCACGTCCCGAAGCACTGCGGCCACAGGAGCCGGGCGTCACAGGAGCCCGGCCACGGGCCCCGGGCCCCGCGGGCCCTCGCCGCCACGCGCCGCCGCCTCACCTCTTCTCGACAGCCGGACGTCCGAGTCGGTGTCCACGAAGAGACGCAGGTGGAACATGTCCCGGATCTCCTGGCTGTAGAACACCAAGATGCCCTCGAACAGAACCACGTCCGCCGGGTACACCACCGTGGTCTCTGGCAACCTGGGGGGGGAGGAGGGGGGGGAGGAGGCGGTGGGCCCCGCTGGCGGGCCTGCAGTCCCGGCTGGGGGCCACCGGCCCACGATGGAGGGCTGCCTCACCTCGAGTGGGTCACAAAGTCGTAGGTGGGGACCTCCACGGTTTTGCCCTCCACGATGTTCTTCAGGGTCTTGTGCATCAAGTCGTTATCAAAAGCATCTGCAAAGGTGGAGTGGGGGGGCCCGGCTCCCGCGGGGCCCCAGCGCACCGCGGCCCCAGGGTCGGGCAGGGAAGCTGGGGGGGGGGCCCTCTGCAACCCCGCAGACCACCGGAGGCAGCGGCCCTGCCCCGGGCTCTGCCCCCGGGAGGGCGGGACGTGGAGACTTTGCCACTGGCCAGGCTGGGGACCTCCGGGACTATGGGGTTACACAGCCGCGCCCGGCTCCCCCACGGGGTGAAGAGAAAGGACCTGGGGCCGGGTCACGGGGTCAGAGGGCGGCGGAGGGACTTTGCCCGGGGCGGGCGGGGGTGCGGCAGCGGCCCCCCCCCCCCCCGAGCGCGGCGCCCGTACCCGGGTGGTCGAAGTTGTACTGGCCCTTGAGCGCCTTGGCCTTCTGCTCGGCCGTCAGCGCCTTGTAGAAGCGGTCCTGGCTCAGGATGACCAGCTTGCGCTGCCGGTGGTCCACCTCGTTCTGGCCCAGCAGCTCCATGATCTTCTCGCACACCGTGGACTGCGGACAGACGCGCGGACGGACGGGCGCGGCGTGGCGTGGCCGCCGGGGCCCGGGGGGACAGGGGGAGGGCGCGCGCGCGGGGCGCCAGGACCCCGGCCGGCCGGCCCCGCGCCGCGCCCCCGCGCCCCGGCCCCGGGTCCCGCAGGGCGCGCCGGCCTTACCTTGCCGCTCGCCGTGCCGCCGCTCACCCCGATCAGGAAGGGCCGCGGCTGGGGCCGCTCCGCCTCGGGCCCGGCGCCCTCGCAGTCGCCGCCTCCCGCCGAAGCCATGTCCAGGCGGCCCCGCGGCGCCGCAACGACCCCGGGCGGCCGCTGGGGGCGGAGGCCGCGCGCACCGCGCCGCTTCCGGGGGCCCGCGGCGCCTGCGCACCGCGCCGCCCCCGCGAGCGGGCGGAGCGAGACGAGGGGTGGGCGGGGCGCCGGGCACGGAGGGAGGGCGGGGAGGAGGACGAGGGAGCCGCGGAGGGGGCGGGGCGGAGCTACCTGAGGGCTCTCCGGGGGCGGGGCGCTCCAAGGCGTGGGGGGCGGGGCTGGGGCGGGGCGGAGCTACCTGAGGGCTATCCGGGGGCGGGGCCCAGGGGGCGGGGCGGAGCTACCTGAGGGCTATCCGGGGGCGGGGCGCTCCAAGGCGTGGGGGGCGGGGCTGGGGGCGGGGCGGAGCTACCTGAGGGCTATCCGGGGGCGGGGCGCTCCAAGGCGTGGGGGGCGGGGCTGGGGGCGGGGCGGAGCTACCTGAGGGCTAGCCGGGGGCGGGGCGCTCCAAGGCGTGGGGGGCGGGGCTGGGGCGGGGCGGAGCTACCTGAGGGCTATCCGGGGGCGGGGCACAGGGGGCGGGGCTAGGGCGGGGCGGAGCTACCTGAGGGCTATCCGAGGGCGGGGCGGGGCTGGGGCGGGGCGGAGCTACCTGAGGGCTATCCGGGGGCGGGGTGGAGGGGGCGGGGCGCTCCAGGGAGAGGGGCGGGGCGATCTGGGGGCGGGGCGCTTCGGGGCGGGGGTCGCGGAGCGGGTCTCCGGGACTTACCTGGGCCGGAAAGCGAGTCTCCGCCGTCCCCGCCGTCCCCGCCGTCCCGGGCGATCCCGCGGGGTTGCTGGAACCGTGCGGGGCCCCGGAGCTGCTGGATGGGGCCGCGGGCCCCGCCTGGCTTGGTTCTGGGAGGACCGGCGAGGTCGCGGTGAGCGTCAGTGAGGACCGCGAGGACCGGCGAGGACGGCGAGGACCCGGAGCTGCCGCCCCGTGGCGTTGTGATCGGAGCTGGAAGCTGCCCGTGGCCCGATGCTGGTGGCCGTGACTGTCATCCCAGCTGCTGAGGAGGAGGTTGGGATCGGAGGATCGCAGTTCGAAGCCAGCCGGGGGGGCTAGAAAGCCCATGAAACTTCCATCTCCAGTTAATCACCAAAAGGCTGGAAAGGAAGCTCTGGTTCAAGTGGTAGAGTGCCAGCCTGGACAAAAATAGCTCAGGAACAGCTCCCAGCCCAGGACTGGCACGCACACACACACGCTCACACACACGCTTACACAGCCGCACAGCACACCTTACCCTGCCCGCACACTGACCCTTTCCTGATGGGGACATCACACAACAGAGAGAACACATGGCTTGCCCAAGGCCTGTCGCCTGGACTTGCACTTGAGACTGCGGTTAGTGGGCCTGGGAAGCCAATTTGCACGCTCCTCACACCCGGAAAGGCAGGGTCTTCCCGCTCAGAGCCGGGGAAGGGACAGGGAAAGGGAAAGGAGGGGTTGTGAACCTGCCCCGCAGGTGGGCAAGGGGGCCACGCGTGGCACAGAGCCCGGCCGAGGAACTCAAGCACGCACAAAGACCCCCACGGTCCCCGGCCAGCGGCCACCGGCAAGGCCGCCGGGTCTGTGCGCTGCCCGCGGGGCTCACGGAGGGAACCACGCCGGCCACGCTGGAAAGGACTCAGCGCGCATCCGAGAGGCCGGGGTGAAGTAGGCCAGGGGCCCGGGAATGGGCTCGCCCAGCGGGCGTGAAGCCCTGGGTTCCATTCCCCAGCACCACATACCCAGAAAAGGCCGGACGTGGCTCCCGCGGTGGAGTGCTAGCATTGAGGGGGAAAAAAAAGCCCAAGCCTCGGGACTGGCACAATGCATACATTAAGGAAAGCTGGGCACCGGTGACTCGTGCGTGCTGTTCAGGAGGCTGAGATCGGGGAGACAGAGGTTTGAGGCCAGCCTGGGCAGGAAAGGATGTGAGACTCTGATCTCCAGTTACCTACCAAAAAATGAATGTAAGCGGACTTCATTTCACTCGTGAAAAGTCGTGTTTGCAGCGGCACTGGTGGCGCGCACCTGTCACTGTCACTCCTCGGGGCTAAGGTCTGCGGGCCTGGCCTTCCCCGCTGAGTCCCGCTTGTGTTGGATTTGCTCTCTCTGTGCTTTGCTTTTTCCTCTTTTATTTCTTCCTTCCGGGCTAGTTGAGAATTTTTATGATCCCACATAATCTATTACTTTTTGTGTATACCTCTTTAACACGTTTAATGGGTCAGTGGCTCACACCCATAATCCTAGCGACTCGGGAGGCTGAGCGCTGAGCCAGCCAGGGCTAGAAAGCTCATGGAACTCTATCTCCAATTAAACCTGCCTAAAGCGGAGGTATGGCTTAGGTGCCGGCCTTGACAGCACCCCGCCCCGAGTTCACCTGGGTTCAACCCCCAGTGCTGGTGTCTGCGTCTGGAGGCATACACACACACACACACACACACACACACACACACACACACGGAGTAACCCTAGGTTTTACAATGTACTAGTTCACTTAATCAGCCTCCTTCAAATAATATACTGTGTGTTACTCTTTTTGCACTTTTTGTCCCAGTCCTGGGTCTTGAACTCAGGGCCTGAGCACTGTCCCTGGCTTCTTTTTGCTCAAGGCTAGCACTCTGTCACTTGAGCCACAGCGCCGCTTCTGGCCGTTCTCTATATATGTGGTGCTGGGGAATTGAACCCAGGGCTTCATGTATGTGAGGCAAGCACTCTTGCCACTAGGCCATATCCCCAGCCCTCATGAGACTCTTATCTCCAATTAACCACCAGAAAACCGAAGTGAAGCTGTGGCTCAAAGTGGTAGGGTGCTAGCCTTGAGCAGAAACAGCTCAGAGACAGCGCCCAGGCCCCGAGTTCAAGCCCCATGACTGACAGAAACAAAGTCTTGAGGACTTTTCTGCCCTGGCAGCCTTTGAACTGTGATCCTCAGATCTCAGCCTTCTGAGTAGCTGGGATTACAGGTGTGAGCCACTGGCACCTGGCTACTTTTGTCTGGTTTTGAGACAGGATGTTGGTAGATAGCCCAGCCTGGCCTCTGTTACGGGGTTCGAGGGAGGGGGTTCCCCGTCCCTCCAAGAGCCCACCACTCAGAGACAGTCTCAAGCAAAAAGATGGATTTATTGGGGAAGCAAAAAAGCGAACTGACCGGCCAGGGATGCAGCACAGACTCGGGAGCTGCCACCGTGACCCCGAGCAGACCTCAAATTGGGGTTTATAAAGGTAAAAGCACAGCACAGATGTAGGGGGTCGGTGCAGGGGGTAGAGCAAGCAAAATTTACAGAAGCAGAATTTGGGGATCAGGCTGACCTAATCTACTCCCCCCAACATTTCCTACCACGTTTCCCTAATCCAGATGGCGTCAGCTGTGCTCCCTACTGTTGGGAGCCGAAAACTGCAGCTAATCTCATTCTGACCTCTGGCTGTGTTGCTATCCCAAGGATCCGCTTTGTTTACTAGTAACTCAGCCCCTGCCCGGAATTGCTTTACTTTGTCCACTGGAGTCCATTCCTATGTTAATCAACCTCATCCTGCCTTTACGGCCATCAGACATAGCGAACTTCAAAGCCTCTTTGTGTTCTTGAATGTTAGCAACCCTATGCTATTCCCTGGTTCCTAAACCGCATATAAGCTGGAAGTTACGAATAAACCTGGCTGCAGTCTTGAGTCACAATCCCGAGCTGCAGACCTCCCGTACCCCATCTTGTCTCTTGTCTTTTTCCTCTTGTCTTGTACTTTTCCTTTTCTTTAATCCTCCAACAGCCTCAAGCTTGCCATCCTTCTGCGTCAGTCTCCAAGGGCAGGGCTTACAGGGGTGCACACCACCGCCCCCACCCCTTCCAAGTGTTAACATTAGCTTTCCACACCACTGGATGGGCCGGGCTGTGCATTCGTGAAGGACCTGGCCCGCGGGCCGCACCTCCCGTCCGGGGGGTCCTAGACCACTGAGACCCCACGCCGGCCACGCCACCGCTGCTCCCGGCTGTGCGGTTGTTCCCGCCTGGCCCTGGGTTTCTGGGGTTTTCCTCCGTGCCTGTCTGACGTGCCTGGGCTGTCTGTGTGCTATTCCCAAGTTCCATCTAACCTGGCTGCAGTGTACACACCACATTCCTGACTTCTCTGGAGGGAGGAGGGGGAGGCCGACGCCAGAGGCTCACGCCTGTAATCCCAGCCGCTCAGGAGGCTGAGATCTGAGGATCGTGGTTCAAAGCCAGCCTGGGCGGGAAAGTCTACGCGACTGTGATCTCTAATTAACCAGCCAAGAGCTGGAAGTGGAGCTGTGGCTCAAATAGTAGAGCAGCAGCCTTGAGCAGTAAAGCGAAGGAGAGCACCCAGGCCCTGAGTTCAAGCCCAGGACCAACACCACCACCAACAACAAAAAACTGACCTTGCTCAAGGGGAGACGCCCCCATGGGAGAGGAAGCCCCCCGTCTCGATCCTCAGTGTGAAGGGGGTCAAGCTCCTCCGCCACCTAGGGCCGGGCTGACACAGGAAGGAACCTGGCTGCTGACTGACTGTGTGCTGACTAGTAACTGTGTGCTGACTGTGTTGACTGACTGTGTGCTGTGTGCTGACTGACTGTGTGCTGGAGGTCGGATGGTGCCGTCCGCCTTGCGCGGTGGGTGGTGACCGGCGCCCTCACAGCCGGCGCTAGGAGGAAGCCAGCTTCATCCCTGCCTGCTGCCGCCCCCCAGTTTGTCAGGTGTGGGGCTCGATTGTCGGGCCTGGATGCGGGTCCTGAGCGCTCTGCGCTCCGGGCTGGCTCTACCGCCGGCGTGCTCTGGGGTGTCGGGGTGCGGGAGATGTTCCTCCCTGGGGTGTCGGGGTTGGGGAGATGTTTCTCCCTGGGGTGTCGGGGTGCGGGAGATGTTTCTCCCTGGGGTGTCGGGGTTGGGGAGATGTTTCTCCCTGGGGTGTCGGGGTTGGGGAGATGTTTCTCCCTGGGGTGTCGGGGTGTGGGAGATGTTTCTCCTCAGATCTCCACCTCCGAGGGGCCAGGACCCCGGGCGGCTATGGCGCCTTGGCCTTCAGAACCATGAGGAGTGAGGTTCTGTTCAGCTCATTGATGGCTGCGTTTGTGGGTCTTGAACTCAAGCGCCTGGACGCTTCCTGAGCTTTTCCACCTGCGCCCCGGCTCCGCTCCCAGCTTGCTGTTTGTTGGTTCCTTGGAGCAGCTCGGCAGGCTGCCCGGGCTGGCTTTGAACTGCGCTCCTCACACCCCAAGGCTTCGGTGTAGCTAGGACGACAGGGGTGGGCGCCTGGGCCTGGCCTGTGTATTTTATTTTTATTAGAAGGGTGACGTACGGAGGGGTTAGAGTTACAGAAGTCAGGTAAAGCGCACGTTTCTCTTTGGACAATGTCGCCCCTTCCCTCGCTCTCTCCCAGTTTCTCCCTCCCGTCCCCACCTGCAAGTTGTGCAGTTTATTTTCAACACAGTGCCGGGTGAGGCCCCCACTTCCCCCCACCCCCGCGTTTGTTCACGCTCAGTCCCTCGCAAAGACAGATAAACAAGACAAAGGAAAACGAAAACAGCAAAAAAAGAAAACACCTTTCATCTCCTGGAGTTCATTTTGTTTGTTTGTTTGTTTTTTCCCCAGTCCCGGGGCTTGGGCTCAGGGCCTGAGCACTGTCCCTGGCTTCTTTTTGCTCAAGGCTAGCACTCTGCCATTTGAGCCACAGCGCCACTTCTGGCCATTTTCTATATATGTGGTGCTGGGGAATCGAACCCAGGGCCTCATGTATGTGAGGTAGGCCACATCCCCAGCCCCTGGGGTGGGCTTTCGTAGGGCTTAACAAGGAAATAGAAAACAGAAAATGAGTTCCGGGCCCGGGGCGACGTCCTGGGCCAGGCCCACGGTGGACTGCTCCCCCCCCCCCCCCCGGGGTGAGGGGCTGTGGTCCCCTGGGGACCCAGGGCCGGATGGGAGTAACCGCGGGGGGCAGGCTCGCTGGCCGGAACCCAGGCTTCGGAGCCACGCGACGGGGCTCCCCGCAGCCAGCGAGCGCCCCGCGCCCCGCCCCAGCGCGCCCCGCCCCAGCGCGCCCCGCCGGCGGTCCGCTCCCTCGGGGCCCGACCCTCCCTCCTCCGCTTCCCCGCCCTCCCTCCCCGCCCTGCGGGGCGCCCGGGGCCGGGTCTCCCGGCCGGAGCCGCGGGCGCGGTGTGGAGTCCGCGCCCGCGCCCGGGGCGGTGAATTATTAACCGCGGGCCGGGCGGGCGGGGGAACCGGAGCGCGCGGCCGCCGAGCCCCGGAGACCGCGGGGACCCGGGCGCAGCGGGGCCATGGAGGCAGGTGAGCCGCAGGGGAGGTGGGGGGAGAGCTAAGCCCCCCCCAGGCAGCAGGGGAGGCCGGGAGGGGAGGTGGGGGGCAGGGGGAGCGCACACCGGCTCCCCAGCGGCCCCCCGCCCCCCGCCCCTCCCCGGCCCCCTCCGGTCCGGTGCCTTCGTTCCCCGTGGCGCAGCTGAAGTCCGAGCCGGGGGTGGGGGCTGGGGGTGGGAGAAGGGGTGCGGGCCCCCTCGGGTCGGAGAGGGGGGAGGTGTCAGCCGGGACCCCCACCCCCGCGGGCGACACTGCCCGGCCGCCTGGCGCCCGCCCCCCCCCCAAGTCCGGGCCCACCCCGCACCGGGGGCGCCCACCCCCCGCGGCCGCTCCGGGCCCACCTCGAACCGGGGACCCCCCCCGCGAAGTCCGGGCCCACCCCGCACTGTGGCGCCCCCCCCCCCCCGCGGCCGCTCCGGGCGCTGGAATGTGGGGCGCGGGCGCGGGAGTGGGAACCCGAGAACCGGGCCCGGCTCTGTTTACCGCGCCGCCCTCTCCGGGGACAGCGCGGGTTTTGTTCTGGCGAGCGGAGCCCCGCGGGGCCCCGGCCCGGCCTCCCCGCCCCGGGCCCGCGCTGGGGGGGGTGGGGTGGGGGGTGGCGGGGGCTCCCCGCTCCGCACCGCCCGCTGCGGGGGGCCCAGCGCGGGCCCGGGGGGGGGGGCGAGGCTTCGGTGCGGGGCCGGGGCCCGGGCTGTGCTGCTCGAGGCGGCGGCGGCGGGCTCCCCACCACGTGCGGCCGCAGCTCCTCGCGCGTGCGTGTGCGTGCGTGCGTGCGTGTGTGCGCGCGTGTTCCACGGAGCCCGGAGCCTCGCGAACTTGCCCGGCCCGGCCGGCGGCGGCGGCTTTGGCTTGGGGCGCCCGGATCTCGGCCGCCGGGTCGGAGGAGGGGGGAGCCCGGCCGTGTGGCCCGGGGCTTCCCGTGGGAGCCCCCCGTGCGCCCCCCGCACCCCCCCCGTGCGCCCCCCGCGCCCCTTTGGGGAGCCGGGCGCGCGCGCGTCGGCCCCGGGGTTTGCGCCCCCTGCGGTGGTCGCTCAGGTCCAGGCGTCGGGTCCCCCAGGGCCGAGACCCCCCCCCCCCCCGTTCGCGTCTCCCACCCCGCCGGGCCGCCCTCGCCCTTCCCGAGCGGCCCCGGCCCCCCTCCCGGCCCCCCCCCCGCCTCCGGGACCCACCCCCCGCCCGTCCCTCCGCAGGTTCGGACGCCCGGGGGGACGCGGGCCCCGAGGACCCCGCGCTGCCGCAGCTCCCGCAGCTCCCGCGCCGCCCGCAGCTCCTGGACGCGGACCCCGCGGAGGGCGAGGCCCGGGCGGCCGCCGCCGAGGGCGCGGAGCCGCCCCCGGGGGACCCCGCGGCCGCCGCCGCCCCCGCCCCGGAGCCCCCGGAGCCCCCGGAGGCCGAGGCCCGGCTGGGGCCCAAGGCGGCGGCGGCGGCGGCGGCGGCGGGCGGGGTCCCCCCGATCGGCTTCGAGGCCGAGCCGCCGCCCTACGCGCCCCCGGTGGACCCCAAGGCCGTGGCGCTGCTGTACCCGCCCTTCCCGCAGGTGCCGGTGCTGCTCCAGCCCGCGCCCGCGCCCGCCGCGCTCTTCCCGCCGCCCGGCCCGCTCTTCCCGCCGCCCGCCGCCGCCGCCGGGGCCGCCTTCCCCTTCCCCGCGGTGAGCGCCCGGCCGGGCCCCGGGGGGAGGGCGGGGGGGAGGGGGGCCCGGGAGGCGGAGGAGGAGGGCGGGGGGAGGTGGGGTGCGGAGCCCTCCCCGCCCCCCCAGGCGCCCAGCATCCGAGGCCCAGGCCGGCTGGAGAATCCGGGGGACTCGAACCCCATTGACCCGCGGGAGGCCGGAGGTGGAGCTGCACAGGCCTTGGGGGGGGGAAAGATGGGGGACAGTGCCCAGACCCCGAGTTCAAGCTCCGGGGCTGGTGCACACAAGCACGCACACGCACGCACACATACACGCGCACGCACACACGCACACATACACGCGCATGCGCACAACAAACTATCAAAACAACAACCACAAAGCCCTGGGGGGGGGTCGGTGCCGGGCAGGCCGGCGTCCAGGCTGGGGAAGGGAGAAGGGGGCAGAGGGGGGGTGCACAGCGGCCTGGCCCCCCCACCCCCCCGCCGTCCCCCCTCCGGCCTCCGGGCCCTGGCTCACCAGCCCCGCTCCGCCCGCAGTACGGCAGCCCCCTGCCCGGCCTGCAGGCCCCCGCCGCGGAGCGCAGGCCGCTGCCCAGGGACTACATGGCCGAGTCCGTGCTGGTGACCCTGTTCTGCTGCCTGCTCACCGGCCTCGTCGCCATCGTGTACTCCCACGAGGTAGGCCGGCTCGGGACCTGCCCACGCCCATGGGGACCTGCCCACGCCCGCGGGGACCTGCCCACGCCCGCGACACCTGCCCACGCCCACGGGGACCTGCCCACGCCCACGGGGAATCTGTCCACGCCCACGGCACCCGCCCACGCCCGCGGGGACTTGTTCTGTGCATTTTGGTGCCGGTACTAAGGCTTGAACTCAGCACTTCGCAGTCTCCCTGGGTCTCTTTTGGCTCAAAGCTGAGGCTCTGCTGTGTGCACCGCACCTCCATTTCCAGATTTTTGCTGGTCCACTGGAGATAAAAGTCTTACAGACGGGGCTGGGGATAGGGCCTAGTGGCAAGAGTGCCTGCCCTGTATACATGAGGCCCTGGGTTCGATTCCTCCGCACCACATATATAGAAAAAGCCAGAAGTGGCGCTGTGGCTCAAGTGGTAGAGTGCTAGCCTTGAGCAAAAAGAAGCCAGAGACCGTGCTCAGGCCCCGAGTTCAAGGCCCATGATTGGCAAAACGACAACAACAACAAAAGTCTTACTTGCCTGCCCGAGCTGGCCCCAGACCTCGGTGCTCAGACCTCGGCCTCCCGAGTGGCTAGGATGGCAGGCACCGGTGCCTGGCCGTGGTGACATTTGATCGATACGGGCCAGGCTGCGGGGCCCGGCCCCCCGGGCTTCGCTCTGGTCTGGGGGACAGGCCCCGCTCGCCCTCTGCCTTTTGTTCCGGTTCCATCGTGAGCTGCAGGGTGCCTGAAGGCCTCTGCGCCTCTGTTTCCCCATCTGCACGGTGGGGGTGCTGCCGGGGGGCGTGGGTCGGGGCCAGGGTGACCCACCCCGCCTGGTGTCCCCGTGTCTTGCAGGCCCGCGCCGCCCTGGGCCGGGGGGACCTGGCGCTGGCCGAGGCGGCGTCGCGCAAGGCCCGCGCGCTGGTGCTCTTCAGCCTGCTCTTCGGGGTGTTCGTGTCCACCAGCTGGGTCGTCTATGTGGTGGTGGCCCTCTACCTCCACTGAGGGCGCCCACGGAGGAACCGCCGCCACCGGGGCCCCCGGAGTCATCTCCCCAGCCCGGCCCGCCTGCCCCTCTCCCAGAGGACCTGAGCCGCCTTCAGAACCATCTGGAAGGACACTGCGCTGCGGGGCAGGGTGGGGAGGGGCTGCCCCGGGGCCTTCTGCAGCTCCGGCCCCACGCCCGGGGCCCGGGCCGGGCGCCTCCTCTTCCCCACCGCCCATGGCCCTCAGTCTTGTTCCTCCTGGGGTGACTTTGCTGGAAAGTTCCTGCCCCCCTCCCACTCCCTGCCGCCTCGTCCCTCCCTCCCTCTCCCTTTACTGCCCAAAGATGGAGGATCGGCTGGGTCCCCATTTGGGGGTGGCACCCAGAGTGGGGAGCGCCCCTCCTCCTCACGCTGGAGAGAAGGGGAGGGCCAAGGCGGCAGCGGCTGAGCTCTCCCGGGCCCGGACTCCACCCAGAGCCTGGACGAGGGGCGGAGCAGAGGCTTGGGGATCTTCTTCAAGTCCTCCAGACCAAAGTGCTGTGCCACCTGGGGGATCTCCATGGCGTGCAGACCCCGGCGCCGGCGCCTGGGCGGGAGGTTCTGAGTTATCAGACGCTCCCCGGAGATGCGCACACAGTGCAGGGAATGTGGCTAGAGTGCTAGCCTTGAGCAAAAAGAAGCCAGGGGCAGTGCTCAGGCCCTGAGTTCAAGCCCCGGGACTGGCAAACAATTTTTTGTTTTTAAACGAGGACCCGCCACCAGAAGTTGGAGGCAAGGACTTCAGTCATTGATGAGCACACAAGCCCCTCCCTGGCGCCGCTGTTCTTGGTGGGGGGGGGGGAATGGAAATATTTCCAGCTGAAAAAATCTGCAATATGAAAACCAGAAAAGACAAATGATCCGTGGGCTGTCTGGTAGTCCTCGAAGGAAAACATAGAATAAGAGGAACCGGTCAAGTGGCTGGATATAAAATAAATACACAGAAGTTGGTAGTGATCACTACTTAAAGATGGGGGGGGGGGAGAAACCTAAATTCCACTCATAAATACGGACAATACATTGAATTAAAAGACCTGGGATCCAAAGGAAGAATATTATTACTTAAAAATTATCACTGAGAGGGAGGAGGTAACAAGTTGAACAAGAAATGTACTCACTGCCTTACTTATGAACCTGTAACCCCTTCGTACCACACTTTGACAATAAAGAAAAAAATAATATAAAAAAATGATCGCTGAACTGGGAGCCAGTAGTTCACATCCGTAATCCTGGCTACTCAGGAGGCTGAGATCTGAGGATCACAGTTTGAGGCCAGCTCAGGTAGGAAAGTCTGTGAGACTCTTCTCCAGTTAACCACCTAAATAAGTAAATACTTAAATGAATGAATAAATAAAGCTGGAAGTGGAGCTCTGACTCGGTGTTACAGTGTTCGTCTTGAGTGGAAAAAGCGAAAGGACAGTGCCTAGGCCCTGAGCTCACGCTCCAGTATGCGCGCGTGTCCATGCACACACATGCATACATAAACACGTGCATGTGCACACACACACGCACACAAGCCTCCTAGTGGAACTGGCTAATAGAAACAAGTTCTCATACTGTGTTGAAGCCAAGTTCAAGGCGGGTGGAAGGTCAGAATGGACCGGAGCCTGGGCGGCGGAGTCAGGATGGGCACCTGGGCCGGCGGCAGCGGCGGCACCGGCGGCGGGAGGCCGAGGGGGTGGAGGCCAAGCCGGGCAGCGGGGTGGAGGCCGTCCCAGACAACATCGCCAGAACGCAAGGACCCAGGCAGACGCTGCCGGAGGGCGGCACACCCCAGCGTGGCCTCCTCCATCTCCTTCGGGGGCGGTGTCCCGGCCGCCCCTCACCCCCTCAGCCCTGGGGTTTGTCTTAAGCCTGGGGTCCTCTGGCCGGTGCCCACCGAGCTTCAGCTTCCGGGCGGCCTTCATTTGCGTTTCCCTGCTGGCCGGGATCCCAGGACCGACCGTCAGCGCTGCGTTTTCTCCTCCCGCTGGGCTTCTCGGCAAGTCTTCAGAGCGCCGCGTGCCACTTCCCTGCCCATTGAGAGGAGCTCTTCGTGTTTGGAGAATGTCGACCCTGGGCTAGAGAGAGGATCACCAATGCGCTTTCTCGCTTGCAGCTTTCCGTGTTGCTTTTGAGACGGGTTCACCGCGTAAGCACGGCTGGCCTCGGCTCCCTCGGTGCTGCCGGGATTACAGGCGCGCACCACCGTGCCCGTCTCTAACATCCTCTCACGGCTAGTTTCTGATAACCGAGTTACGTAGCTCTCTCGGCCTGGCGGTTCCGGGCCTGGCACTCACCAGGTAAGCCCCCGGCCACCTGCGCCACACCCCCGCCCAGTGTGTGAACACGGAAGGCCCGCGCGCGTCCCCCCCCCGGCTGCCCGAGATCTGAGGAACAGCTGGCAGCCAGCCCCGGCAGGCCGTTCCATCCACGGGACTCCTCGTTCGAATCACACAGCAAAAAAGCCGGACGTGGCAGTGTAGCTCAAGTGGGGATCAGCCTTGAGGAAAAACAGCTCGACTGGACCCCGTGTCCGTCACCTCCTCTTAGGGGCGGGTGAAGTCACCGTCTCTTCCCCTGGCCCGGCTGCCTTTGTCTCTGTTTGTTTCTGCTGGTCCCGAGGTTTGAACTCGGTCTGGGCACCGTCCCTGAACTTCTTTGGCTCAAGGCTGGCGCTCTACCCCTTGAGCCATGCCTCCATTTCTGGCTTTTTGGTGGTAATTGGAGGTAAGAGTCTTCATGGATTTTCTCATGCCTGGGCTGGCTTTGAACCCCCGACTCGGATCTCAGCCTCTGGAGTAGCTAGGCCCCCAGGGAGCAGTTTCTTGCACCTCCTTGACTCCGGGTGCGAACGTGGTGGGACAGGGACCTGCAGTGGGGAGACGAACACTGAACTAAGCAGAGAGGCAGGGTGAGGCTGAAGGGATACAGCATGGAAACATGTGGAGACCCCCCAAGGAATGGATGCTAATAAGCAGAAAAGATGGAAACATGCACTAAAGCTCAGGAGAAACAATGGCGGCGTCCCGGGGCTGGGGCGGGGGGGGGGGGGGCTGCTCACAGCTTGCTACGGCACTCTAGGCCGTGCCTGCCCCCTCCTGGGGTGGACCGGCTTGGGAAGCCGGCAGCACAGGCCCCGAGCCTCGGGAACAGGACTGCGGCTACAGTGAGGGTGTGGCCAGGCCGAGAGCAGCAGAGTCAGGGCGAGAACGTTCCAGAAGGATCCGGAGCCGTGTTCTCCTATAGAGCCCTTCCGGTTTCTCTACGGCAACCTCGTGTGCTTGCTGCAGTCACGCTGTTTGCAGAGCAGTGAACGGAGGGAGGGAGACCCACGCGGGAGGAGCACTGGGCTGAAGCCGCACAATTCTGGAGATCTTTTCAAACATTTTTATTAGAGTGTGTGTGTGCGTGTGCGTGCGTGTGTGTGCCCGTGCGTGCGTGTGCCCTGTTCCTTGGCTTTTTAGCTCAAGGCTGGTGCTTTACCATTTGATCCACAGATTCACTTCCGGGTTTTGGGTTTTTTTTTTTGGTCAGTTGTGGGGCTTGAACTTGAAGCCTGGGTGCTGTCCCTGATCTCTTTTGCCCAAGGCCAGTGCGGAGCCAAAGTGCCACTTCTGGTTGTTAATCTGAGGTAAGAGTCTCATGGACTTTCCTGCCCAGGCTGGCTTTGAACCTTGATCCTCAGATCTCCTGAGTAGCCGGGATGTCAGGCGTGAGCCACCGGCTCCCAGTCAGTTCCAGTTCTTTTTTTTTGCTGGTTAATTAGAGATAAGAGTTTCACAAGGTTTGCTGCTCAGGTTGGTCTTGAACCAAGATCTTCTAGCTCCCTGCCCGAGTAGCCAGGATTACAGGTGTGCGCCCCGGCACCTGGCGGTCTTTTCGTGTGTGTTTTCTGCACATTCCCGGCTGTCTTGCCCTAGAACCCCGCGAGAGGCGGCTCCGGTGTGTGTACGGCAGCTTCCGCATCTCAGCCTCGGGGTCCAGGCCCGGGAGCTGTGCTTTTCTAGGCCCCGCTCTTCATCGCTGTGCGTCTGTGCCTGGCTGTTTTCTCCTCCTCTTCCGGGCCCTGGGCCCGCCTGGGTCCTGGCCAGGGGCCGTGGGACTTCTTCCCCCAATCGTGGGGGTCAGGAGCTCCAGCAGCCGTGAGGCCCAGCCTGTGTCGTCTGAGGGGGCCCTTCCGCCCGACACATTCTAGAATGAACTTTAAGATTCCCGGGGGCTGGGACGGCGGCGCAGTGGCAGAGTGCTCGCCCAGCCCGCGCGAAGCCCCGGGGCTCCATTCTTCACCATCGCATACACAGAAAGAGCCGCAAGCGGCGCTGCGGCTCAAGTGGTCGAGCGCTGGCCTTGAGCAGAAAGCGGCTCAGGGGCAGAAAGCGGCTCAGGGGCAGAAAGCGGCTCAGGGGCAGAAAGCAGCTCAGGGGCAGTGCCCGGGCCCCCAGTTCAAGCCCAGGACTGGCAAAAAAGAAAAGAAAAAAAAAAAAAAGATAGGATTCCTCCTCTTCAAGCTGCGGCTTTGGAGGAAATGTCAGTGTCCTTCCCAGGGCCGGCTGGCCTGAGGCTGGCCTCCAGGTCCTGCAGCAGACACTCAGTCCCTCACAAGGATTCCAGGCCCACACCCTTTATTGGGGACCCCGAGGGCCTCTTGAGGAGCCCTCGGAATCATTTAAAGCTTACAATTATCAGGAGAACGTGCATCCCTCGGAGAGCTGTTTGCCCACTCCATGTCCCGCTCTTGTTTATAGTTTAAAAGTGTGCTTTCCTCTATAAAGCTCCCATGTCATTTGCTGGGCTAGCAAACACAAGGCCCTGAGTTCAAATCATGCACGGATAAAGAGGTCGCGTTTGATTTTTATCTGTTTTGTTTTTGTTGCCAGTCCTGGGGTGTGGACTCAGGGCCTCAGCACTGTCCCTGGCTTCGCCACAGCGCCACTTCTGGCTGTTTTCTACATATGTGGTGCTGAGGAATTGAACCCAGGACTTCAGGTTTACGAGGCGAGCACTTCACCACTGGGCCACATTCCCGGCCCCGGGAGGTCGCGTTTGAACGGGGAGCTAAGTGCAGGTCCTGCACAGGTGACATCAGCTCCAGATGACTTACGGTGCTGGGAGCAGCGTCCGTCCCCGCGGGCCGGGCAGCAGCGGCTCCTGTCTCCAACCCCTCCCACCCGGGAAGCGGAAATGGGAGGAAACTACTTCACGCCAGCCTGGGCAGGAAATCTCCCAGAAATCCAGGGCAGGGGCCGTGGCACGCGCCCGGGAGCTTTTGTGCCTGAGACCCCATTTCCGTAAGGGGTACAGGACCCCCCACGGGCACGCCTGGAATCCCAGCTCGGGCACGCGCCTGGGTGGGAAGTAAGGCCTCCCCTAAAAACAACTAGCTAAAAACAGGTCCTGAGTTCAAACCCACAGTGTGTGTGGGGAGCTATGCAAATGGCCGTCCTGCACCGTGTAGGGAGTGGGCAGAAGCGGGTCTGCACATGCTCAGTACAGACGTGGTCTTTCCCTGGGGATCCCGTGAGCCTCGGCCGGTTGGGTGGCTGGGTCCTCCATGCGGGGGTGGGGGGGCGGGTCCGGTGGGGACCACAGCCCCTCCCTCCTCCCTCAGGTCGTCCCCAGCCAGGGTGCTCCACCGCCCCGCCCACCTCCTGCTCCTTGTGTGGCGGGGTCTGGCGTCCTGCCCGGGCTGGAGATCGAGTTCAGGTTTCCCGTGACAGGATACCTGCGCGCCCGTCTGCGGTTCAGAAGAGTTCTCCCCAGCCTTGATGCCCCCACCCCCCGCCTCGGGCTCCCGGGTAGCCAGGACAGCAGATGCCCCAGTCATCGACCCCGTGGGATTTCGAGGTGCTGTGGGTGGAGGCGGGGTGCTCGCAGGGAGCATGGATTTTGGGGTGCTGGGGAGCACTGCGTTGTGTGAAGCAAAAATTAGGCCCTGCCTCCCCAGAAGCCTGGGGTACACTTTGGGGTCTCCCTCCCTTTTTTTTTTTTTTGCCAGTCCTGGGCCTTTGAACCCAGGGCCTGAGCACTGTCCCTGGCTTCTTTTTGCTCAAGGCTAGCACTCTGCCACTTGAGCCACAGCGCCACCTCTGGCCATTTTCTGTATATGTGGTGCTGGGGAATCGAACCCAGGGCCTCATGTATATGAGGCAAGCACTCTACCACTAGGCCATATCCCCAGCCCTCTCCCTCCCTTTTTTTTGCCAGTCCTGGGGCTTGGACTCAGGGCCTGAGCACTGTCCCTGGCTTCTTTTTTTTTTTTTGGCCAGTCCTGGGCCTTGTACTCAGGGCCTGAGCACTGTGCCTGGCTTCTTCCCGCTCAAGGCTAGCACTCTGCCACTTGAGCCACAGCGCCACTTCTGGCCGTTTTCTGTATATGTGGTGCTGGGGAATCGAACCTAGGGCCTCGTGTATCCGAGGCAGGCACTCTTGCCACTAGGCCATATCCCCAGCCCCCTGGCTTCTTTTTGCTCAAGGCTAGCACTCTGCCACTTGAGCCACAGCACCACTTCTGGCCATTTTCTGTATATGTGGTGCTGGGGAATTGAACCCAGGGCCTCATGTATACGAGGCGAGCACTTTACCTCTAGGCCACATTCCCAGCCCACTCCTCCCTTCTTTTTTTGTGCTACTACTGGGCCCGGACCTCGGGGCCTGGGCTGTTCCTGAGCGCTATCACGGGGGGCCGAGCCTGGCTCCACGTCCGGGGTTTGCGGGGCTCAGTGGGGATGAGACGTTCCTGGGCTGTCCTGCCTGGGCGGCTTTGACCCGGGCTCCTCAGGTCTCAGCCTCCCAGTGGCTGGGATGGCAGGCGGGAGCCGCCGGCTGCGGGCTAAGGCTTCACTTCCCGCGTGTCGGGTCTCGTGGCGTGGCCGCCCTGGTCCTGGTGGTGCTAGGCCTCTCCTGTGACTTCGCAGCTGGGAAGGCTGGGGGGGGGGGGGATAAAGCCGTCCAAGGAATGCTTTCGGATCTGGGAACAAAGGACGCGGCTCACCCAGGTCCCCAGGACGCCCCGCCGTGGGCAGGGCCCTTTGCTGAAGATGGCCAAAGGCCTCCCTCGAACCCGGGACTCCAGTGGCCAAACGGCCTTGCGTGGCTCTGACCCAGCATGCTGCCCAGGAGAGCATGAACGGAAGCAGTGCCGGGGTGGGGGTGGTGGAATGGGGAGGCCCCTCTGTCCTGTGCAAAGGGGCCACGGGACCCGCCACGCCCGGCCTCAGGCGGAGCAAGGGTGCCTCCCAGGTCACCCGCGGAGCACGCAGGGGACCCAGGGCCCCCGGGGGAGCTGGAGGTGCGGGCTGTCGCCCCGTGCACACCTCCGGGCGGGAAGGGGCGGGTACTGGGGACCCCTGCGCCACGCAGCCACACCGAGCAGCAGTGCCGTCGCGGGAGGGGCCCCCCATTCCCGCCCCGGGCCCCGGCGCGTCGCGGGAGGGGCAGGCTGGAGGCAGGCATGGCGTCTGACGACTCTCGTCTCTTTATTTTTCTTTCATATAAAAGTTACACATCTGAGGTGTCTGCGGGAGGCGCTGCGGCCGGGCGGGTCAGTCGGGGCGTCTGGGTTAGTCACACCACGCGGGGGAGGCCGTGGGCCCCTGGGGCGGGTTCGGGTCCGGCGCGGCGTGTGCCCGCCCGCCCGGCTCCACCGTCCCGCCGTCCAGGCTGCTCCTGTCCATGAAGAACCCCCCCAGAACTCTCCCCGGACCCCGAGAAACAGACGAGCCGCGGCCCGGCCAGGGCAGGAGAGTCGGGAGCCACTGGCCAATAAGTTAAACACACACAGCGGGCCGCGTGGCCGGGCCCCGGGGGCGAGGGGGGGCCGGGCGCGGCGGCCGCACCGGGTCTGCTCCGAATCACGGCGGTGGCCCTGTCTGGTCCTCGGCCCAGCTCGTGGACAGGCCCGCTCGGGGCGGGGAGCCCGGGCCTGCCCTGGGGGGACCCACAGACCAGGGGAGGGAGCTCAGTGGGGCAGCCGGCCGCGGCGCCCCCGAGCCGGGCAAAGGAGGGGAGGCAGGGGGCAAAGACTGAAATGAAAGGACTTCAAACCACCCCACGCACAACACTGCTCAGAACCAACACCACACACACGCCTTAAATAATCAAGCCGCAGCGGGGCGCCCAGGGCCGCCACTGCCTCTATTTACACGACAGATGAACACGGAAGAGGGGAAAGCAGCGCAGAAGAGCCGCGGGGAACCCCCGCGTGCGCGAGAGCGGGGGAGGCTGCCGCTTCGAATGCGTGTCTCGCGGCAGGTGCTGCCTTCCAGCCTTTGCTGGGCTGAGGGAGCCCAGCCTCACCCCAGGGCTGCCGGCCCGCCCCACGCTCACCCGGGGCTGCACCCCGGATTCCAGCCTGCCGCGCCCGCCGCCCGGGGAGGCCCGCCCACCTGGTTCTGGGTCATCACCCCGGACGGAGCACCTGCCGCTCCTCACTGTCAGGGACCCCCGCACCCCGGTCCACAGCTGAGTGGATGGAGGGGCTCTGGCCCCTCGGGGAGTGCCAGCTAGGAGCCTCTGGGACCGGGAGGCAGCAGGTGGCGTTTAAGGCACACAGCAGGCGCGGGGGGACTGCTGGCCCCCCCCAGGGCAGCAAAGCTCCCCCTCCTCTAGGTCTGCCTTCCAGCTCAGCCCGCCCAGCTGGGCAAGCTGCCCTCCCTGCGGCCCGCTTCCCTTCCCGGCGCCTCTGCTCCGGAGCGCGGGGCGGCAGGCCTGACGGGCGTAGGGAGTGCAGCCGGGCCGGGCCGGGAGGGACTGCGGCAGGTGCTGGGGCTGTGACCGTGGCCTGCCAACCCCCTGGGGCGTCCCTTAGGGCTACAGAGCAGAGGAAGGGCAGCAAAGGCAGCCTCTGGTGCCCAGCCGCTCCCCCACCCCCGGCCCTGCTTGGCCTCCTACGCCGGGCTGTTCCCTGGCTCTGGGTGCCCCGAGTGTTGGGGCCTCCACCCCCTGCCTCTTGAGAAGGCTGGGAGCCTCACGCTCGCGGGCGCTGGGATCCGCCCTCCTCTGCTGGCTGTTGAGGTCCTGCCGCTCCCTGGCTGGGGGCACCGAAGGGAACGTGGAGGGGGGCAGAACACCAGGCCAGGGGACTGTGGTTCACAAGTCAGCCAAGGCCTGGCTGCCGGCTGCTGCGGGCCCGGGGCTGTGCCGAAGCTGCCGCCACAGGCTCTGCCCGAGGCCTGTACTGTGCCGCGCCGGGCCGGGGCTGCCCACCTCGGCCGGCCCGGCTGCTCCAAGTCCGCTCCTGGCGCCCAGCCTGGCCCCTAGGTCTTCTCCTCCCGGTCTGTCTTCCTCCTCGTGATGTTCCTGGGCTTGATCTTCAGCGACAGCTCCCACAGGGCTTCCTCGGCCAGGTGGTCGCTGAAGTCGTTGAAGAAGTTGATGATGTCATCGTTCCTGCGGATGTCGTAATGCCTGGTGGGGGAGGGGCTGGTGAGCACAGGAGGGACTGGCAGCGGGGTGCAGCCTCTCTGGGGCGCATGCGGCACACGGCCACCCACGCTCATGGAGGGCCCGGCCCTCAGCTCTGCTCTCTTGTCCTCCTCACCGCCCCCCTGGGACAGCAGGGCCCCCGGGACCAGGCCTGGGCGGCAGGCAGGGGGCGGTGCCTCCCGAACCCCCCCCCCACTCACGCCTGCTGGAAGCACCGCATGCTGTCCAGGATGTTGAACTGCTGCCACCGCTTGGAGAAGTTGACCTTCCCGTCGATGAAGTCGGGGTTCCCCAGGTGGACAAAGGTCAGGTCCTGGAGGATGAGACCCCTGGGGGGTGGGGATGGGGAGGGGCCGTGAGCGGCCTCCCCCAGCCGCTCGGGAGACCTCTCCCCCAGCACGAGCGCGGCGTCACCAGCTCGGGGCCTGAGCGCAGCGGCTCCTTCGAGCCGCCTAGGTGCTGGAGGGCCCAGCAGCGGCCGCGTGGCAAGGCCGCGGAGGCCGACAGTGAGCCAGCCGCCTTGCATGGAGGGGCCGCTGTCACAGAAAAAGCACGGTAAAGCCAGCCTCCCGCGCTCACGCCTGCACCTCAGCTGCGCAGGGGGCAGATCTGAGGATGACAGGTGAAAAAGCGGGCCGGGAAGGAGTTCCTGAGATTCTCATCCCACCAGAAGTGGCGCTGTGGTGCAAAGTGGCAGAGAGCTAGCCTTGAGCAAGAGAGCTCAGGGCTGGTGCCCAGCCCCCACCAGGCCCCAGCCCCAACATGACTGAAGAAACAACAGCCAGTGAGGCAGAACCCCCAATGGGGGGACAGAGCCCGCTCTTGGAAGAGGGCAAGAGTGGGAGGAAAGATAGGAGCTCAGCGGGCGTGTCCAGGCTGCACCCTGGGGCCCGGCACCTCCCAGGGTGACTGGGACTCACAGCCAGGCCTTGCGCCCCGGAGCGGGCAGAGCTGGGTCTTCTGGCTGTGACCCAGGACCTGCAGGGGTTACTTTTAAAGATCGTGGCAAAGCTGGAGGGCGGTGGCTCTGTCTGTGGGTGTCGGCTACTCAGGGGGCAGAGACTGGGGGGGCTCATGCTTGTAGGCTAGCGTGGGCCAAACGTAGTGAGAGGTCATCTCAACCAGCAGGCCGGGCTGGGCGTCTGTCATCGCAGCCACACAGCAGTAGCCAGGAGGATCAATCACGTTAGTGGGGGGCAGAACACATGAATCCCGGCTGGGAATATGGCCCTAGTGGCAAGAGTGCTTGCCCCGTATACATGAGGCCCTGGGTTCGATTCCCCAGCACCACATATACAGAAAATGTCCAGAAGTGGCGCTGTGGCTCAAGTGGCAGAGTGCTAGCCTGAGCAAAAAGAAGCCAGGGACAGTGCTCAGGCCCTGAGTTCAAGGCCCGGGACTGGCAAAAAAATAAAAAGAACATATGAATCCCTACTTGAAAATAAAGCTAAAAGGACCAGTGGGGGGGGGGCTGTGGCTCAAATGGTAGAGCACCTGCCTAACAAGCAGAAAGCCCTGTTGACCCCAACACTGCTAAGAATAAAATGTGTTATGGCAAAGTCCAGCAGGCCCTGGCTATAGAACCAGGCTGGGGGGGGGAGGGAGGGGAGGAGGAGGGGGGTAGGAGGAACAGGAAGAGGAGCAGGAGGGAGGAGGGAGGAGGAGGAGCAGAAAGAGGGGAGGGAGAAGGGGGAAAGGAGGAGGAGGAGGGGGAGGGAGGAGGAGCAGGAAGAGGAGTGGAGGGAGGAGGAGGACAGGAGGGAGGAGGAAGGAGGAGGAGGGAGGAGGGAGGAGGGGTAGGAGGGGGATTGAGGAGGAGCAGGAGGAGGGGGAGGGGGGAGGAGGGGGGAGGAGGAGGAGCAGGAGGAGGGGGAGGGAGGAGGAGGAAGGGGGAGGAGGGAGGAGGAGGGGGGAGGAGGAGGAGGGGGGAGGAGGAGGAGGGGGGAGGAGGAGGGGGAGGAGGAGGAGAGAGGAGGGGGAGGGAGGAGGAGGAGGAGGGGAGGAGGAGGAGGAGGGGGAGGGAGGCACTCACAGGTAGGGGATGCAGGGAGGGCTCCACCTCCGACAGCGCGGCCCGTAGGCTCGGAAGGAGGACGAGCTGTCGATGAGGGTGCAGTACTCGGCCAGGCCCTGCAGGGTGGAGGGGGGCCAGTGAGCGCAGAGGCCGTTTCAGTCGCCAGTGCACAGGCAACGCGGCTGGCCCCTGCCCCGCCAGGGCTGGGTCCCCTTGCCGAGCGCCAGCCCGGCTCCTGTGGCACGGAGGCGGGGAGCCACTGGCGAGGTCGCGATCTGGGGGACCCTCTCCCACGCTCAGCGCCTGTCCTGCTGCCGGGGTGCTTGCCTGGCAGAAGCCCACCCCGCCAGGCCTAAGGCGGTGCCCAGCCCCAGGGGGCCCCTCCCGCAGGCCAGGCCAAGGCGACCCCGGGCCCCGGTGCCTGGGGAGCAGAGGTGGGAAGGGCGGGGCTGGCAGGCGGGGGCCCCGGGGCCTCCCACCCACCTCTGAGGTCTGCCTCTGCCACTCCAGCCTGCGGATGGGCGCCGAGTCCAGCGCGGAGAGGATGGCCAGGTAGGAGTTTGAAGTTGTTCAGCTTCCGCAGGTGCTGCGGAGGGAGGCGTCGGTGAGGGCAGGCGCGGGGCCGGCCCAGCCTCCCGGGGAGGGGCCGTGGGGCGCAGCGCTCACCTTCATGATCTTGATGAACTTGAGGAGCAGCCGCTCCCGGTCCCTGGGCCTTCTCCTGCAGCATGATGATGGAGCGGACCTGGGGAGGGAGGGGCGCGAGAAGCACAAGGGGTAGCACATCTGCCCAGCCGGCGCCAATACCAGAACAAGGGCAAAACAGACCCCCCCCCCCTGCCAACCCCCAGGAAAGGCTGGCGGTGTGGCTCATGGGGCAGAATACTCCTCTGGCTCTGGGTTCTATCCTCAGTACCTCAAGAAACCCAGACCAAATCAACTAACGACCAAACCAAGCCCACAAAACGCCACCAGACACTGCCCCGTGGCCACGTGGGGGGAGGGCGGGAGGGGTGGGGCTTGCCATCTCAGGACGTGGCGCCTCTGCCCCACCACCACAGCTCTACGAGGGTAGAGCTGTCTCCTCTACGGGGCTGTAGTGCTTCACACCAAGTCCTGAAGACACAAGACTTGGGAGTTACACGTTTTTAAGGAAAAAGGAAAGTCTTCGGAGCACCTACTCCGCTGCTAACAGCCGCTGCTGGGCAGAGCTGGGGTGGATGGGGGGTGGACGCCTGGGGCGGGAAGCGTCCTCCCAGCCACGCCCACCTCGTCTGGGCGGGGCCTGGGGCAGCGCTGCAGGTGGCCACCACGCCCTGCCCTTTCTCCACTGCCCAGTTGGGGGCAGGTGCCCGGGCCTCCCTCCGGCTCTCTCGGGAAGACCCCCCCCCACCCCCCACGTCGTCTTACCAGTAGGACATGTTGTTGAAGTGTTCTGTGAACTGCGTCAAGTTGGGGCTCTTCTCCTCATTCTGCTCTTTGGCCCAAAGTAAAACCTCTGGGATCTAGGAAAGGAAGCAGCAGTGCTGGAGCCCCAGCGTGCCGTGCCTGGGGGCTGGGACCCGAGATCCGCTCACCCGGAGCCGGCCGGGGCGGGGGGCGGGGGGGGCACCTCCCGCAGGCCCCCCGCGGCGGCGGTACCTCGATCTTATAGAAGAGCTCCGCGTCCAGCAGCGTCAGCTGCTCGGCGATTTCGTGGCTGTGGAAGTCCGGTGCAAGGTCCCCGGCCTGAGGAGAGAGGCGCGAGGACGTTTACAGGGGGCGGGGGAGCCGGGCGGCCCTCCTCGGGGCCGGCACACTCCGTGAGCTGCGAGCTCCCGGGGCCCACGGCCCCTCGGGCCCCCTCGCCCCCACGGGCGTCCCGAGGAGGGGCCCAGCCGCGGGGCACGGGGCCGGCCTGGGGCGACAGAGGGCGGGGCGGGGTGGGGCAGGGCGGGGCCGGCCTGGGGCGGCAGAGGGCGGGGCGGGGCGGGGTAGGGCAGCGGGCAGCAGCGGCTCCTCACCTGGCCGCCACGCCCCTGGCCGCCAGGGGCTGGTCGGAGTTGGCGCAGCGCAGCAGCTTCTTCTGGTTCCACCTTGTCCAGGATGTTCTTGCGCAGCACGCGGGCCAGACTCAGCTCCCCGCTGCTCACCAGGGCGGAAGACCAGCTCCATGAGCAGCTTCAGGATCTCCTCCGTCAGCTCCACCAGGCTGGAGGGGGGGCGCGGGGTGAAGGGGGGCCACGGGGGGCCCGCCCGGGGTCGGGGACGGGGAGGGGGCGCACCGCATGGCGGAGCTGGGGCCCCGCCACCCCCTCTGGCTAGGCGCCGGCGCCGCACGGGGACTGACCAGCCGGGGGGGGGGGGATGCCAAGAGGGCCTCCTGGCTCCTAGGAGGGCACTGCCACCTCCCTGCCACAGGGCTCCGTGTGTGACCACCACTTGCCCCACGCCAGTCGGGGCAGCGCGACAGGGCGGTGGTGGAGGGGGGACCGCGTGCAGTGGCCGCCTCTCCCCGGGGACCCGCACGGCCTGGCCCTGCGGCCCTGGGCGGAGGACGCTCCGGGGCAGGGCAGGGTCTCCCTGTCCGTGATGACACAGGGCTCCCGTTGCGGGGCGGTGGCCGGGGCTCTGCACTGCAGGAGGGCAGCGGGCAGGACGTGGCGGGCATGCTCGGAAGGGCGCGTCCCCCAGGCGGCCAGCTGCGCTGCTGGCCTCCCCCCCCCCCGCCCGGACCCCCGCCCGGCACTCACCAGAGCTCATCCACCACCCGCACCAGCACGAAGAACGTGTTCTTGCTGACACGCTTCTTGAACGTGTCCGAGAAGGGCGAGAACTTCTCGTAGGTGGGGCTGGGGTTAAGGAAGCGGCGGGCAGGGAGGCGGGCAGCGCTTGGGGCTGGGGCCCTCCACGGGGAGGCACAGGGGGAGGGAAGGTCGGGGAGCCTGGGCTGGGGCGGGAAGGGCAGAGGGAGGCCCGGGGCAGGGCCGCCCAGCAGAGGGCAGTCACGGCCACGCACCGAGGGCCGCCCGGAGCAGCAGCTCTGAGCACAGGCCGGCAGGGGCCCTGCCCAAGGACGGGCGAGGGCACGGCTGGAGGAACTGAGGCCCGAGGTGGACCAGGCCCGCCCGAGGCCAGAGCCTCAGTCCCCTCAGACCTCACCCGGCCGGCATGGCCTCAGTGGAAAATCTTTGGGCACCAACCTCACCGGGCTGCTCTGCGCCGCCCCCCTCCTGCCCTCCTCCTGGGTGTGCTCCATCTTCTCAGGCTTACCCAGAGTCACCCACACACCCCACTTCCATCCCGCGCTCGGCCATAGTCTGTTCCAGACACTCTCGGCCGGGTCACTGGGTGACACGGGGCCAGGGCTCGGGCACAGGCCCGGTGTGGTAGACTGAGGGGGCCCGTCCTGGGGAGCCAGGCCTCGGGTGCTGAGTGCCAGTGTGGAGGGGTGAGGGGGTCCGTCCTGGGGAGCGGGCCCAGCGCCCGTGAAGGATATCGGTACTGTAGCTTCTTGATGAGCTCCTCGGGGCTGATGAAGGTGCGGTAGGTGGTCAGGAAGGCCTCGCAGTACAGCACCAGGTCTGCGGGGAGCAAGGACCGCTCAGGAGAAGGCTGGGTGCGGGCCGAGGGCCCGCGCTCGGCACGACTCTCCAAGGGCAGGTGGAGCGCAGCCCAGTGCACAGGGCAAACACATTCTACTGCAGCCTGGGGACGATGCCTCATGCGTCATTTTCGGGGTCCCCAATCCTCCCGCTACCAAGATGACACCGAAGCTCGGGCTGAGCAGCCTCCCCTCGGTCGATCCTCGGGGTAGAGGCCCTCCGGCCTGCCCGCAGCTGAGGACGGCTGGCAGAGTGGGGGAGCGAACCCCATGGAGGGCCGGGATGGGAGCCAGCTCACATGCCAGCCCGTCGCTTTCCGAGAGAAACGAAATGAAAATGCCACACGGGGAGAGCCCTGAAGCTGGCCTGCGGAGGGCGGCCCCCTTCCAGGACAGCAGCTGCGCACCTGTGGGGCACCCCCCGAATCAGTGACCCCCCCCCACAGGTCGCTAGTGGAGGCCTGGTCAAGGACGCCCGCGGCCAGCCAGGGGGCCTTGGGCTCCAGTCTCTAGGACTGGGCTCCACCTGGCCAGAAGGGACAGGTGAGATTTGCTGGAGGACAAACCAGTGCAGGGGGGTAGTGTGTGTGGGGGCAGAAACAAGGACAGGGCGGCCTAGCAAAACAGAACTGGGGTAGGGTTCCAAGACTCAGGGGCGCCAGCACCCTGCAGCCAGGGGGGGCGTGTCCAGAGGGTGAGGAAAGGGGCGTGTCCAGAGGGCAGGGAAAGGGGCGTGTCCCGTGGGTGGCTGCCACAGCAAGGGGGGCGTGTCCAGTGGGCGCCAGCACCCTGCGGCAGGGGGCGTGTCCAGTGGGCGGGAAAGGGGGCGTGTCCAGTGGGCGGGAAAGGGGGCGTGTCCAGTGGGCGGGAAAGGGCGTGTCCAGTGGGCGGGAAAGGGGCGTGTCCAGTGGGCGGCTGCCACCGCTTCGCCCCCGCCTGAGCAGAGCGGCTCCTTCCCCTCACCCAGGGGCACCGGGCCCACAGCCCCGACCCCCTCAGGGTGACCACCAGGACGCCTGGCGGCACGGTGGGCACGGGGAGCCGGTGGCGGGGCACGGCTGCCATACCTTTTCTGTCTGTCTCAGTAGCGTGGACCAGCAAGATGTCCCCGGATCCTCCACGCACGTCCGGCCCGTCGTCACCCTGGAACGAACGGCGCAGGTGCGTGGGGCAGTGCGGGGCGACAGTCACCGCGCTGCGGGGACCCCCGGGTTCCCGCCCTCGCTGCTCCGGGGCCGGCGGCAGGCCAGCTGCAGGTCAGGCACGCCCCGGCCGCCTGCTGGGGTCTGCGCTTGGCAGGCGGCGTGGGGAGCTCTCCTGGGGCCTGCCCAGACATGGCGCCCACGCCGGGGTCTCCACTGCCCCACCGCACGTCCACCGGTCACAGCCAAGATGGGGGTCTTCACCCTGAACCCCGCCTCCCCAGGGAGACTGTGGAGGAAGAAGGACGCTTCCAGGCACCTCCATGCTCCCAGAACTGAGTGAGCTGCCCTCTGCTTGGTCCACTGGTGGCAGCCGGGCTGGGCGGGGCGCGTACCACCGTGGGGTCACCTCTCCTGGGTGCCCGTCTCAAACAGGCCTCCCCCACCTGGCCGAGAGCCAAGGAGCTGCTTGTGGGCCAGGCTGGAGGCCAGGCTGAGCTCCGCTGGGCCCGGGAGGGGGCGGAAGCAGCGCCCTCCCCTCCTCCGGCCACGGACCCCCTAGCGCCCCCTCCCGCGCCTCTGAGGGATGTGGGTTTCCTATCCCAGCTCCGGTCCTGTGGGCGCTCTTGAGTTTCCCTCTAGGGACAGCATCACCCTGTCTCTGACCTGCTTTTTGGGAAAAAATGAAGCCCTCTGTGCAGAGGGGCTCGGTGTCCAGGGGTCTCGGATGGTCTGGGGGTGGCGTCTTCCCGGCTGGGCCAGCCAAGGAGGACACCAGGGGGGCTCCACCCTCTCATGCCACGACTCTCCTCAAGTTGCAGTCCAGACAGGCGGCCAGCTCCCCCGGGGACCAGGCTTCCTTCCCATGAGCCCCCTGGGTCTGGGCTGGCACAGGGGGCGGAAGCGGCAGGGCCCTCTAGGGCGGGCTTCCTGTCACCACAGGTCTGGGCTCTGCACAGAGCGCTGCCCGGGCTCTCTAAGGAGGCAGGGGCCGCGAGGTCACGCACGCCTGTGGGCTGCCAGAAGGTTCCTCACGGTCCCCCATCGCAGGGGCTGCGAGAGGCTCCGCTAGGCCCAACAGCACGTTCCACCAGTGGCGAGAAAATAAGCCCTTTTCCCTTTCCGGGGCCGAGAGCTGAGCCCCGGGGTCCCCCCGCCCCACTGCTCACTCATGTCTTTCTGTTGGAGACACTGCAAGGTCCTATTCTCCTCGACCCCCACTCCCCACTCTTACTTCAAGTCGGGGAGTCGTTACCTCTTGCTTGAGCGTCAGCCTGGCCATAATCTCATTGTGGTCAATGAGTGACAGCTCGTCCACTTCCTCTTCTGACTGAGGCTCCAGAGCATCTGGGGACTTGGGGGCCCTGGCGGGGGAAGCAGTTGGCGCTGCATCAGACAGGCGCTGAGCACCCCAAGACCCAGAGGCTGGGGCGGTGCCAGCCTGGGACACAGGCGTCGGAGCTGCTCCTGGACAAGTCACAGAGGCAACAAGGAGCTGGACTGGGGGGCAGGGCTGGGGCGTGCACCCGGCTCCCAGATCTGCCGCAGACCCGGCCGTGCAAGGCGGGGACCGCCCCCCTCCCTGGGCGTCTCATCCGTAAGTGGGAGGCGTTAGGCGCCGGGGAGAGAGCTCCCCCTGGACTACTTGTGCGAGTGCTGGCTTCGTGAATGTAATCCTTTCAAAGGACCAAGCTCAAGACTAAGGAAGAACGGTGATGAAGCCAGGTGCCACTGGCTCACACCTATCATCCTAGTTACTCTGCAGGCTGTGTGATCTGGAGGACTGCGATTTGAAGCCAGCCTGGGAAGACTCCCAAATAAATAGCAAAACGTGGGATGGAAGACACGGTTCAAGTGGTAGAGCACCACCAGCCTAGAAAGCGTGAAGTCCGGGTTCAAACTCTTTTTTTTTTTTTTTTTTGGCCAGTCCTGGGCCTTGGACTCAGGGCCTGAGCACTGTCCCTGGCTTCTTCCCGCTCAAGGCTAGCACTCTGCCACTTGAGCCACAGCGCCGCTTCTGGCCGTTTTCTGTATATGTGGTGCTGGGGAATCGAACCTAGGGCCTCGAGTATCCGAGGCAGGCACTCTTGCCACTAGGCTATATCCCCAGCCCCAAGGGTTCAAACTCTTAATACCACACAGACACACAAACAGACACGCAGACACGTGCATTCACCAAGCCACGCCCAAGCAGACCTGTCACCTTGTCCTCAGCCTTAGAACAAGCAGTCACGGCAGGTAAGCACAGAGGGCGTGAGGAGGCAGAGCAGGGCCCGGCCTCGGGTCAGGGAGGCCCTTGGGAGGCTGGGAGGGAGCCTGCAAACCGCCGCCTCCCCCGGTGCCGCCTTCGCGGTTCCCGCGCGCGACACTGCTGGGCCCGGTACATGCTAGGGACATGCTAAGGTACGTGCTAGGTGCTGAGATGTATGAGGGGTGTTCAGGAGGATGCAATGGGCCTCGGCCAACGAGCCCGGGCCTGGAAGAACCACTCCGGCCACGGTCCAGCTTGGGCGTGGCCTGTGTGGAAGGACAGGTGGCAGTGACCGTGGCCGTGGGTGTGCTCAGCCCTTACACAGACCGTGGGAAACTTTAAAACATGTTCAGGTCCAAAGAAGGGGGCGCAGAGCCCACTGCCGCTCTGGTGCGGCACTGCTTTTGCGAGCCTTTACTGCTAGGATTGGACTGGAAAGCCCACCATTCCTGACCAGACGATCCCGGGGGATACCTCCGTCTAGGAGAATAAACAGATTTAACGTGGACAGCACTGAGGCGGGGGGGGGGGGGGGGCCGCGCAGGTGGGCCTCTCCAACAGGCCCGCAGAACTGCTCTCCTAGGTCTTTTTCTCTTTGTAGTGCTAGTCCTGAGGCTTGAGCTCAGCCTGGCAATGTCCCCGAGCTTTTTCTTTTTTGCTCAAGGCTAGCACGCTACCACTGGAGCCACAGCGCCACTTCCAGCTTTTTCAGTAGCTAAGCGGAGGTAAGAGTCCCATGGACTTTGCTGCCTGAGGTGGCTTTGAACTCTAATCCTGGATCTCGAGGATTGCCAGTGTGAGCCGCGGGTGCCCTGCTTCACCTGTCTTTGCTTTTCCCCCACGGGTCTCTTCTGTGCCAGTCTTTCCTGCCCCTTCCCCTGCTGGTGCTGAGGCCTGACAATGAAAGCGAGCACGTCTGGCTCTGCTGCGGCCATCCGGGGCTCCACGAGGCCCTGATCCTTGGCCGGGGAGGGGGAAGAGGCGCGGACGGGTAAAGGTGACGCCGACCGCGCAGCTCCTTCGCACGCGCCGAGGTGCAGCAGGGCTCCACCGCGCGGCTCGAGGCTGGGGTGGCTCTGCCTTGTGCTGACACCGGACATCGTACAAGTAAGTAACGAGACCTCACGTCCGAATGCACCCCACGGTGGACCTTGCTATAAAAAGTTAATACGTACAAGACGTTTCCACGGGCCCGGGGGAACTGGAGCAGGGTCTGCCTGCCAGCTGGCGAGGGAATTCACCATTAACTTTTCTAGCTGTGCAAACCAGGTAACCAGGAGTCTTAGTTGCCGGGGGGAAGACAAGTGTCACATCCTTACTTTCAGCACAGTATACGCACACAGAGAACGGAAGCTCCCCAGTGGCCAGTGCGCGGGCAGCAGGCTTGGGGTGCTTTTACCCTCCGTGCAGCAGGTCAAGCTGGAGACTAAGACCAAGGAAGCTTGACTTGGGGGGTTTGAGAGAGAAAAAGGGGGTAGGTACTGCGGGTGATTTGGATGGTGGGCAGGCAGGAAGGGCTGGAGGACTCTGGGCAGGGCTCCGAAGTGTGGGTTACAGGGATGGCTCCATTCTCCTGCAGTTTCATTATTTCAGAATCAGAAGGAAAACTCCCAACGTGGGACAGGAGGGTAGGCCCCGTGGGCGGGCTGGCCGCTCATGTGCTCCCGGAGGGGGGTGGGGTGGGCGCGGGGTGGTGGCTCTCTGCTCCCTCCCTACCTCTCTCCGCCATCTCTGCTGTCCTTCCCGGGTGTGCCGACCGTCGAGGGGTCCCTGGGGTGTCCGTCCTTCCCGGCCGCTGGCTCCTGCAAAGAGTGCGAGTGTTGGTGTTGGGCTGGTGGCCCGCACCGGGCCCTGTCTTCCTGACACTCGGCCGGCCGGTGCCCCCTGGGCAATCCGAGGCGGGGGAGGGGGCCACTTGTGTGGGAACTACGGGAAGCGGAGGCCCTGTGGACGGGGGCCATCGTAACCCGGAGCCAGCAGAGGCGACGCGGTGGCAGCCGGCAGCTGGACACAGCCCCCTGACTGCTCCCGGAAGAGAGGCTGCCCCGGGGACCCTCTCAGAGCCCAGTGGGGGCCGCGCTGCCCAGGGGTTCCCAACGCCTACCCTCTTTTGTCCCTAATAACGAGCGACCACCACGACCCTCCCCACGTGGCCGGACGCTGGGGGTGAGCACGCACAGCCGTGCGTGGCAGAATCTGAAGCCAGACCTTAACTGCGGAGGCCCTGCAGCTGTGCTTTCTAGTTCCGAGTCTCGGGGCCAGAACGCTCGAGCAGTGACAGTCCCCGAAGGGCTCAGTGCCCAGACGCAGGGTGAGGTGGCTCCCCCTGTCCTGCAGACTCACTGCTGCCCTGCTCAGCCCCCTCCCAGCCCCCGCCCCAGGCTACCACCCAGCCTCAGTGAATGGGGAACACCACCAGGCAGAGCACTCGAGATGGGGGGGGGGAGCCTCAGCTGGATGACGTGTGTGCACAGAGGTGACTGGGAGGAGACCCAGCTCAACTGAGGTGCGGGTGCCTCCGCCCTGGGAGCTGCAGCCCCACCGCCCCGGGGGGGGGGGGGGCGTCCTGTGCGCCTGGGGGGAGGGAGGCGCATGCCGGGGGGGGGGGGGCGAGGCAGGTGAGGCGGGGGCTCCAGGGTGGGAGGGGGAGCCTGGCACCTGGAGGAGGAAGAGGCAGAGGAACCAGACAGCGGCTGGACCCGTGGCTGGGGCCCGTGCTAGGCAGCACCTGGCGATTTCTAGAAAATCACCACACGTCTACGGAAGCGGGAGCGAGGGGGGAGCTCCACCCGGAAGTCCCGTCCTCTGCCGTGGGGCCTGCGGGGCTCAGCCAGCGGAAGCAGGAGCGAGGGGGGGCGCCTGGGAGCGGGGGGCCCCCCGGCCCTGTCGGCGGGCCGCATGCACAGGGCGGCCGCCCGCCCGCCCGCCGAGGTTACTTACTCCTCGAGGGGGGCCCAGTTCCTCGCTGCTCTGGCCAGAGGAACACAGACTGACATAGTCCCCCTCGCCAGTTTCCTCACTGGCGTTTGTACTCTGGGGGAGACAGGGGAGAGGAAAGACGATGTGCCGGGCCCTCCCGCCGGCCCTGGGGCTTGGAGGGGGGGAGGCGACCAGCGGACAGGCTAGCTCGGAACAGGACTGCTCCTTTTGGGAGAAAGAGATGGTGTGGGGTGTTCACCGGCAGTTCTGGGAGCCTCTTCTCGGGACTCGGGGGCCCCCTGGACTCGCAGGGCCAGGCCTCCTCTGCGGGTGCCAAGGGCCACTCTGGGAACGGTCGCACAGAGGCAGCACCCCGCCTGTGGGGTTCCTGGCATGGGGGGAGAGCTTCTGCCTTCCCCCCTCCTGCACCCCGTGCCCTGGCTCCTCTGCTGTGCGTGAGGCTCTGGGGGGGGGGCTGTCTTTGGGTCCCAGGGCCCTGCAGGTGGGGGGGGATCCTGCGCGGGGGAGGGGGGGGGCTGGGCCTCCCTCCCCCGCCAGCCGTCAGAGCTGGTGGCGGTTCCTGCGCCATCCTATGACAACTTCCTCCCTCGACATGGCCACCGGGTCCACGGTGGAAAGCCAGAGTCCTTGGATGGGACTTGTGTCTAGAAGGTTCCTGGGGACAGAGGGCGAGGACGGCCCCCGGCCTCCCTCCGCAGCCGGCTCCGGGGACCGGGGACCCTGCTTCCTATGGCCCTGTAGGTGCGTGCACACGGGCGTGTTCTCACCGAGTCAGTGAAAGAGGTTTCGGAGGAAAGGTGGGCAGGGCCATGGCAGCTGCTCTCCTGAGGAGACGAGAGAGGCCCGTCTGCGGTGCCGGGAGGCGGCCCGGCCGCGGCGGGCACGGCCGCGTCCGCGCTCGGAGACGGGCGGACGGGTGGGAAGTGTGGAGAGGAGGAGGAGGTAGGCGGGAGGAAAGGTTGGACGGAAGCGTGGTGGTGAGGCGCGAAGTCCTGCGAGTAGGACCTAAACACAGATTTGTACTACGGAGGGACGGAGGGAGACGGACACAGGGGAGAGAATGTGGGGAGGAGAGACAGACAGACAAGAGAAAAGGTGGTTAGATCAGCCGCGGCCGAGCAGGAAGAGGCCCGCCGTGCTGGCGGCTCGAGCCTGTAACCCGAGTGACTCAGGAAGCGGAGACGTGAGAACGGAAGTTTGAAGCCAGCCCGGGCAGGAAAGTCTGTGAGACTCTGATTTCCAGTAAACACTTCAGAGTGGGGGAAAAAAAAAAGGTGGAAGTGGAGCTGTGGTTCAAGTGGTAGAGCGCTAGACTTGGGCAAACAAGCTCGGGGAAAGCACCGAGTCCCTGAGTTCAAGCCCCGGGGCTGGCACACGCACACACAAAAATAATTCAATAGAAAGCCAGAGGCATAGCGTTACTAAAACACCAATCTCTTTTCTTCTCACTTTGTTTATAAACAAGTTCAGTGATTTATGCTACCTTCTGTCGCTCAGAGCCACAAAGCAGCACTCCGCCATTCTTCATCACCACGGGAGTCTGAGGCTAGACACGGAAGAGAGTGTGCAGGCCTCAGGTCCAGTGTGCTCTAGGCTACAGCGCTGGCACCAGTGGAGGCCCCGCAAGCCTGCCAAGCTGCTAACCGGCACAGGATTGCCTAGGTCCTCAGGACTATGCCTCCGGGTCCTGCCGGGCCTCAGTGCCCACCAGACGCTACAAATGTGCATACTCAGAACCCATGGAAACTGGGAAAAAGAAAGAAGGCAGGAAGTTTAAAGCAGGAGGTCAAAGTGATAGTATTGCTTTAAGTAGTTTGAGGTCACCGTGTGTGTGTGTGTGTGTGTGTGTGTGTGTGTGTGTGTGTGTAAGTATGTGCAGGTACTGGGGCTTAAACTCAGGGCTTGGCTGCTGTCCCTTAGCTTTTTCACTCAAGGCTGGTGCCCTACCACTTGAACCACACCTCCGTCTCTGGCTTTTTGCTGGTTAATTGAAGGTAAGCGCCTCACGGATTTTCCTGCCTGAGCTGGCTTTGAACCGTGATCCTCAGATCTCATCCTCCCGAGTAGCTAGGGTTACAGGTGTCAATCGCCAGTGCCCGGCTATGGCTGCCTTTTAACCTGAAGGAATATGCTGCAACCCAAGGGACCAGCCTAACCGCCCCTCTGCCCCCCTCCCTCCCCGCGTGGAAAGCGCTGCCCCTGGAGCCCTGAATCCTCACTCCGTGAGCTGCTGTGGCTCTAACAGGTCTGTGTCAGGCCTACTGCTTCTCATCTACCTCACCACTCGGAGTCGGCCGGTGGCCCCCGGTGACCTAGGGAGACTGCCTCACAGGTACTGACCACGCCACGCAGCCCGGCCGTTCCGCCCACCTCCCGAGTGGAGAGCCCAGAGAGCAGGGGTCCCGGGTGGCCTCGTCTCCTGGGCCACGGAAGGCGCCCGGGGGTTCTAAAGGGACGGTGGCACGGTGCCCGGGGGCTGCTTTTGAGGACCTTTCGGGAAGAAGCGCTTCAGCCTTCTGTAGGAGCCACATCCCCAGCTCTTGTCAGCCACACTCACAAATCCACCTGCTTGCTGCCGACCCGCACGCGGTTCGCCCGTGGCGCTGACTGCCGGGTGCCTGCAGGCCTGTTCACACGGCGCCTCGGTGTGCCCCGCCGTGCCCCGGCTCCTGGCTCCCACGCACAGCACGCAGCGGTCTTTCTGGAATCCCGGTGTGCCCGTTTGGGAAGCAGGCCTAACCAGCCCCGCGGCCTGTCCACCGGGCTTCGGGTCGGGTCTGCCGGGAGCCACGGGGCGCGACCGAGGACGCCACCCTCGTCACCTTCCCACCCCGGGGGACCAGGCAAGCGCCGGAGCCACAGACTTCATCTTTAAAACAAGGATGACATGGAAACTTGGCTCAGAGGGTCCTTGTGGCCACTCAATGGCACAGTGTCCAGAGAGCCCGCAACAAGGCCGGGGCGATGGGTGCCAGCCCGCCTCGGGCTCCAGGCTCTGGTGAGGGGTTACTCTGAGTAGCACAGCGGAGGCGTCTCACGGGGGCCACCCATATTGGCCAGATGACACTCAGGAACAGATACTGTTATTCTTATTTTGGTGCCGGTACTGGGGCTTGAACCCAGGGCCTTTTGTGATAGCTACTGCTTGGCTTTGCTTCTGCACCCACAGGCTGGCGTCCTGCCACCTGAACCATGCCTCCAATCCTTCCTTTTTGCCGGTTAATTGTAAAGTTTCTTGGGTGTATCTGAAATCCTCAGATTTTAGCTTCCTGCACAGTTGGGGTTATAGGCCTGAACCACCAGCATGCCCAGATCGTTATTAGTTTTTGAGATAAGGCTCCTTGCTACGTTGCCCAGAATGGGCTTGAACTTACAATCTTTCCACGTAGCCGGGATTATAGGCCCCGATTCTATTACTAATTAAAATGCCCAGAGCATTGCCTGACCCAAAGCAGCCATCAGCTTGGAGTGAGCAGGAGAGGAAAGCCTTACCTACCACCGAGGAGGCCGGACACCAGGGGCTGTGGTCCCTCCTCCCTCCCTCCCGCCCTTCCCAGACGGCCTTCCCAGACGGCGCTGGCATGCCGGCTATGCAGTCACACTGGGATGGAGCCAAGGCCGCAAAGCACCCTCGGGAGCGCCGGCGAGGCAGGGGAGGCTCTCCAGTCTCCACGAAGCCCCTCCGTCGCTCCACGGACGCCGGGAGCTGCGCTGCCGCCCTGGGGTCCTGGGGACCTCACTTCTCAACAAGTCTCCATCCCTTCCAGTTCTCCGGAGAGGCACCTCCAGCCCTTCAGGACACGCTTGCCCTCGGGCGGGAGGAGGGCGGCGAGGTCCCGTCCCAGCCTGCAGTCTATTTTAGGACCTGGCTGGTGCCCGGCTTTGCTTCTGTTGGGCTAGCTGTACACTTCTGCACACTTGGTGCACAGAAGTTTTTATTGTTAGCCAGAGTATGACTGTCTGGGCTGAGAGTTCTAGAACACCCAGGGGAGGCTTCCACGAGAGCGCTGGGGGTGCAAATAAATGGATAGGTGCCCAGCCCCCAGTGCCAGCGAGGACTGCCGGAGGGAGGCCCAGACCAGGGCCGAGGGCGCTACCTGGCCCCTCTCATTAGTAATGAAGGAACCCGGGAAGGCCTCAGGAACTCGGCTGGGGAGCAGTGGGGTGGGGGGCGGTGGCTGTCACCCTCAGATTGTTCGGGAACGCCACCTGCAACCCTGCAGGGGGATGGCCTACAGCTGGCTCCGGGGTCCCCTGGGCAGGGCCGGTGCAGAGAGCAGTGCCCTAGTCAAGAGCCCCAGGACAGGCGGGGTGAAGGAAGGCAGGTCAGCTCCCCTGAGAGTATCTGCTGAGGAGCCGGTGTGCGCACGCGGGGCGGGGGGCGGGGGGTTAGCGGGCCGCCGTTTGGAGACGCTGTCTGCCTATGCTGGGACTGGCATGAGCACCAGCCGGGGACAGGCCCTCTGCTGCCTCCGAAGCACGCAGGGAAGCGCCTCGGAAATCCGAGTCCTCGGCGGACGGGCCGCTGCACTGGGTTCCTGTCTCCACAGCTGAGGGACTCCGGCCCCGCGCACGCGCACGTGTGCGCACACACAGGCATGGACAGCAGCGTGTGCGCCCCGCCCTGCACGGCTCTCCCCGCGCACACGCACGTGTGCACACGCACAGGCACGAACAGCAGCGTGTGCCCCGCCTTGCACAGCTCTCCCTGAGCACGTGCACATGTGTACACACAGAGGCACGGACAGCAGCGTGTGCACCCCGACTTGCACAGCTTCCCCGCACACACGCATGTGTGCGCACACACACAGGCACGGACAGCAGTGTGTGCGCCCCGCCCTGCACGGCTCTCCTCGCACACACGCACGTGTGCGCACACACACAGGCACGGACAGCAGCGTGTGCACCCCGCCTTGCACAGCTTCCCCGCACATACGCATGTGTGCACACACAGGTACGCACCAGCAGCGTGTGCACCCCGCCTTGCACAGCTCCCCCGCACACATGCACGTGTGCACACACACAGGCATGGACAGCAGTGTGTGCACCCTGCCTTGCACAGCTCCCCCACACATACGCACATGTGCACACAGGTACGCACCAGCAGTGTGTGCACCCCGCCTTGCACAGCTTCCCCCGCACACACGCACGTGTGCACACACACAGGCACGGACAGCAGCGTGTGCACCCCGCCTTGCACAGCTCCCCCCGCACACGCAGGTGTGCACACACAGGTACGCACCAGCAGCGTGTGCGCCCCCCCTGCATAGCTCTCCCCGCACACACGCACCTGTGCACACACAGGCATGGACAGCAGCGTGTGCACCCTGCCTTGCACAGCTCCCCCGCACATACGCATGTGTGCACACACAGGTACACACCAGCAGCGTGTGCACCCTGCCTTGCACAGCTCCCCCCGCACGCACGTGCACATACACAGGCACGCACAGCAGCGTGTGCGCCCCGCCCTGCATAGCTCTCCCCGCGCACACGCACGTGCACACACAGAGGCATGGACAGCAGCGTGTGCACCCTGCCTTGCACAGCTCCCCCTGCACACACGCACGTGTGCACACACAGGCATGGACAGCAGCGTGTGCACCCTGCCTTGCACAGCTCCCCCCGCACACGCAGGTGTGCACACACAGGCACGCACCAGCAGCGTGTGCGCCCCACCCTGCATAGCTCTCCCCGCACACACGCACGTGTGCACACACAGGCATGGACAGAAGCGTGTACACCCTGCCTTGCACAGCTCCCCCTGCACACACGCACGTGTGCACACACAGGCATGGACAGTAGCGTGTACACCCTGCCTTGCACAGCTCCCCCTGCACACATGCGCGTGTGCACACACACAGAGGCACGCACAGCAGAGTGTGCACCCCGCCCTGCACCCCGGCCGTGCTGGGGGTGGTGGGGAGAGCCGTGGGTGCTGGGGCCAGGTCGCCACCGCACAGCCCCAGCTCATTCGCGGCGGCTCGGACCTCAGTGGTTTTGGACGCACTGAGCAAAACGCGCAAGCCGCCCGACGGCCGCTGATGGGGTCGGAAGCTCCACCTTCCTTTGGTGAGAAAACACGCTCGGCTCAGAGAAGCCGCTTCCGGCGTGGCTGGGGCTGTTCCTCGTGGCGCCTCGGCAGGTACCCCCACCAGCACAGCTGCCTGACGGGGTTCTGAGAGAGGAGGTGGGCTAAGGCCATTCCTAGGACAGGGAGAGGTTCTAGAATGTTCATCCCCAATGCCACCAGAGGGAAGAAGCCCTGTTATTCTCTCCTCTCTCTTTCCTGGCCCTAAT
Source organism: Perognathus longimembris pacificus (assembly GCF_023159225.1). Classification (NCBI taxonomy): domain Eukaryota; kingdom Metazoa; phylum Chordata; class Mammalia; order Rodentia; family Heteromyidae; genus Perognathus; species Perognathus longimembris. The sequence continues at coordinate 158,527,380 of NC_063161.1, forward strand.
CCGTTGTTTCTGAAGGCCATTCCGGTTCTCTGGGTCGGCCTCGGCCTCGAAGGTGCCCCCTCCTTGGACTTCCTTGTGCTGATTTATATAGCTACGTTTTATGTAATGACAAAATACAGGCTCCCAAGCCAGGTGGCAGATCTGAGCCAGGCCCATGTCCCAGGCGCCCCCTGAGACCTGCCACAAGCTGTCCGTCTTTGCTCCTGGCAAGGAGCAGCGCTTTTGTGGGTCACCTTGTGAGGGCGAGGAGAGCGTTGACGTCACCACGCAAGACAGCTCGAGCATCAGTATCGGATACTGCTGATACACACCCTCCGTTCAAACCAACTTCCCAGGGTTTATTGTAAAAGCCATGAAAAATAAACAAAAGCCAGAAGTGTCACTGTGGCTCAAGTGGCAGAGCACTAGCCTTGAGCAAAAGCAGCTCTGGGAAAGCACCCCGGCCCCGAGTTCAAGTCCCAGGACCAGCACCAAAACAAAACTTGAAAATTCTAAAAGACAAAGGATGTTAGGGCACAGACGCTCTGCTGGGGGGAATTCTGGGAGGTGGAGTGTAGACGCACACAGCACCCCTTCTCCTGTGGCCTCGCGGGGCCTCCTAGGGGAGCACTATGGACGCCCAAGGCCTCCTACCAGCCCCTGGCTCCCACACCTGCCGCTGCCCCCCCCCCCCCGCCCCTCCAAGCCCCACCGCATCTCGAGATGTTCCGTGCGCTGGCGGCACCAGCTCTACAGGGAGATCAGCAGTTTGGAAAGGGCCGGCGTCCAGCAGCCCACCCAAGTGACTTTCACACAGCTGGGACGTCTGCTGCGTGACTTCTAGAACTCTGTCTGGAGCCTGCTGCGGGGGCAGTGATGTGGGAGGGTGGAGGCGAGGACGCCCCGGCCTCCCAGGTGTATCAGGCCGTGTCACACCTCTGCTGATCTGCAGCTACAAAGTGCACGGATGTCAGCCTAATGCCGCCACTGCATTATTATTATTTTTTATTGGTACTGGGGCTTGAATTCAAGGACTCAGGGGTGCTCAGCTTCTTACTTGCTTGACGGGTACCCTACCCACGGAAGCCACACCTCAAGCCTCAAAGCCGCCCAGACTGGCTTTGAATGGTGACCCTCCAGATCTCAGCCTCCCGAGTGGTCAGGATGACAGCACCTGGCCTCGCTACAGCCCCCTCCCTCCCCAGGGAGCAGCCAGAGCACCCCAAGACCCAGTGTATGCTTGCTCTCTTCCCATCCTCCAAACCGGGCAAAACCGTCTGAGTTCTGACTCGGCTCTCGCTTAAGACTGAAAAAAAGGCTCGGCTTCTTCAGTGTTCCCCCCTCTCGATCGGGGACGACACTCGGCCGGAGTGCAAGGAAGACCCTGGACCAGGGACAGGAGTGGGACGCGAAGGAAGGCATACGGACAGGGTGAAGGAGACGCTGCCTAGGAATCAGCTCTGGTGGGCTGGGCTCGGCTCCCTGGCGCGCCCTGCTGGGGCGGGCGGGTCCTGGGCTCGGCTGGGCTCGGCTCCCTGGCACGCCCTGCTGGGGCGGGCGGGTCCCGGGCTGGGCTCCCTGGCGTGCCCTGCTGGGGCGGGCGGGTCCTGGGCTCGGCTGGGCTCGGCTCCCTGGCACGCCCTGCTGGGGCGGGCAGGTCCCGGGCTGGGCTCCCTGGCGTGCCCTGCTGGGGCGGGCGGGTCCTGGGCTCGGCTGGGCTCGGCTCCCTCCCTTTGCTCTGAGTGAGGGGACACAGGAGAGCTGGCCCGGAAGTCTGTTCTGCTAGGAAGGGGTGACAAGGTGGGGAGCGGAGTCCAGTCTGGACACCATGGTAGAAGAGAGAAGAGGCCGCAGGGTTACCGCGGCCCTGTGGGTCACTGGCCGGTGCGCCATGCGCAGAGAGCGGCTCCGTCCTCGTCCTCCTGCCATCTTGAGAACACCTGACACCCCGCCCAACGTGGTAATCAACACGGTTGGGAAATGGGGGTGCCGTGGGAAGACAGGAGAAGGGGAGGTGAGGAGCCCCCGCAGAAGGCGATGAGGTCTGTGGCCAGACTGGGGGGCAGGGGGAGCAAGCGCAAAGGCACTGGGGCGGCTTCGGCGGCGACTCGGCTGCGTCAGGGAGAGGGGGCTGTGGCACGGGAGCCAAGAACCTGCACGAGGCCTTCCAGAACAGGACATGGCTAGGGCGTGGTGGGGACCCCAGGTGTGGGGGGACAGGAGAGGGTGAGAAGTCCCGCGGGGGGGGGGGGAGCCACCATGAGGACAAGCCAGGTGGCTCAGAGGGCTGCAGAGCCTCAAGCGTCACATCAGGAACACGCTGGGCAGGAGGAATGACCGGTGCCATCACAGAAGGCTCCGGCAGCGTGGGGCTGGTGGGAGACGGCGAGGCACCCCCTTGTCTAGCAGACCCACGGCCAGGCCCCCAGTCGGGGTGACCGGCGGCCCACAGAGCCTCAGTGAAGGCTATCCAGCCGGCCTTCCTGCCTCCCCCGTGAACATCGCTCTCCCGGCACCTGTCCTTCACGTGCTGCTTCCAACATCCCTGAGGACACGAGTCAGGGTTCACCTCTCCCAGAACAATGCCCACACCAGGAAAGAAAGGGACTCGGGGTCGCTACTAAACGAAGCATCATCTGCTAACACGGGACAGGGTGGGTGCACGGGACTGCCCGTCCCGTGACCCGCTTTCAGGTGTAGGGTGGGGCGGAAGCGGCCAATCTCAGTCCTCAAGGGTGCATGAGGGTGCAGTGCAGGGGGCCTAAGAGAGTGGGGGAGCGCAGGCCGCTGTTCCCTTCCTGTGACCGTGACCGCGGGTGCTGGTGTTCTGGATGACTTTCAGAGTGCCGCTGACTGGCTTTCCCCGCCCTCCACTTCCCAGAGCCCAACTGCCCTTCAAGCCACGGCCCAAGCTCCGCCCCTCGGCTACCCTTCCTCCTTCTGCCCCCTGGACTGGGAGCCCCTCTAGGTAGGGCTCACACAGGAGGTGTCCCAGGACCAAGCTCAGCAAGATCAGCAACCCCGCACCCACTTTAGTTGGTGCTGTCCAGCGCCAGTTCACTCCTCTAGCAACCCAGTCGACAGAACCTTGGAAAGGTTACAGGTCGCTATGCCAAGAGCGACTCCACGCATCCCGCCTGGCCGGTGACGCAGGCCTAGGGACACGGAGGGGAGAGAGACTCGGGAAGGAAGGGCAGCTCATTTTAGACCCTAACCAGACACCAAAGGAAGGACGTGTCAGTGCTACACGAGCGCACGCACGTCCCACGCTCCAAACGTCGGGCCGTGACTCGCCGCTCCCGAGGCTCTTTCTTTTCAATGAAACCAAGCAGCACCTTCTTTCTTGGCTTGCGCTCCCTTCTGGAGCTAAGGCGGCATTGGCGACGCCCGAAGACTCCCCAAATGCCAGGGTGGACAACCGTGACGCACTCACACCTGAGCTTAATTCAACCACCTCACTACAGGCAGCTGTCTTGGCAGTGGGCATTAGATCGCCCTAGACAAAGATCAAACCCGGAACCTGGGCAGGTTTTAAAGTCAGCGAGTCCAAGGTTGTCATTCAGGGACGGGGGGGGGGGCGGAAAGGGGGGCAGTGCACACAGACCACTCCACCTGCTCTGCTAGAGCACAGAATGACGGGCAGCAGAGCGCCAGACCCTCACAAGCCCACTTTCTAAGCTTGCCTCGGGCGCATCCTTCTGTCTAGTGCAAAGCAGGTCAAAGTACGGCCCCCGGAGACAGACACCAAGGCCACCGGATTCCCAGGGGACAGACCTGGCTCCACCCTGTCCCGGCCTGAGAGACTGCGGAGAGAGAACAGTGGCTGTCTTGGCTCCTGGGAAGATCCAGACCCCACCAGGCTGTGCCTCCTACGGTCAGCAGAGAGCTGGCGGCAGGCAGCCTCCCTGTGAGGAGCAGGGCCTCCCTCGGGGCAGCCCTGTGATTTCACTGGGTGGGGGGGGCTGTCGTGGGTGGCCGTGCCGGGCGCCTGGCACGCTTCCACATGCTCAGAGCCTCCAGCTATCACACGAACCAGCCCAGGCCAGCCCCATGGCAGTGGCAGACACATCAGCCCAACGGCCCCGGGGCCAGCTAAGGTCCAGAGATGTCAGCCTGGGCCTGAAGGGCAGAGCATCATTCCGGAACGAGCCTCCTGCCCCAAGCCGAGACCAATGGTGGGTGTTTTAGGCCACAAGGCTGTGGGCAGTCGGTTCCGTGGCAGGAGCGCACTGACACGACCCTCGGGCTCTCACAGGCAGGCGACGCAGCTCTGGCTCCCTGCCTGGCTTCCCACGTGAGGAGGCTCTGCCCTTCATGCCAGACGCCACGCGTGGCTGCCCACGTCTCCTACCTGCCCGGGCAACCTCAGCGTGTGAGGCCCAGAGAGCCCGCAGCTCCTCCCCTTCCCCGCGGCCGCGTGGGGGTCTGCATGGCCGGGGCCTGCGGGAGCACGGGGCCGGAGGAGCCCCCCGCCTGGGAGGCCCCCGTGGCAGCGAGCGGAGTGTTCACGTGCTTCCGGGTGGAGCAGTGGGGAGCGACTCACCGAGGGCACGGGCAAGCTGCCGTGCCGGCTGAGAAAGGAGTTAGACACGGACACACTGAGGCCCTGAGTGGCACTGCCGTCCTCGGGGGTGAAGGCCACTTTAGTTTGCTGGACACAGTAGGAGACAGAGGAGAAGGAAGAAGCAGCAAAGGAGGCCTGCCGGGCAGAGAGAGGGTGAGAGAGAAGGCAGGGAGAGGGAGAAAGCAGAGAATGGTCAGCGCGGTAGCCAGAGGCCAAGGAAGCTGCTATCTAATCCTGCTCAGGGACAGTCTGGAGAGGGACAGCTGTGTGGCCCACCTGGAGGTGGAAACCCCTGCCGAGGGGGCCTGAAGGGAGCGGACAGTTTCCCTCCGCCCTGGCACAGCTAAAGTGAACTCACAGTGGACACACAGACGGCAGCCCGCAAGGCCTGTGCCGGGGAGGGTGTGGCCTGCCGAGCCGGGATCGGCCCTGCCACTGGCCACCCGTTGGCCTTGGGCACTCCCTAAGATCCCAGTGTTCGGGACGGCCTTGCGCAATGTGGGGCAAACTCTGGCGGATCTCCTGTGGGGCCGTGAAGGGATTCAGTGAAATGGCTCGAGAGCACTTGGACTCCTGTTTGCACCGTACATAGGCCGACAAGTGTGAGCAAGTATCACCAGCATCTTCGTGGGATTCCAGAGGGCCTGGCCAGCGGCCAGCACCGCCGGTCAGGTTAGGCCTGGACCGGGGCTGGAGTTGGCCTCGGTTCCCGGGTCTCTGACTAGCTGCGGCCTGGGGAGAAGCCCTCCTGGATCTTGGTCCCCGTCTACTGTACGAGGAGCTGTGGTGAGGGCTGTGTGCTGGCTGGCAAGGCGTTCGGTATGGGGCTCCTGGCATGCTTCCCCCCCCCCCCCCCGGTGGACTGGTGCCAGCTGTAGTGTGGTGCGGGGTCAGGATGCTCCCTGGGATGGGTCTGGGGCCACGAACCCATGGAGGATCTGTCCTCAAATACTCAGAGCCGGGAGTCCTCAGACAGGAGGCATGCAGAGACGGCAGGGCCGCGGGACAAACTCCATGAGATTTCCACCCACGCCTGAGTGTTTCCACACTGAAGACACCTCGGTGGGATATTTCCCCAGACCCCGAATGCAGCTCACGCAGCAGCAGAGGGGCCCAGGAGCCCAGTCCCAGCTCAGCCCCATCTCCAGACAAGGCTGCCTCTGTCCTGGCCGGATGTAGTTTTGGGGAGGAACAACATAGCCTGTTGGGTCAGCCAGTGCCCATGGAGGGTAGATGGCTTAGAATTCCCAGGAGTGACAAGGAGCCACCAGGGCTGTCTGTCCCCTAGGGGTGGCTGCCTTCCCAAATGTCAGGGCAGCACCTTCGTGCCCGTCTACAAAATGGTGGAGAATGCCTAGATGGCCACATCTGGCCCTCTCACCAGTTATGAGCCTCAAGCAAAATGACACCTGTGGCTCTGAGAAGGCCCAGACCTTTCTTTGGGAGAGCGTGGCTGGATGAGCAGCCTGGGTCCCCAGCCTTGTGAGAGCCCACCAGGCTTGCAATGGCAGCAAAGAGACAAAGGATGGAGTGCCCCCCCTGCTGGTTTGCCAGCCAGTTGAGTGCCCGGGCAGTGCCCCAAGCAGGACAGAGCCACCTCCAGCCTGCGCCTGGCATCCCTCGCCACTCAGAGCTGTGTTAGTAGAGGATGCGGCCCTGCCCGCCACAGACAAAATGCCGTCTAGAGTGGTTCTGTTCAACGGACCTTGTTCTCACGGGCTCGCCCCAGGCCAGGACTGGCATACCAGTCGCTGCCTACAGGCGGGCCCAGTATAGAATCAAGTCTACAATGGCCAGGCACAGACCATACTCTGCACTTTGACAGAGTCCCACTTTCTGTGAGGTTTATGTTGGAGTCAAAGAAGAAAGGAAAAACTTATTAGAGCTGGTCAGCAGAAAAAGCAAACCTTTTTTTTTTTTTTGCCAGTCCTGGGCCTTGAACTCAGGGCCTGAGCACTGTCCCTGGCTGCCTTTTGCTCAAGGCTAGCACTCTGCCACTTGAGCCACAGCGCCACTTCTGGCCGTTTTCTATATATGTGGTGCTGGGGAATCGAACCCAGGGCTTCATGTATACGAGGCAAGCTCTCTACCACTAGGCCATATCCCCAGCCCAAAAGCAAACCTTTTGAGCACAAGCCTGTCCCAGCTGCATGGGCTACTCCGGAACTCTCTATGGAGGGGAGATGGCTGCACGAGGGGGGGGGGCCAGGCTGCCAGGGACACATCCCAAGAGGAAGTGAAGGCGCCCACGAGGACTAGCCCTACCCCGTGGGGACGGCTCGCGTGCCCCATGCCCGTCGGGAGTGCCGGTTTGGAAGGCCACGCGCCGGGGAGGGGCTGCTTACCAGCTGCCGCTGCTTCGGGGGCAGGGCGGGCGGTGGAGCCAGCTCCTGGGTGGTGTCCCCGGCGCCAAAGGAGTCACTGAAGCCGTAGACCTCCATGAGCATCTTGTTCTTCTGCTGGTAGATGTGCTCGCTCTGCGGCGTCTGGTAGAACACGGAGGGCTGTGGCTCCGAGTAGTCCTCCAGCAGCTGCATGTAGGCCAGCACTGTGGGACAGAGGGCGGCCTGGAGTCCTCTCGTGGGAGCGCATCACAGGGCCCCACCCGCTCCGGGCCGGGCTGGTGATCGTGTCAGGACGGCCGGCCGCCCCGCGTGTGCCCGCGAGTGCCCTGTGGACACGCGCGGAGATGGTGGCCCGCCGTGGCAGGCACCTCCTTCGCCGGGATGCTCACGGTAGGAGGCTTCCTGGGTGGGGAATGGGTGGCTACGGGAAATTTCTGTACTTTCCCATTGAATGTTGCTGTGACTAGGAAACGGCTCGGAAAACAGCGGATCTAAAGCCCAAGGGAGCCAGGTGCTGGCGGCTCATGCGTGGAATCCTAGCTACTCGGAAGGCTGAGCTCTGAGGATCGCAGTTCAAAGCCAGTCTGGGCTACAGAAAGTCTGCGAGACTCTTACCTCCAATGAACCACCAGAGAACTAGAAGTGGAGCTGTGGCTCAAGTGGTAGAGCGCTAACCTCAGGCAGAAGAGGCCAGGGACAGTGCCCAGGCCCTGAGTTCAAGCCTCACAAATAATAACAACATAAAATCACAAACAACAACAAAGCCCCCACAAGGGATCCCTAGTTTGAAAAACAATAGTTCACAGGGTACCTCATTCTCTTCCTGAAAACCCCAGAGTTGTTCCAGCCACGCAAAGCCGCACCAGCTTTTGGGAACTCTGGTGGCTGGGACGCATCCCCAACTCTCACTCTTCCTAGCCCTTTCAGGTTCTAGAACACACTCTTGAGGGACACACGTAAGACTTCTGACACCCCTGCTCACTGTTCTTGGGGTCCCGTGCCTAGCCCCACCCCACGAGTGTTTCCTTCGCAGTCCCCTACCCCTCCAGCAGAAGAGGGAAGGCAGGGAGACGGAGAGGGGGCCCGGGCGGGGCTGTGACAGCCAGGCGGGGCAGGGGGGCTTTGTTCTGAGTATGGCAGTCGCTGCGGGCTCTGCTGAGCGAGCCTGGGGCTGACCGGTGCCCCAAGAAAGCGACTCGGGGTTGCGGCACTGTTCTGGTGAAGGGCTGTGGTTCAGACGGGGCATTCTAAAAGCATGCGAAAGGATCTTCTGTGTTCTCCCAGGGGCTGAGGCTCTGGAGAGGCTCCCTGCTGGGTCACTGGCCCCATGAGCGTTTGAAGATCCACACACAGCCCTGCCGGCACCCCTAGACCGTGCTAGAGAACCCGCCAGGGAGGCGGGGAGGCGGGTGCCAGCGAGGGCCCTATGTGCAGGGAGCGGGGTCAGGGCGAGACGAGGCACCTGCCCTCCGAATGGTCACCCGTACTGACACCTCGGAGCTGCAATGGTTACGCCCAGCCGCGGGGCAGCCCAGCCTCCTGCCTAGGTGGGGTGGCGGGAAACAAGAGCAGGACTGGCCCTGCCTGGGAGGCGACAAGGGAGGGAACAGACAGCTCAGCGGCCCCACGGGGTGAGCTCACCCCCGCAGCTGCCGCATGCGGGAGTGGAAGCCGGCTCAAGGTGGCCGAGTCTCCGTGCACGGCCGCCCTTCCTCCAATGCCCAGCAACACCCAGAGCCCGCGCCGCTCTGACGCTGCCCGCACGGAGCAGAGGTGGAGGCTGGCAGCCTGGCACCTGGTCCCGTGTCTCTGTGCAGTGACAGGCTCCCGCTGGGGACAATCCCTCCGCACATACGGAGGGCAGGGCTAGGAGCCCCCGACAAGGGAGCGAATGCACTGGCATCTGGGAGGGAAGGGGCCCTGGTTTGGGGAGCGGAGGACCTGTGGCAGGTACAGGGGTGGAGAGATCTTTCCCCCTCAGCGCCCCTGCGGGTGGAGCTGGAATTCAGGTGCCAAGGGAGGTGCCGGCGTTACGCCGCCAGGTCCCATATCTAGCTCGTAGGTATTCTCTGCGGGGAATTCTGGAGCCACGCACATCACAGCGGTGGCAGCTGGCTGGCAGGGAAGCGAGAGGATGGTGCCATGGGGTGGGCAGGGGTGGGCACGTGGGGGGACCACGAGACCAAATGTCCAGAATGCTATTTAGTGATTCTACAGCAGATCGACAGCTGGGAAGATCCAGAATACAAGTATTTTATGTGTCGGTAGCCTCAGCTATGAGAACAACCGGCTCACTGGGGTGCACCCTCTGATGGCGGCCCACTCTGGACGTGACTGCCCCCGGTGGATCCTCGGGGCAGCCGCGTGGGTACCGCGTGGGTGCACTGGCACGCCTGCCCCCCCCCCACGGCGGCGGCGCTGTGCAATCCCTCGTCCCCGTGCAGACCACGCGGTCACGTCACCCCACTGCCGTCTCAGGGGGAGGCTCTCGGCTCCAGAGAGGATGGGGCCCCGGAATCACACCTGCGCCCCGCCCCGCAGGAGAGGGCGGGGCTGGGGTCAGCGCCAGAGGCGCCCGGCGAGCTGGGGGGGGGGACGCTTACTGTGTTTGTTTTTCTTCTCTGGCAGAGGCGGTGGCTTCTCCGGGTCACTGGCTGCTTCCGGGGCGGTGAAGCCGGCGGGCTGGAAGGGGAGGATGGAGGCGAAGGGCGGGTAGGGGCCGGGCGGGCCAGGGGCCTGGCTCTGCAGGTCTTCCTCCGAGAGGTTGTCGTACTGAGAGGGGTGCCGCTCGTAGGGCGTCCTGCTGCCCGAGCTGTCCGTGCCCTGCGAGGTGGCGCTCCTGCGCTTCTTCTCGGGAAGGGCGGGTGGGGTATCCGTCTGCTGCCCTGGGACCAAGGGCCCCTCAGGCTGGGGACAGCCGCCCAGAGGCAGCTGGAAAGGGTGGCCGAGGAACGGAGAGCCCGACTCCCCCAAGGACTCCGGCAGCGGGCTGAGGTTACAGGCCGCTTGCTGAGGTATCTGGTCGGCGTCGGAGAGGTCTTGCTGGAGGAATTCGTAGTCGGGATCGTAGTGATCTGCAACGCGACGGGAGATGGTGTTACTGAGGGGCGACGGCCGCCCTTCCTGCTGTGCCCAACCCGGCTCACAGGGAGGCGAGGGCCGCTGCGTCAGTCCTCACTCTAAGAGCAGGAAAAACAGGCGGATGCGGCCGTGTGCTAGACTGCTCAGGAACCTTCGACGCACAGGCCTGCCTTCTGCCTTTATACAGAGCCGGAGACAGAGCCAGGGCTGTGAACACACCGTGCAAGTGACTCGGCTCTGAGCCTCATTCCCAGCCCTTCCTCACGTCACAAACACTTCCTACTCAAACAACAGCAAACAAACAAACAAACAGACACAAAAAGAGAGCACTGCGGAAGCAGCGAACTACGTGAAATTCAGAATCCACATCTTCTATCTGTTTACATCTGCAAGTATTTTCCTAGGTCTCCCCCTGGCACCCAGAGGATCTTTCTCTCTCTCTTTTTTTCCTTCCTCCCTCCCTCCCTCCCTCCCTCCCCCCTCCCCCCTCCCTCCCTCCCCCTCCCTCCCTCCCTCCCTCCCTCCCCCCTCCCTCCTTCCTATCTCTTTTTCCTTTTTTTTTGGGTCAGTCGTTGGGCTTGAACTCAGGGCCTGGGCACACTGTCCCTGGGCTTCCTCACCCGAGGCTAGCATTCTACCACTTTGAGCCACAGTGCGACTTCGGATTTCCTGGGGGTTCATTGGAGATGAGAGTCTCACAGACTTTCCTGCCCGCAGGGGCGGGAGCCAGCCGAGCACCTCTCCCGGGGCTCCGTGGAAGCAGCCGCGTAGCACGGCCTGGCCTGCCGCCCAGCGGGGCCGGGGAGGGCGGCGGCTGCGGGGCTCACCGAGCGTTTCACAGCTTGTGTTCCGGGAGCCCTGGCCGCTGTCCCTGTCCAGGGAGGAGAGCTGCTCGTCCGATCGGCTGAGCTTGCCCGTGCTGCTGCAGGGGGACAGGCGGGGCGACTCCCCGCCACACGACCGGCTGCCTCCGGACAGGCGCCTCTGTGCGTAGCAGTCCACGTCGAAGTCCTCGGGGAAGAAGGGACACCGGCTCAGGGGCGGAGAGGGGCAAGGCCCGGGGCACACGCTGTCCCGGAGCCCGGACGGAGCCGCACAGGGCTGGAAGGCGCACGCAGGGGAAGTCCACACCCCCCTCCCCCTCCCCCCTTCCCGGGGACTGCATTACCTGCCTGTTGATTCCCACAGGCAGGCTGGAGCCGCTGGTGGCTCGGCTCATGGGGGCCACCACGGCCACGCGGGTAGGGGACGGGGCGGACTGTCTTTTCTTGGGTGGTAATGCTGGTGGACTGAAAGAGACAGAACATCCTGGCCAACCCAACACTGCCAAGAGGGGCGCTTCAGAACCACGGCAGGGAAAACGCGAGTGACGCTCTTTTATTACCCGACTCCCCATTTCCGATTCCCACACCTCACCTCCCGTCTACTCCCCTCCTCTAAACATGTCAAGAGTGAAGAGCAGAAAGACCCCCTTTCCCCTTTCACAGTAAATGGTACCAAGTTCCACTTCAGTGACACCAAAGTCAAGCTGTAAGGGGAGCTCAGAGCACGCGCAAGGGCCCTGGGCGGGGCTAAAGCTTCAGAGCACCTAAGGGAGCAGGGACTGAGCACCCAGCACGCGCCCCGGCCCCACGCCCTTCCTCGTGCTCCTTCTGCCATCGCATCCCCACATCCTGTGTGAACAGTGAAGGGCCTGGGAGATGGTTACCTATTATCAACCACCCGAATGCCAGGCAAGGGGGGCTTGGGGGGCGCAGCCTCTTCGTCGGCAGAGTCTGGGAGCAGCTCGGTGGAGGGCGACGCACCTGTGGCCTTGTTTAGAATCTCCATCTCCCGGTCTGTCAGGGGGAGCTCGGGCGGACTGGAGAGACAGCAAGAACTTGGTTACAGAAGGCTCGGAGCACAGTCACGTTCTGAAAGCGGGGGGCAGGGGGGGGTCGCTGGTGCATTTAATCACCAGTAAGCTGCCCGCACTCGCCCGGGTCCCCGCGGGGACCCTCCGTCTCCTCAAGGGAAGCGGAAGCCTGGGACTGGCGGATCTCAGGGTGGGCTAAATGCTTCAAGTTCACACTGTTTCTGTCTCCCAGGAGCAAGTGGGAAGGGGAAGTACCGCAGGGCACCGCCACTGTCCGCCAGGTGCTCGGCCTACTCTCTTCACGAAGGTAAGGTTACAAGTACCAGGGGGTCCTCCCCGTAGCGTCTGGCGCATCCCTTCACCCTGGGCCTGGCAGGAGGGAGGCATCGTGCGGACGCCTTCGGCCGCGGGCGCCCTCCGGGGACCGCGGCCCTCCTGCTCCCCGCGGCCCCTGCGACGGTGGGGCCGGCCCACACTCACCCGTCAGGCTTGCCGGCTGGGGAGCTGGGCTTCACCGGGCTGGTTGGAGAGGGCCGTCCCTGCTTCTCGATGGTGAGCCTGACCAGCTCCTGCGCCCCACGGGAGAGAGAGAGGCGATGACCCCCGGGCAGGCGCCTGTCCACCCTCCGCCCCTGCGCGCCAGGGCTACGTGGTGCTGGATAACTGGCCACTTCCCCCAGGGCCCCCACCCTCCAAAAGTCCCAGCGCACCGTGCTGGGAAGAAAAGTGGCAAACCCCACAGTCACCAAATGGCTGCCTCATCACCCAGTCAAACCCAGGGGAACAAGTCCTCGTCAGTGTGGTAGTGGCGGCACTTTTTGTTCCCTAAAGTTTTCTTTGTCAGTCACGGGGCTTGAACTCATGGCATGGGCGCTGTCCCTGCGCTTTACTGCTCAAGGCTAGCGCTCTACCACTTGAGCTACAGAGCCACATCTGGTTTCCTGGTGGTTCACTGGAGATAAGAGTCTCCCGGACTTTCTTGTGGGGCCGGCTTTGAACTGCGATCCTCAGATCTCAGCCTCCCGAGTAGTTAGATTACAGGCGTGAGCCCCTGGGGCCTGACTCTACCCTCTCTTAACGGCTTTCTAGAGCTATCATTCACATGCCACATACAGTTGCATAGTTTTTGCCTGTTTGTAGAGCTGCACAACCACTGATGCGACTCACTGCTTTAGAAATGCTGCCCCGGTGCCCCATCATCGCAGATCTGTCTCCACCATCTTCCTTCTGGGGAGAGTGAGCACCCCTTGGGTAAGCGTGCCCCAGGGCTTTCAGGCTTTCAGGCTTCAGCATCAACAGCATTTCCTCTCTACCCCAACCAAGGCTTTGAAGCCGCAAAGCTAACACAACCCACGCCGCCAGTGAGGTAGCCGGATCCCCCGGAGCAAAGATTCCTTCGCAAACACAAACACTAGAAAAACAACGCGCATGCCCACATAAATACCAAGCAAGAAATTCACAGCTGTAAACAATGGTCACAGTCATGAGCTTCTGTGGCTTTGATGGCAATAAGATCGAAACTTCCAGATGCATGGGAGCTGGGTGGGAGGGTCATTTTGGGCAGTGGGAGGATGACTTCCCAGCATGCATCTAAGGCCTTAAATGTCTGTGTTCTGAGAATTTTACCCAAGGAAAATGTCATGAATGTGTGCAAATACTCAGCCACAAAGGATGGTCATCACAGGATAGATTAGACTGCTTGGTATAATCTAATCAAAGACAGAGCCCAACAGGGGACTACTGGATGGTCATTAAGAACCGAACCAAGTCACATCTGGGCCTGTAGTGCATGTCGGTAGCGTACTTGGGAGGCTGGGGAAGGAGGATTGTTGGTTTACGCCAGCCTGCATGTCACAGTGAGACTTCGTCTCAGAAACAAATCGAGACATAAAATCACAGCACAGAGAGAGAGAGAGAGAGAGTCAGGAGACATGAGGTCCCTGTGTCTCAGTGGGCAGAGGGGAGAACCGTCACGCTTCTTGCTACTATAACACAGAAGTTCAGCAGCTGGGTGAGTTTGCTGGCTGGAGATACAAACAGGACAAGAGGGAGGCTGAGGACCATGGCAGGGGGAGACGCGGCCCCGCGGGCCACGGCTGAGGAGGCCGGAGGGGCAGCGCTACCTCATCAGGGTCACAGGGCCAGACAGCAGGACTTGCAAGCCCTAGCTTTCTTATATATATATATATATATATATATATTTGTGTGTGTGTGTGTGTGTGTGTGTGTGTGTGTGTGCTGGTTCTGGGGCTTGAACTCAAGGTTAACACTTGTGCCATGGCTCCACTTCTCTGTGTGTGTGTGTGTGTGTGTGTGTGTGTGTGTGTGTGTGTGTTTTGAACTGGAGATAAGAATCTTCAGGGGCTGGGAATATGGCCTAGTGGTAGAGTGCCCGCCTCTTATACATGAAGCCCTGGGTTCGATTCCCCAGCACCACATATATAGAAAACGGCCAGAAGTGGCGCTGTGGCTCAAGTGGCAGAGTGCTAGCCTTGAGTGGGAAGAAGCCAGGGACAGTGCTCAGGCCCTGAGTCCAAGCCCCAGGACTGGCAAAAGCAAAACAAAACAAGAACCTCGTGGACTTTCCTGTGCTAGCTGGCTTTGACCCACGATCCTCAGATCTCAGCTTCCCAAGCATGAGCCCCCAGGGCCTGGTGGGAAGCCATGCTTTCACGCCCACTCTCTTTGGGACAGGCTCACACTATATAGCAAAGGCTGGCCTGGAACCTGTGATTCTCCAGCCCCACCTCCCCAGTGCTGGGATCACAGGCATGTGACGCGGTGCCTGGCCAGGCTCACTCTACAAAAGGGCAAAAGGAACGCAGAAGCCCGCATCTGCAGGGGTAGGGACAAATTCCACCCGTTCCTCCTTTCCCGATTCTTGAGCGATCATAATGGGACTGTCATCTCTCCGGAAAGTAGCTGTGACCTCAACGCATGAACGATGGCAAAAGAATCCGAGGAGGACAGACACATGTGCAAGCGTGCCTCTGGTTCCAGGGCAGCCTCGGGATGGCGGCCACCTCCCTCCCTGCCTGCCTGCCTGCCTGCCTGCGGGCTGAGGCTGGAGAGGGCCGGGCCAGGGCGGGTGGGAAGCCCTGGTATTACTGCAGGCCCCAACCTGCGGGGCTGCGGGTGGGGCTGGGGCTCCTAGGAGCCCTGAGAAGTGGCGCTCTGACGAGCTGCCCTGCGGCCCTGGTTTCTCCCTGAGCGTTGACCAGAGGCTCAGCCTTTCTGAGAAGAGCCGCAGGGCATACAGGGGCATGGATGACAGAAAGGCTGCTTCTAGCCTCGGACCACTTCCTCTGCCACGATTCAGTCACCATCATCCACAGCCACCAACGGAAGGGGATCAACAGCCAGTTCACTGAAAATCCAACCTCAACATCCAAAGAAGGTGTTCAGGAAGTGTCTTGTGAAATACGTGACTCTCCACTTCCACATTTGCTTCCTTCACGTTCACTGTGTCAGGGAGGATGGCAGGGCTAAAGGGCCTTTGGCAAGTGAGCAGCACTGCCCAGGACGCGTCTCCTCAGGAGCCCCCAGGCGGTGGCACCTGGCCAGGTCTGGTCACTGGGTGAGGAACGCAGGCCAGTGGGGCACCTCCTATAACGAGCTGCACAACGTGGGCCTGGAGTCCAGCTCCACGGTGACTTGACCGGCATGCCTGCCTGCCTGCACGCCTCCCTCTGTCCCTCCCTCCCTTCCTTCCTTTCTGTGCCAGTTGTGGGGCTTGAACTCAGGGCCTGGGTGCTGTCTCGGAGCTTCTTTCTTCCTCAACGCTAGTGCTTTACTACTGGAGCCACAGGTCAACTTGCGGTGTTTTGGGCTGTTAAGTGAAGATAAGAGTCTCATGGAGGGGCTGGGCATGTGGCTTAGTGGTAGAGCGCTTGCCTAGCATGCATGATGCCCTGGGTTCCATCCTCAGCACCACATACACAGAAAAAGCCAGAAGTGGTGCTATGGCTCAAGTGGTAGAGTGCTAGCCTTGAGCGAAAGAAGCTCAGGGACAGTGCCCCAGCTCTGAGTTCAAATCCAGGACTGGCAAACAAACAAAAACAAATGAACAGTCTCCTGGACTTCCCTGCCCAGGCTGGCTTTGAGCTGATATCCTTGGATCTCAGCCTCCTGAGTAGCTAGGGTGATAGGTGTGAGCCACGGTGCCCGGTTCCCAGTGACCTTCTTAGCCACGTCTGCATTGCTAGTGAGAGGCAGCCACAGGGCAAGGGAGTGTCACAGGCAAGTGACCGCACAAGGCACACTGGTAACTGATGGAGAGGAAGTGTCAAGAGTGGGGGTGGGGGGTGTAATTTTTAAACTAATAATGTAGCTGGGGCAAGAAGCTACCGTGGGAATCACCCAGACAAGAGCCCCGGGGACTGGCAGGAGTGGTGACTAGGCACGCACGCATGTCCCGCCACAGGGGGCCAGGGTGGCTCCGACAGGTGCGGTCTAAACGGCAATTGCGTACGCGGCAGGTGAGCAGCCACACTAGAAAATGAGATCGCTGAGGGACTCAGAAAGTAGGCTCGGGAGGGGACTACAGGAGGAAAGGCAGACATCTGACGTTAAGCCTCCTTACTGTTCTAAGGCACAATACCTGCCCCCCACTAGTTCTGAATGTATGCAATTTCTTTCTTTTTTTTTTTTTTTGCCAGTCCTGGGACTTGAACTCAGGGCCTGAGCACTGTCCCTAATTTCTTTTTGCTCAAGGCTAGCACTCTACCACTTGAGCCACAGCGCCATTTCTGGCTTTTTCTATGTATGTGGTGCTGAGGAATCGAACCCAGGGCTTCACGCATGCTAGGCGAGCTCTCTACCACTAGGCCACATTCCCAGCTCCAAATATGCGTTTTTTTTGTCTTATAAAAGTATACACCAGGGGCTGGGGATATGGCCTAGTGGTAGAGTGCTTGCCTCATATACATGAAGCCCTGGGTTCAATTCCTCAGCACCACATATATAGAAAAAGCCAGAGGTGGCACTGTGGCTCAAGTGGTAGAGTGCTAGCCTTGAGCAAAAAAGAAGCCAGGGACAGTGCTCAGGCCCTGAGTCCAAGCCCCAGGACTGGCAAAAAAAAAAAGAAAAAGGATACACCATACAATTTCTTTGTCCTCCTCTTGTCCTCTTTCTTCTACTTTTTTAATAATTACTTATTTACTGCCAAAGTGATATACAGAGGGGTTACAGTTTCATACGTAAGGCCGTGGGTCTTTCTTCTTTTTCTGTGGCCCTGGGGTTGCTGTTTTTGTAATGTAGGGCTGCACTGAGAGCCCCAGCCGATCTGGACTGTGGTCCTGCTATCTGTGCCGGTCACCACTGCGGAGCCTAAGCCCACCCGTCCAGTGCAATGACGGTTACCATGCTAGGAGGAGGAGGCATGCTGGATTCTGACAGATGGAGCAGCGAGGAAGCAGCAACTTGTGGTGGGATGGGAAGGGGAAGTCTCTCAGACAGTCCAGCTAAGCAGTGATAAAAACTGGTAGGCTCTTTATGTTAGTATTTTCTAACCCTAAACACCCACAGTGCAGGTGGTGACCACGACTGCTACTGATGTCACCAAAGGAAGGATGATCTGAGGGACAGAGGCATGCCAAGTGGTAGAGTGCCTGCCTAGCAAGTGCTGGGTCATGGGTTCGATCCCCAGCACTGTTATGTGTCCAAATGAAGCTCAGGTGCTACCACAAGTCTGCCTTAGCCCCTAGGTAGAGTCAAGAACCAGAGGGCCATGCTGAATAGCACCACATGGATCTAGACTTGAGAATTCTTGGGAGCAATGACTTCAGAGCCTAGATGCTGTCCCTAAGCTTTTGTGCTCAAGGCTAGCACTCTACCACTTGAACCATAGCTCCATTTCTGGCCCCCTCCTCCTGTTCCTCCTCTGCCTTCTCCTCTTCTTCCTTCCTCCTCCTCCTTTTCTTCCTTCTCCTCCTGCCCCGCTCTCCACCCCCCTTTTTTGGAGATAGTAAGTCTCACAGACTATCCTGCCTGGGCTGGCCTCGAACTGTGATCTTCAGATCCCAGTCCTTTGAGTAGCGAGGATTATAAATGTGAGTCACCAGTATCTAGCAGGAGCAATGAATTTTAAATAAAAATAAAGTAAGTTGCAAGGAGAAAAATAAGAGAGAAAAGGGAACTTTACTTTAAATACCACCTAATAAATTATAGCATAGAGACTTTATTTGGATCCTGAATTTAAAAAACTGTCTAAAAATAGCAAATTACACCTTGCAGGCCAAATCTATTCCAGGGCTCATTTCTGTAAGGCTCCCAAGCAAGGTAAGAAGTGTTGGTTCAAAACCAATAAAAACAAACACACAGGAGTTCCCAGCACAGATGTCTGTGGCCTGAAAAGCCTAAAATATTTACTGTCTGGGCTTCGTCAGAACACGTGTGCCTTGTTCCAGACACAGCTCGTGTGAATGGCACAGACACTCAGGAATTCCAGGCAATCTGAGGATGGGCTGGAAGAACAAGAAACAAGCCTGGCCATGTGTGGAACAAGGCCCCTCATTAGTTCTCTTTCTCTTTGTGGCAGTAGTAGGGTTGGAACTCAGGGCCTTGTGTTTGTTATGGAGGTGTTCTACTACTTGAACCATGCCTCCTGTCTTTTTGGCTTATTTCCTATGCTTTCTGCCCTGGACAGCCCTGAACTTTGATCCTCTTCCTTATTTTCCCCACAGAGGTGGGATTATAGGAATGGCCCACTAAACCCAGTCATGCTCATTCTCGTTCTACATACTATTTTCTGCTTTGCAAATGTTTGACATTATTCACAATGAAAAAAATTTAAGAACAGGATCAAAAGGAATGGGAGATAGTTTACTTGAAATGTCAGAGACAGCTGGCTGTTCCATGGTATTTGCTCTCCCCAGTTGATTTTTAGCTGGGCATATGACCAAGCTCAGGCCAATAAAATGTAAGTGGAAATGTGTGAGGCCTTCTGAGAAGCCTCCTTGACAGAGAGGCGCAGTTCCGTGTTATCGGAAACGTAGCCACCATGGCTACAGAGGAGGTATCTCTTTTTTTTTTTTTTGCCAGTACCGGGTCTTGAACTTGAGGCTTAAAGTCTGGGCACTTTAGTTTTGTCTATTTTTCTCAAGGCTAGTGCTCTACCACTTGAGCTACAGTTCCACTGTTGGCTTTTTGGTGGTTAGTTAGATATATGAATATTTCAAACCATCCTGCCGGGGCTGGCTTTGAACTGCAATCCTCAAACCTCAGCCTCCTGGGTAGCTAGAATTACAGGCCTGAGCTACAGCACCCGGCTCCAGACATCTTTTGAAAACATGGTGCTGTCTACCTCTAGGCTTTATACATGGGAGAAAAAAAGTTCTGTTTTTTGAAAAGGCACTGGTAGCTGGAGTTAGTAATGTCTGCCATACTAGCTTAGGAGGTTCACAGTTCACAGGCTGAAAAGTCTGAGAGACTCCATCTTCAATCAACCTGTTAAAACCCAGCCAGGAGGCGTGCCTCAAGTTGTAGAGCACCAGTTGTGAATGAAAAAGGTAAGAAAAGCTTATGGAGAATGCGAGGCCCGGAGTTCAAGCCCTGGAATCAATACATGTACAGCATGCACGCGCGCATGTGGACACACACACACACACATGCACACACACAGTGGCACAGAGCCACTACTACTTCCATTTTTTGGTAGTCAGACTGAATCCTAACAGATGAAGGCCCAGGCGAGGGTAAGGCTGAGGGCGGCCTGAGGGGAAGGCTCGCCTGGACAGGGGCCGCAGCTGTCCCTGCGTCCAGGACGGCCAGGCTGGGCAGGCCAGCAGGCATTCTACGGCGCCCAGCCCTCCCCAGGTGTCCTCATACCTTCAGGGCACGTATTTAAAGAACTACAGGAACCTCAGAGAAATAGCTGGTCCAAGGCCACATAGCTAACAAGTGGTATTTATGCGAGGGTTTAAATGACAAATTGTATTACTCATTCAGGAACAGGAACAAAGTAAGCTGCTTTTAAAACATTTTTGTAACGTTCCCTCCCCCACCCCCCCAAAAAATTCCGTTGAACTGAAGTAGCCACTTGGAAGATGGTGAGTCAGTCCTGAGGAACGTGCCAGCATTCCTCCTCCAAGTGGGGTGACCACATCAGTGGCACCCCACCCAGCCCTCCAGCGCACACGCCAGGACACAGGCGGGGACGGCGGGAGGTAGGAGCGAGGGTGACTCAGCCAGTGCACAGGGTCCCGCGGGCCCAGTGAGTGCTGGCTGTCACCGTCGCAGCCGTAAACACGCATGCCCACACGGCTGTGGGCTCAGCCTTCCCGGGCGCCGAGCAGCGCGGGCCCTGGCCTGCCGACCACCCCGCCAGTGGCAGGCTCGAGCCCCGGCCGGGAGCGCGCCCGGGCCGGCGTGCTCCCTCCCCATGGTGGCGGCTCTTACGTAACTGTGAGCTTCTGTCTGTCTGTGGTCCTTCCTCCCCTGCAGTTAACTGTGAACTCCTTCAGCCCAGGGCCGTGACCGGGGCACGCACAAGGTTCTCATTAAATGCTTCTTAAACAAACGAGACAAACAGTGCACAGCCCCTGACCCACGGCATCTTTGTCTTGGCTGACATATTTTTAAGATACTTATGGAAAAGTTATTTTCTTAGGTGTTGACAATTTCAAATTCCATAGATACTCTGTGTCTCCTTTTCTGCTTTCTCTGATTACTGAAAAGTTGGAAATTTTTCTTTCAGACACGCCTTTCAACCAATACAACGGTGCTTCAGTGATTTCAGAGACACGCCACCTGGCATCGCCACGAGCCTGTGTGGAAACTTGCTTTCTTCTGCTCCCGCTGTTCTAACTTGCTCTGAGCACCTCACCAGAATGGATATGGTGGAAGGAAACCCAACCATGCCACCTAAAAATCATTTCCAACAATAGCTTTTCCAGAAGTGCAGTCAGGAACAGCAGGGGCGGCTGGCTGGAACTGCGTGGCACAACACCGTGCATGCAGATCAGGTGGACCCAAGTGACCGTGGGGGTGCCACGCAGGCCACGTGGACCCGAGTGACCGTGGGGGTGCCACGCAGGCCACGTGGACCCCGAGTGACCGTGGGGGTGCCACGCAGGCCACGTGGACCTGAGCGACCGTGGGGATGCCACGCAGGCCACGTGGACCTGAGCGACCGTGGGGATGCCACGCAGGCCACGTGGACCTGAGCGGCCGTGGGGGTGCCACGCAGGCCACGTGGACCTGAGCGACCGTGGGGATGCCACGCAGGCCACGTGGACCTGAGTGGCCGTGGGGGTGCCACACAGGCCACGGAGACCTGAGTGACCGTGGGGGGTGCCACGCAGGCCACGTGGACCTGAGCAACCGTGGGGATGCCATGGCATAATGTGATAGCCCAGATTCAGCACAGCTGTGCCTGGCGATGCCCGTTAGTCTCCCTGCCCACAGCCAACCACATTGGGCCTGACCACTCACTGGGGTGAAGAGAAGACGGGGCCTTGGCCTAAAGGGTATTAGAGATGGGGAGCTGCAGGGACTTCAGCCAAGAGTCCATCTGGGAGAGATCTGTCATGTGAGCAATGTCTCCGAAGCCTTCTCTATGTAGTTTAGGCCCTTTGGGGTCCTCGGCCTGCTCCCCAGAGCTCTGGGGAACAGCATGCCAAGGAGGCAGTTTCCAAGAATTTGAAGCCTGGTAAGTTGGAAGGAACCTTTGGTGCCCCAGTGTAGGTGGCTTAGCTCTAATTTTGGATGGAAGAATCTAGAAAGGAAGAGGGCCCAGTTTCTCCGGCCACATTTACAAAGCAGGCATTGAGTATTGCATACTTAATAAAGAGCCAGTAATTCCTGAGTGCTTAGTGTGAATCTGGCATTGTTCTAAAAGCAATACATATATTACCTAATTTAATCTCCCCTGCAACTCTGCAATGCATAGCACTGTTAGGCTAACTCTCTATGGGTGAGTAACTAAGGTAAAGAGCAGCTGAATAAAAGGCTCCAGTCCACAGACGGCAAGCTGTGGTTCCTCTTTTCATCCCAAGACACAGCCCCATCTAAAAGCAGGTCCCCTGCTCTCCCTGCCCGCCCACGCCCCAGCCCTGACATGTGTCTTGCTCCTCAAACACTAGGACTTCCTTTCTCATTAGGACTTGTGCCCCAGGCCCAGCTCCAGACACACTACGGCCTTTGCTTCTACCCCAACTCTGATTACTAATTTCCTCCCAGGCCATTTCCGACTTCCCTGGATAGTAAACACAGACAGCACGAGGGAAATCAAGCCCATACAGATGCTTTCATTCCTTAGTCATCTCAACCTTGCTTTGCTACAGAGACTCCCGACATGCCCCTGCAACATGAAAAGGCAGCGGTGATGTACTGGGAGTTTTGCTAAATGACAACACAAACCCCCTGCAGTGCATTTTGTCTGGCTGTGTGTTCAGAGTGATGGTAGAAGGATTTGAGAAGAGTTATGGGCTGGGCATGTCCACTCGGGCTACCAGAAGATGATCATTCTGATGTCTTCTGATGCGATACGTTTATTCGTGACTGTCTGGGGTCGTCTGGAACCCATGCAGTACCTTCACTCCATCCAGCACGGCCTTGATGACGCCCTTCACCGTCGTCACTGTCTCCTTGTCCTCCGAGTTCACCCCTTCAAGCATCACCTGGTCAGACCAACGGATGAGGTTGGCGAGACTTTGGTACACCCGGTTATAGCAGGAGGAGAGGGCTGAGCTAGAAAGAAGAGAAAGGTTTGTAAAGATAGACAAATCTAAAACATGACGGTCACTTCCAGAAACTTACCTACATAGGAAAGGACCAGTGTGTCAGTGGCCAGAGTGTGTGCTCTCTCTCTCTCCTTCTTTTGGTAAGAATCTATGTCTCTTTCTCTCTCTCTCTCTCTTTATTTTTTTTTTTTTTGAGAGGATGGTCTTAACTAGAGACCCTCCTACCTCAGTCTCCTGAGTGCTGGGATTACAGTGAACACCACCACACTAAGCTAATCTCTCCTGAGCTTTCTGATCTCCAACCAAGATTTTGTGGAGCTTTATATTTTAACCTGTTAAAAAGTTTATTTCAGCTGGGCGCTGGCGGCTCATGTCTGTAATTGTAGCTGCTCAGGAGGCTGAGATCTGAGGATCGCGGTTCAAAGCCAGTCCAGGCAGAAAAGTCCCCGTGAGACTCTCATCTCCAATTAAGTACGCAAAAACCAGAAAGTGGTCTGTGGCTAAAAAGTAGTAGAATGTTAACCTTGAGCAAAAGAGCGCAGGGACAGTGCCCAGGCCTTGAGTTCAAACCCCACAACCACCAACCACAAAAAAAGTTTATATCCCAAATATAACATAAAAATCCCATCACAGTAGTTTCTTCAGAAGCTGCTGTTCACTGGGCTGAGCCAACAAAGCTTTGCATGACTCTTGTTTTAAATGAGATTGAAAGTCGTTCTGCACAAATCAGAAGGAGCCAATAGATTTGCGAGGTTTCCGTGAGCAGGGCTCTGGGATGGAGTGGCCACGAGCTCAGGAGAGACAGCACTTTGTCAGAGCCCTGTCCCTACTGAGCTTCGCGCCATGCTCAGGCCTGGGATGGTGGCTGAGCAGCCGGAGGAGCACAGCGGGGAGGAGAGGCGCCGGGATGGCCTGCGAATCCCTGCGATGCGTGAGGGGGGTGACAGAGTGTGTGTGTGCTTACGCAAGGACACCTCCAGCCTCACTGTGATGACAAGAAGCCACCCTCAGTACCTTGTAGAGTTGTAGCCAAGATACACAATGTTTACACATTCCACATTTCAAATAACAAAAGATCATTTTCTTGAATTTTGTTAAGGATTGTTTTTCTGCTCGGACTTATGCGTAACAGCAGAGGAAGAGCGAGAGGCGTTGGAGGAAGGAAAGCAAGCCCCCAGTCCCTGAGGACCAGGAGGGCAGGGGGAAGCAGCTAAGGGACTATGGAGAGACAGGTGCAAAGGGTGGGTTCTGGGCCCTCCTTTCTGGGAAGCAGGGCTCCACGGCCTAGGCGCAGGGGAGGCGGTGGTGCCTGTGGAGGCCTGCACCCAGCTCAGGCCTCCCTCTCCTTGGGAAGCCAGGCAGGGCCTCTTGAATGCAGCTGCAGCCTTCTACTCCTGGCCCGCAGGGGTGTCTACTGAGGTACCACCCTTTTGGATGAAGGCAGTCATTTCACACTAAATTTCTCTAGCATCTAGGCTGCCATTTGCCGGGCGCTCTGAAACAACCAGCCATCACAGCACCCTTCCCATACTGAATCTGGACATAAAGTCATCCTGTGGTGAGGGGCTGACTAGGAGGGAGACAGGCCACTGAGGACATGTACCTAGACCCAGGACTGGCCCAGTCTTCATGGATTAACGCCAGCTGCCGCTAAGGCCCAGGCAGTGGTCTCACATGAGAAACCGCCCCTCCCGCTGAGGCCGCGAGTCGGCTGCTTGCTCAGTACAGACTAGCTGTGTCCTTGGAGCTCAGCCTAGGGTGGCCAGGGGCTGCCGGTTACAGGCAGCTGCCAAGGGGCGGGAGAGCCCCTTTCCACTCACATGCTGCACGGGTGAGGAAGAGGGCACGGAAAGAATCTAAAAGAAACATCTTTCCCTCGGATACACGAGGCCCTAGGTTCGATTCCCCAGCACCACATATACAGAAAACGGCCAGAAGCGGCGCTGTGGCTCAAGTGGCAGAGTGCTAGCCTTGAGCGGGAAGAAGCCAGGGACAGTGCTCAGGCCCTGAGTCCAAGGCCCAGGACTGGCCAAAAAAAAAAAAAAAAAAAAAAAAAAGAAACATCTTTCCATCATCAGCTTTGGGGCAATTTCAGAAGGAAAATCCCTTGCGGGGGATTAGCCAAAGATCAGCTGGCTGTGCCCTGGCACCTGCCTTTAGCTCCTCTAGGAAGGAGATATGAACACTAGATAGCCTCTGTCAACTACCGTGCACGAATAGGTATGTGCCTGCACCTCTTGGGCAGAGCACCAGCCCCCACTCCAGGAGGAAGAAACCCTAGTGGCAAAGCACTGTGATGGGATTAGCAACAGCAATGCCATGCACCTTCTCAGAGGCTTCCCCACTGGTGCGGAGCAGGTCAGGCACCCTGCTTGTTTCCTTGTCCGTGCCCCCCAGGACATACCTTGCCCCCGAGGCCACAGGTCCTTCCTTCTCTGACTCTTCTCCCCATGGCCAATCCAGGCCCTGCCTCTCCCACAGGTTGGCCTACAGCACGCCTGCGCCTGAGATCACAACTCTCTTGCCAACCTTCTGCTTCAGTTCCAACAGAGCTTGCGCTCTACCACAGTCAGCACTTGCTACATGGTGGTGAGCCAGAAGTTTCCCACTGGATTTGAACCCTTTCCTAGTGGGATCATCTCGTGAGAACAGAGTAGAGCACCATCCACACATTTGGCCGTGGTGTAATGTCAACGTGAGGCTCAGCTTCTCAAGGAGACAGGCACCGAGGCCGTGTAGGAGCCAGGCATGGAATGAACCCTGGGACAGGCACAGCACGGGCAGCAGGAGGCCAAGCCACATCAACAGAACCAGGGAGCTTCTACCCCAAAGACTACAGTATCCAGGGGTCAGGAAAAACCCCAGGGTGGAAGTCCAGGCAGAGAGCTCGTTGGAAATGAAGATGCCAATTACTTTATCTCTCAGAAGAAGGGAGCTGTGAACTTCATTGCCAAATTCTGAAAGCTGCTTGTAAAAGCTCAGTTTCACGGGGCTAAGCGAACACAAAGCCAGCGGGAGGAACTGCAGAAAGATGCACTGATCTCAAACAGGTACCATGGACAAAACCCCAAACCCCAACCCCATGCTCCCGCCAGGCTTTGAGACTATTGAAAACTGCTGCTCCTCTTATCCTTAACAGTACCTAGAAGCAAGCTTCTCGCTGACCTTTAAGAGGAAAATGCACTCTAGCAATCCAAGCCTCAGTACTTAACAAAAGCTTCTTGGGGCAAAGTCTGAGTGCGGACCCCATGCCGTTTGGGAGGGCCTGGCACAGGCCGTGCTTCCATACGCCACGCTTTCAAGGGATTCTCCCCTGCCTCTTCTGGCTGACCACCTAAGCTAGTGAGGACTCAGGGCCAGCACTGAGTGCCATAAGAAGTAGTGGTTAGGTACATCAGGGGAGGGAGATGTTGGGGACAGCTGTGCCTTTAAGAGGCCACAGCTGGCTTTAGCCCATCCCCTCTTCTTCCGCCTTTAACAGGAAGAGAAGCCCCCGCCCCTGGGGTCGAGCACGTGTCTGATGGCCGGGACCCCAGAACCCAGGCCTTGGGGGGCTGGGTTCTCCGCCCACAAAGGAAGTCCCCTGACATCACTTGAGGGACAGCCCTTGTGGCCAACCTGTAGTCCCTCTCCTGTGCCCGCCTTTGGGGGTATATCTGTTGGCTCCTCATTTGAATAAACAGAACGCCCCAGAGGCTGTCTCCGAGACTCCCACGCGCCCGTGTCTTTCCTTGGGCTGGCGGGCATGGGGTCTCGCAACCACACGTGAACTGAGGCTACATCGGGACCCCGCTTCTGCGATTAACCTCTACTGGCCAGGAGGCGTGAGAGCGAGTATGGATCCCACACAGACAAGCCCAGGACCTCCTCCCACGCAGATGGGGGGGTAGAGCGAGGCCCGGCAGGGAGATGTGTTCACATCAATGTGACTGCTGCTCCAGAGTGCACACAGAGATCTTCCCCTGGGATGGTGGAGAGCAGCCTGAGTCGAGCCTCAGGAGGAGCAGTGGTCGCCAGGCTGGGAAGCGGACAGGTGGAGCTGGCGGGCGGGACGGCAGTGGACGCGTCCCTCCTCGCCTCCACTGCGCCGGGAAGCCTGTGCTTCCGGTGCCCGAACCCAGGCGCCTCTCAGCCTTCCTTCCACTGCTGCCCCGGCTGAGCCCCTCAGGGCGACTCACCTGTGCTGGATGCGGGGGTCGGTCTGCACCAGGGGCAAGATGGCCTCCAGCACCTTGCTGGCTGACCCTGGAAGCATCTCCAGCACCTTCTTATCGATAGCCATCTTGTCCACAATTGTCTTAAAGTAGCGCAAGGCACTGACAACTTCCTTCTCCTTCTCTTCCAGCCAGCTCAGGTTCTGAAAGGAAATATTAAGCATAAGGCGGGAGAAGAGAGATTAAAGGGAACTACTGTGAAAAAGCGAATTTTCCCATAAACTAGTTTGAGACTCCTGCAAACAGCAAAGGATCTGGCTGCAGAAGCCAAGCCAGACTGTTTTCCTAAGGAAAGTCATCAGGAGACAGAGACAGACCTGGAGGGAGAGGGGCTGGACGAGAACGGTCGTCTAGAAATTCCTGAATTTCCCTCCCATACCCGAGGTCCTGAAAATCCTCTCTCTCTGCCCTACCAGCCACGCTGGATGCTCACACGCTGAGCGCGGGCTTCCTGATGGCCAGAGGAAGCAAGGGCCACATCCAGGGCACCTTCTGTCCAGGGAATCTGAGGCTGGCTGAGGGCAAAAGGGCCCCAAACACCCCCCTCAGGTTCCTCATTAGAGCTCCTCACGGTGCAGCCTGGCGCCCAGCCCTCTCCTGAAGGACCCCGCCGAGTTGGGAAGGGCGGGAAGCTCAGGCAGGAGATGGGGAAGTATGGCCGGGACCCAGTGGCTGCCTGGGCACTGGCTGCTGAGAGAATGCTGGCAAGAGCCACCCAGGAAGAAGAGAAATGACAAGCCCCAGGCTTTCCACAGCTCTCCCTCCACACAACACCCCAGTCGTTCTGCATCTCCAATCTTGCCTTCTGAAGCCCCCCACGTCAGCACTTCCGGTCAAAGCTGGCGTGGGCAGGGGCAGGGAAGTGGAGAGTGAACTCACATAGACCATACGTGAGAATAGCGAAATGAGGAATTGTGAGGAGGGGAGCCAGGTGCACCCCAAAGTTCTAGAGTGGGATGGCAGGGGTTGATAAATATGCAAACAAGAGGCAGACATATCCAGGCACTGGTAGCTCACACCTGTAATCCTAGCCACTCAGGAGGCTGAGATCTGAGGATCATGGTTCAAAGCCAGCCCGTGCAGGAAAAGTCCATGAGACTCTTATCTCTAGCAGAAAACTGGAAGTGGCGCTATGGCTCAAAGTGGTAGAGTGCTAGCCTTGAGCAATAAGAGCCCAGGGACAGTGCGTAGGCCCCAAGTTCAAGCCCCATGACCACTACCACCACCAAAACCAAAAAGGAGGCAGAAATAGTATAAGAAAGGGAGTTATTAGTTTGAATGTTAGCTCTTCTAAAATGATGGGGAATGTCATTTAAATCTAAACAGAGGCAATTATTTCATAGGAATATCAAAAGAAAGTCTATAAGTGGCTGGGTCAACAAGTAAAGAGCTGCTTCAGTCAGATAGCTTCCAGAGACCCCGTGTGGACACTCTCTGGGGAATCCCTGATGGCGCTTTCCACGCCTTGAGGACCCCAGCCCCTCACTCTGGTGCTAGGCTCCCTACTGCCTGGACAAGAGTGCTCTGCTTTGCCAGGCCTGCCCAGGCTGGAGGAGCTGAGCTGTCAGAGCCAGGCCGACAGGAGGAGGACCAGGACACGGCCATCTTGATACTTCAGAAAGTGCTGGAAGGCAATGTGACAAAACCTGGTGAGGGAACAGGAAACCCTCTAAGAAAATATGTCTCAACATATTCAAGTGAGAAAGAGATTGGGAAGTGAGAACTGGGGTTGGAAAGCATGGGGGGGGTGCACTTCAGAGTGGAAAGAGGCTTTTCCTGTCATTGCAGAAAGATCAAACCAACTTGAACGAACCAGGCAGCCCTGGGCTCCCCTATAGGAGCCAGCACTCAGCAGTCAGGTGGCATCTGTTAACTCTCCAGCAAATTCCATGTGCTAAGTGTTGCTTGGCCCTTCAGCTGCTAGTTCAGTGGTCAGACACAAAGACACACCTAGACCAGCACTAGCAAGGCCTAGTGACACGATACTGTGGCTCTGTCTAGACACACACCCTCAGAGTGTCACTCTCCACCTGCATGCCCTTCCTGTCCTGGGGATGGCCTAGAGCGGAGGCTCATGGCTGGGCTCTGGAGACATGGACTTCTGGCTCCTTGTTAGAAAAGGAGTGAATGCATCTGCCCTGTGTGAGTATAGAGATCAAAGCCAGGGACTGAATGAGGGCGTGAAGTCACTGGTAACATCTCACAGATGCAGAACCAGCACTGGAGATCATCAACCTGCTAATATTGAGGCACGCAAAGGAGACACAGGAGACAAAGGAGACAAAGGTCTGAAAGGGAAGGAGAGGGCCAGGCCATGGCCGTCTCTCCAGGGCACCTTGCCACCCGGCAGAGCTGGGTCTCCCACCTGTGCTGTTTCATTTAAAGTCCACAAGCAGCCCACAGAGCAGGTAAGGGAAGCCAAGCTGCGGTGGGCAGTAGGGAGGTTGTGCAGTGGGCCCTCGGTCACACGGCGGAGTGACAGAACAGTCCCTGAACATGGTCTGCTAGATTCTGGAGCTGGGGGTGATGAACAGGGCAAGGGAAAACCCATCAAACCTGTACAGGGCTGGGGTGGGGCAGGTGGGTGGGGTGTGCCCAGAGTTCCAACTACGTGGGAGGATTAGGGCCCAAGCCTATCTGGGCAAAAATACAAGAACCTATCCAAAAAGTAACTAAAGCGAAAAGAGCTGAGGGGGGAGCACCAGCCTAGGAAGTGCAAGGCTCAGTTTCTGTATCTGGAAAAAAAAAAAAAAAAAAGGTTGGGAGGCAGAGGCAGGAGGATTGTGAGTTGGAGACCAGCCTCGGGCTACCCAGTGAGATACTGTCTTGCTGTGAAAAAGGAAAAAAGTACTGGAAGATCTAAGTGTGGTGATGCACACCTGCAGTCCCGGCTATTTGGGAAGTGGAGGCAGGAGGACCCTGGGAGTTTTGGAACGGCCTAGGCAGCACAGGAAGACCCTACGCCCCAACTGTGTTAACACACAAACAGGCCTCGCAGAATTAGAAATAGGCCCCCAGCCTTGCCCCTCAGGTGCTTGTTTAGTAAGTACGTAAATCAAGATGTGGGCCGGCAGGAGCAGAACTGCTTTCCTGCCCAGTGGTGGCAGGGCCGGAAGGGAGACAGCAGGCCGGCACAGACGCCATTACAGAGCTCTGCAGAGCAGCAAGCAGCCGGCGCCCAGGGGCCCCGTCATTCCTCGTTCCTCATGCAGCCTGCAGTCCCGGCCCTTACTCCCTGCCAGGACAGCCAAGCACCTCCAGCAGGCAGATCTGGCCTAAGCCAGGGCGGAGGAGAGCACATGAGAACTGGCATAAGAAACATGGGCCTCGCGGGGCTGGTTCAAGGCAATGCCACACAGCTCTTTTCTGTGCTCGGTGGCACAGGCCGCTCCCGCCCACTGGAGCTCAGTCCAGCGAGCTCGGTTACAGTGGGCTCCCCCTTGCCAGCATCCTCCTGCTTACTCACTCAAAGTCAGGGAGCTGAAAGTGGACCCCTTTAGAGTCCCCTTAAGAGCTGTTGTTGAAGGGGCTGGGGATGTGGCCTAGTGGTAGAGTGCTCGCCTCATATACATACATGAAGCCCTGGGTTCGATTCCTCAGTACCACATAAAGAGAAAAAGCTGGAAGTGGCGCTGTGGCTCAAGTGGCAGAGTGCTAACCTTGAGCAAAAAGAAGCCAGGGACAGTGTTCAGGCCCTGAGTTCAAGCCCCAGGACTGGCAAAACACACACACACACACACACACACACACACACACACACACACACACACACACAAAGAGCTGTTGAAGTGCCCTCAGGATGGAAGAACTTGCACTCCCAGGGCCATTTCTAGATGGTGCTAACTGCTAGTACAGACTGCATGGGATATCAGCTTCAGATCACAGTTCGTGGCTACGTTTTGTTTGCTACTTTTGAACATTCCACAGCTCACTGCCAGGTTTGTTCAGCGTTTTCAAATGTATAAGCTGTAAGAGTTTGCAAATTCAGCTATGAAGACAGAAGAGACCACCGGCATGGCCAAGTGAAACCGGTCTGCAAGGACAGTAGAGTGCAGTGGGGAAAGCAGAGCTTAATGAAGCGGACTTGGCCACAGCCTCCACTGAATGTGCGCTGGAGCTGCTGACAAAGGCCTGTGCCGCGTGGGTACAGCGTGAGGTTGTGAGAGTGGTGTGTGTGAGAACACGGGAGAGGGGCTTGGGCAGAGGCTCAGCAGGTGGCAGTACGTCTAAGCCTGCTTCTTTCCACCCATGCTTTCCAAGTGCATGTGCTTCTGCGGGGGCAGAGGCCAGCAGACAGGAAGGCCTGTAACCTCTGTAAGTGGGAAGTGGCCTGAGAACAGCACGTCGGCAAGCGGACAGTCCCTCTCACCCCTGACCTGCAGCAGGCTCCCTACCCCTCCAGCACTGTCTGGGGACGTCCACAAAGCAGCAGCTTTGTGGTCACTCTGTCCTATGCCAGTGACTGGCACACAGCACAGTAATGCAACCCTGGATAACAGCTAAGGGCCGGGTGGGGCCAGCGGCGCAGCCCCCGGGATGCCTGCGTGCAGGACACCTGCCAGCAGCTTTGGCCCCGACCACTAGATGCTCAGTATCGTGCTGGCTTCACACCCTGATGGAGAGGACTAAAAACCTGCTCCCCACTGCCAAATCTCCCTGGGGTTTGTAGACAACCCAGTAAGCGAGGGGCTATTTTCTCATTAAAGTTTCCTCCAGCTGGGTGCGGTGGCTCACGTCTGTAATCCTTGCTACTCAGGAGGCCGAGATCTGAGGATCATGGTTCAAAGCCAGCCCGGGCAGGAAAGTCCATAAGACTCTCATCTCCAATTAACCACCCCGGAAGTAGCGCTGTGGCTCAAGTGGCAGAGTGCTAGCCTTGAGCTGAAGAGCTCAGGGACAGTGCCCAGGCCCAGGGTTCAAGCCCCATGATTAACACCTCCCCCACAAAAAAAGGCTCTTCCGGTGTCTCTCTGGGGGTAATTGGTGGCTCATGCCTGTAATCCTAGCTATTCAGGAGGCTAAATGCATTGTGGTTTGAAGCCAGCCTGGGCAGGAAAGTCTGTGAGAAGCTCATCTCCAATAAACTACTCAGAAAAAGCCAGAATGGCTCTGTGTCTCAGGTGGTAGAGCACTAGCCTTGAGCAAAAGAAGCTAAGGGACAGGGCCCCAGGCTCTGAGTTCAAGCCCTAGGACTGGCACAGAAAGAAAAAAAAAATTAAGGAGTGATAGAAGCTCATGGGATGGGGGTGGGTGGGAGAGAGTGACGTGACAAAGGAGTCGTTTGTTCGAATAAACTGTATACATATGTGAACGTGCCGTAATGAACTCCCTTCTTGTACTACTGACATATGTTCACAAAAAGATGTTGTACTTCATAATTTTCATTCTGTTAATATGGAATGTTATGTGTTTTATTGCCAATGTAAAGGTTTTGCATATCAGGAATTAATTCTGCATAATCTTTATATACAATATTTTTATGTATTATTGAATTGTATTTATTGTAATTTTGTTCAGGAGTTTTGCATCTATGTTGGTCCACAGTTTCCTTTCATAAAAACATCATTGACCATGAAGAAAAGAATTCAAGGACTGAAAGCCAGGCACCAGTGGCTCCCGCCTGTAGTCCAAGCTACTCAGGAGGATGAGATCTTAAAATTGCAGTATGAAGCTAATCCAGGCAGCAAGGACTGCCTGTGAGACTCTTATCTCCAATTAACCACCAAAAGGCCAGAAGTGGAGCTGTGGCTCAAGTGGTAGAGTGCCACCCTTGAACAAAAAAAAAGCTAATGGACAGTGCCCAGGCCCTGAATTTAAGCCCCAGGACCACATGCAGAGAAGTGGCTGAACGGCTTAACAAAGCTTGCCAGCTTGAAGTGCCTGCCTGGGGGAGCTCAGCTTGATGGTCTGCGAAGCATCACAGCACCATGGCATAGAACTTGCTGCTTCTTCCACCTGGAATTAGGTCACTGGGAAGCAGGAAACAATCCTTTCTGGCCTTCAGGTCCCTTCTGCTAACACAGGCAGCAATCTTGTTTTTTGGTATGTGTAGGAGGCGGTACTAAGCTTGAATCCGGGGACTTGCACTTGCTAGGCCAAGTTCTCTGCCAGGTGAACCATTCCTCCAGCCCCCAAAACTATCATTCAACCAAAGACTTTTGAACTTAAAACCTTTATTTTCTCTATATGTGTGTGTGTGTGTGTGTGTGTGTGTGTGTGTGTGTGTGTGTGTGTGTGTGTGTGTGTATGCGCGCGCGCGTGTGGGTGCTGGTACTGGAGCTTGAGCTCAGGGACTTATTCTAGCTCAGTTTTGTTTACACTGTACCATTTGAGACAACAGTCTCAAGGATTTGTCTGCCAGGGCTGGCTTTGAACCATGATTCTCAGATCCTAGCCTCCTGACTAGGTAGGATTATAGTTGTGAGCCACCAGTGCCTGGCTATTTTCTCTACTTTTTAAGGGCATTGTCCCTTGGCTTTTGTGTTTAATGTTAGTGTTCTATCACCTGAGCCACAGCTCCACTTCTGGCTTTTAGGTGGTTAACTGGAGGTAAGAGTCTTATGGACTTTTCTTTCTGGGCTAGCTTTTAACCATGATTCTTAGATCTCAGCCTCTTGAGCAGCTAGAATTATAGGCGTAAGCCAGCAGTCCCGGCTTGGCTTGCTTTCTTAAAGAAGAAATGTAGCAGGTGAGAATGGTGATATATGCGTGTAATCTAGCAGTCAGGAGGTAGAGGCAGGAGGATTGCAAATTCAAAGCCAGCCTGGGCTAAACATTGAGGCCTTGTCTAAAAAACACAGGGTTGAGAATGTCACTCAGTGGTACAGTACTTGCAAGGTATGCACAAGGTCCTGGTTTTGATCCCTAGCAGTGCCGAAAAAGGGAGTTGACCGTCATGACTTTGGATGGCCTGTATTTGAATCTTGCCTCCACTCCTTTTGCATGTGCTGAATGTCTCTACAGCTCAGCTTCCTTTTCAGCAGGACAGGTTTCCACTGTAATCACTGCAGTGATTACCAAGGAGGAGGACATGTGAAGTGCTCAGCATGAGACCAGGAGAAGGCCCCATCGGTGTGGGGGGCATGGGGCCCTGGCTCCTTGCCCCTGTATCCCCCAAGGTTTGCAGATGGCTAAGAGAGCAGGGGTGGCTTAGAACCTTCCCATCTAAACTACTCACATCATCTTGGCAAGTCAGGAAAGAACAGCTGCTGCCAGGGTGAGACTCGCCCACCCCAGGACCCCCTGGACCCAAAGGCACACCAAACCCACCCCTGACAGGAGCCCCAAGCTGCTGCCACATGTACCGAGCACCCTCTGCAGACGAGGGCGCTCCTGAGCAGCCTGGGCCCCCATCACCACCCAGTGAAGACCGCAGTGAGTGCAGGAGGTGCTTTCCACCCCAAACCACGGGCCAGGAGCCTGCAGGGGAGGGCAAGGCAAACCCCATCATTCTCCATGTCGCACTGACCTTCTGCCTCTGAGATCTGGAAGCCACAGCACTGGTGGACATAAATTCTACTGTCTGCTGCTCCAGATCCAAGGGGATAGGGTAGCCCTCTGGTAGAAATCTGTCTCTTGCCTCCTGGAAGAGAGGAAACCTGGATTCCTACAGAGCTTGAAATGGCCGGTGTAGGTGGAAGGGAGGGGTTGATGAAAATCAACAGCTGTTCAGCACATCTGGCTCAGCTGGCCCTGCTGAGGTTACTAGGGTTCACGTATCTTTGGCTGGGTCTCCAGGGGTTTGCATTTCAGAGCATGGGCCCTGAAGCAGAGGGCTGGGTGCTCAGGTTGTCTGCGGTGTGCGTGTGTGTGTGCGTGTGTGTGTGTGTGTGTGTGTGTGTGTGTGTGTGTCTCGCGGGGCAACGTGGGGCCTTCTAGGGTGGCACACGGCACCTGGGTGTAAACACAGTGCCCAGATGGCGCCACAGCCAGGAAAGGAGAACTGTCCCAGCCACCATCAGGACGGTCACTCCCCATCCCACAGGGCCACCGATGGCCCAGGGAGTGCCCTGACGGAGCCGGTGCCGGGCGCCTTGCTGGACACAGGCCGGAGCCAGAAGCACACCTAGAGGGGCAGCTAGCTTACTTTGTTGCCAGGCTTCTCTGGAATCTTCACGGACCCCTCGGTGGGCTTTCCCTTCTTGGACGGAGTTCTCTTGATTTTGGGTGAGTGGAATTTGTCCATCAGCTTCATGGTGAAGGAGGAGAGGTGCGAACGCTGCGAGTCTGAAAACACAGAGTGTGGATGGTTAGAGGCAGAGCCGGAAGAGCCATGGCTTCTGTGGTGGACCTGACAGCATCCTCCATCTGACCTCCGGCCCTGCTTGTTCAGGGGCTCAAAGGGAAGGCAGTGCAGACACACGGAAACATCCCTGCCCACCGGCTCTACTGCTCGGCAGCTCCATGCAGGTTCGGTTGTTTAGAACTGTGGCCATTAAAAAAAAGTCAAAATGGGTATGGAAAAGGATCTGGAAAATAATGCCCAAGTATCCTTTTCAAAATTCCTATGATGATCCAATCAGAGGGGAAAGGAGGGGAAGGAAAAAGGAGGGGAGGAGACAGGAGGAGAAGGGAAGAGAAGGGAAAAGAGGGGAAGACTTTCTAAGTAGGAAGGAATTCAAGCAGAATTGCAGAGGCATGGGATGTGAGGAGTAAAGTCCCTTTTGAATCAGCCTTCTCACTCTTAGGTATAGGAACCTACAACAAGTGCTGCAGGCCTGGCCCCAGAGCCAGCAGCAGAGCCAGAACCACAGCAGGGGTTCCAAACACACTCCAGGCCAAGGCCAAGGCCATGGCCAAGGCAGTGACTTCCCTAGTGGTGAGGACCAAATGAAGACTCTTGTTTGATATGGCAGTGGGGTTCTTACAGGGCAGCCAGGTAAGAATACATGGCATCTGCCTCTAGACTGGAAAGCAAGATGTAAAATTATCTCTGTTTGTAGATGACATGTGTTGTAGGCGGAGCATCTCAAACAATCCTCTAAAAACGATCAGCACTGGCTGGGAGATTAGCTCAGTGGTAAATCACTTGCCCAGTGTATGTGAGGTCCGTCCCCAGCACCCCAAAACCAACAATAAAACTCATAAATTCAGCAAGACCATACAGGATGGCAGATCCAGACGCAAGAACCAATTGTATTTTCTGCACAGCAGTAACACATACTTTAAAATACAATTCTAATAAATCCTTGTGAAGTGCTGGTGACCCAACAGAAGCAATTCCTTCCACTTGTTCTGGAATTCGCCAAGGTGAGCAGCTGGGGTGGGGTGGCCCTGGTGACGGGGCTGCGGCGGTATGCCAGGGAAGACTGCTGCATTAGCAGCGGGACTGGCAAGAAAGTAAGGTTCCTGTGGAACCAAAGCACAATTGTATAAGAACATAATGGAGGGAGAAGAGAAAACCTACGGTGTCTGGGAAGGCCCTGGTGCCATGTATGTCACGTTAGTATCTTTTGATGGTCATGAAATTTACTGTAAAAAGAGAGCATGCACGAACCTCAGGAACAATAATAGCCACATGGAGTGGCCCAGGTCCGTTTGCTGAGAATGAAACCAATGAGGCCAATTTTAGAGAGATCTCCTCCCATGTGCTATCAAAAGTGTGCACGTATTTCACCCACAAGGTTCGCTACACTAACAGCTCCATCGAGATTCCCAAACTCCCAATGCACCTGAAATTGCACTGGAACTGCTGATGGCTGTGAACTTCCTAGAGTGTTAAATAAGTTATAATAAACTGCTAATTTTTTTCAGTATTTAATACCTGTAGTTCAGTTAGTGGGTTGTTTTTTCCACATTTACCAGGTTGCCTGTATGCAATTTAACTATAAAAACGTTAATTGCCAAGCAGATTATCTTCTGTTCTTTTGCAGAGCAATCAGGGTTGAAATTTATTTGCTATGTTGACAAGTTAAGGATGTTTTCATAAACTAAGAAATAAGCAAATAATGGCAATTATATTATGAAAAAATACTTGGGCATAAACTTAAAAAGAAATGTAAAACTTACACATGGAAAACATGGCTGAAATTAGACCTTGTAGGTGAATGGAAAGAAAGATGGTTTCTGATCACAGACCAGAACATTGGGCGTTGTTAAGACGACAATCTGCCCCACTAACAATGCACAATTCTGAGAACATAGCAGTTGACACCCTAATCTTAAATCTAGTATGGAAGCACAAGAGAGCCAGTACAGCCCCAAAAATCTCGAAGAAGAACAAAACCAGAGGACTGATATTTACAAATAAACCACTAGCAGCCAGGTGTGGGGGCTCCTACTACTCCACCATCCACGGCTCTAGGCCAGCCTAGCTCATGAGACCGCATCTCAACAAACACGCTAGGTGTAGTGGCACATGTCTGTAATTCCAGCTATGGAGGTTCAAATTAGGAAGACTGCAATCTGAGATTGGCCCAGGCAAAATTATCAAGAGTCTACCTGAAAAATAACTAAAGCAAAAAAGGGCCAAAGGCAAGACCCAAGCGGTAGAGCACCTGCTTAGTAAGTGCAAGACCCTGAGTTGAAATTCTGGCATCATAAATAAATATGTAAGCACAAAAACTAACCACTACAGAAAGGCACATCAATCAGGATAATACGGCACCAGCTAAAAGACATGTACATGAAAGGAATAGACTGGGGCTGGGAATGTGGCCTAGTGGCAAGAGTGCTCGCCTCCTATACACGAAGCCCTGGTTCAATTCCCCAGCACCACATATATATAGAAAATGGCCAGAAGTGGCGCTGTGGCTCAAGTGGTAGAGTGCTAGCCTTGAGCAAAAGAAGCCAGGGACAGTTCCCAGGCCCTGAGTTCATGCCCCAGGACTGGCAAAAAAAAAAAAGCAGCTCCTTATCTAATTTCCAGCAATTTAGTGCTTAAAAAAAAAAAATCCCCTCCAGAAAAAGGTACTTTGTTCAGTGCTGATAGGGATGTAAACTAGTACAGCATGAAGGTTCCTCAAAAGACTGAAAACAGACCTTGCTATGACCCCACCACAGGGCACATATATCCAAAGGAGATAAGTCACCATACCAGAAAGACACTGCATATGCTTATTAAAGCCCTAGTCATAAGAGCCAGACTGGAATCAGCCAAGGTGCCCCAAAACAGATGAGTGGATAAAAACCTATGGCACACATACACACATCCCATTATGTATATATGAATATTATACATTCATAAAGAAAAATACAGTCATCTGCAGAAAAGTGAATGCAATTCAAAGACATCATACTAAGTGACACATGCCAAGCTCAAGCTCCAAAAGTCAAATATTGTACGTTTTTGGTCATATACGGAAGCTGGATCTAACAGACATACTTTTTTATGAACATGTACACACACACACACACACATATCCTACACATAATTATAACTAAAGCCCCACTTAGAAGGAGGAAGGGGGGGACAGAGGGTGAATCATTTTGTAATAGTTTCCAAGCATATGTGAAAACAGCCTAAAGAACCTCACTGCGAGCTGTTGATGATGAACAGGGCAGGGAGCATGGAGAGACAGACCGGCAGGGGTGCTGGTGAGAGAGGACATGGAGGAGGCTGGATACTGTCCACATACACGTTTTGCAACCCTGAGAACAGAACAATGAAAAACCTGTTGGAACTGTTCGGGAAGGGGAAAGTGGGGCAGGGAGGGCGACCGGGGGACGGCACAGATGAGAGAACATGGCAAGCAGGAGTGGGAGTGTGGCGATGAGATCTTCTCTGCCCTCTAACTAGAAATAAACAACACAGCACCTGACTCCTGCACAGCTGAGTGCTGAGAGCTGGGTGCTGGCCAGAGCTGCCGCAGCCCTTCTTAGTCCCCAGAGGCAGGTGGAAGCCAACACAAAGGAAGCGGTGCACCTGAGCCTCACCTGGCCTAGCTCCCAGGGTAGGTGGGCAGGGTGCAGGAATAGCCCTAACAGCGGCAGCCATCCTGGGATTCAGACCAGGTCAACAGGCAAAGTCTTCCAGCCCACAGTCCCCACCCCCACCCCACTACCGCTGCTTCTCCTCCTCCTCCCCCCGGCTTCTCTACCTCCGCCACTCCCTTGCCCTGTGCTGTCCCCACAGGGACCATTGCAGCTTATACTTCAAATCACCCCAACAACCTCATCACTTGTGCTGCAGACTGCTGGGGCTAAACCACCAGCACGTGCCCCTCTACATGGCCACTTGCTTGACTTGTGAAGACAAGGACTGAAGTGGTTGAAGTGATGTAGGGCCTGTGGGCAGGGCACGCAGGGGAGGCGGCTCTTCAGTTCCCACCTCTTCCTGTACCCGCCATCCACTTCAGGAGTCATTTTGGGCAGCAGTGGCCGGCTTCTGATCAGCACTGTGATTGTGAAGGAAGGCCACAAGCGACAGACATACGTTCTGCCTCCTTATGTATACTGGGTGACTGTGTCCAGCTGGAGGCTAGGCTAACTGCTCTTAGCACGTTTGATGCAGACTGGCTAAGCTGTATTATTCTGGGTTAGTATGTTAAATGCCCCTTGACGTGTGTTTCTAGCTTTCAGTGGGTTGATCAGGATGTAATGCCAACCTAAATCAAGAAGCAATGTGAAATTGCTGTCGTGTCTGTCACGTGGCTGGCCCAGTACAGGAAGCTGACCTAACTATATGGTTTGGGTGGGTAGCAAGGCTGGTCAAACTCTGAATGCTTACTTTCTAGCTGCCTACAATCTTGCTCACTCTCCTGATTAGACAAAGTCTTATAAATGCTCTCTCCTTTCCTGCTCTCCTGGAGCCAGTGCACCTGTTCATCTGCTTCCTGCTGGGGACAGCCTGCTCCTCTGCATTGCTCTTACCACGCTGTACCTCACCCCTTCTGATGCTAACCTCACAAGAGCCTGAAAGGCCCAGCACACCCTCCTGGGCAGGATCCCAAGCCCGAGGGGATGTTAAGAGATTTGCTAATCTGTACAAGCAAGACTGAAGGCTGGGAAAGAAGCAGACTCAAATGGGGAGGCTGGGGCAGGAGGCATGGTTTCTTGGGCTTGCTGTAGCCGTCAAATATCTTTATAGGGGGGAAGAAAGATGGCGCCGATGGAGTAGGGAGACACCCCGACTCGCTCCAACGACATAGTGAGCTGGGAACCCCAACACCCAACACCCCATCAAGAACCCAGCAAAACCAGCAGCCAGAAGCAGTGGAGAAACGCAGGAAAACAAAAAGGAGCAAAAAAGAAGAACCGAAAACCTACACGGAGCCGGAGATTCACCGGGGCACCCTCCCCCCACCAGCCGACCCTGGCACAAACAGGGTCAGGCTGGGAAAGGGGAACCCGGCGATCGGCAGACAGGCTGCCAGGAGCGCAGAAGTCATATAGGGGGAGACCCCTCGGACACAAGGCAGGGTGCGGACCAAGACACACCGGCAGCGACGAGAAGTTCGGGTCCACACCGGGCTTGGACAAGGGAACCCAGCGCGGCAGAAATCGGGAACCAGGGAAGCCACCACGACACTTAGCCAACCCCTGGAGGGCCAACGGCGGCGCGGGACACACACACAAAGCAGCAAAAGTGAGTGCCCTCCCTCCCCCCTCCCCCACCCCTGAGGGAACAAAGAACCCACAAATCAGGCGGGGAAACCCCCATCAGGCGCTGGGAAGTCAGTTTAGCAGGGGAAGGGCTCAGCAGCACCAACACCCCACAGGTTCCTGAACTGGCAGAACCGGCCCCGCCCCCTTCCCAACAGGGGCCAGGAGACGGCCGGTTGTGCAAACCCCACCCGAGGCGCCTGGACCTCGCAGACTCTTACAACTAAAACCACAGGCGCTGGTGGGCAATACCAGCCCAGCAGGGTCACTTGAGCCTGATCACGTCCCCCCTCCTAACAGCGGAGGTGAGGTCTGAAGGTGCCAAGCCACACCCGGACAGTCGATCCCACTGGGCCCCACACGTACCCCCCCCACACACAACGGACTCGTGGGAGGGCGCAAGCACAACCCAACAACCCAGGACTTGCTCTGGGAGGCATATCCCGCCGAAGTGCCTGTTGCACTGAACGCACAGCGCACAGGAGGGCGGGGCCCCCGGCGACAGCGCCTGCTCTGGTAGGCGTACCCTGCACTGGTGGGCGGGGACACAGCGACAGCACCTGCTGCCCGTAGACACGCCTACACAGGAGAGAGGGAAGAACCAAACCTGAGAAGCCATCCAGATCTCCAGATGCGCAAATCACAAAGAAACATAACTCAGTTCATCAAAGGGCAAGCCAACTCGCCAGCTCCAAAAAGCAGCACGACTGAAGAGGAGATGGAGACTAAAAAAGCAAATGAGGCCATGTTAACAGGAATGATCGAAAGCGTCAGAAATGAAATCAGAAAACAATTCCAGGAATTTAGAGCGGAAATCTGGAAGGACACCCAGGAAGCCAAGAAAGAAATGGAAGCAAAACTGGATACAATGCAAACCTGCTTTAAAGAAATGGAAGCAAAAATGGATACAATGCAAGCTGCCTTTAAAGAAAATCTCCACATCCTAAGAATTGAAATGCATGAAAAAATAGATTTAAAATACAACTCTTTAAAGGAAGAAATCTCCACGATCAGAGCTGATATGACAACCATAAATAGCTCTCTGACATCCATAAACTCCGCAATTGAAACCATGACACAAAGAGTAGACCATATAGAATCCAGAATCTCTCGCCTGGACGATGAAGCAGCTGACAACAACCAGAAAATGACCACACTCCAAGAAAAGGTGAAGCTTCAGGGAAGACTAATCCAGGAACTAATGGACAAAGACAAGAGATATAATCTGCGCATAATTGGAATAGAAGAAGGAGCCGAATACCAGAGCAGAGGGCTTAATCATGTTCTCAATAAAGTTATTGCAGAAAACTTCCCCAATCTCACAGGGGACCCCATCCAGGTAACCGAAGCCTATAGGACACCTGGCAGGCCAGACCCCAGGAAAGCCACCCCAAGGCACATAATATTCAAGACTTCAGACCTCAAGATTAAAGAGCAAATTCTGAATTCAGCCAAAGCGAAGAAGGAAACTTTTTTCAATGGGAAGAGGATTCGAATAACATCCGACTTATCCACACAAACTTACCAAGCTCGAAGCGAGTGGAAGAACACCATCCAAGTACTCCAGAATAACAATTTACAACCTCGGATCAAATATCCAGCGAAATTGGAGTTCACATTCGAAGGGAGAACCAGATCTTTCCACACCAAAGAGGAGCTAAAGGAGTATGTGAATAAAAAACCAGCCCTACAGCGAATATTAAGAGGGGAACCCCACCCAACAGAGATCGTAAAAGACACACAGACAGAATCAGAAAGAAACTTCAATAGCCAAAGCCCAGCAGAAACACAAGCTCACTAAAGACAAGAAGAAAAAAAAAAAGAAGAAAAAACAGCCCACCAAGAAAATGGAAGGAGAAAAAACACCCTTATCCTTGATCTCTTTAAATATAAATGGTTTAAACTCCCCGATAAAGAGGAGCAGACTGGCAGAATGGATTCGCAAACAAAAAGTTGACATCTGCTGTCTACAAGAGACCCACCTTACAGCAAGGGACAAAAACAGGCTTCGAGTGAAAGGATGGAGCAAGATCTACCAAGCAAATGCATCCACCAAAACGGCAGGTGTAGCCATCCTGATCTCAGACAAGCTTGACTTCTCTTTAAAATCCACTCAAAAAGACAAAGAAGGACACTACATATTAATACAAGGAAAAATCCAGAATCAAGAAATCACGGTGATAAATGTATACTCACCAAACAAAAGAGGCCCGACATATGTCAAGCAAATTCTCAAAGAATTACAGAGCAAGATAGACGCAAACACAATCATAGTGGGAGACTTTAATACTCCTCTCTCTCCAAGAGACAGATCCAACACTCAGAGGATTAGTAAGGGAGCTGAGGACCTAAATAACACCATTTCCCAAATGGATCTAACAGACCTATATAGAACCTTTCACCCCACAGAGACCCAATACACCTTCTTTTCAGCAGCCCATGGATCATATTCCAAAATAGACCACGTCATAGCCCACACAAAGAACCTCAGCAAATACAAAAGTATTGACGTCATCCCATGTATTATATCTGACCACAGTGGATTAAAGGTAACCCTCAACAACAAAGGATACCACAGAGCCTATACACACTCTTGGAGGCTAAACCCCACGCTGCTATCCAACACTTGGGCCACAGATCAAATTAAAGATGAAATCAACGAATTCATAAGCCACAATGACAAAGAAAACACATCACAAAGAAACCTATGGGACACAGCTAAGGCAGTTCTGAGGGGCAAGATCATTGCACTCAGCACCCACATTAAAAGAATGGAAGCAGAGCAGGTGAATACCCTCACGATGAAACTAAAACAACTGGAGAAACAAGAAATGACAGAATCTAAAACGACTAGGAGAGGAGAGATCACAAAGATTAAAGAAGAGATAAAACTGATTGAAAATAGAAAGACCATTCAACAAATAAACAAGACTAAAAGCTGGTTCTTTGAGAAAATAAACAAAATTGACAGACCCCTTGCAAGACTTACAAAAAAAAGAAGAGAAGAGACTCATATTCGTAAAATCAGGGACTCCACAGGAAAAATTACAACAAGTACACACGATATTCAAACAATCATAAGGAGCTATTTCCAAAACCTCTACTCAGCAAAAAACAATAATTCTACAGAAATGGATCAATTCTTAGAGAAGTACAAACTGCCCAAACTGAACCAAGAAGAAATAAATCAGCTAAATAAACCAATAACTTACGGTGAGATACAGGAGGTAATCAAGAACCTCCCTACTAAGAAAAGCCCAGGCCCAGATGGATTCACCAATGAATTCTACAAAACCTTTAGTGAGGAGCTAATTCCAATACTCCTCAAACTCTTCCGCGAAATAGAAATGGAGGGAGAAATTCCAAACTCATTCTACGAAGCTAATATCATACTAATTCCCAAACCAGGCAAAGACCCAACAAAAAAAGAGAACTACAGACCAATATCACTAATGAACACAGATGCAAAGCTCCTCAATAAAATATTAGCTAATAGGATCCAGAAAGTGATCAAGAATATCATACATCATGACCAAGTAGGCTTCATCCCTCAGTCACAAGGATGGTTCAACATCCGTAAATCAATCAACGTAATTCACCACATAAACAGAGCTAAAATCAAGAATCACATTGTTATCTCAGTCGATGCCCAAAAAGCCTTTGACAAAATACAACATCCATACCTATTAAAAGCTTTGGAGAGAACAGGAATAGATGGAACATTCCTCAAAACAATAAAAGCCATATACAACAGACCAACTGCTAATATCATATTAAATGGAGAGAAACTTAAGTCATTCCCCCTAAAATCAGGAACAAGACAAGGATGCCCACTCTCCCCACTTCTGTTCAACATAGTGCTGGAATCCCTAGCCATAGCAATAAGGCAAGAGGAGGACATCAAAGGGATCCACATCGGCAAGGAAGAAATCAAGTTATCCCTATTCGCAGACGACATGATCTTGTATCTGAAGGA
Source organism: Perognathus longimembris pacificus (assembly GCF_023159225.1). Classification (NCBI taxonomy): domain Eukaryota; kingdom Metazoa; phylum Chordata; class Mammalia; order Rodentia; family Heteromyidae; genus Perognathus; species Perognathus longimembris. The sequence continues at coordinate 158,571,618 of NC_063161.1, forward strand.
CCCAAAAACCTCAGTACCCAAACTCCTACACCTAATAAACCAATTTGGCAAAGTAGCAGGATATAAAATCAACCCACAAAAGTCAGCAGCTTTTCTGTACACCAGCAATAGACAAACAGAAAAGGAAATTATGGAAACAATTCCATTTACAGTAGCCAAAAAAAGAATAAAGTACCTAGGGATCAACTTAACCAAGGACGTGACGGACCTATTCAATGAAAACTACAAAAATCTAATAAGGGAAATCAAAGAAGACACAAGGAGATGGAAAGACCTCCCATGCTCATGGGTAGGCAGAATCAATATAGTGAAAATGGCCATATTGCCCAAATTGTTATACAAATTCAATGCAATACCTATCAAAATCCCAGCCACATTCTTCACTGAAATAGAGAAACCAATCCATAAATTCATATGGAACAGCAAAAAACCTAGAATAGCCAAAGCAATTCTAGGCAAAAAAAGCAATGCAGGAGGTATCACAATACCTGACTTCAAGATCTACTACAAGGCCATCATAACAAAAACAGCATGGTATTGGTATAAAAACAGATCGGAAGACCAATGGATTAGAACTGAAGACCCAGAAATAAAACCGCACTCTTACAGCCAAGTGATATTCGACAAAGGAGCTAAAGATATACAATGGAATAAACATAGCCTCTTCAACTACTGGTGCTGGGAGAACTGGGCAGCCATATGCAGAAAACTCAAAGTAGACCCAAGCCTATCACCATGCACCAAGATCAACTCAAAATGGATCAAGGACCTCAACATCAGACCTGAATCCTTGAAACTACTGAAGGACAGAGTAGGAAAGACACTAGAACTTATAGGCACAGGAAGGAACTTCCTGAATAGAGTCCCAGGGGCACAACAAATAGGAGAAAGACTCGACAAATGGGACTTCTACAAATTAAAAAGTTTCTGCACAGCTAAGGACATAGCCACCAAAATAGAAAGACAGCCAACGATATGGGAAAGGATATTTACCAGCACAGCAACAGACAAAGGCCTGATATCGGTCATCTACAGAGAACTCAAAAAACTAAGCCCCTCCAAGCCCAATAAACCTATTAGGAAATGGGCAAAAGAGCTAAAGAGAGACTTCACAAGAGAAGATATAAAAATGGCAAAGAAACATATGAGGAAATGCTCAACATCCCTGCTAGTAAAGGAAATGCAAATAAAAACAACCCTGAGATACCACCTCACCCCAGTTAGAATGGCCTATACTCTGAACTCAGGAAACAACAAATGCTGGAGGGGCTGTGGGGAAAGAGGAACCCTTCTCCATTGTTGGTGGGAGTGCAAATTAGTACAACCACTCTGGAGAACAGTATGGAGGTTTCTCAAAAAGCTCAATATAGACCTACCCTATGACCCAGCCATACCACTCCTAGGCATCTATCCTAAACAGCAAAATCCAAGATATCAAAAAGGCATTTGTACTACCATGTTTATCGCGGCACAATTCACAATAGCCAAAATATGGAAACAACCCAGATGCCCCTCCACAGACGAATGGATCCAAAAAATATGGTACTTATACACAATGGAATACTACATAGCGATTAGGAATGGTGAAATATTGTTATTTGCAGGGAAATGGTCGGAACTCGAACAAATAATGCTGAGTGAGACAAGCCTAGAACACAGAAAACAAAGGGGCATGATCTCCCTGATATATGACTGTTAACAAAGGGAGACGGAGAGACAGTAGAGACCAAGTCTGTGAATACTGTATATGTGCTTGATACATTGTATATTGCATATATGTCAACCTGACCTAGACAAGGGATAGAAAAACAGGTTGTAAGATATCATAAGAAATATACACACTGCCCTACTATGTAACTGCACCCTCTTTGCACAACACCTTGTAAAAAAATTTATGTCCAATTAATAAAAAAAAATAAAAAAATTTAAAAAAAAAAAAAAATATCTTTATAGGGACAGGCGGGTAAGCTGACTTCCCATCTTTGCCTGGGCCGGCTGCCTGGAGTTGTGTGGAGGAAGATGTAGGGCTCAGAAACTGGTCACATGACCCACCATCATGACCGCAGTGGAGCCAGGGCAATTGGGCCAGGGCAGGCAGGGCTGACCCGACTGTGACCCTGGGACCAGCTGCGGGCAGCAGGTACCGGAAGCCAGGGGGACTTCCGCAGTCTCATGCACCTCTGCTCTGCTGTGGAGCACTGAGCATGGTCTGCTGAGGGGCTCTGTGGGCCCTGGGCAGGCCTACCCACACAGCTTTCCACAGGAGGCTCAACAGCACAAAGCAGCCAGCTCTAGTGCCTGCTGACGAGTCAAGTGGACAAAACTTGTGCTGACAAGCAACCTTCTCAACTGGAAACTGAGTCCAGCAGGAGTAGGGCGAGTGCAGGCTGTTTGCTTTTCTCTGAGACAATGGGGCCTGCAGCTAGGGCCTCAGGTGATGTTCAAGGTCTCTTCAACTAATCTGAGCACTAATCTGACCAGGGGCAGTGGGTTGGCGCCAGACAACATGTTCACAAACACTGCTTTTAGGGTAATCTTGCCAAGAGCTCCAGACACATACAAACCTGGCTTGCCCTGCCCCTCCCATGCACATGTCCATCACTGGAGCAGAGGGCGGAGCCAAAGCCCTCTTCCTCTTACAGACATCTCTTAGTAACACCCCAAATATTTTCCAACTTTCAGGAAATTACAAAATAGAATTTACAAATATTCTTTAAGAAAAAGATTTTCTACTAAAATTAAGACAAAAAGTGGAAAGACTTCATACGTGCACGTACGCAAGCTACAGAGGATGACTCTAATCTGTCCAGGACTATGTTTCTGCAATGACAGCACCCTGCGTTACTGCCCTACTCAACAACTGCATGTGGTAATGTGACTGCGGAAGTTTCCACTTAGCTGTCCCAGATGGAGTAGCTGGAGCTAGACAGTCAGCTGCCTTCATGTACCCTCTGCTCCTCCATAATCATACCTTGACCCCTTCTGCCATAGTCTATGTCCACACGTGTAGTGTGAGTTGTGAGTCTGTGAACTTGACCTCGATGGCAGCGTATTACAAAGAGCCCATGCGTTTGTGGCTCCCTCAATCACAGGCCTGACATTTATTTACCCATGCTAATGTGTGTATCAGTGCTGTAGCTTCCAGTGCTAGGAAAGTCCAGATTCCACAGTGCTACTGTCATTTATCGGCTCTCCTGTCAGTGGACAGGTTGTTTCCAGCAATTTTTTTGTTTTGTTTTTGGAGGGGGAGGTGTCAGTACAGGGGCTTGAATTCGGGGCCTTGCGCTCTTGCTTGGTTTTCTTTACTCACAGCTGGTGCTCTACCGCTTGAGCCACACTTTCATGTCCAGCTTTTCTCTGGTTAATTGGAGGTAAGAGTCTCACAGACTTTTCTGCCTGGGTTGGCTTTAAATGTTGATCTTCAGATATTAGTTTCCTGAGTAGCTAGGGTTACAAGCGTGCACCACTGGTGTCAGCTTTTTTTACTTTCATTAGCAATGCTGCTATGAATATCTACGTCTCCCCGTACACATGCTTATGTTCTCTATGGACATTTGCTGTATCTAATCATGTGATTTTCCCCAAGTGGCTGAGTGGCTTCCCAGTTGTTCTAGCAACACTGAGAGACCCAGTTCCTTGACACTCCTGCCCCTACCCAGGGTTGCCAGACAGGCACATTGTTCACAGTCATGTCTAATCACAGGAAACAAAAGCCCTCCTTCCTATGGAAGTGCCAAAGTGTGTGTATCTATGCATAGAGACCTGTAAGTCTGAAAGCCAGGAGGAGAAAGGCCATCAACAGAGCTTACAACAAAACCCACTCCTGCTCAGTGTGGCATTTACACCAAAAAAGGTCAGAGATCCTCAAGGGCCAATCTGCTAGTCATTCCTTCCAGGGGAAGAAAAGCACACATGACATCACAGTTCTGTGTTTCTAACAAGAGCCACTCTCCTATTTTCTTTGGCAACCTCTGGGCTCCACGTCCTCTACCTAGAAAGAGGGGAGCCACAGGGTGCACCCCACCTGATCACAGAAAAACCCAAGCAGAACAGAAGCATACAAAACCAGCCAACTGCTTCTACTATGTCATCTTTAGATCCTCAACTCGCCCCTGGGCCTGACTTAACGGCAGCCTGTGCCTCTTGCTGACAAATGTCCAGATCAACTGGCCTTCTTTCAAGTGTCACTTGCAGCAGCAGCTGGGATCCCAACTTAGCAGTGCTTTCTGTCAAGGCTAAATGTCACCCTCAGATGTGGAGTCTGTACACAGCATCACGTGCGGGGACCCTGCCGCCAGGGTCACCGTGGGACAGCAGCTCCGAGGTGACAGCGCAGGTTCTGAGAATGCGGTGGCTGCCTAGTTCTCATCACTACAGCACCGGGCACAGAGCTGCGGCCCTGGAGAGAGAGCCCCAGTTCAGGGCAGCCTGCCTCCCCTGCCTTCCCCGCCTGCACGCCAGACACAGGACAGCTGCTGTGAGCGGGGCTGAGGACACTTGGAAGGACTGCTGAAGTGCATTGCGTGGGCCCGGTGCAGAGCATGGCCCCATGCACTCGGGCAGTCTGCTTTAACTTGAGAGCTGACTTTGCACCTCTGGGCCTCTCCTTTCCCTATCAGCACATACAGGGGAGGTGTGACAGACCTCCCTCCTCCTCGGGTGGCTCCGAGGCAAGAGCCGTGACCCCCGGGTGTAAAGCATGGAGTCGAGGGCCTGACACATGGCAAATGCACAGTCCACGGCAGCCGTTACTGGGACACAACTGCCAACACTATAAGGCAGAAGCTAAAAATAGCCCCAGCCAAGCTGAGTGCAAAGCAACCTGGTGCCTCATTTTTCCCTCACAATGTCCACACTGAAAGACCCCCTGTCTGACCTAACATAAAACTGTCCGGGCTAGAACAGAGGGAAGGCAATATTTAAAGGCTTACAAAACAGAAGGCTCTTCTGGTATAAAAACCTGCCTGGAGTAAAATCCGCCCCATTTGTTACAGAGGTTGTGCGGATAGCCTGGACACTGCTGATGGAAATACTGGGTGCATCTTTTTTCTCCCTCTCAACAATGAAGGTAAAACAAACTGTCTTCGTGTTGGGCTGGCTGCGGCCAGCAGTGACTGCCCAAGTGAGGCTCTGGGCAGCGGCAGAAGGAGAGCGAATGTGACAGAACCGTCCTCTCCTTTCACTTGCATGGCTGGTAAAGATTAAACACACATTCCAGAATGAGACAGAACCTTACAGGAGACCGTATCCACACAGCCAGTACACACTGGGTCTGGTGCTCCACCCCGCTGATCATCACACAACAATGAGTTACAACAGAGTGAGGTACCGTGGCACCCATGTATACCTGGTGGCATATGCCAGCTGGTTCACCTGGCATGGTGGCGCAAGGCCATGATCCCATCTACTCAAGAGGCCCAGGTAGGAGGATTGCAAGTTCAAGGCTAGCCTGGGTTGTAGAGCATGACCTGATCTGAAAAAAATGAAAACAAAGAAAGAAAACTGGAAGCAGGAAGCAGTGGCAAGGGTCGGAGCAAGAAGGCCTCTCCTTCCATGGCTGTTCTCAGGGCAGCACTGTCGGCGCGCCTAAGGATGGCAGGACAGGGAAGGCAGGGCACCTTCGGATAATAGAGTACTACCCTGTCACAGAGTGCTATCATACAACAGGGTACTACCATTCAACTCAGTACTAGCATACAATGGACTACTCTTATACAACGGAGTACTATGCTGCCCCTGAATGAACCATCTGTGCCGACACACCATGACCCACTACACAGGGGAGAGGGAAGCTAGGCACAATAAGCACATTTGAGGTGGTTCCATGTGCATCAATACAAACAGGTGAAATTAATCTATTATTTGCAGCATCGAGGGCAGCTTGAAGCCGCGTGCCGGTGGCTTACACCTGTAATCCTAGCTACTCAGGAGGATGAGATCTGAGGATTTCGGTTCAAAGGCAGTCCAGGCAGGAAAGCCCATGAGACTCTTATCTGTAGTTAACCACCAGAAAACTGGAAGTAGCACTGTGGCTCAAGTGGTAGAACACTAGTCTTGAGCTGAAGAGCTCAGGAACAGTACCCAGGCCCAGAGTTCAGGTCCCATAACTGACCAAAAAAAAAAAAAAAAAAGAGTAGCTTGAGGAGGGATTGGCAGATGCATGAGGCAGGGGCTGGCTTCTGGGCAGGGGCTGACTGCACTGATATGTGCAAGGCAGACGGGGAGAAGCAGCGGAGGGTAAAGTGACTGGAGGTGAAGGGAGTTTAACCCTGGGTCCTATATTTTTCTCTCAGTACAAACTTTAGCAAGGCTGCGCCAGAAGTCGAGTGGGTACTTAGCTTGTAATCGTTCTTTCTTCCCAGCTTTCTGAATCTAGGGCCCAGAGAAAGGACTCCAGTACTCATTTTAGGCTCTGGCCCATGGCCCCGTCATGGCACTCACTGGACACAAATAGATAAGTGCTTGTTAGTGCACACAGAAGAATCAATGAATGGATTTGCAGCACTAATGACAACTGCACTCAGCCAACACCAGAGGGTACTATGAGATCAGAGATGCGGGGTGGTGTGCGGGAATGTTCCGTGTGATTCTACACGTAGTGCCCACACACAGAGGGCACTGTGGGATGGGAGATGTGGGGTGGTGTGCGGGAATGCTTAGTGTGATTCTCCACAGTACCCATACTCAGGACCTTTCTGTGCTGGGTGCTTCGATCTTGGTTGCTTGGGTCAACATAGTGTTTGCTGTTAAGTCACCCCCAGGGAACAGATGAGAAGCTCTCTTCTCCCCTCTCCCTCTAGGTCTCTAGAAGACCACAGGCTCTCTGGGTCATTACTGGCAGGCGGAAACCTAATGGGAGTCACACAGGCAATATTTAGTTAGCACAGTTTAATCTAGAACATTATCCTAAAGGTGATTAAAACAGCTGATGTGAGAGAGTTCACTGTCCTTTCCCTGCACACTACCCTGGTGTGGATTTTGCACTTCTAGCCTAACTTACTTGGGCCATCTCTCCAGCACAACTGCAACTGCACTAGAGACAGGTAAGTCTTAGGTTCGCACCATCCATGCCCAGGCAGTTCCTGGCACGGGTTAGACCGCACTGCCTCTGGGAGAGCACTAAGGCTGTATGAGGCTACAGGACACAGGTGGGTAAGTTCACTGGGGACTGGGCTCCAGGTTCGGAGGCCCCCCCCAATACTTCTCACATAACAGGCTGCATGTAAATGGGCAACCAGTAAATGGGACCAGGGCAGAGGATGCTGGCCGAGACCTGGGAGGACTGGAGCAGACACGTCTGAGTCTTAGCTATTTCCAGCGACACAAGTTGACTTCCTCTGGGGCAGGAAGCGTGGACACCATGGCAGTCCTGTCAGAAGGAGCACCCACCACGGGATGGGAACAGAAAGGGGCAGTGCTGATCTCCACACCTGGCCTGGGGCAGTCCCGTGACCCCACGCTACCCCACCTACATCTCTGATGCAGGCGATCCCTCCCTGAGTGGGATACTGGGAAGGTGGCTTCCCGAGAACCTCACTCATCTGTAAAATGGGAACCCTTGCCCTGACCTTGCAGGCCGGTTAGAAGGCTGGAAAAGGTGCCATTAAAGTCACGGTGCACAACCCAGGTGCCACCTGCTGCCACCCAAATGTTGGTGAGAAGAGTCCACTTTGGGATAATAACAGCATCAAGAGGACAATTGTTACTTAACACAGACTTAAAAACAGAGAGAATTCCAAAAGCATGGGTGTCTTGTAGGACTGACTTAGAAACCAGTCTCCCCAAGCAAACTTCTGATATGGGCAGGGTGTGGGTTACTTCTGGGGAGCCCCTGCCCGCCTGCGAGGCTCACTCCACATCAGGCCCTGCCTCAACTCATGGGGGCACGAGGAGCCCCTGGCCTTAGAGCTATCACGTAGCCCAATCATAGTGTCTTTAAACACCCACTCCCAAGAGGCCCTGAGTGGGGATATTCTTGTTGCCATCTGGCAGGGAGGAAAGCAACTCACAGGGAGGATGTCAAGAGCCTTGGCCAAGGTCACATAGTGGCGTTTCTCACCCCCCCCCCCCTTCAATTCCAGGAACAAGGTGGTGGCAGCTCTAGCAGGTGCTCGAGCTTCTCAAAGTCCACTGTTCCCCTGGTGTGTGCATCAAGGAAGGGCTTCTTTTTCTCTACTGTGTGGAATTGATCTCCGGGTTAAAACTACAGGCTTCGGCCAAGTGCCAGTGGCCTGTAATCCTAGCTTCTGAGGAGGCTGAGATCTGAGGATCATGCTTTCAAAGCCAGTCAGGGCAGGAAAATTTCATCTCTAATTACCTACCGAGAAAGAAGGAAGTGGAGCTGTAGGTCAAGTGGTAGGGCACTAGCCTTGAGCAAAAAGCTAAGGGACAGGGTCCAGATCCTGGGTTCATGTCCCAAAATAGACACAAAAACAAAAAGCCAAAAGCTACAAGCTCCAAAGGTTCCTGGAGATGAGAATTAATCATTTATCCAATCTTTTTTTCAGAGACAAAATGAGAAACTGAGAGGTGGTAAAATCATCATTGTAGATCCCCATACTGGGTGGACCATGAACATCTCAACCCTGGGATGGGGAGCGAAGGATGCAGGTCCAGCCTGACCTTCGTCCTGTAGGTGGGGCTGTTTGGAGCAGAGCAGCCTTGGTCCCTCAGGACCAGTGCCAGGGCGGGGTGGGGTGGCGGGGGCAGCAGGCCTTCTCAGAACCAAACAGCCCACCTTGGCTCAGCTTGGCTGGGCTTGTATTCAGCCCTTCAGCCCCAGAGAGGAGCAGGAAGGCCTCCCTGGCTGGGGCCGCAGCTGGTCCCAGCAGCTCCCAGGAGGGAGCAGCTCCCTCCATCTCTGCTGCGTTTGGCTTGCTCAGTGACCATGAGGACTCAGTTCAGGACAAACATTTTCATTTGTTGGTGCACGCAGAGTTCACTTACTTATTTCCTGGGTGACAAAGGAGTTGGGAGCCAGAGTCCCAGCAGCTTAGGATACCCGAAAATGAGCCCCCTCTGTCAGAGAACGAGGATGAGGAAGGGATAGGGAAGCCTGGAGGCGGTTCTTCCATTCCCCACCCCACCCCCCCCCCCCCCGTCCCCCTCCGGGAGTCCATTCACTCAGGAGTCACTGACAAGGCCAGGAGCTGCTTCCTCAGTTCTGGCTGAAACAACACCAGCTCCCTGGCACAGCCATTTCTCCCACTCTGGGGCAACTTGGGCAGTGCGTAGGTATTAGAGGGAAGGAGGATGCCCACCCCAGGGCTGGCGACACCTCCTACACTCCTGCCCTAGGTGACAGCCATGCACAGACTAGCAGTGCACCCAGAGGCTCCCAAGGAGCCTCAAAATCCTGGAATGAAACCCCTAAAGTCATGCTCGTTTAGACAAAGCCAGAATTTCATTGATTTAGAGTCTGAAATTGAGCCACTTGGTTCCCAGTGAAATGCTGAGTCCCCTGCAGCCTTGTCTGCTCGCAGGACCGCATCTATGCCCACAGGCACGCCATTGTGATCCCTAGGTGATGCCGCCTTTGCTGCATAGACAGGAAACTGGGGCTGAGGAGAAAGGCGGGCAGGGATTTGAACATGGGTCTGCTTCACATGCTAGCCCTCAGTGAGTGGATTTAGTGGCCGGAGAGTGCAAAGAACCCTGGAAGGGTGGCCAGGAGGTTGGAGGGCTGGAGTGGCTTTTGTCCCTGGAGGATCTTCACGTCCTCCAGGTCAGGAAGTGGCTTCCTTCCCAAAGTGCAGGGTAAAGTGCCAGCCAGATCCCAGCACCCAGCTTCCCACCGGATGGCTCCCAGTCTTGCCCAGGCCTCCCACAGCTCTCTTTAAAGCCAAGACCTAGCACAGAAGCTGTTCACAGACACATTCCCAGCCTTGATCATTGGAAGCAAGTCACCGCACGACCAGAACCTGAGGCTTTCTGGCCAGCAGGGCTTGTAAAAGTGAATCACCCCGTGGAGAATGGCAATGGCAGCTCAGAGCTCACAGTGGCAGCACTACATCAAAGGCCTGTGGGCTGGGTCAGCCCCAGCGCTCAGGAAGAGGCCCTCCAATCTGGGTGGGGGGATGGTCACCCAGAGTCCTCAACTCCACTGAGGGGAGAAGATGGATCTTATCTCAGGGATGCTGCAGTTGCCAATGTGTGCTAGGAAGCAGGAAAGTCTCCTGGTTCTGCTGAGCGTGCACAGAAGCCTGTGCCCAGGACAAAGTGGGTGCAGTGGAGGGCTGCCAATGGCCATCCCCGTTCCTGGCTCCAACACCCCTCTACTTCCTCCCCAGCACCTCTCATTCAGAGCTCCGCTGAACCCGCTCCACACAGGGGAGCACTACAGGAAAAACCCAAGGCAACCCAGCTTCAAACACCTGCCAGGGCCAAGGCTGGAGAAGCACTTGAGCCTGGGAGCTTTGGAGTTACTGAGAGGTAACACCAACCGAAGCACAGCACCACATCACTTGCTGGGCTTCATTCTAGAATCCAGCAGGTCTCCCCCCCTATCTTGCAGGTCCCCTGTTCCAAAGGAAGTACTCTTCCCACAGAAGGTAGCCTCCTGGGTGTGTCTAAGCCACACAGGAAGGAAGGCAAAGGTCCACCTACCCAGAGGCAGGACTTATCATCAGAAGACTCTTATTCTCAGGAACAACGTTAAAAATCAAGCTCAGCCTCTGGGCCCACCTACCTTGCTTGGTGCAATTTGACCCACTGCATTTATAGCTACTGGGACCCTGTTCCATGTGGGTGCGTTCTCTCTCTCTCCCTCCCTCTCTCTTCTTTTTTATGGGTTGTATGCACAGAGGGGGGGTTCATCATTACATATCTACACATTGAAACAGTGTATCCTGTGCAACTTCATCCCTTCTCTCTCCCCCATCCCACTCTCTGTTCTTAAAACAATTTCAACATTTTCATACATGCAAATAAATTACTTGGACCATATTCGTCCCTATTCATGCTCTTGCTTATTCCCTGCACCCGCTGGTATCCAGCCTGCATCACAGCCTGTCTTGCTTTCCTGTCTTTTAATTTTTTAAGTGTGCATTAGCTGCACAACGGGGTTTCACTATGGTATTTCAGACCACAAGCGCTTTGTGAGCTAACAGGAAAGGAGCTATGGGGTCCAGAGCAAGTTAAAAGCTGAGGCATGAGAGAATTACTTCTTAGAGACCCAGAAAGGTTCAGCCTGAGCTCAGTCCAACAGACAGTGCAGATCTGGATGTGAAAATCATAGGGCTGAGTTGGGTAACAACAGGAACCCCAAGAGAGACAATTGGTCCTCGCCACCGTGTGTGTGTGGGGGGGGGGGGGCTAGCCCACTGCTAACTTTGCCACACCATACACTATTAGCAGGTCCCAGCGTCAATGCTGTAGACTAGCACAGAGCAGAAGGTTTCTGAGGGCATCACATGTGGTTGGGCTGAATTTTGACTCATGAAACTTATTTCAGGCATGACTAGCATGAGGCAAGCCCCTCTGTCTTTATGAGTGCTGGAATGGGAGCCCTTGCTGGCAGGATGAGGTGTCTTTCAGTCAGGACATCAGGACTCAGGGCGAGCTTTCTGCCCAGGGTCTGGAACTGAGGGCCATCAGCAGCATGAAGGCAAAGAAGATGGAGGATGAGCAACAGCAAAGGCTATCTTCCCAGTCTATGGACCACAGTGAGAAATGTGATCCACAACACATCCAGACTACACTGAAAAAAAAAAAAAGGAGAGAAAAGAGAAACAAAAGAGAGAGAAAAAAAGAGCTCCCCCCCCCGAAATACCTACAGACAAAGGAGAGACAGAAAGGAAGATATAAAAGGAGCAGGAATAAACTGAAAGACAAGAGATTAGCATCACACACACACACACACACACGAAGGGGAAAAGGAACATAGCGTTTATAAAGTCTTTACCTATACAGCCCTGGTGATAAGTAGATTGGAATCAACAAGCGCAGTATGAGATTAAGAGGCTTCCAGGCAACCGTGGTACCGGGACTGGTTATTGCCAGTGTTAAGAAAGAGACTGGAGGGCTGGGGATATGGCCTAGTGGTAAGAGTGCCTGCCTCGTATACATGAGGCCCTGGGTTCAATTCCCCAGCACCACCTATACAGAAAATGGCCAGAAGTGGCGCTGTGGCTCAGGTGGCAGAGTGCTAGCCTTGAGCAAAAAGAAGCCAGGGACAGTGTTCAGGCCCTGAGTTCAAGCCCCAGGACTGGCCAAAAAAGAAAAAAAAGAGACTGGAGCACAGAAGTGCCGTGAGGATGATGGGCTTGGGCAGAGGGCGCAAGGCCCTGGGGCAGCTGGCCGCCATTGCTAAGTATGGACTGGATCCCCTCAGGTCCACCTCAGTGTCATTTCCCCAAAGTCTTTGTGTGCTAGCTGCTTTTTTTTTTTTTTTAAGTACTTTACTAGGTTATTTTTATGACAACTCTGTATCTCAACCTTGCTCTCAAATGGGCAGGGAAAGCCTCTGAGGGTCACTGTCACCAGCTCTCCAGCCTGGGACCAACGATTCGAGCTAACCTTTGGCCGTCCTGTACATGACATTCTTTGGAAAACAGTTCTGCAGGAGAGAGGTGAAGCGGCAGAAAACTCTATGTCCTGGGGAGAAGGGCTGACACTGAGAGCAAGCCCGGCAGAGCAAGGGCACAGGCACAGTGTAGGTGGCTGGGAGCCCAGAGTCTGACAACAGGGGAAGTTCTGAGCTCTTCCCAGGGCAAACCCCTTCTAAAGGGGAACAAATCCATGCCCTACATTTGCATAGCTAGGGGGCAGGATGACTGCGGGGCCCACACACCAAAGTTCAGCAAAGTGGAGTTGCTAGAAGCAAGGAAATTCAGCAACTCCAGGACTCGTAGGACAGGCTCGGAGCACCAATCTGCCAGCAAAGGTGTGCAGAAGCCCTAGGTGTAAGCACACGTGACACAGGCGCGTGTCTGCACCTGGGGAGTGCTGCTCTCCTCCCGCCCTGACTGGCTTGTTTCCCCACTGTGGTCTGCTCAGCACCTCCAATGGCGGGAAAGTACGCCTTGGGTCTGAGTAATTCTCAGCCAGTAATTCTCTGGATGGAGTGGGTCAGAATGGCTGAGGTCTATGCTTATTGAATGCACCCCAAACCTTCCTACTGTGACCAAGAAAGCAGATCTGGACAAAATATGCTTGCCTGGAGATACAGAGTGCATGCCGTAGATTTCAGTGCAGAATTTCTGAAGGGAAGAGGCTAGAGGTTAACATACCCTAATTAGGGCTGGGTAAAAAGCCACCTGGCCTCATGGCCCAAGGGTCTAAGGCTGGGCTCTAATCCCACTGCTGACCTGACCTGTGGATTAATTATATCCTCAGTGGAAAACAAAGTCACTTTAAAGTCCCTCCAGCACACTGAAGGTGATAATGACATTTTACATTTGAGAAGGAAAAGCTTGAGTTTTCTAAACAGGAACACAGAACCTGGCAAGGACCCCACAGTCCAAGGCACAGATTGTCCAGATCGGAGGAAAGCAGGACACTCGTGCCTACCTACAAGGGGCCGCGGCAGCTTCCCTGGGGGAGTGGAGGGAGGAGCCAGGGTATGCCCACCAGTGCTAACAGAAGGTTCCAAGCCACCCATGACCACAGGCCGCACTATGTTCTTTTGGGAAGATGGGTTCATTGCATTCTACGGCTTTGTTGCCAAGAAGAGGGTTTTTACTTTGCAGCTGGCATTTCCCAGGTGCCATGACCTCAAACACAGTACCTTAGCCGTGGGAGCACACAGTGCCAAGTGCCAGTGGGTACACTTGTGAAGGTGGGAGCACGCAAGGCCTGGATCGAATTAAACTCTGGAAAGGGCGACTTTATGGAGCCAGAACTGAAGGCCTAATTTTTGAGTCTATCTTTTAAAGCATTTTTAGTTCCAACTTTCTTTGAAGTACCACCACTGAGTAGGGATCAAAATACATCAAGCTTCTTTATAATAATATTTTTATGTTCTCTGTGGTAGGGGTTGAGTGTTTTCAAATTTTTCATCAAAACAAAAGCACATAGCCAGAACTCTGTCCTGGAGCTTGGGGGAAGCGCGGGCTGCGTGTCATTTTGTCTTCAGCCTTTCTTTCAGCCTTTCGAGAGCAGTGAGCCTGAGCCCCGCGCGGCAAGGCCAGTTGCAGGAGGCGGAAGCAGGCAGCTGCTTCTGCCCAGCCTGGCTTTAAGCTCCCATCTCTTACCCAAAGAAATAATAAGCTGGCCCTGGGCCAGGCCCCAGCGTGCAGGAGGCCAGCTCCAAGGTCCCCCTCTCCCTTCAGTCCGCACCCCCCCCCCCCGCACATGTTTATGTGTAAAATGTCCCCAAGCTCAAACCACTGGGACCCTAGGGAGGAAGGTGGGGCGGGGCAGCAAGGCAGGGAAGGGAGCTCTGAAGTCATCTTCCACAGTGGCCGTGATGGCGCTCAGCCCCAGAGGGGAGCCCTGAAGCGCGTGCAGCTGGCCTGATGGGCTCGGTGTGGTAGGCTGGGGGGTGGCTGGGAGGGGTGCAGGGAGCGTGGGGAGCACACGGTGTCCTGTGGACCAGGAGAGCCGACGGCAGTTGGGGAGGCAGGTGGGGGAAGCCAGCAGGGCCGAAGGGCCCAGTGGGTCCTGCTGGACTAGGAGGCCTCTTCCCGAGGGCGGTGCGATGTGACCTCTAGGGTGTGGAATGTGACTTCTTCCTGGCTCTGAGAAAGCCCTAGAAGTTTACACCCAGAGCCTGGAAGCCGCTCGCCCTCTGAGGGATGCGTTGGGATGTTCTGATGGGCCTGATGTCTAGACAAAGACGGCTCCCGGGCCTTGTTGTAGCAAAGACAGGCCTATCATCTAGTCCTCATCACACCTCCGCCTCGAGCCTCTACTACCTGGTGCACCCACACTGCCGGCCTCACAGATCTGTGTTCTTTTAATTTTTTATTATTATTATAAAGGTGATGTACAGAGGAGTTACCATTACCTAGGTCAGGTAAAGCGCACGTTTCTTTTTGGACAATGTGAGTCACGCCTTCCCTTGCTCTCTCCCAGTTTTTCCCTCCCATCTCACCCGCAAGTTGTACAGTTCATTTTCAACATAGTGTCTAGAGAGAGGCATGCATTCTTTTAACTGAAGAAAAGAACGAGGCCAAAGACAGACTCAGTGGCACTCATGACGCCTAGGCACAGCCAGTGTCCCATCCTTCGCAGCGGGCAGGGGCTGGGGAGGCCGGGAACAAAGAAAACTGTGGGTAGCAAGTGGCTACAAGAACCTCCCTCTGCCAGGACGCCAACAGCTCCTGACTCTCAGCAGGTTACGAGGGGAGGCTGGTGGGCTAACCAGAGCCCCTGGGACTCTTGTCCTCTCCTTCTGTCCTGAGGTTCTCAGCTAGCACCTGGCTGTGAGACTCAGAGCCTCACTCATCCGGCAAATATGTACGAAGCCCCAGGGAGGCCCCGCAACTAAGTCAAGCACTGGTGGAGCACGTGGCTGGCCCGAGTTTCCTCAGCCACAATCTTCCTCTAGCACTCACTTAAAAAAAAAAAAAAAAGGTATTCAAGCCAGGCACTGGTGGCTCTTGCCTGGAATCCTAGCCACTCAGGAGGCTGAGATCTGAAGATCAAGCCAGGGCGGGAAAGCCATCAGCTCTTGGCTGTGAGATTCTTATCTCCAATTAACCACCCAAAAGTTGGAAGTGGAGCAGTGGTTCAACTGGTGGAGTACAAGCCTTGAGCCAAAAAAGCTTAGAGGCAGTACCCAGGCTTGAGTCAAGCCCCAAGACTGGTGCATGCGCGCGCACACACACACACACACACACACACACACACACACACACACACACACACACATATGTACACACTGTGTTCTGCACATAGAGATGTGAGGTGCTGGAACGAAAATATTGGATTTCTACTAATGAAGTAAATCGATTATGTATGCCTACTTGGCTCTTCTCCCCCAATGACTGATGTATGCATCCCTCTGGATGTCCAGTTAAATAAGTGCAATCATCAACTGGGACCATCGTAGGAAAGAGTAACACAGATAACATTTCTTTCTCCTAGAACTATTTTAGTGACTCAGTTTCACAGGTTGTGAACATGATCCCAGGCACAATGTGACATACAGACTGACATTTTCAGCAGCCCACTTAGCTTCAGGAGTTGTGTACACAGGAAATGCAAGAGCAAAAACAAAAGCTAAAATGCTCTGCCCAGCTACCAAAATACTAAAAAAAAACAAACAGGACTAAAATTAGCTTCCTCCCTTACGCCTGAGGAGCTTAGTAAAGACATCTGTGGACGGCTCGCCCTCCTCCCTCTGTTGTGTCACAGACCCAGGAAGAGGCGGGGGTGGGGGGTGGGGGGGGTGTGGTGCTGCGGTGCGGAGGGAAACTGACCTCACTTCGCAGACTCGGTGGGAACAGGAGCCCAGGTCTGCACCCACCCCACAGAGATTCCATCCAAAACCAAAGCTTCGGCAGAGCTCACTGAGGTGGTACATGCCTGCAACCCTAGCTTCCCGGAAGCAGAGGTAGGAGAATGGAGATAAGAGGTCAGCCCTAGGCAAAATAACCCCAAACCCTGGACCGGGGTGATGGTTCAAGGGGTATCTAGTGAGCACTAGCCTAGGGTCAGGGCCCAGAAGTCAATCCCTAGTACTGGGGGTAGGGATTGAAGGAGAGTCTGAAGGAAGGTGACCCCCCTTGAGGAGTGAAGGCAATGTTGTCAGAACTGTCAACAAGCTGTCTAAAAGAGTTAAAACTTACCTGATCATTAGTGTAACACAGACATAGCTGTTCCTGCTCTGAAGCTGGGCCAAGCGAGTCACAGAGTTAATGTGCAAAGTTAAAATCATTTTTACCCCTCAGTAGGTATTTATTTAGGCAACACTAAACATGAAACACATTGTTTATCAGAAACTAAGATCACAAGGCTTAATGCAACTGAGCTGTGCCTAATGGCTCTAAGTTTCGTAATGGCAAAAGTAAAGTGGAAACATTTGCCTGGCACTGGTGGATCATGTCTGTAATCCTAGCTACTCAGGAGGCTGAGATGTGAGGATCATGTTTTGAAAGCAGGCTGAGCAGGAAAGCCCATGAGGCTTTTTTCTCCAACCACTAACAAGCAGGAAGTAGAGGGGTGACTCAGGTGGTATAGTGCCAGCTTTGAGTGAAAAAGCTAAGGGACTATATCCAGGCTGTGAGTTCAAGTCCCAGTAAGGACAAGCACACACGTGTGCACATACACACACACACACACACACACTAATTTGTTAACTAAAAGAATATGAACTCAACTTCTAGAAGGAACTTTCAGGAAGATGTTAAGTGGATCTTCAATTTTATTTTTACAAGATCTACAATGTTCCTCAAGTAACCATTTAATACCTGTGCTGAATGAAAAATCAATAGCCCAATAACTTCCTATAAACTGTTAGCGAGTATAAATTGTTCATATAATACCTGTTTCCAGAAACTCCAACTTAATATAAAAATAACCCTTAAACAACTGAAATGTCGGGGCTGGGAATATGGCCTTGTGGCAAGAGTGCTTGCCTTGTATACATGAAGCCCTGGGTTCAATTCCTCAGCACCACATACATAGAAAATGGCCAGAAGTGGTGCTGTGCCTCAAGTGGCAGAGTGGTAGCCTTGAGCAAAAAGAAGCCAGGGACAGTGCTCAGGCCCTGAGTCCAAGCCCCAGGACTGGCCAAAAAACAAAACAAAACAAAAAACAATTGAAATGTCTTACTCCACCTGTCTTTGACAGAAGCAAGGAAGGGACCCAAGCCACATCCCCAAGCTTAAGGACAAATTTATTTATTCACTTATTTAATGGCAATTCTAGAGCTTGAACTCAGGGGCCATAGCTTGCTAGGGGCTCTACCACTTGCCCACAATCTCCTGGCCTTTTGGCTTTTATTGTTACAAGTAGGATTTCAAGTTTGTCCTAGTAGGGTCCTCCAATCCATCTTATTTACACCCCTGGCTAGCTGAGATGACAGGTGAATTCCGTCATCCTCAACTTATGGACTAAGATGGGGGTCTCACTACTTTTTCCCACTCTGGCTGGCCTCAAGCCTCTATCCTCATAAGTTCTCCCTCCTGAGCAAATGAAGTAGAGGGATGAGCCACTGGAACCAGCTCTGAGGATGGGTTAGACAAGAGAATTATCTACTGAAGAGCCCCAGAATTGGCTGGGAATTTTTATAATATTAATTATCTGGCATAAACTCTTTAAGGCTTTGTTTTCTATTACTGCATAACAAGATACCCCAAGTTCAGCAGCTTAAAATGACCCACATGAGGGCCTCGTTCCTGGAAGCTGCAGGTAGGTGGGTGTTGTGGGCTTGGATTCCGTTCATGGGGAGGGGGATGGGCTGAACAAGACTTCAGAGGCCACAATGTGTGACCCCAAACAGGCTTCTTGGGCATGGTGATGGTGCTTATTCTGAGCACTGCAGACATGAGTGACTCTAGTCCTTGGGAGAGAACTCTGTGCCCCAAAGCAAAGTGACACTGGGAAAGGGACTGTGTTAGGGAGCGGCTTCTCTGCCATGCTTTTATGATGTGAGGGGCCACCGCAGACCCCAACAAGCTTTGTTCTCCAGGCAGTCCCCCTCTCGGCATCCCCCAGCAGTGCGCCTGCCATGCCACGCCATGCCCATGCCACGTGGGCGCAGGAGCCCCAAGCCCTTGCTTCTTGCAGGGTCTCTAGTTCTGGCCCTTTAGGGAGCACCACCTATGTGAGCCCCCTGCCCCATGGAGTAACATGTGAGTTTTCTCTTACTGACCTGTTTTAAATCAACTCAAGTTGTACCCCATCTAAACACCCAGGACAGAGGGAAGCCGTGCTCCTCTCCCTTACGCAGCGATGGGGGTCTTGCTGGAGTTGTCTTTAGCTAGCTCTCCCCCTTCAAAGCCAGCAACAGGGAATGTCCCAGTGAGTCTGGGCTAGACAAGCTCAGTGGGAGTGAGATTCCATCTCTTGCCAAATTAGTGTCACAGGTCCTGTCCCCACTCAAAGAAGAGGGAGTAAGGCAGGGTGTGAGCACTAAGAGGCAAAAATCACTGGAGCCCCATGCTTTCAGATCTTTTGCAACCCTCAGTGTAAGCCAACATGGAACTAAATACAAATAAAACTAACTCTACTCCCAAATCCAGATCGAAAGTATTGGCTTATGGACTCAGTGTCCTTAAGCATTGTGTCTTTAGTTACAATGAGACATACTATGGAAGCTCAGGATACTTATTTTTGAGGTCAGACGCTTTCACAAAGCAGGCAAACAGGAGAAGGCGGGAGGAGGGATACATATTTCAAGCCAATCAGCATCACTTCCTTTCAAAAGCACCTGGCCCAGGTGAGGGTGAAACGGGAGCGGCGTGATGAGCTCTTTGCCTTCCTTCTGTGGTGTGAACACTTCACTCCTGGCATGATCCTCCTGGGTAAAGATAACGATTTTCTTTACCACCTAATGTCTAAATAAAAAACAAGTCCTTTCATTTGCTCTAAAGCAGAAGACTGCAAACTTTCCCCTTAAAGGGCAAGACACCGATTGTTGGCTTTGTCTCTTGTCACCACAAAAAAGCTGCATAGGCAATCCATATGCAAATGAGTCCAGCTATATGCCAATAAAACTATTTACAAAATCAGGCCAATGATTGGGTTTGGCCTGTTATCCTTGCTCTAAAGAAACGGCACTGATTCACCGCTGAAGAGACAACTACCATTACTGGTTGTCTCCAGCAGGGCTTCAAGGGTGATTGTGACTACACGCTATTATTGGCTATGTACGTTTGGTCAAGGCTCTCCCACTAACCCCATACACCTGTGTAGACCTCCGTCCTCACCCCCAGCATCTACATAAAATGCTGCTCGATCAGCCTCGACATCAACACCAGACAGCCATCCAGAAATGTTTTGCTCCTCAGTTTAAATCACTGCTTTGCCTACAGACCTTCCTTGGCCTTCTAGCCTAGACAACTGGGTTGAAGCTTTCTGCTAAACCAGACCTTCCCACCTTGCAGGTTGTGTCCTACCTCTCTCTTCCTCTAGTGTGGGCAGTGGGAGTGAGCTTGTGTTCTGCTGGCTGCCCAGCTTATGATCATCACTCCTCCCCGGGTGGCGAGGCCTGGGGTCTTAGGATCATCACTCCTCCCCAGGTGGAGAGGCCTGGGGTCTTAGGATCATCACTCCTCCCCGGGTGGCGAGGCCTGGGGTCTTAGGATCATCACTCCTCCCTGGGTGGCGAGGCCTGGGGTCTTAGGATCATCACTCCTCCCCGGGTGGCGAGGCCTGGGGTCTTAGGATCATCACTCCTCCCTGGGTGGCGAGGCCTGGGGTCTTAGGATCATCACTCCTCCCTGGGTGGCGAGGCCTGGGGTCTTAGGATCATCACTCCTCCCCGGGTGGAGAGGCCTGGGGTCCATTATGCGATGCTGCACCGCTCTGAGGCCACTGCACTGCCACATTATAATGATTTGGCTGAACTATAAATAGAGTTCTGGTGAGAAGGAAGATCTAAAATAAGCTGAATATTTCAACTGCTCAGGGTTGAAAGCATGCAGAGATAATCAAGCTGTTAATCATATCCATTATGTTAAGTCAAACATAACATGAAGTTATATTCGTGCTGCACTCGTTTCTCAACAATACTGGAGAATTTAAGAAGGCAAGCTTGGATAGTAGACTAGTTCATAACAAGCTAATGATTGTAGCTTGTAGAGAGTTCCATTCACCCTGTCCTCTACACAAGATTGTTCTCCACTGAGTATCATTCCTTTAGATTTCATTTTCTTAAAGGGTAAAGAACCTCAGCTTTTTCTTTTCTTTTTTTTTCCAGTCCTGGGCCTTGGCCTCAGGGCCTGAGCACTGTCCCTGGCTTCTTTTTGCTCAAGGCTAGCACTCTGCCACTTGAGCCACAGCGCCACTTCTGGCTTTTTCTGTGTATGTGGTGCTGGGGAATGGAACCCAGGGCTTCATGTCTAAGAGGCGAGCACTCTGCTACTAGGCCACATTCCCAGTTCATCAGCTTTTTCTTAACTGAAAGAAGCAAAGAAGACACGGGGAAGCATAGCCACCGGGACCTCCCTGGGATGGTGCCATGGATGGAAAATTTATATGGTGCTGGCAAACAGTGCCAAGTCAGGAATTCCATCTTCCCTCCTCCCCGTCACCGCCCCTCCCAGGATGTGCCACTCCCATGCCTGGCCAAATTAATTTCCACATAAGTAGAAAATTAACTTGCCAGTCTGACACTGTATCACCTGGGTTGCCGTCGGGGATGACAACAGCAGTGGGCTGCTGGAAGCGCTCCTAGCATGAGGCGGACTGGCAGAGCAGCTCTGTAAATCACATGTCACACTGGTGGATGGGGCTTCCGGGACCTTCTAATGAGAGGCTTCTCATTAGGAGCCCAACTACCCATGAAAAGAACTAGAAATGAGCCCCAGTGGGTCTTTCAGCCTGCCTCAGTTCTTCACTCAGCATGGCCTGGAGAAGATGCACCGGAGACCCTGGGCCACGCAAGAGGAGAACACTGTAGGCAGCACCCCCGCGTCATAGTTAAGAGCTGAAGTTCACTTGTCCCACGTCTGTGAACACAGGCAGCCTGTAGTTTGGACTTCTGTGTCCCATAAGAACTGGAAAGCCCCACAGGAACCACCACTCACTGTTTAAATACAACAGGTCTCCTGCATTCTGTGTCTCAGTGGTCAATACAGGCCAGAAACATAGGGCCACACTTGATTGCTTTCTAACCTTTTCAAACTCCAGGTCCTGCCCTCTTCCAACTCGTTTCCATTTTAACTTCTAAACATCACCTGCCTGGCAGTCTAACTCAACCTGTGAAGTCCATTCTTGCCTCTCTCCAGTTTTTTTCCACCAAGCCAGGATACCCTGGTCACCTCTCAAAGCCCAAATCTGATCTTTTGCCTCTCAGCAATCGCCATCCCGTCTCCCAAACCTCTTAAAACACTGCATGGCTGCTTGGCACATGAGTGCCCCAAACTCAAGGCTCTGACAGGGCTCCAAGCCACCCCTCGCACTGCCTGCACCTCTGCCTCGGTGTCCTGTGCCCAGTTTCCTTCTCCCTCCACTGGGGCTCACCTGACACGCCGCCTAGTTAACTCTGGCCCAGTCTTCAGATCTCAGCTCTGATCTTTCCAGGTTTATCTGTGTGTAATTATGTACCTACCCTACTATTACAGTTTCTCGGTACCCTGAGGCACCCACTCAAGTTATGGAGGGCAGTGACTCCTCTCTCTGCATCTAGAGGATACTGGCCCTGGGCCTGGGAGACCTGAGACATCCGTCATGGTGTCGTCCTATGCTTCTGACGAGGGACCCAGGGCTAGAAAGCTTGTGGCCACAATGTTTTGTTTTGTTTTGTTTTGCCAGTCCTGGGCCTTGGACTCAGGGCCTAAGCACTGTCCCTGGCTTCTCTTTGCTCAAGGCTAGTTAGCACTTTGCCACTTGAGCCACAGTGCCACTTCTGGCTGTTTTCTATATATGTGGTGCTGGGGAATCGAACCCAGGGCTTCATGTATACGAGGCAAGCACTCTTGCCACTAGGCCATATTCCCAGCCCCGTGGGCACAATGTAGATAGATGTACCGTAGGTACTCAAATATTTGCAGAGTAACAGTGAAGCCAGAAATCAGTCCGTGGCCTACTCACCTGCTCAATGGCTCAAGTCTTCTCCTTGATTAGGACTCCTGAGGTTTAAATGGCAGTCGGCTCAGTCTGAGGAGGCTGACTACCTGAGATCTGAGGCACCTAAGGTCTCCTGAGGTGAGCCTGCGACCACTGAAACCACATACGTGATACCAAACACCACATCAGGGGCCTGAGTTCAAGCATCAATACCATCAAAAGAAAAAGGTTCAATAAAATGAATTTTCACATTATTTCACTGTTCTGCTCAACTCTGCGGCAACTGTTCACTTCTCTCTTGATAAGGGGCAAAGCCCTTGCGTTGCCCTCAGGACTGATGTGTTCTTGCTCCACCCACACTGGCCTGCTTGCTCTCCTGGGTCCCCTGCCTGAAATGTGCAGGGCAGCCACAGACAGAAGCTCAGCCACAAGCCCAGCTCCTCTGAGACGTCACACAGACTCCAACTTCTCAGTAAGGTTTGCCCTGTGTAACTGAAAAGGGACCCCCTCACCCTTGGGCTCTGGGAACCCATGGCCTTTGTCACCTTGTCCCTGACTTCTTATGTAAGTCACTGACTGGGCAAAGCTTTCCATTCTAGACAGCAAGGTCCACAGGGGACTTGTGACCATAACGGCCATGACTGGCATGCAGCTGGTACCATCGGTCCCACATACGTGCACAGCCACGCTTCCGTCTTGATCTGGAAGCACATCAGGCCGCTGGCTTGTCCTGCAGGAGTCGTTAGCTCAAACTCTCAACATCAACCCCAATGCTTCCCAGAGCCAGAAACTAATCCACCCAGCTCATCTTGCCAAATCTGGCCCCACTACACAGATCAATGCCCTGCTGCCCAGGGATGAGACAGTGAGGAGAGAAGGCGCATTGGGCCAAATGGAAAAAGGACAGGCCATCTGGAGCAGCTCAGCACAGGAGCACACATTCTCCCCAGATTACAGATCCCAAAGCCTCTTGTAGCCTTCTGCTGGCACCAGTGACAAAGCCCAGTGCATCACGGGAGGGAGGAACAGAACACCAAGAAGCAGAGCGGTCTGTGGTGCCAGTCAGTACTTGTATTCCAAGGCTAACAAAAGTTTTACATTTGAAAAGCTTATAAACAGAAAAATAAGGGCTGGGGATATGGCCTAGTGGCAAGAGTGTTCACCTCGTATAAAAAGAAAAATAAATACCTGTGACAGAGACCCTATGGGGCCCACAAAGCCCAAGTATTTATGTATACTAAGTAAGCCTAAGTATTTAAGTATATTTCTTTACCAAAAAAGAAAGAAAGAGAAAGGCTGATGACTATGATGTAAACTATATGTTATACATGACCTAAGAGATTTCCAAGTGACAATTCTGACGCCACGCAATATTCCCTTATGGCTAGGTTTTAGAGTCCAAGCCCAAGCCCAAGTGGGTACCTCTATGGATACCAAGGTACAACCAGCGAAGCCTTGAGAGCCACAACAGTGCGGCCAGTAAGAAACACACAGCACGTCACAATCTGAGCAGGACGGACACACACATGCCATTTTCCTGATAAATACAAATGCCATGAGTAGAAAATGGATAAGAAACAGAGGGACAACTCTTGAAAGTACAGAGCAATGTTGCAAGTACAACAACTCTTTAACCATTGATTCTCTGTGAGGCTGCCATCCCAACCCTGATCACAGCTGTGATCTGTGTGCTGAGCACACTTTCACACCCCAACACAGCCTGCTACCTTCACTCTACATGTGTGCACAATGGGGCAGACAGAAACGAAGTGATGTCACCAAGTTCACCTGGTGAGTCAGTAGCAGACCACTTCCTCTCCCTGCAAAAGAAAGGCTACCTCTTCACTCTGACTCCAGTCCCAGCATCACCTAGCTCAAGGCACAGCCAAGCAAGGCAAGCAGCCTCCCTGTGGACTGTGGTTAGGGGTTACCCTCCAGGGAGGCCCTTTTTCTCTCTCCCTTTGGCCACTCAAGAACTTCAGAAAGGACAAATCTCAAAGTCTCCCTATAGAAGCAAGGTTGGAAAGACCTGAAACACCAGCTTGAACCTAAGAGCTTTAAACACTGTGGTCTCTGCTTTCCAACCAAACACCATTTTTTAGAGTCAGTGTACAGGGCTGCCGGGCCACAGAGAAAGCTGCTTTCCTAATGAGTGAAGTGGCTAGCTGCTGCTCTAGCTCTGGGGCCACCAAGGTTCTGCCACCAGGCAAGGAGAGGACACCAAGAAGGTTGTACTTCCACTACAAATGGAAGGACTGGGAGGAGCATGAGGAAACTGAGCCCAGGACACAGTGTGACGACCACCCAACATCGAGATTCGGGCTGTGGGCCAAAGTGCAGACACAGACAGCCTCTCTCTCCTCAGTGGTCCCTGAGGGAGCCCCACTGGCTCACTCTCCCAATTCACAACCTGAGGGGAAATGACTTGCTCAATGCTACACACCTTAGATGGAGGCAAAGTTCTGGAATGCTAATGCAATCAGTCCTCCTCACTCTTTGGATCTATTCTTGCAGAGCTTTAAGCCCAGTAGGTGGAGGAGACTCAAGCCAAGTTCCAGAAGAAAGCCAAATAGAAGTGGCTACCCTTGGATTAGAGCCAAGGATAAAGGTGGGATAAGGGAAGGCAGAAAGCCTGAAGATGGTGGAAGGTGAAGGGGGGATGCAAGGCTAATTGGTAGAGTCAGCTGGCTGAGGACAAGTAGAAAGACTATCAAAGGGCACTGAGGAACCAGCTGAGAGGGGCAGGAGTTTGCCTCAATAAAAGCCCTAATTATACCATTGACCTCAATGGGATCCTACGAAGTGCATTTGTCCAGTCCCAAGTAGTGAACAGGCAAGCCACAGGATAACCACCTCCTTCAGCCCATTCAGATTATGAGACCAATCCCAATTCTTGTGCCCAGTAAGAACAGAGAGGAGGGGTACTGCAGCTTGCACTTGTGGACAGATACCATCAGGAAGGCTGAGGAAAGAAAACAGAGCCCAAGGTGTGGGTCTCAACTCTGCCACCCCCTAGCCTGCTCCTGAGCTTTGTCCTTGTGCTTTTACCTGCCGGCCACAGAGGGCTGGTGAGGATCAGAAGCCACATCTCAGCCCCCAGAGAGCAAGAGCAGACTGCGAAAATGGCCTGCTCACCTCTGCACGGTGAGCTAATAGCCTGCCACCATCGGTGAAGGAACCTCCCTCCTCTAGGAGACCTGCCACCAGGTATCAGGTCCTCCCCTCCACTGCCTACAGAGACCCGAAAGACAGGAGCCAGGTGACATGGCTGAAACTGCCAAGTGCAGAAGCACAAACTGGCCATAGCAATTTCAGCTCACTGGATACAGGGTGAGGATTAGCAATAACTAGATTCCACAGTGATGCTCAACACAACCGCTCCTGCAATGACAACCCTGCTCTTGCCCAGTGGCTCTCCTGACCATCAGTCAGTAATGGAAGAGTAACCTGCTCTGATTTCCTGCAGACAATACGCAAACCCAAAGACCCTGGAGTTAGAGCGTTGGCAAACCTAACACCTCCCCAGTCTTGTTTTGTGCACATAACATAAAAGCACATCACATGTGTGCACATCACATAAAAGCAACTAGTGGTTTTCAGAATTGTAAATGGCTTCATTTTAAGTGCCTATATAAGTCTCTACCTAATACTCACTTGCAGATCCTTTACACAGATGAACTGCCTGTCCTGGGGGCTGAGTTCTCAGCAGTAGCCTACAAGGTCCCCTGAAGGAGTCACCCTGGCACTTTGGCAAGAGGTACTTGAGAGCCAAGTGCCCCTGGCCATCACTGTTATCATAAGGAATGGCAACACCCTCTATACAGCTGGAAAAGAAATAGCCAAACGCGGAAATGCATTTTACGCACATTCTCAGGGTCAAACATACCCAAAGCAAAGACCAGGGACAGACATTGTTCTAAATTTGGAGATATCTGATGACAGAGCCAAGTTTCCTTCCCCTTTCTTGCCCACACCCAAAACAACACCCCACGCTTCTCATGAGAAAAATTCCTTCACACTTATGGTTTCCATTTCCCACATCTGATCTTTTACTTAATAAAAAAAAAAACCAATTTATGGAAAGTCTGAGTTACATGTTCACTGTGCACCCATGGAAGCCCACAGTTCACACAAACCTGGTACCAGGCCTGGTACACAGAAAATCATACTACTTTACATTACATCCCACTTGTTACCAGTGCTTTACGGCCACATATTACATAGGGTACATATAAGTACCATAAATGTATATGCAATGTCTGGAACATATCCTTTACAACATGTGACATAATCCTAATCTGTACAATACGTTGTCTTTATGTCCATACTGTATACAGCATTATATCCTCGTTCCATTGCTGTCCTATCAGAAGCCACATACCAGCTGCAGGACCTGGTTCTGTAAGCCTCATTCTTTCACTGGCAAAATGAAGGAATCACTCTAGAAGATTTTCGAGCTCAAGACAACTGTGACACTTAGAGCAAATTAAATCACCTTTCCAGTTTTTTCCTTCCACCCCTGGACCTAGTTATGATGACATCAACACAGCTTTGCCCCTGAGGAGGGGTTGGAAGTGTCCCCCAGGGCACTGAGTGATACCCTGAGGCCCAGCACGAGCCCGCCCACCCCCACTGCGTGCTGCTGGACGGTGCCTCGTCACATACCAGCGGCTGGGAACCCGTACCCAGGCAGCCCTCAGCAAGGACTGCAGCGGGGAAGAGCGGGGCTGGCCACCCCCGGCCTCCCTGTCAGCATCAGCATCAACCTTATCAGCACGCTGGGAGCTCCCGTGAGGAAATTATTTAAGAACCATTGCTCTCTGGGAGATAGTACACAAAGGGCTGTGGTGATAAGTGAGTACTTTAAAAGAAAGTCCCAAGTCTTTTTCAATGAAACTTATCACTGGAATGCTGAGTCCCGCCCAAAGTAAAGAATAGTAGGAGATTAGAATTCTGTAATAAAGATGGATTCTTTGCACTTGTAATGGCTCAGAGACTTCCCATGCCCTTCCCCCTGAGCTCGCACCATCAGATAACTCACTACTACGCTTGCCAGCATCTATAATTTAAGTGTGATAAGACAACCATCTCACAATGGTAAGTAATATTGGATTCTGATGTGTTTATGATTAGCTGGGGATTTATGGATGCCTTGTGGAAAATGCTAACAGACCCATCTCTTTTGGAAAATAACATGGCAAGATCCTTAAAGCTATCCCTGTCCAGGCATGGGTGGCTCGTGCCTATAATCAATCCTAGCTACTCAGGAGGCTGAAATCTGAGACTCACAGTTCAAAGCCAGCCCAGTCAGGAAAGCCCGAGACTCAGACCTCCACTTAAGTACCAAAAACACTGGAAGCAACACTGGCTCAAGTGGTAGAGCACTATGCCTGAGCAAAAAAGCTCAAGGACAGTATGTCAGCCCTGAGTTCAAGTTGTAGGACTCTCTCTCCCTCCCCCTCCCCCTGCCCCCAGCTAGTCCTACGTTTCTGGCTTGGGAACTCATCCTAAGGAAATCATCCAACAAAGTCACAAAATCATAGTAATGAAACTATTTCCCTACAAAAGGAAAATGAGGAAATGATTTTGAGACTGGATGTCAGGTAAATGATTTTTAAGTTATAGAACAAGCTATTCAGAAGGCTGATATCTGAGGATCAGGGTACAAAGCAAGCCCGGGCAGAGTCTTTGAGACTCCATGTCCAATTAACTGGCCTAAAAAGCAATCAATCAATCAATAAATAAATAAATAAAATGGAGCTGTGGCTCAAGAGGTAGAGTGCTAGCCTTGAGCACAAAAGCTCAGGGTCAGTGCTCAGGCCCTGAGTCCAAGCCCCAGGACCAGTATCAAAGAAAAGAAACTATATGTGTCATATGGCACTGTCATCACATAAACTATAAAGACCATGCAGAAGCTTGACCTTGAAAGAAAAATGACTTATACATGTCTGTAACTTATAAGACACACATACACATGCACAACTCTGATGGGTACCAATGGAGACAGCTACACTTGAGTGGCTCTCTTCAAGGATTATCTACTGAACATGTGCCTGTCTCTCTCTCTGGTACCAGTACTGAGTCTTGAACTCAAGGCCTCATGCTCTCACTTGGTTTCTCACTCAAGGCTGGCACTCTACCACTCGAGTCATACCTCTACTTCTGGCTTTTTTTTTTTTTTTTTTTTTTTGCTCGCCCTGGGGCTTGAACTCCGGGCCTGGGTGCTATCCCTGAGTCTCTTTGTGCTCAAGGCTAGTACTCTACTACTTGAGCCACACCACCACTTCTGGCTTTTTCTGAGTAGTTTATTGGAGATAAGAGTCTCAAAGACTTCTGCCAGGGATAGCTTTGAACCATGATCCTCAGTTCTTAGCCTCCTGAGCAGCTAGGATTACAGGTGTGAGCCACGGGCACCCAGCACTTTTGGCTTTTTGATGGTTTGTTGGAAGTAGGGTCTCACAAACTGTTTTGAACTGTGATTCTCAGATCCCAGCCTCCTAAGTAGCTGTGATTACAGGCATGAGCCAACAGCGCCTGGGCTGGGAATATAACTCAGTGATAGAGTGCTTGCCTAGCAAGCACAAGGCCCTGCTTTATCCCTAGGACCAGAAAGACCCCCCCCCAAAAAAAAAAAGAAGTAACATAATTTCACCTAAAGTAAAATGTAACTTCTCCATGTTTGACACCAAAAGTAATGGTAATTCAGGTACTGGATACTTGTCACATGCCAGACAGTGTTCCACGCACTTTCTATGACAACCTCCATCCTCGTGGTGTCACATGAGTGAGTACTATCTGTAGAGGAGATATTACTGAGGTCCAGGGGTTAGGAAACCTGCCCAAGGCCAGCCAACTGGAAAGTAGGAGAACAAAGATTCCATCCTGTCACCCAGGCTCCAGAGTTCATGCCCTAACCGTTGTGTGATGATGAAATCACAATCTTCTGACACCACAGCACCAGCATGGGAAACTGTTAACTAAAAGGAACTCACCCTTGCCTAGTCCTAGCAACCATTTTCAAGGCATTCAGCCCCACAAGAGGCACCACTGCGACCCAGAAACTGACAATAGGTGCTCAGCCTGCTGGGCGCTTTACAGCCGTGAACACGGGTGGTCATCACTGACTCACAGCCCTGGAGGGGACTTGGGAAGACTTCCGGCCGTGTGTTCCCCTTGACAGAGAAGAACAGGGGCACAGAGTTATTCAAAGCCCACAGAGTCAGCTGGGAGTCAGCTGTGCCACAGCCACGGACCTGGTGAGTGTGGGGCTTTCTCCCATGTAATGGACAGTAACAAGCAGTGTTAGCAGGCAGTAAGCACTCATTAGATCCTTCGTGTATGTTACAGGCACGTCTTTACATTTAATTCTCACAAATTCTCTGAAGTGAGCACGCGGATAGTTCAGTTAGAGACTGAGAGACAGGCGTGGAAATGTCTTGCTTCCTTGGTGGGAAGGCACTGGGCTGGGCTGCCAGGGCCCTGTGTAGCCCTTGTGTGTTGGGGGTTGATATTTACTGCCTGTCGTGAGAGCATTCAGTGGTCCCAGATGTTTCCTCACTTCCTAGAGTGTAGAGGTGAGTCTACACACAGCTGCTGGCTGCAGCCCCAGTCTCTGACTCTGTCTTTGGCCTCTGGCGGAGGTGGCCAGCAGGCAGAGCTGAGGCAGATCCTCCCTCCTGCCCGGCCTCGGCTGCTCAGCCAGCCTGTGGGCTGCAGCTTTTCATAGTCAGCCCCTCCACCAGGGTGTTAATTTCATTCGCTGACACCCACACTGTGTACAAACATGCAAAACATGAACATTTCCATTTACTAGGCTAGTGTGCTCGGGGCTGAAGCAGATAACAATTCAATTTGCAATTATACTGTGAATTTTTAATTCCCAAGCAAATTTTTGCCCATGTTGTACTTCCCAGAGCCAAAATGTACACTGCTAGCAAAGTTATTTCTGAAAAATATTTCTGAAATTTCTGAGAAATTATTTCTGAAAAAAGGAAGGGAGAAAGCAAGCTTGCCTGCCTGCCTGGTGGGAGGGCAAGATTACAAGCCTATTTCAGAGAAGTCCAATTTCGCGGGAAATTTCCAAGTTTCCCCAGAAGCCTGGGTCAATGAATCAACAACTACATGTCAACTCTTCATGAAGTCGTTTTGTGAAACTACCTTTCACAACATGAACAACCATCAACAAATTGCCTGGATGCAGAATGGCTGCAGGACAGAGGAAGGAACACCCACTGTCATTCCCCAGACATGCAGGACTGTCTATGAACCTTCTAGATCCCACAGCCACTTCCCACACTGGTAGCCACCACTTGCTGTGTCTCCACTGTGGGCTGGGTGCATGCAACAGGGCTCTGCTTCCCACACTCACCTCATTTATTACCATCGTGTGCTAGGGAGTCCTCCCAGGACGCAGCACACCAGCAATGAACCTGGGACAGAACCAGGCCCTTGCATCCTGCACTCAGGGAGTGTATGATCAGGTGGCAGACAGGTTGAAGGAAATGGAAACAGTTAAGAAGTGGAGATCTGAGAGGGCAAGTCTCTCCCACTGGTGCTTAAACGCTTTGCTTTTCTAACTTTCTAGACCTATAGTATAAAAACAAACTAAGCTAGCTAACAGGCGTAGGATGATTTCCTTTGTGCTTTTGCCTCCGGAATGTATTTTGGACTAGCTGCCTATAGCTGACCCACAGGGCGATATGCTGGGGCTTCTACTCACTGACACTTAAGGAAGACCTGTCCCTGCAGGCTTGGTTTGCCCATCCACCAAGATTCTACCGCCTGCCTAAAGCTTCCAGAGGAAAAAACACTGAGGTCAGTCACTGTGTTGGTGATTGGGAGTCATTAACCCCAGACGCTAAGCATACTGTCCTAAAATCCCATTTCCAAAGTATCAATAACATAAATAGACAAAGACAAATTCTGAAGAACAGTTCAGCAGGGTACTGTGCAATTCCAGACACGACTTTTGGATCCGAGATGAGCTTTGGGAAGATGAACTCAGTCCCAGGGTCCACCCCGTGTAAACCAACAAACAAACAAGTCAAGGGCAAAGAGTATGAACAACCAAGAGCTCCCAGCTGCAACCTATCTACCATGTCTCTTGAAAGCTCCACTAGTGACACAAGTCCTGCAACTGCTCACTGAAAAAAAAAAAAAAGCGCAAACTTTTCTTTATATTTGTCTGTAAACTCAGCTGTTTCCAGTAAAGAAATCTAAGACCTCTTAACTTCTAAAATTGCTAAGGTTCATCTTGAAGGCTGTGTGTTGAGGGATCAGAATGGCTTGCCTTTTTTTTTTTTTTTTTTAATGTGCAAAGATAGATTAAAGAGGGGCTGGGGATATGGCCTAGTGGCAAGAGAGCTTGCCTTGTATACATGAGGCCCTGGGTTCGATTCCCCAGCACCACATATACAGAAAACGGCCAGAAGTGGCGCTGTGGCTCAAGTGGCAGCGTGCTAGCCTTGAGCAAAAAGGAAGCCAGGGACAGTGCTCAGGCCCTGAGTCCAAGGCTCAGGACTGGCCAAAAAAAAAAAAGATAGATTAAAGAGGGCTGGAGTATGGCTTTAGGGGAGAGAGAGCACTTTGCCTAGCATGTACGAGGCCCTGAGTTCCAGCCCCAGCACAAAAAGACAGGCGGACAGGCCAGTTCCCTTTATAATCTCCTATCCACCTCAGTCAGACCTCCCACTTGTCTCTCGTGCCACTTAGATACATCAGGATCCAATCAAGGACTACTGAGGAATATGTTTTCCTAAGGAACACATTAGACAGAAAGAATGATTGCAGAAGGTCACAAAGACTGGACGCCAACAGCAAATTAACACTCTACTTGCGTTCCCCTTTCAAAGAAAAAACTTCCAGGGCTGGGTGTGGCTCAAGTGGTAGCGCATTCTGAATTCAAACACCAGTACTTACTTTCAAAAATAAAGTTATACAATCTAACCACAAATGACAACTACTGTAATGTTTCTAGACATTTCATTCCAGGTTGCTTTTTTTTTTTTTTTGTACTGGCACTGGGGGCTTGAACTCAGATCTTGCTTGGCTTTTTCACTCAGTTAGCACTTTACCACTTCAACCACAACTCTACTTCAAGTTCTTTGCTAGTTAGAGATAAGAATTTCATAGCCTTTTCTGCCAGGGCTGGCTTACAATCTTTATCCTCAGATCTGAGCCTCTCAGATAGCTAGGATTACGTATGTGAGCCACCAGCACCCAGTTCAAGTTACTTCCCCCACCCCCCATAAGCACCATGCAGAAGGGCTGTCTGGCTTCAGACAGCTGCCCCTGGAGCTGTGTGACCAGTGGAGAGGCCTGATGAGGTCCCACCAGCACTGGTCTATGAGGTGAGGAACCCGGGCTCCCCAGGCTGACTGTCCTGGGTCAGGGGTAAAAGGCTGGCTGGTCAGGGTCCAAATGCACTTGAGCACTGCTCTGGGCCCCCAACTTTGGTCTCCCAGCAGACGCTCCTGGGAGCCCGAGAAGCACACACACTGTGTAAGTGGCTGCTGCCCTGCGCTGTGGTGTCCAGCACAGCACACGGGAAATTCCTTGGAAGAAAAGTAGCATATGCTTAAAACATTCTCTAAACAAAACACAACACATATCATTCAAACTCCTGGATATCAAAACTCTGACCTAGAATAGATCTGAACAGAAAATCAACAAACAGATGTGGCGTGGAGTAAGACATGACTTCTCAGCCAGTCCGAGCCACCATCATGAGATCTGAATCTCAGTTTTCATTAGGCCACCAGTGGAATGCCAGCATCTTCTCATCTGGACAGCGGGGCCGGCTCCAGGGCCATCCTCGGTCCCCCCTTGCTTCTTAGGGAAATGCAGCTCAGGGCTTCCTTACCTTGTCTCCAGGGGCACAGATGACTTCGGCTCAGGGGTTTCTGCTTTTCAACAGCATTGCCCATTCTAAAGCCAGAGGATCACAGAACCCTTCCAATTGCAGGCGTCTTTGTCGAGCAGCAAAGGACCGCGGCACTGACTGGCAGGGGAATCATCTCTGGGACATCCCAATCGCCCAGTGCAGGAGCCCTGGTATGTCTACCCCAGGACTAGGGAAGGAATTCTTCTCTGAAAGATCCTTGACTCCAGCCTTTCAAAGCCTTAGGTCCCAGGGAGGAAACCAGAAGAAAGGCCTTGTTACCGCCCTACCGGTGGGTCTGGGTGGCTGTAACCATCTATATTAAGCAGCTTTTTCCTCCGCCTCCTTTGACACTATTACTCATAGGCCCTGCAGCCTTAGAGAATGGCCAGTAATCCCAACACTCTGCGCTGCTGTGCCCTGGGGAACAAGAGGGGACCCGCCATACAGAAGCTGGAAGCCACCGAGAGCCAATTCTGGGTGTGTCACAAGAAACTGTCTCACGCAATCCCACACATTACACCTCCTACTTAAGGGTCTTGCTCTCAGACCCCTGTGTGCCTTGTGATGGCAGGTCAGAGATGACAGGTCAGAGGAAAAAAGCGGATTCATTCCGGATTTCAAAGGAAAAGAAAAATACCAAAATATAAGTCCTATCAAAGTTTCCAAAGAGAAGAACCTGGGACTGGCACCAACACAGCTCAAACTTTGAAACCTCCACTCCGCTTTGGGAACCCTTATGCCAACTAAATTCAGAACAATGGGTTTGACAGAAGAAACCAAGGGCATAAGGTCACCGAATACCAAATACCAAGGAAGAAAAGGCCAAGGCAGATGGAAAGACCTCATCTCTATCCCCAAGTTTGGGGCTGGCAAAGCCCCTAAGTGAGCACTGAGATAAGAATGTCAGCTCTGGACCCAGCCCCCTGGGCTCCAATCCCTGGTCTGTCACTGGCTTTGCCAACGAACTCTGCAGCCTCAGTTCCCTCCTCTCATAAATGAGTATAACACAGACCCGCCTCCTCAGCTGACCTGAGGACCAGAGAGAAGACCTGGCTGTAAAGTACTTAGCATGCTGTCCAGCACTTTTTTTTTTTTGGCCAGTCCTGGGCCTTGGACTCAGGGCCTGAGCACTGTCCCTGGCTTCTTCCCGCTCAAGGCTAGCACTCTGCCACTTGAGCCACAGCGCCGCTTCTGGCCGTTTTCTGTATATGTGGTGCTGGGGAATCGAACCTAGGGCCTCGTGTATCCGAGGCAGGCACTCTTGCCACTAGGCTATATCCCCAGCCCAGCACTTTTTTTTTTTTTAAGACAGTAGCTTTTCATGCAAGAGAAAATTGGAACCGAGAATTTGCTAAATGTGGGAATATTGATCTAATCGTCTTAATTCTAATTAAATCATATTGATATTCTTTAAGGGTTAAGGTACTTCATTCTCAAGTTTAATCACAATTGAACTCCACTAATGAAACAGTTCCCAGGGAGAATGGCAGTATCCAGAAATTAGTTCTCTTTTCATAGCTGACAGATGGATAATTTTGGTCATACCAGTGATTTGATTGATCACTGTCTCAGCTCTGATTCTACAAGGGTTTCTGTAGAAGTTGTTATCACTTGAGGGAAATAGTCTGGATTTCTGTGAGATGATTCCTCTTGTTCCTGGGTGCAGCTTCATTTTCATGGGTAATTGCCCTCATTTGAGTGGCAAGGATCTGTCCTGCTAGGCTTGTTGTTGTTTGGAGGTAGTTTCTGTCCTTTATAAAGATGTTGATCATCAATCCTGTGGTTTTTGAAATTTAAGATGATTAAGAAAGACTCAAGAGGAAAAAAACTAGAGGCAAAAACAGTCAGAGAGAATTAAGTGGGGTTTGTTAGGCCAAGCACTTATCATTTTTATGACCTTAGTTTGGAAAACTGTATTAATTCAGATGAGAGATTCTGGCTTCAAGTTAGCCAAAGGCATCAAAATAAATTTGTACCATGGCATCATGTGGCCTAGTATGGGAGCAAATTAGAACTAGAGCAAACTTTGGAGACAATATTAAGAAACAGTCACAAAACTAGATGGCGCTGGTGGCTCATGCCTGTGATCCTAGCTGCTCAGGAGGCTGAGATTTGAAGATAAAAGTTATCTCCACTTAACCACCAAAAAGCCATAAACGGGGCTTAAGTGGTTGTGCACCAGCCCTGAGTGAAAGTGTTTAGAGGACAGTGCCCAGGTCCTAAGTTCAAGCCCCAATACTGGCACAAGCCAAAGAAAAATCACAAAATGAACGAGCCTGAGCTTAAGAGAAAGTTGATGTAGGGGGTGAAGGGGCATGGTGGGGCATGGTGGGGCATGGCGGGAGGGGGGCTGGGTGCCGTGTGGCCACTGGGACGGAGTCCACACAGGCAGAGGGAGGGAGCCATTTTGCTCCACCAATACTGGGGTCTCCCAGAGCCTGAGATTCCAAACTGGACCAAGTAAATCCCATGTGTTGGTTTCTCCACTCCAGTGATGTAGAGAGAAATGAGGGACCTCCCGGTTTTCCTCCCAGTTTCCCTCCCGGCGCCACTAAGCCACTCCTGAGGTCAAACCACAACCACAGGCTAGAGAAACCAGGGCCCCAAACACCACATGCTTGCCCACGGGTGCAGTGGAGTCCACCAGCTGGCAAAAGAACAACTGAAGCTCACCTTCCTTCACCCCCAATAATCACCTCCCCTCGGTGGGGAGGTGAAACTTCACTCCTCCTTCCCATCTAAACACTGTGATAATAACGCTCCTTGGGCAGGTCTGAACACCGACCTGGAATCTAGTCTTGTGCCTTCTGCTGTCTCACCTGCAGTTCAGTGTCCGGTCAGGACCACCACAGATCAAAGAGACTCTTGATTATGATCCTGTTTTGTAACATCTCCTTTCACCTGAAGGAAGTTCTAGCAACATTTGGAAAACACTTCTGTTGCCCAGCTGGGCAGGGGCCAGGCTGAGGAACTGTATGGGGGCAGGTGGAGGAATGAACAAATGAGCCAAAGGATCCTCAGGTTGGCCTCTATCCCCTACTTGAACGAGGGTTTGAACTCGGGGCCTTGCATTAGCTTGGCCTGCTGGTTCATGACTGGCACTCTACCACTTGAGACACACCTCCAGTCCAGCTTTTTGCTGGTATTTTGGAGATGGAGTCTCACGGACTTTCCTGCCTGGGCTGGCTTTGAACCTCAGATCTCAGCCTCCTGAGTAGTAAGGATTACATGCGTGGGCCACTGTTTCCTGGTAGGTCAGCACGCTTCTCATCTTTCCAAGCAAGAACGTGAGGGTGGTGCCATTGTCACCTGCCCTCACCCAGGCTGCGCCGGACCCTGTCCCGGAGTTTCAGCCACATTCCCATTGCCCCTCCTGGTCCACTAAGTCCTGGAACTGGGCCTGTTTGTAGCAGATCCTTACAGAGCTGGGCCTCTCAGAGCGGCATACTATAATTATTGGACCTGCACTCAGGTCCAGCTCACCATGCGTGTCTCAGGTGCCATGTCTGAAACAGCATTTCATGAGCAAACACATCCTAAGTCCCAACAGCTTACTTATTTAACACTTCCAAAGGAAACAGTATGTCCTTGAAAGCCTAGCTTCCAGTGAGGATTGTATCTCGGGCAGCACGCTCTCCACATGATTCAAACATGAACTGCTCAGGCTGGGCAGAGGACAGGTTCCAGAGCTTGAACTCAGGGCTTCGCATTCCCCAGCTTGCTCAGTTGGCTCTCTACCACTTAGGCTATGCCTTAGCCCAGCTTTTTGCTGGTCATTTTGGAGCTAAGAGTCTCAGACTTTTCTGCCCTAGCTGGCTTCAAATCTTGATCCTTGCCTTGATCTTAGCCTTGTGAGCAGCCAGGATTACAGGTGTGAGCCACTGGCACCTATCTTCGAATAGCCTGTTTAGGGGATGCCTCAGGAATTCCCAGATCAGAAAACATGTCATTAGAGTCACTGCCCAGATGGGCTAGTGACTTACTTCCAGTCTATACCTTAGAGAGACAAGGAAAAACTAATCATCAAAAACAAACAAGCAAAGGAAATCTAATAATAAAAAAGAGCATGCCAGCAGTATGATGCTGCACACCTGTAATCCCAACATGCACAACATGTAGGAGGCTGCGGCAGGAGGATTACAGGTCCAGCACAGAAGGGCTCCCTGCATAACCAACATGATGTTTCCAAGGGCTACACAAACACTCAAGGCTGCGGGGATGTGTGCTGACTTCAATCAGACCATATCTGACCTCTCTGAACCTGACTTTTTCACATGTATCAATTGTATACAATTATGCCACTTATTTCATAGGGCAGTTAAAGATGTTCAGAAATGAAAGACATTGTTGGCACACAGCAAGCGCTCAATAGAACAGCACCTGTTGCTGTGTTCATTGCTATTGCCTGTATACTGCCAAGCCTTAGGTAGAACATGCTAAAAGAACAGGAATTCTCACAAGGGAGTCCCCTAGGTCCCATGAGATCCGCCCACTGCCGCGGTAAACGCCTCATTCCTTAGTCAATTAAGTTCCACTTACAAATGTGTACCATGGGAATTGTAGTTTGATTGTGGAAGGTGACATAAACCATGGAGGCAGTACTATGGCTACTGAAATCTGAGACACTTTAAGACCACCGTCCCCTTCCATCTAGAAACTACTAGATTTGGAAGAAATCTGGGCCAGAGTTCTGTAGGTGTTGCTCACTCCTTCAGGGCAGTTTTCAAGACCAAAATGGCCCAGAGGGAAAGGCGGCAGATGGCAGATCTTTGTGTGAACACACTCACGCCCCAGGACCAAAGTTGCAGAGCTCACAGGCCGTGCTGGGCTGAGGGTGAGCTTTGTGTACTTGCCTGAGGGGAGGAAAGTCTGATGCTGGTCACTTCCCTCCTGGAGGCACAGGCAACAATACGAGGAAGCGCTAAGCATGGTGGGAACTGGGAACGTCCCAAGTGGGGCTCCAGCGGGGGCCCACATGCGTACAAAGACCTGCAGACCGTGAAGCCGGTCTCTGCTACTTTTCTATCCCTGAGAGGCCTGGGGGAGACCACTAAGGGTAAAGACACTGGACAAGCAGTGTCATAGGAGCCCAGGGTCCTCCCCTGAGACCTCTGCGTCATATGGCAGTCTCAGAACGTCATCCCAGGGGGCCTCAGGGACTCACTGAGCAAAAGTCAATAGCTTAAGGAGCATCTGACACATACACACAGAATCTCGTCAGGGCCTCAGTCAGGGCCAGAGGCTCAGGGCAGTGGGGAGTACGGTGACCTAACCTAATCAGAAATCAGGGAAGAGGGAAGCTTAAAGAACAGGTAGGAGGTGAAGCAAAGGGGCCAAGAACACTAGGCAGTATGTGCAAAGGCCCTGTTTAGGTCCAAGGACAGGAAGGGGCAGGGCTGGTGGGTGGGGCCTTACAGCTTCCAGGGCTTGGTCTCCGTGGCCTGTGGGGGAGATAGGTCCTAAGGTGTATCCTAGCATCCAAGGCAGCACAATAAATGGGAAAACAGAGACAGAAATAAAGACATTCCCCAGGCAGCCAGAGGGTGTGCCACTGGCTCCTGGGTAGCCAGCTGCACTGTTTCAGCAGAGGAGTGGACAACCACCCTGAGCCCCAATTCTCACTGAGTGCTCAGGGTGGGTGCTAACAGGGCCACCTGCTCTCCAGTGCCACCCCACCCAGAGATGCCACTCCTCAGCAACCGTTCTCCCGTGGTTGACATCACTGAGCCTGCTCCAGAGAGAAAATCCACACTCCTTGCCTCAATTCCACCTGCAAGGTGAGGAAGGTACTACATGGGTGTGTGTGTGTGTGTGTGTGTGTGTACACACACACACTTTTTTTTTTTTGTTAGTCCTGGAGCTTGAACTCTGGACCTGGGCACTGTCCCTGAGCTCTTCAGCTCAAGGTGAGTGCTCTACCACTTGAACCACAGCGCCACTTCTGGTTTTGGGGTGGTTAACTGGAGATGAGAGTCTCAGACTTTTCTGCCTGGGCTGGCACTGAACCACAATCCTCAGATCTCAGTGTCCTGAGTAGCTAGGATTACAGGTGTGAGCCTCTGGTGCCTGGCTAGAAGGTGCTATTTTTAAAAAGTGAACAGAGGGGGCTGGGAATATGGCCTAGTGGTAGAGTGCTCGCCTCCTATACATGAAGCCCTGGGTTTGTTTCATCAGCACCACATACACAGAAAAAGCCAGAAGTGGTGCTGTGGCTTAAGTGGTAGAGTGCTAGCTTGAGCGAAAAGAAGCCAGGGACAGTGCTCATGCTCTAAGTCCAAGACCCTGGACTGGCAAAAAAAAAAAAAAGTAAATAGAAAGAGTAAATCTGTGCTCTGCCTTTTTCCTGGTATTGGAACACTCGGGGAAAGAGTCCAGATAGAAAGAGTCCACCAGGTAAGAAGTGCTAGCTGGTGGCCATTTTTCACCTTCATCAGTCCCCTGCCACTCAGCACTGCTGGACACATTGTCCCTGAGCCGGGTACTGCATGTGCTTCCACAGAGAGCCTCAGCTGTGTGCCAGCCCCACCGGGCACAGCAGCAGTTGGCAAGGGCTTTCCCTCAAAGGAGGAGGAGCAACACTGAAAAGCAGCAAGTAAGTGCTGCCTTGAATCAGAGCAGGAGGGCGAGGAGACAGACGGCCCGGGGTGGGCTGAGGGGGCAGAGCAGGGCCTGCACACAGAGGGACTCGAATCCAAGGACTGACTCGGGGCGAACTCACAAGCCATCTCTGGATCTATCTATCAAGAAGAAGCTGAGGCCAGGCACTGTGGCTCCGGCCTGTGATCCACTCAGGAGGCTGAGATCTGAGGATCCAGTCTATGAGACTCTTCCCTCCAATACCACTAAGAAGTTGGAAGTGGAGCTATGACTTAAGTGGTAGAGTGCTAGCCTTGAGTTAAAAAAAAAAGTCAGGGACAGTGCCCAGGCTCTGAGTTCAAGCTGTAGGACAGGCAAAAGAGGAGGGAGCGAGCAGAGAGAGGGAGAGAGAGACACAGAGAGACACAGAGAGATACCAGCTGAATTTAAAAGTGTGAGGGGCAATGAGCTTTCTGAGCTTTCCAGCCATGGGTGGAGCTAGCATTAGGAGCCAGGCTTCCGACCTGACCCCCACTCAGGCGGCCAGTAGCTCACTGGGAAAGGAAACGTCCATGTAGAGGGAACAGCAGCTAAGGGCACAGGCTCAGAGGCAGGACAGGTGGAGGAAAAGCCAGGACAAGCATGGGACATGCACGTGAGGCGGCTGGGAGTGACTCAAGGCCGAGGAACCTCGGGGACCACAAACCCGGCTTTGGACTTTATCCCAAATGTGAGTCACTGGACAAATCTGAGCACACTGGTTTCATCCAATTTACCCTCTGGCTGTGGAAGGACGAATGGACATTTGCGAGGCAAGAGTGGAAACTGAAGCAGCAGTGAGCAATGAACTGCAGAGTCCTAGAGAGACAGCAGCAGCCTCAAGGGAGAAGACATGAGGGTGACAGCCAGGATGGATATGTGGTGGACAGGACGCCGGCTTTAACATGGAGTCAGTGACCACCCCAGACCTCTGGCCCAGGCCACAGATCAGGACCGGGATGGGGCCCGCACAGAAGCACGCGCCTGTAATGTAATCCCAGCACTTAGGAGGTTGGGGCAGGAGGGTTGAGAGTTCCAGGACCGCCTGGGCTACCACAGCCAAGACTCAGTCTCAAAAGAAAACAAGCCTGTGACTGGGAGCCTAGGAGGCAGGAAAGAGGCCCCCAGACGCCCAGGCTGCCGGGATTGGGGCCTTCCCAGCCTCGTGAACGGTTCATGTTTTGTTTGGTTCCGCAGTGCGAGCAGGTCTGGTCAGGACTGTGAACAAGCCTAAACAAGATCGAAGCAGTATCCAGGTGGAGATGTTTAGCAGGCAGCTGGTCCACACGTCTGCAGCTGAGGGAGCAATGGGGCTGGAAATACAGTGGGAGCAACATGTATTTAGATGGAACAGACTGCCTAGGAAGACTTCAGCAGTTTCGGCCCCAGGATGTTCCACTCTGGAAAGTTCAGAAGACAGAGATGATCCCCCAAAAGAAGAGTGGAGAGGAAGCTACCTTTTTTTTTTTTTTTTGCTAGTACTAGGGCTTGAACTTAGGTCTTGGCTCGTTTCTGACAGCTGCACTCTACCACTTGAACCACACCTCTAATCTGGAGATGGAGGCTGGCTTCAAGTTGCAGTTCTCTAGGGCTCAGTATCCTGAGGTTACAGTTGTGAGGCATTGGCACGCTGTGAAACTTTTTTGTTTCGTGTGTGCGTGTGCGTGTGTGTGTGTGTGTGTATGCCAGTCCTGGGGCTTTAATTTAGGGCCTACATGATATCCCTGAGCTCTTTGGCTCAAGGCTGGCCTTCTACCACATGACCCACAGCTCCACTTGCAGCTGTTTTTGCTGGCTAACTGTAGGTTAAGAGTCTCATGAACTTTGCTGCCCAAGCTGGTTTCGAACCACAATACTTGCATCTAAGCTTCCTGAGCAGCTAGGATTGATGCATGAGCCACCAGCTCTGTGAAGCTTGTTTTATGGAGCATTTACACATTAAGAGAAATCAGAAGAATCTGTGAACATTTACCATAAGCTTTTTTTTTGGGGGGGGGGGGTTGAGAACTCTGGGATTTGAACTCAGAACCCCATATTTGCTAGGCAGGCATTCTACCACTGAGTCATTCCTGTAACCATTTTTTTTACACTTTTTTGGGTTGGGGGGAAGGAGCTGGTTGTGGGACTTGAACTCAGGGCTTGGGCACTCTACCTGGATACATGCCTAGAATTCTAGTATCCAGGTGAAGACAAGAAGATCAGTGAGTTCAAGGACAGCCTAGGTACATATCCTGTCTTAGGGGGGTGGAAAAATGTACCTATGTATTGTACGGCGTCAAACAATTTAGACTTCAGAATCTGTTTTCAAGTTCTAGATGCTTAGCTTTTAAATGTTTTGCTTATCATAATTACTAATACATCATCCTAATTAATTAGCTAATATCCCCAGGCACAATACACATTAAGTGTGAGACCCATCAAAGAGCTCTCTGCACAGCACTAAGCTGCTGGCCTTCTTCTTGTCAGGGCTAATTGGACAGTGCTGCTCTCTCTCTCTCCAGCAACTGGCAAACCAGCACTGGGAGCAGCATCCGCGCTCACTCCTACGCACACAGCAGAGTCAACTGCAGTCTCTACACCTTCCTTGTGTCACTGGGATAGGTTCTGCGCTGGCAGGGACTTTCACCCTACTCTCCCCAGCCAGCAGGACCTTCCACCAAGCCCTCAGGGCCTCAGGAGCCTTCTACTCCTGTCCCGTGATCACAGCAGAGGCACCTGATGCTTTCCCAACTTGAGTAAGTGGAAAACACAGAACCTCAGTGGAGCTTCGCAGCCCCTCCGCTCCTGTGGACAGTCTGGGCTTAACTGCACTGGAACAGCCATATTTCTGAAGCAGTGCTCGCTGCTCCCAGCTCTGCAGGGCCAATTGGAGCTCAGCAGTGACCAGTGAGCACATCTGTGTTCATCATCCTCCCCAGGAAACTGGTGCAGGGACGGGGGCAGGGCTGCGGGTGCCAGGAAAGCAGGTAGGGGTAGGAAGAGTGCTCATCACCCCACATAAGCAGGGACCCTCAGTGGTTTTGTTTTGGTGTTCAGACATCAAACCGTGGGGCCACAACATGGGCACAAGGATAGAAGCCAGACCCCCAACTCTATAATCAAAGGCTGAGCCTCAACCGGGTCAGATGGCACACACGCTTGTGATCCCGGCACCCTGGAGGCTGAGGGAGAAGACTGAGTTCAAGACTAGCCTTAACTATGTGTAACAAATGAAAAGACAGAGT
The DNA here is from genome assembly GCF_023159225.1 of Perognathus longimembris pacificus. NCBI lineage: Eukaryota > Metazoa > Chordata > Mammalia > Rodentia > Heteromyidae > Perognathus > Perognathus longimembris. Next base: position 158,614,959 of record NC_063161.1, read on the forward strand.
CTGGCCTGGTGGGGGAGAGCTGGAATTGGACTACAGTGCAGCGTGCTAGAACAGAGCCCGGGGTTACAGGTAGATGTCTAAGGCGCAGAGCAGCTGCTCAGGAAATCAGGCAAAGAAAGGACCAGGCATCACACTGAACTTCCTTGCCTTTTTTTATTTTTTTAATGCCAGTACTGAGGCTTGAACTTGGAGCCTGGGCTCTGGCCCTTAGCTTTTTTTGCTGAAGGTTAATGCTCTATCACTTAAAATCACAGCTCTACTTCCAGCTTTTTGCTGGTTAATTAGAGATAAAAATTTCTGAAAATTTCTGTCCATTCTGACTTCCAACCAAAATCATCAGATCTTAGGTTCCTGAATAACTAGGATTACAGGCATGGGCATGAGCCACTGCTACCTGACTTTCTTTCTTTCTTTCTTTCTTTCTTTTTTTTTGCAGCACTGAAGACTGAACTCGGGGCCCGTGCTCTTCCACTGAGCTAAATACCGAATCCCTGGCTTTCTTCCTGGCTTTCTTGATTACCAAGGTGCACAGTGCCTGTTTCCTCACATTTTAACTTTGAATCAAGGTGTGTTGATTTTGCTGCAGTAGTTCCTGAGGAATGTAGTGAATCAATAATACATCTTACTTGTGTTGGTGTCAGTGAAATGCAGTCATTGGTTTTTACCCAGCTCCTCGGAGACAAGATAATGAAGCTCCTGGGCTAGTCTCAGGCGGCAACTTCAGCACAGAGGCAGGCGCTATGCCATCTAACAGGGCCTGCCAGGCTGGCAAATTTGGACGAAGTTTTGGCCTTACTTCTGTTTGAATCCTCCTCCTCCTTCTCCTCCCCCGAGGCAGCCTGGAATCCAGCCAAACAGTGCTGAGCGCCTGCCACCTGTGTCATCAAGCTGAGAGTAAGTGCTCATGGTGAGCTGGAGGTCACTCGGAAGCTCAGGCCTCGCTGTGCACGAGGCCCTATGCCACAAGGCCCACCAGGCACCAGGCGCCTCCCCACAGCCCGCCAGCCGCTTGTGCCATCAATGGGCTCCCGAGGGTACAGGACAGGATGTAGCCTGGCAGGGGCCCTGGCAATGTCTTCTGTGGGGGTCCTTGAAGGGGTCTGGCATGGCTGAAACGTCCAGGTAGAAGGTGACAAGATCTGCGCCCGGCAGTCCAGGCTCTGCCCTGGCTTACAGTAAGCTTCTTTCCCCACAGGTCCCTCAAAGCCAGGATGGGAGCCACAACACCCAGGGTGGATGATGCCCTACCAGGCACTTAGAAGTTATCCAGTCTTTTCCTCCCACTTCCCTGTGGAAAGCATTAACCAGTATACAATTGCCTAGCAATACAGCCACCATGTGCCATCTTAGGAAAAGAAAGTCTTGATATAAATCTACTGCATTAAGGTATTTCAGATTAAATAGTACGTTTGTGCTAATAAAAACAGAAAAATAGGGCTGGGCATATGGCCTAGTGGCAAGAGTGCTTGCCTCGTATACATGAAGCCCTGGGTTGGATTCCTTAGCACCATGTATATAGAAAAGGCCAGAATTGGCGCTGTGGCTCAAGTGGCAGAGTGCTAGCCTTGAGCAGAAAGAAGCCAGGGACAGTGCTCAGCCCTGAGTCCAACACCCAGGACTGGCAAAAACAAAAACCAGAAAAATAGCCAGGTATGGTGGTGCATACCTGCAATCCCAGCAGGTGGCTGAGGCAGGAGGGTCCTGAGTTCAGGGCAGCCCGGGCTACATATAGACCTTGTCTCAAAAAAATAAACAAATGAAAACCAAAACGAAATAAAAAATGTAGTATCCACAGTGATGTTTTTTTTAATTGCGTGGAAGGCTGAGGACATAGCCTGAGGAAAAGGCAAACAGACCAGGGTGGGTGGGAAATTCGAGTGGTCAAGCAAGGCAGGGCCGCTGGCGGTGACGAAACTCCGCGTCCCGATTGTGGTGGCGGCTCGACAAATCCATACATCAAAACACTCATGGCTTTCCCCTCAAAAGTCAATTTTACTATGTATAAATTTTAAAACGTTTTCCCTTAGAAGGGGAACTACCTGCTTTATCCACCCAAGCATTCCTGAGGCCTGGAGGAATCCCTGCCTTGGTACTAAATTTCTGAGTGCAGGGCTGACTGGGCTAGCAGGAACACCCAGCATCCTACCAGGCATGTGCATTAGCATGCCACCTAGCAGCAGGGATTTACAGCTGGCACAAACACGTGTGCCACAACCAGCACCCCATTGGCAGTGTCCCCTTGTCAGAAGCTCAGCAGACAAAAGATCTAGAGGAGCTCAGGAGCCCTGCGGGGGCCCTCTGTTTTAGAAGGGCGCAGAGGAGCCAGGGAGAAAGCCTGGCTTGCCCGTGGGCACCGTGACAGCCACAGAGCCTGACCAGTCTAGCCCTGGCCTGGCAGCTGCAATGACTCGCATGCTTCCCTGGTGACTCCCCGGCAGTGAGTGCTTTGGTCCTACCCAGAGGCCCAATGTAAGACGTCACTTCACAGCCTTTCTGATCTGTGATCATTGCAGGAGACGCTCTACGAAGAGAAGGAGTAAGGGCTGGCCAGGCAGAAGAACGTGCTTTTGATCTGTGCCTTTGGTTTTGTGATGAGCTCAGAGAATTAATATTTGTGAGGTGCTCTTCTTGACAAGCTGAGGCAGAAGCACAAATTAGTGTGGTTATGCTGATTAAGTCAAAAGGCCTACAGCTGCACTAACAGATCCACAGGAAGGACACACAAACACATGTGTGCACACATGTACGCGTGCAAGCACAGCCACCCAACCCCATGAGTTGACCCTGATGTGGTACTTCATATATCTTGGAAGTTACTGATCCACAAGGACCTTAAATGGCTTATAGTATATTAAAACTCACAAAACAAAGCAACACATTGTGATTATCTGAACAAAGATGGCTTAATTAATCCTGAATGTCAGCCCTGGACAAAGAAACTGAAGTGATGTCTCTTGGGATGAAGCAAAAAATCCCTCTGCTTCTGGATCAGGCTGCTGAGGGTCTATCCTAAACCCCTGGGCCTGCTTCCTTCCAGCCAGGCTCAGGAAATAAAGCCAGCAGGACTTTCCTCCACCTGCCCGTGGGCACTGGGACCACACATGTAGCAGAAAGGAAATACCACCTCCTTTTCCTAGGAGCCATCCCTCACGTGCTTGCTGCCCAACTGGGAAAATCTAGTCCTTGGAATTCCATGTTCTCCAAAGAAAAAGGGGAAGGGCCAAGTGTGTACAGTGCATGCCCATCATGTGTGAGGCCCTGGATTCCATCCCCAGAACAATGAGAGAGCTGCACAGACAGACAGACAGACAGAGGGAAAGAAAAGGAGGGAAGAAGGGAGGGAGGGAGACTAACACATCTCAACAACCAGAGACTTGCCTTCCTCTGGGGAGTACTGTGATCTGAATTGTATTTGTTATATTATCATTTAAAATGGAAATGGTTATTTTAGGTCTTAGGTAAGAGCAAAGCTACTGCTTATTGAACCGACTCTCACCCCCATTCTGGAGAGTGGAACCCAAGGCCTATCTCATGATAGGCAAGTACTCTACTACTGAATTATATCCCTGTCCTGCCCCCCTCCCCACCCCCATTTGTGTGTGCTTGCACACACGTACACGTGCCGGTCCTGGGACTTCATTCAACTCAGGGCTTGGGCACAGTCCCTGAGCTTTTTTGCTCAAGGCTAGATCTCTACTACCGCTTCAGCCACAGAGGGGTGTGGGGTGCATGTGTTACTAATCATAGGCAAGAGTCTCAATAGCAGGTCCTTCCCAGGTTGGCTTGTAACTTTGATCCTCAGATCTCAACCCTCTGAATAGCTGGGATTATAGGTGTAAACCACGGTACCTGCCCCTTTTTTGTTTGCAATACTCAAAGCTGGGAAGTTCAAGGTCAAAGGGAAGGCATGTGACCACAGTTTGCTGTCTTAGTTTGCTTCATTTTTGTACTAGGGTTTGAATTCAGCCCTCATGCTTGCTAGCCATGTTCCCAATCCTTTTATTTTTGAGATAGAGTCTTGAGCTACCTTTTGCCAGGGCTGACCTTGTACTCTTGTCTCTGCCTCCCAAGTAGCTATGGTTATAAGCACAAGCCACTATGCTCAGCTTTATTGAGCATGTCATCTGTGTCAAGACTCTGCCAGTATTTTCTGTGTGTAACATCTCATTCACTCCTCCCTCAACACCTGTTTTACTGGTAAGGAGCTGAAGCTTTGATAAGGTGAAGTGACTTTGCCCAAAGCCCCACGACCATAACATGGAAGAGCCAGACCTAAAACCCCAGCTCTAGGCCCTGAGCCTGGGCCCAGACATCACTTGGTGCCCTTATCACCCGCTGCCATGCAGGTAGGGAGTGAGGGGCCTTCAAGGGGCACTGACCCAGCTCACGGTGCAGACCAGGGGCCATGAGGAGGCTCTGCCCCTCTGGGGCAGAGGAGCATGGGAAAGCTGATACCATGACACAGGTGGAGGCACTGGCCCCTCACCTTTCAGCACCCTCGTAACCTGGGCCGGCTTGTGTGAGTGGTGACATGCCGCCATCTTAACTCTCCAGGGCCCCCTACTGCTGGGCCACCTGTGAAAAGTGGCTCCTCAGCAGACTTGCAGCAGTATTTCCAGCCATGGACCCCTTGGCTGCTTCTGTGCTGCATGGTTAACCTGCCAGTAGACATGGTTGTGAAGCCATGAAGAGGCTGGAAACCCCATGGGAGGCCCAGAGCCAGACCTGAGCCAGGGTAACAGAGGTTACCCCGCCAGGCCCCAAGACTGCCAGAGACAAGGCTTGGGGGAAGGGAAGCAAGGTCCTGCCACCACCAAACGAGGCAGTCACTTCCCCTCGGCCTGCCTCCCGGCCCTCAGCTGTCAAACAGGCCCATTTCCCTCTGTATGAGAATAGAATTAATGGAGCCATTCACACATCTACCAATAAAGCTCCTAGCACAGTGCCTGGCACACAGGCAGCCTTGGAAAACGCTAGCTGTCATCTTCTTCCTCTGGGAGAATGCTGCAGAGCTCCAGCCCCTCTTGATGAGAAGCAAAGAAACCAATGCTGCTGAGGATGGGTTTTATTCTGAAGATGAATAGTTAGTGCTACTGGAAACCATCAGCAAGGCAGCCCTTCATGTGCCTGGCCCCCCTTGGCTGGAGACGAGACTCATCAAGTTAAAAGAGAGGCACTAGAGGCTCAGAAAGATTCAGCAATCAGTCCAAGGTCACCTAGCAAGAAGCAAGCCTTTCTGAGCCCTCGGCACTCAGGACCGGAAGCATCGCCCTGTGATTAGGGGTCTTGTCACTGTGGCAACCACCTTATGGACAGAACAGTTCCTTAAAGCACAGGAGGCCTGGTTGACCCCATCACAAGAGCCAAGAGACCCACATCCTGGGCCCAGTGGAATCTTGAGCGTGTGGCAAACGCTTGTGTAGACTCTGGCCTGTGACCTACTCCAGCTCACAAAGAAAAAGCCTGTGACTCGGTTCCCTCCTCTGCAGAACAAGAATGGTAGGAACAAACAGTAGAATCTCTCTTAAACCACACAAGGAACATGCCCAGGACTGAGCCCGATCCTGGCACATGGTAGGAGCCTAAATGACTCTTAGCTGCTACTATTATTTTTACTTACTGAAAGGAGGGGCTGAGAGGAGCCAATTCTACAGCCCCCACACAATCATCTGTCTATTTCTTCACAATCATTCACTTAAAGGAGGACAGGCACATGTGATTATCCATAACCAGCAAATAAATCCAACCACTGTTCCCAACCAGGGGGTTTGTTTGTTTGCGCTCAATCAATTAAGTGTCTATCTGGAGCCAGCCCACTGGCCTTTAGCCCTCTCCCTCCCCCCACCCATTCCAAGTCTTCCCTTCTCCCAAATGTCGGCAGCCTCACACTCCTGCTCCGTGTGTGTGTGTGTGTGTGTGTGTGTGTGTGTGGTGTGTGTGTGCGCATGCACTCGTCCTGGGGCTTGGACTCAGGGCCAGGGCCCCGGCACTGCCTCTGAGCACTACACCACATGAGCTACAGTTCTACTTCTTGCTCTTTGCGGGTTAGAGATAAGATTCTCACAAATGTTCCTGCCTAGAGTGGCCTCAGCTTCCTGAGCAGCTGGGATTATAGGTAGGAGCGGCAGGCACCCAGCTTCTGCTCCATTCGTAACAAAGCAGTACGGCCTGGGAGCAACCTGCCAGGTGCACGTAAATGCCTGAAATCAGGCCCTTTATCCCTGGCCCAGGAAGCACCACACACAATTCAGTGCCTGCAGGCCCCACTGCCACGCTTTAAAAGCAGGACAGAGTTTCCTGATCACAAAACTTAATTTGCAGTGAAATGACTGTGGTTTTGACAGGGGAAAGCCAGGAAGGGGGGGGGCATATATCTTTTGGGGCCAGTGGGTAGGAAGGTTGTGCCACTTAGGGGCAGGAACAGAGGACACTGGTTCATACAATGTCATATGTCTCTCAAACCACAGCCCAAAAGCACAGGGAAAGAGGAACTGTGACCCCAGCCACGACTTCTAGTCCACTCAGACTAGTCTTTCCACTAAAGACAGCTCAGAGCAACTCCTGGGCCCCTTGAGAAAGCAGCCTCACCCCAGTACCTCTACTCCTCATGGAGACACCCAAGGGGCAGCAAGTTATTCCTAAATAAATCACAGACGCAACTGGCACTCGCTGTGAATGCAGGCGGGGCAGGGTTTGCATACACCTTGATTTTAAATGGAAGGCAAAATGCCAACTGCTCTATGTGGAAAGGCATTGCCTGAGGACTGCCCCTATGCAAACCAAGCAGCTGCTACAGGTGGCAGCTCACAGTGAGATGACTGGCAGGCCAGCCCACGCCCCATTTCTCCCTATCCTAGATACTTTAATATTTTGATACTTTGATATTTTTCAGTGTCAGGGAGAAAACTTAGGGTCTGCATATACCAAGCACAAACTCTATCTATCACTGAGCTCCACTCCTAGACCCCCCACTTTTTATTAGGACAGATCTTTGCTATATTGCCCAGGTTGGTCTCGAACTCCTGTGCTCAAGTGATCCTTCTGCCTCAACCTCCCCTCATAAAGCTAGGACCACAAAAACATGCTACCACATCAAGCTTGGAATTCGATCACAGCCTCACTGTTAATGTTCACAAATGTATATATACTTAACACAGAACCCCAGCTCACTGTATTACCCTTATCAAAATTACAAGTCCAGGGCTGGGGATATAGCCTAGCGGCAAGAGTGCCTGCCTCGGATACACGAGGCCCTAGGTTCGATTCCCCAGCACCACATATACAGAAAACGGCCAGAAGCGGCGCTGTGGCTCAAGTGGCAGAGTGCTAGCCTTGAGCGGGAAGAAGCCAGGGACAGTGCTCAGGCCCTGAGTCCAAGGCCCAGGACTGGAAAAAAAAAAAAATTACAAGTCCACTAATTTGCTAAGAAACAGTCCAACGAGTAGTTTAAAAAGGTATATTTCAAGAGTCAGTCAGGGTTGGAGTGCAGTTCAGTGTTAAAGCACTTGCCTACTATTTGGAAGACCTTTAGTGTGGAAAGAAAAGAAGAAAAGGGAAAAAAAAAGGAGAGGGGAGAAGAAAGGAGAGAAGGAAGAAAGGAAAGAAAGAAGGAAAGGATGGACAGAAGCGAAGGAGGGAGGAAGGGGATGAGGGAAAGAACAGACAGAATTAAAAATCAGAGACCTGGAATCAGAAACGCAAGTTCATTCTGTGATCATGTGAAGTCATTCACGCGTTCTTTTCATAAGCAGGTGCAGAGCCCCCAGCGCGGGGCCTGGTGGGCTTGGCAGTGGACAGGCACGCTCCTCCACAAGCAACCCGGCTATCCAAGGCCCTTTTAACTTGGACACAGGAAACCGGGGCTTGCCTTCTGGATGCGGCAAACGCTCTCATTCCACCCAAGTGTCGTTTCCTTGGAGCCTTTCCATAGGGCTTACTGTCCACTGGAGGAAGGGGAGCGGTGAGTGCTGGGTGCTGGAAGAGGCTCGCCTGGTGGAGGTTGGGGAGCCTGACCCAGGGCTTTCCCCCTGGGTCCCGTGGAGGGTCCCCGGAACTGCTTCAAGGGCCATGGCTGAGCAACGTGAACTGGTTTTAAGTGACTTCTCTACTAACTACTGTCTAAAAACTGCCTTTTTCCTCTGTGTGTGTGTGTGTGTGTGTGTGTGTGTGTGTGTGTGTGTGTGTGGTGCAGTGGTCAAACCTAGGACCTGGAGCACTGGCATATACTCTACCACTGAGTTATATCCTCAGCTTTCTCCAGGGGACCTTTTGCTTCACAGCAAATGGCGGGGGGTTGGGGAGGAGGGAAGGGGAGAGACAGGGACGACGGGACTGATTTCAGAGCCACTTTGTCCTGGTGCTGATGGAGAAAATGAGACCCGGAGAAGTGATGACAAGATCACTCAAGGTCGTAACGTCAGGCCTGATGATCTACAAAACACATGACAGAAATGAAGAGGGCAGGCCTACCAGATGACAGGCCCACTGGAATTCACAAACTGTGGGGCTTGTTCTTTTCCTCGCAAAGCGGCCTTCAGGGCAAGGTGGGTAGCAGGTCGGAGGCCACCCGGGCGTGGAGGCCACCAGGGCAGGGCGGGTGTGGCAGGTGGCCCCGCTGCCAGGCCTCTGCTCTTTCCATTGTGCCATCTTGTTATGGCAACAAGCAGCACATTCAGCTGGACTAAGGTAAGAGCAGCCTGGGGCTGGAGGCAATCCGCAGGCCAGGCTAATCTGGGAACTGACTTTTGTGCAAGCTCATACATGACTCATCTTTACAGGCCTCCTGTGGAGGCTCCTGACTGCTGCAAGGAATCCCATTCAAGCCGCCTCTGCCCACAGCTGCTCAGGAGACCAGCAAACATTTGGGGTTGCTGTGGCTGGTTTGTAAAAAAAAAAAACTCATCTGTGTTAGTGCTATTTCTTATCTACTTATAGTATCACTCATGTTGTTAGTGTTATAAATATCACACACAGTCTTTTAAAGGCCATGTTGGGTCTGCTTTGGTTTAACTGGTAGACTTTTCTCCCTAAGATCAGAAGAGACATGTAGAAACACGAACCAGAATTAGATAGAAGATGTCATGATCTCAGCAATGCTAGAGGCTCTAACACAGCCCTGCTGAGGGAGAAAGGCCCAGTTCCCGTTTCACTTCCCCTGGGTCTGCCATGTTGGGCGAGTCACAAAATTTCCCTGGGTCTTAGGTGCCCGCAGATGCAAAGGGCCATGTCTCTGGCTCTCCCCTGGGGAGACATCCCCAGGACAGAGTGAAAGAGGTGGTTTACTAAGTGCATTTGAAAACCACAAGAAGCTGCAGGCATGTTTAAGACTGGTGTGCCACCCTGGGCCACTGTGGGGGCAATTTCTGACTTGAAATAGAAAGACACCAATGAGAAGACCTCAGAGGATGCTGGGAGAGGAGTGAAGGAATGAGGTGCTGCTCTCAGACTGTGGCATCGTTACTGAAGACATTGTAACCACAGATGCCTAACTCTGGGAATTCGGAAGTGTAAACTTTGAGGATCAAAACAGTGATTGCCCATCTGTCTGAGGTCCTGGTAGGCCAGGAAAAAGTACAGTCCCCACAAGACACATAATAACAAAAGGCACTAGGCAATTGCTGTCTATTTCCACTGAGCGTGAAACAAAAGTATCTTCCAAGGTTTCAAAAGGGCAAGACACGTTTTAGAATGTGTGTGAGAGCCCACGTTCATCCGGTCTGCAGAGCTCCTCCCAGGTGAGCCTGCGGCCACTCTGTAGACTGGGACACTCTGCCAAGGTTGCAGGGAGCTAAACACTGGCAGGTCTGGGAAATGGTGAGGCCTCTAGACAGACTGTGGTTTTCTGGGATGGCAGTGAGGGAGGACAGGGATTAACACAACAGCAAAAACACTCCTGCTACGCTTCCTTCATGGGAGGCAGGGTCCTTTTCTTTCTCCCAAGGATGAGAACAACTCAGGATGTGGGGGGTACTTGGGTAAGTGGTGGCAGGCAGGTAGGCACTGCGTGGAGGAAAGCAGGAGTATCCCCTCCTCCTGGGCAGCCACCTGTGAGTCTGGGCCTCCAGCAGCCTGCTGCCCTCCTCCTGGCTCGTCTGCACATCCCCCCACCTCTATTTGTCACAGCAGTAGGTCACGCCCCCCCCCCCCCCCGTCCAATCCTGTGATCTTCCCAGCACTGCATACAAGGCACAGGCAGATGCCACTATGAGGGTGGGTGATGGGGAGGCCGCCGCGCTCCCCTGCCCTCGACATACAGAGCTGGCGGAGCTGGATGAGGGACTGATGTGACCAATCAATGAAGGAAAAGGCGGCGATCCGATGCAAACACCCATGAATCACGGGCAAGGACGCCCATCCAAACTTCATCAGCCCACGTGCATAGGGGGTTGGCAATGTGGCTGGCCAGGGGAGAGGGAGACCACCTGCCTTCCACTCGCAACTGCTTCGTGGACTCAGGGTTACAGAGAGAAGCAGGAACCTGAGATTTCTGAGCAATTTCCTGGTTTTTAAATATTGACCAGCAACTTTGTTTTGGCTCCTTAAGAAACCCATGTGGATGGAATGGACTGAAGCCAACTCACAGCTGCCAGTTTGGCCTTAACTCTGGAAATGTCAGGGCACTGACTCTCCTCACTGGTGTCTTTGCTGGAAGAAACACAAGGTAACAGAACTGTATACCAGCTTGCACAACCAGAACACCATGCTCCTGTGCCTCAAAGCAGCCACTGGGACCCCAAGTCTTGGCCTTGGAGTAGCTGTACCCAGTTCCTTCCAGGTGGGCTTTCAGAACAGGCCCCTCTGGGCTCCTCAGTGCCTGCCCGAGGCACACCCTGGGGACTCCGAACCAAACCTAGCCAGCCCAGCAGGATACCGCTGCTACCCCTTGACCTCAGACTGCCCTGATCTGCCTGGGCCACTGGGGACAGGTGACAGCGAGGCTGGCCTCCCAGTGTCCTCATGAGAGGGGGTGTGCGGCCTCTGAGGAAATATGGATGACTGCGCCAGGAGCCACGGCTGCTGGGTGAGTAAGTGAAGCTGGCCCTAGAAGATCTGCTGAAGATCTCTCATTGCTAGTGGGGGAGGACTGGAGCAGGGGCTAGGAATGGACAGCTGTGGGGCTATGGGGGTCAAGGAGCTTTCCTACTCACTCAAAAACCCTGCATTTCCTGTCCCTTGAGAAGTAAAAGCAGTGGTCCCTCCATTTTCAGAGGGGCAAGACTATGAACACCTTCAGCAACGCTTCTGTGGTTTCAAGTCTCAGAAAACAGCAAAGCCCCAGTTGCAGTGGGTGTCAGGCTCTGTCATTCACGGAAAGCCCGCTCCTTCAGGTCAAACAGTGGGGCAGCTCAGAAAACTCCAGCAGAAACCCCAGGATGGTGAAGAAACGCCCACCCCTCCTCCTCGCTCCGATCCTCGGCTCTGGGGTGTCAGACGACAGAAAGACTTGTACTGAGGTTTAAACTCAGGGCCTGAGCCATGACCCCAGCCCTTTTGCCTTCATTTATTTTTCAGATAGGGTCTCTCCGCCTAGCTGGGATTATAGGTGTGTGGCACCACATCCAGCCCAGAACTCCTACACTTCCACAGGTGTGATCCCCAGCAAATGACACTCCAACCCTGGTCTTGCCACCCTCAGAACGCTCCCACTTGGCACCCCTTCCTTCTTCCTGCCCTTTCCACAGCCCCCCTGTCCAGCCCCTTCCAACTCTGCTCTTCCCTCCGTCTCTACCTCAAAGCCTAGCAAACACTGCAGGCTCCAGAACCTTCCCTACTCTTCCCACACCCTGCACATCCATGTGGACCAGTGCCCCAAGTATTACTAGGTCCAGCTGCCCAGAAGGTCTCCTCAGAGTTGTGGGCAAACAGGAGAGAATCCAAGGATGTGCCATGCTGTCCAGAGCTGTGAAGAGCAACTCACGCGATGACAGGTCTCTGTCATTTCACTGTTTACGTTTCCATGGTTCCCACGTTATTGACAACAAACACGATATTCTGACAACAATAATAATTGTAATAAAAAAAACCTCCATTATTGCTAGTTTTAAAGGATCCAAGTTTCCTAACGGTGCCATCTGGATGAGATGCTGCACAGGGTGAACCAAAGACAGTTCTGGGTCAACAGATAGGCAGGAAAACAACAGTCACTAAGCAAGGTGTGAAAAGCATCCTAGAAACAGCACCTTCAAGGAAGCACCCAACCTCTGAGAAAGGTACCCCGGCTCCAGTCACTGAGCCTTCAAGCAGCCATGCCCAGTCTGCTGCTCCCTTGCTGGGTGGGCTACAGAACTCCACTCACCATCTCTGAGCCCATGGAAACTGGGACTATGCTCTCTTCAGAGATCTTCAAGGATTTAGTAAGTGACATCTTTAAGGGACTAAGCACAGACCCGGATATACAGCAAACCCACACACAAAAAAAGCGGGAGGTGGGGGGGGGGCTGCAAAAATTTCCTTCCTGTGTTCAAACCGCAGGCTGCACACACTACATGGCCTTCTGGGGCCCGTCTGCGGAGGTGCCTCCCAGAAAACTGTCCCGATTAGCCCTGGGAGACAAACAACTCACCCTCGGGGCTGCGGCTGGACCCCCTTTTCGGAGCCGCCCGGCCCTCCGGAAATCTGCTCTCCAGAAGACAGCTGCCAGGGCTCCGACAACCCCCCCCCCCCCCCCCCGGCACCCGGGCCCTGGACCGCAGCCGGCCTGGCCTCGCACCCCACCCAGGGACCCGCCCTGCAAGGTGTCACCGGGCTAATGAAGCCCTGGGCCACAGACGCACCACCGCGGTAATTGACTCTTTGGGGAGTTCCTCCCGGAACAGACACGAGCCAGGGAACCGGGCGGCAACTCCCCAAGATTTCGAGGAACACAAAGGGACGACGAGGAGGCTTCTCGCGCCGAGCCCCGCAGCCTCAACTCCCCCACCGAGGGCGGCCGCCGGCGGGGCCGGGCTGGGCTGGACGCCCGGGGCCGCTGCCCGCCCCGGAGCGCGCGCGGCCCCACCGCACCCCGCCCGCCCGCGCTCCTTTGAAGCCGCCGGCCGGCCGGACGCTCGTGGTTAAATTTAAACTCGAGCCTCCGTCGGGTGACACCGCAGCAGCTCGGCCGGCGGCGATCGGCTCTCGGCTCCGGGCTGCTCCGGGCTCCTCCGGGCACGCAGTCGGCGTCGGGGCGGCCCCCCCCCCCCCACCACACACCCCGGCCCCGGGCGGCTCCGGAGCGCCGCGGGGACCCGGGCGGCCGAGGCCCCGCCGCGCTCCGGGAGCCCCGGGCGCCACGAGCCCCGCCGGGTCCCCCGGCCCCGGGCAGGCCCGGCTCAAGATGGCCCTGCGCAGGGCGCCGCCGCGCCAGGCCCGCCGGAGCCCCCGCCCGAGCCGCCGCCGCCGCCGCCGCCGCCGGGGCCGAGCCCGGCCGCCCGCGCCGCCCCCCGGCCCGCTCACCTGCTTTCTCCACCTTGCCGGACATTTCCGGGCTGCGCCGGAGGCCGAGGCCGCCGCTCATGGAGCCCGGGCCGGGCCGCTGCGGGGCGACAGGCCGGCGCGCCCCGTGGCTCGCCTCAGACCCGCGCCGGCATGGCGGGCTCCGCGCGGCCGCGGCCCGTGCGCTCGCCGACCGCGCTCCAGCCCGCCCGGGGCTGCCGCGCCCGCCGCTCCCGCCGCGCCGCTCCCGCCGCCGCCGCCGCTCCCGCCGCCGCCGCCGCGCCGCCTCCCCGCGCGTCCGCCGCCGCCGCCGCTCCCGGCCCGCGAGCCGGGTCGCAGCGCCGCGCCGCCCGCCGCCCGCCGCCCGCCGGGGCCTGGGCCGCGGCCACGGCGCCACCTGCCGGAAGCGCGTCGCGCCGCCCGCCGCCGCCACAGCGCCCTCTGTCGGCCCGGAGCCGCCCCGCGCGTCCCGCCCCGCGCGCAGCGCCCCCTGCCGGCCCGGAGTCCCAGCGCCCAGGCCTGGCGCGCGACCCGGCCCGCCAGAGAACCCGAGAACCACACCTCCCCTTCCAGGGTTCCGGGGTGAGCTGGAGATCTTGAGAGTCTCACGGCGTCTCCTGCCTGCCTGCAATGGCGTCAAATGGCCATCCTCGGGTCCCTCAGCCTCGCGAGCCGCTGGGATCACAGCCGTGGGCCGCAGCGCCCGGCCCTCCCGAGGCTGACACGCCCCCTGCCATCCCAGGCTCTGCACCGCATGACCCTCCTGACACCCCCCCCCAATGGTGACCCCAGGCTGTCCACCTCCCTCCCCCAGCACCCCAGGCTCTGCACTGGATGACCCTCCTGACACCCCCCCCCAATGGTGACCCCAGGCCGTCATCCACAGCCTGCGATCTCAGGCTGTCCACCTCCCTCCCCCAGCACCCCAGGCTCTGCACCGGATCACCCTCCTGACACCCCCTCCCACCAATGGTGACCCGGGCCATCATCCACAGCCTGCCATCCCAGGCTGTCCACCTCCCTCCCCCAGCATCCCAGGCTCTGCACTGGATGACCCTCCTGACACCCCCCCAGTGGTGACCCTGGGCCGTCATCCACAGCCTGCGATCCCAGGCTGTCCACCTCCCTCCCCCAGCACCCCAGGCTCTGCACCAGATGACCCTCCTGACACCCCCTCCCACCAATGGTGACCCGGGCCATCATCCACAGCCTGCGATCCCAGGCTGTCCACCTCCCTCCCCCAGCACCCCAGGCTCTGCACCAGATGACCCTCCTGACACCCCCCCCCCCAATGGTGACCCCGGGCCGTCATCCACAGCCTGCGATCCCAGGCTGTCCACCTCCCTCCCCCAGCACCCCAGGCTCTGCACCGGATGACCCTCCTGACACCCCCCCCCCCCAGTGGTGACCCCGGGCCGTCATCCACAGCCTGTGAGCCCAGGGAATGGCCCCCACCCACGATTCAAAGTCCAGCAGCTGCCCAGGCCGGTGCCCCCTGGTCCTCCTGGGGCCCCGTGCCCCCAGAGGCTGGAGCCCGGGCTGAGTGAGATCTAGGCCCAGGCCCGAAGCGACTGCAGCTCTGGCCTTCTCAGCTCACTGTCCTCCAAGGGAGGACTCTAGTGTGCTAATCCGCTTGTGAAAAGCTGCTCTTGTTTGTTACTTGTTTATATGTAATCTTTTTGTGGATGTGGGGCTTGAACTCAGGACCTCGGGCTCTCACTTGGCTTTCTCACTCCAGGCTGACACTCCACCCGCCTTGAGCCAGACCTCCACTTCCAGCTTTGTCGGTGGTTCATTGGAGGTGATAAGAGCATTGCTGACTTTTCTGCCTGGGCTGGGTTCGAACTGGGATCCTCAGATCTCAGCTTCCTGAGTCACTAGGATTGTAGGCACGAGTCAACCAGGGCCTGGCTATTTTTTTTCAGCATTCAAAGAATATACGGGCGTGAGGGGCTTTGTCATTTCTGTGGGTTCCGCAAGAGTGGGTATGCTTGGTTCTTCTTTCTAGAAGGTTCACAACTCAGTTGAGGAATCCGACTGTATCATGCAAGGGATTAAACAACAATATATGTTAGCAACGTGAGGGAGGGTCAAAGATGGTGAAGTCGGCTCTCTGCTTCCGGTTCTCAGTGCAAGAGGGAAGGCAGACAGCCAGGACAGAAGCCCCCGGCTGGTTCTTCCTCCCAATACGGAAGCAAGCTCGTGAGAGGACAGCGCTTGGAGGTGGCGCGGGGAGAAGGGAAAGGTGGCCGGGATCACCAGAGGTTCTTCTGGATGCTGTTGAGTCACCGATCCCGTGACTGGGCGCTGGCCGGAGCTGGCAGCTGGAGTTCCAGAGCCCTCGGAGGTCCGAGGTGAAACCCAAGGTTGGCAAACTCCTTTCCCCTGTTGAGTGGATGAGTGGCAGCTTGGAGCCCCCGTGGCTCTGCTTGGCCCTGCTGGCGGCTGCATTAGCAGCTGGAGGTCCGCTTCATCCTCACCCCTCCAAAGCCGCTTAGCTCCCCTGGACTTCTGAGCTGCAAGTCCAAGGTCCCGGTGCAAAGAAGAGAATTGGACTGGAGGATTGTAGTCAAGGGAAGCAAAACCAAATTGCATTGAATGAATTACGATGTTATGATGACAAGGGATTGGCCAGTTGGCGGCATGGGAATTATTCTAATAAAGCTTATTTATCCCAGGCTGTAGCAGAACTCACACACAGGACTTAGAAATGAGACAATCCAGAAGGCTTGCCCTTCCTAGCTCAGGGCCTGCACATCGGCCGATCAGATGATCCAGAATCTTCCTGCTCCTCCTCTTCTCTGACTGCTTCCCAATAACCTTCAGCCTGGACAGAAAAGTTCCTGAGACACTGACCTCCAACTAACCACCAGCAAGCCAGACGTGCAGCTCAAGTGGGAGAACACCAGCCTTGAAGGGAGAAGCTAAGGACTAGCACCCTGGCCCTGAGTTCAAGCCTAGGTACTGGCACAAGAAGGCAAGGGAGGGGGACAGAAACCCAGCTCTGTTTGGTTAGGCAGCTCTGGTTGGTTTGGTTGTTGGGGACCTAACTTGTAAGCCAAGCATGCGGCCAGGCCGAACCCCACTGCCCCAGGCCTAACATCACGGCCCCTCTGGGCCCTGTTATGCTCAGGGTATCTCTACAACGTAACAAAGACACTGCTGGGCGCCAGCGGTTGCAGACCTGGCTTGCCTGGTTGACAATGACAAACAGGGTTTCTTTTCCCATTGTTCTCAAGACAAGTCCCAGGTAGACTCTGGCAACCCCCTTCACGTCACCAGCCGGCCGGGGCGAAGGCCCGCAGGCCTTGGACTGTAATGGGTAGCGGGAAGACTCGGGTGTGGAGGCCCTGGAACCGGCCCCTGGGAGGGGACCAGGCAGCGGCTCCAGGCAAGGCCAGGGCCAGCGGGAGTGTGGCAAGGGCAGCGACCCAGCCTCTGCCAGCCGAGCGCCGTCCAGCCCCCGGGAGGCTTCACACCGGCCCTTCCTTCCCTTGACCGTCCCGCCCTTTGGAGCACGGGGGCCTCCGAGGGGACAGGAACCTTCCGGAGGGCTTGGCTTTGTGTTGTGGTTTGGAGCTTGGCCTCCAGCCTCCTCTCATGCTACCCCTGTGATGTCCCACACCAGGCTCTCCCCCACGGCCCATCCGGGACTCTCTTGTTTGTGGCTGAGGGATTTTTACTTATGGAGGCAATTGATGACACAGAATCCAGTACCAGTGGAAAGGAGGTACACTGTTTCCTGAGAAAAGGGGCCCCATGAGGCCTGTCACATTTGGAGGAGGAGATCAAGGTGGGGACAGGCACCGGTGGCAGGGACAAGCGCGCATGGGCGGCTGGTGCAAAGTGTCCCTGTGTTTTCCAGGTATGGAGGTGTCTGCTTGCTGGTACATGGTACCATGACTTAAGTCAGGGAAACACTGATGTGGTGTGTGCCCGTTAGGGGATGCAGACCCGGGTAGCACCTTATTCTTGTTGCTATTACAAGCAGTGGTTACCAATCCCCCACCACACCTGCTAGACATGGCAGACCACTGAGCCCCACCCCTAGCCCCAGAAATTCGAATTTAGAATTGTGTGGCTCTGGCCCTGGCTAAGAACTGGCCAGCTCTGGGAGAGTTAATTTTAATTTCAATCTGGCCAGTGTGTGTGTGTGTGTGTGTGTGTGTGTGTGTGTGTGTGTGTGTGTGTACTGGGGCTTGGACTCGGGGCCTGTGTGTGTGTGTGTGTGTGTGTGTGTGTGTCCTGGGGCTTGGACTCGGCGCCTCACATTTCCATAACTGTAACCTTTTTCCTTGAGGCTGGTGCTCCACCGCTTGCACCACAGCTCCACTTGTGGCTTTTTGCTGGTTGATTGGACATAGGAATCTTGCAGACTTTCCTGCCTGGGCTGGCTTCAAACTTCGATCCTCGGCTCTCAGCCTCCGGAGCCAGCGTCCAGCCAGTGAGATTTTTTTATTCAATGCATCAAAACCTCCTCAAGCACAGCAAAGGCAAAGAAAACATTGTCACCAGGCCCCACGGGAGCCGAGGTATGGAGTCTAGCCAGGGGCAGGTGGCAGGTAAGGGGAGCCCAGGTGACCAGGTGACCAGTCCTGGGGCCCGGTGGAGAGCATCCATTTGGTGGCCTGGGGCTCCCCTTGGCTGCAGTGCAAGGGGTCGAGGGGTCAGCCAACAGACCAGTAAGGGTGCTCCATTCCACACCGACCTTGGTTGGGGGCAGATGATTGGATTGGCCCAGTTTCAGTCAGTCATCCAGCCCTGGTCCAATCAGATCTGGCCAGGAGGGTGGGATTACACGTTATAGGAGAAGCTGCTAGGGTCTGGCTCTGAACCAGAGGGGTCCCAGCTGGGCGGTGGTGGCTCAGGCCTGTCATGCTAGCTGCTCAGGGCGTTAGATGTGAGGGTCATGGTTGAAGACAGCCCAGGCAGGGAAGTCCCCAAGACTTATCTCCAATTAACCACCAAAAAGCCAGAAGTAGAGCTCAAGTTGTTGAGTGCTAGGTTTGGCCAAGAAAGGGAAGGGACAGCACCCAGGCCTTGAGGTTAAGCCCCAGAACTGGCACGTGTGTGTGTGCACACACACAAATATAAATCAAGTAGTAAGAGTTATGGAGATAGAAAGTAGTGCACTGGGCACCAAGGTTCTGGGGGCCCAGGCTGGGAATGGTGAGTGACTGTTGAATAGGTACCGACCTTTAGTGTACGTGTTTTGTTTTTGTTTCTCGTTGATACAATGGTTTGAACTCGGTCTCATACTTTCTTGGCTTGCTTGCTTATCTGGTAGGCGTTCTACTGCTTGAGCTATGCCTCTAGTTTGGCTTTTTGCTGGTTATTTTTGGAAAAGGAGTCTCATGGACTTTGCTGCCCAGGCTGAAACATCTCCGACGATGATCCTCTGGATTTCAGGCCCCTGACTCTCTAGGATTACAGGTGTGAGACACCTGTATCTGGGTTTCGGTCTTATATGGTGTCAAGACTACGGGAGATAGGTGGGGTTGATAGTTGCAGAAGATTAGAATGTAGTTAATACCATCCAATTGTACACTTGGTTGTAATTTTTTTTTTTTTGCCAGTCCTGGGGCTTGAACTCAGGGCGTGAGCACTGTCCCTGAGCTTCTTTTGCTCAAGGCTAGCACTCTGCCACTTGAGCCACAGCGCCACTTCTGGCTTTTTCTGTGTATGTGGTGCTGGGGAATGGAACCCAGGGCTTCATGAGTGCTAGGCAAGCTCTCTACCGCTAAGCCACATTCCCAGCCTATTAGTTGTAAATTTTAAGTGATGCGTATTTTACAACAATTAAAAAAAAAAAAAAAGAAAAAGATGAAGGAGAATGAGATTCCCCAGACCACGCAGGCCGCCAGGGTGCGAGGCCGGGGGCGGTCATTGCCACCAACATCAGTAAACATTGCAGATGGCCCTCCCTGTGAACAGGGAAGTTGTGCAAGAGAAGTAAATAGCCATCCACAAATCGTGCATACGCCCCTACACACACACACACACACACACACACACACACACACACACGCACGCACGCATGCGTGCGCTTCTTCTGCCCCCTAGTGGTGGCCACTCACAATTCTGCACTCCATTTGCCTAATGTGTATTTTTGTCATTTTACACATCTCAGTCTCTCTCCTCCCCTCCCTCCTCCCTCTCTCCTTTTCTTCCCTTCCTCCAACGCCGGGGATTGAGCAGGTGAGCGCTCTATCTCTTGAGCTATCCCCCGAGCCCTGCTGTATTTGGTTTTAACATATGGTCTCATTCATTGCCAGGTCTGACCTCCGACTCTGGGTCCTCCTGTTTCATTCAGCCTTCCGAGTTGCTGGGATTCCAGGGGTGTGCCACCATGCCTGACTTTCATTTTTATTTTTCTCTATTATTATTATTGTTGTTGTTTTAGATGGTGTCTTGCTATGTTGCTCAATCTGGCCTCAAACCCTTTTAAAAAGATTATTCTCAACATGCCATGTGAACTCGTACTACTTTTTTTTCTTTTTCCTTGTCTGTTTGTTTGACTGAGTGGTTTGTTTAGTTTTGTTTCTCTTGTACTCCCTTCCAGTGGCTGTACCCTCGCTACCACTGTATCACATCTGAGTAACCCAGATACTGTATATATATACGTGTATTAGAACTAGGGAAGGGAGAGGGAATACCAAAATCGAGAGACAAAGAACAAAAAGACAAACCATTCAAAAAGCAACATTTACAAACCAACATTTGTAAACCAACTGCACAATTCTTCGGGGGAGAGGGGAAGGGGGAGGGGGGAGGAGGGGGAAAATGAGGGAGGAGGTAACAAGTAGAACAAGAAATGTACTCACTGCCTTTCATATGAATCTGTAACCCCTCTGTACCACACTTTGACAATAAAGAAAAAAATTATCTGGCCACGTGTTTAAAAAAAAGATTCTGGGAAAGTATCTTTTTTTTTAATTAAATTTTATTGACAAGGTGATGTATAGAGGGGGTACAGTTACATAATAAGGTAGTGAGTACTTTTCTTGTCATATTTGTAACACCCTCCCTCATTGTTCTTTCCCTTCCCTAGTTCAGATAAGCATATATACAATATCCCGTGTACCCAAATCATATACAGTGACCACAGGGGGTACGCCACAGGAAATTCACCTGGAACATTAAACATAACAACAATAAAATCTTCCTGTTTCCTTCTCTTGGAGTTCATTTTGCCTATCCTCATCTTCTATGATCACATGTACATAGCTGTTGAGCTATTGTGATCCTCTGATAGGTCTATCCTAGACTTTTTAATGCTTATTCAGTTATTGTTTGGTTTTAGAGACATAATGTAAAGTTGCTGACCAAAACATGTGGAAATACCATTTGAAAAGAAGTTTGTCATTTTGCAGACCTGATCCCTACTGTTTTCCCCACCCCCAACAATCAAGGAGACCATGTGTCTTTGTTCTCTGTGTTCTAGGCTTGTCTCGCTCAACATTATGTGTTGAAGATCTGACCATTTCCCTGGGAATACCATTATTTTATCATTTCTAATCGCTATGTAGTATTCCATTGTGTACAAGTACCACATATTTTTGGATCCATTCATCTGTAGTGGGGCATCTGGGTTGTTTCCATATTTTGGCTATTGTGAATTGTGCAGCGATAAACATGGAAGTGCAGATGTCTTTTTGATATCTTGGGACCTGTTGTTCAGGATAGATGCCTAGGAGTGGTATGGCTGGGTCATAGGGTATGTCTATGCTGAATTTTTTGAGGAACCTCCATACTGTTCTCCAAAGTGGTTGTACTAATTTGCACTCCCACCAACAATGGAGAAGAGTTCTTCTTCCCCCGCACCCCCTCCAGCATTTGTTGTTGCCTGAGTTCAGAGTATAGGCCATTCTAACTGGAGTGAGGTGATATCTCAGGGTTGTTTTTATTTGCATTTCCTTTACTGCCAGGGATGTTGAACATTTCCTCATATGTTTCTTTGCCATTTTTATCTCTTCTCCTGTGAAGTCTCTCTTTAGCTCCTTTGCCCATTTAATAATTGGTTTACTGGGTTTGGAGGGGGTTAGTTTCTTGAGTTCTTTGTAGATGATGGAAATTAGGCCTTCGTCTGTTGCTGTGCTGGTGAAGATCTTTTCCCTTATGGTGGGCTGTCTTTCTAGTTTAGTTGGCGTCAAACTCTTAAACGGAAGCAATCCTCCTGCTTCAGCCTTCTCAGTAGTTGGGGCTACAGATATATGCCACCATACCCAGCTACAAATCTTTATGTTAGGTGCCAGTGGCTCACACCTGTAATCTCAGGAGGCTGAAATCTAAGGATTGCAGTTCAAAGCCAGCCTAAGCAGAAAAGTCCCTGTGAGATTCTTATCTCCAGCAAACAAATCAGAAAAAGCCAGAAGTGGAGCTGTGGCTCCAAGTGGTAGAGAACTAGCCTTGAGCAAAAGAGCTCAGGGATAGCGTCCAGGCCCTGAGTTCAAGCCAAACCACCACCAGAAACAAAAGAATTCTCATGGATTTTTTTGGGGGGTGGGTGGGCATGGGCTGGCTGGCTTTGAACTGCAACCCTCAGATCTCAGCCTCCTGAAGAGCTAGGATGACAGGTGTGAGCCACTGGTTACCAGCTTACCGTGTCTTCTGGTAATTTTTCGGGTAATAGCAGCCACCCCCTGATCTAGTGGCCTTTGTCCCCTGCAGTCCAGGAGGGTGGGATCTCAGAATGCCAGCTGGTCAAGGGCAGGGCAGGGTGAGGACAGCTAAGCCACTGTCCCCAAAGCCAGTCTGAGTCAGGCATGGCCATACCGCCTGGGTCTTGCCAGCTCCTGGCAGCGATGGAGAGGAGAAGCTACGTCCTAACTGGCTGGCATGCTACAGGGGGACAAGTCAGACAGCACTTAGTCCAATAAGCAGATGGGGCTCACTCACGCCTGTCAGCCTAGCTACTCAGGAGGCTGAGATCTGAGGATCACCATTTGAAGCCAGCCCAGGCAGGAACGTCCATGGGACTTTCATCTTCAGTAAACCACCAAAATGCCAGAAGTGGAGCTGTGGCTCAAGTGGTAGAGGGCTAGACTTGAGCAAGAGAGACTTGGGGACAGCGCCTAGTCACGGAGTTCAAGCTCTAGGAGCAGCACAACAAAAAGGAGGTGGCCCAGTCTGACGACGCGTGAGGACAAGTACACCTTTTGCAGGTGTCCAAAAACCCAGCTGCCTGTGCACCGGGCCGGCAGGCGGGTGGAGGACGCTGCGGCCTCCAAACCCCACCCGCTCCCAATTCAAATAGCCCAGCGCACCCCGGGGCTCAGCTCACCACCGCCTCCGCTGGTTTTCTGCAGACTCTACAGGCTGAAACCTGCACTCACAGCTCTTGTTTTGTTTTGTTTTTTTCTTTAATTAAAATAGATTTTATTGCTTTAAAAAATTATGAAAGCTGTTACACATTCATTGCAAGCCAAAATGAAGAGAAACTCAGAAAAGGTGGGGGAGAGCCACAACCTTCAGTTTGATTTTTGGGGTATGTGTGTGTGTGCCAGTTCTGGGATTTGAACTCAGAGCCTTGTGCTTTTGTGCAGCTTTTTTTTTTTTAATCCAGGGCTCCACTTCAGGCTTTTTGCTGGTTAACTGGAGGTAAGAGTCACTGATTTTCCTGCCTAGGCTGGCTTTGAACCACAGTCGTCAGAGCTCAGCCTCCTGAGTGGCTAGGATTGCAGGCGTGAGTGGCGGCGACCGGCTGTTACAGGAGAGGTTTGGTGGTGAGTCCGGTGGGTGCTGTGCTTCTGTCCATTCCAAGGGGTGTGGGGGGCCACGGTGAGCAGACACCAGGAAGGTGCTGAATCCTGGGCAGGGTTGTCAAATGCTCAACCCCCCCCCCCCCCCCGCCCCGCCTCTGGGTGCCAGGCACAAGGAAGGGATGGTGGCTGGGTCACGGTGAGCTCGGCAGCCGGTGGACGGCCAGTTGCGGCAGGCAGCCACTAGAGGGCAGCAGAGTCCACAGCAGGGGGAACCGGCCTCCGTGGCTCGGCCTGGGCAGAGGGGGGCCCTGGCCTTGCTGATTCATGGGGTGATCTGGAGCCCACTTTCTCCCACCCGGTATGGGGGGGCATGGGTGCTCAGCCCAGGGACAGATCCACGTGGCTTCCATCAGTCACGAGCTCCGGGACTCTGAGAAAACCCGTCAGCCCGCCACGCCTTCGCTCCCACAAATGTGAATGAAATGGGGGTTGAACCCCTTGGCCGGTCCAGCGTGGGTGATCATGGCGGCGATTACAATAGCTGGACTATCAAGTTCTTCATGCTGGTCCCCGCGGGGGACTCCAATGCCAATGCCTTCTCCCTTCTCTTTATTTACTTACTTTTTTTTTGGCTTGGTCTCAGGGCCTGAACACTGTCCCTTAACTCTTCTGTTGAAGACTGGTGCTCTACCACTTGACCCGTACCTCCACTTCTTTTTTCGCTGGTTAATTGGTGATAAAAGTATGAGAGACGTTTCTTTCCTGGTTGGCTTTACACCTCCATTCTCAGATCCCAGCCTCCTGGATAGCTAGGAGTACAGGCGTGAGCCACCGGCCCCTGGCTGCCTTCTCCCCCTGGATCCCCGCAAGTCTCCCTGGGGAAGGGAAGAGCCCTGGGCAGCCCCTGGAGTGTGCTCCATGCTGTTCAGAAATCCCGAGGCTCACATGCGTGTCTGCCCGCTCCTCAGCACTGAGGAACGCCGGGCAGGTGCTCTTTTGGGGTTCTCTCCGCTTCCCCCCATCTCTACTCCTTGCAAGTGCAGGGGATGGTCAGTAATGCCCCCTAGAGGGTCTCCAAGGCCTTGCAAGGACGAAGGGTGTGTGCGTGCCTCTGTGTGTGTGTGTGTGTGTGTGTAAAACTCCCTCCCCACTCTCCTAGGCTTTGCCATTTTATTCGAGAAAGGAAAAAAAAAAGTTCAGAGGCTAAAATTAACAATGAAAATGTTTAAAACCGCCCGACAAGCTAATTCCCGAGGCTCCGCCTCGTTCTAAATATTTTATGGGAACCCTTCTTGGATCTATTTATACTTTTGGGTAGTGAGCTCACTGGGCCTTTTCCCTACTGGGGATTGTACACAGCTTCATATTTTTTTTTAAAGATACAAAAATGGTGTTTCTCAAGTTTCAGGAGATCTGGGTTTTCTGCCAGTTCTCCTCCGTGCTGCCCACTGGGGCTCTGAGCTTAGGGCCTCCGTGGCTTCCACGAGGG
Source organism: Perognathus longimembris pacificus (assembly GCF_023159225.1). Classification (NCBI taxonomy): domain Eukaryota; kingdom Metazoa; phylum Chordata; class Mammalia; order Rodentia; family Heteromyidae; genus Perognathus; species Perognathus longimembris. The sequence continues at coordinate 158,639,565 of NC_063161.1, forward strand.
TCCCCGCTGTCCCGTTCCAGTTCCGGGCTACACCCCCCCGCCCCCCAGCAGGTTGTCCCGCGCCAGCTCCGTGTAGCTCCGTGCGGCTGTTCCCATCTCATCTCCCGGGGACCCGGTGCCCTTCCTGAGCAGCCCTGACCCCTGGCACGAGCCTGAAGTCACCAAGGACCATCAAGCAGACAATCGGTGAATCCAGGCGTGTTCCTCATTTGTGTAAACACCAAGAGCTGGGGGTTCGTAGTGCGGCAGGCGTGGGCGGCTCACACCTGTCATCCTAGCTACTCAGGAGGCTGAGAGCTGAAGATGGCGGTTCAAAGCCAGCCTAGGCAAGAAAGTCCATGAGATTCTTATCTCCAAGTAATCAACAGAAAGCCAGAAGCGGAGTTGTGGCTTAAAAATGGTAGAGTGCCAGCCTTGAGCAAAATAGCTCAGGGACAGGGCTGAGACCCTGAGTTCAAGTCCCAGCATGGGCACACGGACACAGACACAGACACACACACACTCACTCGTACCGCCAACAAGCAGCAACAAACGCTGGGCCTCCCCCCACACCCGCACAAATGGTAGCACAAGTTGGCATCTCAGCTTCAGTGCTGTGTGCAATACAACGTGGCCCACGGGAAGAGGGCTTAGAAGGAAACCCACGCCTACTTGTGGCCCTCGGGGACGTGCCCGGCCCCATCGTCCCCTGGGGTCCCCCCTTGGGCTACTCAAGCCCCATCCTGGACCCCCTCTGAGGTGTCACCCCATGCCTTTGGTGTCACTCTGGCCTCTGAGTGGATGGTGAGTTCTGTATCCCAGCATGCAGCGGGGGACCCGGCAGGGGCAAAATGAGTTCTTGGTGAATGAACGAAGCTATTAGCTAAGGAGCCTTGTGGAGTACTCAGACCGCAGGGGCTGCAGGTGAGGGGCTGGGAGAACCCCTGTGGGCAGCCATTCCCAGGGAATCCCAGGAAACGCGGGCTCCAGAGGGGAGGGGTGGGGGTGAAGGTCGGCAGGAAGGTGGGCAGAAGGTGGCAGGGAAAAGGCATGTCCTAGCCAGCCAGTCGGTGGGCCGAGCAGAGAGAGGGCAGCCTGGCCGCAGGGCCTCGGGAGAGGCCTCCACAGGCCCAGCCGGGCAGCGACTCACGCAGCCCCCTCTCCTATGTGCTCGCTGGGCTCCTGGTCAAGGTGGGAAGAGCCGGGAACAGACTTCCTGCTCTCGTGGAAGGCCCCTTCTGGCCAGGAGCGGAGGGAAGTCTAAAGGAAAGGCAAGAGCCATTCATCTGTTGGGGTTTTCCTAGCTTTCAACTGTCACAAAATGAAAACAAAACCAATTAAAAACTAAGACCAAAAATACCCAGTGGCTGGTGTAGTGGCTCACCCCTGTAATCCTTCCTACACGGGAGGCTGAGACCTGGAGGAGACTGATTGAAGGCCACTCTGGGAAGGAAAGGTTGAGACTTCGTCTCCCAAATCACCAGCCAAACTGTGGGCTAGACGCCTGGCGTGAGTGGCAGAGCAGCAGCTGAGCAAGAAAGTCCATCAAGGCAGGGAGGTGGGGGGGGGGGGGTTGAGGCCAAACTCTAGTATTGGTCGAAAAAGACAAAAGTAAGGACAAGCACTGCCGGGCTAGATTTACCTCCCCTGGTGCGGGGATGCTCAGCTTACTCCCTTATCAGTGCTCCCCTTTTCACCCTCTCCCCTGGGCGCCCGACCCGCGGGCGGCCAAGGTGGAGCGAAGGGACACGGGCAAGCCTAAAGTGCACACGGCCTAACGAGGTCCCCTTTTCCCTCCTCCTTACCCACCAAGGAAGCCACTGGAGAGCAATCCGGTTTAATCGGGAGGGGCTCACAATAATAATAATAGTGATGATGACGAGGATTGAGGAGGAGCTGGCGATAGGCTGGCGAGCTTGCCCGTCCAAAAGCACCTCCCAAGGACCTTCCTCATGGGCTAAGGGCACTTCCCATAGTACCGCCCTCTGGGCAAAGCCCGCGTGAAAAGGGAGCACACGTGCTGGCTGGCGCAAGGTGGGGTGTGGTCTCAAAGCTACGCCTCCTGGTTCCAGACCCAGAAGGAGATAGGTGTGGCTCACTTCCACACTGCCCCAGGGCTGGGGGAAGGGCGGCGTCTGGGGAGCGCCCTCCTCGCCCTTTTCCCCTTAAGGCCAAGATGAATCCCCAACAAAGCACCTTGGTGTCAGCAAGCAGTGCAGGGCAGCGTGGGCACGTGGGCGGGGCGTGCACGGGGGCGGGGTGAGCACGGGGCGGGGCGTGCACAGGGGCGGGGTGTTCACGGGGGCAGGGCGATGCACGGGGGCGGGGCGTGCACAGGGCGGGGCATGCAGGGATGGGGCGTGCATGGGGCGGGCGTTCACGGGGTGGGGCTTTGCACGGGGGCGGGGCGAGCACGGGGCGGGTCGAGCAGGGCGGGGCGTGCACAGGGCGGGGTGATCACGGGGGGGGGTGTTCACGGGGCGGGGCGTGCAGGGATGGGGCTTTCACGGGGGCGGGGCGTGCACAGGGCGGGGCGTGCATGGGGGCGGGGCGTGCACGGGGCGGGGTGATCACGGGGGCGGGGCTTGTATGGGGGCGGGATGTGCACAGGGCGGGGCGTGCATGGGGGATGGGGAGTGCATGGGGCGGGGCGATCACGGGGCGGGGCGTGCACGGGGGCGGGGCGTTCACGGGGGCAGGGCGATAAGTGCATGGGGCGGGGCGATCACGGGGCGGGGCGGACGGGGGCGGGGCGTGCACGGGGGCATGCAGGGATGGGGCGTGCATGGGGTGGGGCGTGCACGGGGGCGGGGCGATGATGGGGCGGGGCGTGCACGGGGGCGGGGCGTGCAGGGGGGGGTGATGGGGCGGGGCGTGCACGGGGGCGGGGCGGACATGGGGGCGGGGCGTGCACGGGGGCGGGCGTGCACGGGGCGGGGCGTGCACGGGGGCGGGGCGTGCACGGGGGCGGGGCGGACATGGGGGCGGGGCGTGCACGGGGGCGGGGCGTGCACGGGGGCGGGGCGTGCACGGGGGCGGGGCGAGCACGGGGCGGGGCACTGACCCCCTGGCTGCAGGTCCCTATCGAGCGCCTGGGCTCTCAGGTTGACGCGTGGCCAGGCCGTTTTGTCCTCACCGCCCAGGCGGCGTTTAGAAACCCGAATTACCTCCTGTGAACCCAGTGCTTAGCACTCAGACACCAAATTCAGATTTAAATATTAATCCTGTTGATTGTCTTCCTTAGATCAAAGCTTGAAGTGGTCCGTCCCCAAGGAAGGAGAGAAGCGCGCACGTTCTCAGCTGGACGTGCGCGGGGCCCGGGGGAGGCCGGCTGGGGAAGGAGCGGGCCCAGCTGCGGTGCCCGGGACCGGATCAGCCGCGCAACTCCCAGCCCGGATGGCAAACGTGCTTTTGATTTATAGGCTCCTCTTAAAAATTAACATTTGTTGCTTCTAAAACATTGATCACCTGGTTTGTGCCAGACCTGGGGCAAGGGACTGAAGCTTCACATTTCATTTTGTTCCAAAGTCCTAGGCGCGACGTGTTTCTGTTTTAATCAGAGGGAGCCCCGAGGGCTTGGAGGAGGAGGTGAGGACGCTGCGAGTTTTCGTCCTGGCTTAGCAGACCGGAGACCGGCGGGCACCGTGGCTCACGCCTGGAATCCTGTCCACCCAGGAGGCTGAGATGGGAGCGTCATGGTTTGAAGCCAGTTGGGCAGGAAAGACCATGACACTCTTATCCTCAATTAACCAGCAAAAAGCCAGAAGTGGAACTGTGGCTCAAGTAGTAGAGCACCAGCCTTGAGCAAAATAGCTAAAGGACGGTGTCCAGGCCTGAGTTCTAGCCTAGTACCGGTGCACGCGTGTGTGCGCACACACACACACCTGAGACCACACGTCCCAGGGAATATGTCCCGTGTGCTCTGGGGACCCGGGGCCGCCAGCATTGTGCCACCCACCCCCCCGACCTGGGGCGCCAGACTAGCCGTGTGAGGGATGGACCCCGAGCCGAGCCCGCCCCGAGGTGGGGGGGGGGAGGCTCCCAAGCACAAACCCAGACGCTGCAGGTGGACGGCAAGAGAGCTAGCCCACGAGGCCTTCCTGGAGGAGGTGACATCGAGAGGCAGAGGCAGGGACCGCATGCCTCACCATGTAATACAAGCCCGGAGGAGTAAGAAGCCACGGAAGCTTCCAGAAGCAGAGGGATACGAATAAGAGTGACTGGGAATGGGCTGGAGATGTTAATAGCCTGACCCTCGGCCCTTTACAATGCCCTCCCCCTCCTCCTGCGGCCCGTGGGGGAAGCACGGCCATGCTGCCCACGTCACGGGTGTGGTCACTGAGGCACCGGGTGGAGTGGTGTCCGGGCTGCCTCCCCCGGGGCGGAGCTTTGCAGAAGCCATGGGTTCCCGGTCCCCGCCCTGGGCTCAGCGAGGGAGCTGGGAGGCTGCTGTGTGGGAAGCAAGGCCTCCAAGGAGTGGCGTCTCCCCGGGGTGCTGCCATGCTTCCCTGCCTGTAGACTCCCAGGCAGGGCGGGCAGGGCTCCGGGGGGACCCCAGGCAGCCCCGGAGAAGGAGAAGGCACCCCTGAACAAAAGGCTCCCCAGCACAGGCACCCAGCCGGGCCGGGAGGCTCTGCCCCTCCGCCATCGCCAGGGCCCCGTGGGCCCCCCCCCCCCCCGCACCCATGGGGACAGTGAAGGAGTCCGTGTGGATCTGGGCCGGGGACGTCGCCAGGCTGGAGCAGCTGGCACAGTGCTGGGACCAGACCCTGCCGCCGGGCAATGCTGAGAACAACCGGACTCTGGGCGTCTGGGCCTCAGAAGAGAATTCTCTATCCAAGAGCATCTGCCATACGGAGGGCCCAGGGCCACGCCAACCACCCATCCAAAGCCCTAAACACCCTTCGGTGTGTGTCTGTGCTAGAACGGGGGCTTGAACTCAGTGTCTCCTGCTCTCGACTGGCTTTTGTGCTCAAGGCTGGCGCTCTACCACGTGTGCCACAGCTCCACTTCTGGCTGTTGGTTGGTTAATTGGAGGTAAGAGTCTCACAGACTTTCCTTACACAGACTGGCTTCAAACCTAGATCCTGAGCTCTCAGCCTCCGGAGTGGCTGAGATTACAGCGTGAGCCACCGGTCCGTTCCCCCCCCCCCCCCCCGCCTCCCCCCGCCTCCCCGCTCCCTTGGCCACCAGCCTCCCGCTCTGGTCAACCCTAGGCCAGTACTAGATGACTAGGGGAGAAAAAAAAGCCAACAAATCTGGACCCTTCACAAGCTATCCATGAAAGGCACAGTACACACTTTCTTTCTCCCCATCTCTGTATCTCTCAGGAGCCCTTTGCAGCTCTTCTTTACTTTTTTGGGTAATTAAAAGAAGAATAATTCTTTATTTCTAGATTCACAGTCTAATGTTTTTGTTTAAACTATAATTACAATATGTAGGGCCAAGAATATCAACACCGCAAGAATGTCCACAGAATGTCCACAGACAAGGAATCTCCCCTGATAAACCAAGCTAATGCTCGTAGTTTCTAGAAGGCCCCTAAACCCTTCAGGATTAAGGAAGGAGCAAAGACAGGAGAAATGGCTGCCAGGAGAAACCTTACTCCAGAAAACACCCCCATAGGTGCCCCTAGAATCCACTGCCATATCCGGCAACCTGGCAGAGGGAAACTCTCTGCATCTGCTCTTAGGTGATTGAGAAATCACTCTGGGTTGTTTTTGTTTGTTTGTTGTTGCTTTTTGTTTTGTGTTGTCTTGGCGCCAGCGCCGAGCTTGAACTCAGGGGTTGGGCACTGTCCCTTGGCAGTTTTTGCCCCACTTCTTTTTGGGTAATGAATTGGAAAATAAGAGTCTCACAGATTTTCCTGACCAAACTGACTTCAAACCTCAGATCTGAGATCCTCAGATCTCAGCCTCCCGAGTAGCTGGGATTACAGGCGGGAGCCCCCGGCACCCAGACAGAGCCGCCGTTTTTGGGGGGCACAGAGCCGGGGATGCGCCGTCGGCAGGCTGTACCAAAAGCCCCTGCCTTGTGTGTCATGGTGGCGATTGCCTGGGTTACTCCGCAGGGATTTGAAGGCAGATGTGCAGCCGAAGCCTCAGCAGCTCTGACTTCGTGTTCTGTTTGTTAGTCCCCGTTGTTGTCCTCGCTAGGCCCTTGGGTCCGACCCTACTCAAGTCTGCATGTGGGCACGTGGGTCACATGACAGACGCTGTCTCTAAAACTCTAATCAAGCGTTCACTTGTCCTAGAGCCTGTGAGACCTGGTTCAAGCTCTTCCTCCCTTGCCCTGTGCTTTGTGTGCACCCAATTCCTTCAGCCGTATCACAAGTTCAGGACCAGCCCGGGAGCACGGGACACCTTCCTGATGAGCAACTACTCAGCAGGTCGTGGGTTCAGTCGATGAGGCACTCGTCTGCAAACCTCAGGGCCAAGGAATTGGCCTTTGGAAATCAGACCTATGGCTACCAGACGTGGCCAGGTTCGCTCAGCCCCGCCCACCGGCAGAAGGCCCCGCCCTTCCTCCCCCCAGTGGGCAGCCCCGTGGCCTCTGTGGTCGGCGTGGGGGCTGCAGTCCCCACAAAGCCTTCCTTCCTGTTCAGAGCACTTGGCTGAGCCCCATTTCCTGTCCCCACCCCGAGAGACCCCACCCCATGCCACAGGGACACCCCGAAACGACTCAACTGAGCCAGTCCTGCGCCTGCTCACTCCTCCTCGCCTGCTCCCGCCCAGGAAACCACCGCCGAGGCTCCCGTCCACCTTCCCGCCCCACCCTGCTGGCTCCTGACGGACCCGGGCCTTCGTTGTGTGGCTGTGGGTGGCGTGGCGTGGCCCCTTGGAATCTGTGGGTACAATGAACTGTGTTTCTTTTATTCCTCCCCCTTGTCCCCCTGCCCTTTTTCTCCCCTTCCCTTCCTTTCCCCTCCCCTCCTCCTCCTTTCCTCTCTCCGGGTCCCGGGGCCTCACACTGGCTGAGGAGATGCTGGACCCCTGAGCCCGGCGGGGTGCAGTGCACTGGCCCTCCATGGCGGCGGTCGGCATCTCCCTGTCCGCTGGGTAATAACAAAGGCCACAGGGTACAGCATCCCGGTACATGCACGCCTGCTTCAGGCTGGGTGTGGTGGGGACGAGGGAGGATCGAGTCCCACGTCTGGCTCTGCCATGCCCCTCCCCCCTCACTCTGGGGAGGGCAGGGCAGCAAGGCCAGCATCAGCCCTCGCCCCCCTCCCTTTGGCTCTGTTAGACCTGGGGTGCCCTGTCCATGGTGCTGACCCGGGCCAGTCCCCCCCCCCCCCCCCCCCCCGCCCACCCATTTGCCCAAGCCCGAGGAAGTGAACTCGGCATCCAAGCACCCTCCCCACCCGAGGCTGAGCTCTCAGCGGAGTCCCGGCGGTGGTCATCGGCGGCTGGAAGAGGGGGGCACGTGACCCAACAGGACCGATCCAGATCTCTGGCCCGGGTCGTTGGAGTCAGGACCCAGAACGACGGTTCTACCTGGGCCTAGTGGGTGGCGCGTGACTCGTAGAGGGGGGTGGGTGGCCCCTGGCGGGAGGCTTGCAGAAGGAGTCTGAAGGCCTCGGGTTCTCTGTGAGCCCCTCCTGCCCTGGGTCCTGTGAGACACCCCACCCAGCCCCGTACCCCAGTGCAGCCTTGCGCGAGACCTCATGTTTACCCACCACTCCATCTCCCGAGAGGGAGTTGAGTGGCTGCCTCCCCCCCCCCCCCCCGGGTCGGGAGGCCTCTGGCTGGGCTGGAGGGAAGGGCATGGGGGGGGTGCGGAGGCTGGGAGCTGGTGGCTGCTTCCTGTCCACCCTCACTGATTGCTCTGAGCCCAGGCTTGCTGAAACAGCACTCTAGAAGCCTGGTGTGTGTGTGGGGGGTGTGTGGGGGGTGGTGGTGAGGTCCTGGGGGACTCCCAGAGGACAGAGCTGGTGCTCCCCCACGCCTTGCCTGAGGCTTGCAGCCATCCTGGGCTCCCTGGGGATGGAGGGACGGGGGGGGGGGGGCAGAGCAACCCCAGGAGGTGGGAGCCAGGCTCCGGGGCCGGCCTAGGCAGCCTCCTGCCTGCTTTGAAATGAGGTCCTCTCTTGGCAAACCTTCTAGAACGGTGAACGGCGAGCTGGGTGTGCAGAGCCGCAGACCCGAGGAGCCACTGGGCTCCTCCATGCACCTCACGTCCCTCGGCCGCCGCCCTGGGCCTCCGGCCCCCAGTCCCCTCCACACTCCCCCCACCCGCCCCATGATGCTTTGCTGGCAAACGTCTTTCAAAGGGGGATCAATGTGGGGAAAGGAGTGTTCCCAAAAGTAATGTGCTCTTCTAATTGACAGCCCCATAAGCCTTTAAATCCGGGGAGCTTACCCTGCTTGTCTGGAAGGGGGGCTCGGCTCTGACCTTGAGGGAGGGGCGACCTCTGACCCAGGGGGAAGGGTGACCTGTGTCTTTCCAGGAATTTGCAATCAGGACCTTGTGCTTGCTAGGCAGGGGCTGGGCCGGCTATCCGAGCCTCGCCCTCTGCCAAATTTTACCATGTAAATAATTTTGGTAGCCAAGGCAGGAGCCAGTGGCTCACACCTGACCACTCAGGAGGCGGTGGTGAGAATCACAGTTCAAAACCAGCTTGGGCAGCAAAGTCTGTGAAACTCTCACCTCCAATTAACCAGCGAAAGTCAGGACTGGAGGTGTGGCCCAAGTGGGAGACGGCCAGCCTTGAGCTTCAAAGCTAAGGGACAGTACCCTGGGACAGTACCCTGAGTTCAGGCCCTAATACTGACACAGGGAAAAAAAAAACTGTTTATGCTAGCCACTGTTTTTATTTTGGTAGCCCTGGGATTTGAACTCAGGATCTTGTGCTTGCCCTGGCCCTAGTCCCGGCTAGCATTGTTCATTTGTTGACCCTGTGTTAAGTACTCTGCCAGCCTTACGGGCTTATCCCTCCCCACAGACTGTGAATGTAATGTTCCTCTATTTATGTGAAAAACAGTATCCACTGCCCAAGGTCACAGTGAGGGGAGGGGGGAGAGAGAGAGGGAGGGGGGGGGGGGGAGAGAGAGAGAGAGAGAGAGAGAGAGAGAGAGAGAGAGAGAGAGAGAGAGAGTGCACACTGGATGTGAACGCCAGGTGTTAGATTCCCAGATGCAACCTCTTGCCAAGGGCTGTTCCCGTGCCAGTTCCCTCGGCTCCCCGAGAACAGACAGCCAGGTTGGGGGTCCCTCAGCAACCCAGTAAAGTTGCTGCCCCTTTGAGCCCCAAGCCAGCCTCCGCCCTGCCCCGCCCTGGGCAAGGACAGAACGCCCTGGACTCCCCTCGGAGCGGCAGGATGGCTCCGCCCTGCGGGGAGCCTGCAGCCTTGGGCGGCAGCCAGGGGGTCAGTGCCAGCTCTCGCTCGGGCCTCCTTTGACAAACGCCAGCCAAGCCCTTGCCCCCTGCTGCAGGCCCGGAGCCGCTGTGCCAATGTTCTTGAGGGACAGCCTCTTGGTGCCCAGATCTGCTTTTTTGTGCCAACCTCTGACCTTAAAGTGTCTGCAGTCAGCCCAGGGACGAGCGCGAGGCCCCCCCCCCCCCCGGAGCCACTGGACGGGGCGGGGCATGGACGGGGCAGACTAGCAGGGGCCCGGAGGCCACCAGACCCATCCCCGGCACTCTTCCAGCGAGAACCCTGGCTTAGAGGTGGCCGGGACCCATCTGGTACCACTGTCCACCACCGGGCAGGCTGGGGGGACATGGGCCTCGAGCTGCAAGCAGGGTGGGGCCCGGGCAGCCCCGGGCCTGGCTGCTTTGGGGGACCAGTCCTCAGGTGCGGAACAACGGCCTTCACCCCTGCTGAGGGGGCACCGACGTCCACACAGAGCCGCAAGAAACAGAGCTCGTCCAGGACGCGGAAACAAGACAGCCTTTCTTTCCCGCGGGTTTTCTGTTTTCTCTCCTTGTCTGTTGGTTCATTTCTCCGTCTTTGTGCCTCGAAGGGAGCCCCCGGAGCACCCCAGGACCACGAAGGCAGAGTCAGAGGCCTGGGGCTTCCCCCGCCCCACCCCGCGCAAGGCTTGAACTCAGGGCTTGGCTATTGTCCCTTAGCTCTCTCCCTTAAGCCACCCCTCCCCTCCCAGCATTCTCTCACAGGGCTTTCCTGGAGCCCAGGTTGGCTTTGAACTGCGGTCCTCATACCTCAGCCTCCCGCGTGGCTAGCATGACAGGCGTGAGCCACCACACCCGGATGAAGGACCATGTGGAATCCGAGCAACGTTAGATTTGACTACATCGAGTGTAACTTCTTTGCAGCCCCCACGCTGCGTGGCCCCGGGCGGCTCTGTGGTCCTGGGCTGTGTGGCCTGCGCCCTTCTTGCCGGGCCGGCTTGTCCAGTTGGGCTGTTTGCAGTCTTGTGTCTGCACAGTCTCCCCCATCCCCTGCCCCCCCCCCCCCCCCCCCCGCCCAAGCACCATCATCTCCAGCCTGCTGGTTCCCTGCACCCAGGAACACAAACCCTTTTTCCCTTTTTTGGTGATACTGAGATCTTAACATTGGACTTCCGCTGGCCACGCCCCCAGCCCAAGAACACCCCCGCCCCCCCAATCACAGCAGGACCTGTGCCCCAACGGGAGATGCTACACAGACGCGGCCTGGAGCCGCAGGAGGGGTCACGCAGCGAGGCGTGCGCACTAGATCCTAGATCCGCGCGCACCGTGCACCGAGGGGACCGGCCGGGATGGCTCCGCGAAGGGAGCAGCCACTGCCTTTCCAGAGGGCCAGGCGTGGTGGCTCACACCTGTAATCCTAGCTACTCGGGGGGGTAAGAGCTGAGGATGGAAGTTTGAAGCCAGCCTGGGCAGGGAAGTCCCCAGTCCATCTGCAAATGGCCAGCTGTGGCTCAAGTGTAGAACATGAGCTTTGAACAGAGAAGTTAAGGGATAGTGCCCAGGCCCTGAATTCAAGCCAAGTCCAGTGTGCTCTCCCTCCCTCCCTCCCTCCCTCCCTCCCTCCCTCCCTCCCTCCCTCCCTCCCTCCCACCCTCCCCTCTCTCTCTCCTTTGAGAGACTAAAGCAGGGAGCAGAGCCCTGCCTCCTGCCTCTGCCTCATGCTGTAGAATAGAAGGGAATGAAGGGAACAGAGGGAAACTGAGGCCAGGCAGGCGTGGCTCACGCCTGTCACCCTAGCTACTCAGAAGGCTGAGATCTGAGGTTGTAGCCTGGGCAGGAAAGTCCATGAGACTCTTATCCCCAATAAACTACCAAAATGCTGGAAGTGGCGCTGTGGCTCAGGTGGTAGAGCGCTAGTCTTGAGCAAAAGAAGCTCTGGGGGCTGGGGATATGGCCTAGGGGCAAGAGAGCTTGCCTCGTACACATGAGGCCCTGGGTTCGATTCCCCAGCACCACATATACAGAAAATGGCCAGAAGTGGCGCTGCGGCTCAAGTGGCAGAGTGCTAGCCTTGAGCAAAAAGAAGCCAGGGACAGTGCTCAGGCCCTGAGTCCAAGCCCCAGGACTGGCCAAAAAAAAAAAATAAATAAAAGAAGAAGCTCTGGGACTGCTCTCAGGCCCTGAATTCAAGCCCAGGGCTAGCACTCAGAAAAAAAGGGAAACTGAGGCCCATCCAAGGGAAAACCAGGGACAAGCATGAGCCCCTGTGCTTGCTCTGGGCCCCTGTCCCTGCTTCAGCCGCACAGGTCTCTCTTGCTTCTGAAGCTGGGGCGGGCAGTGGGGCTTTGGGCTGGCAGCCCTCCCCGCCCCCCCCCCCGCTCCTGCCAGCCCTGGGGAGGGCAATGGGCACCTGTGCCTTTAAGGCAGATTAGCGGCTCTCTCTGGTGCCGTCTTCCTTAAAAAGAGAGCTCATCAAGATTTCCATCAATAATAGATACCGGCTCTGCAGTGGCAGGTTCCAGCCGGAGGCTGTTTTGATATTTTCTAGAGAATTTGTCAGCAGTGGTACCGTCCGAGGAGGGAGGGGGAGGGGGGGCCGAGGTCCGCCTTCATTAATTTGTCCTCATTTGCATTTTTGCTGTTAAATAATGTATTGATCCCTCTGTAATCTTCAGCCCTCCCTCCCTCCCGCCCAGCCCTGCCCAGTCCTCCCGTCCCCCTCCCCCGCTGAGGGATGATCTGGTCCTGGGCTGGTGACAGCTGGGGGGGGGGAGGGGGGCAGGCCTGTGCGCCCCCCCCCCCTTAGCCCGCCCTGCCCCAAGCGAGCGCCCTACCCCTTGAGCCACCCCCCACCTCCGGCTTTGTGCTGCTGACGCTCCTGCCCGGGCTGGCTGGGCACCGTGGTCCTCACAGCCCGGGCTCCTGAGTAGCCAGGGTGACGGGCGTGAGCCCCGGTGCCCGGCGGAGGGCGCTGGCTCTCCACGCCTGCCGGGCTCACCTCGGGGGGGGGGTCCCCGCGGGTTGGCGGCTTGGCTTTGCGGTGGGAAGAGGAGGCTGAGGGCCCAGGGGGACAGTGCGTGTCACCCCAAGTGCAAAATTGACCGCGCGAGGGGGGTGTGCATTGCATGAGACAGATCCAGTGGTGACCTGGGAGAGAAGCTTCTCCCCCCGGAGCCCCCTGGACACGGTGGGGGAGGCGGGCGGGGGGACCTCGGCCGGCTGGAGAGCTAGTGACCACCCCCCCCCCCCGGGAGTCCTTCATACAAGGGGCTATTACGCAGCCAGGATCAATCACGCGGGAGTGCATTTTTACCGATGTAAAATAAACGCCCGTGACAAGGGCAAAGATGGAGACTGGCGTCGGACCCTGTGACGGAAATCTGTATTCAGAAAGAATGTGTGGACGGAAGGCTGTCATGGGGGGGTGGGGGGGAGGAGCATGGGAGGCTGGGGGGCCTGGGAGGGTGATGGGGGGGTGGGAGGTGGGAGGGTGACAGGGAGGGCTTGTATGGGGGGGGGTGACGGGCAGATGTGCACTGCGGCCTCCCCGGTGCTTCCGGGACTTCCGGAGCTGGCATTCTTCCAGGGTGGGCGGCCGGCGGGGGGCCAGGGCCTCGGGGGCTTCGGGCTGAGCTCGGGGGTAGATTCTGCCTCCTCTCCTCCCCTCCCCCCTGCCCCTCTCCCTCTCCTCCCCTCTCCCACTCAGGTCCTGGGCCTCAGCCTCTCTTTCTCAAGGCTAGCACTCTACCACTTCAGCCACAGCTCTGCTTCTAGTATTGTGCTGGTGGTTCGTTGGAGAGAAGAGTCTCATGAACTCTCCTGCCTAGGCTGGCTTTGAACCTCGACTCTCAGATCGCAGCCCCCCGAGTAGCTGGGATGACAGGCGGGAGCCGTAGCACCAGGCCCGGCGCCTCTCGATGGAGCCTGCGCCCCCTGCCTTGGCCTCGCGTGCGTCAGTTCACTCCGGCTCTGGTCTCCTCCGGGTCTGAGCGCTCTGGGCCCCGGGGCTGGTGACCTCGATCCAGCCGTGGAGGGCCTGGCGGGGGACGCGGCCCTGGGCGGCCCTGAGCGGCGCTCAGCTGGACGCCCCCCCCCCCCGTGGTTTTCCGCTGTGAGTATCATCAGTGACAAGCGGACCTCTGTGGAGTTACCGGGAACGGGAGGAGGCGAGCCGGGTCTCACTCTACCTCGGCTCGGGCAGGGGCACAGTGTGTGCCCGGGCCGCCAGAGGCTCAGTGGGGGGCAGTGACAGAACCTCAGGGGTGTAAGTCATTGTGTGACACACACACCCCGTGGACCCCTGCAGCCAGGCGCTGACCCCCACGGCGCCCCGTGGACCCCTCCAGCCAGGCGCTGACCCCCACGGCGCCCCGTGGACCCCTGCAGCCAGGCGCTGACCCCCACGGCACCCCGTAGGCATCCCCTCCTCGCCCCGTAAATCAGGTGCCCCCCGCCTGTGGAAGGGCTCCCCAGATGTGCAGGACCCACTGGCTCGGTGTTTCTCTGGGGTGTCACCATGCTGCCTGCACGGGTGTCACCATGTCACCCCTGTCCTAGCTGGGCTGTGCCCCACCACAGGGCGGTCACTGTGGACACCAACCTGCTGGGTCTGTCCATCTGCATGGAGCTGCTGGAACCTTCGAGAGCGAGTTGTTCTGTGAACACTGTTTCCGTTTCTCGTGAGTAACAACCCAGGAGTGCAGTCCCTGGGCCAAGGGGCAGCTGGGTGCCCAGGTGTGTTATGGGTATTCCCACTCCCCACCGTGCCCCCTCCACTCCCCACAGTGCCCCTCACTCCCCACAGTGCCCCCTCCACTCCCCACAGTGCCCCCCACTCCCCACAGTGCTCCCTCTACTCCCCACAGTGCCCCCTCCACTCCCCACAGTGCACCCCACTCCCCACAGTGCCCCCTCCACTCCCCACAGTGCCCCCCACTGTCCCCTCACCCCTGTGGAAGCGTTGACATTCCAGTTGCTCCTCAACCTTGTCAAACGTTTGGTGTTGTCAGCCCTGGATTTTAGCCATTCTAAAAAGCACCCTAAGCCAGGGCCAGTGGCTCACGCCTGTCACCCCAGCTACGCAAGAGACTGAGACCTCAGAATCGTGGTTCAAAGCCAGCCCAAGCAGGAAAATGCATGAGACTCTCATTGCCGATTAACCAAAGATTAGACTAGAGGTGTGGCGCAACCGGCAGAGGGCCCATCGTGAGCAGAAAAGCTGAGTGAGCACATGAGGCTCTGAGTTCAAGGCCAACTATCAGCATGAGTAGGTGCAGACACACACGCGTGCAGGTGCGCACACAGACACACACGTGTGCACACAGACACACACCGGTTCAGAGAGGAGACACCAAAGCAGAGTGCGGGCTCAGGGCTGTGTCTCTTGGGCAGTGTGTGTTGGGGGCCCTGGGGCTCCGGGGCTCCTGGGGAGGGGAGTCTGGAAGCAGCTGCTCTTGGGAGCCCGTGTCACCCCAGGTGTGAGGAGGGAGGGAGGCGGGCGGGCTGGCGGTCCTGTGGTGGTGGCCAGGATTGAGAGGACGCAGCGGCCCGTGGGGCAGTGGCTGCCAGTGAGTCCTGAGCACCATGGACGGCACCGTAGAGGCAGCCGTGGAGGGAGCTGTGGACGGCACTGTGGACGGCACTGTGGATGGCACCGTGGACGGCACCGTGGATGGCACTGCGGATGGCACTGTGGATGGCACTGTGGACGGCACTGTGGAGGGAGCTGTGGATGGCACCATAGATGGCACTGTGGATGGCACCGTGGATGGCACTGTGGACGGCACTGTGGAGGGAGCTGTGGATGGCACCATAGATGGCACTGTGGATGGCACCGTGGATGGCACTGTGGATGGCACTGTGGAGGGAGCTGTGGACGGCACCATGGACGGCACCGTAGAGGGAGCCGTGGAGGGAGCTGTGGACGGCACCGTGGACAGCACTGTGGATGGCACTGTGGAGGGAGCTGTGGACGGCACTGTGGATGGCACCGTAGATGGCACCGTGGATGGCACTGTGGATGGCACTGTGGGGGGAGCTGTGGACGGCACTGTGGATGGCACCGTGGACGGCACCGTGGATGGCACTGCGGATGGCACTGTGGATGGCACCGTGGATGGCACCGTGGATGGCACTGTGGATGGCACCGTGGATGGCACTGTGGACGGCACTGTGGAGGGAGCTGTGGATGGCACCATAGATGGCACTGTGGATGGCACTGTGGATGGCACTGTGGATGGCACTGTGGAGGGAGCTGTGGATGGCACCATAGATGGCACCGTGGATGGCACTGTGGATGGCACTGTGGAGGGAGCTGTGGACGGCACTGTGGATGGCACCGTAGATGGCACTGTGGATGGCACTGTGGATGGCACTGTGGGGGGAGCTGTGGACGGCACTGTGGAGGGAGCTGTGGACGGCACCATGGACGGCACCGTAGAGGGAGCCGTGGAGGGAGCTGTGGACGGCACTGTGGATGGCACCGTAGATGGCACCGTGGATGGCACTGTGGATGGCACTGTGGATGGCACTGTGGGGGGAGTTGTGGACGGCACTGTGGAGGGAGCTGTGGACGGCACCGTGGATGGCACCATAGATGGCACCGTGGATGGCACCGTGGACGGCACCGTAGATGGCACCGTGGATGGCACTGTGGATGGCACTGTGGGGGGAGCTGTGGACGGCACTGTGGAGGGCACTGTGGACGGCACCGTGGATGGCACCATGGATGGCACTGTGGATGGCACCGTGGATGGCACCGTGGATGGCACCATGGATGGCACTGTGGACGGCACTGTGGAGGGAGCTGTGGATGGCACCATGGATGGCACTGTGGATGGCACCGTGGATGGCACTGTGGATGGCACTGTGGAGGGAGCTGTGGACGGCACCGTGGATGGCACCGTAGATGGCACCGTGGATGGCACTGCGGATGGCACTGCGGATGGCACTGCGGATGGCACTGTGGATGGCACCGTAGATGGCACCGTGGATGGCACTGTGGACGGCACCGTAGATGGCACCGTGGATGGCACTGTGGATGGCACTGTGGGGGGAGCTGTGGACGGCACTGTGGAGGGCACTGTGGACGGCACCGTGGATGGCACTGTGGATGGCACTGTGGACGGCACTGTGGAGGGAGCTGTGGAGGGAGCTGTGGACGGCACCGTGGATGGCACCATGGATGGCACTGTGGAGGGCACCGTGGATGGCACCATGGATGGCACCGTGGATGGCACCATGGACAGCACTGTGGATGGCACTGTGGAGGGAGCTGTGGACGGCACTGTGGACGGCACTGTGGGCGGTGCCATGGTGGCACCGCATGGGAGGCTCCGGCCTGCCGCCCAGCGAGCACAGTGCATTCCCGACAGGAGCAGCCCCGCCGGCAAGCTTTCTACCTGCCCGGGTTCTGAAACTTGCAGGAGAGACAAGAAGGGAGGAGAGAGGGCAGAGAGAGAGAGAGAGAGAGAGAGAGAGAGAGTCAAAGACAGGTGACCGTAGAGAAAGAGAGAAGACAGCAACAGAGAGAGAGAGACAGAGACAGAAAGAAAGAAAGACAGAGACAGACAGACAGAAAAAGGAAGACAGAGACCGAGGGAGGCAGACAGAGAGAGACAAAGATAGAAAAAGAGACAAAGAAGAGACAGAGACAGAGAGACAGGGAGAAAAAGACTGATGGAGACAGACACAGAGACAAAGATTCGAGAGACAGAGTCAGAGAGTGAGAGAGAGGTAGGAAGGGAAAGAAGGAGGGAGGAAGGGAGGGAGGGGGAAGGCTGGTGTGCAGAGGCCCCTCCGGCTAATGAGAGGCGAGGCCAAGAGCAGGGAAAGGGCAGAGAAGAAAGCGCGGCTGAGATGAAGCGCGGGGAGCCGTGCTAATGGATGTACTAAGCGTTTCATTTTTCGCAGCTAATGAGGCCCCTCTGTGCGGGGAGGGACGCGACGGGACGGGAAGGCACCGGGCTGAGTGACTGAAGGCGCTGGAGCTAATGAAGTCACCCGAGACCTGGAATTCCTCAGGCCCGGCTGACACGCTTGCTCCTCGCTCCGCGCCGATGCTATTTTGGTTCAGTGCGAGGATGACCAAAGGGAAGAAAGCCGCGTGTTAATACGAGGGGCGGAGAGACAGGAACGGGGGTGGGGGGGAGTGACCAGGCCTCGGGGAGGGGGAGAGACACCCAGGATGGATACAGAGGACAGGGAGGGGGAACTCAGCACCCCAAAAGCCATCGACTGACATCCATCTAGCACCTCTCACGTCCTAGACACCAGCTCAGTGCTCCGGGCCGTGGTCTACCCGCCTTACACGGCACCTTCCTCCCAGTGTGCCAGGCTGGCAGGGCCTTCCTCCTGCCTCGGGGCCTTTGCACCTGCGGCTTTCTCTCCAGAACGTGTTCTCGGTGGCCAATTCCTGAAAAAGGTTTCAGCCGTTTGACCAAATGCCCCTCCCTGAAGGGTTTTCCCATGAGCCTATGCCAGGACGGAGATGGAGATACGATTTCCTGGGGATGCTAGAAGACATGGCCACAAACGAGGCGGCCTCAGAGCCAGACACGCCTCGGTTCTGGCGGACGGCGGTCGGCATGGAGTCTCCGGTGCTTCCTCCGAGCTTCTGGCGGGCTCTGCCTCCTTCGCCGTCCTGGGCCATGGCTGCTCTACTGCTTGAGCCCCAGCAGCTCCATTTTTGGCTTTTTACTGATTAGAGGTAAGGTTTGCCTGCCCAGGCTGACTTTGAACCTCAACCCTCAGATCTCATCCACCTGGGGAGCGGGAATGACAGGTGGGAGGCCCCCAGTATCTAGCCCAAAATGTCTTTAGAACTCAGTCTATGTCTGCCACTACTGCACCCGTCCCAGGGCCCGGCGCCTGGCGGGGGTCTGGCCCTCGGGGGGGAACCGCGGAGACCCCGCTGGGTGGAGTAAGTGAGCAGCTTCCTGGGCACTGCGCAGGTTGATGGGTCATGAGCCCAGACCCAGTGTCCTTCGCCAGCCTCCCCGGCCATGCTCAGCCCACGGCTAGTCCCAGAATCCTTAGCGGGGCTGATTGCTGCCCCGGCCCCTCCCACCACACGGCTTCCCAGAGCCTCCTGATTAGCCCCCACCTCCGGCCCCCCACAAACGCCCTGATGAGCCCAGAGCTTGCGCCCACCCGGCGGCCTCCCAGATGGTGGTCTGGGTCACAAAGCTGCCTTTCTCCCATACAGGTGCTCATTCGCTGTGGCAAGGTCCCGGGGTCTGGGCCGCTTCTGGGCGGGTGGGGGTGGGGGGTCGGGGGGTCGCTGATGGCAGCAGAGGCGTACAGGGAAAGGACGCGCTCACAGGAGAGACCGTTAGGTGAACCCCTGCCCTGTTGGTGACCGGCAGCCCCTTGCTGCCCTGTGAAAATGGCCTCAGGGCCCTGCTCCTGTGGCAAAGGCAGGGAGGAGGGGAAGCGGGAGAGGGGAGGGGGGGAGGGGAGGGGGTTCTGGATTCCAAGCTCAGGCGCCACCCCCTCGCCTCGCCCTGCTGCCTCCGGGGGTCTCCAGGTGTCCACACTGGCGACTTCCGGTGGGGAGGGGAGAGGGGCTGGTGACTCCCCCCTGTCATCCTGACCACGTCAGAGGCTGAGACCAGGAGGGTCACAGCTCACGCCCAGCTGGGCAGGAGAGCCTGGGAGACCCCGTAGCCTCAGAGAGAAGCTGGGCGCCGGGCACACCCCGTCTCTGGGAATGGCTGGCCTCTGTGGCCCAAGCTATCCGAGGACACTGGACCCGAGCGCTGTCCAGGGTGCTGAATCCCCGTAGCTGGAGGGGCCTGGGGGCCTGGGCTGGGCGGATGGATACAGCTGCCTGCCTCAGGTCCAGAGTCCTGAGCAGGGAGGGGAGGCGCCGGGGGAAGGGAATGGTGGGGAGAGGGGACCTGGGGAGGGGGGATCTTGATTCCACACCATTGTCGACAGCTCGTCCACCCAGTGGAGCCGCCTCTCTCCCTTGTCCTACAGTGCTGGCTCCATCCTATAGGTGAAAGTCAAGCCAAGTCAGGTACCGTGGCTCACACCTGTAATCCAGTGGAGGCTGAAGTAGGGAGGCTGGTGGTTCAAAGCCAGCGGGGCCACAAGTTCACAAGTCCCCATCTCAGCCACAGAAAGCTGGGCATGGGGGGAGGGGTGACACACCTGTCACCTCAGCTGCCTGAGAAGCGTATGGATAGGAGAGTCGCAGTCCAGGTAGCCTGGGCCTGATAGCGAGACCCCGCTAGAAAAATAACGGAAGCAAAAAGGCCAGGGAGTGTGGCTCGAGTGGTGAAGCACCGGCTTGGCTTTCGCTAGGCCACCTCCAACAAAGAGGGGGGCAAACCAGTCTCACGCCCCCCCCCCCGCCCCCAGTCTGAGCACTCTTCCCACCTGTGAGTCCTTCTCTGACTTCTCCCCTGCAGCTCCGGAGGGCCTGCGTCCTGCTCGCCCCGCTTCCCTGCGGGGCCCAGCCAGCGCCGAGCGACCCCTGACCCCGGACACCCCCCCCCCCCCAGCACCTCCCAGGGAGGCCAGGGGAGGTCGAGTCGCCAGTCAGACCTTTGGACGCAGCGGCCCCGTCCCGCCGGTGCTGCGTGGACTTCCGGGAGCGCTCGGTGGCCTCCCGTGCACTCTGCACCGCGTGGGGACACGGAACCTGCCCGGCCCTCGGGAAGCCTCCGGAGAGTCCCAGGACGCTCTCTGCCTCGGCCCGGGCCAGGCCCCGCCAGTAGGTGGCGCCAGCTCCTGACTCTCCGGTCACCTGAAGCCGCTGGAAGCCGCACAAACTCCCCGAGAGATGGAGAACATTTGGGGCCAGGGCGTTTTCAAACATGAAATCTTCTTTTTTTGGGGGGGGGGCAGTACCAGGATTTGAACTCAGGGCCTTGCCCTTGCTAGGCTAATGCAATGCTCCTGAGCTACACATCCAGCCCTGTTCTTCACTGGCTGGTGCTACTGCTAACTACTACTACTAGCTATTGCCACCACTTGTGTCCTCATTTCCTGCCCAGGCCTGTGCCAGACCCTGGTCCACGGATTCCAGGCTTCCTGTCCCAGCTGGGATGATAGGGGACTGCCACCACACCCAGCTTCTTCTGTTGAGATGGAGCCACGCAAGCTTTTCTGCCAGGGTGGGCCTGGAACTGTGACCCTCCCCTTTCCCCCCCCCCCAGCCTCCTCCCCCCCCCCCCCCGGGAGCCAGATTGCAGGTGTGAGCCGTGACGCTGTGCTGACATCCCTTCCCTGGCTGTGATGCTGTCGGGTGTCAGGCGACAGTGGATCGCCCACGCCACACTGGCCAAGGGCGTATGAACACACTGTGTGTGTGTGGGGGGGGGTGATGGGGCACACTCAAGCCTGTACACTTCCGCTGATGCTGACGGGGGGGGGGGGCGCAAGGTGCGGTCGTAAGACTGCTGAAGCGTAGACACCCAGGAGGAAGTGGCGCGAAGGAACGTCGACGCTCTCTTGATGCGCGTGTGCACGCGTGAGTACGTGTGCACGTGTGTCTGTGTGTGTGCACGCACACAACTCCACCCAGGGACACGTGTGAGCGTCTGTTGGCAGCTCTGCGTCTCGAGGTTGGGGGGGAGCGGGAGGGGCGTCCGTGGGGGCCGGCCACGCCTCTCCCCAGGGCTCCCTGCGGGCGGGGCCTGCCTCCGGGCTGGTCTCTGGGCGCCTCTGGCTGCAGCAGCTTTCCTGCCTGCCGTGGCGGCCCCACGCCCAGCGGGGCCCGGCACACCCGTCCACCGCCTCCCCACGGGGCTGTCACCGGGGCAAAAAGCTTGGCTTTGCTTTTCATTCCCAAGAACCATCCCCTTCCTGCTCTGGTTCTGCCCTGACGCCCGGCTCTTTGCTGAGTGTACTAGCTACCTATTGCTACACGGATGCTGCATGACGAACATCCCCCAAATCTCAGAGCCGTGAGATAAACACTTATTTCTCGTGCCTCTGGAATCGGCAAGGAGGAGGAGCCTCACCTGCCCGGCTGGGCCCGCCTCTGTCTAGGATGGCGGCAGGTGACCTAGCTCTGTGCCACGTGGTTTATCATCTCCACGAGGTCTCAGTGACAGAGGTGCGGGACTGAGAGCCACCCCATCCCCCAATGCACTGAGTGCTCTCTGGCCGTGGATCACAGGAAGCCTCCCGGGGGAGTGCAGACTGGGAGAGGAAAGGAACCACAAAGTCACTGCATCCATAAACACAAAAGAGCTTGCGGTGGACGAGGAGAGGGCCCCGCAGGGCTTGTGTGCAGCTGTGGCCCAGGTACCACTGCAGAGAACCCGCTCCGGGGCTCGTCTTCCCCCACCTGCCGGAGGGCCCGGCATGGAGCCGCTATTCTGTCCCCAACAGCGATCCTGGCACTGTTCAGCCTAGAGTAACAGCTCCGGGAATGTGCTGGAAAAAATATTCTCCTTCCAAAGAAGGGGAAGGGAAGCCTCCTGGCCGGGAGTGGCTGAAGCAGGCGGAGAAGGTGACTACTTGAAGCCTTTCTGAACCTGCTCCTGGACACACAGGAGAACTACGTTTCCCAGCCTCCCTTGCAGTGGTCACTTCAGTCCTGGCCAATGGGATGTGGTGGGTGTATCATAAGCCACTTCGAGGCCCCGCCCCTGAAGCGCCTGCCACGCCCCTGGCTCTCCGGGGCCTGGTGTGCTCACCTGACGTAACAGCAGCCAGCTTGCTTTTGTAAATAAATATTTTTTTTGGACCACAGGCCTGGCCACTCTTCTTGGTGTTGTCTCTGGCTACGTGCAGGCCAACATGCTGGAAATTTATGGCTGGTGCCACCTGGCCTGTGAAAGGTTGGGCGTGTCTTGTTGGAACTTTCCAGAAGGCCAGCCGGCTCCTGCTCCTGGGGACAGTGGAGCCCCTGAATGGAAGGAGCCTGGGGGCCGGGACGGCTCCCTGGGGCCTGAGTAAGACTCTTCTCTGTGTTGGGCAGCCCAGAGCTGGCCGGGATCTGGCCTGCCCCAGTCAGGAACCCTCGGTGACCCCGTTGTCACCCATCGGGCCCTGGCACAAGGGTGGACTTGTCTCCAGGCCGGGCTCGGGAGGGAACAACCCGGAACTCCCCCATCACTCAGATCTTGTGACCTTGAGATGCCATCTATGTGATGGCATGAGAGCGTGGCGCCCCCCCCACCCCCCGCAAGGACATGGCGGGGGGGGGGGGCGGCGGGGGAGGCAGCCCGGCCCCTGGCCGCCACCCTGGTGCCAGCCTGCTGCCCTATTAGAGAGACGCCAGACTCCCAGGCCATCAGGCTTAGCAACTCGAGCTCAGCGGCCCGTCAGTTACTAGCGCAGCAATCTAGCTGGATCACTTGCTACCTGAGCAGTGTGCTCAGGTGGCCTGTGTCCCGGCGTTCCCTCCCCCCGCCCCCCCCCACCTTAAGGCTGAACCAATCACTTGAGCCGCAGCTCCATTTCCAGCTTCTCGCTGTTTAAATCGAGATGAGCCCCACGAACTTCCCTGCTGGAGCGCGCTTCAAATCTCTGTCCTCAGATCTCAGGCGTGAGCCGACCGGCCCAGCTCTGTGTAGACCTTCTGTAAAGGGTGTTCCTTGAGAAGGGAGGGGCGGAGTCTCCTTGGTGTGACCTTGGGCGTCTTGCCAGCTGCAGGGGCTCCTCGGAGGAGGCGGAAGGGGTCAGAGCCAGTAGGTTTGGGGCTTTGGTGTTTGTGTCCGTGCCTTGGCTTGAACTCAGGGCCTGGGCGCTGTCCCGATGTCGTGGCCCCTCCAGTCTGCAGGTTTTGCTGAGCTGTCCTGCCTTCCTCCCCTGCTTCCAGAGCTGCAGCCAGGGAGGAGGGAGGACGCTCTGGCTTTCATCCACCTAGACCTGCCCTGAGGTTCCCTGCGCCTCAAATTCATTAACAGCCGCAGCTCTGAGCGTTGATTAAAAAGATGTCACCTTCCTCCCCCTGGGTTCTTTCCCGGAGCAGTGATTTCAGCATGCAGCCTGCCCCTGGGGTGAGGGCGGGGTGGGGTGCAGACGTGGTCTCCCTTAACCCCCTTCCCCCCCACCTGGGTCTCCCTTCCCCTCCCTTTCCCTCTCCCGGCTCCCCCCTCCCCTGCTGTCTGGTCGCAGGCCAGGACCGGATGCACCTGCAGTGCACATTGATTGCTGATTAAGGCCAGATTGATTGGTCCCAGCTCTCATTAGCATATAGTTAGCGGTGACCCCTCCGCTGGCCCGCGGCCCGCGCTGACCCCAGCGGATCTGCAGCCCGGCAGGTGGGGCGCTCAGGATGGAAACGCCACGTGGGGGAGGCCGGGCATCCCTGCGAGGCTGAGCCCGGCCAGCGGGGGGCACGGGGCTCCCTCCTGCCTGGGCCAGGACCTTCACGGGCACAGGCCCGTGCAGCTCTCCAACGGACGCAGAGACTGGATGCCATGTCTCCTGAGGGGCTTGAGGAGGGAGAAGAGGGCGCCCCACCCTCCAGTCCTGCCCCCACCCCAGGGTCGCGGGATGAGCGGCACCTGTATGCGTCACGAGGATTACAGGCCGGAGCCACCGGTGCCCAACTGGGATTCTTGTTGACAGAGATGGAGGTCCAGGTGTGTGTGTGTGTGTGTGTGTGTGTGCAGAGTCCTGAGTTTAAACCACAGTGCTGCCACACCAAACCAACCAACCAGCCAGCCAGCCAGACGACCAACCTCAAGAGCACAGCCCGCCGAGAAGGAGGGAGTTGTGGATGATGCTGGGGCCCGGCGAGGGGCGGGGGGGGGGGGGGCTGGCAGGGAGCAAAGGCCTGGGGAGGGAGGGAGGGAGGGAGGGAGGGAGGGAGGGCCCCTGCTGGGCCGAGACAGAGGCCCGGGGTTCCCAGGGGACGCGGCACACCAAGGCGCAGGGCCAGGCCATTGCATGGGCAGGGAGAAGGCAAGGCCTGGTCCGGCCTGCGGGCGAGGGCACAGGACAACCCTGGGATCTTAAAAGCCCTGGGTACAAGGAGGGAGCAGGCGGCCCTCCACGGTGAGGCCGGGAAGACAGGAGCCAGCGGCAGAGCGGGTGGGGCCAGCCAGGGAGACATGGCGGCGGTGCCGCCGGCCGGGGGGCCCCGGTGACGTCGCCGCCCTTGGAAGCTGATAAGCAGCTTCTCTGGGAGCTGCGAGTCCGTTCTTCAGTGCTCCGCGGAGGCCCATCTGTCCGCCCATCCATGCCAGGCGGCTTCTAGGCCTGGGGCCAACGCAAAGCCCCAAGTCTCTTTGTGCGGATGCGTGCAGCGGCAGGTTCTGGTGGCTGTTCTGCTCCGCCTCGGGGAGGGGAGGGGACGCCTCCCGGCCGCCCTTCTGGGGCGGCCTGTGGCTGGACCTCCTCCGTGCCTGGGGCTGGGAGCCGGCCTGGACTGGGCCACAAGGAGACATTTTCAGCAAGCTGTTCAAGATCAAAAGGGGCTCCCACGGCACTTCGGGCTGGTATAGTGTCACGACTTGGCCTGTGATGAGACTCTGGGTCCCTCAAGTTCTGTGTGTGTGTGTGTACTGGGACTTGAACTGGGGCCTGGGCACTGTCCCTTAGCTTTTCCACTGCAAACTGTTGCTCTACCACTTGAACCATAGCTCCACTTCCTGCTTTTTGGGGGGTTAATTGGATGTGCGGGCCTCTCAGCTTAGTCTGTCCCTGCTGGTGTCTAACCGTGGTTCTCACGTCTCAGCTTCCTGAGCGGCCAGAATTACAGAGTTACAGGTGTCTGCCACCGGCTCCCGCGAGCTTTGCAAGCCCCATGCAACCGTGCGGGCCGGCCTTCCCGCCGGGGGGCTGCTGGCTGCGGGTTCTGTCTCCTCTGCTCCAAGCTGGCCAGCGTTGTTGGCCTTGGCCAGGCCCCCCAACACGGCCCGGGGCTGAGCGCCCTGCTGGAGGGGAGAGGCCTGCGGCTGGGGTGACCGCAGCTTTGTGGGCCGTGTGGGGGTCACCCGCTGGCCCCATGTCAGGAGGGGACCGCGGACCGCCCTGAGCTCCCCCCGGGACCCCCCAGTCCACCCTCCCTTCTCCTCGGATGCTGAGGAGCGCTGACAGGCACGGACCCGCCACACAGCCTCCAGCAGCAGATGTGAGACTCGGTTTCCCGGTGTGGGAAGTGGGAGTGACAGCAGGGGGCCTGCGTGGATTTCCGGGCGCTGGCGGTGGGCCCCCCACGGCACCGCCGGTCGTCAGGCGAGTCCCGGAGGGCAGAACCCATTCTTCTTCCTGAAGAGAGGCGGTCGCCACCCCTCCCCACCTGGGGAGCGTTAATAAGAGCCATTCTCATGGAGGCTGGTGGCTCGAGGTCATCTGGACAGAAAAGTTCATGACCCATGACCCATGACCCATGACCCCCCCCCCCAGCTCATAGTTACACTTAGTGTGACACGCCTATCACGGAGGCGGAGACCCAGAGGGCCAGGATCAAGGTTCCAGGTCACCCCAGAGAAGAAAAATCCACGGAAAGGAGACTGGAGGGAGGCAGTGGAGCAAACCCGTGCCCCAGGGACCCCGGAGAGCCAAAGGTGGGCGGCTCACAGCTCAGGAACACGCCTGGCAGGAGGGAAGACTACCCCCAAAACAGCCGGTAGAAAACAGGGCTAGAGGCGTTGCTCGGCGACGATGGGCCAGACTAGCAGGTGTGAGGCCTTGAGTTCCATCCTCCGGTACAGACAGACAGACAGACAGACAGACAGACAATCTAGAGCATCCAGTCACAAAGATAGACGGAGCCAAGGGTGGATACAGAATCTAGATAGACAATCTAGATAGGTAATCCAGGCACATAGATAATCTAAGATAGATGGATGGGTAGATAGAAGGATGGACAGATCATCTAGATGGGTAGAACAATAACATAGATGGGGAATCCAGATAGATAATCTAGATCCAGAGAAAATCTAGATAGATAGGTAATCTAGATCGATGATTTAAATACGTGGGTGGATAATCTAGATACATTGCTAGCTGATCTAGATTCATGGATGGGCAATCTAGATCCATAGACAGATAATGGAGTTGGATGGGTGGCTGGACGGATAGATAAATCGGTGGGTAGGTAATCTGGATAGGTAGATTAGATAGATAAGGTCTATGTAAATACAACAAAATCACGCAATCCAGGTGCTGCCTCAGGCAGGTGCTACCGATGGCGGGTCCTGGTGGCAGGAGGCCTTTGGGCTGGGGCTGCTCTGCCGGGGAGTAAGTGACTTTGGACAAAGAATACAGGGGTGGGAGGGAGGGGAAACGGGAGGAGTTAGCATGTCCGTGCCCCCTTCCTCCCCCCCCCCCCGAATTCCAGCTTCTCACTGCCTGGCTGTGTGGCCCTGACCAAGCCTCTTGGCCTCTCTGAACCTCCTGCCATGGAGGTGGCGATCTTCCCGGCTGATTCCTGTGCCTGGGAAAGGCTAAGGCTCTCACGGTGCTGCATTAGAACTGTGGTTCAGAGCCGGTGGCAGGAGCCTGGTGTGTGTGTGGGGGGAGCAAGGCCTGAACCCCTGTCTCCCAGCAGGTGGGGGCGGGCATGGGCTCTGAGGCCTGGGAGGGGAGGGGTCCCCCTGCAGGTGGACAGGCCTCTGGGGTTTGGCCTGGCCGTGGCCATTCCGCCCGTCTCCTTTCCTGTCCGTGCCAGGCTGCCTCGCTCAAGGCCCCCCCCCCCCCCCGAGGCCCCAGGGCCGGGCCGGTGAGGACTGAGCGTCCAGGCCTTGGGAATGGGCTGCTTGGGGCAGAGAGCACTGGGCAGGAGAGCACTGGGCAGGGAGCCCTGTGCACACCCAGCAGCCTGCGGCCGTGGGAGGAGTGGAATTTTCCAGACCCTGCAGGGGCTGTGACCCTGGCCAACCTGTCACTGGGCGGGAGGTTCTGGCGCGGGCCCAGAGGTGTCCCCGGGCCGGCAGGGCGTCCGGCCTGTGCGCTCCGCCTCCTGGCGGGGGGGGGCGGGGAGGGGGCCCAAGGCAGCCAGAACCCTGCATGGCAGCCATTCAGCCACATGGTTGAAGGGGATGGGGAGGGGCGAGGCAGAGAGGGAGGAGGGAAGAGGGGAGAGGTTACAGAAGGAGAGAAACACACAGCCAGACAGCCAGAGAGGGGAAAGGGGGAGAGGAAGACAGACAGACAGGCAGACAGACAGGCAGACAGGCAGATTCGGAGCTAGAGACTGAGAGACACACAGAAGAGAGGGGAGAGAGACACTGAAGCAGAGAGACAGAGACGCAGAGACAGAGACACGGGGTGTGGGGGGAGACGGAGACCAAAGAGAGGAGACCAAAGCCTGCACCCGCTGCCCTAGCCAGGGCTGGAGGCGGCGCTGAGATGGCTTTGTCCCCTGAAGGTCGTCAAGTGCCACCAGGGTGTGGGGGGGCGGGGAGGGCCTGGGCCTGCTCTCCCTCCCTCCTGGGGGCGGACTGTTCCTGGGTGACGTCGCCATCTCCTCCCTGCCCCCCTCCCCCGCACCCCTCCAGTCCCCTGGTCTGGTGGTGTGGAGGGTGGCCATCCCCGGTGAGGTCCGCAGACGGCCAGCCCTGAGCGGGTGACCCGCTCAGAACCCCAGCTCCCCGAGGCTGAGGGAGGGGGCGGGCGGGGCCGGGCCCTGCACCCCTCAGGAGCACCCACTCTTCTTCCGTGTGACCCAGGTAGCATCCAGCCCTCGCCTGCTCGCCCCCATTTTACACACAAGTTCAGAATGAGCCCAACAACCACCCCGGGGCACCATGGGTAACCAGGGGGCAGAGCTGGGCCTGGAGCCCAGGTGTTTGCTGGGAAATGCGGCGTTCCTGGGCCAGCGGGCGGCCCGGGCGCCAGCTCCCACCAGTGGGTCTGCTGCCTGGAGCTCAGGGCTGGGAAGCCGCGCTGGGGCTCAGGGGAGGGAGCGGGATTGATTAGCCATGTCTGCCCAGGGTGCTGGGGTGGGAGACGGGATCGATTAGCCATGTCTGCCCAGGGTGCTGGGGTGGGGGGCAGGATTGATGAGCCATGTCTGCCCAGGGTGCTGGGTGGGTGGGGGGGGAGGCAGCGTCCCTCCACATCTTGCCATCCTGTTCCCCCTCTCAGCTGACTGAGGCCTTCCAGCCTGGCAGTTGCAAAACCAAAGTTTCCTTCCAGAACCAAGGGTCTGGCAGCCCGTGGACCCCAACTGGCTCAGCCCACCAGGCACCAGGAACCATGTCATCCCCCATCTGCCGCAGCCTGTTTCCAGGCAGGGTTCAAGCTGAGAGGAGCAGAGGATGCTGGGATTTTAATAAGCTTTCCCAGGACCCCTCTAGGAGCCGGCCCGCCTTCTCCTGGGAGAGGGGAGAATCCGCCCGGCCCTGACTGCAGGCATCGGGACACTTCCCCGGGGCCTTGTCCCAAGAGCCAAGTATATGTCCCAGCCACACCACCACGTTTCCGCCCACAAGGCCAGGTGCAGCGGTGTTCATGATTCCCAGGAAACCCAGAGGATTGTAAGTAGAAGCATCCGAGTCCAGGCCAACCCGGGCATGAAACAAGACAATGTAAAAAGGGGCTGGAGGTGCATTTCAAGTGGTACCACATCTGCCTAGTGAGCCAAGGCCCTCAGTTCAAAACCCAGTAGTGTCTGGGTGTCCCTCCTGCGAGTGCGGCTGGAGAGAGAGGACCTTTGGGTGTCTGGTTTCTGTCACAGGCATTGTTTCTGTGAGCTGCTCGTGTTGCTTTGTGTGGTGGTAACAGACCCGTTTTCGTCGCTGCATAGTACTCCATGGGGTGGGGGGACAATGCTGCCCTCTCTGCCGCGCTGGGCTTCCAGGTGGGTAGCACGGGATGCTGGGGTACGATCACCCGAGCGCGCGTGGGTGCCTCCCCCAGAAGTGGGGGTGCCAGGCCTTTGGGGTTCGGTTTGGCTGTCCTCGAGGCCCGGGGCGGGCCCTAGGAGGGAGAGAGCTGCATCCCTGCAGAGTTACAGATGGAGAGGGTGAGGACGCTCTGGAGACGGCCGGCGGTGGGGGCCCCCACAGCCCACACCACCGGCTTGTGCGGGGAAACGTGGAGGAAGACGCTAAGCTCTGGTTGTCCGACGGGATCCCGTTCTGTGGCTCAGGCTGGCGCAGACGCACCCGCTGCCCGGCCCCAGGCTGGCTTGAGCCGGCGTCTGCCTGCCCCGGTCTCCCGAGCGCTGGGATGATAGGTGTGCACCCGGCTCGAGGGGGTGGATGCCGGGGGAGGCCGTTTGATCACACTGAAGAAGCAATGGATGAAGGTCGGTGCGTGGTCTGGGGGCGTCTCCGCGCCCCGCAGGCTCAGCGGCCTCGTGGTCGGCCTCTGAATGGAGGGAACGTGGGGGACGTCTCCTCTCAGGTTTTCTACCTTTCGCTCTTTTTGGTGGCATGAACTATATGCCCGTGTGCGAGTGTGTGTGTATATACACACGCGCGTGTGCATGTGCCTGGACTGGGACTTGAACTCAGGGCCTGGGCACTGTCTCTTAGCTTTTTTTTTTTTTTTTTTTTTTTTTTTGCTCCTGGCTGGGTGCTCTGCCGTTTGAGCCAGAGCTCCACGTCTGGCTTTTTGCTGACTGATTTACTCTCCTTGCCTGGGCTG
The DNA here is from genome assembly GCF_023159225.1 of Perognathus longimembris pacificus. Lineage (NCBI taxonomy): Eukaryota > Metazoa > Chordata > Mammalia > Rodentia > Heteromyidae > Perognathus > Perognathus longimembris. The sequence goes on from NC_063161.1 coordinate 158,669,406, forward strand.
GCTTCAAGTCACAGTCCTCAGATCTCAGCTCCCCGAGTGCTGGGATTTCCCGCGTGAGCTGCCAGCGTTCATCTTATACATATTTTTAAATGCTGAAAACATTTAGATAGAGCCAAGCATGGAGAACAAGAAAACATTGATATATGTATTGCTTTGCAATTTGACAAAAATCTATACTATGAGAGGGGGGGAAAAAAAGCAGTGCTCTGAGCCAAACAGAAATGTTGGGGGAAAAAACTTAATTATTTGTAGAAATACCTCCAGCTGTGCTGCAGTTGGAAAAGACCATGCACCGAGGCCTCCTGGGACCACGGGGACTGGGCGGGCCCCTGGCCCACGCAGAGCCCTGAATGCGAATTTCTGGGGAGCATCCGGTGCTGCCATTTTAAAGCTGTGGGTGGCAGAGTGCCGTGCCGTACCCAGCAGTCCCAGCTGTGGGGGAAACTGAGGTAGGAGGGTTGCTTGCACCCAAGGGTCGAAGACTAGTCTGGGCAGTCGAGGGAGAGGTTGACTTAAAACAAAGGTGAAAAACGAGAAACAAAAGAAGCCCAGGGATGGCAGCTCACCCTATCCTCCTAGGGTCGTGGGAGGCTGAACATGGAGGACTGTTGTGTGAGGCCAGCCTGGGCGGAAAAACCGTGAGGGACCTGTTCTCATGGCGTAGCTGGGCAGGGTCCCATTTTCCACTCATTCCACGCCAGTCTGGGACCGGGAGGGTGGCAGGAGGGCCCGGCAGCGCTGGGTGACACCACAGGTCCCAGGACGGGACGGGAGCCGTGCGGGGGCAAGCACCGCCAGGGGCTGCGGAGGATTCGCCATCATGGCCGCCAACACCGGGCCCGCGGGTGGTCGCTGCCTGGAGCAGCCGGCTTCTGACGGGAGCGCTGGCGGCCATTTGCCCTGGCTTCTGAAGCCGGGAGCAGTAGGCTCCTTGCTCCCGGCAGTGGGAGCTGTAAGTCTGCAGGTCCTCGGGCCTTGGGCACCCAAAGGCTAGGGATTCCTAGGGCTGGGAGGATGGGGGAGACTCCTCTGCCTCGCTGTGGTTCCTGTCCAGGAGGGTCCGAGGCTCCCGTCAGTGGGAAGGGCCGGGAGAGCCCGGGTGCTGCGCGGTCCACACGCTCTGTCATTCTCCTGGTCGTTCTGGGTCAGCCAGGGTTTGGAGTCCAGCACCCGCCCCGCAGGAGGCCTAGCGCCCGTGTGTGTCCAAGCTGGGGCGTGTGACCAACACCTGGTTGCCATGGCCGCAATGTCGGGGCTGCTCTCGGGCTCAGCACCCACAGGTGCTTTAGACAGGAAGGTAGAAGGGAAGGTGGCGGACTGTGGCGATCTCGGGGTACAGTGAGGTGGGCCCAGCTTACCGAGAGCATCGTGGGCCTGGAGGGTCCGCTGCAGAGCGTGGTCTCAGGCCCCAAGCCTTGGTCACACCCCCCCCCCCCCCGCCCGGTGCCAGGGTGGCCTTGCGTTCTCACTGGCTGCTTTGGATGAGCCCAGCGCTTCACGCTAAGTGACATTGGCTTCCAGATGTGGCGGGGGCCACAGCCAGGCCATCCATCACGGCGGGCACGTGGCCAGCCTCCTAAAGGCCGCGCTATGAGAAGATGTCGATACCTGCATTTACATTTGCCCGCCACCCCCGCCGCCGCTCCCGAGCAGCTGCTGAGCACAGGCTTTGCCCGTGCGCCCGCTCCCCACGCCCCCTCCCCGCGCCCGACTCCTCATCACCAGCACTCAGGCCATCTTTGGGAGCCAATCGCTAGTGGGTATTTTTTTTCTGTCTAATTTTCTGTATCAGGTTTAATTAACCCAAGGTATGCATGACCCCTGTCAAGTCATATCAAAATCGCCCTCTCTGCTGCATGAGGAAAAACGTTGGCATAAATTATTGATTTGTCTTCATTCAGACTAATCTATCAATGACTTTGCCTGGCTGGGGTGGGGTGGGCGGGGGCTGGGTTGCTTAGAGGCTTCAGTGCAAATGGCGGCGATGCAAAGCTGTGAAGTGAGAGCCTTCAAAGGCATTCAGCAGCCAGCCTGGGGCTGGGCCTGAATCCTGAGAGCTTTGCTCTGTTCTCTGGCCCCAGCCCCACAGGACCTGCCCTGTGTCCTGCCTGGGCAGCAAGTTCCATCTGATCTCTACTTCTGGGGTCTGCAGGGCTCAGGGCAGGGAGTGACCAAGGCAGACACAAAGACACAGACAGACACTCAGAGGACATGCAGACGTTGACTGGCAAGGGCTGTGATGTATGTAGGCTGTGTAGAGAGAGTATTCCTCTAGTCACAAGTCATGCAGAGGCATGAGGCTTAGGGATTCAGAGAAGATGGAACAGCTTTAAACGGATCAACTTGAAAACTAGCTGGGAAAGACAAAGTATCTTGAAAGAATACTTAAAAAAAAAAAGCATCTGTATATGAAAGAAATTGAATCCCAACCCACCAAGTGTATGACCAGGAGAGCTTCAGCTGTGTGGTGTCACTGGTGACCCTTGCCGTGCCATGAGGAAGGGTAGGCCCCAATGTCGTGCTGCCTCTCCGGAGGTTACAGAAAGCAGACACTGCCAAAGCATTCTATGAGGTCGGTGTGACCAGATGACAAAGGTCATGGGCCCACTATTCTCACGAGAACAGATAGGAAAATCTGTAGCAAAAAAACCCAGCAACTCAAATGAAGCAACATTACAACCAGGTAGGGTTATTACAGGAATGCAAGGTTGGTTTAATGTTCAGAAACAATCAACGTGAAGGAGAAAAATGACGTGATTGTCTCCATAGATGCAGAAAAATGATTAGATGGAGTTCAATACCATTCATGAAAAGATGGCCTTAGGAAGCCAGAAGTAGTGAGGGCTTTCTAGACATGATAAGCAAAATTGACTGGATGTGTGGCTCCAGTGATAGAGCACCTGTCTAGCAAGTACAAGGCCATGGATTCAATTCCCTAGTACTGCAAAAAACAAAACAAAACAAAACAAAAACCTAACCAGCTGGGTGCTCATGGCTCATACCTGTAATCCTAGCTACTCAGGAGGATGAGAGCTGAGGATCATAGTTTAAAGCCAGCCTGGGGAAGGGAAGTCTGTGAGACTCTTATTTCCAATTAATTACCAAAAAACTAGAGGTAGAGCTGTGGCTCAAGTGGGAGAACACTAGTCTTGATTTTAAAAGCTTAGGGACAGTGCCCAAACCTTGAGTTCAAGCCCCAGGACTAGCACACATGTGCGTGCACGCACACACACACACACACACACCCCTAAAAAGCCTCCCAACAACCTAATATTAACTAAAAATTTATAGCAAGGGCTGGGGATATAGCCTAGTGGCAAGAGTGCCTGCCTCGGATACACGAGGCCCTAGGTTCGATTCCCCAGCACCACATATACAGAAAACGGCCAGAAGCGGCACTGTGGCTCAAGTGGCAGAGTGCTAGCCTTGAGCGGGAAGAAGCCAGGGACAGTGCTCAGGCCCTGAGTCCAAGGCCCAGGACTGGCCCCCCCCCAAAAAAATAAAAATAAATAAAAAATAAAAATTTATAGCAAGAGGCATATTTAATACAATATGGAAAAATTTGAAACAAACCCCTCATTGTTTGCACATAATAAAACTGTACACATTGAAAATACAATAGAATTTAGAATTCATAAACTGCCACAATTAACAAGTGCATTAAAAAAGTTGGTAGACACAAGATCTATTCTAGAAACAAGAAGAAAATGAAGTAGAAAACAACATTTGTTATAGTCTCAAAAATACAAATCCAGTACTAGCCAGGTGCATGGCACAGACCTATGACCTAGCCTGAGATAGAAGGGTCATGAGTTTCAGGCCAGCTAGGCCACTCAGCAAGACCGTATCTCACAAACACACACCAAGGACTCCATTTGCTGAAGGATATACATGACAGGTAGGTTGGATGAGGCATTGACCAGTGACATCTCCATAGTTCCAGAAGGGGCTGTTGGTGGGGCACGCTACGGAAGGGCACCCAGGGCTACTTCCTCAGATTCCTTGTGAGCCTGTACGTATGTCAAACCAGAAGGTTCTTACAAAGTACATATTCTTTGATCTAGCAATCCCACATCTGTGATTCTAGTCTATGGAAATACATATTCCAAGGTTTTGCTCAGGCTACCATAACAAGCCATGGCCCGGACAGCTCATGGTCTTAGAGGGTGAATCCAAGATGGAGGTGGGAGCCGGCCTGTGTCCTCTGAGGCGTCTCTCCTGGACCTTCCTGTGTCCTCACTGATCTATGCATTTGTGTACCTGTCTACCCACCTGCCTATCTACACACTTATCTATCTACCTACCTATCTACCTACTACCTGTCTACCCACCTGCCTGTCCACCTGCCTACCTTCCTACCTATCTTCCCACCTGCCTATCCACACACTTATCTATCTACCCACCTACCTATCTATCTACTACCTGTCTTCCCACCTGCCTATGTACCTGCCTACCTTCCTACCTATCTACCTACCTACCTACCTACCTACCTACCATCTATCATCTACTCTCTATGCACCTGTCTTTATCTATGCATCTATGTACTATCTATCCTCTCTGTGTATTTGTGTATCTATTCTCTATGTATTTATCATATCTATGTGCCCTTGTAACTGTGTATGCATTTATCACCTATGTATCCACTTATCTATGTTTATATGTATGAATGAATGCATGTATTTATTGATCTATCTATAGCCATTGCTCCATTTTTTTTGTGGGGCTTGAACTCAGCACCTGAACATTGTCCCTGGCTTCTTTTTTGCTCAAGGCTAGCACTCTGCCACTTGAACCACAGCGCTACTTCTGGCCTTTTCTATATATGTGGTGCTGAGGAATCGAACCCAGGGCTTCGTGTATACAAAGCAAGCACTCTACCACTAGGCCACATTCCCAGCCCCGCTCCATTTTTTAAAAAAATAAACAAATCTGTAGCTGTGATAGAAAGGATTTGAATCAAGATAATGATTGTGCTTATCTTTGAGTGCTGTGGTTGTGAGGAATTTTTATTTCTTCCCTGTGTTATTCTTTATCTCTTGCTTTTTAAAAATTATGAACATGTATTATTGATGCAACGATTTTTCATAAAACCTATTAAAAGAAATTTTCAAGCACATTTTACAGCCCTGGGAATTCACTAGCGAATGCCATGAAGAGCAATTCCAGCCTCTGTCCGGGCTCCCTATTTGTAAGCAGCGAGGAGTTTCCGGCTGACTTAAGCAGAAAATGAGTTTGCTTCAAGGATGTCGGGGAGGCCCGAGGCCCGAGCCCCAGGCCTGGCATGAACTGTGAGGCCCTGAGGAGGAGGAGGGAGGAGCCCAGGTGCTTTGCCGAGGCCACGCCTTTCCGTGGGCATTGCCACGGTCCCTGCTGCGCCTGGCCGAGTCACCGGCAGACCCGGCAGCAGGCCGGGTCTCTGTGCCCTTGCTTCTCCGTTAGCTGTGGTTGAGCTTAGGCAACGCTGCGGTGGACGGCGTGGACTGTGCTGTCCACGGGCCTCGATGGAGAAGCCCTGGGGCAGCGCCTGAAAAGCCAGGGGAAGTGGTGCTCCCGACTTCCCTGCCTGCTCTTTTCCTTTTTGGAGGTGGGTGGGGGTGGCTGGGCTGGGGTTTGGACTCCAGGCCTAGCTTGCTAGATTGTCCTTCTACCTCTTGGTCACACCCCAGCCCCTCTGTGCTTCCCTTATTTCTCAGTGATGGTGCCACATTTGCACACCAAATTCCGTCTAAGGCACGCTTCCACATAGCTGGCCTCACGGGTGTGCGGCCCCCACCCCCGGCACGCTGTTGATCGAGGCGGGGGTCTTGTTAACTTTTTACCCACGCTGGCCTGGAGCTGTCACCCCTCCCCCCCCCGCTTTCTTCCTCCCGAGGGGCTGGAATGACACGCGTGACCCACGGTGCTCCGCCCCCGCTTCTCTGTGCAATGCGGCTGAAGTCTTTGCCCTGGCGGGAGGGAGCCGTGGCCCGCGCTTGCCTGGGCCGCTCGTGGCTGCACCGAGCCAGCTCCCGTCTCCGCATGCGTGGGCCCAGCCCTGAGCAGGCGAACCTCCTCTGTCCCCCCCTCCCCCGGCTCTTCCTGGCCACTCCTTGGGTCCCCTGGGGTTTCCACTGCCACAGGACAAGGCAGAGCGGTGGCCTGGGGGTGTGGATGAAAGGCCCCCCCCGCATCACGTGACATTTTCATGCGGGAGGGGAGGGTGTTGTGTTTAACTGAAGGTATTTGGGGCTGGCGAGCTTGCGGGAAGAGGCTGCCAGGTCTGCGAGGCCCTTCCTCCATTGTCATCTCCTGCTCAGGTGCCCGGGGCAGAGGGGAGGAGCAGGAAGGCTTGCAAAGCCGCCTCACCCACCCCTGCCCACCGTGGGCTGCTTCCCCCCCCCCGCCGCCCACCCCGCTGCCTGAACGTGAGAAAGTCATCACGCTGCCGGCCCAGGCTCTGCCCACGCCCGCGCTTGCAGAGTGTAAAAGAACTTTCTGCGCCACAGCTGCGCCTTTCCTCAGCCAGGGGTGACTCAGGGCTCCCAGAGCCCCGCCTCTCCCTCTCCCCGACACCCCAGCCTTGCCCCTCCCCACTCTATCTGACTCGGTGTGTGTGTGTGTGTGTGTGTGTGTGTGCCCACATGTGTGCACGTGCCAGTACTGGGGCTTGAATTCAGGGCCTGGGCACTGTCCTGTAGCTATTTTGCTCAAGGCTGGTGCTTGAGCCACAGCTCTACTTCCAGTTTTTTTGGTGGTAAATTGGAGATAAGAGTCCCATGGACTTCCTTACCTGGGCTGGTTTTGAACCTGGATCCCAGATCTCAGCCTCTTGAATAGCTAGAATGATGGACGTGAGCCACCGACATCTTTTTATTGGGTGTCTGTGTGTGTGGTCAGTACTGGGGTTTGAACTCAGGACCTTGTGCTTGCTAAGCAGGCACTTGACTGCTTGGACCGCACCCTTTGTGTGTTGCTTATTTTCAAGATGGAGTCTGCTTTGCAGCTGGTCTGGCCGGTACTGTGGCTCTCTATCTGTGGATCTCTCTCTGTGGCTCTCTCTCCGTGGCTCTCTATCTGTGGATCTCTCTCTCTGGTTCTCTCTCTGTGGCTCTCTATCTGTGGATCTCTCTCTCTCTGGCTCTCTATCTGTGGATCTCTCTCTGTGGCTCTCTCTCTGTGGCTCTCTATCTGTGGATCTCTCTGTGGCTTTCTCTGTGGCTTTCTCTGTGGCTCTCTATCTGTGGATCTCTCTGTGGCTCTCTCTGTGGCTCTCTGTGGCTCTCTCTCTGTGGCTCTCTCTATCTGTGGCTCTCTCTCTGTGGCTCTCTATCTGTGGATCTCTATCTGTGGATCTCTCTGTGGCTCTCTCTCCGTGGCTCTCTATCTGTGGATCTCTCTGTGGCTTTCTCTGTAGCTCTCTATCTGCGGCTCTCTCTCTCTGTGGCTCTCTCTCTGTGGCTCTCTCTCTGTGGCTCTCTCTCTGTGGCTCTCTGTGGTTCTCCTCATCACCATGGTGACAGGCCTGGGTACTGATTGTAGCCGCTGACTGAGAGGACTCTCTAACTTTTATTTCTGGGCTTGTCTTGAACCGCAGCCTCCTGATCTCTTCCTCCCAAGTAAGTACCTGGGGTTACAGGCCTGCGCCACCGCACCCAGCCCGTCTTTGCTTCGCGAGGCAGTCTCGCTGCGCAGCCCGGGCTGGCTTGGAGCCGCAGTCCTCCCGCCTCTACCTCTGCAGGGCTGGGATCACCGCGGGCGCCGCCCCGCGGGCTGCCTGGCCGGCGGGGCTCTGGGATCTCCCATCAGCGCCACGCAGGTTTGGTAATGGGGCTGGGGGCTGGGAGGGGCCGCCCGCACCACCCCATTCGTACAGCCAGCCTGGCTGGCGGCCCTGGGAGAGAACAGCGGATTAGCTAACACGTTTGCTGAATCTTAGCCAAAGGGGGAGGGCATGCCCTTTTTGCCTCTCCTAACAGGGAGCTCACCACGCTAGGGTGTGTCCAGAGCCTTCCTGGGGACGCAATCAGTTCTGTCCTATCAGGGCCCCTGGCCACAGCAGCCCCTGCCAGCTCTGGCACCTTATTTAGAAAAGCGGGGCGTGGCTGTGCCGGAGGGGGTGGCGGTGCCCAGGCTGGGCGGGGCAGCGGGAGCCGCAGCCGGGCCTCCGGGAGCAGCGGGGCGGCCTGGGCTGGCGCTGCGGCTGCCCGGTGAGGCTCCTGCCGGTGGCCGCTTGCTGGGGGCCGCAGAGCCGGGGTGGGGGTGGGGGGGGTGGGGGCGTCTGGCTGGCCAGGAGCGACTGCTCCTTGTGGTCCAGGCCGGGGTGCGGGAGGTGAGGAGAGGGGCCGAGGGGGGGCTGGGACCCAGGCCCCAGTGCGCTCCGTGGCCACACTGGTGACTGCTCCCCGTGGTCCAGGTGAGGGGGTGGGAGGACCATTGTGCTCAGCAGGAAGGGGTAGGAGGACCATTGTACTCAGTGGGGGGTGGGAGGACCATTGTGCTCAGCGGGGGGTGTGTGGGAGGACCATTGTGCTCAGCGGGGGGGTGGGAGGACCATTGTGCTCAGTGGGGGGGTGGGAGGACCAGCATGCTCAGCGAGGGGGTGGGAGGACCATTGAGCTCAGCGGGGGGTGGGAGGACCAGCGTGCTCAGTGGGGGGGTGGGAGGACCAGTGTGCTCAGCGGGGGTGTGTGTGGGAGGACCATCAGCAGCCATGGAGGCAGGGCAGCCAGGGCCGCCGGGAGAGGACCGGGCTGCGATGTCCTGGGCAGGAGCCGCAAGTGCTGGGCCTGTGGCTCCTCCTCTCCTGAGAGGGAGCACTCACCCCACCCCCAGACAGCCGTGTCTCCATGGTGCAGCCCCGGCCTTCCCGCCAGGCCCTGGGGGCTCCAATGGGGCCGTCTCCCGGAGCCCGCACGAGAGGGGGCTGCCGCAGACTCGACGGGGTGTCCGCTCCCCTCATTTCCAATCCAGAGACATTCCTGACGAGGGGAATCTGGGCCAGGGGCCTCCGGTTCACAGCCTGGGGGTCCCGGCTCCCCACATCCTCCTGCCCAACAGCACGCGCCATTCAGGGGCTGGCAGCCATAAGCTAAGCTGTGTTCAAGAGCCTCTCTCTCTCTCTCTCTCTCTCTCTCTCTCTCGCTCACACACACACACACACACACAGCCATGTTCAAAAACGTGACATATGGTGGCTCATACTTGTCATCCTAGCTACTCAGGAGGTCATGATCTAAGGATCACAGTTCAAATCCAGCTCCGGCAAGAAAGTCGGTGAGACTCTTCTCTCCAATTAACCACCAAACAGCTGGCAGGGGAGTGTGGCTCCGGTGGTAGAGCACTAGCGGCCTGGCACACACACACACACAGTGCACACACACACACACACACACACGCTGGCATGGCCCACGGGGGGGCTTGGTTAGCTCAGAGCGCGGTGCGGGGTCTGCGGGAAGGCAGGCACTCAGTCATCTTTGGAGGAAGCCCCTGCTGACCTGCACTGGCCTGGGTGAGGTGGAATCTTCCAGCGGTTTGGCCTTGCCTTCCTTCATGGCTGAGGACGCGGGACATGACTTCATGTGTCTATTAGCCTCTTCTATTTCTTCTGAGCCCTGTTCAATTTGCGTCCATTGGGTTTTTGTCTCGTTTAATTTTTCGAGCTCCTTGTATATTCTGAGTATGTGTCCTTCCTGTTGCATGGCTGGAGATTTCCTCCTGTTCCGTGGGTTGCCTTCTGGTTCTGGTGACTGGTTTCTTCTGCCGTGTAGATTCTTTAATTTGAGGTAGTCCCACTTGTCAATTTGTGTGCATGCGTGCGCCAGTCCTGGGGGTTTGAACTCAGGGCCTGAGCACTGTCCCTGAACTTCTTTTTTTTTTTTTTTTGCTCAAGGCTGGCACTCTACCTCTTGAGCCACAGCGCCACTTCCAGCTCTTTCTGTGTGTGTGGTACTGAGGGATCGAACTCAGGGCTTCATGCATGCTAGGCAAGCGCTCCACCGCTAGGCCACCTTCCCAGCCTTCATTTGTCAATGTTTGCTTGCATCCTCTGCGTAGCTGGCTGGAGTCCCGTGCGGGAAAACTCGTCCGTGCCGACAAGCTCCAGGGCTTTCCCCATCGTTTCCTGTAGTAGATGGCAAGTGTCTTACTTCCGAGGTCCTTGATCCAGGTGGAGATGACTCTTGAACCAGAGGATCGGTTTCCCCAGCATCATCTGTTGAAGAAGCTGACTTTTCTTCAGTGTATGTTTTTGCCTCGTCTGTCGAAGATTAGCTGGCGGTTACTGTGTGGTTTTATTCCAGCATCTTCCACACTGTTCCACTGGTCATGGGGTCTACTTTTGAGCCAGTGCCAACCTGTTTTATTACCATGGTTTTGCATGTTAACTTGAAGGTTGAGATTCAGAAACCTCCAGTGTGGCTCTTTTTACTTGGATTTGCTTTCGCCCATCGGGGCCTTTTATGCCTCTGTGTAAGTTTTTGGATTGATTTTCCTGTTTCTATGAAGAATGACATTGGGGCATTGGGGCATTGACGGGGATGGTGCTCTTGGCCGTTTTCCTGATAATAATGAGATGCACATTCGGTGGTAGCCACATGGGTGCCATTTAAGATGGGGCCCCGCGCCCCAGGGGGATTTGGATGACTCCCGTGGCATCTGGCAGGACTTGGTGAGAACCGCGGCCCTGGTCAGCTTGGGGTGGTGGGGTGCTCAGTGCTGGGTGACTTGTCACACAGCCACAGAGAACACATCCCGAGTTTGATGTCCTTCAGGTCTTTCAAAGAAGGAAAATTCTAGAAGTTTGATTTAGAAAGAAAACAAAACAACCAGCCCCAGGGCGTCCTGTGGAGGACGGGCGAGCGGCCTTTCAATCAAGGACGCGGTTTCTTACCTGCTCCCCTTCTCACTGGCGGAGGGCGAGGCTCGTGGGGGATTGTGGGAAACTCCCTGGGGCCAGGGATCTGTGCTGGGGAGGAGGGGACCAGGATGGGGTTAAAGGTCAACGCTGTCTGCTGGGAGTTGATGCTTTCATCAGCGGGTTGTTACTGTGGACAGGGCAGGCTTTCTGGAGCTGTGATTGGAGGTAATGTGGGGGGGCAGGGGGCAGGGGGCAGGAAGACCTGGGAGGAGGCCTGAGGAAGCCGGATCTGCCCTCTGTCCGGCCCCCCGTACCAGATGAGAGGTTAAGTTGCCCCGGAGCCGGTAGCACAGGCCAGGGTGCAGCCACGTTCTCTCCATGAAGCAGAAATGCACTAATTAAGCGACTTTCCTTGACTCGAGATGAGTTCAGTAACCTTCAGCAGCGTTAAACACCAGCGGAAACCCACGTCACGTGACCCTCAAAGGTGCTGGCCGGGGGAAGGCAGGCAGCGGGGTCTGAGTGGTGGGGGGGACCAGGAGACTGGAACCAGGCACGGTGCTGCATGCCTGTAATCTCAGCACTTGGGGACCGAGGCAGCGGGGTCACAGGCTCAAGGCCAGTCTGGGTTGCATAGGGAGATCGAGGGTCAGAAGGAGCAATTAGTTGGAATTGGGACCTCTAGGAATTCTAGCTCATGGTGTAGGCTGCTTGAAAAGCCAGCTTCCGGGGAGCGTCCTAGAGTCCACTAGCGTCAGATCGGCTGTGAGGGACAAAACCCTCAGAGCAGGGGTGGCTTGAACAGGGCAGGGTATCTCTCTCCCACAGGGCGGGAGGAAAGGGATGGTGTCAAGGCTGTCAAACAGCCAGGCTCCTCTCTCTTGCTGCCCTGCCTCCCTCCTGGACCACAGCCTCAAGGCTCAGGATGGCTGCTAGTATACCAGTCATCACGTCCACGCTTCAGCCGGTACACAGCTTCCCGCCTCCACCCAGCCTTCCAGAAGCCACATGAAGCCTGAGTCCTATTGTAAAGTTGGGAGCCCAGAAGAACAAGAAGGGGCTGGGGATGTGGTTTAGTGGTAGAGTGCTCGCTTAGTACCCATGAGACCCTGGGTTCGATTCCTTGGTACCACATAAGCAAAAAATAAAATCTTTTTTTTTTTTTTTTTTTAAAAAGGATAAGAGGAAGTGTGGACACTGTAAAGAGAGGCAGGTGACTCTGCCTTGTTTGTTTGCTTGCCAGTCCTGGGGCTTGGACTCGGCCTGAGCACTGTCCCTGGTTTCTTTTTGATCAAAGCTAGTGCTCTACCTCTTGAGCCACAGCGCCACTTCCAGCGTTTTCTGTTTATGTGGGGCTGAGGAGTCGAACCCGGGGCTTTATGCGTGCTAGGTCGGCACTTTACGGCTAGGCCACACTCCCAGCCTGATTCTGCCTTGTCCTAAAGTTAGATCACCTTCAGGCCAAACCCAGACGGCATCCTAAGTCAAAACCAGCCTCGGACCGCACACCTGTAATCCGAGCTAGCTAGGAGGCTGAGCTCTGAGAATCAAGGTTTGGAGCCAGCCCGAGCAGAGCAAACTGAGAGACTCTGTGTCTCCAGTTACTCAGAAAAACCCAGAAGTGGAGCTGTGGCTCAAGTGGTAGGGCGCCAGTTTTGAGCAAAACAAGTCAAGGGAGAGTGGCCAGGCCTTGAGTTCATGCTCCAGTAGACATGCACGCGTGCACACAAGCACACACACACACGCACGCATGCACACATGTGCTTGTGCACAGAGCCAGGCCCTGAGGTTGGCATGCAGGGCAAGGGGCAGCTGATGGTGGGGGCGTTGCACCCTGGAAGAGGAGGCAGGGGCGGTGGTGGAGCACAGGGAATTGCTGTGTCATGTGACATTTAAATGGGGGCCTTGGGGGGCTTGGAATATGGCCTCGTGGTAGAGTGCTCGCCTCGTATACACGAAGCCCTGGGTTCGATTCCCCAGCACCACATATATAGAAAATGGCCAGAAGCAGCACTGTGGCTCAAGTGACAGAGTGCTAGCCTTGAGCAAAATGAGGCCAGGGACAGTGCTCAGGCCCTGAGTCCAAGCCCCAGGACTGGCCAAAAATAAATAAATAAATAAATAAATAAATAAATAAATAAATAAATGGGGCCTTGGAAAGAACCAGAGAGCATCACCTTTGCCTCAGCCCGCCATGGAGGCACCATGGTGTCTGGCGACCCAGCCGGCTCCAAGCCTGGCTCACAGAAGACAGGACAGTCGGGGACGCCACACTGTGAGGAAGCTCAAGCCATCTGAGGAGGCCCAGGGAGGTGCCAAGGCCGCTCCCAGCCAGCGCCTGGGGCCCAGATGAGGTCATCTGCAGCCCCAGGCCAGCTGCCCTGTCAGCCGACGCCCACGGGGCAGGGGCACCGGAGCCTCCCCCTTCAGCCCCGCCCACCCGGGAGCCTCCCCCACCCCCGCTCAGCCCCGCCCACCCGGGAGCCTCCCTGGCTCAAGCCCCACTCTCACTGGAGGTGGGTGTGCAAAATACACCTGTGCTGTGATTTTGAGCCACTAAATTCAACACACACACACACACACACACACACACATTTAGAAATCTTTCTAGATTCACACACAAAAATGGGGCAAAGGTATTACCCAGGCTTTCCGTATATCATTGCATCATTGTCTCCTAATTATCATGACACATTTATTTAAAACAGCTCAGGCTGTTTCTTGCAAGATACATTTATTAAAAGCAAGATATTCGAAGGACTAAAATCCAATAAGAAAATAAAGCACAAGAAACAACTGAGAAGCGCTACACTGCCGCTAACTGGATCCGGGCTGCTGGCATGTCTCTGCTTCTTCTCGCGGCTGTTCTCTATTCCGGGTCCCTTGCAGGACGTGGGCCCCTTGGGCTGCGTCCTTGTCCTCCCCCCGCACCCGGGGCACCTGTGTCCTCCCTGGGCCTCTCTGGACCTTGATGCTCGGTGAGGTGTCCCGCAGCCCAGCTGGCATTGTAGCTGTGGCAAGAAGCCCCGGCTGGATCCCTAGGCACCGTGTCACCCCGGGGTGGGGCCTGACCACCTAGGTAAGGTTCAGGCAAGGTGGCCTTTGTCGGTGACGCTCTCTCCCGTCCACTTCCGCCCGCGACAGGTGACGGATGCTGACTGTGGCCGAAAGCAGAGGCTCCCAGGGCACTGGGGGCGGTTTAACCTCTCAGCCCAGGCCGGGCCTGGGCAGCCTCACCCGAGTCCCGCTGGCGGCTCAAGCCCGTACAACCCTCTAGCCGCTTCCGGGCGATGGCTCCAAACCTTTCTAGAAGGCTCAGGCATTCCTGCCTGCCTCCTCTTTTGTGCCCTGAAGTTTTCTTGAACTTTGCAGGTTAGCAAACGAGTGGAAAGAAACAGGAAGGAGAACAAATTAACTGTGGCCTTTTGGCGATCATTAATTTGACCAAGTACCCTTTGGAAATGAAAGGCCACGGCAAAGTCAAATATCAAATGCTCCAGCCGAAGGGGACAGCGCTAATCAAGGCGGGAAGTCGCAGTTTGCTGGAAGACTGAGGCTCAGGAGGAAAGTGGAGCCCGGAATGAGGTTGTGACCGTCATTCTTAGGGCGCTTTGTAACACCCCAGTACTGGGGTTTGAACTCTGGGCCTCACACCCTTTTTGGGTTTTTCACGAGCTTGGTGTTCTGCCACTTGAGCTGTCCCTCCAGCTGAGTCATGGAGATCAGGGTCTCACGGGCTTTCCTGCCCAGGCTGGCTTTGAACTGCGATCCTTAGATCTCCACCTCCTGAGGAGCTGGGATGGCGGCCTGGGCGGCCTCCAGTGCCCAGCTGGCTTCAGCGGAATGGAGCCAGCGCTTTCCAGTGCGGGTGGGGGCATGTTTTGGAGAATGGTTGCCACCAGCCTCCTCTAGTAATCCTCTCCAACGACTGAGAATTACGGGCAGTGCTTGCTTTGTTTTGCTTACTCACATTACCAAACTGTCTACAAACGGGAACATACAGGTTCCCTGTGTGATTAGGAAAGCGAGAGGATGACTGAGCTGGGAGCGGAGTGGCGTCCCGGGTAGCAGCCAGCCCGGCCGGAGCCCGGCTGGAGGAGCACAGAGGCCGTTCAGTGCCTGCTGCCTTCCCAGCCCGGCTCCGGGGCCCCTGGCCTACTTCCTTCCCCCTGCATCCTGGGCGCCTGCCCCGGCCCCTGACTCTCCCTGGGGGACAGCACACTGCCCCCCCCCGCCCCCCGCCCCCCCTGGGAGGCATCTATGAATTTGAAGCATTCGTCCTGGATGGCGGGTTCTGGAGGTGGGTGGGGATGAGGGCTGGGGGGATGGGTGGCAGAGGGTGAGGGGTGCCGCATGGGCTGCAAGGCGAACCAGGCCGTGCCCCAGGGCTGGGCTGGTGCTCCTGCGTGGGGTCTGCGTGCCCCAGGGCTGGGCTGGTGCTCCTGCGTGGGGTCTGCGTGCCCCAGGGCTGGGCGGGTGCTCCTGCGTGGGGTCTGCGTGCGGGGTGGGGGGGGGGGGCCGCTACACCGGGCCCGGCTCCCCCGCCAAGGGCAGGACGAGGACAGCTCGGGCCGCCCGCGCCGGCGGGGCGTGAGGCCCGGCGCCGCCCTTCCCGTCCTGGGCAGATCTGCGGGCCGGACACCCCCTTCCTCCGGCTCTTTCCCGAGGGGCCTGGCGGCCGCGCTGTCCTCACTTTCCCCGGCAGGGATGACCTTCAAAGCGTCCCAATTTAGCCCACTCCCTGACGCTCGCGACGCCAGGGCGACTTTGCACATTCACACCGAAAGATCGTGGTGCGGGGCCGTCCGAGGTGCGAAGCGTGAAAGCCTCGCTCGGTCACCGAAAGGCCAGCTCCCCATTTAGCTCAGAAAAAAAAAAAATCCGGGCCACCTTCGTCGCGAGGCCGGGAGCGGCGCCCCGCCCTGCACGGCCCCGGCGGCGGAGACCCTGGACGGGCGAGCGCCCCGCATCCGCGCCCCCCCCCCCCCCCCCCCCCCGCCCCGGGCCTCTGCGGCAACTTCCGGTCAATGCCCTCCCTCCAGTTCCAGGGCTGACAGGACAAGCCAGTCGTTCTCACACTCAGGAACAGCAGTCAGAGATTTGGGGGGGGGCAGGCCTGGTGCCATCGGGGACTTCACTTCCTCCCCCCTCACACTCCCACCCCCTCGGGACCCCCCCTTTTTTTTTTTTGCTAGTCCTGGGGCTTGAACTCTGGGCCTGGGCGCGGTCCCTGAGCTTCTTTTGCTCGAGGTTAGTGTTCTGCCATTTGAGCCACGGCGCCACTTCCAGCTTTTTGTCATCAGTTAATTCGAGCTAAGAAGCTTTCCTGCCTGGGCTGACTTCGAACCGCGGCCTCCTGAGTAGCGAGGATGACAGGTGTGAGCCACCGGTGCCTGGCCTCCCCTTTAAATTAAGGAATGTTAGCCGGGTGCTGGTGGCCCATGCCTGTAGCTACTCAGGATACCGAGATCGCAGAACGGGGTTCGAAGCCAGCCCGGGCAGGAAAGTCTGTGAGACTCTGATCTCCAATTCACCATCAAAAAGCCAAAAGTGGAGCTGCGGCTCTGCCAAGCTGCGCGGCACCCGACCAAGGGCGAGTCCAGGCCGCGGGCATCGCGGCAGGCTGTCGGGTGGGGCGCGCGTGGGGTTGTGGCAGCATCTGTGACCGGAAGTGGGGGTAGGGTCCCTTACGACCGAGGACAGGAGAGACAGACGCCCGCGCCCGGCGCGGATGGAGGGGCGCGGATGGAGGGGCGCGCAAAGCCAGGCCGGGGGGGGGGGGGGGGGACACGCGCGTGGCCCTGGCGCTGTGCCCGCCCTCGTCCCTGCCAGCGGGGCCTTCGCGGGCTGGAGGGCTGTGGCGGTGATGGGAAACCGTGCCCCCTTTGGCAGTGGACGTCCACGGGCGACGCTGCCGGGGGCCCCCTCCATCAGGGTGAGCGGGGGCGGGAGGGCGGGCTGCCGCTCCCCCTCCCACAGCAGTGAGCGCTGGCGTGGGGGGCCGCGCCCCTCGCCAGGCCCTTCACAGAACCCCGATGGCCCCGGAGCTTGGGGTCCAGGCTCCCGCGCGGGGCCACGCTGCCCTGGGCTCCCGGCCTCGCGTGGACATGCCCGCGTGCCTCTTCCCTCGGACCCGATCCACTCCTCACGTGCCCGACACCTTCCACGCCTTCCGTCCACTCGGGAGCGCCGCCCTGCCCGTCCCCCGGGCCGCCGTCCTCAGGACCCGCAGTCCCCCGCCTCCCCACCGAGCCCGGCGGGGCGCGTGCGGCGAGGAGCCCGGGAGGAGGCCGCGCCTCGGTAGAAAAGGTTTATTGCTTACAAAAATTAAGTTACAAAAACAAAACACGTGAACACGGGGGCTGCCGGCCACAGAGCACCACAGCCGATCCCTCCCTCCCTCCCTCCCGATCCTGCGCCCGGTGCGGCTCCCAGGGTGGCGGGCCGGGAGGGGCCTGCGTGCGGGAGGGGCGCGCGTGCGGGGCGCGGGCCGGCGGGCCGGGCGGGGTCACTGCCGGCAGGTGTCGTGGAAGGCCTCCAGGGTCCGGAAGTCCCTCCACGTGGGGGGAAGGCCGTCTTGCAGAAACTTCCCGCAGCGCTGGCACGGGGCCTGGAACAGCTTTATGTAGCTTCTCAGCCAGGTCTGCGGGGAAGCAGAGAAGAGCGAGACTGGGATGTGGGTGCCTCCAGGATCCCCCCGACGACGGACACCGCGAGCTGGCTCTGTCACCCCAGAGGAGCTGCCCAACCCGTGTGGCTCCCGGGCCCGGCCCAGCCGGGGGTCTGGAACCTGGATGCGGCCCCCCAGGCGCGGTGGGCCCGAGGGGCCTGGCCGAGCGCTCCCCGGCCCTCCCCGCGCACCGGGCCCGGAGGCGGGCTAGGCCTTGGGCAGAGGGCGGCTGGGGCTGGTGTGTGGAGGGCGCTGTGCCCTCCAGCTGGAGTGATCGCAGAGGTCATCGCCGGCAGTCACGAGGCGCCCCGCACACGGGGGGGGGGGGGGACGACAGCCCGTGTCACCCACTAACGAAATAAGCAGCACGCCGTCGCTCGGGAAGTTCAGAGAGCAGAGCGCAGCGGCATCATCCATAAGGATGAGGCGCAGGTAACTCGATTCTCCAAGTCAAGGAGATCCGATCCCCCGGGGCGTGCGGGCCTCGCCCTCGGTGGGGCGCCGCACAGGGAGGGAGGGCGCTGAGCGAGCGGGGTGCGGCCCTCGCCGCCGGGGACCCCCCCATGGCGGCTGGCTGGGGTACGGCCGGCAGCCCGGTCGTGCGCCTTGTCCTTGGGTGTCGAGCCAAGGCCCAGCCTCCTCCAGCCCCACGGGCAGAGCAGGGGCGGCGGCGTGCGTGACACCCAGGGAGAAGGCAACGGACCCGCGACTGCCGCCGGCGCAGCCACCGGGGCGCCCTCCCTGGGCGTGAGGAGCCCCCTCCCGCCGCCACAGCCCGGCCGTGCGCTCCGCGGCCAGCTCCCCAGAACCGTGTGCTGGCGAAGCTCCTCGAGCGGGGCTGCAGAGCCACGGGTGTGCGGGCGGGGCGGAGGGGCAGGGGAGGACAGGGCGGGGCGGGCAGTGTGGGCGGCCGGCAGGGCGGGGCGGCAGTGTGGGCGGCCGGCAGGGCGGGGTGGAAGGGCAGTGTGGGCGTGCCGGCGGGGCAGTGTGGGCGTGCCGGCGGGGCAGTGTGGGCGTGTCGGTGGGGCGGGGCTGAGGGGCAGTGTGGGCGTGTCGGTGGGGCGGGGCTGAGGGGCAGTGTGGGCGTGCCGGCAGGGTGGGGCAAGGCGGGGCAGTGTGGGCGTGTCGGTGGGGCGGGGCAGAGGGGCAGTGTGGGCGTGTCGGTGGGGCGGGGCGGGGCAGTGTGGGCGTGCCGGCAGGGTGGGGCAAGGCGGGGCAGTGTGGGCGTGTCGGTGGGGCGGAGGGGCAGTGTGGGCGTGCCGGCGGGGCGGGGCAGTGTGGGCGTGTCGGTGGGGCGGGGCTGAGGGGCAGTGTGGGCGTGTCGGTGGGGCGGGGCTGAGGGGCAGTGTGGGCGTGCCGGCAGGGTGGGGCAAGGCGGGGCAGTGTGGGCGTGTCGGTGGGGCGGGGCAGAGGGGCAGTGTGGGCGTGTCGGTGGGGCGGGGCGGGGCAGTGTGGGCGTGCCGGCAGGGTGGGGCAAGGCGGGGCAGTGTGGGCGTGTCGGTGGGGCGGAGGGGCAGTGTGGGCGTGCCGGCGGGGCGGGGCAGTGTGGGCGTGCCGGCGGGGCTGAGGGGCAGTGTGGGCGGCCGGCAGGGCAGGGCGGGGCGGGGCAGGGCGGAGGGGCAGTGTGGGCGGCCAGTAGGGCAGGGCGGGGCAGTGTGGGCGTGTCGGGGCGGGGCTGAGGGGCAGTGTGGGCGGCCAGTAGGGCAGGGCGGGGCAGTGTGGGCGTGTCGGCGGGGCGGGGCGGAGGGGCAGTGTGGGCGTGTCGGCGGGGCGGGGCGGAGGGGCAGTGTGGGCGTGCTGGCGGGGCAGGGCGGGGCAGGGTGGGCGTGTCGGCGGGGCAGGGCGGGGCAGGGTGGGCGTGTCGGCGGGGCAGGGCGGGGCAGGGTGGGCGTGTCGGCGGGGCGGGGCGGGGCGGAGGGGCAGTGTGGGCGGGGCGAAGGGGCAGTGTGGGCGGCAGGGCGGGGCGGGGCAGGGCGGGGCGGAGGGGCAGTGTGGGCGTGTCGGCAGGGCGGGGCGGGGCGGAGGGGCCGCGTGGGGCCTGGAGCACGGGAGCACGTTCCCCTCCCCGGGCGGCCAGCTGGCTGCCTTCCTAGCAGGAGGCTGAAAGCTCTGCTGCGTGGAGGGCGGCGCCCAGTGAAGCCAGGGTGGGCGGCTGTGGGCCCAAGGCCGGCCGGCCAGTG
This sequence comes from Perognathus longimembris pacificus, assembly GCF_023159225.1. Taxonomy (NCBI): domain Eukaryota; kingdom Metazoa; phylum Chordata; class Mammalia; order Rodentia; family Heteromyidae; genus Perognathus; species Perognathus longimembris. The sequence continues at coordinate 158,689,090 of NC_063161.1, forward strand.
TGTCCCGGAGGCCCCAGGCATGCAGGCCGTCCTGCACACGCGGCCGGCAGTCACAAGACAAGGGCTGGGCAGAGGTCCTGACGCAGAGGGCACCCCCTGCTAGGCTCCACTTCCAGCTAGCCATGCCCCACAATGCACCAACAACTCCCAAGAGCCAGCAGCGCGGGCCGCCCCCCTCCCCCCTCCCCCCTCCCCCCAAGGCAGCGGGGCTGCTCCTCCTCGGGCTCAGCCTGGGAACCTAAGGAAGAAGCATCTGGGGAAACTGCAAGACATTTCTTCAATTGTAAGATGAATTCTACCTCTACGAGACATAGAATTCACTAGGCAAGCTCAGCTAAACATCTAAGTCAATGCCAGAGATTTCTGGAGGAGGAGGAGAGGAGGATCACCTAAGCGCCGCCCTCCCCTCCCCCCCAAGCCCGGAATCAGGAGGCGCAGAGCTCCCCATGCTCGGCCTGGCTCCCGGAACCGCTCACCATGAAGGATCTGACCACGACGTCTGGCATCTGGGGCAGCTGGTAGTGCAGCAGGGCCGTGGTGGCGTGGTCTGTCACCTGGGGAGGAAGGACGGCGACAGTCAGCGGCCAGCAAAGGCCAGCGGGGGAAGGCATTTCCCCAGCCCCAGCTCTGCGCGGGCACCCCACCGCCCCTCCCTGAGACAAGGACCTCTGAAACCAAATCTCAAGTAGGAAAATTAGTAGAGCTGGGGCTGCGGGGGAGAGGAGACAGGTGGCAGCTGGGAAGGACAGAGGTGAGTGGCGTGCTGGAACATTCTGGTAACTGACACCCCTGGCAGGCTGGAGCCGTGTGGGAGAGGAGGGAGTGGCGGAGGGCACACCACGGAGGGCTTCTAGGCCTAGCTTCACAGAACCCAGAGGTGTGCAGAAAAGGGCCCCACCCGCACTCCATCTCGCTGGGGCCAGAGCCATCCGTTCCCCTAACTGCAGAGCCCGTCACCTCCCGCTTCTGATTCTCACTTTTGTCCCCTGCTTTGTAGCTCCTGGCTTCATCAGGACTTGGCTGTCCTTGAAGGATTGACCCCTATCCTCAGGCCCATACGGACACCAGCCGGAACTTCAATATGGCAACCTGCTTTGATATGCAGGCAGGACATCTCACCTCTGAGGGCCGAATGGAAAAGCCCCAACTTGCTAGACCTAGTGGCCCTTTCAATAACCTCTGCCTCCTTGCTCAGACCCCATATAAGCCTGGTCCCAAATTCACCCTCTGGCACAACCTCCAATCCCATGGGGTCTGTGCCCCTCGCTGTTCCTCAATAAACAGGCCTCGCCTGTTGGTGATGGAGTCCGTCCTATTCCTTTTCCGTTCTCCTCCATTTTCCCACCAGTCTCTGCGGGTCTTCTGGATTTCAGAGCTGCTACAATGGCCTCTGAGGAGTGCCTTCCACAGTACAACCCGTGACCAGCTCCCGCGCAGGCCCCGTGGAGATCAGACTCCCCGGGGCTCAGGGCCCCGGGCCACAGGGGCCTAGCGCTGGGCTCAGGCCTGTGCTGTCCCTTGACTCAGCTCTGCGCAGATCCCTGCCGTTCTGAAATGTGGTGACACCAGATCCATCAGCAAATTAATAGATTATACTAATTTGATAGCTGTGTTCAAACTAATGGTTTATCTGATTGTGCTCATTAGGGATTCTTGGCATTACAAATGGTGTGGTTTAAAAACAAAACAGAACACTCCAGATGAAATCGTTAACTTGAGGACAGGACTAAGCACAGGTCTGGTTTGTTCAGGCCTGTTGCTTTTCTCGTCCCTTCCAGAACGCGGCGTGACCTGCTCGGCAGGCCGGCTTGGGGTCCTGGGAGCTGGGGGCTGGAGCGTAGGGCTTCCGCCCGGCCCGCTGGAAGCCCCTCTCCCAGGGCTCTGCAGGGCGCGGGACCTGGCTCGGGCGTCGCCTCTGCGTGCGTGCAGAGCGGCCCGAAAGCCGCGCCGCCCTCCGCACAGCAAGGCGCCCGCAGCGCGAGGCCCGCGCGGCGGAGGAATTCTCGCTCGGGTGACTTTCAAGATAAACGGCACTTCTCCTCCAAGTGCCAAGCGAGATACTTGTATTTTAAGCATTTTGACAGGCAGCTTTCTAAAACGAGCAATGTGTGCGTGGTGGCTTTTTTTTTAAGCGGTAGTAATGCTAACTCTGCGTCACGGCGGGGGGCGAGGGCTGGGCGGTGAAGGGGGGCAGCTGGGTCCCCTGTGGGCAAGACCCCTGCCCCGTCTGCAGCGGCCCCGAGGCGGCTGCCGTGTGGCCGCACCCGCAGCTGCAGCCAGTGCTTGGAAAGCAGGCCTGCTGTGTGCGCAGAGGTGGCACCGAGGGCCAGCCTGGCGCGGAGCTCAGTCAGGCCTGGGGCAGCGGCTGCGGGGGTGTGGGGCGCGTGCGCAGTCGCGATGGCGGAGCTGAGCAGGCGTGGGTGTGTGGCGTGTGCGCAGTCGCGATGGCGGAGCTGAGCAGGCGCGGGTGTGTGGGGCTCTTGAGCAATCGCGGAGCTGAGCAGGTACGATGGCGGAGCTGAGCAGGCGCGGGTGTGTGGGGCGCGTGCGCAGTCGCGATGGCGGAGCTGAGCAGGTGTGGGTGTGGGGCACGTGCGCAGTCGCGATGGCGGAGCCGAGCGGTGTGTGGAGCGCATGTGCAGTCACGATGGCGGAGCTGAGCAGGCGCGGGTGTGTGGGGCGCGTGCGCAGTCGCGATGGCGGAGCTGAACGGGTGTCTTCTTGACCTCCGGGACGGGGGACGGGGGGCGGGGGGCGGGGGGCGGTCCAGGACTTCAGCTAGCCTCTTCTCAGGAATCCAAGAGCCCAGGTGCCCAGGGTCCGGATGGCAAGGCACACACCTCACCTTTGGGTCCTGCTAGTAACGAGATGATGTAGCAGAGGCGTCAAGGTGGGCTGAGGGCCCCGGCTCCGAGCACCAAGGCCTGAGCCCCTTCTGGGCCCTAAAGACAAGGGCAGGCAGTGATTCTGGGGCATAAAGCCAATGTAGAGCAGGCAGTTTGTCCTTCTCGTGAATTCAAGCTAATGGGGTCTCCCAGATTTCCTACAGATGCCAGGAGTGGTGGGCTCCTCGGTACTGTGCACAGAGCCGACAGGTGCCCAGCCACAGCGCGAGTGGGGGCAGTGGGCGGCCCGGATCCTGGAGGGCAGCTTCGTCTACCCTGGCTCCCCCAGGTGCCCAGCCTCCCAGGGGGCTGCGCGGGTCTGCGGGAGGCTGGAGTGTGTGCCAGGCACAGGGCAGACCTGTGAGCACGGGTGCCCAGGGTGGAGCAGACTCGCTAACTGGAAACTGTGCTCTGGAGCGCCGCTGTGCCGGCCTCCCTGATTTGGCACCCGGCTCCCGGGCCCTCTAATTAGTCTTTCCATTGCTGAGCAATCTGGTCAGATCCGGCCTCTGTTCCACAGGGCGCGGTACAAAGTATTTCTTTTACTTGGCAAATTCCTAGCACGGAGGTGATCATTTAGTTCCTCTAGTTCTCTACCTCCGATTCCAGGAATTTTAACAGAAGGAAAGCCAGCCAGCAGACTTGCTGATTGCTCTCCTTTCTTCTCCACTTCCTCTGCGCTGGTTTTCAGACTGCCAGGCTGAACCCCAAGCACCAGGCAAGATGAGGCCATTGAACACCAGAGACATTTACCTACACTGATCTTCCTTTTTGTCAAAGCATTCCACCTTCAATACTTTTTGTTTTATACTTTGCAACAACAAAGTTGCTTTTTGTTCAGCATCTTAGATGTGGCAAAACAGACCTGGGGCAAAGAAAGATTGCTATTAACTAATTGAGTGGCAGCCCAGGTTTGGGTGCCGTGGTGCGGTAAGCTAATGAGGCTCTGCTGGGAGATGAAAGCGGCCCTCCCGGCGCAGGAGGCCAGGGAAGGGCACTAATGCTCCCGGGAGAGGGGCTGCGGCGGACGCAGCCACTGCCTGAGTGCTGGTGGGAAACAAAGCTTGTAAAAAGATCAAAGTCGACGGGGGAGCCCACCGAGGTAACGGAGGAGGCACTACAAGCAGGGGCACTGAGATGGGGGGCCTTCATCTCACAGTGGAGGAGTGCTCAGGAGCCCCCTAGCCCGGGAGGGCCCCCCTCCAGGGTAGGCTCTGGCCCAGTGGCTGGGGGGGAGGGGCATCATGGTGCAGGCTCCGGCCCAGGAGGTGCCGGTGTGGAACCAGTCGGGGGGCGGGGTGTGTGCATTGCAGTGCAGGCTCTGGCCCAGCCCGGGAGGACCCCCATGGCAGTGCAGACTGTGGGGCTCATGTGAGGAGGCACCGCCTGCTCACGACTGCACCAGGCTGGCCTTACCCAGGCTCCTGTCCCTCAGCTCCTCACACACCCAACCACTTGGGAAGGAGGGACCTTTCAGGAGACCTTGAAGCAGCTGCCAGTCAAGGCTGGAGAAGGAGCTGCCAGTCAAAACAGGCCCCCCAGCTCCCTGGGTGCAGATGGGCTCTGGAGCTATTTTAGCTGCAGCAGAAGTGAGCGCAGCGCTCTGTACAGGGCTGCTGGCCCGCGGCTGGGGTGGGGGCTCTGGCTCTCACAGCGTGTAGGAGCTGGGGGACCCTGGCCAAGGGTTCCGGCAGACCAAGGAGCCACCCAGGCCTTGCTCCCTCAGCCCTCCACCCACCCCTGATGGAGGGACCCAGCCGGCCACCACTCGGCAGTCTAGATGCCTGCCAAAGCCAAGGAGTTGCTCCTGGTGGGGCAGGGCCTGCCTGTATCCCAGACCTGGCGTGCTGTACGCACGTGTCACTGCGACAGTTGGGCCGCCCAGCTCCTTCCACCCCTTGATGTGAAAGTGGGTGCCGCCAGCCAAGGCCTGACTGGAATGAACACATCTAGCTCCTGCCAGGGCTTTGTGAACAGGGTCCCTCTCCGTGTGAGCCACACTGGGCTCAGACCCCATGGCTGTTGGCAGCCCTTGCCGGAACTGTCTCCCAATGTCTGGAAGGCCCGTCTAGACGTGCTGTGTGGAAGCTCCCTGCGGCGATTCTGATGTGCAGCCAGCCGTGTTAGGAACCGCAGCCCACCGTGCTCCACTGCCTGCTTCCCACCACCAGGGGGCAGGACCGCGGCTGAGCTGGACCAAGAGCTCTAGGAATTGTGCGACGCTCTTCCTAATGCAGTAACGGGCAGTAACGGGCTGGCCACATTATCGGGCAGCACACTGGCCCAGGGGGCCCAAGACCTCCCCCAGCGAATCCAGAAGAGCTAGGCTCTTCACCATTAAAATAATCCCCCTGCAGGAGTAACACACAGCAAACGTGAAGTACGCAGTGTTTAGACTTCGCTTATTTAAAAGAGAAGCCAGGTGGAGACCCAGCTTCTGTCCTGCTTCCCTGCAATAGGGAGATGGGGGTCCCCTCAGCTGCCCAAAGGGTGACAAGGATAATGGGATGGAATGGCCTTCAGTCCTGGGATCACTGCCTGGGCCACATCACCGCTGCTGCCCTCCACGAGAAAGGGGCTGGGGTCAGGTCCCTCTCAACCTAGGGGCCAGCGCTGCCCTCATCACACCAGCTGCCAGTCCTCTGGGGTGAAATGAAGGCCTCTGTTCCTCTAGAAAGGAGATTCCAGGCGACAGCCGAGGTGCCAGGCTGCTTGCTGTCCAGATGGGATGCCACCTTTACAAGGTCCTCAAACTTGGGCTGAGAGGCAGGCCCAAGAGCATGGAGCCCTCTGGGCTGGAAATCTAAACAGCCCAGCGAGGGAGCACAGCCACTGAGTGCTAGCTGTGTGCCCAGTGCCCCCGTAACCCAGAGAAGTGGCTTTCCCTGGTGGAGACCCTTCCGTGCCATGCTAGGGAAGGTCAGGGGCAGGCCAGGGGAGCGGGGACCTCCTGAGAGTTTTGCCCTTGAGGAGGGCGGCCGAAGGATCGCTCAGGAGAAATTCCTATGTTAAGTACGTAAAGAGTTGGCAACCCCTGCCAGCTGCACTGGTCCAAGGATGCCTGGAAGAACATCCAAGCCCGTCCCACAAGCACTGGGTCTGTGGAAAGAGGAGCCATCGAGCTTTCAAAACCAGAACGCTATGAAGTCAAGTCTTTTTTTTTTTTTTTGGCCAGTCCTGGGCCTTGGACTCAGGGCCTGAGCACTGTCCCTGGCTTCTTCCCGCTCAAGGCTAGCACTCCGCCACTTGAGCCACAGCGCCGCTTCTGGCCGTTTTCTGTATATGTGGTGCTGGGGAATCGAACCTAGGGCCTCGTGTATCCAAGGCAGGCACTCTTTGCCACTAGGCTATATCCCCAGCCCTATGAAGTCAAGTCTTGACAGTGGTGTTGGGGGTGTGTGATGGGGAGTGATGCTGAGAAGCTTCTAAAAAATGGGGGTCAAAGTAGAGGGAGGGGCTGAGGCCGCAGATGAATTCATGTGAGGGGTAGCTGCTATCTAATCTGGACCTGGATTTATGTGCCACAGGCTCAGCAGGTCTGGAGGCCCGGAAAGGAAGCCTCAGCACCCACAGGGACCGGGGATTACGCAGGCATGATCGATACTCCTCTCTGCTCCAAGAAGGAGCCATCTGTAAGCCTCTGCACGGCTCATCCCTGCCCTGGGCCAGGCCGGGCTGCACTGGGGCCCGGGTCTGGCATGGGAGGAGCCTGCTGTGTGCCGGGGTCTGGCCTGTGGGGCCCAGCCTAGTCTCCCTTCAGCCCCCAGCTGGTAGCACAGGGACCCGTGGGGCACAGCGGTGCACAGGTCATCCCCATCTGGAATGCTCTTCTCCCCTGTGCCTTTCCGGGTCTCGGGACGCAGCGTGCTCCCTTGAGTGGGGCGGAGGGCCTCTTGCGTGCACTCTCTGCAGAGCCTCCGGGACATCTCACTCTGGAGAAGCCAGACCGGGCCATGCCAGGGCACGAGGCTAGTCTGCTGCGCTTCTGTCTTTCCTTGGCCAGGCTCACCCAGTAGGACACGGAGTGGCTGAGGCAAAGCAGGCAGGAAGCATTCCACTGTAGCTGTGAGAAGGCGTGGCAGGAGTGTGTGTGTGGGGGGGGAGGCGGGCCTGGAGGTGCCGGGCTGGCTGTGTGGCCAGGGAAGTCTCCAGGGTGCTGACCCCCTCCACCTCGGCAGGGCGGTGAGGAGGTAGGCCTGAAGGGTCCTTGACATTTCTCAGGATTAGGGAATTAAGGCTCTTCATTTAGATAAAAAGAAAAAAGAGTTTTGGCTTTTACTGCTGGGAACATGCCAGATTCATTTGCAGAAAGTCAGAGGCACCTGCTTGCGTGGCGAACCACCGGGCGGGAATGGAGAACGCAGGGCGGCCGGCGCCACAGGCCTGGGCTGGAGAGCGGCTCGCCCGTCCCATGGTCTCACAGCCGCTACTGCCGATGAGGAAGCCAGGGCAGGGGAGGCCACGGAGGCCCTAAGTGGTGGAGCTGAGGGTTTGGCGAAGGCCTGTGCGGCCGTGGCCGCCGCTGGGGACAGTCACAGGGAGCACGGTGCGAGGGCAGGACGTGGAGGGGTGGGTCTTTCTGGAAGCAGCTGCTCTGACCTGGTGGGTGCCGTGTCCCACACAGCCCTCGAGGAAGAGACAGTTATGGAGATGACAAATGGACTTCCTGTGATTCCTCTAATGGCAGAAAACCACAAACCATTTCTCGGGCGACTCGACGTGTGTGGGGAGGCCGGCGGCCGCGCCAGGCCTCGGGGCCATTTTCTCCACACGGTGGTGGGCGTGAGTCCCCAGGCGCTGGCATGCTCGCGGTGGCCCTTGGAGGGAGGGGACCGAGTGTGTCTTCAAGCCAGGCTTGGGCGTGCAGTGTGCGTGTGCCGCCGCACGGATGTCCCCTCCTCCGAGGCTGGTCCACAGCTGGCTTCCGGGCAGCGGAGGGGGCCCCGGGCTCCACGGGCTGCCCATCCGCCCTGGCACCGGTGAGAGCCACCCCCTCGCTCTAGCACACGCCTGGGAGGCAGGGACGCCGGTTCTCCTCCTCGGCCCGGCCCGGCTGCGGGCCCCTCCGGGGAGCCTTCTGGGCACGCGCTGGGCGAGGTGCCGCGGGAGCTCTGGCAACCGTCTGGCTCCCCCTCAGCCTCGGCAGGCCTCCAGCCGGCGTCTGAAGAGCGGTTTTGCTATCATTTTGGAGGGGTTTTTGGAAGGAAACGTGAAAGGCGGCGGGAAGGGATTGACGGTGACCTGGCGGCCACTTCCTGAGCCTCGCGGGCGGCTGGCGGTGCGCTCGCAGAGAGCTCAACTCCGGGAGGAAGAGGGCGCGAGTGCTCTGGGACTCTCCAGGGTAGGGAGGTAGCGGCGGGTCAGGTGGGTGGTGCCCGGCTGGGATTCAATGTATGCAGGGCCCTGGGCGCACGCCGCCCAGCAGAAGGGCGCCGGTGAATGCCAGAGGAGCGCGAGTCCCGGGGCCGACGGTCCCCTCCGCCGGGGAGCAGCTGGGGGCCACTCGGCGGCAGCCTTCACACAGGGCCCGGCCTTTCAAGTCCAAGAATGGCTGAACGAGACAGACAGGAAGGCCGGGGCGGCGGCACCCTGCAGGCAGCCCACCTGCCCACAGCTGGGCCGGGGCGGCGCGCTGACAGGTTACCTCCCTCTGTGGTGGGCCGAGCGACGCTGTGTCTCCCCTCGCCCATCCCCTCCGGCGGAGACCCTGCAGAGCGTGCGCTGCCGTCTCCCCGCCCCTCGGCCTCCTCTCCCACCTGCCCGCCCCGCCTCTCCCAGCCGCCCCGCCAGGGCTGAATGCGGGCAACAGCTGCACACTGGCGCACGCTCCTCCCAGGTTAGTGGATGAAAATGCGCGGCTCTGAAACGAGGGGGTTAAAGATCAAAACAGTGACTGCCCTGCAGAGTCTAAATGTCAGAAGAATAAGAAAGCGCTGGAAACCTTTCCTGGCTCTTTGTGATTCTGCCCTTTCAGAGGGTCCCCCTATTTCCAAGTCCCATTCTCTGAATCCCCTCTGCTGGAGGCTTGCTGGCTATAAAAAGCTGCTTCGCCCTAGGATGAAGTGGAAGGCGCCCCCAGGGGAGAGCGGTAAATGACAGGCACCTGTCTGCAGCCATGGCCCACAGCGCGCTACCCCGGCCTGCTGCCACGGCCCCACCTTGGGTACGGGGTCTAATGAGCGAGACAGAGCAGGGCTTGCTGACAGTCAGCAACTGCAGACAAAAGGAAGGTCGGATCTCATTTCCTGCAGCTAGATTTGCTGCGGAACCTGGGGAGCGGTGGCTTTCACCCCAGGAGTCATGCGTGGGCCTCCGAGCTTGATGGGGGCCGGCTTCCACGCTCCTACCTTGACATTTTTCCCAAGTAAAAGAGAGTAAGCTTGGTTTGGCTTTGCAAGGCACTGCCAAGAGCTCTGCCTAAACTGGATCCTATCCAGGTTGTGCTATACACCTAACCCCTTTGTACAACTATTTAAAGATTAAAAAGACTTCTGCCCGAGCTGACCTTGAACCTCGAGCCTCAGGTCTCAGCCTCCTAAGTAGCTAGGATTTTAGGCATGAGCCACCACAGGACACAGCTTGGCTGCCTCCTTTGCCCTTGGCATCGGGCTGATGCTGGGCCCTGGCCCGGCCCTGAAACCACTGGGGGAAGCAGGCGGGCTCACCACGTGCTCGACAGCGTCTTTGAGGAAACACTCACAAGTGGACGTTTCACTCACAAATGGGCGGACAGAGGAAGAGGGTGCTGGGAGATGGCTGGCGCGCCGCAGCAGGGATTAGCACCGCCACCAACTCACTCCTTCTCGCCTGGTATTCTGAGTATGCGACACCAGCCTCCACCTGGAGCGGCCTGCAGAACCTGCCGGCGGCCGAGGGGCCCCGCTCCAGGCTTTACATGGGGCTCGGCTGTGGCACAGGAAGTGCCCCCCTTGCTGCCGGGCCGCCAGCCCAGCCCGAGAGGGCCACACGGGACCCCGGGTGCAGCCAGCCCCCAGGCGGTGTGGACGCGCATTCTGTGCGCTCGGCGCCAGCCCCTCTGCACACACAGCGTAGGCACAGACAAAACGCCACACCCCTCCCCCAGCTCTACTGAGAAAGAATGAAGCCTAACGCTCTACATTATTTTCCAATGTTGCCTTTCATCTGGGAGCAAATAGACAGTGTTCTCGGCACCCTCACCTGCCCCTTCCCGCCCTGGGCACTGGGCTCCGTGGCAGCACTGGGACGTGGGGCGGGTCGAGATGAGACGGGAAGGCTGGAGGGCGCTAGTAAACACAGAGGGTGTTGCCTGCTGGGGGCCAATCCCCATCACTCAGAATTCAGCTACTTTTTTTTCCCCTGCTTCAAACATGCTACAAAAAGTACAAGGAAAAAAAAAACTGGCAGGTGCTCTTAAATCTCTCCAGCTAGACGAGTATCAAATTTAACCACTGTTTCTGTATGTTTGTAGTTTGAAACACATAAGGAATGCTTGGCAGGTGATTTCCAGAGGAGGCAGGGTAAAAGCATAGCACTCTCTCTAAATCTGAGTTTCACATATTTCCCAAGTTCCTGATAACCTTCTGCATGCATTCAAAACCACTACCGATCACACGGGGTGTGCCAGCCCCCGAGGCTCCAGAAAGGCCACGGCGGCACCACTGTTCAGGACCAGGCTCGCAGGCCAGGCCGCGGCCTGGGAAGTCTGGCATTGGCCCAGGCCTTTTGCCAGGCACAGAGAAGGAAACACCACTATTCCAGCAGAGCCAGACCCCAACAATGAGCGGCGCTTCCTCCTTGGATTGGTTTTGGGCTAACGGCCAGAGGGAAACGACCACAAAGGCAGGCAGAAGTCAGCACCTAAGGCTGCGAGGTGAGGTGTGGCGGGCGTGCTGGCCGGGAGAGCACCCCCTAGGCTGGGCAGGGTGGCCTCTTTCTTTTTGGCTTTAGATCCGGAAGAGGATGGAGTATGTTTCCAAGGAGGGTTTAAGTAACCTTTTTATTCTGGAGCAGTATTAGATTTACAGGAGCATTCTAAGGATGGCACAGCAAGCCCGGCAGCTACACCTGCAGCTATGGCTGCCACTAGTGGGCGCACTTGGTCAGAGCCCTTAAGGCTTCGGCCCTCGCCACGGACGCACCACACTGTTCTTGCGAGCCTCTCACCCAGCCCTGCCAACCCCACTGTCACCACACCTTTGTCCTAAGGAAGGACCCACTCTGGATGCCAACTCCAGCCAGATGTGGACGTCACTGGCTTTTCCATTTTCCTTCTTGAGAGTGAAGCAGAGTAGCACACTACATTTAGCTGTGACAGATTCTGTTCTTTTGTTTAAGCGCAGGGCCTCCGCCACGCTAGGCTAGTGTTCTATCACTTGAGCCACTAGCCTTTATGTCTAGGTTTTTTTTTTGTTTGTTTGTTTTTGCCAGTCCTGGGCCTTGGACTCAGGGCCTGAGCACTGTCCCTGGCTTCTTCCCGCTCAAGGCTAGCACTCTGCCATTTGAGCCACAGCGCCGCTTCTGGCCGTTTTCTGTATATGTGGTGCTGGGGAATCGAACCTAGGGCCTCGTGTATCCGAGGCAGGCACTCTTGCCGCTAGGCTATATCCCCAGCCCCTAGGTTTTGTTTTTTGAGATGGGGTCTCAATGCTAACTGCCCAGGCTGGCCTCAAACTCTTTTTTTTTGGCCAGTCCTGGGGCTTGGACTCAGGGCCTGAGCACTGTCCCTGGCTTCTTTTTGTTCAAGGCTAGCACTCTGCCACTTGAGTCACAGCGCCGCTTCTGGCCGTTTTCTGTATATGTGGTGCTGGGGAATCGAACCCAGGGCCTCGTGTATACGAGGCAAGCGCTCTACCACTAGGCCATATCCCCAGCCCTGGCCTCAAACTCTTGATTCTCCCGCTGCAGCCTCTCCAGTATCTGGGATTATAGGTATGTGCTACCATGCCTGGCTAAGATCATAAACTTGTAATGCTTAAGGCTGTCAGACTGTTCCCGCACTACTCTGACCTGTCCTTTGCTGAGCTATCATCTCAAAGGGGCTGGAGGTAAAGGTGAACCGATGCAGTATGAGCACCACATGAAGTCTGCAAGGCCCTCTGATCATGGTGTCACAGGCCCTCTGATCATGGTGTCACAGGCCCTCTGATCATGGCGTCACAGGCCCTCTGATCATGGTGTCACAGGCCCTCTGATCATGGTGTCACAGGCCCTCTGATCATGGTGTCACAGGCCCTCTCATCACTGTGTCATAGACACTCTGATCACCAAGTCACAGGTCTTCTGATCACAACGCCATGGACCTCTGATCGCGACATCACAGACCCTCTCTGATCACCATATCACAGCCCATCTGGTCACCGCATTACAGCCCCTCTGATCACTCCATCACGGGCCCCTGATCACCATGTCACAGGCCTCTGATCACGTTACAGGCAATCTGGTCACTGCGTCACAGTCCCTCTGGTCACTGTCACAGGCCCCTGATCACCACGTCACAGGCCTCTGATCACTACGTTACAGGCAAACTGGTCACTGCGTCACAGTCCCACTGGTCACTGTCACAGGCCCCTGATCACCACGTCACAGGCCTCCGATAACTATGTCACAGGCCCCTGATCATCACGTCACAGGCCTCCGATCATCACATCACAGGCCTCCGATCACTGTCACAAGGCCCCTGATCACCACGTCACAGGCCTCCGATCACTATGTCACAGGACCCTGATCACCACGACACAGGCCTCCGATCACTATGTCACAGGCCCCTGATCACCACATCATAGGCCTCCAATCACTATGTCACAGGCCCCTGATCACCACGTCACAGGCTCTGATCACCAAGTCACAGGCCTCCGATCACTATGTCACAGGCCCTGACACCACATCACAGGCCTCCAATCACTATGTCACAGGCCCCTGATCACGTCACAGGCCCCTGATCACCAAGGCACAGGCCTCCGATCACTATGTCACAGACTCTGATCACCACGTCACAGGCCTCCAATCACTATGTCACAGGCCCCTGATCACGTCACAGGCCTCCGATCACTATGTCACAGGCCCCTGATCACCACGTCACAGGCTCTGATCAACACATCACAGGCCTCCGATCACTATGTCACAGGCCCCTGATCACCACGTCACAGGCCCTGATCACCATGTCACAGGCCTCCGATCACCATGTCACAGGCCCCTGATCACCACGTCACAGGCCTCCGATCATCACGTCACAGGCCCCTGATCACCACGTCACAGGCCTCCGATCACTATGTCACAGGCCCTGATCACCACGTCACAGGCCTCCGATCACTGACAGGACCCTGATCACCATGTCACAGGCCCCTGATCACCACGTCACAGGCCCCTGACAACCACGTCACAGGCCCCTGACCACCACGTCACAGGCCCTGATCACCATGTCACAGGCCCCTGATCACCACGTCACAGGCCCTGATCACCACATCACAGGCCTCCGATCACTATGCCACATTCCTCCAATCACTATGTCACAGGCCCCTGATCACCACGTCACAGGCCTCCGATCACTATGTCACAGGCCAAGATCATCACGTCACAGGCCCCTGATCACCACGTCACAGGCCTCCGATCACTATGTCACAGGCCCTGATCACCACGTCACAGGCCTCCGATCACTATGTCACAGGCCCCTGATCACCATGTCACAGGCCCCTGATCACGTCACAAGCCCCTGACCACCACGTCACAGGCTCTGATCACCACGTCACAGGCCCTGATCACCATGTCACAGGCCCCTGATCACCACATCACAGGCCCTGATCACCACATCACAGGCCTCCGATCACTATGCCACATTCCTCCAATCACTATGTCACAGGCCCCTGATCACCACGTCACAGGCCTCCGATCACTATGTCACAGGCCCCTGATCACCATGTCACAGGCCTCCGATCACTATGTCACAGGCCCCTGATCACCATGTCACAGGCCTCCGATCACTATGCCACAGGCCTCCAATCACTATGTCACAGGCCCCTGATCACCACGTCACAGGCTCTGATCAACACATCACAGGCCTCCGATCACTATGTCACAGGCCCCTGATCACCACGTCACAGGCCCTGATCACCATGTCACAGGCCTCCGATCACCATGTCACAGGCCCCTGATCACCACGTCACAGGCCTCCGATCACTATGTCACAGGCCCTGATCACCATGTCACAGGCCCCTGATCACCACGTCACAGGCTCTGATCACCACGTCACAGGCCTCCAATCACTATGTCACAGGCCCCTGATCACCATGTCACAGGCCTCCGATCACTATGTCACAGGCCCCTGATCACCACGTCACAGGCTCTGATCACCACGTCACAGGCCCCTGATCACCACGTCACAGGCCTCCGATCACTATGTCACAGGCCCCTGATCACGTCACAGGCCCCTGATCACCACGTCACAGGCCTCCGATCACTATGTCACAGGTCCCTGATCACCACGTCACAGGCTTCCGATCACTATGTCACAGGGCCCTGATCACCAAGGCACAGGCCTCCGATCACTATGTCACAGGCCCCTGATGACCAAGGCACAGGGCACAGGCCTCCGATCACTATGTCACAGGCCCCTGATAACCACGTCACAGGCCTACGATGACCACGTCACAGGCCTCTGATCACTATGTCACAGGCCCCTGATCACCACATCACAGGCCTACGATCACTATGTCACAGGCCTCCAATCACAATGTCACAGGCCCCTGATCACCACTTCACAGGCCTCCGACCACTATGTCACAGGCCCTGATCACCACGTCACAGGCCTCCAATCACTATGTCACAGGCCTCCAATCTCTACGTCACAGGCCTCCAATCACTATGTCACAGGCCCCTGATCACCACATCACAGGCTCTGATCACCACGTCACAGGCCTCCAATCACTATGTCACAGGCCCCTGATCACGTCACAGGCCTCCGATCACTATGTCACAGGCCCCTGATCACCACGTCACAGACTCTGATCAACACATCACAGGCCTCCGATCACTATGTCACAGGCCCCTGATCACCACGTCACAGGCCCTGATCACCATGTCACAGGCCTCCGATCACCATGTCACAGGCCCCTGATCACCACGTCACAGGCCTCTGATCACTATGTCACAGGCCCTGATCACCACGTCACAGGCTCTGATCACCACGTCACAGGCCTCCAATCACTATGTCACAGGCCCCTGATCACCACGTCACAGGCCTCCAATCACTATGTCACAGGCCCCTGATCACCATGTCACAGGCCTCCAATCACTATGTCACAGGCCCCTGATCACCACGTCACAGGCCTCCGATCACTATGTCACAGGCCCCTGATCACCATGTCACAGGCCTCCAATCACTATGTCACAGGCCCCTGATCACCACGTCACAGGCCTCCAATCACTATGTCACAGGCCCCTGATCACCACGTCACAGGCCTCCAATCACTATGTCACAGGCCCCTGATCACCACGTCACAGGCCCCTGATCACCACGTCACAGGCCTCCGATCACTATGTCACAGGCCATGATCACCACGCCACAGGCCTCCGATCACCATGTCAAAGGCCCCCGATCACTACGTCACAGCCCTCCAATCACTATGTCACAGGCTCTGATCACCACATCACAGGCCCTTGATCACCACGTCACAGGCCTCCGATCACTATGTGACAGGCCCCTTATCACCACATTACAGGCCCCTGATCACCATGTCACTGGCCTCCAATCACCATGTCAAAGGCCCCTGATCACCACGTCACAGACCCTGATCACCATGTCACAGGCCCCTGATCACCACGTCACAAGCCCCTGATCACCATGTCACAGGTCTCCAATCACTATGTCACAGGCCCCTGACCACCACGTCACAGGCTTCTGATCACTGTGTCACAGGCCCCTGATCACCATGTCACAGGCCTCCAATCACTATGTCACAGGCCTCCGATCACCACGTCACAGGTCCCTGATCACCACGTCACAGGACCCTGATCACCACGTCACAGGCCTCCGATCACTATGTCACAGGCCTGGGCTGTTTCTCGGGGAGATGAAATGTAGAACAAGTCAGAGGCAGTGGCTGCAGGACCACTAGTAAATGGATTAAATGCAGAGACAATCTGCACTTTCAAATAGCTAATGTTATGCTGTGTGAACTTCACCCTCGGCCTCTTGCACGCCTAGGGTACATTACTCAACTTGACACTCGAGTCCTCTGCACCAGTCCCCTGAGGCTTCCCACTGAAGTGGAATACAAGCCACATTCGGCACCATGCATGCCTTGAGACACCTGCCTGACCAGGGCCGGTGGCCGTCCCTCGTGCCACAGTGCTTTCCCTCCACGGGCTCCTCCCGTTCTCCCCACAGAGGCCTCCTTGACTTCCCTAAGGTTGAAAGCTGCACCTGCGGTGGTGTTTGGGCACAGCTCCCCATTGTCGTATCCTCCCTGCATCGCTGGCCCATGGCAGAGGGTTCCACAGGGAACAGCTGCTGAGTTTGATGGGGGAATGAAGGAAACAATGGCCACTCCCGTGCGTGTTTCTAATACTCCCTCCCTTCTGGGTTTTCACGGGGAAGTCTGATATCTGCAAAGGTGCCGGGCAGGTGGGGCAGGTGCCAGCCTTGTTCACCTATCCTGAAGGCACCTGTGCAGACCACAGGGCTCTGAGATGGCAAGCTTCAAAGCTTGAAACAGTTCAAAAGCCTCTGGTTTCAGTCTAAGCTACAGAGAGTGAACTCCTCACCCTGCAGACCAAGCCCGTGTGCCAAGTCCTCACCGCCACCACGTAAGACAGAGAATACTTCCCTCATTCACACCGCTCTCACCCCCACGGGCCCAATCCCCTGCTTCCCCTCCCCCAGTAACCAGCAATCGGTCTGTCCCCACGGTGCCCCGTGTCAGAAGAGGAACCACACAGGGAGCACTCTTATAAAAGACCAACGTAACTGTGCTTTCCTAAGGCCTCCACACAGACACAGAAGGTGAAACTTACCTTCTGGAACACCTGGTAGCTGGATTTGGACCATATATCAAGCTGGAAGGAGAGAGAATCATAGTATCAGTTGTTGCCATTCTGGTGGAGAGACCATACCCCAATTATTGCTATCCTTGTTATAAACTCGGATCCAGGACAGGATCCTGGGGTTGCAAAGAATCTTACACATCCTGCTCACATTTCTCCATCAGTCTGCGCTCAGTCCAGGAAAGGAAGTAAAGACATACAGGACAGTAAGAAGCCTGAGGCCCTGCTCCAGCCCTCAACTGACCTTGAATCCTGACCTTGACTCCTATCGCGCCTCTCAACCCTCCTAGTGGCAGCCCTGCCTCAGTGTCTACTCCGTGCTGCTCCTATACCTCTTTAAGGCTCAATGTTACTCAGTCAGAGGCTTCCCCAGTTATCTACCAAATTAGTCCCAAATACGCCTTCTTGGTTCTCCTTGCCTTTTCAAAATTAAGCTGTCTTAGCAATCGGCCTGCAGCATCAATACCTGCTTGTTTTTGACCTAACTGGCCCATACAGAATGGAAGCTCGGCGAGGGCAGGCGGCTCCGCCCTCCAGGTCCAGATGCAGGTGCAGGGAGGCGTGGCACACACCAGGTCTTTGCTGAGTGCAGGAAGCCCAGCGGTGGCCAGCTGAGCACCGTCCCCGCTGAGCACCGTCCCCGCTCAGAGTCCCTCGCCCAAGGGCACTCGAGGGGCCTCCTGTAGGCCTCTCACTGGTTGTCCGCAGGCTAGCGGGACATCGGGAGCTCCTGGGGGGTTGATTTTTAAGTGGATGGATTTTTTGTTCCCTCCCCTGGAGAGTCTCAACTAGGAGGCCTGCAGTAGGTGCCAGAACCTGGCCGTGTTTGATTTTTGGCTGTGATTGTCTCTGATGCCTGATTGGTCAGGGACTCTGATCTGGGGTGCCTCAGCTTCACAAGCCAGCAAGCTGAGCTCAGCACCCCCCGCGACGGAGGCAGGGCTTGTGGTAAACCCCATCCTCTTCCAGCCACACCGGGACACACACAGCACCCGACTAGCTTGTTCTGACCATTCTGGGCTCCCCAGGTGCAGGATAAACCAAGGCAGTGCCTTCTTGCTGTTTTGAAGTGTGTCAGGAGCAGAGTTGCGGCTCTGCGCCGGGCGCGGCTCATGGAGGGCGAGGAGACGAGGTGAGGGAGCCCCAGTGCCTCCGCTTGGCTATAGGAGGTCAGGAGTTGAGCAGAGTGAAAGGCCAGCGGATGGGCCTCCTGGAGGCAGCCTCTGGGGTTGGCCAGTGGTCAAGGCAGACGTACCAGGGGTGGGAGGGCAGCCCCCATGCGGCTGTGACACGCCACAGGAACAGAGGTGCCCCGTTTGACCTGGCCACTGCACAGCTCTGTTTCTGTTCTGAGGAAAACACCCCCGCTTGGCTTTCTGGAGAGATCTTGGGACGGAAGCAGTGCCGTGTCTGGGCTCGTGGTCGGTTCGGCTCCTTCCCGCTCACACTATCCTGGCAGGGCTCGAACACTGTCACGGTGGAGCAGGCGAGGGTGGGGGTGGAGGCTGTTGGTGGGGTTTCGTCAGCCCAGTTCCTGGGTTGATGATGCTGGAGCTTCGTCTGCCTGGCACACGTCTACCCCTACCCCACTGCCTACATCATCTCTCTCCTGGATACCCCCAGAGCTCCTGGAAGACCCCTCCTCCCATTGTGGCTGCTGCCCATGAGAGGTGAGAGGCGGCATCCATTTTCAAGTCTCCTTAAGCCAATAGCAGGAGGAAGAACTGAAAGAGACTCCAGGCTTTAGAGTTCTAATTTGACAGATTAACAACTGACAGGGGGAAAAGCAACCGAGAGAAGAACTCCGAGGGAAGCCCGGGAAGAAATAATACAACATTCATTCTCCCGATGATCAGTTTTGCTGAAGAAAATTGGTGTCAGGCAGCTGGTAGGTTGAGAGTGAAAGCTAGACTTGCGTTTCTACTTGGTGAGCAATCTGGCCCAGAGTATAACAAATGCAGCGTTTAAAGGCTGTGCAAGGAGTGCAGGGTGAATAAGAATGACTTCTTGCATCTTGCAGTTCTATCAAAACCACTGCCAAGAGGACAGGGAGGGAGCTGCCAAGGACTCCAGCAGCAATGTCTGGGCTTGGACTGCATCTCCTTCTTCTCCCATTCGGAGCCACAGCTGCTGCTTCTGAAGTCCTTTACTGCTTATCCTTCCTGCCTGTTCCTGTCACACGTCAACGGAACAAGACAGAAACACAGAGAAGGAAGAATCTGTGCAGATGAAAGGTGGTAGTTTGTACCTATGAGAGAAAATGATTTTAAAAAACGTGCCGTCTCTACCCAACCTTTTAATAACAAAATCATCTGGAGAGAAACACGCACAGGTTTAATTAAGAGCTGGGAGCTATGTCTAACTGTGGATTCTCAAAGCCCATGGAGCCCGTCGGGAGGGCGGGCACTTTCTCAAGGGAGGCCGTGTGCGTTCTTCAGGACCCTGGGCAGCGGTTCCACCACCTGGGACAGAAGGACCTTGGACAATGCAGGCTGTTCACAGGTGCACTGGGCTGAGAAAGGCTCCCCAGGACAATGAGCTCCCCTTCTGCTGGGAACACACAGCAGGTGGTCTGTACTTGATTTTCTGCTAGATTTATGCCGAAGAAAGCCGCTGAAATGAGCATTCTGGAGTCAATGCTCTGACGCTCCTTGGGGCCAGGAAGATCTCAGGAATTCATTGCGGGAAGGCAGAGCTGATCTGAGTGAATATTTATTAACTCCAGCTTATCTGCTGCACAGACTAGCATGATTGCCAAGGTATTTTACTAGCTGCAATATTCAAAACAGGGAACATTTTGGCAACTGCAAGCCTTCTGTCCGGTGATCAAGAACTCCAAACTGTGGTATCGGGAAGTGAGTGCCGCTTCCCTCGGTTGCTGGGTAAGCGCAAGACCTGGAAGGGGGAAGCCAGCTTGGGGTGACTGGCAGCAGGTGTGGCGGGGTAGGAACAGGGCCTGATCGTGCTTCTCCCAGGACCAACCCCAAGATGTGAAAAGGCTTCGATGTGCAGGAACCACTAGCGAAAATCCTGACGACTCAGACTTATTCATGGGAAAGTAGACTCAGAATGATGGGACATGAGAGGGCGAGGTTCTCCTGACGCCGGCCACAGCCGGCCCCTGTCCCCTCAGGAGGCCGGGAGGGTTGGCGATGTCTGCCCTCAGCCCCGCGCTAGCGGTGCCATCCTGCTCGGTCTCGAGGAAAGCGGGTGTGGAGACGTCAAGCAGCCGGGGTGACTCCCCAGCGTGACCCGAGCGGTGGGGACTGGGGGCGCAGGTCTGGGCCTGGCTCCCGCCTGGGAGGAGGCCCTGCCGGGGACAGGCCGGAGCCCGGGCTGTCTCCGCGCAGCTCTTCTGGGGGCCTCGCAGATCTGCGCCAGGCCCACCGCCGTGACAGCCATCACCACTAAACTCACTCAGCGCGTGTGGAGATGTTGGCAGCTTATCAGAATGTTATCAATTCTTTATTTCACTTCAAAAGGCAGCACATTCAGAGCATTTTAAATGATGCATAATGGACCCTTCTAAATAAAACCTGGAAGCCACGCAGAAGCCTCTGCTGCCAAAGCCTTTCTTTGGGAACTTTGTTCAGCAAGGCCAACAGGTGGGGGAGAGATGAGCCCTTTGGGGTGAAGGCAAGGGTGACTCATTTCTCCTTGGCCCCCACGCTGTCTCTGGTCACCCGCCCCCCCCCCGCCCGCCTCCCTGGGGGAACGGGGACTGAAGGAGTCTCCAGGAGGAATGCGGCGGTATGGGTCTATTAGTCTTCAACGTTTCACTTTCAATCAGGACATGCATTTGTTACTGAAAATCTGCTGTAAGCACAATTTCAGGGCATCCTCTGCGTAGGAATTAAGCCGGGCTCCCCTTTCCTGGCTCTCACCCTTCTCCCCACAAGTAACAAGAGGCCATTTTTCTGAAGGTCGTCTGAACAATTTCAAAGGCTATAACAAATCAAAATGTTCCCTGCATCTAATATCAAACGGGGCTGATGCCAACACTTATTAGAGAAATCAGATTCAAGCTTCCCCCAGCCCCCTGGACCCCAACACACACACACAGCCAACTTTGAAGTGGGAAGAACACCGGATCAGAAATGACCCTGGAGACAGCTCGGCTGTCTTTGAAGGCTCCCTTTGATAGCACCACTCTTTCCCTCTCTTCCGCTCGGAGGCTAAAAGCTGCCTTTCTTATTGATATGGGGTAATTAATGAAGCTATAGCATTAACATAACCCAAATCCCCTAATAAGATAGATTCAGCCGCGGCCCTCTGCCTCTTCCCTGCAGTCTGGCTGGCCCAGGTCAGGACAGCGGCCAGGCCTTTCTCTGAACCTGCCTTCCAGCATGCTGAGTCACGGCACGCTCTGATTACAATGGGTAGTGCTCACTAAGTCTCAACAGCATTTCCACTCTTTATTTGAGGAATCAGGTACTTGAGATCCAAAGCTGGCATCGCAGGTAACGAGCTGGGTACTAAGGCATTACTGCTACCGCCCAGTGCAGCCTTGCTGGCTGGCTGGGAATGGCGCAGGAGGGGTGGGGACGGGGGGGGGGGTGGGGGCCGCCCCTATGGCTCTAAGGAGAGTCTGGCTTTGTGGCGATGGTTGCTGGACAGAGGTGAAGGCCACCGGAAGCTTTCAGAGCCACACCTAGTGCACCTAGCTGTGCTGCAAGCTAACCGCAAGACTGTCACTTTGCAAGAGCAAAACGGCAGGTGGCAATTCGCTCTGGTTGACCCCGCCTTCAGCTGTCAGAGCACCTTCCAAATGTTACAATTTGATGGGATGTGTGAGACACGGCAAGACCCCCCCCCCCCCCGCATTAGTGCCCCCAGGCATGCAAATGCACACCACTCCCCAGAGTGGCACGCAGTGTTGGCACAGCACCTTCCAAATGCTACAAGCCCCCAAGGGCACTAATGCCCCCATGCATGCGAGTGCCCCAAAGCCCCCCCCCCCCCCCCCCGTGGCTTACAGCGCTGCATAGCAGCACTTGCGTCAAGGGCTGGTCGAATGGGCGAGGGGAAGGGCTGGCCGGAGCAGGCCAGTGTGTGGCCCGCGTTCCTGGGGATGGAGAGGGGCCTGGCCTTCTCCATCTGGCTCTGGCCAGTTGGGAGGAGGCTGGGCAACAGGGACCAAGAGGCTGCCTGTCCGCCACACTCTGAGCCAGGTTCCCTTCTCAGACCAGAGAAGCCACATCCGCCTCTCATCAGAAGACCAGCACGGGAGCTTGCGTGTGCTGCCTTCAGCCTTTGTGTACTTGCGACTCCCGTTCCTACCGCTTCTTTCGGTCCCAGTTCTCACTTTTTGAGTCCAGCTAAACATTTTCACATCCTAAGCAGGCTATTTCAGCATCCTCTCCTGCACACAACCAGGCTCTGTCCAGGTACACAGAGTGTCTGTGCCCTGGAGACGCTTGCTCCGACAGCCTAGCCTGGGCTGGCTCTGCGTGGCTGTGGGCGGGGCCCTTCCTCACGAGGGCATGAGTGACAGCAGCAGTACCCAGTTACAGCTCACTCCCAAGGGCTCGCTGATGCTGTAGGAAGTGTGAGCAGCACACCTGCCATAGATGCCATATCCTCGGTGTTTTAATTGCGCAATAGCTGTGTACACAAACACTCATGATGTGCGAATCCTAGTGTTGGTAGTGATGACGACCTTCTGGTATAAGGTGAGGGTGAGCCAGCTCTACAGCCCAAGCTCCCAAGCACAGGGCATGGCCACAGAGGCCCTGGAAGCAAGGAGAGGCAGAAGGAATGGGGTGGGGGAGGACGTGTTGGGTAGACCGGGTAGGGCAGCTACCACAGGGGAAGGCTGGGTGCTAGTGTGTGCCAAGGGCCCTGTCCAGGGGCCGCCTGAGACCCGAAGGCAAGGCGCACTCTAGAAAGGAGCCAGAGTTCTCAGACGTGTGCGCTGCAAGACACCAGCGTCCTAAGAAAAATAGCTCGGTGACCCTGAAGAGCCATTATCACATGCTCGCTCCAAAAGCTGGAAGACTTAGTAAAGACGCTGAACTTGGGGGCTGGGAGGGGGGGTGGAGCTGCCCAAGTCTATGTGAGGCCTTGAGGTTTGATCCCCAGTACTGCATAACAACAACAAAAACAGCTTGCTGCTTGTAGCAGGGCTTGAACTTAGGGCTTTCAAGGTGAGCCCTCTGCTACTTGAGCCATGCCTCCGATTCTAAACTGAGCGTTCTGTAATTCACTGTTTCTCCACCTTGGGCAAGTTCCATGCCCGACACGCCCTCCTGTGAAAGGCAAGGGGACAGCCTCGAGGCTGTGCATTTTGGGGGGCAGCCCTGGGAGCCAAGTGTGGAGGCAAGTTAAGACTGGAGGCCAGCCGTGAGGCGGCAAGAGCAGAGATTCCGTCAGAGGCCACGTGAGGGCGTGGGCAGGAGGGGCTGAGTGGGAGAGGGGACCGGCCAGCACCTGCTGGCAGACGAGGTACAAGGGATGATGGGAAAAGAGCCCAGCCATTGGGGGGGAGAGATGGGAAATCAGGAAAAGGAATATGGAAGAGACGAGTGCAGGTCTAGAGGGGCTACGTCTGGGCAAGGCTACAGGAGAGGTCTGCGAGAGTGATTTCCACGTGGCTGCCAGGACAAGAATGAGACAAAGGAAGTCCCTGAAGCAGCTGGGAGAGGGCAGACAGCCATTTTCCAATGCCTTGTTCTAGGTACACAATGAACATAGCGCTAGCTACCATGTACTGAGTACTCACCAGATAGCGACACTTGCTTTGGAGACTTTCAGTATGGGGAGCTTTCGGTAACTGCATGTTGAAGGTAATGTGCCAAGCAGGTAAAGTCTCCACTCCTTACTAAATCCATGGTGCTTCATTTGCATGCTGATTTGGTACCGCTGTGCATTTGTTGTAATTTGTCCCCCCTCCACAGCAGGGCTGTTTCCTACCAGGTGTGACTATGGCATTGAAACCACTGAGGTGCGGGCACCCACCCACCCCGGGTGGCTTCTCCAGTCAATCGGGAGGATGGGACTATTCCGGAAACCAGAGCTCAGCATCGCAGGAGGCCAAGCTGCCCGATTTCCCACTTGGCTCTCCATGCTTGCTCCGGGGACAGTTGGGTTCCCAAAGTGATTCCTCTCTGCTCATACTTGGCCATCACTAAGGAGGCTGAGGGAAGCGGGGAAGGCAAGAGTCCCTCTCGTAGGAGGAGCTGGCGCGCTGGGGAGCGTGGGCTGCGGCGACTGCTTCCCCTCTGCGCAGCACGCTGGTCTGTGCTGGGCCACGTTCATCACCTGCTTCTGAAGAACACTATTCTCACTGTAATGAGGCCACGGGTGCTAAGTGCCAGTACGAACAGACTGCAAAGATTTTTAATTGGAAACCAGGGGAAGGGAAAGTTCCTGAGGCGGGGAGGGGGCCCAGGCGCGGAGGTGAGCCGGAGAAGCCGGGTGGGTCTCCCGGGCAGGGTGCTCATTACGCTCGGGAGCAGACACAAATGAAGGCTGTCAGACCCCATCAGCATCCCCTGATGCTCTCCACAGAGCCATATGGAGTGTGTGGCCTGGAGAAATTGGGGGTTCACGCGGGTGAGCTTCCCATGAAACAGACCTCCCAGGGGAGGGAGTCTTTCGGCAGCGGCACTCAGTGGAGAAGCAGCTTCCTGAGGGCGACTTGTGAGTTTCCCAGAAAAAAGAATGTCATCAGGTTGTGACAAACCAACTCGAATTTTCCTCATGGTTCTAGGAAAGCAAAGTGCTGAACCCTGGGCTATTGATGTGCCAGTTGACTTGGAAAATAAAATATCCATTTCCTCAGAAGACACATTTAATGAGGCAACCGGGGTCTAAGGTGATAAATTAGAAATTCAAGTGAGGGCATCGGGCTTAGAGCCCGCAGCAGAAGCTTGATGAAAAAGGCGAGCAGAGAGGATGAAATGCTGTTTGTAAAGTGTTCATCTTCACACGGACAAATCTGTTTGTGGATCATTTCAGCTATGTGGCTAAGTGTTTAATGTCATCCACCATGGACTCTGTTTGGGATACTGAAAACTAATAATAATGCCACTAATCATAACAATAATAAGAACACCCCGGGCTCTGGGATGCTTACCTTGCCGCCCTCAGTGTAGACGTTCTCGTTGTACCCCTTCACGATGGTTCGATCAATGAACAGGCTCCTCATGACGACGATCACTTTCAACACCTTCCCCAAGGTCACCTGTCAAAACATGAGCACACAGGCCGGCTGCCGCGAAGGTGGGCGGGCGTGGAGGGAGCAGGGGGGCCACCTATCTGTCCTGTGTCCCGGGGGGAAGGTTTGGTCCTTTCCCCCCCACAGCGCCTGAGAACAACCTCACCAACAGATGCTCTTCCTCCCCTCTCTCGCGGACGCGAGGCTCTCCACTCATCTGGCCGCCTCAAGTGTTGCCTTGTAACTCTCGGGATAAGTTTCACATGCCTTTACTACCTGTTGGATAAAGGACTCCCTCCGACCATAAGGCTACGGCCCTGTAATTCTGGCATGTAGGATTTTGAGCCGTTGTTTTTCACCCTGCCAGGGCTCTATCTACGTCCATGGAGTACAGCGTAAGAGGATCCAGTACCCCTGGGCTGAACTGTCTATTTATAGAGGCTGTTGAAAAGCACAAGAAAATAATACCAAAATACTGTCTGAGGGTAAAAAAGTAGCTGAATTTTCTCTCCAGAAAAGAAACATGATCCTGGAAATGCATTTAAGTGCTTTTATTCTCTTAGAACCAAAGCATGCATTATAGATTAAAAATCACCTGAAAAAAAGTGCAGTTTCACAGATGCCAGGCAAAAAGAAAACAGCAGCCTGCTGGGCATGTGGACCTTTCCACAGGGGCTCCCGCGTGACACTCCAGAGCCAGACCTGGTCCAGGACCCACCCGCGGCCCACGGTGGTGTGCCCTGGCTGCTCGGCTGGGGCTTGGCCCCACAGAATCTGCCAGAATGAAGCCTTTCTGGTCACAGCCCCAGAGCAATTCAATCCTTTGATTTGCAGCCAACCTACTGCCGGTCTCTGGAGATGCCACCTTTGGCCATCTCTTCCCTTACTTCCCCATCCTTGCGGTTTCCTGACTATTGCCAACAATCAGCACCCCCTTTCCATATTAGTCTTCAGCACCAATGACACCCCAATGTTAATTCTGAGTGCTGGAGGGTGTCTCTAAATTGATGCAGAATATAAACTGGGTAAAGAATCAACAAGACAGCTTTGTCTACATTTAAGGAAACATTAACAAGAGATCTTACTTTTGTACTTTTAAATACTATCACACTAGGCTTCATTCAGTGGGTTCTTGTCTGTGTAACTGGAACCATTACTTAAGGATCCCAATAAACCACAAAGGTTGGATCAGCAACTCTGCCTTCAGTCAGGAGAAGCCTGCTAGAAGGGGAAGCAGGAGCCACTCTGCTTGTGATTACAGCCCTGAATCCATCAATGGCCTCTCACGTAATGAATGTGGAGGCTGGTCTGACTTCTACAAAAGGGGCCCATGCATTTAACTTGCCTTGCTAGGGCGCTTGGACCACTAAGCAAGTATTTTTGAAAAATATCAAAATCTAGCTCACTTTACTATTACTTGATAAATTGCCTCAGTATTTTTTTTTAAGTTTCTGAAGATAGCTATCAGAAATATATACTGAAGACATCACAAATCGCGTAATTAATTAATGCAGAACCGGAATTTGAACTTAGGGCCTATGCTTGATTGGCAGACACTCTACTACTGAGTTACACCTCCAGCTGGTTTTCCCACCCCCTTTTCTTCTTTTTTTTTTTTGCCAGTCCTGTAGCTTGAACCTAGGGCCTGGGCACTGTCCCTGAGCTTCTTTTGCTCAAGTCTAACACTCTATCACTTGAGTCACAGCTCCACCTCTTTTCTTTTCTTTTTTTTTCCCCTGTGAATGTGGTACTGAGGAATCAAACCCAGGGCTTCATGTATGCTAGGCACACATTCTACCACTAAGCCACATTCCCAGCCCCTCTTTTTTTTTTTGGTCAGCCATGAAGCTTGAACTGTCCATGAGCTCTTCAGCGCAAGGCTAGTGCTCTACCACTTTGAGCCACAGTACTACTTCCAGTTTTCTGGTGGTTAATTGGAGATAAGAATCTCACACACTTTCCTGCCTGGGCTGGCTTTGAACCATGATCCTTAGATCTCAGCCTCCTGAGTAGCTAGGATTACAGACATGAAACACCAGTGTCTATCTTTGTTTCCATTATTACGATTTTTTTTAAGGATAAGGCCTTACTTTCTGCCTGGGGGTGTGTGCCTAGATAGTGATCTGCCTATTTTAAGTTTTCCTTCATAGTGACAGGCATGTAACACCATACCCAGATTCCCTCTGTTGAGATGGAGTCTCAAGGACTCTTCTGCCTGGATTGGCCTAGAACTGCAGTCCTCCCAATTTCAAGTTCATCCTCCTAAACAGCTTGTATGACATGCATAAGCCACCAGTATCCTGGTTAAAGTTTTCTTGTTTTACTAGTTAACTTTGCTATTTCGAACCCAATACCAAACAGTTAAAAATACATGTTCATAATACAAAAATCATTCCATCCAAAGATAATCACCATTCAATTTTGGATATTTTCTTTAAATATTTTTATTACCCAAGATTTGTGTTTTCCGGGCTGGTGTGACTCAGTGGTAGCATACTTGTCTATCAAAGTGCTAGTAAAGCCCTGTGCCACCAACATATATAAATAAATAAAAAGGTGTGCACTGTTTGAATTCCTTAACATAGCAACAATTAAAACTACAAGTATGGGGCTGGGAATATGGCCTAGTGGCAAGAGTGCTTCCCTCCCATACATGAAGCCCTGGGTTTGATTCCTCAGCACCACATATATCGAAAAAGCCAGAAGTGGCGCTGTGGCTCAAGTGGCAGAGTGCTAGCCTTGAGCAAAAGGAAGCCAGGGACAGTGCTCAGGCCCCGAGTCCAAGCCCCAGGACTGGCAAAAATAAAAAACAACCCAAAATAACAACAATCCCCCCCCCAAAAAAAACCAAAACCCAAAACAAAAAATAGCTACAGGCATAACAAATCCCAAATCAAATTTTTACCCAAAATGATGACATAATTATTGCATGTTGCTATGTAGTCTTAAAAATAATGCCAGAGGTGGCAGAGTATGATGCGTGATACACTATCGTTTCTTGGGTTAGACACCTACTGTCAGACATTTAAAGAGCTTTCTAGTTTCCCTTAATACTGCTATGTACACTACTGTCAACGGAGCTTTCCAAGTCAGGAGTTATTTCTTATTTTAGGACAGATTTGCAGAACTGCTAATCACTGGGAAAACACTGCAACTACTGCAGGTTTGGGTGTGGCCTGCCACGCCCAGCTAATTTCACTTCGCATGTCAGCAATGGACGGAGTTGTCAATCAAAGGAAAATACAACAACCCCACAGCCTTCCAATGCCAGCTTCCCTTAAGACTCTTTATTAGCACAAATTAACTATACAAAGGAGTACTAGCTGAGACAGCACAAGGGAGCCCCACGGACCAGTCCCCACGGCACTGGCCGGCCGGGCTGGCAAGCACCCTCCCTCCCCTCCCCCCACGCGGGCACAGGAGGGCTTGGTAGCACTGCCCTGCGGCATTTCAGGGTTATGTCTCTGAGACAAGATAAGGGCTCTGAAAACAACTCAAAACCCTGTGACACTATCCCATCTGAAACAGCACTATCCGGGGTAGTCAGTGTTCAAATTCCCCAAGTGTTAGAAGGCCGCTTCTAAAACCAGCTGTGAAGTGTCCAGTCCACAGAAGGGACCGCTCCCTTCCGCCACGGCCGTGTTCTCAGGACGTCTTGGCAGTCTGGGTTTGCTGACTGTCTCCAAGTGCAATATCGTGCCTTCTTACTCCGCTTGCTCCAAATTAAGGGATGATGAGATTCGGGGTGTTTTAGGGTGGTTTTTTTGGGGGGGCAAGACCCATGAGACTGTAGTAGTATGTGGAATCCCTGATGCTCTTTGAACCTGGTTATTTCTTACTTTTCCCAAGGCCAGCGAGAACCTGGTGCTCATGTCCTTCTGAATTTTCACCACAGTCAGGAAGGGAGTATGGGAGGGGGGCACAGAAGTGGAGGGACACGGGGTGCACAAATGCAGCAGTGGCGCTCACTGGACACTATGTGGAAAATGAACTCTACAACTTGTGGGTAGGGACAGGAGGGAAAAGCCAGGAGAGAGAGGGAGAGTGGGTGACATTGTATTCATTACCTGACTTACCTAACTCCTGTGTACATCACCTTTATAATAACAATATTTTTCTTTAGAAAGAAGGTACTATGTCCATAATCTTCAAGGCTTTAGAACCAGGAGCAGGAAGACTCATGCCTTGGCCACGCTGTTGGGAACACCCTATCTTCTGTCTTCTCTGAATGTGCCCCGACCCCGTCTGCTCTAGATGGAGCTACCTCTGAAGCAGGCTGGGAGGAGCCCAGGTGCTGCCTGGATGCAGGAGGGTACAGGGGGCCTGCACAGAGGAAGCTCTTGGTGGCACCCAGCTGCCCCTCAGCCTGAACAGTGCCTGGTGTTTGCCAGTTAGCATCGAAGCTGGCACCTGAACTGCTGCTGTTCCCAGGCTTGCCACTGGGACTAATCCTGCCTCCTGCCACCACACCTGAGACACAGGAAAGCTGCAGAGTGGGTGACAGTGGCCCCCGGCCCTGAGAGAGGGACACAACAGAACCACAGGTGGCTCCCACCTATAATCGTAGCTACTCAGGAGGCTGAGATCTGAGGATCGCAGTTCAAAGCTAGCCTGGGCAGGAAAGTGTGTGAGACTTATGTCTTCAACTAACAACCATCGAAAAGCTGGAAGTAGAGCTGTGGCTCAAGTGGCAGAATGTCAGCCTTAAACAAAGCAGCTCGGGGACAGTACCCAGGCCCTGAGTTCAAGTCCTAGGACAGGCACAAAACAACAAACAAAAAAACAAGGCAGAAAGGGGTGGAGTGTGGCTCAATTAGAGTGCTTTCTTAGCAAGTACAAAGCTGAGTTCAAATCCCAGTATCACCACAATAATAACAACAGAAAGAAGATCCACCCTTGAGGTGAGAGAACTTCCCCCGGCTCCGCAGGATTTTTCGATAAAATTCTATTACTTAAGCTGGAAAACCAAACAAAGCAGAGGACCCGCACAGGGCACGGAGTACACACAGCTTCTGGGCACGGCTGGCAGAGCCTGGCCGTTCTCTGCTCGAGTGCGGCTCTCCGTCACGAGGAAGCCTGGCGCTCATTCCACCCCGCCACGCCAGGCACTCCGGATCCTGGCGTGTCCAGGGCGTGACAGTTGATAGCAGATCTGCACGTTCCAGGTTGTAGTGACCTTGGGCTTTTGATACATGGATGTGACCACGCATCACAGATGGGCCAATGGACCTCCTTCCACAAACTAGCCCGTGTCGCCATGGTCACAAACAAGATGCCCACTGACAGGGCTTATGGGTTGGTTCTTGGCAGTGGCTATGGGATGCCACAGATAAACGCTAATGCCATCTGCTAGTGGAGCGTGCTTGTTGCCAGGGTAACACTTTTCTATCCTGAACAGTGCAGCTCCTGAGAGCTCACTCGCCGCTCTTCCGGTGGCGGTGGCGCTGGCCTGTGAGTGTCACGTGGCACGCGGCACAAGGTCGAGGCTAGCAGGCCTGCGTCGTGAGGGGGCCCGGGATCAGGGGGAGACCGTGGGCAGGCTCCCCGGTGGGCTTGCTCTCCCTGTCGGTGCCAGCCCCTCGCGGTGCTGCGCCGGGCGGCTGGTGGTCTTCTCTGCGTGTTCTCTAGCCGCCAAGCTGCAATCTCCTATGAGGAGATCTAGCCCACGGTGGCAAGGCAGGCCACAGGACGGGAAAAGAAAGGGAACCAAGTCGAGGAGAACGCAAATAAGAGTTAGTTCTGCCCTGCTACCAGAGGGAACCTAGCAGATCCAGAGGATGAAATTCTGTCCTGCTGGCAGGCCATCTCTTGGCAGGTGAGAGGAGCTGTCCCCCCATCTCTGTCCTCAGGACTGTGGGGGCGGAAGCATTTGGAAGCTGAGTGGTGTTTGCAGCTAGGATCCCTTGAGATGCACTGACCAAACCCAGGAGCCCAGGCCAGAAGACAACCCTGACCTGGCACAGGGCGCCGCACAGGGGTGCAGGGCGCGACCGTACCTGCAGGGTCACACCTTGCTTTGGGGAGGGGCATTGTATTTGAAATAAGGCCGCCCATGAGTGCTCTTTCTTACACACAGACAGGGCACAAGCCAAAGGTGCAGACACCCTCAGGGGGTCTATGGGAACACACAAAGTCAGGGAGGAAGTGGGTGGGAAAGGCAGGCAGGCGGGCTCACGAAGGGGTAGGAGCTGCATAGTGCTAAGAAGGTGGAGGATGCCAGTGAGCACAGACTGTGGCTGTTCAGAGGACCAGGAAGCTAGAGTTGCCAGAGCTAGCTCACACCTGTAACCCTAGCTACTCAAGAGGCCGAGACCTAAGGATGGTGATTCAAAGCCAGCCTGGCTACTAAGGTCCGTGAGACTTTTATCCCCACTTAACCAGCAAAGGGCTGAAAGTGGAGGGGTGGCTAAAGTGGTTGTGCTGGTCTTGCGTGAAGAAGCTCAGAACAGCACCCAGGCCCGGAGTCCAAGGCCCAATACTGGTACAAAAACAGGACTTAAAAAATCATTTTCTCCAACTCTCCCATTTTAAATAAGGGTTTTGTAAACTAAGGCGCAGGGAGGAGGTCGGACCGGCTGCCACTAACCGAGGACACCTAAGAGCCGCGCCCTGTGAACTGTCCCAGGCACCGGCGCTTCGGGGGCAGGTGGTGCTGCAGCCTGAGGGTCAGGTGCCATCGGAGAACACTCAGGGTGGAGGGAGGGGCTCACACACGAGCAGCCCCCAGGAGTGCCACGGGGCTCCTCCGGAGTATTCTTACTATCACCGGAGTAGAGGGCCACCCAGGCTCGCCTCTCTGTCCTCCCTCAGTCACGCACTTTGCGCCTCTGCTCACCGGGCTGCAGCTTCTCCGTCACGACCCGGACCAGCTCAGGTGTGCGTCTTAGTTCTCAACGAGCAGGAGGCCCAAACCTCCGAGCACTGGAGTCCAAGGTCACCGTTTTTCTGGGGAGGGCCAGCAGCTTCCTCTTGCTGCTTCCCTAGCCGCCACCTGGCCCCAAACGCGAGCAAAAATGCCCACTCATCTCAGCCACTTGCTACGGTGACCCCCAAATCCTACCCTGCTGGACGCGGGGCTCCCGCCCCAACGGCTCCCCACACACTCCGGCCCTCGGCGAGCTAAGAAGGCACCTGCTGCCGCTGTTGAGCAGCTCTTTAAGGAGCTGGCGCTCTGAATCCCACCCAGCTGCGGCAGGCAGCCCTGCGGAGCCATGCTGGCGGGGACTGTCCTCTGATGCCGCCTCGCCTCGGGCAGCGGTGGCGGCAGGGGGCCTGAGCGCCGGAGCCCTCAGGGCACTGCCTGGCTTCTTTCTAGGAAGGCAGAGATGACATGGACTCACCTGGAACTCTGAGGCCGACGCCCCAGCAGGACTCGGGCTGAGAGGGCTGGGAAAACAGGCTGTGTGGCCTGGAAGCCACGAGGGCACGTGGAGGGCTGGCCTGGTGAAACTCAGGTTCTTCCACTTGCACTGCGTGTGCTCCCTCCCCCCCCCCCCCGCCCCTCCCAGCAGGGGTGGGGGTGGGGAGGTGGGGTGTCAGTGTGCCTCAGACTGCAAGGAGTGGGGTGACAACCCAGGGACTACCCCAAGGGAAGAATTCTGTTTTTCGTTTTGAGGCAAGCCAGAAAAAACAGGGCAGGCAGGCTGGCTGACTTTAGGTTCTGTCGACCCAAGTCAGGAAATGCACTGGGCTGCGAGCCGAGCGAGCGCGCTCGCCCCACGGCCGGGGCTCAGCCGGCCACTGCCAGGGTCCCCATCCCTGGCCCCAGGGGGAAGAGGTGGGGACAAGCTTCCTCGCCCCCCAGATGGAGCCCTCCCTCCGTCAGCCGCCTGGCTGGTGCCGGCAGCGCCACCAGGGGCCCTCGCCGCATGGTGGTGATTATTAATATCACTGTTGTCATTACCTTAACAATTACTAAACACCCTGCCTAATAAGGTTTATTTTTCATGAGGTGGCTTATTCCACTGATGAGTAAATTGGAGCCATTTGCTAATGAGCCATTTGGGCTTGTTCCTCTTCTAAGTTCCTAAGTGCCCTGGTGGCAGGGAATTCTATCACGGGGGACTCGCCCACTCACCAAGTTGCACTAAAAGGTTTCATGAGATAATTTTCCATTTGGAAGTATAAAGAATTTCACCATCTTGTCTGCTTCCTCATCAACAACAAAAATCCAGACAGTGGAGAACTCTGCTTCCTAAGCTTGGGTTTTTGCTACCTTTGGACTTCCCTTGCAGTATTGACACCCCCCCTAGAATATTGAACTAGAATCCACCTATACACACACACACACACACACACACACACACACACACACACACACACACACACAGCCCTTGTTGAGAGAAGCAGAGTATGGAACTGAAGCCAATGTCTGCACACAATTACAAGAGCCAAGTCTCCAAAGCTCTATGAATGAGGTAGGACAGGGCTGCCTGCTGTTTTTTTTTTGTTTTTGTTTTTGTTTTTAACCCTATTCACACTGAGTTTCACTTAGCAGATTTGAAGAGGAATCTGCACTGCAGACATGCTTTTACCCTGAACTTGTACTGAAGTGGACAGGGCTTTCGAAGTCATGTCACACAATGCCACACGATGTCCCCTCTGACTGTTCATATTCAGCTTTCTTCTGTGCCAGGGTAGAACCACCCAAACCAGGTGCAGGTACTGAGTAAGGCTCAGAGCTGGCTACACACAGTGGCCTGGAGGAAAAAGGCTCTATCCCTGTGGGTTAGGTCCATTTATCTGTGCCTTCCCAGAACGTGGACAGGAAAGCACAGAGTAGACAGAGCACAGGGAGTGAGGGGGTCATCTAGTGAGAGGAAAGAAGGGACGGGGAAGGAGGAAGGGAGACAGACAGATGCACACCAGGACCTACAGCTGCTTGGAAGGCAAATGGCTTGCCCTTCCCGGTTCCTGTGCCTCCCATCCACCCAACAAACACTTGCATTAAGCACTTAAGAGAGAAATGAAGAGACATCCAAAGAGCAGACTGGCAAGAGGTTAACAGCAAAGGCAACAATGAGGACCACAGAGGAAACGAGCAACAGGAGACACCTTTAAAGAGAGTACTCAGATGACAACTGCATGGCAAAGCAGACACAGATCAGATCCTTCAAGGATTTGCTTCTTTGTCCCTGTAGTATTTGCTGAGCACTTCACCTGTGCCAAGCACCGCTCTAAGGACAGGAGCTAGAACGGTGAACGGACAATGTACACTCCACACTCCTGTGCTTAGAGAGTCTCGAGGAAGGACAGGGTCTAAGTTTGGCTGAACCTTCTGCATGAGGCTGGCCAGGTCAAGTGATGGAGAAGCAGGTGGGATGGGGGAGGGAGGCAGGCAAAAGGGGCTGAGGTGGCTCAGGTGGTGCAGAAGGGCCTCAAAGGCTGAGGCAAAATCTCTTTTGTCTGGTGTTATGGTGGCACTGTGGGGTGTGGCAAAGGAAGGACATGTCTGAGGTGCCTCTAGAAAGCTCTGGCTACTTCAGGGAGATGTCAACAGAACAAAGGGCAGGTGTGCAGGTCTGAGGGCACTTCCGGAGAGCCAGCAGCAGGGGAGGGGAGAAGGGGCAGGATTGGCTGGTGGATTCAATCCTGGGGTGAAGAAGGGAGCTAAGGGTTCTTCTGAGTTTCCAGTTAGTGTTTTTGACATTTACTGGAAGAAGAGAAAACCCTGGGCTGGGGAGACAGGGAAGTGAGGAGATGCGCGGCGGGGCCCCCGAGTCTGGAGCTCACGGCCAGCGGCCAGGCTATGGAGAGTTGCAGGCGATGAACGCCCCTCACAGTTCTTCCCAGGGTGGCCGCTGTTGGAGTCCACACCCCGAGCGGCACCTGGGCGGGGAGGGCTCATGGGTTCCTGACAGAGGCAGCCGCTGCCCCTTGTGATGGGACAAATTCAAATTCAGGCCAAGGTGCTCACACACGGACCTGCCACTTGTGTTAGTAAGGTACCAGGATGCCCTCGGGGGCACGCGTGGCCTGTTAAATCTCCATTTCTTCTGTCAATACCCTGTTAGGCAGCACTTGGCTTTTTAATATTTTGTCTGTAGGATGTATGCCAACTTGACCTTGATGTAGGAAATTTTAATTCAAATCAATACATGGACAAGGTCACTTTAAAATCCAATTAATATGAATGGAAAAATATGCCCCACAGTCCTGTGTGCTGAAAATGGAAGCGTTGCAAGTTAACAACTACAAAAGAGGCGTCTACACAGTGCAGCTCTGCCTGTGATAATGCAGCTCTGTGTCCTTAAGTGCAAGTGGTAGTTAGAATCTTGGAAAACTTGCTTTGCTTCTATTTAGGGTAGTTTAAAATTAAACTGAGTTTGTTTGAAGAAAAACATAAAATGTACTGAAAACTGTGAATTCCTATAACCTGATTTTAAGTGAATTAAACCCTGGACTTTACCTCACCCGGAAATCCTGAGAGAAATCTAAGGCTTTAATATAGTTTGAGCACGAGAGATTTGCATTTATATAGAATAGAATGCAGTAACAAAACAGTTTGCTATACTAACCATAATGTAAGAGAAACTGAGGTACAGTATTTTAGGTTTCTGTTTATTCCTATAACCTTCTCCAATTCACCCTTTTACCACTATATTTAAAATCTGGTTCTCTCTCTCTCTCTCTCTCTCTCTCTCTCTCTCTCTCTCTCTCTCTCTCTCTCTCTCTCTCTTTCATTCCCCTCCTCTCCAGATCAGTAGAGATGGAGAGTGAACCCAAGGTTTTGCATATACCAAGAGCCACATCCCCATTCTTAAAGCTAATCAATGACAGAATTTTACTTTATCACCATTGTTTTGATGAAAGAGATTAAAACCAGGTAGGTATTAGTGTATGTTCTGACCTTCAGCTATAACCCTAGCCCCAGAAGATGTTCTTTTACGCCAAGAACCTGAAATCATGCAACAAACGATGGGGATAAACTATTATTATTGGGTTCTGGATTTTACTGTTATCCCATTCAGAGTCGTAGTCTCTGTGCTAAATCAGATTAGAGCAGAAGGATTAAGCATCACCTACAGAAGACAATTCTGCCAGTAGTTACAAGAAACAACTGTGAAGTATGTACAGAATTTGTCATTAAGGATACTGATATGATGCCATGAACCTATTTCTCAGTGTATCTTTTTTTTTGGTCGGTCATGGGGTGGGCTTCAACTTGGCCTGGGTACTGTCTCTGTGCTCTTTTGCTCAAAGCTAGCGCTCTACCACTTGAGCCACAGTGCCACTTCCGGTTTTCTGGTGGTTAATTGGGGATAAAGAGTCTCACAGACTTTCCTGCCCGGGCTGGCTTTGAACCAGGATCCTCAGATCTCAGCCTCCTGAATAACTAGGATTATAGGTGTGAGCCACTGGTGCCTGGCTCAATGTATCTTATACTTGGATTTTTTTTAAAAAGGCTGTCCAGCGGGGCTGGGGATATAGCCTAGTGGCAAGAGTGCCTGCCTCGGATACACGAGGCCCTAGGTTCGATTCCCCAGCACCACATATACAGAAAACGGCCAGAAGCGGCGCTGTGGCTCAAGTGGCAGAGTGCTAGCCTTGAGCGGGAAGAAGCCAGGGACAGTGCTCAGGCCAAGGCCCAAGACTGGCCAAAAAAAAAAAAAAAAAAGGCTGTCCAGGGGGCTGGGGATATGGCCTAGTGGCAGAGTGCTTGCTTTGCACACGTGAAGTTCTGGGTTCCATTCCCCAGCACCACATACACAGAAAAAGCCAGAAGTGGCACTGTGGCTCAAGAGGTAGAGTGCTAGCCTTGAGCAAAAAGGAGCCAGGGACGGTGCTCGGGCCCTGAGTCCAAGCCCCAGGACTGGCAATCAATCAATCAATCATAATAATAATAAAAGGCTGCCCAGGGTCTGGAGCTGCACTACAGAGCACAACGAGAACCCCATGCTTCACAAGGTGTGGCCCACATGGAGGGCCCTCCAACCTGAGAATGGCTGGCAAAGGTCACAAGGTCACTGCTGGAGTCCGTGGATCACCTCTGCAGATTACACTGCTGCAACAAGCGAAAAGCAGCCCAACTCTCTGCAGCCAAAGGGCGAGCTGCTGCCTCCCCTCCCTCCCGGCTTGGACCAGTCTGCATTCTCCTTCCTTTGAAGATGACACAGACAGCCTTCCCACGGCCCGCCCCCATGCCAGCTACCTCATCTGCTGCTAGCATTAGTGCTCTTCATGCACTCATTATTCTTTAATGATGCCTGTTTGTAAATAGCAAGACGGGATGCAATTAAACCATGAGAGGCTAAATAAACACACATTCTAATTAGGATCTTTACAAGATATTTTTTTCTCCATGTATAGACTGGAATTTACCTTTCATTAATCTAACTTAATTGCAATAGTGCACCGATAAAGAGTCTACCCAAATTAAGTGCTCTAAATGATTTCCCCATGTTCAGGGTGTGCAAGCGATCCTGCCTCTGGGTAACAAGCCACGGTCGGCGGGAAGGGACCAAGGGAGAGCAGCCTGGGCATTCGAGGGGGGCTCCAGCAATGCCGCAGGGGCGGCACCATCACGGGGATGCTGTGCTTCAGATGGCTGGAGTTAATGAGGTCAAGGCCAGAGGTTGGGGCAGCAGCCTTGTCTTGTGTGAGTCAACCAGCTTTGCTAGCTCGCTTCCACGGCGGCAGCTGCCTCTCCTTACAGCTGTCAATTCTGCCGCTGCGTTCCCGACAGCCGGGGTTGGGGTCCAATCCCTCCCCGCTCCTAGAACAACAGTGCCCGGGAATGGGTGCTCTGTGGCGAGGCACAAACTGGTTTGGTGGGAAAAGGCCATCTGTCATTTTCAGGAAAAGAAAGTTCTGGCATTTCAAATTTGGTTCTAGTGGTGTAAAGGAGAATACACCCATGGTTGACTAACGACACAGACGACAGTAGATCAACATCAGCGGGGCGCAGCCTCTCACCCAGCAATCCACACAGCAAAGGCTGGCGGCATGTCCAGGTCACTCCTTCTAGAAGGTCCTTCGTCATTTCCACATGTTCTTGTCCTTCCCTAATCTCTGCAAATCACCTTCCAACCTCCCGTCTGTCCCTCACCTGAGCGCTGACCCGGTGCCTGGGTGCCAGCAGTTCCGAGTGTGCCAGCATCACAGGAGCAAGTAGGAGGTGAGTTCTGAGCCAGCTGTTCTGAACAACCAAACCTCCACAGTAACACTGCACAACCCAGGGAGCAACCTCACGCGGGGACCTCTGGTTTTAAAGTACTTGGGATGTTCTCCTGGCACTTCTGGGGTTCACTCTGTGGAAAGGGCCTTGAGATGCGTGGGGAGACCGTGCAGAACGCACTCTCGTCTTGAAGGCCGTGTGGGCTGGCATGGTAGAGGTGCTGAGGGGAAGTGCAGCTCGGGGGGCAGGGTGTCACCGAGGCAGCGGGCGCCACCCCGCCGTGCCTCCTTCTTAGGCAGGAGGATGCAGACGCCCACTCTGGGAAGAAATCGCCACTAGCCTGGGCCCTGTTTTCATAGCCCGATCCACGCCGGGTCTCATTCGGTCCCGTTTCACCCTCTGGGTGATGCTGCACCCCTCTCCCGTCCTCCAAGGTCTGGATCCCGCTAAGGGTGAGATCCCTGTGCAACAGGCCAACCACGGCTCCAAGAACAGATCTTTGGATCTGTCAGGCTGCTTCCCGACAGACTGGATGAAAATCCATCAACTCTTAAGATGTTTAACTGCTCCCCGTTCAAGAACTCGCAAAGATTCACTCTTAGGTTCATTTTTATGGGCACATTACGAGTCTCTTGTAGCAGCATTATCGGCAACTCTCACTTAATCACTCTGGTAGATCATATATAAAAACAAAACAGCTAAAAAAAAATTCTTCCATGTTAGTGAGCAGATGTCGCCCATTTGCAATTAATACGACCTACTTCCATACAATCAGACTGCTTAAAATTCCTGGAACAAGATGGAAAAGTTAAGATGCAAATGTTCTGATTTTAATGAGAATGAATGGAAACTATAAAATATTCTCCTTGGAGGGTAGGTACAATCTACATGTGAGTCCCAACTGCACACTAAATTTATCAACAACACAATCACTTGATAAGCCTGCACGGAAGAGGAAAACAGAATTGGGAAAGTCTCAAGTATTTTCAGAAAGCACTTCCTACCAAAATTAAATTTTGATCAAAACCATTAGTCCTTTAAAAAGCACATCTCTCCAGTCACCTCCGTGTTCTAAGAGCGTCTTGGTTTTGTGTCTCGTGGACCGAGGCGGAGGTGGTGCTCCCGGAGCCCACTTGCACCTGGAGGCATGTGAACGCCCGCGCCTCAGCGTTCTCATCTATGAAGTGGTGGCGAGCTCTTTTGTCGAGGGGTGGAGTGAAATGAAACCAACAAGCACACCTTCAAGGCCAGAAGGAGCTCGGTGCTCAGAGCAGATGGGGGTCCATGGCAGGGATGGCGGTGGGGCTCCCCCGGGAGGCTCTGCTGTTATCTGGCTCACCTGGGCTGTCAAGTCTCTCCCAGGTCTGCTGGCACTAGGTGGTGTGGCTTTCTCAAGGTGTACGCCCCCCAGCCCAACTTCATCTGAATGGAATTCTCCAACACAGCCTTTACCCACTAGCTCTGGGATCAGACGGATGCTTCTAACAGGCACCAGGGACTAGGTGTAGCTTAGGGGCGGAATGCTTGCCTTTTGGGGGAGAGTTCCCAGTTGAGCTCTCAGTTGGGGAGGGGGGACGACGACAGTAAAAGGATGTGGTCAAAGATGAAGAGCAGAGATCCCCTAACGGGCTAGGACCAGGTACTGCCACTGCCTTTTATCGTTACTGGCTGGCTCAAGTCCTGGACAAACCAGACACTCAATAAGTATTTTAAGTTGCTCTCAACTAAACATACACATAGTGTAGACCTTGGGATGGCAGCGGAGCCAGATCACCCTGCCCTGTGGAGCGGATGGTATTGGATGAAACATGAAAATCAAGACCCGGGCTGGGATGTAGTTCAGGGGTGAAGTGCTTACCTGGCTATGGCAACATCCTGGGTTCAATCTCCAGTATCCTCTCCCCTCCCCCCCCCCAAAGAAGAAAAGACAAAAAATACAGTTTAAAAACCACCAACCCATTCCCCCTCTTCCCCTCAAAATCGAGACTGTGAGACTTCAAAGGCACAGAGCAATGAACAGACTTGCACTGTTCTCAGACAGCCAACATGGAAGGCGCGCAGTAGAGCACAAGTGCAGCGCCTTCCCTGCCCGACAGGTGGCGCTGCCCCTGCGCGGTGTGGCTCCCACCCCAGGGGCTGCTGAGAGGCGCTGTGAAACAGCACGCGCTCGCTGGGCCCTCGGCCGTGCCAGGCCGGCCCACTGGAGAGGAGCCATGAGCGGAGAAGCGGGTGGCATGGGGGGGGTCAGGTGGGGTCTTAAGGCTATTTCTCGGAGCAATGGGATATTATATGTTGATTGGTGTGCCCTCTGGGCAGAACAGCGACACTTCTAAAGCAGCCTTCCAAGACCCGTGCTGGTGACTCACGCCTGTAATCTTAGCTACTCTGGAAGCTGAGATCTTAGGATCTAGGTTTGAAGCCTGCCTGAGTAGGAACATCCATGAGACGCTTATCTCGGATGAACCAGCAAAAAGCCGGAAGTGAAACTGTGGCTCAAGTGGCAGCACTAACCTTGTGAAGGGCAACACCCAGGCCCAGGCCAGGTTCAAGCCCCAGTACGGACACCAAAAAGAAGAAGACAAAACAAGGCAGCATTCCAGCAGCAGTGTAGATTTTAGGAACGTGAAGGCAGAGGCTGAGAGACCAGAGGAGGTGAGGGTTGGGGGGAACTGACTGAATGGATTCTAGAGATTTCTAAAGAATCCAGAGAATACAGAATGGGCTGACTGCTTAGTGTGAAAGAAAGAGGAGACTCCCACTGTTCTGGCTCTGGCAACAGGACAAATGTTTGAACAGCAAGTGTGACTGGGCAGTGATACCAAGCCAGGCAGGCGGACCTGGGTCTGCAGACCAGGGAGAGAGGTGGACTAAGACATAAACTTGTCATCCACAGACAGAAGGCATTGAAGGCCTCAAGATGGATGACATCACCCAGGGAGTGCAAGCATGAGCTGGGCCTCTGGAGGTATCCATGTTCTGGGGGCACGAAGAGGTACCTGGAAAGGAGTCACAAAGAATAACCGGCAAAGAGAGGAGATCTGGACATGTCCTAGCTGATGATATGACAGTTAACTTGAAGGGCAAACCCTGTAATGAAGCCCCCGCTCCAAAGCTCTGTGATGAGCCTCACACGCCGCTAACGGAGAGAACAAGCAGGTCAAACATGAGTCCCCTAAAGGCAGACACAGGCGGTCACACAGGCTGACAGCAGACAAGAAGAAAAGTACTTTCATTCTGTGATTGATAAAGGTTATTACATTACTGGGCTGCTGGTGGCTCACGCCTGTGTAACCAGCAAAATGCCGGAAGTGGAGGTGTGGCTCAAATGGTACAGCATCAGCTTTGAGCAAACAAGCAGAGTATTCTTTTGTTCACAGTGTCTAGGAGCAGAGTTTGGCAAGACAAGTGCACGAAGGAGGCCAACAAAACATCGCCATCTTCAGAAAGGGCCTTCAGAGCGCATGCCACCCCCGAGACTCTCCCCACCACGGCTCGCCCCAAAGCAGCTCTCCCCGCCACCACTGTTCCCAGACACGCCAGCAGCCTGCACAGCTGTCAGCCAGTTACCTAATTAGCCAGGCAATTGCCATAACAAGCCAGAGAGGGAGGAATGGGCTCAGCTCCCTCTTAAAGAGGACGTGATGGCACTGAGAGTAAGTGACCCGGGTCATATGATGAGAAAGGCCAAGCACGAATTCAAACCCAGGTGGTCCGGCTCCCCAGAGCTGGCATGCTCACTACAATCTGCTTAAGAGTCAGGTTAATTATGATGAGGAGGAGAACGATGACAACTGCTACTCCCATAACTACACAGAGCACAATTAGCATGATTAATTTTAATTAAAATTCAATATGATGTCCTTTATATAATTACTA
The DNA here is from genome assembly GCF_023159225.1 of Perognathus longimembris pacificus. NCBI lineage: Eukaryota > Metazoa > Chordata > Mammalia > Rodentia > Heteromyidae > Perognathus > Perognathus longimembris. The sequence continues at coordinate 158,731,145 of NC_063161.1, forward strand.
ACACCACAGACCATATCGGTATAAACTCGTACTCAGCTTTTAATTCAATTGCCAACAGAAATAGACTATGCGTGTCAATTCTATTAAAACTGAGCAACCATTTTATCTCAATCCACAGACACAATGGAGACTAAACAGAGGAAAAATCAACTGTGGAGATTGGGATTAAGGAATGAAGTAAAACATGGAGATAAACTAGATTTAACATAGCTCTGGAAGGTCTCAATTATTTACGCTTGGTCTACACAGTGTAAATCCACACTAATGAGATTCAATTGCTCTGTATAAATCTGAGTCAGGACAAGCCGAATGTCAAAAGACAAGAGCTGCATGGGCTCCTGTTAGTCACTCTCCACAGCAAAGTTTATGACTCTGGGGCCTTTTGGGCAGCACGGTACTTACTGCCGTGGGCTGACTCCACTGGGCAAATACAAACCCGGAGACAGACAGCTGCAAGGGACAGAGTCGAACGCCACTCACTGTTCCTCCACTAAGACAGCTGAGGACAACACCTTACACTGTCCCTTTGTTCTGTGGAGATGATGGTGTCCCAAGAAACACGCTTCTTTGTAGTCTTCCACGCCCAGGGCCAGGGACCAGGGCAGGCTGAGTGCAGATGCTACTGGCTGGCAGACTCCAGCATTTTCCTTTAGGATCAACATAAAGGCTCTGTGCACATGGGTATGTTATATTGTAGATACTGCCAAATGGTTTTTTTTTTTTAATTAGCTTGTATTAGTTAGGGGTGGACTTCATTGTCAAATGGCATTTTTAAGTGAGGCAATCTGTTCAAGATCTGTGGTACTTTTGTAAACAGGATACACACTCTGCCACTGCAGGCATAAACAAGGCTTTAAGATCATAAGGGAAGGAGGGCTCTCCCCATCCCGAGAAGGAAATGTGGGCCTCGGGAAAGTGGCAGGAGAGCCCCGTCTAGAAGGATGCACAACAGCTCTGCGGGAAAGGCAGCAGGTAGAAGGTGCGGCAGGCAGGTAGATCCCAGGCATGAAGCGCAGAAGCTGGCAGGAATGGGGTATGGGAGAAATCTGTGGTGCCCAAGAAGCCTCTGCAAGTGAGGTATTCCTGCTTGCTGCTGGCACTTAGCAGGCTGGGGATGCTACACATGCAAGACAAGGCTGATTTCAAACTAGGAGAAATGCAGAAGCACTTCCAGAGCACTGGGGATGGCCAGGCGGGGGAGGAGAGAGGGAGGAGGACACGAGTATGGAGCACCAAGGCAGGTTATAATGACCGCATGAGCCTCCCCAAGGAGGAGCCTTCTGCAAACAGGGCCAGCCAGGGAGCGATCACTAGTGGACGATGGACAGAAGGCAGTGTCTACAACAAGGACAGCAGGGTGAGGCCAGAGGTGAGAGTTCACTATATATTTGGGTGCTGGTGGCTCATGCCTAGCTATTCAGGAGATCTGAGGATCCAGGTTTGAAACCAGCCTCAGGCAGACTCCTCTGAGATTTTTTTTTTTGCCAGTCCTGGAGCTTGGACTCAGGGCCTGAGCACTGTCCCTGGCTTCCTTTCGCTCAAGGCTAGCACTCTGCCACTTGAGCCACAGCACCACTTCTGGCCGTTTTCTGTATATGTGGTGCTGGGGAATTGAACCCAGGGCTTCATGTATACGAGGCAAGCACTCTTGCCACTAGGCCATATCCCCAGCCCCTCATCTGAGATTCTTATCTCCAAGTAATCAGCTAAAAGCTAGAAGAGGAGGTGTAGCTCAAGTGGTACAGCATCAGCTTTGAGTGAAGAGGAGCTTAGTAAGAGAGGCCCTAAGTTCAAGCCGCAGTACTGGCACGTGAGCGTGTGCGCACACACGCGCACGCACACACACACACATACACACAAATAAATAAAATAAAAATATTAGGAGTTGAGCACAAGCAAACAGGCTTGTGGTATACGGGGAGTGGCCTGTGGCATGGGGACAGGCGGCAGCACAACACAGTTGCCAGTGAGGGCCATCTTTCACATAGACTTTGATCAATAAGCATTTGTTACAGGATGAAGATAAATATTGGAACAGAAAGAGGTCAAACGGCGGGGGGGGGGGGTAAGAGTGTAAGACAAGCAGCCTGGCCTGAGACCAGACCCAACACGGACCATGGCCTAAGATCACATCAGCCAGGTTGCTACAAACCAAATTAAGGCATCAGTGTCTGTCCCCCTGTGTCCATCAGTCCACCTTTCTCAAGAGGAAATGCACACAGCTACGCCTGCTTTAGGAAAGCAAGGGCCTATTCCTACCATACACCACCTACATGTGATGTACCCAAAACGTGCAAAGCAAAACCCATGTAAGACCTTCCCTGGAGGAGGAACTGCCCTGCCCCGTCCCCCATCAGGCAGCGGGAGGAGCCTCCCCACTCCTTAGAGCACGCGGTAAAGCCTGCAGGGAATCCAGGCACCTGCCACGGACCACGCAGGCGGACCACGCGGGCGGACCACGCGGACGGACCACGCGGGCGGACCACGCGGACGGACCACGCGGGCGTCCTCAGAAGCGCTGGCTGTGCTCGGGGCCTAGCACAGAGGAAATTGCTCTTTAAGAGCAATGCGTGATGACAGTAAAAGGAGTGAAGTGCTAGGCACGTGTCTGGAGGAGGAGGAGGAACCCTCGTGCCCCCTCTCCCAAGGCTGCAGGGGCAGGTCACCTGTGCCTGCAGCCAGGCACGTGTCTGTCACCCTGGGCTTCATTCTGGCCTCACCTAATAACAATGATTCATTTCCTAATAGGTATTTAAATAAAGTATTTTAATTTCCAGTATTTTTGCGTGTGTGTGTGTGTGTGTGTGTGTGTGTGTGTGTACGTGGGGTAGGGCACTAGGATAGGAACTAGGCCTCACACTTGCTAGGTAGGCATTCTACCTTTTAAACCATGCCTCCAGCCCTTGTTTCCTTTTGTTTTTCAGGTAGGGTCTGGCATGGCTTTGCCCGGGGCCGGCCTGTACCACAGTCCTCCTCCTGCCTTCCTATCCCCCCTGTAGCTGGTGTCACGGGGGGGGGGGGGCACCACCATGGCCAGCTCGTTGGCTGAACTGCAGGAGGGGGAAGTATCTCACTAATTGTGTCCGGGTTAGCCTCAAACCACATCCTTCCACCACTACTGCCTGAGTAGCTGGGATTACAGGAGCAAGCCACTAATTTTGGCCTTTATTTTAGTTACATACATTCATGAATATGAATCATCTGTCTTCAAAAGATAAAGCCAATTACTTAACAAATAATTACCGAGCACCTAATAAGCTCCAGGCACTGGAGACTTATCAATGAACAGCAGACAAAGATGTGGAACTTAAGTATCTTTCTGGAGGACTCAGATACAAAGCAATAGGTTAACAGATAAGAAAATCACACACTATATTAGACTGTGGTAAGCAATGGGTTTTTTTTTTTGGTGCAGGTCTTGGGGCCTGAAGTCAGGGCCTGGGTGCTGTCCATGACCTTTCTTGCTCAAGGCTAGCATTCTACTACTTTAGCCACAGCTCTACTTGTGACATTTTGGTAGTTAACTGGAGATAAGAGACTCATGTGATTCTCAGATCTCAGCCTCCCAAGTAGCTAGGATTATAGTTGTTAGCCACCACTGCCCAGCAAGGACTGTTTATTTTTTTAAGCCACTAAAGAAGGTGTGTGTGTGTGTGTGTGTGTGTGTGTGTGTGTGTGCGCGCGCACACACGTGCTCACACATATAAGGGAGTGGGCTCTTTAAGACCTTGAGGAACAGGGCAGGGAAGAAATCCAAGAGCCAAAGCTGCTGTGGGTAGCAGTAGCCTGCCAGTGAGGGGGGGAAGGTGGGGTGGGGTCAGAGGAGCGAGGGGGACGGGAGGGGGGGGAAGAGCCTGAGGGTCAGTGAGGGGAGAAGGTGGGGTGAAGCGCTCACCAGGACCTTGGCTTCCACTGACAGGAACCGGGAGGCCACTGCAGGTTCCAAGCAGAGCAGCTGCGTGACTTGCCTTCCCTCTGAACGGAGGGAGGCTGTTCAGAAGGCTTCTGGAATACCCAGTGGGCGGTGACAGGGGCTGGGACAGGGTGGCGGCCGTGGTCGGACTCTGAGAGTATACAATTTCGCCTGGTATGTACACCTGAGCATGCTTGAAATGGTTTGGAAAGGGGAACCTCATATTTTGAAATTGTTGTCAACACGTTCAGAAGTACAGAGAAGTTGAAACAACAGCGTAAGGGATTTCTATGCACCTGTCACCTGGACGCGGTGCGGCGTCCCACGACGTGAGCTGTGTCTGCACACGCCGCGCTCAGCATGCTGCACTCTCCTGGCACCCCCCCCCCCCCCACCGCCGCATCTCCATCACATTTTCACTCTTAAATCTTCACGTCCACGAATGATTCTTGATTCAGGTCTGAACACAATGATGACTTACGGTGGTTCTCCATTTTCTAAATTCCTTCACACTGTGAGGCACGGTCTCCTATAGCTACCCCCCGTTCATTATTGAAACAGGCAGGCTCCCGGAGTGCGTCTGTCCTCTGACCTGCCCGCATGGCTCTCTGGCCCCGCTCACACTCCAGTCCTGCTGTCTGTCTGCCTCGTCCCCAGTGAGTTCCTGCGGTGAGGATGAGAACTCGGACACTGACACGTGAGTGACCGAGGCGCTCGCTGCTCCTGGGTCTCGCTGCTTTGACACTTTCTCGGCAGTCGGGGTTGGGACATGTGCACACGCGCGTGCAGATGCACTTAGTCCACATCTCCACAGCCAAACAATTAATTCATAGATGGTGTCATTTGCAATCCAACGCAATGTGTATTTCAGCATTCCTTCTCCAAAATGAAGAAACCTGGCTCCGCTACCTACACCTGATTCCTGCACATGCTCGGTCCTATGATACACAACCGACTTTCAGAATTAGCAACCAAAGCACTCCAACAGCTGCTCCCTTACTGCGGTCCTTAGACTACAGGTCTCAAGTCAATGTGCCAGGTTCAAAGGTAACCTGGGTTAGCGCCTCCCTCCCTCCCTCCCTCCCTCCCTCCCTCCCTCCCTCCCTCCCTCCCTCTCTCTCTCCTCCCCTTAAGATTCCTGTAATTGTCAGCATTTGTGTTGGGGGAGGGGGACCCTTCTTGCCAGTCTTCTTTGCTTGGAAACATTAACATGTTTCTAGAAGGCAGGGTTATGCAATAAGGTAGACCTGGCCACCTCTGCACCCGCCTCCCCTAGTTCCAACGCCTGTCTGCCTTTCTATAACTGATGCTTAGTTCCAGGTTTCTCTTTCCTGTGTCCCCTCCCCCCGCCCCCACAAATGCACAGGTAATGGATATCTTACATCTCTTTCTTATGAAAAGAGGAAACATATTAAGCGAACTCTTGCACTTTATCTCTTTTAATAATATGCTCCAGAGATGACTTCACAGGGGTAACAGAGGCCTCTCTCTTATCTTAGAAAGATGAAATGGTATGACTCCATTGTCTCGCTGGTTCATAATTTATTCAATCATTCTGTACTGCATACTTAGGTCACCTCAATGTTTTGTAGTTACACACAAGCTGTAATGAATAACTGTGCGTATATACTTTTCTATTGTTGGAAGGGAACTGATGGCCAAAGGCAAATGCACAGGGCTTTGTTAGACATTGCCAAAGCCCTTCCAAACAGCTGGGCCCATTCGCATTGCATTAGCAGCGTGAAAGGCCCCGTTCCTCACTGCCACGCTGACAGGACGTGGTGTGCCATAGACATATTTAACGTTCGTCAGTCTGGTAGGTGAGAATGGTGGTTTCAATTTGCATTTCTCAAATTATGGGTGGGAACAAACATCTTACCGTTTTTATAATACTTGGTCAACTGCTTCTTTGCCTCATTTCCTCTTTGATCTTTCCCCTTTAAAGATTAAAATACGATTTCAGGGTAATACTAGCTCTGTATCTGCAATACCTATTTACCATATTTTCTCCTGCCACACCAGCTGTCATTTATTTATTTGTTTATTTGGCAGTACTAGGACTGAGCTTAGGTCTTGTCCTTGCTTGGCAAGCACTTTTACCACTTTAGCCCTCGGGTGTATTTTGGCTTACAGGTTTTCAGGTAGGGTCTTATGCTTTTGGCAGGTTGTACTTAGACTACAATCCTCCTTTTTCTCTGCCTTTCAAGTAGCTGAGATTAAGAGTGTGTACCACCACATGTGGCTAACTTGTCCAGGGTGGCCATAAACCACAATACTCCTATCTCTCTACCTCCCGGGTAGCCAGTATAATAGATGTGGACCACAGCACTTGGCCCTATCTTTTGATTTTTCAAATAATTATTTTGGTCATCTAAAAGTGTTTTCCTTTCAAAGACATGGCCTTATTGACCTGAGATACACACATCACATACATCGGCTAGATTTCCACACATATTTGGATTTATTTCTAGTCTATTTTATTTTTCTAACCTTTATTCTTCATTCTACCCATGGCCATACGGTTTGAATTCTGGCAACTTTCAACTATGTTTTGGTTGCTTTTTACTCCCCTAGTAGCTTTCTTTTTTGGTTTTCTCCTGTCCATTCACATTACTTTTTTTTCCACATGAGCTTCTGTAGTGCCTTAAGAAAAATCTTTTAGCATTTGAATCAAGTTAATGTATATTTATTGATATGTGACTGAAAGGGTGCAGGTTTAATTTGATCACATGATGGCACAGTTATATAATTATAACAAATACATCACTTTGTGCCAGTTCTAGGACACACACACACACACACACACACACACACACACACACACACACACACACACCACCTCTGGTCCTGGGTGTTGTTCCTGAACTCTTGTGCTCAAGGCTAGCACTCTACCACTTCGGGCTTTTTGTTAACTGGAGAATAATGAACAAAATGGAGATTCGAGTCTCAGACTCTTCCTGCCTGGGCTGGCTTTGAACCATGGTCCTCAGATCTCAGCCTCCTGAGGAGCTAGGATTACGGGTGCTCGCCACCAGCACCTGGCTTCCAGTGTTCTTTACTAAAGTTCATTTTTATTTCCTTTTCCTTGAGCACCTTGAGTCTTTTCTTAAATTTTTGAGTAAATTTCTTCCTGAGTATAATAAAGTTCAATTTTTCATACTTTGTCTATTTGTTCTAACTCCTGAGTTTATGCCTCAAGAACCTCATCCTTCCTTCAGCGATTGCTGAGACAAGAAAGTCAATGTGGAGTGTGTCCGTCTTCTGTGGAGTTTGTTATCTTTCAGGATGGAGCAGCTTCCTCACTAGAAGCTTTTGTTTATTTTATTTATTTATTTATGCCAGTCCTGGGACTTAGACTCTGGGCCTGAGCACTGTCCCTGGCTTCTTTTTGCTCAAGGCTAGCACTCTGCCACTTGAGTCACAGCGCCACTGTGGCCGTTTTCTATATATGTGGTGCTGGGGAATTGAACCCAGGACTTCATGTATACGAGGCAAGCACTTTTTGCCACTAGGCCATATTCCCAGACCCAAGCTTTTATTTTTTTATTATGAAAAATTTCAAGCATCTAAAATGTTAAGAGACCTGTAGGGGGGACCCTTCCGTTCCCCGGGGCTACGTCCAACACTATCATAATGTCCTATTTGCTTTAGCACACACACACATACATGTACACATCCATCCATCCATCCATCCACCATCCACCATGTGCCTGTCTTACACTGTGGACGCATCTCAAATTGAAGATACTAGGACACGTCACCCTATACTTTCAGGCAGCATACTGCTAAACAGATTTCAATGTTTGCTTTTTAAAAAAAAACAAAACTTTTCTTTTTGATCTTCTCTTTTTTGGTACTGGGGATTGGGTACCCGTGAGGATATATGCCTGTGTGTTGCTCGGCAGAGCTCTTGGGCTCAAGAAATCCTCCTGCCTCAGACGCCTGGGTAGCTAGGCAGATGGCATGTGCCACCCTGCCTGGTGAGGAAACCGCTGAACGCATCTCTCCTGAAAGCAGTAGTTCTCCAGCTATCCACCTCAACTATTGAGGACCGCAAACAGCCTTGCTTCTACGGACTATAGCGATCAGTGCTTTTTGTATTAAAAATAAAAACTAATAGAGCTGGGAACGTGGCTTAGTGGTAGAATGCTTGCCTTGCATGCACGAAGCCCTGGGTTTGATTCCTCAGTCCACATACACAGAAAAGGCCAGAAGGGGCGCTGTGGCTCAAGAGGCAGAGTGCTAGCCTTGAACAAAAAAAAGCCAGGGACAGTGCCCAGGCTCAGAGTCTAAGCCCCAGGACTGGAGAAAAAGAAAAGAAAAGAAAAAAGAACTAAGAAACGTTTAAATGCAACAATACATGATGATGGCATCTCATATCGCCTCTGGAAAATTCCACCAATGAGATGATTGACGAGAATGGGAAGGGGGCAGGGCCTCAGTACTACTGTGCTAGGTGGTTCTGCCTCAGGGATGCTTTAAGAGCATCTCTGAGACCCCTGTCCCCAGACCACTACTTGAGAATGGCTGACTTTCTAGAAAATGTCTTCAGAGTTGGACTTGGCAAACTCATCTTTGAGTGTCAAAAGTAAGAACTATAAAGACCAATTTGCCTTCTAAAGACACGTTGCCGAGTGGTGTCCATGCAGTGCCAACACCGTTACAGCCCAGGTTTAGACTCCTGAGGTGCCCGCTGCCGCATCGTGGGGCTTCCGCGCGGGGCAGCGTTCAGGAGCGTGCGAGCGAAGCGGCGAGGTCGCTGTCTAACCTTCTGCATGCTTGGGGAAAGCGGCTTTTCCAGACAGCGGGCGGTGCGCACAGCGTGACTGCGTGGGGACACGCGGCAGCGTCACGGGAAGGCGAGCGTTTCGCTTTGGGCCGGACGCTTCTTTGTGGGGTGCGGTTCCCTGCTCACCGTCACGCGTGTGGCAGGCCTCTGGTCGTTCTCCCCCAGTGGTGACAGTCGACGTCCTTGCCACGGGCCCAGGGGGAGGCAGCAATCACCCCCAGACCGACTCTGCTTCACCGCCTTTCTCCCATGTCTGGACTCCAGGAGTGCTGCCCCAATCCTGCAAGCAGCCCCGCGCCCCTTAGGTCTCAGCCTAGTTCTGCCTCCGCCATGGCGGAGTCTCACCTCCTTTCCACACCCCAGCGAGCGAGGCCCCAGGACCGTGTTTGGTCCTTCCCGGGAAATGCCCAGCGCTTCACGAGTGGTACATACGAATGGGAAAAATGCTCCAGCAGGCTGGCTCACGTGCCAGTGCCGCCCTAGCGCCGGGACTTGGCAGGAGGCCAGCCTTCGGCAGGACTTGGAAAACACCACGGCTTTAGCTCGTGTTCCTCCAAAGACACCCCACAGATCGCCCGGGCTCCCCCCCCCGGGACGCTGCGGCTCAGGGCTCTCCAGAGCCAGCTCACGGTGTCTGTGCCCCCACCAGGAGAGGCACGTCCCACTGTCACGCTGGAGCGAGCAGAATGACCGAGCCCCGTGGAGAAATCCAGGTCACGGTGGATGAAGAGGCTCTCCCGCTTCGAGCAACGTGGGGGAGAGTAAGCTGGGAGAAGGCGCCGGACCATGTAAGGAAAGACGTGGCATCAGGGAAGCATGGGCGTGTTAAAGGACCCAAGGGCTAGTTAAAAGGGGGCTTTAGAAAGATGGGCAAATGAGTCTCACTCTTTTTGCAAATTAAATAACATCTCCATGCAGGTTATAAAATAAAATAGCAAGGTGTTCTTCAAATACCATGGAAGCTCCTTTTTCTTCTTTTCCCCCACTTTCATACCTAGTGGATCAGTCAAAGTTTGTAGATTAGTGTTTCAAATGCTGAGAGAAGCCAGCAGCTTGTTCCAGTCTCTGACTCAGTTAAGCTCTTACAATATTTTGACTGTTGGAAGAAAATTAATAATGGGATGCTAGGCGGTAGATTAACTGAAACTAAATATCAACATGGCTAGATTTATTTTTGGATGACTGAGCTCATCCCTTCAAAGAACAGAAACAGGACTCATAATATCATGAGTTATTAACTTACACAACACCAGAACAGCCCCTGAAAGCAGCACAGAGAACCACGCGCATTGAGCGATTACGTAAGGGAGGAAAGTTGAGATGTCACATTAGTGAAGATTTGGAGCGTGGGGGGAGCTGCTTACCGGCCACAGACACACCAGGGAAGCTTTGCCCGTGGCTGTCCCGCTGGTTTCCCCTGGAGCCTGAGGGTGCCCTCCCCACTCCAGCCCATGCAGACAACAAGTCAAGGACGCTTTTCCTCCTGCCAGTCAGCAGACACTTCCCGAGCCACTGCTCTTCCTCTCATCCCACCTCCCTCCTATGCATGTGCCGCTCGTGGGCCCCTGGTCACAAAACTTGAGAGAGTGTCAAATATGACTAGGGGTGAACAGTGACAGCTTCTACTGAGGAGGGACCGAAGCCCTGGGGCTTCTAGACCTACAAGGAAGCACTGGCTTGGTTTTAGATGAGCCAAACTGACCTTACTTGCTGAAAACAGAAGCCTCACACACGGTCAAGCCCCTCAGTCTCCGCACCCCTTCTGCAGGGTGGAGAGACTGCTGAGGACAGCCTTGGGCTCCCCTGGGTCGTTGGTGGTGAGTGGAGACACGGGAACTCGATCCCCGAAACCTGTCTTCTGTCCACGGCTGCCCGCAGCTCTCCCAGGCAAACGCATGCGCACATACCACAGGCTGAAGACGGTCCTGACAGGAAAGCCTGAGGAAGCAAAGCCGCTCTCAGGAACCATTTCTAGAGCCTTCTGCACAGCGTGTGGGGCCACACCACTGCAGTTCACAGTTCAGAAGAGCCCCCCAGCCCGCACCCCAGCGGGGGCTGCGATCTTCTGAGGACTCTCAGGGTGCGCAAACTCATCCTGGTGTGTGTGCCTCCGTACATTATTTAAATGGCAAGACTGGAAAGAACGCCAATATGCCTTGACAAGAGGAAGACGCACGTGTGGAAGCCACGGAACGACTCTGAGGTAACGAGGTGATGACAGAGTGACCAGACAGGCCGTAAGACCATCTCAGAACAGCGCGCACAGTAGGATATTATTTTTATAATGCTCAAGACATCACACCATTTAGGTATGTATGAATGTAGCAGATTGAACTTCTCTGTGATGCTTCCCTCATCCAATGACAACCTCAAGGGGTTTATCACTGCTTTATCACTTACATATCTGCTACATATTATTTTTTGGTCACTATCACATTATATAGAGAAGTTTTTAATAAAATTTACCATGTTGGTAGGGCACTGGTGGCTCATGCCTGTAATGAAGAAAAGCACAAATAGGAGGGTTGCAGTCTAGGTTGGCCTGGATGTAAAGCAAAACTACCTGGAAAATAACACAGAAAAGGAAACTGGAAGCTGGGCCCTGGTGGCTCACACTTGTCATCCTAGCCACTCAGGAAGCTGAGATCTGAGGATTGAAGTTGGAAACCAGCCATGTAGGAAAGTCTGTGAGACTCAGCTCCGATTCACCACCAAAAAGCTGGGAAGGAGGCTGTGGCTAAAGTGGTAGAGCACTCAGTGAGCAAAAAAAGCTCCAGGAACTACTATACCCCGATGCCGCGCAGTCCCCAACCTTCCCTGCCACCGGCACCATCCCCCTCAGGCATGGAGGATGCATCTCGGGGTGTGGGAAGGGGTGGGGCCTCACTTGCAGGAGCTGGGTGCTATGGAAGCCACAGCCGGTTCAGGCTGCTTTCCCATCTCTGTCTCTTCCTTTGGGAAATGATTCTCTTCCCCTCCACACACGTCTAGTGCAGCCAACACAAGGGGCTAGGGGAGGAAGCAACATCCGAGTAGGCAGGATGCTACCCTGCTGGAGCAGCTCCCGGAAGCAGCACTAGGTACAGCGAAGCCGGCGCCCCCCTGCTCGGTGAAGCCCATAGGTCCCTGTCGGCTGCTTTGGGAGGAACGCAGGCTCGGTGCAGGCTCCAGGCAAGGAGGGAAGGGGACGGCAATCAGTAGGGGTTGCTCAAGCCCTCTGCCCTGCTTCAGCAGCTTCTGCGCGGCCTCTCCCCTCTACATCCCACTCACTCCCAAGTGTTCTAGAACTCACTTCCAGGGAACACTTCCACCTCTGGCCTGTGCTCCTGTGGTGGACTCCAGCCTCTGCTGCTGAAGCCAGCAAAGTGGTGGTGGGGGTTGATCTGATCTCCCTCCCACTCCCAGCACAGGAGATGGTGCACAGGGCCAAGAGGCTTGCAAATTAATAAACAGTATGCCTGTGTGTGTGTGTGTGTGTGTGTGTGTGTGTGTGCGTGCGCGCGCGCATGTGTGGTACTAAGGCTTGCTGTAACCTCAGGGCCTGGTACTTTTGCTCAGCTTTTTTGCTCCAGAGTGGCACTCTACCACTTCAGCCACATCCCCACTTCCAGCTTTTTGCTGGTTAGTTGGATGTAAGAGTTTCTCAGACTTTTGTCTGCGTGGGCTGGCTTTGAACCAGAGTCCTCAGATCTCAGCCTCCTGAGTAGCTAGGATTATAGGCGGGAGCCATCAACACCGGTCAATAAACACCATCTTTTAAAAGTCGACTAAAGGAATCCCATTACACTTGGCCCTGAGATGTGACCCCACCCCCACCCCCCTAGACAAGCACACGGCCTGTGAATCCCTGTGTCACGGCACACAGCAACAGCCGGCCAGAGGCGCACAGCTGTGAAGTAGCCGTGTGCGGAGGTAGCTCTTCCTTTTGCGGAGCCCCCACTCTCACGAGCTCGTTAGAGCAGAAGCTCCAAGGGAAGGTGGCTGAGGCCGACACGTCAGCGGGAGGCAGAGCCGCCGCCTCAGGTGCACGGAACAGAGTCTGAGGCCTGTGTGCCTCAACTCCTTTGCTCTCCACTCGTTCCCGTCAATGCCAAGCTCCTACCTTCCTCTTGAAATGGAAGCTCAATGACCCAGAAATCATCTGAACAAACCTATTTCACTGGGGACGTTTTCATTTTTATCTTCATTAACTCTTTGATTCCTGCCAAGCAGACTGAAAGGAGGATTTATGTTTCCACTGTGGCCTTGGAGGATCTTAACATAGACAACTTGTACGTTTAACACAGACAGAAAATACTGCATATTTTGTAGGCAGCCACCTCTTACGCGAAGAAAATTGCCTTCTTTTTCTATCAGAAGAACACTGTGTTATCCCATTATCTTTATGTTTTAGCTGAAAGAATTTTGCAGAAAAGTAGCCTGTTACCCAAATGAACTTCACTAATGTTTTTCTCAAAAATGACAGATCGTACACTTAAGAAACTCACATCCTTTCTGTTGTTAGGAAAAAACAAGTGTGCACGCACAACCAACCTGTTTCCCTAGGATGAATGGATGAAGAGCGGCCTACCTGGGTGACTGGCTAGCTGCAGGGCTGGCTCACACAGGGAAAACGCTGAACGGGGACGCTCACACTAGGTGCCCCCAGCCCGCCCTGCTGTCCCAGCCGCCCTGACGGCATCCTTCTTACTCTATAGACTGTGTGGCGCTGGCACGTGTGTCCAAGAGGGGCTCTTCAGGCACCGGGCCCTATGCAGACATGAGGATGCCATCTCATGGCCAAGGCCAGGTCTCTTTAAGGGGGAACATGATCTTACATTTCTAGCTCACCAGCTTTCCAAAACACACTATCTTTGGTGAATTCACAAAAAATACCAACCGCAGTGGTGAGATTACAAGGCTGACCTTCTGAGAGCAGCAAAACAAGAAATCATTGGTGACCAGGGCTTAGACACTTTCCTCCAACACATTAAGGATCTTATGTATGATTTCCATGAAGCTGGTTCCGTCATAAGAGGGGGTTCTCTTCAGCGGAGCACTATCCTGCCAAACATACTCTTTGGACCATTTTAAAGAGAGATTTGCAAAAAATGATGCTAGGAAGGTTTGTGTAAGACCTGACTCTCACTAACTCTCATGGGAGACTGCAATTTTGCTCAGAAGAAAGGGTTCGGTTGCATAATTTTTTTTTTTTTTTTTTTTTGCCAGTCCTGGGCCTTGGACTCAGGGCCTGAGCACTGTCCCTGGCTTCTTCCCGCTCAAGGCTAGCACTCTGCCACCTGAGCCACAGCGCCCCTTCTGGCCGTTTTCCATATATGTGGTGCTGGGGAATCGAACCGGGAGCTTCACGTGTAGGAGGCAAGCACTCTTGCCACTAGGCCATATTCCCAGCCCTGGTTGCATAATTTTTAATGTTGGTAAAGAAACATGTTTTTCACCATAGAACTGGGATTTGACTATCCAATCTATAGATCCCAGGACAGGGCCAAGAGAGGTAACTCTGTGTGTCCCCACAAACAGTAAGAAGATCTTACCAGAAGCATTGCTGATGTCCCGTTGGGTCTGGATAAGTGGATGGACATTTCAGGAAACATCCTGTCGATGCGGCTGATGACATCATCAACATATCTAGGTGAGAAAGGAACACACACGCATGAGTGTGTGTAGCTCAGGGGTGCAACTGTAGTCAAAGGGCTACAAATCAGCAGTGGAGTATACTAGGGCTTTGGCTTTACTGTTCTTCATTATTATGCTCCATTTTTAAGAAACCACCCCAACTCTCTCTTGCCTTCTTACAGTGGAATGAAGTGATTTCTTTTGGTTTTTACCTCCGCGTTCTAAAGAATACTTTAGATGCTACCTAAGTTTTCACCTCAAATATGTAGGCTCCTGTAAATTATTTCTATGGAAGCTCTGTGTGTGTGTGTGTGTGTGTGTGTGTGTGTGTGTGTGTGTGTGTGTATACTGAAGTTTAAACTAAAGAGCCTCCTGCTTGCTAGACTGGGGCTTTTCCACTTACACCTCACCTCAAGCACTGGGTAGTACTGAGGCTTGAACTCAGGGCCTCATGTTCATGCTAAGCTTTTTTTTGTTTCTTTTGCTCAAGGCTGATGTCAGGTCCTGTTTTTGTTGATTATTGTCAAGGTAAGAATCACACTTTTCTGTCTAGGCTGGCCTTGAACTGTGATCCTCTTATTTTCAGTCTTCCAAGTAGCTAGGATTATAGGTGTGAGCTACAGGCACCCAGTCATTGTTTCTTTCTTCCTTTTTTTTTTTGTGGTTGGTTGTGGGGCTTGAGCTCAGGGCCTGGGTGCTGTCCCTGAGCTTTTTTGCTCAAGGTTAGCGCTCTACCACTTTGAGCCACAGCACAACTTCTAGTTTTCTGGTGATTAGTTGGAGATAAGAGTCTCAGGGTCTCTCTTGCTCAAGATGGCTTTGAACCTCAGATCTCAGCCTCCTGAGGTGCTAGGATTACAGGTGTGAGCCACTGGTGCCACACTTCACTATTTCTATTTTAAGAACATTTTCTTTAGATGGCTCACAATTTTAATCCTAGCTACTTATGAGGCTGAGATCTGAGCATCCTAGTTCAAAGACAGCCCGAACAGGAAAGTCCTTGAGACTCTTATCTCCAATTAAGCACCCCAAAAAACAGAAGTAGAGCTGTGGCTCAAGTGTAGAACACTAGCCTTGGGCAAAAAAAAACTCAGGGACAGCACCTAGGCCCTGAGTTTAAGCCCCAGAACCAGCAGGCACACCATGCATGTACGTACACGTACACACACACACACACACACACACACACACACACAACATTTGTTTTAAGTAGAACCTTATAGCTTTGAGTTGTCTTCCTGGAGAGGTTTTTTCTTAGTCCCTTGAGTTTTATTTGATTAGCATTCCTGCCTTCTCTTTTCTCTCCTCCTCTTTCTTCCTCTCTGGTCTTCCTATATAGCCCAGGTTGGTCTTGAACTCATAATCTTCCTACTTCAGTCTCCTGAGCGCTAGGATTATAGAAATGCACCACCAAATGTATCCAGAACTTATCTGATTGGTTTTCTGTAAGTCTATTATGGCTTTATTCCTATGCTCTCACTCTAGAAATTCTTTATTTTTGCCAGTCCAAAGGCTTGAACGCAGGGCCTGAGCACTATCCCTGGCTTCTTTTTGCTCAGGGCTAGCACTCTGCCACTTGAGCCACAGCACCACTTCCGGCTTTTTCTGTTTATGTGGTGCGGAGGAATTGAGCCCAGGGCTTCATGCATGCTAGACAAACATTCTATTGCTAAGCCACATTCCCAGCCCCTAGAGATTCCTTACTACAGTTAATGTATCAAGCAAGCTAGCCGTGCCATTTTTATGGCTCCCAAGGGGGTTTTCTCTTGTTCTCCTGGCCTCAGCGGAACCTCTGTCTCTTAAGGTTAAATCGTCACCGAGGCCACTGGCATTGGGCACTTGGCACGTTGTCTGGCACCTACTGAAGAGGGCAAGGTTACAGAGGTTGCTACAGTCCCACCACTCCATAGGCCAATCTGCCACACCACCTTCTCTCAGCGGATGAGCCTGTCCTGCAAGGAGGACTCACTGTGGAGACATCAGCCCACGACGAGGAGAGCTGGGTCTACCTCGGCTCCCTGGAGAGGAAATTATAGGAGTATTTGTGCTCACCAGCCAATCACACTGGACACAAAGGGATATACAATGTAATAGCAGAGATGCAAAACTATCTATTAAAGGCCTTACATTGGATTTCATATCTGTTGGATAGGACAAATTACATTACATGTCCATTAAACCAGACATGCATCCTCTGGAGGAGGGAGGAGATAAGCATTTTGTTCACAGCATAGGAAGATTTGAGCAGGAAACCTGGGGCTCCTGAGAGACAGCAGACAGCATCTGTTAAAAAGTGAGCCCCAACACATCCACGCTGAAAGTCAGAGGAACCCAGGAGGAACTCCTTAGAGAATGCTAAGGACAGATTGAAGCTTTGTGTTGAAGGAGAAGACACCCTAGCAGGCCTGGTGCAAACCAGGAGGCCAGGGAGCATACAGGAGAGGAGAGGGGAGGGGCAGGGAGGGGAGGGGTGAGGTGGAGGTGCTGAGGGGGCTCCTGCCTGGGAAAATCAGCCAGCACGAATGCCATCTTCCCTTCTCCAAAGGACCATCGGTGAGGAGGCAGCCCTGGAAGGTAAACTGGCCCAGCAGGAACACAAGGCATTTCTTAAAGGTAAGGCTTCGTCCTCTTAAGAGTCTAATAGCTGAGGAAACAGTTACTCCTGGGAAGCTAAGAAAGACTGACCAAGATATGGCCTTCTGTGGTCTCCTCCTAGATCTCTGGGTGGAATCTTCTACAGTCCGGGATCTAAGCTTAAATGCTATCATTTCCCCCTCTGGTGCCTCCAGGATGGCAGAAGACACTTTACACCAAACGTTTACACCCCAGCCCTGGAGAGCTTTCTGCATTTACATACTCCTCTTCTAAATCTATGTGTGTGTGTTTTGTTTTTTTTTTTTTTTTTGGCCAGTCCTGGGCCTTGGACTCAGGGCCTGAGCACTGTCCCTGGCTTCTTCCCACTCAAGGCTAGCACTCTGCCACTTGAGCCACAGCGCCGCTTCTGGCCGTTTTCTGTATATGTGGTGCTGGGGAATCGAACCTAGGGCCTCGTGTATCCGAGGCAGGCACTCTTGCCACTAGGCTATATCCCCAGCCCTATGTGTGTGTGTTTTGAACCCAGTTTCTTCAGACTCAGCAAGATGCCAAGCCCGGCATCCTGTGTGACTGGAGGTCACCACTAAGGCTATGCGGAGGGGGAGGGGGCAGCCACTGGCTTCTGCGTGGATCCCCGATCAATAGCCATCACAGCGCTGGCAGCACAGAGGGAGCCAATGCGCAGGGCTTCAGAACAAAGGGAAGAGCATCATCTTCTCTCCCTTGTACCTTTCACCTTGAAGCCTTCAAAGTGCCTCCTGGAAACTGAGTGTCATCCGTAGGCTAGGAAAGCAAGGGAGTGTGTAGGCCACATGATGGCCCAGGTCACACAAGAAGGTAGAGCCAAGTACAGAGAGTAACTCTCCAGAGCTCCATGCGTGCTACCTGACCTTGCTTGCTTCCAGGGAGGGTTACAGTGCTACCTATCCAGAGAACAAGTGTTCCTGGACGTTTCTGGATTTCTTTCTTTATGAGACCTTTACTTAAAGAGAAGACCTTCTCGACAGTGGAGAAGAAGCAGTGATAGGAATGCCGCCTACAGCTGCTACAGAAGCCAAGAGATCTGGGGTGGGTGGGCTTTGTTGGTCTTTTTTCTACATCCACTGAGCTTAGCTAAAGCTCAGCAAACTCGATTCAGTTATTTTATGAAACAAAAGCAAATTTTAAGGAAGACCGTTTTCCATTCACATGCCTACCATGAAAGAGATGCAAATTTCTTTGTTCCAGATGACATTATGTATTTGCCACAAGAGGAAAAGGGAGAAAGTCAGCTGCACCTTTAGTTGAGGAAAACAATGTCTCCATTCTAGAAGCAAAAATCAAAACACTTCATCTTTAGATAAGCTCAGCCTTCGAACCCCAAATCAACTGCCAGTGACTTGACAAGAGAGCGGAAAGCCTGGATGAGCAAATTCCAAGTGCGGAGGCTTTGCCTTGCAGAGGCAGGGCTGGCGGGGAGGGGGTCTCGCCCGGGTCCGGGCTGCTGCGGGGGGGGGGGGGGGGGGGGAGTGGTCTCGCCAGGCAGGCCAGCCAGCCGAGGGCAGGTAGGAACGGCATGCTCCCCTCCCACACTCGCGCCATATGTCACCCTCCCTTCCGTGGCAGAATCAAATTACTTTAATTTTTACCTTTGGAATATAGGCAAACAAGCAGCAGCACAGCAGTGGTGACTAGTTTACACTCGAGCAGACGCGCAGTGGAAAGACATTAACTGAGTGCCAAATTGAGCAGTGAGTCACCATTTGCACATATCTGTCAACCTGCTAACAGGGTAATAACTTGGAAAGATCACAGTTCCTATTTACATTACCAGAGCCCTTCAAAAACCAAGGTTCTGCTTGGTTCTCCTTTATTCAAGCACTCAGCTGATAAGCTATCTTGAGAGTCCAAGAAGCCATCTAGAAACACAAACTTCTAGAAATCGCAGTTCCTGATTAAGGTATGATTCATAACTTCATTATTTCCAGGCAGAAAATTAACTTTCAAGTTGCCAGGGAGAGTCACATGCTCAGTGGTGTCTGACCCGATCTTCTCCAGGATAGAGCAAGTAACTCCTGACGCCAGTGGACATGGACTCTTTACTACGGAGCTTCAGACACCATTACCTCAGCATCTGCAGCATCAGAAAAACCCACTCCATTTTCACATGCGTGCGTACATGCGTGCGTGCGTGCGCGTGCACACTAGGGCTTGGACCCTGGGCCTGGGCACTGTCCCTTAGCCTTTTCTGCTCAAGGCTGGTGCTCTTCCACTTGAGCCACAGCTTCACTTCTGGCTTTTTGGTAGTTAACTGCAGATAGAAGTCTCACAGACGTTCCTGCCTGGGCGGGCTTTGAGCCTGACTCCTCGGGTCGCTGCCTCCTGGGTCGCTGCCTCCTGGGTAGCTATAATGACACGGAAGAGCCACCATCCTCAGACTCAAGTGCTTTCTTTAGGAGCCTTCCTGCGTCTTGTTTTTCTTCAAGAAGCTCATTTGCTTCTTTAAATGGCCTTAACAGAGAAACCAAAGAACAGCAGCACCCCAGAGTCCCCTCCGATATCCCTGACAACCTAGAGCTCCAATGGTACCCGCGTCAGGCGGTCTGCAAGGATACCCCAAGCACGGGCTCAGGCCAGCCCCAGTTCTGTTGGCAATCTACTTACATATTTTCTCAACAACTCAAAGGCTTGTAAATATGTAGACTACTGGATGGTCCACCCCTGGGAGGGCTCCATGCAGATGCCCCGCCCACCTGTTTAAGTCTGTGCCCTGTGTTACTAGGTAACTGGCACACCTGGAGGCAGTTACCTCCTCCTTCTCTGAGGTCACATCCAATCCGCCTGGCCATGTCTCCCACCTTTTCTGGCTCAACACAGTCCCCGCTCTCTTTCCTTTTCTCTCTTGCCATTTTCTCTTTTCGCCTTCTTCCTTCCCCTCTGTCTCCCCATGTCTCCATCTTGTGTGGGCTGGCAGTTTGCTTCCCGCCTCCCCCCCCCAATAAACTCCTTTCTGCCTGAACCATGTGGTGGGTTTCCTTTCTGGTGAATCTTACATTTCACTGGTGCCTTTTAATCTTTCTTGGGTAACATATCCCTTGGAGAACATATTAAAAACTAAAAATCATACACACACAGCATTCTACATACATTTTTCTGCAATTTGCCCATTCATGGGCCTCAAGTCAAGTATCCCTGTCTAGACTCCAGAACTTTCTCTCTCTGTCTTGGTTGCACCGTAAAAAGAAAAAGCCTGAAGTGGTGCAGGGCACAATGAAATGTGTGGCCCTGTTGATCTTAAGATCATGCTTCTAAGAGGGAGCCCCTAGGTTAGTTTTTGTTTACTTACTGCTTAATTGACAAATAAAATTAGCATATATTTATCAAGCACAACATGTGTTTTGAAATCTGTATAACGTTGGGGTGGCTAAATCAAGCTAATTAGCACGTGCTTTATCTCATTACCATTTTTTTTCCTGTGGTGAGAACAATTAAAACCTGTTCTCTCAGCAATTTAAGAATGTGACACACAGTTATTTACTACAACCACCATGTTGAATAATAGGTTTCATAAGCTGATTGTTTGTACCATCCACAGGCATGGCCTGGCCTGCTCCTTTCCCACCATCTGACTTTCTACTTTCACGGCTTCCATTATTTAGAGTCTCCATAGAAGGGAGATTGTATGATATTTATCTTTCTTTCTGTGTCTGGTTTATTTCACTTAACATCATGTCTGCCAGCTCCATCCATGTGCCATGAGTGATAGGATTTCTTCTTAAACAACTGTGTACACATACCACACTTTGTTTACCCGTTAGTCTACCGACGGACGCTCAGGCTGATTTTCTACCTTGATGGCTGTGGCAGTTTTGCTGACTGGGAGTTGCAGCTATCTCTTTGACATATAGCTATCGACTCCTATGACTACACCCTATATTGCAAGGGCTAAATAACACGGTGGGTCTATTTTAGCTTTCTGAGCAATCTCCACATTGTTCTCCATAGTGCCTGTATGAAGTTACGTTCACACCACAGTGTGCTGGCATCTCTCTTCCCTATGTCTTCATACACGCTTACCCCTTCATGGTTGTCTGTATTGAGAACACTGTCTCTACTACTAATTAACCCTAATGACAAGGTCAAGGTCCATGACCTGAGGGTGTACTTGGTTTTGAATAAGAACAGTTTTGCCCTGTGAAGCTGCACCCCCTGTTCCTGCTTGTAAAACTAAAGTGCCCTTGGTGGGGGGAGGCAAAGGGGGAAATATTATTATTACTATTACTACTATTTTTTTTTCTTTTTTTGCCAGTCCTGGGGCTTGGACTCAGGACCTGAGCACTGACTGTCCCTGGCTTCTTTTTGCTCAAGGCTAGCACTCTGCCACTTGAGTGACAGCGCCACCTCTGGCCTTTTCTATCTATGTGGTGCTAAGGAATCAAACCCAGGGCGTCATGTATACGAGGCAAGCACTCTTGCCACGAGGCCATATCCCCAGCCCCCTATTATTATTATTTTGTGCTGGTCCTGGGGCTTGAACTTAGGGCCTGGGCACTGTCTCTGAGCTGTTTTGCTCGAGTTTGGCGCTCTACCACTTGAGCCACAGCTCCACTTCTGGATTATTTGGTAGAGTCTCACAGACTTTCTTGCCTGATCCGGCTTCAAACTTGGAGCCTCAGATCTCAGCCTCCTGAAGGGCTGAAGGGAGCGATGGCAACAATGCCCCTGACAACCCTGGAGTCCGGCAGTTGACCTGCACAGGGGGCAGCGACATTGCCCTGGGGGTTAGAGGGACAGTGACCCAACCAGTTGCCACACAGCTGAGATGCGTCCAAAAGGACATAAAAGGCAGATTACCCATTCCAGGTCCCACTTATAGCCCATCGTCACCCCTCCACCCCCTCCAGGGAGCTGGTGGACAAGGCTGTACCACTCGAGGCAGGCAGGTCTTCTAGGTGAGAGTTTGGGTTGGGGTTTCGCACAAACCCATTAGTAGCCTTTCTTCACTTTGCCCTGGCACCTTACTCTCGCTTTCAAATAAACTCTGCCTCTGCTCCCACTCTTCCTGCCTCCTAATTCTTTATTTGGTGGAGAAAAAGGATCCAAGACCCTTACATGGTATGTATGTATCAACATGGTATCAGCCCTGCTTTCCATGACAGTCTAATTCTTAGGCAGCCACAGACACGCTTCAGTCCAGCTGCTGCTCCATCCCAGCCGCGCCAGGCCTTCTGCCCTGTGACACTTCCTCTCCTCAGGAAAGCCTCCCGGCACCCCGTCCCACCCACCAGCACACCTTACCTAGCATGGCACTTATGCAAACGCTGTCTGGCATTCCTGCATATGGGTTCTTACCCAATCTTTGAAGGATTATTTAGTGTCTGAGACCACAGGACCGCCCTCTTCCATGCAGAATCCCAGCACTGGCCACAGTGCCGGGCCCTCCACAGTTTAACTCTTCGGTTTCTGCCGAATGAGTAGACAGGAGGCTAAAAGAGAGCATGGAGCCCCAACTGAGGCCATTCTGAAATAAGTGCAATGCGAAGTTCTCTTCAGTGAACGAAGACACCGGAGCTCCGGAGAGCTCATTACATTAGCCATCCTAAGTCAGGACAACAGTAGCCAGAAAGCTTCATGAAAGCAACCTCAAAGCAGGCGGCAGAGACCCTTTAAAGTCAAGGCTTACGATACATCCGCAGACTGCCTGCATCTGTTCTGGTAGGAGCTCGGTGCCTCTGAAAGCAAGTGCCTTTGAAAAAAGTGCACTGCATTGACACGCCAGTTTAAAAATGCTGCTTCTAATGAACTAATTAATTCTGCAAAACATTAGTACAAAGCTGGGTGCTTCCAAATTGGGATTACAATACCAATGTGATAACGACATAGACGTGGAAGACATTTCTAAAGATAGTGGCTTTACAAAACATTCATTTTTTATCTACATGGTAAGGTACATTGCAAGCTATTTGTTATTAAAGCCTTAAAATAATTTATGGGCAGATGGCTTAGTTCTCTAAATCCTGACCCCTCCTCAAAAGAAAACAACAAAAAATAAGCCCGACAACAAATCTGGCCCTGAGCCAGTGATCTTACGTGCGCACCATGCTTAGCCACTCCAGCCAGATTTAAATAGCATCCTCCCACCCACAGTGTGTACCACACATGCGGTTCACTTTTGCCACCCATACCAAGTTGAAGAGTTAGGGATGCATATATTAATAAACCCCGTTTTGGGGGAGAGAGAAATATCCAGGAGCCACCACAAAGGAAATTATTTGCATGATGTGAAGGTGATTGAAGACATTCCTCTGTACCTGCCCCCAGTGATGAGCTTGCAACGCCTCTGACAGTGGCTAGGACCAGACAGGGGTATGTTTAACTACTCCATGTGAACAAGCCTGCCCGGAACTACAACCGCTCACCTCATGTGATTAAAGAAAGAGACTAGAAACAGGTCCCGCACACACAGGCAGATCTGTAAAATGTCTCCCTCCCCTCCTCGCCCTTCCCTTCTCTTCCCTCCTTCACCCACCCACCTACTAGGTGTTCTCTTCCAATCAAAGTCACTCACGAACTTCAAAATCTCCCTATGAAACTCCACACCTAGGCAGGCAAGCAGGCAGGCAGGCAGGACTGGTAAGTTTAAGAGTAGTGAAGGGAGCCCCCCCATGAGGACGGACGGGGTGGAGGCTCTGCCCTCCGAGCCTCACAGCTCAGGGCTCTGGGGCTGTGTTACCCAAATCCAGTGGGAAGAAAGCGGTTTTCCATCTCAGAAAGCTCACCCAGCCCACTCTGGAATGTACAGGAAAGCCTGGCTGCTTCCTGAAATGAGCTGTGGGCATGCCAGGCACTAGAACACAGGGAAAATGCCATCGTAAGAAGACAAGAACTAGCTGGGCGCCGGTGGCCCACCCCTGTAAGCCTAGCTACTCAGAAGTCTGGGATCTGAGGATTTCTGTTCAAAGCTGGCCTATGCAGGAAAAGTCCATGAGACTCTTACCTCCAATTGACCGCCAAAAGCCTGAAGTGAAGGTGGGGCTCAAGGGGTAGACCTTGAGAAAACAACAACAACAAAAAACAAAACTAACAATTCAGGGACAGTGCCCAGGCCCTGAGTTGTAGCTCCAGGACTGGAGTGTGTGCATATGCATGCACGCGCGCACGCGCGCACACACACACACACACACACACACACACACACGCAAACGCACATCTTCTGATTGAGAACGACAAAGATCCTAATCTGTAAACTGCTACTGTTGTGTCTATTAATCAATGCTTACGGAGGCCCAGAGTCCTCAACAAACCAGTAGCATGTTTCAGGCAGTAGCTGACCCTGGACACCGCCCCCTCCCCCCACCCCCCCTACCCCCGCCTGGGCTTTGGGGAGGAGTGGACAGAAGAGGCCCAGTGCATCTCAGGGGCTTGGCAGGAGGAGGCTCAGCCAGTGAACACCTGGCTTTGCCTGGCTTTACTTTGGGGAAATACACAGAGCAAAAGTCAACTCTCACTTCAAAAAGGACAGCAAAAGGACTGGTGACTCTCCTAAGATGACAGCACAGCACACGGTGGCGCTGGAACCACCCATGTTTCTGAGACTCTGTTCCGGTCTTGCTCACGCACCTCAGTGTGTGTGATCATTCAGGCTGGTGACCCTAAGGAGAAGGCAGAAGTCAACCTTTGCTGTTGCCCAGGCTCCTCACAGACAGTGGTTAGAACGTCTGTGGTGGCACAGAAACAACATGAAATTAACTGTGATTTTCTCTTTGTTCGTTCAGTCATTCAGGAAATGTCCACTCTATGCCCGAGTGAGCCAGGGACTAAGTGACGTTTATGGAGTCTCTGCCCTCATAGGCTACAGCTCATCTGCTAATACGCTTTCCGTCAAAGTACCAGGCTTGACTGCGGAGGCATGGGACAACCAAGGGAAATGATTCTAGGTTCTCCTGCTGGGCTTTTGCTTTTGTAAGGTTCAATTAACGTGCAGCGTTGGTCGGCAAAGGAAAGGGGGTAAAATAGTGAACACTTGCTTTGCATCTCATTTGTATTAATAACTCAAATGTACACGCTTTTCTCAAGTTCTGTTCTTGCCTTACAAATTTATTCGTGTGCGTCTCAGTTTTCCCTAAACATTTAAGAGCTGTATTAAACTAGGAACTGTAACTTCACTACCTTATTCTGAAAGAGAGAGAGAGAAAATATCACTGAGGGGCTCTGGCCACTCAGCAGGGCACACCAAGGCCTCCAAGTGTGGGGTGTAGGATGAAGGTTAGCTTTATACCATGATGCAGCAGGGGCGCGGGACAAGGGGTGTGGACGGGTTAGAGGAAGAAGGGGATGGTGACTACTGACTGGGGCTTTGTCATCAGCTACAGATAGCAGGGACACTGGCTAGGTTTCAAGTCTGATGCCACTACATACAGAACACGGGGTGGGAGCACAACCAGAGACGCTGCCTCCCACAAACAACCCTCTCCTCTAGTGACTGCTCTGACACAGAATGGCTTCTGGATGCCACGTGGGAGGGGAGGGGAGGGGTCGGGAGTGAGGTCAGGGCGTTTACCCAGGAAGTGGTTGTATTAAAGGCATCGATCCTTCTCCCCACAGTGCTGTCTATCTCGCCAGGCTTTCGTCTCCCAAGTTCTCCTCACTCTGGGAGGACAGGAAAGACTCGGCCCACTGGATCGTGCGGGGGCACTGACCAGGTCCTGGTGGCCCCCCATAATTTGCCCATACTACTGGAAACAGCCCCTTGCCAAAGTCTCCTCTGTCTAGAGTCCAGATTTGATCAAAGTTAACTTCCAGAAAGATAAGCAGTCCTTCCAAGTAAAACGCGCAACATTAAAACAACACTGAGATTCCACGTGCTAGAATAAGAAAATGTGTAAGTTAATGGACGCGAACTGTCATGTGAGTATTCCTGATTGGCAATGGAAGAAAAATTTATATACACCCCACTTACTTAACTGAACAGCATTTGTTTAACAATTTTTTTTTTCCTAGAGAATTTTTAACTGTGGATGTGGCTTGTTTAGAAATTCATGTCATTCAAACAGAGCAACAGAATTATAATGAGAGGATCTGCCTTACTGAGAATAAATAGGCATCTCAGTCTGGTTCGGTTTCCTTTCTTATGCCCACCCCCGTTTATTTGTGGCATTGGGGACTGAACCGGGGCTTTGTGCTTGCTAAGTGTCCTGGCACCTCCAAGCTACAGTACAAAGCCATCTCTCAAATCAGTGACGAGGGCTGGTGTGCCTACCCTCTAAGTTCACTGTCAAGCTCACGTTTGTCCTGGACTACCAGTTCTCAAAATGAGACAACTGGAGGCTGGGAATATGGCCTAGTGGCAAAAGTGCTTGCCTCGTATACATGAAGCCCTGGGTTCGATTCCCCAGCACCACATATATAGAAAACGGCCAGAAGTGACGCTGTGGCTCAAGTGGCCGAGTCCAAGGCCCAGGACTGGCAAAAAAAAAAAAAAGGTCAAAATGAGACAACTGTCCATGAAGGCGTACAGCAGGTGATTTTAGGTGGCTGTGGGCAGAAATTTTTAATTTTCATACATGTGTGCATAGAAAATACATCACTTGTAATAAATAGTAAACAAATGTGTGATTTCATAAATACCAGTGTGGCTCACTAAGCTGGAGACAGCCTTTCGGACCCTTAACACAGCTCTTTCCTGTTTCATGACATTGTGCTCCTATATTTTATCACAAACAATTTGATATGTTTAGACATTTTCCCTAAAACAATATCTAAATAAAAATCCTCCCCATATTGGAAAGAAACCATGAGGCTGGGGATATGGCCTAGTGGCAAGAGTGCTTGCCTTGTATACACGAGGCCCTGGGCTAGATTCCCCAGTACCACATATACAGAAAACGGCCAGAAGTGATGCTGTGGCTCAAGTGGCAGAGTGCTAGACTTGAGCAAAAAGAAGCCAGGGACAGTGCTCAGGCCCTGAGTCCAAGGCCCAGGACTGGCCAAAAAAAAAAAAAAAAAAAAAAGAAACCATGAACAAATTGGAAAGCCATTGTGGAAGGTCATGAGAGCAGGTGTCCAGCTCCTGGGCCTAAGTCCCAGCAATACCATGCAAGGCAAGCCACTGGGCCTCAACTTGCTCTGAAAGTTCTATTTTCTTTTTTTTTTTTTGGCCAGTCCTGGGGCTTGGACTCAGGGCCTGAGCACTGTCCCTGGCTTCTTTTTGCTCAAGTCTAGCACTCTGCCACTTGAACCACAGTGCCACTTCTGGCCATTTTCTGTATATGTGGTGCTGGGGAATCGAACCCAGGGCCTCATGTATATGAGGCAGGCACTCTTGCCACTAGGCCATATCCCCAGCCCGCTCTGAAAGTTCTCATGCTGAAATGAGAGTAACAGTAGTATCTCCTTCCAAAGGGGGGGTCTGAAGACTAGATATGTATCCAATGGACCTACCACCTCTCTTTCTCTTTTGTACACATATGTGCGTGTGTGTGCACGCGTGCACACACACGCAATAGGTTGTGTGATAATAATGTCAGTGCATTAAGTTACCCAGAATCCAAGCAACAAGGTCCTCTGCCTCTATTCTCTCGACCACCCATTAACTCAAAGCACAGGACAATGTGTCCTGCTGAGAAGTCCCAGAGGAGCTGTGGGAAATCTGGGTTTCACCCCAGTGTGGAACCTCCTCTAGGCCTTCTTCTAGCCCTTGCCAACTCAATAGTGCGAGTTTACTATACGCACTAAGAAGCAATTAGATAACTCTAAAGACTGCCCATCATATGGCAATTATTCTAGAAAATCCAATTAATCAAAACACCCCATTCCTGAACTTTCGGGAGTAGCTAGGATCAATTATACTTGATGTATTTTAGTCAAATCAATCAGCATTTTTAACAGCAGCACTATTCCGAGTACAGATAGGGCATAAAATGCACGGCTTCTGCCTTTGCTTCTATCTAAGGAGTCCATGACCAGAGTGTCTGAAGGAACTTGTAGCAAGAACACACTAGGGCAATCAAGCCTAGGGACCAAAGATGAGCACCTTAACTGGAACCCCAGGAAACAAGATCTGCAATCACAGAAACTTCCAGGAGGGTTCTGCCCACCGGAGTTCCCGAGTGCACATCTAGTGCAGCTGAGTAGGCTGCCCTAATGTGGCTGAGTCGGATGATGGGAGGGTGCATGCAGTCAAACTGCTCCTACCTAATGCATCTTCCACTGGAGGGTCTCAGAATGAAGACCCAAGTGGTGGGGTTACTTGCTTAAACATCAATGGTGTTACACCGAAGCCAGGAGTGTTAAGTCCGACACCCACGCATACACCTGATTCAGCTGCGTCCACCAACCACTTCATCAATCACCCCAAATATCCCACAGGCCCCTGACCCAGGAGGGCGAATGCTGGCGAAGTGCAGCGTGCGCACAGTGGGCGGAGCAGGCTGTGTGGGGTTAGGGGTACACCTCACAGTGACAGAGCACAGCCACTCTGGATCCCACAGTCATCCTGACAAGAACCGCAGTGACTCACACAGCGAATGTGTCAGTGAAGTGCTGGCGTTCAAGCCAACCACTTGGAACTGTGTTAACGTGCACAGTTACATGTAAAATGAGAGATAACGATGCCATTTTGGTAAAAGAAAAAAAAACCCACAAACAGGAGCAGTAGCAAGGTGGCTGTGATAAGGGGCTGACAAACGGGGGATGCAGGCAGCAATCCCTTCAACGAGGCATTATGAAGCGAGAGAGAGGCCAGCTACACAAGGATGGGGTTCTGGCCCAGTTACTCCAACATGTGTAGACAGACAACCGATCAATTGTTTCTGGCCACTGAGAATAAGAAGGAAGGGGAACACTAAGGTTAACCGCTAGGCAAAATTTTACAACTGGGAGACTGCCGGCTGAGTGGAAAGGCTGTCAGGAGGGCCAAGGAAATGAGCGCCTGTCAGGCGTTGGGGACGTCACGTCCACACCTGCCGACACATTCCTGCTGCAGTCAGGGGAAGGGAAACGTGTCCCTGGAGGGGTTTCTTCCCTTCAAAAATGAGCACAGAACCAGGGAAGCCATAAACTCCTGCTTCTCAACGTTTGTTTTTTTTAACCCTGCCGCACACGCGAGGTTTCTGCCCACTGGGCCACATCTTGACGTTTAAACCGGCCACGGGCGGCCGCAGCAGGGGCTGGGGCCACACGACGGTGACGGCCTTCAGAGGAAAAGCAACGCGAGGCTGGCTGGGCGGTGCCCGGGAGAGGAGCTCACCGCCCACAGAACAGTAGTTCGTCCCTGCTTGAGATGCTCTCCCATGTTCCGGTCTTAATTTAAAGGTTTCTTTCACCATGGAGTTCCGACCAGTAGAGCAGATTACTTGTTTTTAAACAACGGAAAGCATTCATGCTTGATTGGCACGACTTAGAAACGTCTCATCCAAGAAGGGTCTAAGGGCCCGGCAGCGCTGGGACATGGGGCTTGTTCCAGATCTCCACTGCACACAATGACGGACCATTGGGCTCCGCAGGTCAAGGCCTAATGAAAGCGGCAGGGTACATGACAGAACTTCCACTTTCCTTAGCTAGCTGCCGCTGCTCGCGGTGGGGGAGCTGTGCCTTCTGCAGTCCCCACACCCCCCCCAAGCCAGCAGAGCCCGTTCACGCCCGCTGGGGCCCACGCCCACTCAAGCAAAGGGCCTGCTCTTTCTCTGAAAGAGGGCGACAAGCAGCGTGCCTGCCACCTCGAGCGCCTTCCTCCACCAGGCGGAGGCACCTCAGTGGCTCACGTTCAGGACGGCGTTCCGAGAGCTGACAGATCTACGAATTAGAATGATGGTGTCCTCAAGAATCATACAATTCTCCAGCGGGAGGCCTTCCTATCTGGCCCCAAGTTGTTCACTGTGTGGGAAGGCTGGCTGGGGTGACCGGGGGGTCAGAACCTAGTCCCTTCTGAATACATCGGTCTGAGACACCGATCTTATTGGCTACCAAAACGCATTACAAACCAATAAACCCTTCCTGAAGCTAGGTTTAAGAGTCATAGCTACACGTTACAAAGCTTCTTCTGTCATTAAAAAAAATAGGAGCACTACATTCTTATCTACTTTATCTTTCAACAGTAAGTTCTGGCCATAGTTTAAGTGTCACTGAAATTATGCCACATGGTCTTGAGAAATAGGGATCTATTTTCAAGCACGTAACTCTGGGGAACTAATGAGTTTGTATTTAAAGTATACGCTTGGACATACTCAAACCATCCCAGGTGCGGGACTAGCCCACGCTCAATTAATATCTGCTTTGGTATTTTCTGAAAAACTTGTAGAATAAATAGATCTTGCTAAGTGATTTATAAAGGCTCTCACCATTTTTACAGAGAAGCTAGCTGGATGAAGTTCATAGTTAGAGAGTTCCATTTTATCTGGATTTTAGTAACTAGCTAATGATTTCTATTCTGTAGATGTGTGTGACATTTCAGCATTGATCCAAACACAGTTGATTCATCTATTTTGGTTTGCAAGGAAGTTTCCAATCCAAAAATAAACTTCAAAAAAGCCGAACCTCTATTTCGAAAGCCTGTGCCACAATGACCAGTAAAATATTGAAGCATAATGTTCAAGTAAACCATTTCCAAGCCATACATCATTTTCTGTTTGGGTCCAACCCAACTGTTTCAAAGTTCATTTTTACAGTGTTCAGGGATAATAGCAACCGTATCATTCATAGGAACCATGGCCAGTCAATTTCCACAGAGAGTAAATGGAATTTTTCCAAATAGATTAAGTTTTAGTGTTGAGAACAAACACCCCCTGAGGTTAGTATTTCTGAAACAAAATGGGCAGAAATTAAGTTCAGATAATTTCAAGGGATAGTTTTCAAGTGTGACTGGCTCGAAATGGGAGGCTCACTATCTTAAACATGAAATTGCTTCAAGCCCCCAGAAGCAGAAGTGGAGAAAGAAGATGAGAACAGAGGAGATCCCTACAGTGCGGTGCAGGTATTTATGACACTAACGGCCTGCAGGGGTGAGACTCCACCCCCCGCCGCCCCCCACCCGTTGCCCACCCTTCCCTTCCCTGGAAAATGCGCCTCTCATTAACCAAGGGTTCAGACACCACCTGGCTGGCTTTGTGGATGCCTCCCTTTGCTTTTATCAGCTCTAATGCATGTCTTTTAAAACAGATAGTCTTGCATTTATTTCTAACAAGATGACTTCATTTTGTTTAGAAATGCTTGGAACACCTCCTCAAGCAAGCCCGGTGCTTTGCATTTACAGTTCCTGTCTCTTCTCTTGTTATGTAAGCACTGGCTTCGAGCTGTTGTTAGAATGTGTGCTGCATGCTTCCCAATGCGTTGCCCTGACAACCCAGAGACAAGGGGCTGGGAGAGTGGGGCTGTGGCAGTCTTGGAAACCCACAGCGGCGATTTTGGTGGGGCCTGCTAAAGAGCTTGCTGCTTCTTGACTGTGTATCGTGTGTTATTGGGGGGGGGGAGGGTCAAAAATATATAGTGAGTGAGTGTGTCCTAACATGGTGTGGGTAGCCCACCAGCCAGGCATTTGGTGTGTGCAGCAGGAACGTGAAGGCAGCATGGGTGCTGAAAAGGTTATGGGCTGTGGGGGTGGGAATGGGGCTCCACTGTACAATGAAGAATATGCTGAGCCTACCTCAGATGGTTTCTATAAGGTAAACAAGGATTGGGTGAGGCGTTCACTGTTAATTGCTTACAGGAGTGCCTGACAGAGTACTCAATAACCAAGTCACTGCTGTGTGATGGTTGGGAAGCAGCATGCACCTTTGTTAATTCCTCCAAGGTCAAGAAGGTCAATGAAACTGTCATCCATGGGGGGCGGGGAGGATCACAGCAGCCCCACCTCAGGCAGGACCACAGATACAAACATGTGTCTTTCCAGGGCCTAAGAACAGGGGGAAGAAGTGATGGTATGGGTAGTTTGGATGTTAGGATGCTGATATTGAACGATCAGTAAACTCTCTTTTAAACCTTGAAGCAAGGACGTGCAATTCTTACAAGATGGTAGTCCGTTTAGAAAGAGGAAAGCATAATGTTTAAGCACAAGGGATCAAACTGGTCTGCTTTGATGGAGTCCTTTTCGATACAAGGACACATTACCCATACTTCAAGCTTTCCCATGGCACTATGCTAATGTATGTTCAATGTTACATCTAAAATCCCACAACCCTTCCAGCAATTCGGTACCCAGATCTTATTTTCAACTATTTATACGTGCCTATACCTTTCTCAATAAAGGCTTTTAAAAAATGAAATACAGAAACATGTACATCCTGAGCTTTGTTTATCTGGATCCAGAGCATTTGTAGGTATTTCCACTTAATTCAAAAAGGTTTGGGAAAGTGAAAAGTTCAGATCCCTTAATCTTTTTCTTTTGACAATAAATTATTCATGAAGCTCTCCCCCTCATCCCAAATGGTGAGGTTTAAACAATTGCTTAAAGTGCTGTTTTTAACTGAAGAACACATTATTCATAAAGCCTCCAGCCCAGGAAACACTTACTTGCTAACTGGTCATTTTCACCTGATCAATGCCTTCTCGTGCTGAAGCATACCACAGTGGGGCGCGGTCCAGCACGGGGGCTGTGGCACTAAGTGCTGGCCCTCACAAACAAAGCAGGTTGGTTAACGGTCATTTTAAGGTCTACATATCACCCTGAAAATCCATTCGAGTGTGGCTTACTCCAAGTCACTGGAGATGATCTGGGGGAGGCGGGCACAGTGGGAACCTTCCTGTAACAGGTTAATGGATCGATTTATTTATTTTGAATTTGTTCTTTTCCAGCTGAAAAACCACGAAAGACGTTGCAAGCAATCAGCTCAATGACCACAAGGAACAGCAGTGGCGCTTGGCGGGCTCTGTGGGGCCTGGCCCTCCTCTGTCACAGGTGGTTCCCGAGGTGGTACTGCTGGCTGCTGACTGGCTGGGGCCATGGTGGGGCCAAGAAAGACACACAGCCCGGCTCCTCTAGGGGTCTATGTGCCCCGGGCTACCTAGGTCAAAGTGTTACCTCACTTTTTCCTAAGTGCAAGTCTGAAGGTAAGAGAATCAAAAAAACAGAAACAAAAGAATTCCATCTAAGTAACAAGTCCTGGGCTGGGGATACGGCCTAGTGGCAAGAGTGCTTGCCTCGTGTACATGAAGCCCTGGGTTCGATTCCCCAGCACCACATATATAGAAAACGGCCAGAAGGGGCGCTGTGGCTCAAGTGGCAGAGTGCTAGCCTTGAGCAAAAAAGAAGCCAGGGACAGTGCTCAGGCCCTGAGTCCAAGGCCCAGGACTGGCCAAAAAAAACAAAAACAAAAACTAAGTAACAAGTCCTCAGGCCACTCCCATGGTCCACAGCTGTCACCACAGATCCTCATACACACACATCGCTCATAGACTTGTGTCCCCGCTGCCTCTGGAGATCTCTTTCAATGAAGACCTTCCCCGAGTACACTCTGGCAGACCACAAAGCACAGTACCCAGTGACTAGAAAGTCATCAGAGCCAGGGGGCTCTAGTGCTGCTTAGGGGCCAGTCCCCAGAGCGAGTGACTATCCGCTTACAGACACAGCGGGGACACCTGAAACTGGGAGTGCATTCCCACAAATGGGAACTCCAGATTCCCCAAATTTGAGGTCTCACAGGCTAGACAAGAGGAGATTTTGTTTTGCTATATTTCAGGTCACATGCAGCATGGAACTAAGTATTTAATGTTTTCCCTCAAGTACAGAAGAATGAGTTTATAGCTATTTTTTTCTTTACCTGGTCCTGTTCACTCCTCTAACATTACCTCTAGTAAAGT
Source organism: Perognathus longimembris pacificus (assembly GCF_023159225.1). Lineage (NCBI taxonomy): Eukaryota > Metazoa > Chordata > Mammalia > Rodentia > Heteromyidae > Perognathus > Perognathus longimembris. The sequence continues at coordinate 158,764,828 of NC_063161.1, forward strand.
GTCTCAAACAGAGAACTCTGGGTACTCTGGTCAGCGATGATTCTGATACTGGGCAACATGAGACAGTAGAAAAGAATTCAGACTCAGATACCATTTTTCCAAGTTCAAATCTCTGTTCTGACAAGATTTGAACCACACAAACCACATACCTACTCAGTCCCTTTGTAAAAGACAAGCACCTGCTAGTGCTTCTCCCTGCTACGTGGGGACTTTGTACTTGGAAACAGCAGAGTGCTCAGTGAAAACAATCTGAGTGCCCACCAGGGCTGGGCATCTCTGCGGTGGGATACTGTTTAACTTTCTTGCATCTCAGTTTCTCCATCTGTGTACCAGGAATAAATAATAATATTGCCACCGCCACGTGAGGTATGTGAGGTGCTTTAGCACATGGTATGCGCTCAATATGGGGTAGCGCTCATCATTATTGTACTGGTAATGAAATCCTTTCTCACGTAGCTCTTTGCTCTGTACAGCAATCACCGTGCTTGCATACACAATATGCCAAACCTTATTCAAAGTACAAACCCTGGGCCATTCTAATTTGTGGGTGTTAATTCGAAATTTTCAGAAACACATGCTACTATTTTCGGAACTGTACTTTTCCAAGAAAATTCCTCAAGTGTAACCCTCATGACACCACTACTGTGAATCAACCACAAAGCGCTCCATGGCTACTTGTAAAGAGATAATTGTAAATTAAACTGAAGTGTATGATTTAAAGTATTACTTCTGCTTTCATTATCACATTGAATTTATACCAGACTCCATCTCAAAAAAATACTTGTCTCAAAAGTCTTGTATCTGGAGATTAGAATTTGTCTTAAGCTAACAGATGCTTTTATGCTTATAAGAATCCTAGGACTCAGAACCAAAAGGGATCCAGCCTCCTTGTTTTACCAATGGGAGGAAGCCCAGTGCACTAAGTGGCAGGCTTTGGGCTGGACAACTACTAAAGGGCAGAACCAGGGCAAGGATGGTGCTTTGTTCTAGCTCCAAGCCCTCCTTTCTCTCCACTACCCCGCGGGGCTCCTGAATGGAAGCACTGTGCTTGTGACTCTAGAGATCACAATGTCTTACAGTTACTATTCTGTCTTTAGCCACAGTATATGTATACACGTGTACACCTTCCTGTGTGCATGTGCACACACAGACATGGACACACACACACACACACACTATGAAGGCTGACCAAGACATGCTATCTTGTTGGAACAAGTATTTAGAAATAAAAGGATATGATGCCAGAGATTTCCTTTAAAACATTATAGCCAACAACACAAGCAAAAAGGTAATAAAGGACAAAGAAAACAACATGGCCAAATGTTGGCCTGTGCTTTGAGGGTCTGTCTCTGGGAACTGTTACTACTCCAATGCTATTTCTGTTTGAAGCGCTAATGACAGGGGTGGGGAGCACCTCTGACATGCAAACTGGGGAAGGCACAGCAGACAGCCGAGGACGGGCAGTGCTCAGGACCAGGGAAGGAGTACACTGAGAAAGTTGCAGAAAATGGAAAAAGCTCTGTAGTTTGAACAGAGGAAGGGCTGGCAGATACTGAGCCAGGAGCCAGGAAGGGCCAGGATCTGCAGACCTTTGTAGACAGGCGAGAGGCTTGGGATGCATCCTGAATTGAAGGGAAGCCTCTGGGGTTGCGCTTACTCATGAGGGGCATATTATTAAATGCATGCTGTTGAAGGGGGGCTCCAGCCGCGGTGCCCAGCGAGGGCCAGTGTGCAGGGCAGAGTCTTGGGTGGGCACGGCGGTGGATAGCAGTGAGACCTGGTAGGCTCCAAGGTGAGTTAAGTGTTAGGAATGGACCACTTGGCCTGCAGGGGCTTGGGGAGGGCAGGGGAGATGAAGAAGAGAGACCTTCAGTCCTGGATTGTGGTCATGTCATAATTACCTGTCTTAACCCTTTTCCCAGAAATGAGGGGAAAATAACAGTTCTCTGTGGTTCACCTCTATGGTGCTTGAAGGGAAGGAGCTGAAGCTCAAAAGAACACAGGGAACCAACAGACCAGTGGTGTGGTCTTTGTAGCTCACTTTCCAAAGGGATCGTACCACACAGCTAACAAGAAATGGAGAAATGTATGCACTGCCTTACATAGGAAACTGTAACCCCTCTGTACATCACTTTGACAATAAAGAAATTTTTAAAAAGAATAAAGCATGAGAAAGGTAAAAAAGAAAAGAGAGACTGTGGGAAGAGGAAGAGGGAGAAAGAAGAGGAAGAACAGAGGTGGTAGTTCCTGAGACTCAAGCCCACTGTGGCAGTCTCCATCTGCCTCCCAAACCCAATGTTAGCCTAGTACCTTCTGTCTGTCTGTCTGTCTGTGTGCACACGCACAAACTAGTCCTGTGGCTTGAACTCAGGGCCTGAGCACTGTCCCTGGCTTCTTTTTGCTCAAAGCTAACACTACCACTTGAGCCACAGCACCAATTCCAGCTTTTTCTGTTTATGTGGTGCTGAATAATCAAACCCAGGGCTTCATGCATGCTAGGCAAACACTACTTCTAAGTCACATTCCTAGCCCCAAGCCTAGTACCTTCTAGTAACATTTGTTCTGCTTTGGTTTCCAAGGTGAAGGGTTGAACCAATGAACATTTCTAATATGTTTGGAGGGAAAAATACTAGAGCTGTGTGTTTCTTCTCCCTGTATGGAAAGAGAGGTCAAATTTCATGCTCCAACTTACAAATGGAGCACATCCTCACTACCAAATGGTATCATTTATATTTACCAAATGTTACTGGGGAGATTTTGTCCATTTATTCTTATACTAAATGCTGGTTTTTGAGATACTGCACTGCAAATAGAGACAGTAAAGAAATTTATATTTTAATAGACAAAGCAAAGAAATACCCTGAGGCGGCAAAGAGCACCCAAGTCTGGGGTGCTGGGTTCCCATCACCCTGGCTTCTAGCACTGGGTGGTGGTTGTACATCTAGGTTTAGAAAATGACACTGAAGGAATGTCAGGCCACTGAGTGCAGCATCCTGCTTCTCCTGGAAGTTTCTAGGCTCCTGGGCTGGATGCTGAATCTCCAGGAAGGGTAACAACTCTTAGGGGACAAGGTCAAGGAGACTGAGTCATTCGCAGTAACAACTGCCGTGTAGTAAGTTCCAGGGCGCCCTCAGTGCAGAACACGGTGCCCCTCCAGATCTTTCAGAAAACCCTTCAGAGGGAGGGCCAGGAAAGGCAAGACTGAGTGGGAGAAGCTTCCAGGGGGTGGGGGAAGCCCCGGGGCTCCTTGGGGAGGAAGAGAAGCCCTGTGAGAGTTCAGGGGAGCGCTGGGCTGGGTGAGAGCCTCACTACCCAGGGGCAAGTCGATTCTTCCAGATCTTCATCAGAAGCGGAGTAAGCAGGAAAAAGTGGGAACACTGAGAACATCAACTTCCTTTCTTGTGAAGCATTTAAAAATTACAAGATTAAGTTGAAATATATGCAGGGAGAAAGATACGAAATGTTCAAACACCACTAATCTAGATCTTGCAGGAATTTTAAGAACATCACGACAAATATATAATCAATCAGCAAGCATTCAGAATGAAATGCAAGGCTGAAAAAGTTGAGATTTTTTTTCAAAACTGAAAGTATTACAGACTTTATCAACAAGGGAAATAATTTAGTATAGCAATAAAATGTCAAACAAATGCTCAGAGTAAGAAGACAACTGAAATGATTTCCACACCATCTTCCTGTCACTGATTCTGACCTAGAAAGTTCTAAACTCTGTTTTCTTGCCTTAGTAGTCACCCATCCATTGTGAACAAGGCCTTCCGGTGTGTGAACCATCTCCCAGTGGGACGGGCACCCCTCGGGGAGGCGGCCTCACCCCCAGCCGGAGGACAGTCCTGACTGGCCTCATGATAGCCCCGGAGGGCAACCCAGGGCCCTTGGGGGCCACTGAGATGCCAACAGGCCAGTGAGATACGGGGAAATGGACTGCAAGGTCCTGCAAAGGTGTACAGAAGGCACCAGAAGAGGCAAAGCCACCGAGATCAGCTGGCCTAGCCATCAGGCTAGTGCCATCTTGCAACCACTGAGGCAGACTGAGTGGCTGTTTCCCAAGTTCCTAGCACATACTTACTCTTCGCTGAAATCACGTTTGATTAAATACAGTAAACAGCTCTACCATGGAACTCATGTTACCAATGAATTGTTTCAGTTCGGTTAATTTAAATTAGTTCATCACAGAAGTTTGATGTTCAGCTCAAGGAGACAGATGAACACACTGGACTAGCCAAGGCTTGTGTCCAGCTGACCACACTCTTAGGACGATTCGTAACACACACTGTACTGTCAGTAGACACTGGAGATTTATGAGTGGTCCTATGCGAACCACACGGACAGCTCTTACAGAAGAGACCTTGGAGATGGAAGGAGGTGGTCCACTTAAAGATAAAGTCAGCTGGGGAGGAGGTAGGACAGAATTCAGGATCCCTAACTCCCACATATGGCCATCTATCAAATTACTGGGTGAGTCCAGAAGAGAAGAACGCGATGGACATTTTACTGCTAGGTCTCACATTTCTTCTCTTAGGCACTGTCCTTGCACTGGATGGCTGTCATGTCAGCCGAGTCCATGAACTTCACCATAGGTCCCTTTGTGGGTTACGCACCTGCAATCACTGCCTCTCCCTCATTGCCCTTTAGTTCTTAAAGGCGTACAGCTTTTCTCAAGAGCAGCAAACCTAAAGGTGTTGGGAGACTGTTGCAGGTGCGAGGACACAGCGGCAGTGGGTGTTCAATGGAACCTCACTGATTTTCTATCTGCTGTGCCTGGTGCTAAGTTGAGTCTCATTTATTTTCACGCTGACCTTTAAGACAATGTAAAAAGCCATAAGAAAGGAACTTAATTACTTTGCAGTCATTTGTGAAACTTGTTTTGGTTAATGTTATTTATTTTTTCCCCCTCTCAATATGTGACTCAGAGCAGGGGTGTGGAATAATACCCAGGTGTTTAGGATATTGCAGATCTCATTTCCGAAGGAATGCATCTCCAATTTTGCCACCAAGTAATGGCAGCTCGGCACTGTGCCTCCACCAGGAGTCTGTCGGGTGGGCTGCCCAGAGCACGCCCCCTTCCCCTTATCTTGCTGGCCCTTCCCACTGCTCATTAATTATCTCCAGCAGTTGGCAGGAAGGAGCAGACAGTGGTGCTGCTACCTAGTGGAAAACAAGGACAGAATTACTAGCAGAGAGAGGAGACTAAAATCAGCTGTTTCGGGAAGCACTTTGATCAAGTCGTGGGGTCTGTTTCTAAACAAACACGTTTCATAGCTGAACAAGTATTATCTCTCCAACTTTCAATTTCCTTGATTTAAATTTAAAAAGAAGAGATGATGGTAGCAGTCTGGCTATTCAACCTTTCTCTGCAGGCTCTGGGATTTGAAATCAGGGCTTTGTACTTGTTTGCTCAGCTAGTACTCTGCCAGTTAAGCCACATCTCCAACCCTTTCCTCCCTAACTGATTATGTTGGAGATAAGACTTGTAGACTTTTGTGCCCAGGCAAACTTCAAGCCTCAATCCGTTGGATCTCAGCCTCTGAATAGCTAGGATTACAGGCACCTAGTCTATTCATCCTTTTAGTCACTATAGTCCTGTCACAGACACTGGGCAAGCAAAGTCAATCAAGACACAATCCCTGTCTTCAAACAATTCTCAGCAGAGACAGGTAGAGTGGAAAAGGTGAACATGTAATAACCTGCAAGGTGAGGAACCACAGCCGTTAGAAACACAAGGGTATTGTGAGAATATAGATGACGTTTTGGAGATCAGTTGCCTATACAAACAGGAAGCCACTAAAACTATACTGAGGGAAAGGGGGAGTTTGTTGTCAGAACACCCAGGTATCTCTCCAAAGCCCCCAAACAGGGAAACATCCAGCCAAATAAGGGACTCTGCCCCCCCCCCCACTCGCTCTGTGCCAGCTCTGGGGATGTGGGGCCCCTCCACCGTCATCCCAGGGTGTGGGCTAAACTCTATATAGGAAGGCTGTGAGGGCAGAGAGGTGGCAATTGCCTTCTCTGAGACCCACAAAGCTCTACACGAATGGGTCTATCACTGAGAGAGAGTCAAAGCCACCTTAGAACTGAAGTAGTCTAATCCCTCCTACTGAAAAAGGAGGGTGCCGCTAGGTGCCAGTAGCTCAAGCCTGTAATCCTAGCTACTCAGGAGGCTGAGATTTGAGAACTGCAGTTCAAAGGCAGGCAGCCTCCCCAGAGGTGGAGTTGTAGCTCAAGTAGTAGAGTCTTGGCAAAAGGCAGCATCCAGTCCTGAGTTCAAGCCCTGGGACAGGCAAAAAAAAAAAAGAGGAGGTGGGCACAGAGATGAACCTACGTGCGCCCAGAATCCAGCCAGCCTCGTCCTGAGGAAGTTCACTCCAGCTCTGAAGAGTTGTAATGCTAGAGACCAAATGCCTTTCTTCTTCTTTTGCCAGTCCTGGGGCTTGGACTCAGGGCCTGAGCACTGTCCCTGGCTTCTTCCCGCTCAAGGCTCGCACTCTGCCACTTGAGCCACAGCACCACTTCTGGCCGTTTTCTATATATGTGGCGCTGGGGAATTGAACCCAGGGCCTCATGTATAGGAGACAAGCACTCTTTGCCTCTAGGCCATATCCCCAGCCCCCAAATGCCTTTCTATTAGCTGGCACAAGTTTGACTCTTTTGTTTTCATTATTTTTAAGTAGTTGCACAAAGGGGTTCCAGTGCAACATGCTGATTTATGACTACGGTGCATCTTGATCAATGTCACCCCCTCCATCGTTTTCCCAGGCCCACGCATCCCCTTGTCAAGTTACCAGGTTACACTCTTAAGAGCCAGGAAAGGCCAGGAAAAAAAAGAGAGAGACCCACAGTGTCTTATTACTGTGATGAGTAATAAGATTATTCTCAGTTCCTGAGCATTAGTCCCTTAGGAAAAGTGAAGAACAAATGTTAGCAGTAATCCAACCTTCCATTACAAATGAACAGTCCTTGCTGATAATTTAAAACCAAACCTGACCAGAGAGCCAGGTAATTTAGAGAAGTTAGCAAAGAACTATCTTCAAAGACCTTTTTCTTCTTTGCCAAGCTGGCACCATTTGCTTCATCATTTGCTTTTTAAAATTTAATCTGTAAATATAAACTGTTTACAGAGATTATGGAGCTAGAGCTACCAAAAGACCTTCAACCAAAACAGCCAGTGGGCATAGCCATCGGCCAAGCTGGTTCTGCCTCTAACTTACAATGCTATTATCTAATCCAAAAAGACTGAAAACCAGATCATTATGTTTGAGGCACACATAATTATCAGAGGAGGCTTCACCCCTTCCTGCTCTCCCAAACCCTGATCACAACAGTCGTCTGGAGACTGCACTTGCAGGAAAAGCACTAATTGGGACTCTAGTAGCAGCTGTAGTGCTTTGATGTCAGTTACAAGATGAACTTGAGCAGAATTCCTTATGGCCCGGCCAAGCAGGCCTGTCCACAAGGTCAACCCTGCAGCCACTTGCTATTCCCATCATGCCACCTGGAACCTCACTCGGAAGCTGCCACTTCAGGAGGACAGTCAAGTGCAGCTGGAAGCCAGGAAGGGAAGTGGCAACTTCCTTCCGGTGCAACTGGCTCCAAAGGCAGTGGGGGTCCAAGCCTGGTCACTGGCAACAGCGCTAGCCCACGACTTAGGATTTCAGGCTTCGCTTACCATTACGCTACGGCATTGGACAATCTTTGTGGTCTCATTTTCTTTAAAGGAAACGGGTCTAGATGATCACTAGGAAGTATTGCCACTCCTTGAAAACCAGGGTGAAGGCAACTGGACGTATCCAGTCCTGTCTTGTCAGCTCCCAGGACAGTGAGGACCAGGTTCTGCTTGCTGGCAGGCCTGTGCAGCCAGCCTTTCTGCTAAGCCTGTGAGTGAGAGCTTTGTCCCAATCAGCGTGTGTCTGTCTGTTTCTCAGGTTCTGGGACACAGTGCACAATCAGGGCTGCTCTAGTTCAAGCCATGGCAAAAAAAAAAAAAAAAAAGAATGTTCTCAACTAAAATAATAATAGAAATTCCATTTTTACATCAGGAATAATAGGCAAACTAGTCATGATTGAAAGATACCAGAGAAGCAACTATTTTGAAAACAAGTGCTCAAAAGGAAAGAATCTGGTTTGCTCTCACTGTCCTCCCTAGCTGCGGCAGGGAAGTTTCTCCTTACAGGAGGATTCCAGCCGCTGGCCGAGCAGGGAGGGGGCGCTCATCGTCTCTGCTCCCCCAAAGGAATCCAGATGCAGCTGCCGTCAGCTTCACCATCACCATCACCGCCAGAGACAAGCACACGTCCTGTGCATTGCACTGATGAGATCACCACGCGAGAACGTGACCTGACGGTGGGCTTCGCAGCACACACCAGCTCGTGTGGGGTACCCAGAGAACAGCCCTCCATGCTCAGTGACGCCACGGGGAAGGAGGTGGCGCTATCCAGACCACAGCAGACACCCTGGCTTCATCAACCACAGAATTCCAAGGAAAAGAACGAGGAAGGGAGGGAGGACTAAAGAGACAAACAATGTCATATTGATGTGGATTTTATTTGGGACCCACTTCAAACTGCTAAAAAAAATTATAGTACCTACGAGACAACTGAAAAATTGAAATTGACAACTGATGTCATGGAATTATTAGTTTTACTTTAGATGAGATACTGTTATTACAGTCATTCTTCCTTAAAAGGAAGGGCATAGTGGCTCACACCTGTAATCAATCCCAGCTGCTCAGGAGGCAGCGATTGGGAGGATGGCAGTTTGAGGCCAGCCCAGGCACAAAGCTTGAGACTCTCAGTAAAAATCTGGGCATGGTAGCACACACCCACCATCTCAGCTATGAGGGTAGCATAACTAGGAGGACCAGTCTGAGCAGGGCACAATCCAAGGCTATCCCAAAAGTAAGTAAAACAAAAGGGATGGGAGCATGGCCAATAGTAGTGGCCTGCCTGGTGGGTAGAAGGCCAAGTTCAAACCACATCACTGTCCACCCAAAAAAGGAACTTACACTTCATGGAGTTTTATACTTTAGAGATCCACAGTGAATTACCTCTGTACTAAACAATAATGATGGCTTTAGATTTGCTTCAAAACGAATGATGGAGCCACTGGCTAGTCTATATGAGTTCATTACAATATTGTCTGCTGTTGTCTCTATTCAAGGCTCTCCGTTTAAGCAGCAGCGAGGGAGGAGGAGTGGCTGGGGGACTGGCACAGGGAGGTGAAGGAAGCCATGCTGACCTGCGGGGGACGCTTCACCTCACAACCCCCTTGTGCTATGCATGAATGCTGACAAATAAGTTTTTAGAAGTGCCCCAGGCTCAAAGGGTGAACAAACGCAGCAGTGATACTCCCTAGACACTGTGTGGAAAATGAACTGTACAACCTGGGGGGGAGGAGGGCTAGGAGGGAAAAACTGGGAGAAGACCAGGGAAGACGTAACACTGTTCAAAAAGAAATATACTCATTACCTGACTTCTAAATTTCAACCCCTCTGCCGATCACTTTCACAAATAACAATTTTAAAACATTTTATTTTACAAGTGTCCCGTGCTGAGTATAGTCTCAGACCACGGGATTTGGAGCACTCTGCACTGGGGGTCAAGCAGGCTGAGACACAGCAGCTTCAGAGAAACTGCCAGGTCTGGAGGAGACATCGGGGGCCGGTTATATACAGTCATAAGCGTATGTGAAGGATTTTTAGCAAAGAAATCTTTCTTGCTAGATCCTCTCTAACCTGCTTTCCACGATCCTCACTCTCCCTAAAAAGATGGCTTTATAGCTGTCCACATGTGAGGTCAGTCATGAGTCCGCACTGTGATGTCAAGAAGAGCCCTTTCTAGAAGAGATGGAGCATGGCACACTGAGAGCAAGGTCCGGCCGGCTCTGGCTCAAGCTTCCTGGCAGGGATGAAGGCCGTCACCGGCATCCGTGCCTGCTTCCTTCCCTCCCACCCAGGCCTCAGGCCCGGGAGCTTCCTCCACTGGCTGGCTCTCCTGAAACCCAGGGCTGGAGGCAGGAGATGCCCAAACTAGGCCAAACATGGGACTTAGCACCTTCTTCTTGGCCTCATCATTAAACAACAACAACAACAACAGCAACCCCCACCCCCACAGCAGGCCAACCAATGTATTTTGAAAGAGCCAGAGTATATTAGTGACTCCATTTCAAGTAGAGAAACTAACCAAACCTTGTGTGGGTTCTAAATTAGAAACTTATAAAAAATGATGACACGATTTTGTTTTTTTCCAACTAAGTTGTATGACTTACGTAATACTACAGATTAAAAGCTACTAAACACGTCTGAGTTTCAGTACTGAAACCAAATCACAGAGGGAATGGTGGTGGTCCTGCTCCGGGCTGTGCCCCTGCAGCGTCTGCTCGGTGGAGAGGCGGAGGAGTGGCGGGGACTGAACACCCTCTTCTGAAAGGAGACTTCCTGAAACGCCTCCATGGAGACGCCTGCTCAGCGGCGAAGCCATGACCCCCACAACGTTCCTTACCTTGGAGTGGGTCCTCCTCACTAGACTAGGCTAACTCCTTACAGAGTAGCACCTGGCACCAGATGGGTAGATGGGATGGAAGGTGGGAGGAAGGAAGAGGGGGAGGGGAGGAGGGAGGGAAAGCGGGGGGGGGGGGCGGGGAGAAGAGAAGGGAAAGACTATGCTAACTCCTTACAGAGTAGCACCTGGCACCAGATGGATGGGTGGGATGGTAGGTGGGAGGAAGGAAGAGGGAGAGGGAAGGAGGGAAGGGAAGAGAGAAGAAGGGAAGGAAGGGGAGGGAAAGTGGGGAGGGAAGGGAGTAAAGGTGAAGGGTGGGGAAGGGGGCGGGAGAGGAGGAGAGGTGTGAGATGCAGGAAGGAGATGGGATGGAAGGGGGAAAGGGATGGAAGGAAGAAGGGGAGGGGTGGGGAATGGAGAGGAGGGGAGGGGAGAGGAGGGGAGGAGAGGGAAGTATACTGGACTTTTTTCTTCTCAAAATTTTAGGCTACTTGGTCTGTCTAAACTAGCATGCTAGTGCGCAACTGTAATCTCATTACTCTGGAGGTAGAGGCAGAAGGATCATAGTTGAAGGCCAGCCTGGACAAAGTTAATAAGATTGTCTTGAAAACAAGATCCAAAACAAACGGACTGAGAGTGTAGTTCCTGTGGTAATGCTTTCCTACCATGTACGAGGACCAGGATACAATCCCAAGTTCCACAAAAACAAACAAACAAACAACAAATAAGCAAACAAAAAAGAAATCAACTCAAACCCACACAACGTAATATAACTACACATTTTCAATATTGAACCTCAGCGTCAAACCTTAACTGGTTTTTTAAATGGCTTTTGGTCTGTGATTCATCAAAACTACAAATACATTGTTAACAAGAGAATAGCTGTTTCTTGAATGGAGAGAACGCATACTCACATACACAAGTGTGTGCACATGTGCACTCATGCGCGTGTGTGCACACACACACACATCGCAAAAGCTCACCATGTGAAAATGGCCTTTAAAGGGTGACATGTGTGGAGGGGAGATGAGAGAAAAACGAGGGCCGATTAACACCAAGTGCTTTAGAAAGAAAGCAGCCTCCCAGTTCATTAGATAGCACACCTGGTCCTGACCCCAAACACGGATTCCTGCAGCCAGCAGGAGGTTCCGTGATGAAGGGAGTCTCGTGCTGGGGAGGGCTGCAGAGGCCGGCAGGCACTCCACTCGCTGTTTCATGTGTCTGCACTTTGTCTTCCCATAAAACAGGACCTCCGGGCAAAAGGGTGAGGGGGACAAGAGCGCACCTCGCTCTTCACAGATCAGTGGGACTGACAGTCAGCAGCGTCTGCGTCCCTGAGTTCTCAGTCAGTTTGTGAACCGTGCTCTTCTTGGAGCTCTGTCTTAACTTGGGCTTTGGCTGTGGAAACGCTGTGGAGAAGTATTCGCCTGCCCGGTCCCCTTTAAACACAAAAAGGGCACAGAACGAGGAGCTTTAACCACTTCGCTGCCACAGAGTGCAGGGAAGGCACTCGTTCTGTTCAGGAGTAGCCGACGCTCCTGGCAGGCAGGCGGGCGGCAGCCCAGAGACGTGCAACACCTTATTAGAGAGAGGCTCCGATGGGCAGATCAGGGAGTGAAACCCTCGAGGGCGAGTTTTGACAGGCTTAAAAAGTAAAGATGGATGAAGCGCCAGGTCCTTACGAGAGCCCGGCCTGCTCTCTCTACCCCAAGCTCCCTGGATGAGGGCCTTGCGCCTCTCCACAGCAGGACTCCTAATTGCAACCAAGCACGCTGCTGAAATTGTTACCCAAAATATAAATATGATTTCAGAGCTGCTGGCTGCGACTCACATTCTGACTGTATGAAACTTAATTTCACACCTTCCATAAACATTTGCTCATTCACGGCAATTGTTGCACGGCTGAAGGAAAACCACTATTTGTCTTGGCTAAAATAAATCATATCCTCCTGATTTGTGAATAGGACAATGGCTAAAGACGCCTTCCTTCAGAACTGGCTCGGATCCCGGGCCCGCAGGCTGCAGTGAAACTATGCTGCTGTATCTGGTAATGAAGAAGTCAAACACACTGGAGACACAGAGATGATCCAAGTGCCCCTCCTTGGTTTATCCGACAACGTGGCCTCTGCAAATGCAGCCCTCGTGGACACCAGCTACCCAGCTCTGCTTCCGCCACTGCCCCCAGGAGAAGGAAGCACGGGAACCAGTTCCAAGCCTGAACAATGAAACTTAGCTTGGCACTTCTGGCTTCCCTGCTCTTGGGAGCCTGAACTGTGCGAAAGTCTAGCTCCACTGCACACGAGCACATGCACAGCCACAGAGTAGGAGAGAGGATGCAGAAAGAGTGGCAGGCCCTGGGATACAGAGGAAGGGTCCTCAACCCCAGCCAGCCGCCCTGCCCACAGTGGCTCTTTCAAGTGACCAGTGGCACGTCCAGCAAAAGGAGTGTCAGCAGCATCCAGACCAGACTGCAGAATCTTAAGTGAAAAATGTGTTGTTCTGAATCACAACATTTTGGTATGGTTACAACACTTTAGAAAGCAAAGAACAATGATCACCTTCTCATGGATGGCAGAAGAGGACAACACAAGAACCTCGTCCACAGATGTGGAAGAAGAGATCTAGTATCAAATTTAGAGGAGATCTAGGGTGAGATGCAGGGGAGCTCTAGTGTGAGGTGCAGGGGAGATCTAGTGTGAGATCTAGGGGAGATCTAGTGTGAGATCTAGGGGAGATCTAGTGTGAGATGCAGGGGAGGTGTGGTGTGAGATCTACGGAATATCTAGTGTGAGATGCAGAGGAGATCTAATGTGAGACATAGGGGAGATCTAGTGTGAGATGTAGAGATCTAGTATCAAATTTAGAGGAGATCTAGTATGAGATGCAGGGGAGATCTAGTGTGAGATCTAGGGGAGATCTAGTGTGAGATGCAGGGGAGATCTAGTGTGAGATCTATGGGAGATCTAGTGTGAGGTGCAGGGGAGATCTAGTGTGAGATGTAGGGAAGGTCTAGTGTGAGATCCAGGGGAGATCTAGTGTGAGATCTAGGGGAGATCTAATGTGAGTTGTAGGGAAGGTCTAGTGTGAGATCCAGGGGAGATCTAGTGGGAGATCTAGGGGAGATCTAGTGTGAGATGTAGGGGAGATCTAGTGTGAGGTGCAGGGGAGATCTAGTGTGAGGTGCAGGGGAGATCTAGTGTGAGTTGTAGGGGAGACGTGGTGTGAGATCCAGGGGAGATCTAGTGTGAGATGTAGGGGAGATCTAGTGTGAGATCTAGGGGAGATCTAATGTGAGTTGTAGGGAAGGTCTAGTGTGAGATCCAGGGGAGGTCTCCTGTCAGACTTAGGAGCGGTCTAGTGTGAGATCAACTGGATTCCAAGACTAGCAGACTTTTCCTTACAGGTGTAGAGAGTAAATACTTTGGCTCTGCCAGCCACACTGCTTCTGTGGCAACAGTGTGCACACTGCCTGGCGGGGGCTGAGGCCTTACAGGAGGAAGCTCGTCGACGGCCCGGGTGTGAAGCCCACCACCCCCGTGCTCCCTCTTGCTCTGAATTTTACAGCCCGATGAGGAAAAGGCAGAAAGGATGAAAGAACCCAGGTCAGATCGTTTCAGGCACAAGGGTCTGCACGGATTTCTTCCTCCCACATCTCTAGAACAGCAAACTTGTAGGAGAATTTCACGACATGTAGGTAAGACCCAGATAAATAATGACCAACCCTGTCAAGCAAACTTTCTCAAGAGTTCTCTGTCATTCTGCAAACTTTTCTATCACAAGGTAGGCACTGCTAATTGCTTGAAGGAGAATCTCCTTTTATTTCAGCAGTAGTCCCTATTTCAAAGGCTGCCTGCAAACCTTTACTAAACTGACTTTGACTTTGGTGTGAGACAAATATGTGGAAGTTTATTACTACATTAAACCTAGCCTTCCCTTCTAGCCATTAACAATGAATATTTTTAGCATCTAAAAATGTGCATCTCAGACAGATATGTAAATATTTAGCACCATCCTTTTGAGACTGTTAAGGCTTTCATTTTCAATCACACAGAGGTATGTAAGCGTTTTCATTAATAGTCTAATTATATCATATATTTTCATTCCACACAATATTTTGCTTCTATATTTGAAATAATTGAACTCATTTGTGCTAATAAATGTTCTAAATGGACATTTTAATAATTGAAATTAGCAGAGACTGTACCTCTCAAAACAATTTATAAAACAAGAACTATTATTTATATTACACCAAGGCAAAACTGTCCATGATCAGAGTATGGCTCAAGGTCACTTACCAGATCAAATTCTTCCTGAAGCTCTGGCTAATTCAACTACACTGACCAGGGCCAACTTGTGACCCTCCCCTTTAGGAACAAGCCTGGCTTGATGCTCAAGCATTGATATCTCTGTATACTCGTTCTACTAACTCTCCTCTTCATGTTCCTGTCTGTAATTCCTTACCCTGGACACCTATGAGGCCAGCATCTTGTTTGTTCCAATATAACTCTATCAAGGATCTCTCTTGGCCCGCCCTCCCTCCCTCCCTCCTTCCCTCCTCCCCTCCTTTCCTTCTTTCTCCCCCCCCCCCCCGCCCCCTATTTTTTTTCCATTTCTTTTGGTGCCAATCCTGGGGCTTTAACTTAAGGCCTGGGTGCTGTCCCTGAGCTTTTGTGCTCAAGGCTAACCCTCTACCACATGAGTCACAGCTTTTGGGGGTTAATTGGAAATAAGAGTCTCACAGACTTTCCTGTCTGGGCTGGCTTCCAATCACGGTCCTCAGATCTCAGCCTCCAGAGTAGCTAGGATGACAGGAGCAAGCCATTGGCACCCTGTTCCCAGTTTCCCCTGGCCATTCTTTATTATTATTATTATTAATTAAATTTTGTTGATGAGGTGTTATGCAAAAGGGGTACAGTTACATAGTAGGGGAGTGTGTACATTTCTTGTGATATCTTACACTGTTTTTCTTTCCCTTCCCTAGATCAGGTAGGCATATATACAATACCCAGTGTACCAAAATCATATACAGTAGCCACGTGGCGTATGCCAAAGGAAATTCACCTAGAAATTTAAATATAACGTCAACAATAGTTTGCTTATCCTTGTCTTATACGATCATACATACATAGCTGTTGAGCTATTGTGATCCACTGAAAGGTCTATTTTAGACTTTTTATGTTGAGTAGTTGTTGGGTTTTAGATACATAATGTAAGGTCGCTGACCCAAACCTGTGGAAATACTATTTGACAAGAAGTTTTTTGTTTCACAGACCTGGTCTCTACTGTCCACCGCCCCCGCAACAGTCATATATCAAGGAGACCATGTGCCTTTGTTCTCTGTGTTCTAGGCTTGTCTCGCTCAACATTTTGTTCAAGTTCTGATCATTTCCCTGCAAATACCAATATTTTATCATTTCTAATCGCTATGTAGTATTCCATTGTGTATAGGTACCATATTTTTTGTATCCATTCATCTGTGGAGGGGCATCTGGGTTGTTTCTATATTTTAGCTATTGTGAATTGTGCAGCGATTAACATGGATGTGCAGATGTCTTTATGATATCCCGAGACCTGTTGTTCAGGATAGATGCCTAGAAGTGGTATTGCTGGGTCATAGGATATGTCTATATTGAGCTTTTTGAGAAACCTCCATATTGTTCTCCAAAGTGGTTGTACTAATTTGCACTCCCACCGACAGTGGAGAAGGGTTCTTCTTTCCCCACACCCCCTCCAGCATTTGTTGTTGCCTGAGTTCAGAGAATAGGCCATTCTAACTGGGGTGAGGTGGTATCTCAGGGTTGTTTTTATTTGCTTTACTGGCCCCTGGCCATTCTTGTCACAAATGCAGCCCAGCCCTCCCGACCCTTCACAGGGAGTACCACGTTCCTCATGGCCACTACCCTCCCTCCTGCACAATACTTGTCTTTCTGCCAGGACATGTGAGCCCAAGGGCAGCCTTGCCCTGTGCATGAATTCTGAGATCTCAGAGCACTCAGCAAGCATCTGCTAAGGCCCTGCAGTTACAGCCGTGAGTGAGACACACAGGGCTCCTACTTCACAAGAGCCCCATGGAACAGAGGGCTACAGGGGGTTGCGCAGGTGAAGAGTGCCTGGGGAAGAGAGGCTTTTCTGAGGAGGTAGCATTTCAGCTATGAACTGGAATGAGGGAGGAGACGGTGTGCTTCTGTGCTTCCTCATGTGCTGTGGGCTCCTACTGTGAATCCCAAACTCTTTACCTGGCACACCACAGGTTGTCTTCGCCCTGTTCACCTGTTATGGCCTCCACGCCAACACCCACTCCGTCCTGAGAGTCTTCCTTTGCAGTCTCAGACAGCATCGACCTTGTACTTGACCTAGTTTTCTAGAAATATATTATAGGTCTTTATCCAAGATCCCTGTATAGGTTACACCATAAGGTCTTACCTTGAGGACAATCTGAGGCTCTTCAATAGGTAATTTATTCCTTTGGTATTTAGTGGTATTACAGGTGTATAGCCTAATTTGTGGATTGTTTACTATTGTCTTGGGGAATCAGATTGTATCTTTATAATTCTTTCTAGTTGTAAATAATATACTAAAAACTTGATTTCTTGATGTTTAGACATAATCTCCTGCTCTTCAAAAAGATAAGGAACCTTACCAAGCCCATGTCCTGGTCTGATGTGCTCTGTGAATAGTTTTATAGTCTCTTGTTTTAGTCATTTTTATCTTTTTTTGGGTGGGGGGGCTATCTTGGTGCTTGAATTCAGGGCCTGCAAGCCGTCCCTGAGTCTCTTTGTGCTCAGGGCTAGCACTCTACCACTGAGCCACAGTGACAGCTTTTTCTGAGTAGTTTATTGGAGATAAGAGTCTCACAGACTTCCTGCTTGGGCTGGCTTCAAACCACAATCCTCAGATCTCAGCTTCCTGAGGATTACAGGGGCGAGTCACTGGCACCCAGTCTTATTTATCTTTTGAAATATTACTTCTGACAAGTATTTGGCCTTGGCCGTGTATTTAAACATACCAATGACTCCATTTCTCACCAGAATGTGGGCTAATGAACTGTTACATTCCCAGTGCCTTTCACAGGGCTTGTGGCTTTGAACGAGCTAATGAACTCAGTTGGTCCCTTGACTTGGTCATTGGGCAGTTTTCTCAAAAAAGACTGGCAGCCCTTTCCTGGTGTTCATGTTCACGTTTTTGTCGTCATTTGTTCATTCTGTTAATGTTGTTTTGAGGTAAGGTTTGGCTATGCAGCCCAGCCTAGTTTCAATCCTGTCTCAGCTTCCCCAGTGCTGGGATTACAAGCTCACATGACCTGGCCCAGCTGAGTCCATGATTTATAAGAACACTACATAGTAAAAATTGTGTCAGCATAACATTCTTGGGTCAGCTCCCCCTCCCCCCACTTCCCCACTATGCACTGCTCCACTGTCTCCTGCACTGAGTGAGTGCCGGGGAGAGATTCGGAGTAGGCCACTTTCAGACAGCGATGGACTGGCATGGATACATCTGCTGGTTTGTTAGTGATAGCAGGAGTGGAAGCAGGGGCAAGTATTCTAAGCAGACCCTCTATCACAAGCCATAGCCATTTCTGTTCTGTATATATTTTTTGAGATAGGGTCACTCTAACTTTGTCCAGGCTAGCCTTGAACCTGAGATTCTTCTGCCTTCTCCTCCCACATAGCTGTAATTACAGGTGTACCCTAGGGCGCCTGGCTGATTGCGTTTCTTTATCAAGTGTTTGAGCAATGTGGGATAAAGCATCCAGGGTGTGTGTATTTTTTTTTTTTTAAGAGTTCCACGGGACAAGTCTGCTGCTTAGTCAGCAATGCGAACCAGAGGCCTGGACAGAACACCAAATTTTGAGTGAATGTCTTGAAACAGGAGAAGGGCATGCAGTTGAGGATGGGCAGAGAAAATAGGGATGAGCGTCGCAAGTCCAGGATGTGACTGTTCTCCCCCCAGCAGAGGCCGGTGCTCAGGGGCACACGGATGGGGGGACCCTGAGCTCTCTCCAAGGCCTTAGAGTCAGAGCTTCACTGAGAACTGAAAAGGTTCTGCCTTAAAAAAAAAAAAAAATCACTGCCACCACCTAAATATCATGCCTGACAGTATAAAAGACCAAAATGCTTTTCTGATGGCATTAGGTCAGCCTTTTAGACATTCTTATTTCCTTGCAAATTTACTCAATTTTTCTCCCTCCTCTTGTTTTCCGTTTATATTACCCAACTGTCAGGAGGACAATGTTTTGACGCAATAACAAGCAATTAAAATGCAACCAGCAATCATGGCCAATTCTGTGTTCAAACTCCAGTCCCACAAAAAGGGGAAGGGATTACACTATGAGCTTTTTTGCTTCCTAACAAATATTTTTCCAGCACTGCAGTTATGCTTTTTGGGTTCAGGAACTGACAGAGTAGACACTGAGAAACAATCTTTGTGAGCCATTTAGAAGGAATAATGATAAGCACATCAGTGTTACCATTACACTAAAGACGCGATCTGTTTTTCAGGTTCAGGTCTGAATGGAGATATTCTAAAGTGTGGAGATGGAAACAGAGCTTTACAAGACCAAGATGCAAGGAAGGCCCTGTGGTTCTGCTGGAACTTGCTCTCGGGACAGAGCATGGGCTCCCCTCTGACCGTCGCCCAGGAAAACAACTCCAAGGTCCGCTGGTGGCTACGCGGGGCCAGTCTCACACTGCCCCTCTGTAGCTAAGGCAGATGTAATGAGAAACTCACCCTTCTGGACATGTTTTAAAAATCACAGTTAAAAACCTCACATCAAATCATTAGCATCTTTACCCTTTTACGCGTATAGTTCAGTAACACTTCATATTGTGTGGTGCTTTAAATTTGATTCTTCCCTAAGAAAGAAATGTCCAAGCATACCCAAGACTTGGAAAGAGAACTCTGTATATAAACTCAGTCACCTCCAACAGTTATCCACATCACGACATCTATTTCATTCATCCTTCCCCCACATAACATGCTTTAAAAAAACGAGACTAAAACCCTCAACTCCCAGACATCATCACTACCTCACCTACAATGTACTTGAATATGATACTGTTCTGTTGTGTTCCAACATCCACCGCAGGGACTGAACTGGCAGGGCCCGGCAGTGTACTTGGCTGCTGGCTACTTACTGATGAAGATCAACCACAGTCTGCCACCAGAGCCCTCCAAAGGGAGCTGCTGCCCCATCCCCCCATGCAGACACTGGGTCAACCCCCCCCACCCCACTATGCACACACTGGGCCTACCCACACACCCACTATGCTCCATACCCCACTGGATCATTCTTTGTCTTCTTTCCTTACACAGAAGGAGGTCTCTCTAGGATCTTCCTCAGACTGTCCTTTCGGCCCAGCCCAACATTCCTTTCTTGAACTTCTTTTTTCACAAGAAGGCTTGGCTTCCTTCTAACCCAGCTCCTCTTGTCTATGAAGGGTCAGGGCCCTTAACAATAATGAGCCCAGAGATATCTTATAATGCAACACCTATAACTCAGTGATGCTCCAAGTCCACCGTTCTAGAATCTTCCAGCACCGTGTTTTGTGCAGGAGCCTCTATGGGGGCCGATCTAAGACCTGACTGGGAGTCCTGAAAGGGCATGTGCTTTTCCTTTTCCTCCAGGACAGCAAGGGTCTTACTTTGTGATATACCTCAGATCCCTAGTACCTGCATATTACTCTGCACATTCGCTCCACAATCATGCCATGCATGTTTACTGAGCTTCCTGCTGATTTTGCAAAGGAGAAGGAGAGGTCTATGTTCTACAAGGGTCAGGACTATGCTCTGCTCACACTGCCCACGTGGCTACTGATCTCCGCATTGCTGAGAAGCCAGAGTATCTTAGTTCACCCTGGCCCCAGCCCTGCCTGAGGGAGGTGGGTGTCCACCAGAGCTGGAGAGCCGGCCACCCTCCCTCTCAGAGGACTTCAGCTCCCAAGAAGCTCGGCACTGGTAGTCTGTGCACATAATCAGAAATTGATATTCTCTTTCTTGCCTCTGAACACAATTTTGTCCTTCAATTGGATTATAAGTTCCTTATAGTCAAGGGCACATAACTATGTGCTAATCAGCCATGGATGGGAAATCCATAAACACTTGTGGTCAATTCATTAATCAATGTAATTGCCATTGCAACAGCAGGGTGCAGTGGGAAACTTGGGTATGTGGTATGGGGGCAAGTGAAGGAGCCCTGTAATTTACATCCTAGTCCAGAACACTGCAAGGAGAACCTGTTTTGCCTTCCAAGGAAACTGACTTGTGACAGTTTCTCATAACTGCCACTTGTACCCAAATATTTTAGAGGCAGCCACACAAAACAACAGACGTCTGCTATGTTAAAAGTACAGCTGTGCTTCAAAAAAGACAGGTGCCATCAGAGACCTAACTCGGCACCTGTTGACAGAGGACACCCCCCCCCCCATCCCCTGAATCCCACTACAACCATGAACACTGACATCTCAAAGCAGAGATGTTGCTTCCACTCCACATTCAGTAACCTAGCCAGGAGCACCTTAGAAAATGGATAGATGACAGGGATTCCACTTGTTACTGCCAAAATCCTCAGAGGACTGTTTTCTAACTTAATATTGGAAGCAAGAAACATACCTTCAACAATGATCCCTGCCCACACTGAATGAAGACCTGAATCAAACACAGTAAAGGCAACAAGTCTCACAGGACCCTGCAAATAAATGACCTGGCCTCCTAGAATGGTAGGGTATCTGTAACCTGTTTAAAGGCCCCACACATACACGTACAAATCAATTCAAAATTAAATGTTAAAATACATTTCACATAAAAATACAAAAAAATGGAATTTAGCTTTTCTTCACTGCTCAATTCCCACGGACAGTATTTGGAAAGGGACACGGTCCTGCCAAGTGCATTAAATGTGTGAATCCAGTAGAAAACACGCAGGTGACAAGGAGCCCCAGCTTTACCTGACTGACAGAGGTGAGAAGGGAAAGCCTCGTTACTGCTGTCATTTGTATTAACACATTCTTCAATGGGATGTGGGACCTACCTGCACACCAGCATGGATCAAAACCTGGAGACTTCCCATCTACACTATCATCAGCACTGCATCTCTTTTTGTACCTACTTTCAAAAGGAAATACATGCATACACACACACACACACACACACACACACACACACACACACACACACACACACACACAGAACCTGCTGCCTCCACTGAGACCGCCTCCAACCCGGGCAGCCTCCGCAGCCTGCATCCCCTCACTGCCCCTGCTGGAATCCTAAGAAACTTGCTGCCATTTGGGACCTGCTACTGCCACTCTAAGTGGCAGAACTGTGACATCCGAGTGGCCAACCCTTCCTGAGTGACTGCGTTGCGGTAGATAGGTACCGCTGCTCCATTACTGTTAGCCCTGTTTGACAAATGAGGAGACCATGAGGGAGAGGGGTTGAATAACACACCCAGGGTCACACACAGTCATGGGAGAGCCCAGCTCAAAGCCACACAGTCTCTTGCTCTAGAACCTGCAATTGGGGCCTGCACTTGTTTATTTTCCTATCTACTAGCTGGATGATGAATTCATAAGAACAAGGGCATTCTGAGGTCTCATCTTAACTTAGTCAGCTGATGGTAATACAACAATTAAGCATCAGTAGGTATTCACATTTAAATAATTATAAAAACAGGATTTTTCCCATTATAAATCTTTGTTTGCTATGGTTTAAAGGTTATACAAAAACAATCAACAAAACTTATTCCTAGGGAACAGAAGAATTAACACCAGTGCTGTAAACCAGGACAGATGTGGTAGCAGGCAGTGTGGGCAGCACCCAGCCTCCTGCTGTCAGCTCATCCTGGGTCTGGGAGTTCACCTGAGTTGACACCGGTTCTCAAGAGACCTGAAGATCATCATGTCCTTTGTTAAGAGGAGCTGTGGTGGATCCTAACTACTCAGGAGGCAGCGATCTGAGGATCCTGGTTCAAACCCAGCCGGGGTAGGAAGATAGGAAAGTCGGTGAGACTCTCATCTATAATAAAACCGGAAGTGGTGCTATGGCTCAAGTGATAGAGCACTAGCCTTGAGCTGAAAAGCTCAGGGACAGCACCCAGGCCCGGAGTTTAAGCCCCACGACCTGGAAAAAGGCCCATGAGTGACTTGAGAGGCAGAGATAGGAGGATCATGATCCAGTGCCAGTCTAGACCCCCAAAAAGAGTTAATGAGACTCTCAAAGGGTAAGCTAGATATGGTGGCATTCACCTGTAACCCCCAGCTGCATGGGAGACATAGGTGACAGCATCACATCCCGAGGCTAGCCTTGGGCAAAAGGCGCAACACCACAGCAAATCAAAGAACCCACTTTACATCTTGGCCCAGGGCCTTGGGATCCAATCACATGATACTTGCTGGTGGCACCCTCAGCAAAGACAGGGTGCCAGCCTCTCAGATGAGACCTCTGTCAGGAGCTGGGCTCTAGGAAGAAAGAATGCATGGGTCTGGAAGCCAAGGAAGGGAGCACTTCTATTCTCTAACTCTTCCCCAAATCCTATGGGGGACTTTGGGCACTCCTTTTCTCTGGCTCTGAAGTCAGCCATTTTGGTCTCCAAAGGGAACACAGACTTTGCCAGGGAATATAGTAAGAGTCCCATTGATAACTAAGCATGGCTCCTCCTGGTACTTGCACCCACAGGCAAACAGAAGTATCCTTTTGCCACAGTAACTGGCTCTGACCTAAGAGGCAGAGCTGCTATTACACAGGGAGGAGAAGAATCCATGTGAAGTCTACCCCATTCCCCCTGGGTACACCCTACCCGACTTGTGAATGTCGGTGGGCACACAGCAACCAAGACTGAAGATGAGCCTGGTGTTTGGGGGAGTCAGGCCTGGTAGAGATGAGGTTCTGTGTTTTTTTCACAGGGAAATCTGCAAGGAGAACACTGGTATCCAAGGGTGAACAGAATCCAGAGTGGATATCAAGGAGAGAGGAAGTGACGTGCAATGGTGGTTCCTGGACCAACGGCAGCAGCCAGGCGACTGTGGGCCCACAGAGCTCTGAAGGCCTCTCAGGCCCATGTCTGTGGGAGCAGAGCCCTAGAAGCACAAGGGGAGGCAGAGCTGGGCCCCACAGGAACTGAGACCAGAGATAGACCACATAATTGCCTGCGGACAGTGAAAAACACACCAATTTAACCTCAGTTGGTATTCACTGTGCAAGTTGAAAGGTGGCACAAGTATGCCACTTCTAGAAAAAAATCAGTGACTTGTTACTCTGGAACATAGCCATACAGCAATAGTATCATAATTGA
Organism: Perognathus longimembris pacificus; assembly: GCF_023159225.1. NCBI lineage: Eukaryota > Metazoa > Chordata > Mammalia > Rodentia > Heteromyidae > Perognathus > Perognathus longimembris. Next base: position 158,788,630 of record NC_063161.1, read on the forward strand.
TGAAGATCAGGAGACAAGATTGGACACAGATGGCTCCTCTAACAACTCATTACCTGATGATGGAGCCATCAGCACACGCCTCCAGTGGGTGGCTCCTTCAGGGTTAGCCCTAGCTGCAGAATGCTGCCTCCTGGCCAGGCACCAGCGGCTCACGCCTATAATCCCAGCCACTCAAGAGGCTGAGATCTAGATGGAGCATTGAAGCCAGCCTGGGCAGACAAATCCCAGAGACTCTAATCTCCAATTAACCAGCAAAAAGCCAGACGTGGAAGCACAGCTCAGTGCCAGCCCTGAGCAAAAATGTTCAAGCCCCAGTACTGGCACACATGCATGCACATGCATGCGCACACACACACACAATAATAATAATAATAATAAAGTTCAGCCTCTTGTAGTTGTGGCTCCCTAGAGCCACCTCCATCTGTGACAGAGTGAGGAGGCAGGTGTACAAAGGCTTGCCTTTGTACTCTGGTCAACTCAGGACACTTCTCACTGGCCCAGGAGGCCAAGGCTCTGTGGGGCCGACACTACAGTCTGCCCCCCTTTTGCCCAGTCTGTTTCCTCCCCTTCCACTCACATGCTGAACCCTATAAACACAGCACACCCCAACTCCACCTCAGCACCTGCTTCCGGAGAGCTGAATCCACACAGAGGTGAACACAAAGTACCTCTGTCTGTACAGCAGTGCCCGGGCCTGCGTCCTTGGCCCACCTACTCTGGGCTGGGAGGCCGTGTGCAAGATGTAGGCCCAGTGTCAACATGTGTAAGTGCAGAGGAGTGACATGGGGCCTGTGGGAGGGCTTACACGAGGAACCCGCCCCACGGAGGTTCTTCCCTCGCTGAACACTTGCTTTGGCTGGTGATCTCGCATCTCATTGCCTTGAACTCTCCTAAATCTGGGCTCATTTGTAGCACAGAAGTATCTGTTCCCACTGGCTGATGAAGTATATTGCCTCTCTGCCAAAAAGCAGTGCTCAAGGGCAGAGTTCCAGGTCACCAGGAGCAATGAGGCAGAAAGCTCCAATGCTTAATAGACAGTTGCTGAAACCATCCCTTCCACCTGCAAAGAACCAGAAGCAAGGGACTTGGGGGCTCCTGCTGGGTTTATAGGGACATCTTCAAAAAGGGGGGAGCACATCACACGGGGAAATCTAAAAGGGAGAGGCAATGCAATGAGACCATGTACAAACACCACCCGAGCAAAGACGGATAGAGGGGCTTCTATGTCCTGGATGTTGTGCCCTCTTTCTCCTTCATCTCACAGAAAAGAAAGAGGGTGGTAGGGCATCAATAAAAGTATTAGGGGGCAGAAGAAATTAAGAAGTACCAGCCCCGAGTCTCTCTGTTCCTCAAAATCTTAAAATTTCTGCACCCTTAGTTTTCTTTTCTTTTCTTTCTTTCTTTTTTTTTTTTGTCAGTCCTGGGGCTTGGCCTGAGCACCGTCCCTGGCTTCTCTTTCTCAAGGCTACCACTCTGCCACTTGAGCCACAGTGCCACTTCTGGCTTTTTCTGTGTATGTGGTGATGGGGAATCGAACCCAGGCAAGTGAACGAGGCAAGTGCTCTACCACTAGGCCATATTCCCAACCCACCCTTAGTTTTCTTGACGACGAGATGGGGGTTCAGGGGAGATGCTCCCTGGCTCCTCCAGGTCTGGAATTTCTGTGGTACCCTGGATATTGCTCTTCAACAATACCAGGAAGTCTGGTGGGGTGAGGACAATTGAACACGTGGTTTAAATGTCTCCGCAATGACTTGTGTTGAACTAATTGGTCATAGGAGATCTTTAGCTTCTAAGTGCTCCTCTGATAAATAAAATTGTACACTCCCTCCCCACCCCCCAAAAAAGGAGAGGAGGTTAAGTTGTGAGAACCTACACACCCTACGTGTGAGGTATGGTCAGGGCTGGATAGACTCTGCTGGGGTGGAAAGGGTCCATTTTCACTGACAGAAAAGTTGCAAGAGGAGAAAAGGGAAATTGGTAGCTTTAATTTACTTAGTGTTGATGAATTTCTGAATTCCAATTGCTTTATTTTTTGCAAAAATGCCCCAATGCCCCTCCCAATCAGAATGTATTTTGTTTCATGTCAGGCAGGAAAAGAGGAGCTTTTCTTGTGCTTGGGATTCATGCTGGCTTAACAATATGATCAAATGAAATGAAATCTTAAGACTGGGAAAGGCTTACTTACAGTTATTCTTGTTGGAGCACATGATGCCCTTAGGTTTTCTTCTCTGGGGGCAGAGAGGCTGCGAAGAGCTGGAGGTGCCTGAACAGAAAGTCTCTGGACCCATGAGTTACATTACTTTGAAAATTACTTTGGGAATGTCCTTACCTGAGCCCCACAACATGGCAGGAAAGAGATGGAGGGGCATGCAAGGTTCGCTCAGCAATTCCCAATGGGGCCTCCTGGGCTGAGCCACAGGAAATGCCATGTCTGGCCTGTCTTGTATGATTAGTCCTCTGAAGGTGCAGACAAAGGTGTTCTTAAATTTGATCTGAGACCCAAGAATGGCTAGTGAAGGGTTAAAAATGAGGTTTTTAAGAGACCAAGATGAGGAGGGGCAGGGCATCTCCCAGGACCTTAAGCTTCTTCCCGCTGCATCTTAGCGGCCTCTCTACCAGTCTCCAGGCATACAGGTAGCTCCCCAAGGGAAGGCTGATTCACTGCTGAATAGCCAGAACCTAGTACTGCAGGGATCAGATTTTATCTGTTGAACCATAAATATGAATAAAAAACAGGGCAGAATGCAAATAAGTATGAATAGCATCCATTTCCACCCCAATGGTTTCTAGATGAATACTCCCTAGCACCTTCTTTAGTCAGAACAACCACCTTCAGATTCTCAGCGATCACATACATGTGTGTAGCACAAGTTGCACGATAACCAAAGTGAACAGACACCATAAAACATTCAGGCAAAACCACAATTTCTTCTGAATTCTTCATGATAGGTAACTGCTGGAATGCTGAGCACACAGTAGGCACTTAACAGATAATCAATCCATCAATATAGAACCATTGATTTATGCCAGGCCCTACATTATGGCATCTTCAAAAGGATTCCTGAAAACCTACATTTTTCAAAGTTTCTCATTTAATTGACTTCAATCTTTTTTTTTCTTTCTGCACTTTATCAAGGAAGACTTAGGGGTGGTAAATTAGCACACAGGAGATGTGTGCTAATTAGCACATTATGGAGAGGCATATAAAAGCTAGCATAAACCTCCTTACATACCTGTTAGGACCCTTGACCATATCAAGTGTTGATGGGGATTTGGAGCAGCTGAAACACTTCTGGCCCTACTGGGAGGAGTGGAGGACTCACGCTCTTTGGAAAACAGTTTATTTTATTGTAAAGGTGATGTACAGAGGAGTCACAGTTATGTAATTAACATAAGGAGTACATTTCTTGTTGAACATTGTTACCCTCTCCCCTGACTACCTACTCCTCAAGTTGTAAAGTCCACTTCCAACAGTGTCTTGTGAGTATATCGCTGTTGCGTTGATTCACCCTTTGTCTCACCATTTTGTTATTCCCTTTCCCTTCTCCAAATCAGATAAACACAGGGTACCAAAAATCAAAACCAGGGCTGGGGATATAGCCTAGTGGCAAGAGTGCCTGCCTCGGATACACGAGGCCCTAGGTTCGATTCCCCAGCACCACATATATAGAAAATGGCCAGAAGCGGCGCTGTGGCTCAAGTGGCAGAGTGCTAGCCTTGAGCAAAAAGAAGCCAGGGACAGTGCTTAGGCCCTGAGTCCAAGGCCCAGGACTGGCCAAAAAAAAAAAAAATCAAAACCAGTGACAACAGGAATAAACCAAAGGGGGGAGGGAAGGGGACAAAAGAAAGAAGAAATAACTTCACAAAGTACATTAAAAAGAAAAAGGAAAACATAAAAACAAAAATTTCTTAGAAGCTGATCTAGATACTGTACTCCTCAGAGAGAGCAATGAGACCCTATGTTCATACACAGATGACTGCATTAATATTCATACTATCTTTATTCACAATAGCCAAGCAACTCACATGTCCATCCCAAGATGCAGAGATTAAAAAAAAAAAAAAGGATATCTAGTCAGTGGAATCCTACAAGCAATAAAAGAAACGATCTACTGATACAGAAACAAATACGGACAAACCTCAAAATGAATGTGCTGAGTATAAAGACCAGTTGTTGTTTTTTTAAGGAGTTATATGCTGTTTGAGTCCATTCATATAAAATTCTACAGCAAAAGACCAGGTCAGCGGTTGTCTCAGATAGGGTAAGGACAAAGGGACAAGAGACAACACTGGGGTGATGAGTGTGAGCGACGTGATTGTTTCACAGGTATGTATGTGTGCCACTTTAAATACAGGCAATTGGTTCTAGTCTCATAACCTCCAGTGAGGCTGTTAAACATACAGCTTTGAAGAAAAACAAATGCACGTAAGATCTGCAATAAATGAAACTCCTTACTTCAGTACATAAACACATTTTAAAGTATCCGTGTGACAACTCAAATTGCTTAGGTTACAGATTCTGATTCAACTAGAGGGACCTAACCACAAATATATGGAACGATATATTGGAAGAGAAAGGGTTCCACCAGACCTGTCCTGTGGTCCTAACCTGATACTAACCAGGAAGATGAGTTGGGGGTTGGGGATGCATTTTGGAGGCTGGTGAAAAAGTAACAAAGGAGGCTCCATCATCTTAAGTTCTAACAAGTACTCATCTGAAGTTCTGAGACAATAAACTCTGCTAAGTTTTCCCAACAATCCTTTAGTCCCCAAATGGATATTCTTTTTTTTCTTCAAATTTTTATTATCAAACTGATGTACAGAGAGGTTACAGTTTCATACGTTAGGCATTGGATACATTTCTTGTACTGTTTGTTACCTTGTCCCTCATACCCCCCTCCCTCCTCCCCCTTTCCCTTTCCCCGCCAGGTGTTCAGTTCACTTACACCAAACAGTTTTGCAAGTATTGCTTTCGTAGTTGTTTGTCTTTTTTTACCCTGTGTCTCTCAATTTTGGTATTCCCTTTCAATTTCTTACTTCTAATACCAGTATACACGGTTTCCAATATACTCAGATAAGATTAGAGAGATAGTGTAGGTACAACCGCCCAAATGGATATTCTGACAACAGATTTCCCAGAAACATTCGTCTCTGCACCCCCTGTGGAGCAATTCTGAATTTTGGGTGGATATAAGATGTCCCCTGCTACCCAGGAACTGGGCCTCCCCCTCAAACAGCTTCCCACATGTCTCGATACATGGTTGGAGCTAGGACTCCAGAGATGTGTTCCCTTATCCGGCTAGTCCCTCTATGCAGAAGAAGCCTCTCAGGGCCTCAGCTGACAGTGTCCTAGCGTGAAGACGGGCCCTGTCTGCTCACCCTAAGGACCACAAGGCCCTGAACTTGTAGCTGCAGCTCTGTTTAGACCACAGTGCCATGACCCTTGTCCCTGCCTCCAGATGGAAGGAAAATGACCAGTTCTGTCCACATCAGCCAAAACTGGAGAGAGATTTAATGCCTTAGCAAGCTAGAAGTACATGCAATCTAGGCTGAAAATAGGTTTTCCTATTTTATTATTAAGAACTCCTGTGTGTTTACTAGAAATGAGTGCTATAAATGACTGGTACCACCAGACCAAAATCTACTCTGCCCCCAAACACTCGAGCTAAGAGCCAAGTCACTTCCTACTACACTGTTCTCAAGTTACTGAGGTCACAGCGCTGCCGGGAGCTTCTGGAATCTTTAGCACAAGAGAACAGAGACCCTGGCTCACGACTTCTTGATCACTTATAACACTGAATAAGGGCTTTCTGGGCAGGCATCTAGGGTGACTAAGAGCCTACAAGGCAGAGGGAGAGAGAGAAGGAAACATGATCAGGAGATTCCATGACTTTCCATTCCAGGAAAGAATGGAAAGATGAAAAGAGCTTTGCTTACAATTGGCTAGGGCTGGGATGTCATGATGTGAAATAGGAACAGTCCTGAAGCTCTGACTCTTTGTTAGGCAAAAAGGGATTTTCAAAAAAGATCCAGCCTCTAGTTATTGGGCTGCACTATACAAACACCCAGCTTTTCTTCCTTCACCCACTAATGGCCAGAATGATGTAATAACCACACCAGGCAGCTGTCTTCCTGGATAAAAATCACCTTGCAAAGGAGAAATGCAATGACAAGGTGTGACGGAATATCATTTTTAAACTGATTCTTCAGGCTGCCACATTCAACTCAGTACCCAATAGCTGGGTTCTTTATTATACTTTTCTACTTTATGTAACTCCTCTTTGATTCAGTAACTATGGAAGACACTGACTTTGACATTTCAGTCTATGTCACGACGGGTCGGAGGCCAGTGTAAGCCAGGGCAGCTGAGAGCAAGGCTGAGTGCTGCAAGTGCATGGTGGGCAGGGCAGCTGGCCAGTCACCAGCACCTCCCCTATCTTGCTCTGGATCCCTGGCACAACTAACCACGTGGGACTTCTAGTGACACGACACCACTGATTACCAAAGTTTGAGTTCTTCAGCTGCAATCTAAGTTCCTTATCTGTATTTTCAAAAACATTTTACCATGAAAGTCTTCTGATGAAGTACCCCAGCCCCACTGGTGATTTTGCATCTTGCAGGGCCGGGTCAGCCACCTGCAGTCAGTCTTGATGGATGGACTGTTGTGGTATCTCAGGGCTTGTGCTCAAAGTTACCCTTAGTTTACTTACTAATGGCCCCAAGGTGCACAGTGAAGCTGGCAATTCAGATGTGCCCCAGAGAGGCTTAAAGTGCTTCCTTCAAGAGTAATCACCAACGTTCTCAATTCAATAAGGGAAGAAAAAAACATGTATGCTGAGGTTGGCAAGACTATGTCTTCTATGAAACTGAAGGAAAGAGAGGCACGCTAATCTTGCCATTCATTGTCAAGTCTGTTATTGTGGGTGATTTATGAACTAAGCTTTATCACAGATGTGTAGACACAGAGAAAGCACGGTACATGTAAGATTTGGGGCTATTTGTGGTTTCAGCCATCCACATTTCCATAGGCAGGGGGAATTAATGCACATACAAAAAATGATAAACACTGTATACTCTATCCCTATGTTAGTACCACAGAACATTCCCACCCAGAGGATACGTCCTCACTACCCAGCTTCAACAATTAATGACTGTTTTAGCCATACCTCACCTCACACACGGGAGTATTTTGGGGTGAATCCAGTCTGCGGTTTCACTTCACTCCTGGATTACAGGAACCTCAAGGTACCCATGATTCTGGCAGAGTTTTCATTGTCTCCTCTGCCTGTGTGTAGGGCTTCCTGCACCTGTTAGCCTCCTAGTCTGGCTAGACACACACACCTAGCCTGTGAGAAGCATGCATACATGCATAGTCACACGTATGTGTGCGTGTACACACACACACACACACACACACCACACTGAGGCAGTGGGCAGCCTAAGGACCAGATGACTTCTGGCCTCCTGCCAAAGGCCAGTACCTCCAAGCATGGGGGAGCCAGGAGCCCCCTGGCTGAAGCAGGGGAGCAATGTTCTGCTGCCCAATCTGAAGGATTACAACCTCGAGAAGCTATAGATTTTGATTGGTGGCTATTAGCTGAACAGAACATGTTTCTCTCAAGGGGGAGAAAAGCAGTGTTCACAACATATATGCTAATGAAGCACACGATATAGAGCATTTAAAACAAAATGTCCCTATATTTATTCTCCATAGACAGATTTTTGCATTAATATTGATGAGGGATTCCTCGTTTATTTCTCTCAGAGACTTTCCTCCTGCCCAAAGAAAGGGGATAAAGGATAAGTAACATGGACCAATTATCTTTTAAACAGCTACAAAACACCATCTTATTTATCTGCAACTGCCACTCAATTAATTTTCCAAATACACCACTTTGCACACTGCAGTCCCGCTCACGAGCCCCGGGGCTGCTCTCCCTGTGGCAGCACACTTCCCGGGCTCGGCCCACCTCTGTGAAAGCCCCGGAGCCAACTCTCCATTCCCACTGGGCAGGTAGGTGGGCCAGCAGCCCCAAGTCGCACCAGTAGTCTCACTACAGTCTGTCCAAATGGCCCCTGACTTCTGGCTACTTAAAAACCCGATGTTAACACTTCCCAGCCACTCTGTGCTCCCAGCCCTGGGAACACCTGTCTGGATCATCTTGTGAAAAGATGCTCTGGCAGCACACAGAAAGGAGCTGACTTCTGGACTTGCCTGTTCAACCACCAGCAGTAAAGGTGCTGCAGAATCCCGACACAGGCAAAAAGGGACGAATGCCACAGCAGGGCAAGAGCAAAAGCCTTGCACGAGTGGGGAGTGAGGAGTGAGAAGGGGGCGCTCCTTCTGCCCAGGCCCAAGCACAGTTTTCCTTCCTTGTCAATGACGGACTCCGACACTCTTTCTTCCTCTACCTGCCAATGCCACAAGGACATAAACACATAAAACAGGACATTTCAGCCAGTATTACAGGTATATCTTCTCCAGGCCCTCTAATGAGAAGCTAAAGAGCAATGCAGAGAAAGCAGCACTGGAGAATAGTCGAGGGTCTGTTTCATATGCTTGGCCTCAAACGCTATTCAAATCCATTTCAAGGCCAGTGGGAAATGAGCCAGTGTCAACAGCAACCAAAAGCAGAGAGAGAAAAGATATGAACAGTTCAACTTTTACAACACAATCAGGCCAGGCCCTGGACTCTTCCTGTCCTCGCAGGAGGCTCAGTGCCCAGGCTGGCTTCAAGCTCATGCTGCCAGATGCTGGCCTCAGGTTTTCCTTCAGCCCCCGCATCCAGATGGCCCTTGACCAGCCACAATTGGAAGCTCAGGACCGTTGAGTATGGTGTACGTCTTAGCAGTCTTAACTTTTTCACACACATGAGCTGACAATGATATAGTGAAAATGACTAGCAAAAAGAGAAGCTGACATTGAACAGCAGGATGTAAGGCCTGTCTGGGCAAACTCTTGCTACTGAACGTCCCTGTTCAAACTCCAGGCTCCATACAGGTAAGGACAAGTTGTTTCAGGATCCAGCTGGTGTTCTTCCAGTCTTGAAGACAGTGTCAGTCTTGGGAGGAGAAAGGCAAAGAAGCACTGAGTCAGAAGCTCGCACGTGACGCTGTTAATAATGAGCTTCGCGGGGCCAGTTATTGGAAACTGATCTCTTCCTTATTAATGTGGTCCCGCAATGCAGAGAAAAGATTTCTCCATGTTCTAGAATGCAAACAATGTTTTAATCTTTAATTATATTCTCAATTTCAGCTCTTCTGGAGAGCTATAGCCACCTAGGCTGAGGATTATTTCTTTATTACATAGCCTCTCTGTGGTATTTAATGAATATTGTTACTTAATACTTGCCAGTAGGGGAAAGAAAGAGTCAGTGAATTTCCACCCCAAAGTCTGGATGACTTTTTCCAAAACTCAGGAAGCTGCACAGTCCCATCTCCTGTGTGGGACATGGACATGGGGAAAGCATGCGCTCAGAGTGAGCCACAGTGCTTGTCCCCAGGAACTTTCAGGACTACATTTCTACTGAAGAGACCTGGCTTACATTGAACTCAGCTCCAATCAGCGCAGACTAGACATCCAGACTTCCTACAACTATATGCATTAATAACTGTATAATCAAATTCTGCCCTCAGCACAGTAGCAACAATTCCAGGGGCAAAGCAAGGCCCAAGTAACTAAGAAAACCAAGACCTTGAAAGGCTGTGTATTCACAGTCACTATGCAATGAAACTGCAAAAACCTGGAGTTTCACATCTGGATGGTTTGGAGGAGGGGGTGGTGAGGCCTCAAAACTGAGCAACAGATGAGGTAATGTTGTCACGGCCCACTGGCAAGCTAAGGGGGGGCCTCTCGGCTCCATGAGCACCATCACCTGAGACATCAATGACCTGCCAGACTCCCACTCACCAGAGACTTCACAAAGGATGGAAGGTGTGGCTGCCTTGCTCCTGGGATTCCAGGGAGCTCTACTTCAAGCCAAAGACAAGGAGCCTGTGCCTTTCAAGAACAGAGCGCCATTCGCCCACATCCTAGGAAGGAGCCAGCTGTCCAGACAGACACTGCGAGCCCTGAAGGTGTGGGGGCCAGCACCATGAGCCCTGCAAGTTCATGGCTTCTGGAGAGCCAGTGAGCGGGGCAGTGGCAGAAACAGCACCTCCTTCAGAAGCTCCCAGATCAAGTCAGCGGCCGTGCTGAGGGCAATCTGTCATCTAGACCTCGAAACCCCAGAGGAATGAGTGCCCTAGGAAGTGTGGTCCCCTCGTGGCAAGGACACAGTGAGTGTGGGTCCCCTGGTGGAAAGGACATGCTGAGTGTGGTCTCCTCATGGCAAGGACACAGTGAGTGTGACAGGGAGTGTGGATCCCTCGTGGAAAGGACACAATAAGCGTGATAGGGAGTGTGGGTCCCTCGTGGCAAGGACACAGTGAGTGTGACAGGGCGTGTGGGTCCCTCGTGGCAAGGACACAGTGAGTGTGACAGGGCGTGTGGAAAGGCCGCAGTGAGTGCCGGGTCTTTGACACTTCTCCCTTCTAGAGGAGGAGTTCATCTCTCTGTGCCATGGCAGTCACACTTAGCAACTTATTTCAAAGAACTCGGCGGTGGGCCGGCAATGTGGCCTAGGGTAGAGTACCTGCCTCATCCATATGAAATGCTGGGTTCGATTCCTTAGCACATATGTAGAAAAAAACAGAAGTGGCACTGTGGCTCAAGTGGTAGAGTGCTAGCCTTGAGCAAAAAGAAGCCAGGGACAGTGCAAAAACAAAAAGCAAAAGAACTCAACAGATACAAGAGGCCCCGTGGCTTTGTGTTTTGGCTTGGTTTGGCAATACTGGGGATTGAACTCAGGACCTTGGGCTTACTACGAGGCAGGCACTCTACCACCAGTCCCACTCCACTGGTCCTTTTCTGTACTGGTTCTTCTCAACATAAGGTCTCACTTGATCTCCAGAGCAGCCGGACGTGGAACCTCCTAGTTTTGCTACCCCTGGTCACTGGCATGGCAGGCACAGGCCATTGTGCATCCCCTTAACTTGGAATGCAGATAGGCACCATCATACTCAGACATGAGTTGAGCTGGAGTCTTATAAACTTTTAGGCCCAGGCTGGCGTTAAACTACAATCCTGGGTCTCCACTTCCTAAATAGGATTACAGGCACAGTACCTGGCTGGGGCACTGTCTTCTCAGGGTAGGTCACAAAGAGAACAACCTCCACCTGGCTCTCATTCTCTTAGCTCAGCAGCCATCATGCCCTGAGGATACTCAAGTAGCCTGAGGAGGCCATGAGCCTATGAGGGGGGAGAACCCACAGCCCTCCTGCCAACAGCTGTACCAGCTGGCCTGCAGGCCAGTGGGCAGGCTAGGAAGTGGGGCTTCTGAGCCCAGCCCCAGCTCCAGGTGATCATGGCCCTGGCCAGTCACTGCAGCCTCAAGGAGACGCTGAGGCAGAACGGTCCACACAAGCCACTCCCAGACACCACAGGAGAAAACGCTTGCTGCTTTGAAAACACTAAGTTTGGGGGTAATCATTATACGGTAATAGCTAATTAACACAGCAACCTAGAGGATCTGGGTGTTTCATTGGGAGGGCCAAAGGATTTCCTTATGACAAAGTTAATTGTGGCCATGTGCTTATAATAAAGATTGTATAGTTAGGACTCTTCAGTAGCATACAACCATAGCATCGGCATTAAAACACAAGTTCAATGTTTCCTAGATCAAATTTATCCTGCCGTACATTACGAGCTATATTCAATAATACATTAGGATAGAACACAGAACAATATTACAATACAATCCTTTGTGGAAAGTTTGGTTGTTAAAAATTACATATTGTGGGCTGGGGATATAGCCTAGTGGTAAGAGTGCCTGCCTCGGATACACGAGGCCCTAGGTTCGATTCCCCAGCACCACATATACAGAAAACGGCCAGAAGTGGTGCTGTGGCTCAAGTGGCGGAGTGCTAGCCTTGAGCGGGAAGAAGCCAGGGACAGTGCTCAGGCCCTGAGTCCAAGGCCCAGGACTGGCCAAAAAAAAAAAAAAAAAATTACATATTAATGGGGAAAAAAGTCTAGAACAATACCCAACAATGCACAGTAACTTTCTCAGGATGATTTGTTATCCTTAAGGTATTTTCATTCTACATTATGCATACATTACTAAGCCTAAAAAAATATAACCCAATTAGACCGGCAGCTCTGTTAGAGCAATACCACGTACAGCGAGGGACACGTAGTAGGTACTCAAGAGCCATGCACTGGGAGGCTTTTGGCTGCAGACCCTATGCTCTTAAGGAGCAGTCTGCCAGACCCAGGCAGGCCCAGAAGGCTCAGTGAGTTAACAAAGCAGCAGTCAATGGTCTGCTGAGTACAGGAAGTGATTTTATCAGTGTATTCTTCAGATATACAGCCCACTTTTCTCTTTAAAAGTAAGTATTCTGAGTGATCTATTATAAATTTCTAATGACAGTTGTGAACACCACTCTCTTGCTCTCTCTCTGTCTCTCTCTGCACCAGAACAGTGGCTGTGGATTGTGTGGTGCTTAAAATAGTTTCTAAGTGTCCTCGTAATAGCATGTCACCTGTAAACAGGTTTCAAGCCAATGCAAATTAACAAATGGTGAACAGATGGACTGAAAACTGACTTTTGTCAAGAGAGAGTTAGTAACAAACACTTTTGGCTCCAGTCTTATGGGACTGTTAGAAAGTCTTTCGCTTCTCGCCAAACATTGACTCAGAAGACAACCCATGCAGGGAAAATGACAGGTTACAAGGCCCACCAGGCTTCAGAGAGCTGAGCGCTGATGTGCAGAAGCACCAAATCAACATGGAAGCCTAAGCCACCATGAGCATAAGGCCTCGTGAAGCTTTCTGCTCCTCACCTCAGCTTCAATAAAATAAAATACAGCCCCTGGGCATGCACGCAGCGGATGGGGGGGGGCAGCCTGTCCAGGAAGCAAACACAAAATGGGCAAGAAGTATGAGAATTACAGAAATGGTAGCAGATTAAGCCCACCAGCTGGAGAAGCGCCTTGCTCTTCCTCTCCCTTCCCCAAATTTCTGCTCAGAGAGGCCTTTTTGGCCACTATACTTAAACAGGGCCCCTTCTCACACTTTATTCCTATTATTTCCTTCCTGGCATTAATACTAATGGTAAGTTATGGTACTAGGGACCATGTCCATCTAGCTCATGATAGTCATACAACCATGCCTGGCACACAACAGGCACAATACTGTCACCTGAGCAAGCTAAATGAGATCTCAAGTGAAGGCAAACAATCAAGTCTTATATGCAAATGATCCCTTGGACCAAAGATGTAAAAACAGCTTATAATTAAGGACATGAGCAAAAGAAAGTACAAGAAGAAAACAGGCTAGGGAGCACGTTCAAAGTCCAAGCCCCAGCCTTTAGAGAGTGTGGTCCCTCTCTGGGAAATGTGCACGCTGATAGAAAAGCTATCAATAAGGACTGACTACACAGCAATGAAAAGGATGAATCTAATAGGTACTCTATGGAGTTAAAAACTAAAAGAGCTGATATGCTGGTCTAGAAGGGTAGCTCCGTATGAGCTTAGCAGGAACAAAGCCCTGAGGCGTACTCAATCCTAAGAACGTTAACACACACAGGCACACATGCACATGTACACATAAACGTACAAAAGATGATGTATGTTGCCATTTTATGAAGCTCAAGCACAGGCAAAATTAATTTTGTGGTCTAACTATGTAGCCCAAGACTTGACCTCTAGAAGTTAGGGTTACAGTAAGACACACCCCCTCAGGCCTACCAAAAATGAACTGTTGGCAGAAGGATGTCAGGGTTGGATGCAGGGCAAGAGACTCAGCACGTGAGCACAAGTTCAGAGTTCTGGAAGTGATGGCGGCATGCTACACTCGCCTGTGACAGGTCGGTGAGCTGCTGGACCTTCACTGTATCTGCTGCCCCCCTCCCCCTTATAGAGGGAGCACCCAGCCCCAGCCAATTCCTAGGGGCTCTGCAGCCACATCCTTTGTGAAGAACCACAAGCTAGGGGCTAAGTGCAAAAGCTGCCTCAGACAACATGTCAGCTATGAGCTGCAGTTCCATAAGTTATGTTTTCCAAAAGAAAGAAACAATTTTGTAAGAGTATCGCTTTTGACAGGTCTAACACAGTGCAGAGCAGAGTTCATCAGGACCAAGACCCCCCTGAGGCCCCTCACTCACTGTGGTGGGAGGACCAGCGTGGTGGGCTGAGACTTCGGTCGGCGCTTGGCAGACACCCCCATCTGATTGGCGGAGCGCTTCAATGACTGCTGATTCAGGAGGCCGGATGCTAGACCTGCGTGGTACTGTAACTGCAAGGGGGAAAAAAGGAGGAAAGGGGCACTTGGTAAGAGCAGGACAAAAACAGGAATTGTCAATACTTGATGGCCTTGCCCCCTTACCACACTCCAGGTTATTTCAGCTAGCATGCTGCTTCAAGGAATTTCTTCTTGAGGAGATAAATGGATGAAGATAAATGAGGTGTGCATCACAGCATCACAGATGAAGTGTGCATCTCATCCCAACTTATGAGAACTGGACACAATCACAACACCTAACAATGAACCAGGCAAGTGAAATAGCAAAAGAACCGTACAACATCACATGGCTGAATTAAAAGAAGCTGTGCTGTAGGCAGACTAAAAAAAGATGCTTCAGAGGACACTAACAGTGTATTTCTAAATGCTAGTTCCAATTTGGGGATTTTTTTCTATATTGCTTTTCACTCTTATTCATGTAGGTCTTATACAAATGTTTTTAAAGCCTATGCCATTATGTTAATGAGATCCAGAAGCTTTCTTTGGAGATAGAAATGGGCCTGGGAACTCCTGCTATTACCGTGTCTTACTTGTCATACAAACTGTGGAACTCACAGTCCACTACTGCGAACCAGGACACCTCAACACACAGTGAGTGAGCACCTAGGCCCTTCTCCAGGGCTGCCGCCTTTGATGGGTAAGGTGCAAGTATCAGTCACAGGAACAAGCTCATGAATATATCTGATAACAATGTGCAAAGGCTTATGAGCTCACTGCAGAGCATGGTGGAGGAGTCCACTTGGTTTCCACTCGCATGTGGCTAGGTGGATGCACCGGGTGGGAGGAAGCCTCCCCTTTTACGCGGGCTCAGCACCAGCACCCTTCCCTTCATTCCTAGACAAACTGCTGAGCTTGGAGGTTACATTCAACTCTCTGTAGTAGTCCCACTTCTCCACTGGAAAAGAGAAATGACCCTGCCCAGTTCTACACTAAACAAGCCTTTAAAAAATATATACTGTATCAACGTGAAGTTTGTGTAAAATATAATGCACACATTTTTATGTACAGTTTGAAAAGAGTTTTGACAAAGGAAGATGTCTGTGTGAGCAAGACCTTAATAAAGATCTAGAAATTTTCTATCACTACAGAATCCTTGTGCCAACCCCGACCATAGGGAGCTTTTGTTAAAAAACAACAATTCTCACTCATTGCCAAACAAGGCATCTATCTAATTTGATAAGTGACAATGACTTTCACCTTCCTTTTTCAAACTCATGCTTTTGTATTTTAGATCCTAAAAGTTGTCATCAATCTCTCTAAAATAAAATTAGCTTTGAAAGGTATCCCAAGTTTGAGCAGATGTAAATAAAACACTCAAACATGCAAATGCCAAGCTAAGAATTTGTATTGAGACCATTTATAACATCCAATATGTTTCCTCTTCTTTCAAATTAAGTGAGGTCTTTCAAACACATATTTAGAATTAACTAAATATACAAATAGTAATTCATTCTGAAGCTCTGAATCAATTTCTTCTCAAAATGTTCTTCTAAGGCATACATTTTTTTTGCCGAGTCAGCTACATTACAACTCATGGTAATGAAAGTGGTGACCACCATATATAAAGGGCTCAGCCTTGGATGCAAAGGGTAATAACAATCTGAAAAATAGATGGCCTCACCTAAAGCCATTGGGCTGCACACAAATAGAGAGTGAGAAAACAAAGCCAATAGAAATGATGCGCTCCTTGCAAATGGCTATAAAAATGAAGCTATCCCGTGACCCAGCAAGCCGGGAATGGCTGTGTCTGGAGCATCCATTCTGCTTCCGGGCAGGCTGTGGATTTACTTAGCTGGTTACTACGGGAGCCTATGGCTGTCCAATACAAGACAGAGATGTATCACCTTCATAATAAAAACAGAGGGCTTCTTGGGGGCGAAAAAGGGGGGCATAATCTGGCTCTAACAACTCATCTTAGACCAATGAATTTTGCTCAAATTTGGTTTTCTTGTACAGATTTCTCAAATGGGAAATCAATGGAAGCAAGGGACAGTACAAGTTTGAAAGACAATGTTTCAAAATGTCATCAGCTTGGTTTCGATCTCCCCCCCGCCCAAATCTGCAATGAGTGCAATATGCACAAGGCTTTCTGGAATTAAAGGCAAAGACAGCTTGGCAGGACCCTCCTGGCTCCAGCTGCCCTCTCTCCCTTCAGCTCTCCTCCTTCCTTGTCTGTGCAAGCTCAGCCCTTCCAGTCCTGCTGACTGAGAGGCAGAGTCTGCTAACGATGCTGGGGCAGGAGGGTGCCCACCTGGCACCCCATGGATCTCTGCTCAAGCAAGTGTGCAGAAGCGCGCACTAACTGGCATCCATCCCTCTCACAGGGGTCCTCAGGAGCTCCGCCACATGGCTCCAAGGGCACGTGGGGGGTGAGTTCCTCTTCCCCCAACAGTCTGCCTTTGCATACTGACTCATCATGATTAAGTGGCATTTGTTAATCATATATACAGATCCCAGTTTCCAGGAACACCGCTTTGACTGTCAAGATCTGTAAGGGGCCCATTAAATATTAACTAAATCACCTTTGTAATGGGTGAAGAGGTCAAAGTTAATAAAACTGACAGGCAGCTCCTGTCTAACTGGATTTCTACGTTATTTAAGTACTAAATACTCCAACCCATGCAACACTGTTTAGGGCTGAAAGACTCTTGGAAAATGTTCCTTCAGCCAATGGTTCGAAAACAGCAGAAGGGAGTTCAGAGCAAATCCACAAATTAACATTAAGAACATATCACGCCACAGAACACTGCCATAAGCTTTCAATTACAGGTTCTGTAATATTTTCTATAAAAGTGTATTTCAATAAACACACTCCTCGCCAAATGTCTGTGCCATAGAAACAACTCCATTTCAAAAAAAAAAAAAAGCAAGTTATCAAAGCTCCGCTGTGATTTTTCTCTCCAACATCATTTTCCCCACCCACCGGGGAGAAAAGGTGAGTGGGAGAGGAAGAGGCAAGGGCTTTTTTTGGCTTTCGCATCCTACAACTGTGGTGGTAGGCTCACCTGAGTGGCGGGGTCTTTCTTTGCCTGGGGCTGCTAGGGCACAGTTCAGAGTCTCCGACTCCTCTGAGTGTGGAGAACATTTCTCCCAGTTAGAATTCTATCAGTTTATTTCAGCTCTCTAGTTCAATGAGTGACCCAGGATTTTTCTATCTGTTTTCAACATAAGACCCTTTATAAAATAATCAATTCTATCTGCTAATCTCTATACTTGGGGAAATTCAACAATTCATGAGGATCTGAAGAAAAGACCAATTAGTATTGGTCTAATATTTTTAAAGTAATGCTCAGTGACACACTGACCGTGTTTGAGGTAGGGTCCCAACAAACTAATGTGCAGACTGAAATCTCTGGAAGCTTCCTCTTGGGAAAGGGGTTCTGGACTTTACTACTAATAAGAGCTAGGTGATCTCACACATGTCACCTCCTGTTCTAGAAAATACACACAAGCTCTCTAGGATTGGATTCCATCATGTTCTAAAGATTAGAGGGCATGCAGCTCTGTGACAAAGAGAAGAATGGCCTCATAGTATTCATTCAGATTGTCTCCCTTAGACAGCCTCAGTTTTTATGGGATCTTTAAAGAGATGAAATTACCAGGGTCAAAATTAGCTTTAATATGCTCTGAATTACAAATAATGCCATATATTAGAAGGAAACCACACAAAAGAAAGTGATAAAAACAGGACTCAAATGCAAAGTGTCCAACTTAAATTTGGGCTTCAGAAAATCAAATGAGCCACCATCCCCGAGCTAAGGTCTCCAATTGCTTCACGCTTTTCGCACTTGCTCCAAAACAGACAAGGAAATGTTCTGTAATGGACCAAAGCAGGGCCCACTGGAACTCCCCGCCCCTACAATGTCAATACACTGATTAAGCCAGGCCTGGTATTTACAGACTAACAGATATGCCGCAGCTTCCCGGGGGTCCATGTCAGCATCTCACCATATATGCAACGTCTTTCTACCCATACCATATGGCCTGAATCACACTTTAAGATAATCTGACATTCAAAATTCTCAAAACTTACATGCAGGATCAATCAAGATTTGATTCCTCCTACATTAAAAATCATTGTTTCCTTCTGAAGAATTCATCAAAGTAGTCTTTTTGTTTGGGGTAGAGGAAGCCCTTCTAACCTTGAGGTATGATTTGCTTCATTTTTTTTTTCTTTTTGCCAGGCTTGAACTCTGTCCCCGAGCTTCTTTTCTTTTGTTCAAGGCTATCACTCTACCACTTAAGCCACAGCGCCACTTCTGCCTTTTTCTGTGTATGTGGTACTGAGGAATGGAACCCAGCGCTTCATGCATGCAAGGCAAGCTCTCCACCACTAAGCCACATTCCCAGCCCCTCACTTGATTTTTAAAAATCACTTTATATGTAAGTTTCTAAGAATACTAGCAAAACACACTGGCACTGCCAGTGAGCAAACCCTATGCACAAACAACAGCAGCCAGCTTAAACCAGAGGGCATGGGACAGGCAACGGAGGGCAGGAGGGCAGGAAGCCTGATCTCCAGAATTTGAGCCTTATTATGCTAGTTCTTGGTCCGAGAGTGAGGCTCAACACCCACCCAGGTGGCTCATCTCGAGAGTAAAGTCCTTGTTATCTATTCTCTGTGTCCTCCAACATCTAGGCCTATACAGTGTACACAGAGACTCCCAATGGTGTCAACTGACAAGCTCACTGGCAAGTTAGAGCAGCTGCAGGGCCTGGCCCAGCACTGGCCCCAACCTAGAGAGCAGACCGGCTCTGTCCAGTGTTCCTAGAAGCCAGCTTCCTTTGAAAGCAAACACACTGCTCAGTAGAATCTCACTGTTGTGACAAAGCCATGACGAAAATCTATTCTCCCTATCCCAATTATGAAAAACACAGCAAGCAAGGAGCACACAGGGCAGTGTGGAGTTCAAGACAGGCCAGCCCTGTCACTGCACTGGAATGACCTCAGCAGTTCAGACTGCAGGCTTCTAACATCAGAAAGGTCTAGAAGCTGGCACTGGCAGGTGGCTCATGCCTGTAATCCCAACTCCTCAGAGAGCTTAGACATGGAGGCTTACAGTTCAAATCCAGCCTATGAAGGAAAGTCTGTGAGATTTCATCTCTACCAGCAAAATGCCAGACTGGAAGTGTGGCTCAAGTGGTAGAGCACCAGCCATAAGCAAAAGAGCTGAGTCCTGGCCTCAGAGCCACCCACCTCCATGTCACATGAGGATTCTTTGGCCCTAAAAAGGTCACTGACCCAAGGTCACACGTGTGATAAGAGGGAGCTGGCGTTCCAAGGTCTACCTCACCTGGGAGGAATGGGCCCTGGTTCTCTGCCGCAGCAGTGAACATGGTGCTGTCCCGGACGGGGAGACAGGCCACATTGCCGTTTGATGTGAACATCTCTGGCACTAGCAGCTCCTTTCCGCCCTCCATCCGACCTCTTTCAGGCCTAGACATGCCACATGCTCTCCCTCTTGCTGAATGACACCAGGCGAGTGTGAGGTGGTGAACTTCAGGCTAAAACCTCATCATTTTAAGGTTTTAATATCAAGCATTAAGACCTTAGAGGAAAGGAGCCATGAAACCACTGGAACTTCAACACTGTCAGCTGTATAACATACTCAAGCTTTTTAGCAGGTCAGAAGCTGCCGCCTAGCTATTGTCTTATGACGGATTATCGTGGGATGCCTAGTGGGTGATCTGGATTTTACTGAAGAATTCCCTTTGAAATGCTGCACCAGACATGGTGACAGCCACAGCAAGAACCCCAGGGCCGCTTTCTCCTCCAGGTCACTGAGCCAGCTACACAAGGTCCACAGACCATGTCAAGATGCACCCACACAAGCTGAGGACATGAGACACCGGGACTGCCCCAGGCCATACCCTCGGACCGCTGGGATATGTCTACACAGCACTGGGGGATGGGGCATGGTGCTAATCATATTTCCCCAAACCACAGATTTCAGTTTCAACCAAGACGTGTGCAAACCCAGGAACACTCTGTCACCACTTTGAGATACAGAGACCTTTGACCCTTATTATCGAAATAAATTTTGTTTTCAACTAATGAGAAAGGGAAACATATTACAATGAAACTCTGAATCTTCTTGTGAGTATAAATCTGGGCAAAAAAACCCCCACAAAAACAACAAGCCTGTCCAGTATTATCTGTGTCAAGGAAAACAGTTACAGAAAAACACCACATACCTAATTGTTTTGCTTGGGTTTTAATCTAAATATCAGGCAGTGGCATTAGCTTTTTTCTTTCTTTTATCTCCTAATGCTTCTTTCCAATAGCCAACTTCTTTAAAAGAAAAAACAAAAACCTTAGATGTGAGCTTTTACGGTAAGTAATCTTTTTACTTGGTCAAAGCAGCATCAATAAACCATAAGAAGGAAGGTCCAATTTATTTGCCTATTTGTTCTCTACTGGGAAGCTGGGTTTCAGGCCCTTCAATTACCATGAAAGCAGGACCCAAATCAGGGCTGTGCTTCCTGCTCAAGTGAGGCAGTGTTTACATGCTAAATGCCATTTGGGCTTCTTTTCTACCTACTTAAGAATCCTCCAATGTCCAGACTTCAAAAGCTATCAAAGAAGTAAACAGACAGGAAGACAGCAGCAGTGTTCCTTCTAAATAGGTGCAATGTTTGGGGTTGAATAGAATTGTCTCACTGAACTTCTCAGAGTTCACACCTTTATTAACAGGCCTTCCTCCACAACTGCTCCTAGTTACACTACAGCTGTATGCAGGCTGTCAGACTTCAAAAGTGCCAATCAGCTAGAAGACCTATCACTCATGGGTCTGAACAAATTCACAGACAAAGCAAACTGTGAATGTGGCTAAAAATGGAAGCACAACCATTCTAGGGCCATTTGCAAAGAGAGAAAGAAAGAAGACCAAAGGAAGCAAAGGAGAGGATGAGCAGCAATCAGGAAAGGAAGGCCGCACAGCACCGGGGACCCACACCAAGGACTCAGGGCGGTCAGGTCACACTGCTGCGGGCTGAGCACTCTGTCTCTCTAAATCCCTCCCCTGAAGGCCTCATCCTCAATGCCATGGTATCTGGAGGTAGGGTCGTTGGGGGAGTAACTGGGTTTAGATGAGGTCACGAGGGTAAACCCCCCTCTTTAAGGGGTCATTGCCCTTATGAGAGGAGAAAGAGACCCAGATGTCACCCCACTTCTCCCCACAGGGTGAGGATACAGCAGAATGCAGCCTGCTGTAAACGTGGGAGAAGGCCTCAGCAGACACCAGATCTGCTGGGACCTGGATCTTCAACTTCTCAGCCTCTAAAATCTAGAGAAATAAATGTCTATGGTCAAACCCATTCATTCTATGATGTTTGATTACAGCAGCCCCAACCAAAACACCTAGCCACTTAATACAAGGCAAGCAAAGCCAGGTGCTTTAGTGGCTCATAGCTGTAATCCTTGCTTCTCAGGAGGAAGAGAGCTAAAGATTGTGGTTCAAATCCATCCTGAGCAGTAAAGTCTGTGAGACTCTTATCTCCAATTACCAGGCAAAAAGCCCAAAGTGCACAAAGGCACAACCTTATGTGCCTCTGATCATGTAAAATATTATTTATCAAAATGAACTCCAGGAATGGAAATAAGAGGCTTTTTCTTTGTTGTTGTTTTTGTTTCTTTTTGTCTTGTTTACTCATTTATTTGTCTCTGTGAGGGTAAGGGGGGCACAGAAATGGAGGGACAAAGACTGAACAAATGTAGCAATGGTACTCACTAGACACTATGCTGAAAATGAACTATACAATTTGTGGGGATGGGATAGTAAAACTGAGAGAGAGTGAAGGAAGGGGTGACATTGTCCAAAAGGAAATGTACTCACTGCCTAATTATATAACTGTAATCCCTCTGTACATTCCCTTTATAAAAGCCCAAAGTTTAAGTGCTTCAAGTGGTGGGTATCAGCCTTGAGCTAAAAAGCTAAGGGATAGCACTCAGCTCCTGAGTTGAAGCTCTAAAATAAATTAAAAATAAAGATGTAGGGAGGAACACAGGACCGAGGCAAAATTTAACAATGCAGAAATAAGAAGGAAGCACCAAAAGAGACACCCACTGGTGGCCTGAGTCAGAATGCATGTTCCCAAGAGAGAAACAGGGTGGGCTGTCTGGGTGTCAGAAGAAAAGGCCCAACTTTTTCCTCTGGTCACCAGCTACACCTGGTAATTATGAACTGACACCAGACACCAGACATTCCTGTACCTAGAATGCAGTGTGTACTTGATTCTTCTCTGTCATTAACCAATGACAGGAGCTATCTGAAGAGAAAGCATCTGGAATTGCCTGGATACGATTATCCAGGCAACAGAGTACTATTTTCAAAATGAATACTTACAAAGTCTGGGTCAACAGACTACAAAGCAAGACTGGAATTATGTCTGAGGTCCCTTCAGCACTGGAATGCTATAATATAACAAAGATTTCTCTGCATAACACAGTTTGGGCTCGACTTCCTGCTGTAAAAATCAACACTGGTGGAATTTAAATATACTTATGAAAAGCAAACTTTTTACTGCTCACCAAAGTCCCCAATTAAAGGCAATTGGCCAGGGGCTTGGGCAAGAGCTCCTTGGAACACCTTGGGCCTGATGTTAGTCAGAGCTGAACACTATGCTAATGCCCTGGCAAATGTTCAAATGCTGACTGACATCTAGACCCTCATTTATTATTCTTGCTCAATACTCAAGGGGGGAGAGTAATATCCTCATACAATACAGCATCCTTGGGTACCTTTCCCCCCAAAGACAGGTTCTCAATGAGAAATGATTACAAGGAGAACCACAGACACTTCCATATCTTGACTACAGACAGTCCTAAACACAGGGCATCTGCAAAGTTAAATAAACTAAAAATTATCAGCCCAACGAAACTAAAATCACGGTTAGGGGATTATCATAACCCACAAATGGTGTAAAGTAAGGAAGGGGTGGCTCCTTCTGCCTCCCATGGGTTGGTGAGGAACTTACTGAACCCCTGCTCCTCTCCCAGGCATGAAAAGCCCATTGCTGCCTGGTGCACTGCATTAGCGGCCTACAGATCGGCTCCCCCTGGCTTCCTGCCTCTCCTCAGAAGACAACAGTCTACTAGACAAATGCTGCAAAGCAGGGACTCAATCCACCTTCTTCAATCCTTGCTCACCCAGTAACAGAGAGAAAATTCAGATGGAAGGCAGAAGCTACACCATCACTAACTTGCAAAACCTCCTCACTACAGTGTCAGGAACACAGAGCCGCAGGCGTTAGGGCACATATGGCTGCTCAGTTAGTTCAGGCCAGAAGCGGGGCATGAGAGCGTTAGACAGCACTCTTGCACTCTGTACTATCTCTTTGGGAAGAGGGAGGATGCGGCCCTGGCTGAGGACTAGCTGGAGGCAAAGGTCCAGGCAGCCACTGCTTTCCTCTGCACTCTGCCACAGAGCAGCAAAGGCTCAACTCTACAGTGTGGCCCTTCGGGCAGGAGGGTGAGCTTTGCTGCCAAGTGGCCAATTCCACTGGTGATTCTGGGCTTCCTCTCCCTTCTGAGCATTACTCTTCCTCAGCCCACACTCCCCCAGAAGGGTTACAGAGCACACTCTCTATGGCAGGCTGGGCTTCCAAGGGTCTTAACTCAATGCAGTTCCCAGGAGGGAGGCATTGTCAACCTTTCCTACAAGGCAGAGAGCCAAGAATGCTTGCTGAAATGAAGTGATCCACTATGCACAAAGCCTCAAGCACAGAGCCAGCACAACTGCAGCTGCTCTGGTTCTCAGAAGTGACCCTACCCAGAAATCCCTCTCCTTACAAAGCTGATTAGAGTAATCAAATACTGTCACCCTAAGCATGTCAGATAATAAATTGATTAAAGGGTAATGGAAAAAAAGGAAACAGTGCAGCTCTGCCCAATTCTAAAGGAGTGGCTGTATTGGGAAGAACCCAAACTTGGAATTATTCTTCAACAACTGAGGAAGGCAATTCATCACAGAGAGCTGCCTCTCCACTGATCCTGAGTGAACCTTCAATAAACTAAGGACAACTACGCAGGGCTCAGGAGCTTGGTACACACACTAAGTGAGAGGCAACTGCAGGATCAGTTGAGAAACTTCATCTAATATACTGTGCAGGTTGCTCCTTTTAACTGACAACATTCCAAAGGCTCAGAAATTTGGCTCAATCTTTTTGTGCCAGTACCAGGGTTTGAACCTGGGGGCCAGGTGTTGTCTCTGAGCTTTTGTGCTCAACACTATTGCATGACCACTTGAGCCATAGCACCACTTCCAGTTTTTTGGCAGTTTACTGGAAATAAAAATCTCAGACTTGCCTGCCCAAGCTGTCTTGGATCACAGATCTCAGCCTCCTGAGAAGCCAGGACTTCTTAAGCAACTAGAAGCACTAGAAGACCAAAGTCTCTCTAGACAGCCAGGACAGTACCTTGGTAGGAGTATGGAAGGCCTATGGTTAGCTCCCACCTGTGGTTGGTTATGTAGAAGAAGGCAGGCCAATGGGAAGAGTTTGGGAAAACGGTGAACACAGTAATAATACTCAATGTATCCATGTGACTTGAGAGAGTGGACAGAGTTAAGATAGATGGGAGAGAGAATGATCTCAGGGATGACATTAAGATGCATTATACTCACAAATTAGCATGTTGAATCAAAATCTCTTTGTACAATTACTAAGAGATCATTAAAAATAAAAATAACAAAATAACAGATTGGAGTCAATGTCCTACTGATCAATCACCATGACCTAGGCAAGGCAAGCTTTCTATTCTTAACTAAGAACACAGCTGTGCAGGCAGCAGCCTGGATGCAAACCAGAGGCCCTCTCCTGAGTGACAGTGTGACCTTGGGTTGGTTATTCACGGTCCCAAAGCCTCAGTTGTCTTCTGGGGATAACACAGCTACTTAATACCAAAGAAATCTGAGGTTTCAATACATGAGGAGTGCTGAGCCAAGTATCCAACACAAAAGTTGAGCCCTTGATGTAAGGGCTACCTCCCCCTCCTCTTCCCACAGTGCCAGGGGAACCCAGGGCCTCCTGCCTGCTAGGCAAGGGCTCTGCCACTGAACCGCAGCCCAGCTCAGGAAGAGTTACTCAGACCAGTGAGCTGCTAACCCCAGCCCCAGTAGGGCTTTAAAGCCCTACTCAAGTTTTCTAAACTCTGCCGATGGGACCAACTAATAAGCAAACGAAATCAGCAGCAGCTACTGCCACGCCACCGCCACCACCAATGAGGAATGTCCCAAGAAGAGCATTAGCGAAATGTTGATCGCCAACCACGTCCAGCGGGAGGAGGATCTCCACAGACAGGGGAAGTAGTGGGAACTGGTGCCATGTGTGATGATAGCTAACGAGGTCAAGGGCCTGGCACCACGGGGAGCTGAGACCTGAAGCTTGCTCAAGCCAGGCCCAGCCGGCCTTTTGGAAACACCTCTCACAGGCTGATCACTGCTCACCACAGCATGGGTGAGGGAGGACGGGGTTGTGTGTAGCTTTACTCTCCTAAACTGTAGGCCACAAGAGCTTCACTGGCCCACAGGCGTGACACAGAGGCCTATGTGGGTGTTCAATAACTCTTGCTGAGAATGAGACAGCTTGACAAATGTGGAACATAGTGCTAGGTGTAGATGATGCATGAAGAAATGTCCCCTGCTTGTAGAAGGTCAAGATCCCAGAGCAGATATTTCCCTTAGTCTTCACTACTGTATCTCTCCCCAGTGTCTAGAACAGTGCTCAGCGTAATAATAAAAATAATAACACTGGCTGGTGCACACATGGGACTCTGTTGGACTTTTCGTGGACATGACAAATACCTGAGAGAATGACTCAGGGGAGGACTTATTGTGGCACAAGGTTCTGGAGATTTCAGTCCAGCTGACTGAATGCGATCATTGCTGTGGGCCTGCGGCTGGCGGGACAGGACCCTCGGGGAGCACATGAAGGAGGAGGCTGTTTACCTAACAGCAGCCAAGAGTGAGGAAGGGGAGGCGACAAGACACACTTCTCCAGGACATGCTGTCAGGGACCTCCTTCACCTAGGCCCATTCTTACTCTGACCACCTCCACGAAGGCCACCAGGGTAATAAACCCATCATTAGGTCAGATTCCTGCAGTTGGTCAGAGGCCTCACTTCCCAAAAGTGCACCAAAACCACAGTACATGAGCCTGTGGGGAGAATTCTAAAACCACAACAAGGGCAATGCTATTATCTCTCTGAAGATAAGGAAACTAAGGCACAGGGTCAAGGTCTAGACAGCCTGACTACAGGTCCCTTTCTCTATAACCACTATACTAAAGCAGCTATCCAAGAACAGCAGGCTTTCAATAAGTACTTTTTACATAATAAGTAAATACTAAGTTGGTGGAAGACAGCTTTAACCTATGGTAGGAACTTGAACTTTGTATCACCTTGAGTGTAAGGAAGGTCTACACACAAAGGTGGGGGGGGGGGACCCACTGCCGCCTTGAGCAGGCACTTGGCTTACCCAGCAGGGGCTTACCCAGCAGGGAGAGAGAACAGACCTCTTGGAGTGACAGCACAGCCCACAGCTCCCAGGTTCCCAGCCATCACCCCTGCTCAGCTCCTGGGCCCCTGGACCGCTCCCCACTGGCTGCTCTGTAACCAACCGCCTTAGCCTTGCAGTCGCTGTCTCGCAGGGCCCTGCCTGTGCTGCTGGGTGACTGTGCAACTGTGTGCACACACACACCTTTCACCCACTCATTGCCTTCTGGTGTCTCGCACCCAGCACAGAGGACGGGACATGATCTGCCAGTACAAAGTCAGAATCTTTTCACCATATAAAAATGCAAAAGAGTTCTGAAAGTCAAAAGCTTTCTCATCCATGTAAGCGCCAGGACTCGTGTGGCAACACAACCTGACACAAACTGACGTAAGTCTATTTAAATCTTAATTTAATCAGTGTGAAGAGCCAGACATTTTTTTTTTTTTTTGCAGCACAACATTTGATTACAGGGTACTACCCCAGACCCTACCAGAGGAATTAATGTAAAATGTGATGAACCCTGCTACCTTCTCTATAATATGAAATAGTCTAAAATCCAAGGGCATTCCAATTCGCAAAGCTTTGGGAAGGGAGCCGCAAAACTCCCCCACACAGTGTGAGGCGAGGCGGGTGAGGGCCCCAGGCTGACTAGGTGTCATCTCCATCAGAATGGTCCACAGTGTGCTCACCGAAAAGGCAGATCTTTGTCTCACCTCCACATCTGGAGCCTGGGAATCAGCATATTAACAAGTACCGCCATGTGGCTCTTAGACACTGAAATCTGAGCAGCAGCATAGCACAATCCCAGGCAATATTTGCTGACTCACTGACTGGTTCAGGAAGTCGGTGTCTCCCTGGAAGCCATCAAAAAGACATAACAGAGGGACACTCTGGACCATGGAAGTGAGTGATTCTGAAGACACAGCTCTTACTGGCCCACCAGCTAGATTCAGGGTTCAAGCGTGGACGCAATGCTCCTCCAGCTTCCCAGCCTCTACCAGAAGCCTGACCTTTTCATGCATTCAGCATCCAAGAGCACTGGGAGAGGGACTGGAACAAACAAGAGGCTGTGAGAGCTTTCGAGTTTCTGATACCCTGCACCAGAGCTAAGCTGCACCTGATTAAGCAAATACAGGACATGCATTGCAAGAGTCTTTAAATAGTTAAATTTTCAATCTTTATAAAAAAGAAAATCCATCAGATGTGATTGATAAGTGTACTTTTTTAAACTAAGGGTAAAAAAAAGGAAGATTGGCAACATTTTTCGCCATATAATTTGCTTTCTTTGCCTTTTTCCACTGCACTGCACATAAATCAAAGAAATGTTAAAGAGACCCATATATCACCAACTGGCATTTCAAAACTATTTACAAGTCTTTAACAGACACAGGACAGAATCTAGAAAACCATGAGCAAGGAGGCTGAAATTAAAGAGAGAAAATTAACTCAAACACTGACAGAGAGTTAATTAAGTTTACAAATAATTCTCCAATGAGAAAATTATGATATTTAATAAGTCCTGCCTCTGTGAAGCAGGGTTACAGAATGTGGAGTGTGGAGGGGGTGGGAAGGGAGACAAGCCAACAGAGTTTTCCAAACAAGAATAATGTATATTTGAACAAGCTGCCTTTCTATGATTAAGCACAGAAATCTGGGAACAAGGCAGGGGAAATGATGTTTTAATAAGGTCTGAAATAGGCTTGTGAGCTGCATTGTACATTACCCTGGCAGGGGGTGGGTGTGTTGCCAGGCCAGGTACACAGGCCAATACGTGTGAGCCACTGCCCAGGCGGCAGGGGCAGGGTGAGGCAGCCAAAGTGGACTGGCTCCACACAGACGATGGAGGTGATTTCCTAAACCGAAAGGCAGACGATCCAAACTGGTGGCAGGTGAGTTGCTTCTATCTTTCATCAACATGCAGATCCCTGCTCTCATCAAATACCAGATGGGTTTGTCTCCGGCGAGGCCCAGGGTCCAAGGACAGCTGAAAATAGAGGGTGGCATCTGCACACGAGATGGTGAGACTCCCCTGCACACCCTGCCACCCTTCAGAGGTCAGCAACCACAGCACACTATATGGCTTGGCAACAAACAACGTCCACTAACCCCAACAGTGTAAAAAGTGAGCAATCATCAAAGCCAAGCTGTGGGAAGAAGGCCGTGTGTGAGAAATAAAGCTTTACCTTCCAGAGCAAAGCCAACAGATAACATCTAGAACAGCAGTCTAGGCAAGTTAGTTGTTGTTGTTGTTTTATGTAGGCAAAAATCCAAAGAAAACAGATAAAGGATTGACAGCATTGTCTCTGGGAAGTGGCACAGGGCAATCACAAAGCTAACCAGGTCCTGAACATGTAAGGCCCCTACTGCATGCCACAAAATGGGCTTCAGCACCCAGGGACCATTAGTTTACTACAGTAACACTTAGTTTTATTTCAAGCTTTACTGCCACCGTTAAAGGTTTTTACAATAGCAGATGCCTCCCCTCCTACACATCAATTAATTTGCAAATTCACTCAGGTTGGAGAGATAATGAGGTGCAGAGTTTTCTCCACCAGCCTGGTGGGCACCAAGGGCCGCCATACAAAGGCGGCCATGGTAGGCAAGCCGCTAAACCGGGCTGCTGCCAGCAAGCCAGCCACAGACAGGCTATAGACAGAGTGCTTGTGAGCCACGGGCCCAGGCCACAGACAGGCCACAGACAAAGAGAGCTCATGAGCCACGGGCCCAGGTCCACTTCTGGCTGAAGGCCACAAGGGAAACGGAAGAACAATGAAGAATTCTGGAGACACAATGAGACAGTCTATATATCTCAGGGAATAAAATCATGGCTTTTAAGCTCTTTTTAGAAAATGTAATTTTATTAGTATTAGGGTGTTGTACAGAGTTACAGGGTTACAGGGTTACAATTTCCTAAGTCAGGTAATAAGTACATTTTTTTGTTTGGACAATGTCACCCTTTCTTCGCTTCCCCCCAGTTTCCCCCTCCCATCCCTGCCCACAAGTTACAGAGTCCATTTTCCACACACTGTATATTGTTAAGCTCCCTTTTTAAAAAATAGGCTCACATTCAGTATTTACCAAGAAAGTAAACTTTTCAGAAAGAAATGATGTGGCATCCAAATTCAACTTTGGTCTGTAATTTGGCAAACCACTTATCAAACCCACACACTTGGGACTTTTTTTCTTCCGTCTCAAAGAGCTGAACCGAAGTAACCAACGTTGTTTCAAAACACAGGAGGTGAAAATAGTTGTGCCATGTCTGCCCTGCCAAAGAACTGTCTTTATTCCTTTCCACTTACATCTTTTTCTATAGCCGAAATTATAAGACGAGCAAGACACAATTTCATGCTACCTAAACAAATGCAATCTGGTAACAATGGCTACCACCCATAACCAGGACAGGTCCTCTGACCCTTAGGCTCTCTTGCCGGCTTCCACCCCCACCCCCACCCCACCCCAAGCCTGCAGTCGGGCTACCCTCTCCAAGGCAGCAGGAGGCACAGTACTCCATCAATGCCCTTTCCTCCGGCTGTAATAAATTGTCTGGGTGTGAGTAAGCATTTCAAAAGGCCTCCTGCTTTGAGAATTTGCCTTCCCAACAAATTAAATCGGCATCTCCAACAGCCTTGCCAGAGAGCAACAACTTATTTTCTTTCTTACAACCGGTCCTGACTAGAAGTAAAATCTCACTCAAATATTTTCCACTCCCCACCAGCCTAAAGCAGGCTCACACATGGGGCTGTTTGTCTCCCAAATATATCACTCTATTAGGAATGCCTGTCATAGTCCCTGAATTTTGAAGACAACCATTTTCTTTACACGATTATGAAAGCAATCCCGAGTCCTCTAACATTTTCTGACCCCGCATTGTCTGTGAAGGGCACAGGTTAACAATGTTTAAGAAAAGATCACATACAATATATAAATCATGAAGATCCCTGGGACACTGTTTGGTCCAAGGCCTTGGATTCAATACCGTATCGCCAAGAAAATAAACGGCCTTTCTTTTCACTTGTGCTCCATCCTGGGCTTACAAAACACCACTAAAATGTCAACAAAGGCATTTTGGGATCTGCAATCATTTGACATTTTTTTTCCCTAAGAAAATTCAAATCCAAAAAACTTTGGTAAATTTAGAGTCTTGTGAAGTTACCACCCGCCTCCCTGTCTACTCCCCTAAAAAGGGCAAGAATATTCATCATCAAAGGCTGCCCCCCTCGAATGTCATCAGAGTGTGGTATTTCAGTGCATACACTTGTGCACACGAGCTTCCAATCGTACTGAGCTCCCTGCCACGGCCACCACGGGCACAAACTGTGAGAATTAATAGTATAATGGCTGCCTTCCTCAGCACTGTCTTGTCCATGTCACTTAGGTCCAGTTCCAAACACCATCCAATTCAATCTGGTATAGGTATGTGAAAGGCACGGTCTTCCCTTCCTCCACCCTGGCCCCCCCAACAAATCCAAGGACATTCAAATTCGGTGATTAAAAATATACTACTTTTATTTCAAACATTAAACCATCACACATTCCCTTCTTTAAAATTTTTATAGCCTCCACACTTTCAATTTGAGATTGTTCATTCATGCTAGGTGAGCCTCTTATGTTCTATATTAAATGCAAGGCATGTGTGATCAGTACTATTAATAATATAACAGTGCCAATCTCAGAGGCGGCAACACAGCACCAGTGCACAGCCCACATGAATAGATGTGGAGTCAGAAGCACCACAGCAATCTTTATTAAATATATGGGAAGAGAAGATGCAGCTCGCTGCCCTGCCCATCCGGGGCTCAAGAATCAGGAGGAATGTTTCCTTTCTTCCCTAAAGGCACACATATCATTAGTTCTCATAAATATAAACGGATTTGAAGGAGAAAACAAGTGGTTACCTTTATTAGATTCAAAAGAAAAAGGAAAGAAGAGTTTATGTGTTCGTGGACACGTTAAGGGTGTCGATTCACCCAAGCACATCAGACTCAAGGGTTTGAGGTCACACACGTCACCGATGAAGACAGTCAAACTGACCCTGGTTGGTACTTTTCCAGGAACTACTTTCCTAAGGAAGCCTCCCCTTGTCTCTGATGCCACTGCAATGCCCAAGGACAAAAGGCAACTTGGGAAACGTTCTCTAAAAGGTGTCTGCAGAAAAGTCACAAGGTCTGAAGATGGCTAAAAATGGGGCATTTGATGGGGAACTAAATCTCAGAGTGACAGCTTGGGTTTCTGACATGTTACATAAAGCCACTTAACTGCACCCTCCCTGTGTCCTCAACAATCTCATGTGCTAGTTAACTTTGAGAAGCTTTGTCAAGCCGATGCAGGTTGAGGGCCTGACTATGCACTGGCTGGCAGGTTGCACACACATAGGTCAACAAAGAGGAGGCTCAAGGTAGGAGGACGTGGCAGATTGGTCTTTGCAGTAAAATCTCAAATCACCATGAGTAAGAAGGAGCACTGCTTGTTGTAAGACTTCGGCTCAGTTCATTCAGAGCATAGTAAGTTCACCACAGCACACATCCACCCAAATTTATTCACTCACCTCAGATGGGTAATGTGCAAATGGATGAATCAAGACTTCTAGTCTGCTAACACTACTGTGCAACAGTAACAACAACACCTGCCAGTGTCTACTGTGTGCTCCATTACAGGGAAAGGTGTCCTCATAATACCACCTCACGCACACAGGAAGCTTAGGGGGACTGCCACTTCCCCAAATCACACCACTAATCCCAGGTCCAAAGAAATATTCCCCACCAAACAGAATTTTACTCCTTCAACAGCGAACGGTAAAAGTAATATATATCATTAAGCTTAATAATAAATATGTACTTAATAGTATGTACTTAATATACTAATAAACATGTAATATGAGTCTAATGTGCCTTGTCCTGGTCTAAGGACTGTACTAAAGATAAATAGACAAAACCAATTCTCCACCCTAGAGAAGGAACATTCCAGAAGAGGACTGGGACAGACAATAAATAGAGGAGGAGGAAAACGTGCTGATGACAATAGTTATGAAGAAAGTAAAGCAGGGAAGCCAATGGGAGGGTGGTGGTGAAGTGAGGGCTTCCATGTTAAACAGGGTAGCCAGGGCTCCCTGTAGAAGCGTTACTTGTCCTAGAAGCTGAAGGACACAAACACATCTTAGAGATAACCAAGAAAATGGACTCAAAGGAAGAGATGCAAATGAAGAAAATACACCTGTCAACATGCCTCAATGGCAAAATCCCAAGAGCCCAGAGTATGGAGCTCTTGTGTGGGCCAGCTGCCTGCTCTCCCTGGCTGCATCGCTTCCTCCCAGCCCTGCTGAGGGGAGTACACAGTGGGTGAGCCCGGCCGGCTCTAAGCACGGACCTCTGCTTCTCCAATTCAGGTGACTAAATCCATTCCACAGAGCACTGCTCCTCTGCACATGCTCCTTCCATGTACTCTCCTTTGCCTGATTACACATAGGAGACAAATATGGTGCTGTATGGTTCACCCATTAGATTAGCAAAGACCTAAAGAGCAGATAATAAACAATATAAGGTAATAGCAAGCATCCAGTCTCTCCTAGTGGTACAGCTACTTTGGAAGGTAAATACATGGTACGCATCAAAATGTTACGTGCAACTATCCTGGGACAATTCTTTCTGTAAAATGCATACCTGGTATCTGGGAAAGAGTGATGACATACCAAGAGTTTTATAGTTATAATCATGGGAGACTAGAAACAACCTAAACTCTCTCTAGAGAAGTGGTCATGGTACAATCATCAGTGGACTATCAGCAGCTGTTTACAAAGGAATGAGTTGGACTGGGACAGAGCTTAGCAGGGGAGTGCTTGCCTCGCACACTCAAGGCCCTGGGTTCTATCCCCAGCACTGCAACATCAATCAAGAATGACTTAAGAGAAGGACAGACAGAGCTGTTTTGTGACTTTGGGTGAGTAGGCCTTGGTTCCTCAGGAGTAAAGGACCAGGATGCAGAACACAGGCTTTGACTTCCCCAGTGGCTCAGGAAAATGATCAATGAGGACAATGAAGACAATGAAGACAAAGCAAATGTACACATTTCTGAATGCTGGGAATATCTTCAAAATAAGAAGTTTAAGAAAACTCTGAAGACAAATTGGGGAGGAGGAAAGGTAGGAGAAAGATGAGGGAGGGGGTAACAAGTTGGACAAGAAATGTACTCACTACCTAATGTATGTAACTATAACCCCTCTGTACTTCACCTTGACAATTAAAAAAGAACAAGGAAAGAAAACTCTGAAGACTACGGTGAGTCCCCAAGGAAGCCGTTCCACCACATTCAGCCCCCCTGAAGACCCAGCGTTCTGCAGTGTTACTAACCAGTGAGGAAGAGAATCGCATTCCTGCACCAGCGATGCCTCGTCCAAAGATGGAGTGAGCCAGAACTAAATTTAGTGAGCTGGCCCCCACTTGAGCAGCGGGCTCTGCCACAGGGACCAGGACTGTTCCATCCACCCTGCCACTTGATCACCTATCCTCCCCGGCCAGCCTCATGTGAGCTGCCTCTGAGTGACAACTCTGGATTCCTCGAAAGAAAAAAGAAAAAAAAAAACTACACTGCATTTATATGAGGGTTTATTTAAAGTAGAGTAACAGACATTTTGGAAACATCTGAAAGAGCTAAAATATGAAAATATCCTCTGGCTAATGTTTAATAAATAAGAGCATCTCATTTTCTTAAACTGGCTGTGATACACTCAGAAGACAGACTTTTGTGCTATGTGTTGGAATTTTTCAACTGTCTTAGTAATTAGAACATTTCCAACACCAAAATTTTTTGCTTTTTAAGAAATAGCACAGCTGGATGCTGGTGGCTCACTCTGATAATCCTAGAACTTAGAAGACTGACATCTGAGGATCAAGGTTTGAAGCCAGCGCAAGCAGGAATATCTGTGAGACTAACTCCAATTAACCAGCAAAAAGACTGGGCTAACGGAGAGAGGGCCGGTTGCGAGCAGAAAAGCCAAGCACTAAGAGAGCAAAGCCCCAGTCGGGGCTTAAATCCTGCTAGGCAGGTACTCTACCAACTTGAGCTATGACTCGAACCCTTTTGTTTTTAAGATAGGATCTCACTAAGTTTTCCATGGCTAGCTTCAAGCTCTCAGTTCTCCTCTCCCACCCAAGTGGCTGAGATTCCATGTGTGAACTCAGCTCAAAGTAAGTGCAATGTCAATCCCCAAGCTTGCTGCATGCTGGTGACTTTCTGTTTTGGCATCCTATTGTATGGAAGGAAGCCTGAGCAGGAACAGCTGTGGGTTTCAAACTCACGGTGGAGTTAGATACCTGAGCACCACCACCACTGCCCAAAGTGCCTACACAAAGCCAGCATAAGCAAGGCTTCTTGAACAAACCGTGGTTCTAACAGTTGAAAGACTAGTTTCTGGCACACAAAACAAACAGTAAGCCACTGAAATCCCGGAGTGGTTGGCAATTCATCTTTAAAAATCTAAAGCTTGGATGGTAAAGAGAACAGATGGCTAAGCAATATGCAAACAAATCCACAGCAACAATGGGCTTGGGCTGGCTTAGGAGGCCCTGAGAAGGAGAGGAGCTGCCATACTGGCGATGGAAAAATGACAACTGTATGGCAGTCTCCAAGAAACAGCCCCCAATGAAATGGGCAAAACAGGCAGGGCTTCCATGGCACGGCTACACGCATGCACGTGGTGGGATCTTGATGGAGAAGCTCTGGCTACCACAGAATCGAGCCTATTCTGTCCCCAGAAACAAGACGAAAACACTGAGCTCTGGATCTAGCAGCACTACATCACCTGCCTTCCTCATACCAGCTCCCTCCTGCCTGCCTAAGAACCCCGCGTCTCCGGGCAGTGGATGGCACAAAATACATGTAATATGTAAAGAACCAACACAAGTTGCAAGAGGGGGAAATGGCACTCCTCTAGTACAAGCTACTATTTTATTTAAAAGTTTTAAAAGGCACAAAAAGAAAGTGGCTTCACCACCCATCCATCACTTATGGAGCACTCTAGAGAAGGTGCCAGGTACCTTCCAAGCACCTGGGAAACATCAGTGAAACACAAAAGAACACTTTCTAGCCAAAGAAGACAGACAAAAAGCTCTAGTTTCTCAAACAATGTTTATGCGCCTGGGAAAATAAAGCATGTATGGTTTTCAAAGTGTGGGGCCGCAGCTGCCAAGTGGAGGTGATGGGATGTCAAACAGGGCTCACGGACAAGATTGGGAGCAAACTTAAAGGTAGGAATACAGATGTGCAGGCCAGCAGAGAGCCTAGGACAGAGATGGGTATGGCCGTGGGTATGGTCATAGCAACAAGCCCAACTGTGGGCAAATCCTCAGGGACTGTTAAGAGAAGTAGAGACAGCACAGAGAGAAGCAAAGTGCTAAGAAGTGGGGGTGGCTCCTACTGCTGGTTTAGCTCTGGGCAAGACAGATGCGGGGCTGAGGCAGAGGAATGGCAGGATTCACCTGTCCTTGCCAAAGGACACTGCCTGCTGGCCAAAACCAGGTGGCAGAGCAGAGAGCCAGCAAGTGCATGCCAGGCATAGGACAAGAATGTGGAGGGCAATCTGTTTAGTGAAATCTTCAAATATGATTAAGTGGGATGACTCTGGACTCTTTGCTTTCAACTTGGATATCCAATTTGCAAGGAATGCCATGCACCAGAACGACTCCTGAGGGAATAGTTAGCCAAGTCTGGGCAGGGCCAGACTCCAAGCTTTACTATGTGACCTAGCCCGCTGACTTTCCAGGGGAGTGCTGGGTGTCAGAGACAGTGGAGCTCAGCCCACACCATGAGCCTACTCACCTTTAAGCTAAGAACCCCAGTAACTAGCTCACACACCTCCATGCTGGCAGTATCGCGCCCTATGCAGCATATGCCTAGGGAACATCCGCACTGCCATTACTGGCGGCAGCCATGCAGTTCCCATACTGACCTCATCCAACAGTATAGAGGGAAGAAAGCTGGGCCGCATGACAGTGAGTGGCTACGAGCTGAGTTCACCCTGATCTGTCTGATGCCAAGGGCTGCCCTTCAAAAGAGTCCACACAGTGAGTCAATAGACATGCCCAAGTGTATGAGACAGCAGGAGGCAGGTGTGACCTGCTCAATAATCTCACCTGTACAAACACCAGGCTGAACCCAATGCTGGCCCAAGGGAGGAAAAGGAACACCCTTCATCACAGTGACCTCCTCAGAAAAGACAGAACCTCTGTGGGCTCTCTTTCGGCTCTGGAGTTTCATGGCTCCATTTCTTATTTGTTTTGTTTCTAAGACCTTAGAAGGGTGAGAGTGTCCACAAAGAGGAACATTTTGATAAAGAGAGAATATACAATAGTCTCTTTCACCCAGATGTTATGATATGATAAATCTTACTCATACCACCACATCAGCCACTTACAGACTGCTTTTCAAAATGCTGTCAGCTACAAATTGATGGCTCGTGGGTTTCATCTGGTTTTGCTCAGCACCTGTCCCCACAAGTGGGCCAAGCAAGAGCAAACACAGCCCAGGCCTTTCAAGCCACTGGAAGCCTCAGTCTCTTCCCTATGGCCGGGAAATGAATTATTAGCAGATGAAAAAGCAAATGCCATCACCTTTTTGCTCTATTTCCCAGTGGGAGAATGGTTTAAACCAAACTAGGAAGAAACTGCATGGCAGGTGACTTAAGAACAGCTGTTTATAAAACATACAAATCCAACTGCCAGGACTGGGGGGGGGGGGGAGGGATTGAGAGCTGTGGAGAAGGGGCAAGCTGGGACAAGGCATCACCAACACCAGGAAAGCCTGCTCATACAAATGTCATGAGAAGACTGGAACTAGGGCTGGAGATCTACACACAGGGCAAGGGTGGTGCGGAAGACAAATCCAAAGGCATGCGGCACTACAGGAGCAGATGCGGAGCTTACAACACACACACCTTTCAGCTCAACATCTGGAATCTGCACCCAGGACATGGAGCACTCAATAAGGAGCATTAGAGGTGATGTGTTATGCTCACTTGGCACATCTCTGGTTCTTCTGCCTGTATGCCCACACACGTGATCGCCAATCACACACAGCAGCCCCTCATCCCTTCAGTCATTTCAGAGCAACGGAGGCTTCTGTGACTTTCTCAAGTTGAAGTTAGGAGACAGGAGAACCACTGCCTGGCTCTAGAAAATTAAGCTAAACTCCTCGGCAGAAGAATGAAAGGGAGGAAAAGAGAGAGAAGAAATAAAGCAGAAGAGTAATGGAGGAAGGGAGAACAAAAACCGGTTTCTTTAAAACACCCCCAGTGACTTTGTCCTTGGCCCTAAGGAACTAAGGTGGGCTGCAGGCAGCAGAGGAGCACTGCAGGCAGTGGGATTTGGGAGGAGGACAGTACTCTAGCCCTGGCCTTTGGAAGGAACACAGCAGGAAGCACTGTGCACACTGATCTACAGCTCTGCTACTGGACCAGCTCACCCACTGCCTCTTACTGTGTGGGGTTCGTTTCCACCAGGGTTCAGCTTAGTCCTGGGCAGGGCAATGCAGGAACCCTGTGGAGAATCTACTACAAGGCGGGGTCTAGTAGGAGGGCATCAGAAGCACTGACCCCAGTGTTGTAGGGAGCAGAACTGACTCCACCTTGACTAGGGAAACATGGTAGGAAATGTCGGTGGGAGTAGATGAGATCAACCTGGCCCCCTGCGTCAACCTCCTACGTTTGTGCTACGCTTTTACCTTTATAAACCCCAATTTGAGGTCTGCTCAGGGTCACGGTGGCAGCTCCCCGAGTCTGCACTGTGTCCCTGGCCGGTCAGTACGCTTTTTGCTTCCCCAATAAATCCATCTTTTTGCTTGAGACTGTCTCTGAGTGGTGGGCTCTTGGAGGGATGGGGAAATATAGTTTATCTCCTCCCTCGAACCCCGTATCACCCAGGAAGGATTAAAGCTGGTCCTCCAGAGAGGGTTGTTAGGAAGAAGAAGCCTGGCCATTCCCTGGCTCTTTGGCTTCCAGTCTGGCATCTGATCCCTCCCTCCTAAAAGTACGCCTGCCACTGTGGTGCCACCTATCAGGAGGCAATGCAGTCAAGGGCCCTGGCCGGAGCCGGAGCCGGAGCCGGAGCCTGCACAAAGCTATTTGGACTTTCAGTCTTCACAGCTACAAACTAAACCTCTATTCTTTTTAAAATATTTTCATATTCTTTAAGTAGTGAAACCTCTATTCTCTTTTTTCATGCCAGTCCTGGGGCTTCTTTTTGCTCAAGGCTAGCACTCTACCTCTTTTTATTGTATTTTATGCTATTGTCAAGATGATGTACAGAGGGAGGGGTTACATACATACATAGGTAGTGAGTACATTTCTTGTCATACTTGTTACCCCTCCCTCATTTTTCTCCCACCTTCCCTCCTCCCCCGCCCCCCACCTCTTGAGCCATAACACTTTCAGCTTTTTCTGAATTGTTTATAGGAGAGAAGAGAATCAAGGACTTTTTTTGCCCACACTGGCTTCAAACTACAATCTTCATACCTCAGCCTCCTAGTAGATAAGATTACAGGCCTAAGCCTCCAGCACCTAGCCTCAACTTCTATTCTTGGTGAGTATTCAACCTGTTATCATGGCAACAACAACCAAAGGACCACACCCTCCCTGCCCCGCCCAGCAGGCACAAGCTGCACCGTCAGTAGGTCTGCAGTTTCTGGGCTAAAGCTTCCCCAAAGGGTGCACAGCCACAGGATTTATGCACAAAAAAGAAAAGAGAGATTACTTTTAAATTTTTAACTATTCAAAAATATTCTACACGGCTTAAGAACTTGTTCTTTTGGACCTAAGTCCAAATTAGTGCTGTGTGGCAGACAAGAAAAGGAGAGTTCAGTCTGAAGCAATTACAAGCAGGCACAATCGGGCTTGGGCTGTGCTGGCAGCTGCCACTGACTTTCTTCTTCTCAAGAATGCAAATGATTAAGATAGATTAAATACCTACTCTGCTTAAATACTCTTGATAATGAGTTTCTTTCCTTCTTTTAAGGGTGTTTGATGTTGGCAGTTGATGGATCTTGAGTTAAATTGTTTTAATTCAAAACAGCACCATCTGTTGTTAGGCTCTGCAGGCACTGCAGAGAACCAGAGGGGTGACGACTACGTGATCTGGAGATGTGTGGAGACAGGCAGGTGGTGG
This sequence comes from Perognathus longimembris pacificus, assembly GCF_023159225.1. Taxonomy (NCBI): domain Eukaryota; kingdom Metazoa; phylum Chordata; class Mammalia; order Rodentia; family Heteromyidae; genus Perognathus; species Perognathus longimembris. The sequence continues at coordinate 158,828,613 of NC_063161.1, forward strand.
GGTGGAAAGAGCGTGGGGCGCGAAGTCCGGAGTCTCATGTTGTTGTCCTGGCTGGACCACTGAGCGGTGGGATTGTTTCTCCCTCCATAAAATGAGGAGGCTGATTTAATGATGATGATGACGGCGATGATGCTGATGATGACAATGATGGGGATGGTGGCAATGGCACCCTTTATTAACAGCTATGGTCATTAATGCATACTGTATGCCAGGCAATGAGGTTAGGGCTTTGTAGAAATGATCTCCTTTATCCGATTATGCCTTATTTAATGTCACGGACTAGACTGTGCATACTAATGCTGGCTGCATTTTACAGGTGAGAAGGCGGGCTCTGACAGGCAATCATGTCACTCACCCCAGTTCACCCAACCTGCCAAGGCCTCTATGGTTCTATAACACCACAATGCCCGGTGGCCTCTGGGACTGAGCCTCTCCAGAATTCACAGTCAGAGACAATCTGCAGTCACTGGGAGAATCACTAAAGCCAAGGCCAGGCTGAGCACAGCACTGCTCCATCATTAGCCCTCTTTCACTGGGCTCCACTTTGAATCTGCAATCGGAATGCAAATGTGAGTTGTAAAAAGTAGCAAAAGCCAAACTGGCTCCAACAGAAAACCCCCAGCATTTGACTCTCTGAGAGGCTGGCTATCTCCTAAGATGCTTATTCACTTGGAACTGAGGTATTGATTGTATAAAAGGACTGATCGTGTTCCCATTAATCCTGTGTACATTACCTTTACTGGTTCTAGCTATGCAACAAATTAGGGGGACCAACACATAGCCTTTCTGTACATCATCAGTCAGTTTGCCACCGCCACCACCACCACCATCACCACCACCACCACCCAGGGTGGGGGACAAAGGATAACATCTGGTGTAATTAGAAATAATGAAAGCATTGCTTCCTAACAATTTAAGTTTGCTCTAGAAACAGTCATAGCTGAAATTAGGAGGGCAAGGTCGGGGGAGACATCCTTTCATCCTAATATGGACAGGAGGTAGGCCAAGAGGGAGGGGCCTGTAGGACTGTTCTTTCTAAATTACCAGACCATGAGCCACTCAAGTCAATTTCTAAGGCCTTAATTTTCCCACTAAAACAAAAACAAAAGCAAGGAATACAGAGGTCAGGAAATAATAGAGAATTTCACAGGTCTGGTAGGTACAATGGAAGGGAGAGGAAGAAAGGCTCCAAGGAAGATCCACAGCAGTTAAAGCAATGGAGGGCAGGTACCTGCAGGTTGGCTTTATTATTCTTCTACATTCTGTGTGTGTGATATGGAGCTCCATATATGAAATGTTCCATAATTAAAACAATCCAATTCACCTCTTATACAAACCAATGAAAGGACATGCTATATGGAAAGAGTAAAGGAAAGAAACAATGTGTTAAAATTTGCAGACTTTAAAAAGTATTTCTATTGGTCAGCCACAGAAAGATTCCTGGGTGAGGAACGCAACAGTACAGCACATGGATGTGGAAGAGACTCGGGTCTCAACAAGCACCATGATAAACGGCCAGCTGAGAAAAGGGCAAAGTTGGAAGGGTCAAGATGCAAAGAAGCCATGCACATACCATTTTCCTGCTGGTGAACTAGCAAGAACCGCTTCTTCCCCTGATACCCAGCGCTGACCAAAGGTATGGGGAAGTGGAACTATACAGTGTCAAGATTATCAGCTGGAAAGCTGTGTGCCAGCAGCTCACCCCTCTAATCCTGTGTTACAGAGGATCAAAGTTGGAGTCCAGCCTGGGATGAAACAACCCTGAGATTCTACATCCAAAATAATTAGCAAAAGGTCAGGCTGAAGACATAGCTCAAGTGGTAAAGCACCAGCCAGGCAAGCAGGCTGAGCAGAGCAAGTATTCATGAGGCCCTGAGTTCAAATCCCCATATTGACAAAAAATAAAGTATCAACTTGAATTATCAATGCTTCCTCATTCTCCAACATTTCTATAATAAACTTGTCACTTTGATCATTTAGAATGCTATTTTTAAAGTGATTCATGGTGTAACTAAAATGAGAAAAGTCAAAGACAAAAAGAGAGTGGGAGAGGAAGGAGGGAGGGAGGGAGGAAAGGAAAAGGAGAAAGAGGGAGGGAAGGAAGGAGGATGGCTAGCACAGCTTGGAAATGGACAAAATCCTAGCTCCCCTGCTTGGAAGTGCAGGGTCCTGGGCAGGTCACCTAGCTCTAGGTCTGGCTTCTCCTGGGGGGGGGGGGGGGGGCACGGGGAGACAGAGCCCAGCCCCCTCTCAGAGCAGCTTCCAGTTTAGGAATAACAGAGAGCTGGGGCACAGTGTTGCTCGTTGATTGATGAACCACAAAGGCTACAATTTCTGTTGTTTCAACTCTTTTAATCTTCTAGCATCCCCAGTTCCCTGGGGTGGCAGGGGAGCAGAGGGGCCCTGTGCAGCCCCTTCCCTTCCCTGCTGTGCTAGCGGGGAGGGGGCGGTGTGCTTCTGCAGTCCCATCTGCTGACTTCACCACTCAAGGACCCCCAAGGCTGAGGGAATGGCCTAAAGCAGTGCCTGCTTTCCACAAATTCCACAGCCCAGACTCACCTGGAGAAGACAACTTTTTTCAGCTTCAGTTTCATTTAATATGTCTACCATTAGCAAGGCAAAAGCAAAGTTTATGTAATTCAGTGGTAATGTGTTTAAAAGCAAGAAAAAGGTTTGATCTGGAAAACTCCCTCAGGGTATATGACAAATGTAACTTTAGGTAGGTAGCATGGAGTTATTAATACATGCAACCAAATCACAGAAAACAAGGGAAAGTAGATGTGTCTCTTCACAAGTAAGACACAACCAACCAGAGTAGTTGTGTCTCACAATTACTTCAAAGGTTAAAAGAGACAACGAAGAAGGCCAATAAATTTGACTAAGTAAAACCATAAAAAGGGAGAATACTCTTAGGGAGAACACAAAAGGCACGATACAATGCCTCTGTGCCTCTGATCATATGAAACAATATTTATCAAATGAATTCAAGGGAAAAACAAAAACATAAAACTTGTGTATGGTCTAAAAAAGGAAAATATCACAAAATCTGAGGCAGACAACAAATTAGGAAGATAAATGCAAGACTAAAAAAACACCCTCTAATGTTAATAGTCTCAAGGAAAACAATGACAAATATTTACAACAAGTATGTCAAAATAATATGTTCAAGAATGTTCCTTGTAGTGAATTTTAAACATAAAGTAGGTCATATGTCAATCAACAGAAAATTATATATAATGCACATAATTATCATATATGTGATATACATATGACCTGTATGCATGATATATTATTGAAAGAACATTATATCTAGTAAGAGACCATTTTAAATACTACACACACACACACACACACACACACACACACACACACACACACACACATCCCTGGGTGGAATCTACTATGAGGGTGTTTTCTTCTAGCCATTCTCTCAAGTCCCAGCCTCCCCCACCCCCAACCCCAGCAATTCTTATAATGTCAGTGTGAGAGCATTAGCAGCTGCAATGGGAGCCCAAAGGGCCTTCAACACTGAGGGCAGAGACAGTTTTTTCTGTATCATCAGAGGAGTTTTGTGCAAGGATAGCCCTCCAGACTTTTATTTGCTTTCTGATCTTCCACTGTTTTGTCTCAAATGCAGTTGTGAAAAGGCACAGCAGATCAGGAAAAATAAAACCCAGCCAAAAGACAAAAACAGAAAGCCTCAAGGAGTATGAGAGATCACTAAAACGCACTTAGGAAAATGAACTCAAGTTGTTAGTGAACTCCTAGCATGTCTCCAGGCTGCACATGCATGGATTTAACATCTGAACTATGGGTGAGATGACTACAAAGCTGCAGACTGGGTGTTAGATGACACAACATAAAACAGACTGGAATAGTCATGCAAAGGCTTAAATACAAAACTGACAGCTGGGTGTGGCAACTCAAGCCTAGCTACTTGAGAGACAGAGCCAACTCAGGCATACATGTGTGAGATTCCATCTCGACCCGTGGCTGAGGGTGGTGGTGTGTGCCACAGCAAAGGCAAATGGCTAGGTTCTGTGGCATGTGCCTGTCATCACCAGAGACATGGGGAAGAACAGGCCAACCCAGGCATAAAACAAGAATTTATCTTGAAATTACCAATGCAAAAAAGGTGCTAGAGGTGTGCAACTCAAGGGGTACAAGGCCTGCCTTGCAAAGCAAGAGGCCTGGTACTCCTAGCGCAACCAAAAAATATAAATAAAAAATACTAAGATTGAAAGCAGAGCCCACAGAAGACTGATCTGCATTTGCAAGCTGAACCCCAACAGGTTCTGTTAAAACAAAAATAACCATTTTCTACATAGAATTAAGAGTTCAGATCTTTAGTACAATGTTAGAATGCCTAAGATATCCTCCAGTATTATTTAATATATGAAGATCAGAAGCAACTCAATCCACATGGATAAAGATGCTATCACAAAATGGGAAAATAGGTTGGAATTTTCTGACAAACACACTCAAAGACTACTATAAAAGCATCTCCAGTGGCTGGGAACATGGCCTAGTGGCAAGAGTGCTTGCCTCGTATACATGAAGCCCTAGGTTCAATTCCTCAACACCACATATACAGAAAAAGCCAGAAGTGGCACTGTGGCTCAAACAAAGCCAGAGACAGTGCTGAGGCCCTGAGTTCAAGCCCTGGGACTGGCAAAAAATAATAAGAAGAATAAGAATCTCCAAGCTCATATGAGGGCAAACACTCTTGAAATTATTTAAAAAATAGAAAATCTCAACGAAGAGAAGACAGAAAGAGAAGTCAAAATGAATTTTTAGAAGATGATGACAACTAAACAAATGATTTCAATCTCACTTGATGAGCTCAACAGAATGGAGATGACGGAGAAACAGTCAGTAACCTCCTAGGTAAATATTACCAGTCACAGTTACCAAGAAAAAATAAAAATGTCTAGAAGGAAATGAGCAGAGGCTCTGTGAACAAACACATGGGGTATCAGCGGAAGGACTAACATTTGTGCCCCTGAAGTCCCTGAAACAGAATGAGCAAAAATCCAGAAAAAAATGCTGGGTGAAATCATGAATGTAATTTCCTAAATTTCACAAAGATAAGCCTAAAAGTTATATACAAATACCAAAGACCAAGAACAGCAAAAGTGGTTTTATAAAGAACAATTTAAAAATAGTCTATAAAACTAGAGTAACTCAGAGGACTTGATCCTGGCATAAAGAAGACAGATCAATGGAAGAGATCTGCCTGGATGGAACAGAGAACCCAGAAACATGCTTTCCACATAGGCTCCAGCAACTTCAACAAAGGCACCAAGGCAATGCAATGGAGGAAAGGACAATCTGCTCAACAAACAAGGCAGGGAACAACTGGACTGGCTTATGTTCAAAGATGAATTTAGACCTTTTGTCATATACATAACAAGAACTCAAAATGGATCACAGATCTAAATGTAAAATGAGCACTATAAAAGTTATAGATGAAAATAGGAGAAATATCTTTGTGAGTAGGCAGAGATTTCTTGGACATGATACAAAAAACATAATCACACCAAAAGCAGTAACTTTACAATATCACTATTTAAAAGTGTGAAACACCTAGAAACAACCCAAGTCCTCCCATGGATAATGGATAAACCTTCTGTGGCACACACATACAACAGAATACCACTTGTGCTCAAATCCACAGAACTGCACATGGAGAGAAAAGCCAAAGCAGCTGTATGTCAACTTACTAAGTGGTGGCCACAGCCATGTGGTGTGGTGTGGGTGAGAAGACAGGCCACCCCAGGTTTGCTGGTCCCCAATGAAGGAGCAGCATCACTGAGCTTTCTGAGTGCCTGAGCACCAAACACCTCATCTCCCCACTGGTGCTTGGAAATAGCGCCCAGGAAAACCATTCCATCCACTCTTCCCCACTCGGAACACGGTTTTTATGTAACTGAGTCACTGAGAGACTGAACTCTATCCCCAGGCATCACTTCAGAGCATTCTTTCAAATGTGTCAAGATTAAAATGTACCATAAATGAGTGTGTTTCCTGGTAATGTACTTGTTGGGGATGGCTGTACCTCACAGTTTTGCACTCATTCAGCAATTCCCAGAGAAAATGAAGGAAACAAACCACTGTGTCATGTGCACAAACATCAAGCTACCATGAGGCAGAGCACAGATGTGGAGAGAAGCAGTCAGAAAGGGGCATGAGGAGGAAGTGCACCGGTACAGAGTGACAGAAGGCAGCCATTAGACAGAGGTAACTAAAGCGAAGGCCAACTGCTTGAACACTTGACAATGCTTGATTTTATGCATTTTGGAAGAACACACACACACACACACACACACGCCTGGCATCACACTTGGCATCTCTGCAGTGGGTTAAACGACATCAATGTTTCTGTAATGAAGCTTGTCTAAATCCTGAAGAAAAAAAAAATTAAGATCCTTGACCAAATAATTATTCTGGGATTCTATCTTTGGAAAATTCTCCTAGACAAAGATGTTTATCATATTAATGTTTGTAACCGTGGTAAATAAGATTCCCAACAATGTATGGGAAATTATGGAACATGCCCTGAATAGAATAATATGAAATTTCTTAATTTTAAACTTTCTGGATACTATATAACATTATTATATAAAATTTAAAAAAATAGAATACAGCAGAAAATGAAGTGAGGGGTAAATTCTACTGTATATAAAGAAGGAACACAGAAAAACTAAACACAACTCTACTGGAAAAAAGACTGGAAGGAAATTATAAAAATGTTAAGAGTTTGGGCTGGGGATATGGCCTAGTGGCAAGAGAGCTTGCCTCGTATACATGAGGCCCTGGGTTCAATTCCCCAGCACCACATATACAGAAAACGGCCAGAAGTGGCACTGTGGCTCAAGTGGCAGAGTGCTAGCCTTGAGCAAAAGGAAGCCAGGGACAGTGCTCAGGCCCTGAGTTCAAGGCCGAGGAATGGCCAAAAAAAAAAAAAAAAGTTATAGAGTTTAAGTGCTAAAACTGTAGATGGTGCTCTTCTTTCCACCTCTATGGTTGGGAAAATGAGCACAGATTACTTTGCAAGCACTAATTAGCCACCACACCAAAATAAATTGTTTTTTCTACCATGTAGACATTTTCAACATTATTTCTCAGGGTTCTAAGTAATGCTCTCGATTTTCCAACCGAAGTTTTCCTCGTGAATGGGAAAACAACACGTCTCTTGCATATAGGAACCGCCATGACACTTGCTTCTAGGTTCTAGCCAACCCCTATGGCAAAGCAAAACACTCCCACAACTGCCTACAAATAAATAGTGGGAAATTATTCTCAACTATTCAAATCAGACCATACCTACTTATTAGGGGGGAAATTAATCAGACACATTGGCAAAAGCACCATTCCAAAGTACCTTGGTCTCTGTGGACAATTACAGAATGTCAAGCTGTCACCCAAACCACCACTAATAACTAAACTGTTCTTTTGATTCCTCGTAACTTAGAAGTCCCCACCCTCCAAACTGTCAAGGAGGCTTCCTCTCCTCCATCTGTTCCCCAGCAGCATGCCTAACATGGAAGACCAACGGGAGAACCCTCTGGACCTGTCAGCCTAGCGCACTGAGCGCTCGGAGGAGCCAGCCCACTCTGGACGCTGCCTGTCCTTCTCCAGCACGCGGGCCACAGGGCGGAGAGCAGAGCTTGGGCAGCATGCTGGGATGTCATCCCATTCATGCGCGGATTGCCAGGAACGAACCAGACTACTTCCAAACCACAGCAGACTAGCTGTGACTAATTTTCAGGATAAGAAATGCACACTGGGCTTTTGCCCTTTAAGCACGGGTCTAACTGCGTAGTGAATTGGAGGAGTGCTGTTAAAAGCAAATAGCAGCAAAGGAGAGCACAAAGTCAACTGCGGGGCCTGGGCAATTTGGTATCTTCTTCAATCTTCCTGAAATGTGATTAAGCTTGACCTTTAAGAGTAGTGGATCAGCCAATCAATTTTGGCGAGGCTGCCCTGCACGTGATGGGGAGTGGACCATGTAGACAGGGGAGCCCACTATGGCGTGGAGCCTACCCCTCTCACTGTGCAGGAAAAGTTACTGAGATTTATCTCCATTGATTTTACTTGCAAGAAAAACATCAGAAAACTACAACCTCAGCAGGACACTAAAGGTCGGTTTTGGCTTCTTGAGGGATGAACTTGATATCAATAGTTATTAGGACACATTCATACAAGATACACAAGAGAGACGGAGGGAAGATACTGGTAATCTCACTTAATCCTGATGCGGCCCTAAAACAGGCTCTGCAGACTGTGGGAAAAATCAAGGAAAAACTTCAATATTCCTGAGGTAAGATTCTGTGCGCATGTGCTCACATTTGGAAGCAGATGTAGAGCAAGAGCACGGGGTGACCCCTAGGCCTGAGAGGAGGCAGGGAGCGTGCCGGGAGGTCAGGACCAGCTTGCTCGGCGCTCCCACCCCCCCACAGGACTAAGGACAGATGCTAGCCGAACACCTAGCAAAGTACTAGGTCAGCCCAGAATGTTAAACCTCGTCATTCCCTTCCAAGAGAAAGGACTGAGGAAGAAGCCAATGCCACGCTGTGTGACCCCTCTCGGCAGCATGCCTCATCTCTGGCCCTCCCACGTCAAGAGCAGTTCCCCGCAGCCGCCTCCCGCTCCCCACACAGCCAGGTCTCAGTCCAAGTAGAAAACTGAAAACACTGTCAAAGAGAAATAGAGGCAATCCAAAGAAAACCAAGAAAGGTGAATTTTCAATCTACAATGGGGATGAGATATTGCATGGTTTACACATTTTACAGTAAAGTCTTTTTGTTTTCCTAATCTTAACTTTATGAAGAGTCCCAAGAACCTGGAGGAAGAAGACATTTCTTGCACTGTAGAATAGGCCTTATCAGGGTATTATCTGAGACACAATACAAACACTGTTAACTAAGAATTGAAACATGTGTGTTCCAGTCACTAAGTGGGCATGGGAAAGGGCTCCAGATCAGGTGAGGGCAAAGAGGCCTTTAAGGATGGAAGGATCAGGAAAGAAGCGAGAGGAAAGGACATTTAGGGAGAGGCACAATATCAGCAAAGGGGAATTTGTAAAGTCCAAGCTATGTTCCAGGACAGAAAATGCAACGCTTTGACTAGGGAAGGCTCCAAGGGGCTCAGCTGGGTGAGGAGAGGCTGGCAGAGTGCCAGGGTAAGCGGGGAGCTACCAGTGGAGTCGCCGCTGGTGTCCACAAAGCTGACAGGAAGAAGGCCCCTGGCAGGGTGCATATGACCACCTGATTTGGGCAGAAGATGCTCTCACCAAGCACACCAGTCTTTAGGAGACAAGGCAGCCCTATTGTAGTGACAAGTAAACAATGGTAGGAAGTCAGTCTAGTCTAGACATAAAGATAGCAGTCACTACAACTCCAGCAGAATCTCTGCAAAACAGACCCCAAAGCCAAACATTACAGCTGCTGGTGGCTCCTCCTGCACGGGGCCTCCGCTCCTCAGCCAGCGCACACTCGCCCCGGGTCTAAACGGCCCTCCCAGCCTCTCTCTAGCCTTTCAGCTCGCATGGTTTTGTCTCCACAGTACTCCTCAAGACCTGACTTTCCTTCCACGTTTTTGTCCCCACTAGCAGAAGGCAGGCTCCAGGAGGAAGGGCAAGGGCTCCAAGCCACTGTTGTTTCATTACTATGTGGCTAATAGCTAAGAGTCAGCAACAACCTTCATCAGTGTTTCTTCAATCATTACTGATCCTTGGAAACTCTCAGCTCAACATACACACACAGACACACAGTCACATATTCATACATACACACACACACACACACACACACACACACGATGCATCCTGTAAATGATCTCATTGATTTTTTCAATAGAAGTGTCAAAACATAGTGATTTTTATAATCAATTGTGAGGTATGTCCCAAATAACATGTTCCTGGTAACAGTTAAAGTACATGAGATTGTCAATTACTTACTAATAAATTAAATCTGATTCAAGGTTATCCCTAATAACATTTCCACTACTCATCTGCATTTCAGTAAGCTGTCTGGAGTGGGAAAGAAAAGGGAAGAATTATAGCTAGCTAGTGCATGGATCTCTGGAAGGATTAACTCAAAAGCCAAATGTACTTTGTTCTGAAACTATGTTTGGGAGAAAAGAAGAGTTGTCTTGGCCAGAGGTGTCTGGATGCCTCAATTGAAGGATTTGCTTCCTTTCTTATCCTATTATCTACAGCCAAAGCTTTCCTAAGGCCTACCCCACGCCCTGCTTCCATCCAAGCCAGATATAAAGATTATGGGGCATTTGCCTGGCATGTATATCTGCATGATAAGGGAATGGAAGGTTGGTACTAATCTAGACCTAGTAATTCTGGAATTCTTTCTAGCTTCCCAAGTCGACTGCCTAATATAGTAGCCATTGGCTACACATAGCTATTGAAAACAATTAAAATTAAATGAAATTATAAAAAAAATTATTTCCTCTGTGGCCACATTCCAAGTGATCTAAGGTTCATATGGCTAAGGGCTGCCATATTGGACAAAGCAGACATAGAACATTTCCATCCTCACAAAAGCCCCACTGATGGGCAGGAAATGAATATATCACACTAAGGCCAGAAGGATCCCAATAAAGAGGACTAGGGTGCCAAAGCAAGGTCCTTCCCTTTGCCATTTTAATTACAATGAGAGCATCTGATGATCAATTACACAAAGACAAGCAATAAAACAAACTGGACCAGGGAAAAGGGCACAGGCGAAAATGGCACAGATGCCCTCCAATTCCTGATTTATTCCACACAGCCCAAGCACAGCCCTGTGTGACATGGGCTGACCACCGCACAGACTCACAAGCAGAGGTGGATGGCCATGAAAGAGGACACGGAGGGAGAACCCTCGCAGACCATGCGTCTCATGGATGGCCACATAGAAGAGGACACGGAGGGAGAACCCTCGCAGACTATGCGTCTCGTGGATGGCCACACAGAAGAGGACACGGAGGGAGAACCCTCGCAGACCATGCGTCTCGTGGATGGCCACACAGAAGAGGACACGGAGGGAGAACCCTCGCAGACCATGCGTCTCGTGGATGGCCACACAGAAGAGGACACGGAAGGAGAACCCTTGTGGACCTTGTGTCTCACAGCCGTGAGAGGAGGCCTCAGACAATCTTATTATTTGTGCTTCCTGGGAAAGAGGTCAGTTATTTATCAACATTTCAGTTCCAGAAACAACAACAGAACACCTGGGGAAAGAGCTGTCATGCAATCTGCAAAAAGTACCTACTTGGAGGTTTAATAATAATAGTGATCCCACTCAGTGGCTATCTGGTAGTAATGCAATGTGTACATCTTGAAATACATAACAGCTCTCTGTTTAAAGCCTAGTAAGTCCTACAAAAGTCACATTTTGAATAAGATGTAAATATACTCCTACAGGAAGACAAGAATCTCTCTATGCACAGCCCAACCTAACAGCAAAGGGCCTGGATGGGGTACAGTTTGGTTTGTCCCATTTTTGGTACCAGGGTTTGAACTAAGGGCCTTGTGCTTGTTAGGCAAACACTATGACATATGAACCACATCCCTGCCCTGAAGGTGTTCGTTTCTTTAGGATGAGTACCTCAGATCTGAACTTAGTACACTAGACAGAAAGAATATTAGAGCATCGGGGAGAATGCTCACTTCTTTAAAGGAAAATCTATTGAGGACCTACTATATATCAAGCCCTGTATTGAAATATTGCCTCAATCCCCACAGTAACCCTGCATGGGAGACCATGTTACTAACTTTACCTTACCAGAGAAAATGGAAACACAGAGACTTCAGCACACCTGAAGTCACACAGCTAGGAAATGAGAGGTAGGCCTACAGCAAGATCCAGGCTGTTAACCCCAGGCCACACTCCTTACCTTCCTGCTGTTTTGCTCTCCCACTTCTGCCTCTATCAAGTACCTGGATTTGAAGGCCAAACAGGTGAGCCTCAATGGCTGAATACAAAGTTCACCAAAGCAGAGTGGTGTCACCACAGTATAGAGGGAACCGAGGTTCCCAGGTAAACACTGGAGCTCTTTTTAGCTATGGATTTATTATAACATCTATTAGGGGAAAAATGTAACTGACAGGCTCAATGGCAAAGTGTCCTTTGAAATGCAAATGTATCCAGAAAATGAATTCTATTTTAAAAGATATCAAATAATCAAAAACAAAGATTAGGCAGGGCACTGGTGGCTCGCGCCTATAATCCTAGCTACTCAAGAGGCTGTGATCTGAGGATCCCGGTTCAAAGCCAGCCCAAGCAAGAAAGTCTGTGAGATTCATCTCCAACTAACCACTAGAAAACCAGAAGTAGTGCTGTATGCTAGCCTTGAGCTGAGGAGCTCAGGAACAGTGCCTAGGCTGAGTTCAAGCCCCATGACCAACCTCCACCCCCCGCCCCCCCCCAAAAAAAAAATCAGGGACAGCACACAGGCCCTGAGTCCAAGCCCCGGCACCAATGTCAAAAAAAAATTTTTTTTAAGGTAGCATGGAGCTGGGAATATGGCCTAGTGGCAAGAGTGTTTGCCTCATATACATGAAGCCCTGGGTTCAATTCCTCAGTACCACATATGTAGAAAAGGCCAGAAGTGGTGCTGTGGCTCAAATGGCAGAGTGCTAGCCTTGAGCAAAAAGAAGCCAGGGACAGTGCTCAGGCCCTGAGTCCAAGCCCCAGGACTGGAAAAAAAAATAAAAAATAAATTAAAAGTTGACCAAAAAAAAGGTAGCATACAGGTCTAATTTAGATGAATAAGTTTAAGAGTCTAGTGTTTTCTGAGGAATTTTTAAACCTCTGTTCAAACCTTCCTTTCTGCCTGGAATGTTCTCTTAGCTTCTCCCTTATCCTCCACACTGCCTGCCAATTCCTCCCATCATCTTGTTTGGAGTGTACACACCAGTGCTGTCTCTCCATAAGACAGCCCTTCCTGTGACCTTCCCAGTGTCCTTTTTCTTGCTGCCCTGTACCACACAGACCTGCCTTCCTCTCACTGTCCTGGAAGCAATGTGAAGGCAGGCCTGGTCCTTTCCTCGGGCCCCCAAATTCAAGCCACAGCCATACACAGAGGCAGCCTCAGGGACCAAGAGCAGGCATTCATTCCTGGCTTCTCCCAACCAGTGGGAAAAGGTACAAAACAGGGAGGCCTTACCTATTTCTCAAAATGAAGGACTGAGGGCCTGAAGCAGGAATTTTGTCGGCCAAGTCTCTAAGCGAATGGAAATTCTTTCTACACTTATGCTCACCAAGTTGTGCTGCCAGACTAAATGGTGAAAGAGCTGTAAGTCCTCCACAATGTGCCCAGCCTCCTGTGAGCACTTTACAAACAAAATACAATAATTAACCTTGGGACCATGGAAAACCACATGTACAAACAGACTAAATTAATATTTACAAGATCAAACAGGATAGCAAAGACTATTAGATCAAGAAGGATTTAGATGTGGGTCAACTCATACTCCAAACCACAAATGAAATCTGCTATTAAGATGCCTTACACTCAGTCCAAGCACTGATATGCTGCTTCCAAGACAGAACATTAGAAGGGTAAAGCATTTGGACTAATACCAATGATGCGCAGGCTCCCCATTACCCATCCACTCACTGGAACCAACAGAGCAATCAAGACGGTTAAATCCACAGAGAGCCCAAATACCTCATTTTTGTCAACCCTTCACCACTGTGCAATTGTAATGATGAACTCTGCTGAGGAAAGCAGCCGTTTACTGAGTTCTTTTGTGCCTGACACCAGTCCAAGTTCTCTAGGTCAACCCAATGAGGCACTGCCCCAGTTCAGCCCATTTTTCAGATGAGGATGCACAGAAACTAAGTCATTTACTCCAGAACACCAGGAAGAAGCATGTAGAAGCAGTGTTTGAACCTGGCTGCAGAATCCAATTGCTTAATCACTGTGCCACATTGCTGTGCACACACGTGTGCAATTTTATTCACCACTATAACAAACAGATGTGTGCTCACATTTCCACCACACTAACTATGGCATACTATCTGTTTTGTGCCTTTGTTATGGCAATCTCATTAACAAGAACAAATACTGGCATTTTTCACATCTTATTTGATCCATAGCAGAGATTGCTCAGGTAGGAGCAAACAGATTAATCTTTCCACATCTGTACAGATTGCTAGTTGATGCAGGTAAATGAAAGAGTAAACCTCAAATGCACAAGGTTGATGCTGGTGAACAGTTATACAGTAACTAATCTCCCCGCCCAACAATAAGGTAAGAATGGCCGCCAACTTCCAAGCAGGCGTGAGTCATTCAAGAAAAGCACTGTTAGCAGAGGATCACAAGAGCCTAATAGCTATGCCTCTATGAATGCAAAAGATAATGCTATGAGAAATGTTCCATATTATGGAAACGAGTGATATATCACTGTTGTAATTACTTTCCACATGCCATGTGAAACCATAGCTTCTATTGTTGATGATCCTCTTGTATCCCCTTCCTGTGGTTGTACCTGCACTATCACTGTATCTTATCTGGGTACATTGGAAATGGTATATACTGGAATTAGAACTAGGAAAGTGAAAGGGAATACCAAAGTTGAGAGACACAGGATAAAAAGACAAATGACTACAAAAGCAATATTTGCAAAACTGGTGTAAACCAACTGATCAACTCATGGGGGGAGAGGAAAAGGGGGAGGGAGAGGGAGGAATGAGGGAGGAGGTAACAAACAGTACAAGAAATATATCCAATGCCTAACATATGAAACTGTAACCTGTCTACATCACTCTGACAATAAAAAAAAAAAAGAAAAAGAAAAGCAGTGCTGTAACTTTCACAGAGGGGCAATGCCAACTCCTAAGGAGGCCTCTTGACCCTGCAGAGGAAGCCACAGATAACTTAGCATGGCACTAAGAACTGCCGCCCCAATTCCTAGACATAGACAGGGGCCAGAACCCACAGCTGGCTCCAGAATCCCTCTCGAGAAACAGAACCAAAAGATCCTTCATTGGGCCATACCGCTCGCCTTCACCCCGGTGACACTCAAAGCCCAGGAGGCCACCTTGTGCCACCAAGTACACCTCTGCAGACAGAAAAGCCAATGGTGACACAGGAGGAGGCAGGACAAGGGGCCAGCGTGGGGCCCTCAAGTGCCAAGTCTCCTGGAAGGCCTGGCTACACAGTTTGCCCTTTGGTTCCATAAAAGGTCCACTAAACAAACACCTTCTTTTTGCTAACATGAACTCAAGTGAGTGTCTTCCTCATATCCTAAAGAGCCTAGACAAAGGCAAAAGTCAGTCCTAGACTACATCACTCTAGGTAATCCTCAGCCATGTCTCTCAACAGGAAGAAAGGACTGGAGCTTATTAGGGTCTCTTCAATCTCTCGCAGGAGAGGGAGGGAATCTACTGAGGAGAAAGCACTGAGCTGTTTGGTTTCAAGCAACTGGCTGACTTCTCTGAGTCTTCTTCCCATCTTCATCTGGCAAGCTAACAGGGACCACAATGTCTACATGACTTGATCTGCAAGTCTCTGGGAGACCAGAAAAGCTAATGGATGAGGAGTCTGGGGTGCAACCTGCTGTGAGCAATCATTTCTATGGGGGACCCACACATGTGAAAGTGCTCAGTGCACCTTCAAAAGGACCCACAGCTGGGCAGCACAGAAACATTTGGTGTGGCACTGAAATAGTCTCTTATATCTCTAGCCAGCTTCCTTCTACCTGAAATAGCAGGAGTAGCAGGGGGTCCTCACGATGGCCTAAAAATAAGCCAATGAGTGGGCAAAATTTCCATTTCCCAGATACTCCCAAAGCTAGTGACTAGAAAATTCTGACTGTACCTAGCGATTTCCAGAAGGTTCCCTAAGCATCTCCCATGAAACTCTCAAATTGTGAATGTTCCCCTCTACTTTCGCAGCCCCTCCTTGATGATGTCATGACTGTGACTCAAATGAAGTACAACAAACACTACAGCATGTTCTATTCCCTAGGAGAAAATTGTCCAATGGAAAACCTATTTTTCTTTTCTTTTCAAACTGGGATCCTCAGATTCAGCCTCCCGAGTAGCTAGAATTACAGGCATGAACCACCAATGCCCGATTATGTTACACTATTTGTAAATTCTTTTTTGGTTTTTGTTTTGTTTTGTTTTTTGCCGGTTCTGGGGCTTGAACTCTAGGCCTAGGCACTGTTCCTGAACTTTTTGTGCTCAAGGTTAGTTTGCTATCACTTTGAGCCACAGCTCCACTTCCAGTTTTCTGGTGGTTAGTTGGAAACAAGAGTCTCATGGACTTTTTCCTGCCCAGACTGGCTTCAAAATGCAATCCTCAGATCTCAGGTGTGAGCCACCAGCACCCAGCAAAATCCTATTTTTTTTTAAATGTTAAGAATTAATTATTCTAGGGGCTGGGGAGATAGCCTAGTGGCAAGAGTGCCTGCCTCAGATACACGAGGCCCTAGGTTCGATTCCCCAGCACCACATATACAGAAAAACGGCCAGAAGCGGCGCTGTGGCTCAAGTGGCGGAGTGCTAGCCTTGAGCGGGAAGAACCGAGGGACAGTGCTCAGGCCGTGAGTCCAAGGCCCAGGACTGGCCAAAAAAAAAAAAAAAGAATTAATTATTCTAGGTGAATTTCCTTTGGCATACCCTACGTGGTTACCGTATATGATTTTGGTACACTGGATCTTGTATATATGCCTACCTGATCTAGGGAAGGGAAAGAAAAAAGAGGGTGTAAGATATCACAAGAAATGTACTCACTGCCTTATTATGTCACTGTACCCCTTTTATACAACACCTTGTCAATAAATTTTTTTTATTGTCAAAGTGATGTACAGAGAGGTTAGTTTCATACGTTAGGCATTGGATACATTTCTTGTACTGTTTGTTACCTCCTCCCTCATTTCCCCTCCCCCCTCCCCACCTTGTCAATAAAATTTAATTTTATAAAAAGAATTAATTATATGAAACTAGATGACAATGGCTCACTCCTATAATCTCAGCTATTCAGGAGGCTCGATCCTACTTCCAAAATAACCAGCAAAAAGCAGGGCAGGAGATATGGCTCAAGTGGTAGAATTATCAGCCTAGGCCATAAAGCCTTGAGTTAAAAGCCCTTGTACTGCAAAAAATACCAACAATAATTGGGACTGGGCTATCATTTTAAAAGTAGAAAAATCATATTAAGACAAGCAAAAATATGTTGAATATAATCGTTTGAAAGTCCAACATCAAAATTTTATGATACAAGCTGGCGCCGATGGCTCATGCCTGTCATCCTACTACCTACTCAGAAGGCTGAGATCTGAGGATCGTGACTGAAGCCAGCCCTGGCAGACAAGTCCCAATGAGACTCTTATCTCCAATTAACCATTCAAGTGGCATTGTGGCTCAAAGTGGTAGATAGGGTGCTAACCTTGAGCAAAAGGAGTTCAGGTATAGCACCTAGGCCCTAAGTTCAAGCCCTAGGATGGACAAAATAAATAAATAAATTCATGATACAATAGGACCCTCCCCAATCTTCTTCTAAGCCCCCTTCTTCCTATCTCACAGAGGAGTGAAGTACACTATTTTTTGGTAACTTGGAAGGTCATATGAAGGTCACTGGATGACAAAAAAAAAACATTCACATCTCTACAACTTCAGTGAAACTGTCTGAAAAGCTCAGGATTTTATAGTCAAGCCTCATTATCAATATATCATATTTTACTTACTCTAAATCCTTAAGTCATGATGCATCTTACAATCCAAGTAGGAAAATTACCTTGACAGTGCACTTGTTTCTTTGACAGTTTCCCAGTGGTACAAACAGAATAGCATCTGACAATCAGTGGTATCTTATATTCAATCAAATAGAAGCAATTCTGTATGTCTGCCTCCCCCACCCATTCCACACACCTCCTTCCCATGCCTGCAAGAACTCAGGTGCCCACCCCAGCCCCATTCTGAAAATCCCACTTGACTGGAAAGAATGAGGCAGCAGCAGAGGCTACAGGCACTCACAGCTTAGAGAAAATGGAATTTAACTCAAGGCAAAGATAAAAGAGGCCAGCTCTCCACCCAGGAGATGTGACAGGCGGCTAAGAAACCATACCAGTGCTCTGCCTTTCTAAAAAGCTTTCAACTCAAACTCAAGTATTCACTTTGGAGCCTCTGGTGTCTCATGGACGATGAGAGGGAAAGAATCACTGAGAAAGACGGTGGTGCAGAGCTGCCGACCAGCCCAGGGAACCATGAAAAGGGAAACACTGCAAGTTTAAACAGTAATTTGTGCATAATTATCCTCTCAGGTTGATACAAGATAGTTAGATTAAATAAATTAATCAAAGTACAAACTGTGCTGGCAAGCTCCAGTGCCTCCCTTCTCCTACAGCCAACCTGCCAACCACTCCAAGGCTGAAGTCTCACAGCTACCAAATGGGAGCTGGCAGGTGATGGCTGAAGAGAGGCAGCAATTTGCGGGGCGGGTCCGGGGAGTAGGGAGGGCTCTGCTGAGCCACGACAATGGAAGCCTTACACAAGATCCATTATAGCCTGAATATCCAGCCATTTGCACATCACCACTAGAAATAAATCCTCGGGAGAGCAGTCATTAATGTGCTTTACCCAACACAGCTGGACAACCTTGTCTGCTGAGTGGTGCTGCAGGGACACCCTCCTCATCTGGTCTCGTGGGGACAAGCGGCCACTCTGGTCATGGTCAGTATGACAGGCACAGGTACTCACTATCACACCTCATTACCAGACCCCAAGAGCTGGCAGGCCTCCAGGCATATCGTACAAGAACCCTGGAAGTACGCTCTCTCTCTAGTACCATTTAAAGACATGGAAAGTGACACTCAAGAGAGGCCTAGTGACCTGCCCAAGGTCACACAGGAAACAGACTGCAGAGCCTGGATTTGATTTAGCTGCTACCTTGCCTAGGGAGGGGGAAGAGAGTGTTTCAAGGTGAAAAAAAAATTCAACTTCCATTTCTTGTGAAAAGAACTGATTTATTATAAATATGTGGCCAAGTACACAGGTTCATGGTAGAATGAGTAAGCAGGTCTCTGCCATGAGGCAAAGCAGCAGTGACAATCCTGACCCACTATGAACACAGCACCACTGGCACAGACACTGGAAGGGGCTGGGCCTGTCCAGCACATTTCAGGGTTGGTGGGGGGGAGGGGAGATAAAAGGAACAAATAAGAGCTGACAAAAACAGCTGTAGAACACAACATACTCCAGATACAGATCTGCCCATCACATAGAAATCTGGAGGCAGGCCAGCTCATAAAGCCTTTCCACCATTTAGCTGGCTGGTGAGTGAGCACACACTGTGAATATCACTGTCCAGTGACAGGGACCACTGCATACCCCAAGCTGATGGAACCCTTTCCAAGTTTACACTCACCACCAAACAATCACACTGTATGGCTCAACTGCAAAATTCAACATTTCCCTTTATCTGTCCAGAAGTGTCACCTTCCCTCTCACCCAATAATCACATATCACCAATGGAAGGATGAATAGATGCAAGATAACCATTTCCTCCAGTCAAAACAAAGGCAGAGAGAGATAAGTGAAGCCTTGAAGGATGAGAACTGAACCTTGTGATCAATGGGAAAGCAAGTCAGAGCTAAGTCATCTTACCCAGGGCACATTCCTTCCTGAAGGCCCTGTCCAGGGCTACGACAGGGTCCCCAGCCAGACCCAGTTAGAACTACAGTGATACTGTGGCATAAAAATAACTTGGGAATGTGGCTTAGTGCTAGAGTGCTTGCCTGGCATGCAAAAAGTCCTGGGTTCGATTCCTCAGCACCACATATATAGGAAAAGCCGGAAGTGGTGCTGTGGCTCAAATGGTAGAGTGCTAGCCTTGAGCAAAACAAAGCCAGGAACAGTGTACAGGCCCTGAATCCAAGCCCCAGGACTGGCCAAAATAAGAAAATAAAAATAACCATAGTCAGTGGGGCACGGGAGGCTCATACCTGTAATCCTAGCTACTCAGGTGGCTAAGATCTGAAGACCACGGTTTGAAGCCAGTTCGAGCAGAAAAGTCCGTGAGACACATCTCCAACTGACTTTCAGAAAATCAGAAGTAGAGCTGTGGCTCAAAGTGGTAGAGCACTAGCCTTGAGCACAAAAGCTCAGGGGCAGCGCCCAAGCCCTGAGTTCAAGCCCCATGACTGATTTTAAAAAATAAAAATAAAAATAACCACAGTCTACACCTACAGGTTTCCTTGTAAAATTTTTCTTTTTATACTTAGGCTACTAATAGCTTGCAAATGAAAATGATTTGGCATACTTTTAAAACTACATTGTTTTGGCTTATATATTCCATAATAAACTTTTTTGTGAGTATGCCAGACCAGAGCTTGAACGCAGGACCTCATGCTCTTCTTTCTTGTTCAGCTACCACTTAAGCCACAACCACAGTCCAACATTTTGCTATTTAACTGGAGATGAGGTCTTACAGCCTTTTCTGCCTGGGTTGGCTTCGAACTTCAATCCTCTAGGTTTCAGCCTCTGGCACCCAACTTCTCCAGTAAACTTCTATACAGTCTAATACGTATGTTGATCACTGGGAAATGTGTTCCTAAGGTCTTGATGCACACAACAACCCTGAGACAAATACTGTCATCATCAGAGGAAATTGTCTGAGGTCACAAGCCAGTAAAGAAAAGACTTTGAACTAAAACGCAGGCCAGCAGCCCAAGACCCTGACTTAACTCCCCATGTCGGGGCTGAGGTGATGGTAGCAAGGCCATGCTGTAAGTATAATTTTCACTGTATCCTTGCTCTGCCCTTTACCTACCTTACTCAAAATAATCAAGATAATTTGCCTTCTGTTTGAATCCCCAAACTAGTTTAAAAAAAAAAAAACTTAATACACATTATCCTTGAGCAAGCTAAGCCCTGAGCAGAATGCCTAAGAGAAAGGCAGCCCTTCCTGCAGCTGCACACGCAGAAAGTGAGGCGCTATCTCCTCCCCACCTGCGGCAATGTGGGGCCTGAGTCCTCCTACCTCTGCTCTCCACCTCCTCTCAAAAGTACCTGAACTTGCATCGCAATAGTGACTTGGAGCCAGTATTTCAAAGCACCGAAAGCACTTTGCTGGCTGCTTTCTTCTGGTGAACCATGCTAGCCAATGGAAATGCAATGATGGAGAGGCTGGCATGTCCCCGGCCCAGGCAATCTGTACTTTGCTTCAGTGTGCATCATGCCAAGATGCAGGCCACTGGAGAAGGGAAGGGAAGGGGCAGAAAGGGAGGGGAGGGAAGGGGAAACTGACCAAGCATACAAAAGGAGCACTTCACCTTGGCTTGGGGGAGCTCGGGAAGACTCCCCCAAATGTGTGACTATAAGCCAACATAGGAAGTAAGGAAGTGTCAGCCACATGAAAAGGTGGGGCTTATTGAGGCAGGACAACATCTTTGGCAGGGGCAAGAGGCGGCAGGGCTCCTAAGATACGTCAAGGTGACGGTGCCAAGCTGGGCAGGCACCGACCGGCACAGGGCCTTTACAAGCTGTCAAAGCACAGACACAGCCATACTAGAGTCTGTCTTAACACTGAGTATGAGAAGGAGTCCTGAACACATTTCGGCAAGAGTGACAACTTGTGTTTTCAAAGGTCAGTCTGAGGCTGTGTGGAGAAAAGAACGAAGCAGGTAAGACAGGGAATCCACCTGGGCCGGCGAGGTGGCTCCCTCCCTGAGTGACAAACACACCCTGTATTCTGAGGGAGGGGCTGGAGAAGAGGCTGGCAGCTACCGTAAGCGCTCTCCTGACCACACCAGACTGCAGGCAAGGTTCAGGTTCCTCTAGTACCAAAGCAACACTCACGTCTGCCAACCAAGAGCTTTGCAAACTTTCCTCGAAAGCAAGACGTGCCCATCACTCTGTGACTGAGAAGAGAACACTTTGGGAAGAAGTCTTAACAGGAAAAGCAGCATTCCCCACAAGACATCTTGCTAGGAAATTACTACGTTCCGGCTTTATAAGCTCAAGTCCCCAAGTACACTGTTTTGGCTGAGGATTCCAACGAACTGCCAGCAGGATAACGTGGCTACGCTGTCTGAGCTACTGTGAGAATGCATTAAGATCCCAGTGTCTGAGCGCATCCAAGCAATTAAGATCAACATGGGCTGCTCTGCTTGAGACTGGGGAGAACAAGGGAGTGGGGAGTGAGTGATGGCCTCTGTAATCCGATGCTGGGGGGGTTGAAAAACATTTTAGAAGCAATTAGAGCTGGCATTTTGCTATTCCATTCAAGCGTCAGGTAACCTAGGGAAGCAGGATGTCTCCACTGGCTAGATTGAGTGTCTGCTTGAAGAGGGCACAGGGATGGGAGCATGGGGCAAGGACAGGAGAGTAAAGCCTAACCGAGGGCCTACCACACGCAGGCGAGGGACATTCACCACTGGGGGAAAAGAGTGTCTTCAGACCCATTTTGCAGGTGAAAAGGGCAAAGCCTGGAGGGGAGCTACAGCACAGATACAACCACGTGATTTTAACAGGAAGATGCACTTCCACTGTCACTATGCAACACCCTCCAATGGTCACATCATCATTTTCTATTCCTAAGAGAGTCAAGCATTCTATCTTGATATTTAGGTCACTCTAACTCTTACTTCACACACCATCCATGGACGGTGTGCTAAAATGGATGCATTCAATCCAGGGAAACTACAGTATGGTGTTACATGGTGAGGCAGACATGTATGGTGATGACTGGATGGAGAGCCAGGCAGGCAGCCAGACAACGGGGGAGAACACAGGATACCCAGGACCTCAGCTCAGCCCCATGCAAGGTGCACAAGACACTCGCACACACAGGCAGTCTCTACTGGAAATGTAGCCACTGTCTTATCTGTGATTGCACTTTCCAGTCTACAACAGTAGTATTACATAGAAAGTTCCAGAAATAAACAAGCTTTAAATTAGGGGCTGATCTGAGTAACATGATAAAATCCCAGGCACCCCACCCTACCAAGGATGTTAATGATCGCTCTGTCCGATTATCTGCACTGAATATGCTCCCCACCCATGAACCACAGTGTTTGTCCTGGATATCAATCAGACAGATCAACCATCACAGTATCTCACTGCTTAAGTTTAAGCCATCCTTATTTTACGTAAGATTAGATCAACACACCAAAGTTGGGATGCTGGTGATTTGGATATGCCAAAGAAGAAAGGAGAAACACTGTTAGGATAATAAGGAAAGAAAAAAATCTCCTGCAGAAGTTACAAAGATCTAGAGTAAGACAAATTGATCCATGAAAACAGAGAGGGGCAAGAACCCCACGCTAGCTTTGCTGTTGCACCTCAGACTACAAAAGCTTTGGCCACAGCACAAGGAAAAGGTAAGGGGCTGGGGATATAGCCAAATGGCAAGAGTGCCTGCCTCGGATACACGAGGCCCTAGGTTTGATTCCCCAGCACCACATATACAGAAAACGGCCAGAAGCGGTGCTGTGGCTCAAGTGGCAGAGTGCTAGCCTTGAGCGGGAAGAAGCCAGGGACAGTGCTCAGGCCCTGAGTCCAAGGCCCAGGACTGGCCAAAAAAAAAAAAAGGAAAAGGTAAGTTAACAGGGAAAAGACAATAAATTATAGGGTTCCAGGCACCAGGGAATATACCCTATGGGTAAGCATTGACCACTATACAGAGAATAACAAAAATGACCGCTGTTGGTGTTGTCAGTTTATATCATAAAAAGGATGCACCAAGTTCTCTTCCTACAGAAACAGACCAAGCAGGTCAGGTCTGGGATGCTAGCACCATAGAAGTCAGGACCCCAAAGGTCATCCAGTGATTATTTTCCCCCCTGGACCCAAATATAAGATAGATAGATAAATAGATAGAGAGATAAAGATAGATAGATAGATAGATAGATAGATAGATAGATAGATATGTATGATCTGACATCAATGAGAACCCTTTAAAACAATTACAGCCTTCGACTAGGACACCAGTGACATGCCAAGGGCAAATTAAGGCATATATCACTAGCAAGATATGTACTTTTGCCTTAAGCATTGATGGAGTTAAAACGCAGGGAGCCATAAAACAGGACAGTCTTTGAGATACCCAGACAACAAGACACCGCTACCAGTTACTCAACAGTCCTTATGAGCCCAAGGATTCTTTCTGACAGCAAGAAATAGTAAGATGAGGCATTGAAGGCCACTGGTGGGACTAGGAAGCATTAAAACCAGGTGCATGGGCCCAGTATTCTTGAAGAAGTTAGCAAAGTGAGTGAAACCCAGGAAAGGGGGTACTTACTGGCTTCCCTCACTGCATCTAGAACAGTTCCTACACACAGCAGGTGCCTGCACGGAATGCTACTAGAGATGCATGGAGTAGAAGGGTTGGGTGTGTCCTAGCAAAACCCATGCCTCCCAAAACCAGTTTGGAAATGATTACAACTGAGCATCTAATAACCAGTACCACCATCCTCTCATATGAGAACACAAACATTCGAAGTTTATACACTCATACCCTTCCGATTCTAACATGCAGAGGCATGAGATAGACAGCTTAGCTTGCAGTACGCAGGGCTAGCAACTACTGATAGGTAACCAATAATCAGAGATGCCCAATGACTGAAACTAACAAATAGGACACTGTAATTCTCTAGTCCTAAAACACACAGACATGCACAAATGGGAAAAAGAGAAGCAACTGATAGCTCAGGGCACCAACAGAGCACTAAGTATGATTCCTAGTGAAAAGAAAAACAAAGGGGGGGTGATACTTATCTGACCCAGTGTGCATTTACTAGTGCCCCAGGAGCAGATGGGAGCCTCTGAGCACTTTCCTTCTTTTTCATGAGATACCCAGCAAAGATGCCAGTTACTTACTAAGACCCCCGACTTAAGCAAGCCAGGGCACCGCCCTCTCCAGAGCTGAGGAATGTGGCTGTTTTGCTCATGAAGGTCAGGGTAATTCCCCTGAGCCATGTCCAAGTCTCAGCTGGGCCCATGTGGTGGGCTGTGGATCAACCTGTCCCCAATAATTCTCCTTGCTCTGTCATGTGCTCTGGCCACACTGACAGGGGCTCACCCAGGGGAAAGGGTAGGACTGTAATAGTCCCCAACCTGGGCTTGCAGTTTTGACAGAAGAAACCTCTGCTTTTCTGGACACATTAGTCAGCATCCTTGTTTCAAGCTGCCAAGGTAACACCAGTCTCACTAAAAGGGCTAGCAGTGTGGCAGTTGACAAGTCACTCTCCAGAGAATGAAGTGCGATCACCATTGAGCCAGGGAGGTGCAATCCCTGCGTTGGTTTGGAAATAGGATGGGGTCATGCTGAGTTCCTGTGCCAAGGGTGGAGCAGATGCCAGGGAAGGGAAGATGACCCCACAGTCCCAGCCTACAGAAAGGGGACACAGCTAGACAGCACACAGTATGACATGGTCAGAGCAACTACCAGAGGCTGAGGGGGTAACTCACAAGACAAGCTCAGCTCTCTTTGGTCTTTTACCAAAACAGCACTTTCACTGGTACCAGCGGAGCAAGCAGAAGAGGGCTCCCCATGAAGGTGCAGGGCCTCCCAGGCAGAGGGCTGGCAGGCAGCAGGGCACAGCTCACCAGGATGGCTGAAGGAGATTCCTGAACATGTCTCCTACTCACAGGGTCCAAACAGGTTTGGCTACAGGACAAAGGCATGAAGGGCAAGGGTGGGAAGGGACAATACAAGTTAGTGATGCACAGAGACAAGCAAACTGTCACCAGGGCCTGACCTGAAGAACTCATGGGACAAGTAAACTCTCCCCAGGGCCGAGAGAAGGTCTTGGGGAGTTCCATTCACTTCATCAAGCCAGCAAGGAAAGCAGAAGCTAAGCCAATGCCCTGGCTGGCAGGGACTGGCCCCAGAAACAAGCCCAGAAACTGCAGCCCAGGAGCTGAGCCTCCCAAAACCAGTAAGTGGCTGCAGCAGACAAACACCCACACCAAGGGAACACAGAGTGCAGGCACCAAAGCCCAAGGACAGTGCAGAGAACAGGAGCAAATCAGATGCCCAGCTTCACCTCCCTAGAGCAGGCAGAACCCTAGGAACAAAACATGGAGTAAAACTCTTTGGCACCCACACCCACGCCTCCTCCCTCCCAGCCCTCCTCACCCAACAAACACCATAAGGAAATCTGACAAAGGTCAAGGTGAAGCAAAATGGAGCAGATTCAGAAGGGAAAGCTAGTAATTGAAGAAAGAGGAAGGGATCAGGGGCTGCAACTGAACTTGGTTCAAATACTGTGTCACCACACATACAGAAATAGCTAATAGCAATAATTACTATTCGCTAAGTGCTGCTACATCTCTACTCTGAGCTAGAAACTTAGCGGTACCCTGTGAAATCCTCTCCTGCCCACTGATTTGATCATCCAGTACACTGGGCACGAAGGTGTTTGATAATGCCCCAAGTCTCAGTCCTCCACAGGGCAAGGCTGAATCTTGTAGGGTAGACGGGCCAGCCAGCAGGCAGAGGTGGGGAGATGAGCGGCAATCGAGACAAATCTGGGGACACCTCTTCTCAGGAGGGAACAAGGTTGTTCTCCATAGAGGATGGAGAAGGAAGGACAAGTGCAACCATGACCCCAGGGGTGACAAGCCTCCATTCTGGGATCTAGGTTAGTGCTGGGCAGGGGTCATCCTACATGGCTGGATGCAAGGCTCCAGACAAGGCTGAGTGATGGGAGAAAAGCACTAATCTAGAAGCTCTTTTCCCAGCCAACCACCACAAAGAAGACAAGCTAACGGGGTATGGCCACAGGTTCTGCTTGCTTGTGCATGATGGATATACTTCCTCCTTCCACCACCCTTGTGCAAACTCTCATGAAGAAAACTTACTTGGGAACACTTCCCCTTCTACTCAACATTCCTGGGAGAAATGATAAAGTCCATTTCTTACAATCTATAGCAAATCTCATTGCTCTAGCGAAGCCTAACAGAAGACAGCCAAAGGAGGACTTGAGCCGCCCCGCATGGAGGGACTCCTGTCGGTGTGGGCAGCCCAGGCTTGGCTTGGCAAGAAAACTGCTGTTCCCTCTCAGCGAAAGGAGGGGTCACAAAGCTGATTAGAGCAACAACAAAGTGACAATGTTCACAAACCACGACTAATAAGCAGAACACCCTGACGGGGACTGGCCTGAAGCCTCAGGGTAGAAACCAAGTAAATCATCTGGCATTCATTAGCATTTAGGCTGGGGCACTAGCAGAGCGGTGCTGTCCAGAGCACCTCTGCAAGGAATTTTCCACTCCATCTCCAGGCTGCTGTCAGTGCTGCTGGGCCTGGAGGCTCCAGAGCACCGAGGACAGCTCAGACCCTTGAGATGCCGCTGACAAGAGACACAAAGAGCCTCTCACCCCAGGTAGGCAAAAATAAAGGCCTTCCACATGGGAACAGAAGGGCCTGCAGGAGTCACCCGGACCAACCCTTCCATCTATCCCCAGACACTGGAACCCAGAGGACAGTCACCAACAAGAATAACTACCACTGTCTGGAGGGCTACATGCACTGCGTACTCAATACGCAGAAACGCTAAGACCCAGCACACACTCACCACATGTGGAGGCCCACCCTCATGGCAACTTGCCAGCCAGAAGCCATTAACCACCATGGCTGCCAGGAGGTGAGGGCTATAACCTGCCCAAGTCATCAGCTGGCAGAGGAGCAGGGACTAAAGCCCAGGAGAGTCCAACCGCACAGCCCTGATGGGAATGGGCGCCCAACCAGCAAACTGAACATAATCCACAGGCTTATGTTATTTCAAATCGGCCTTTGCATGCAAACCTTTTTCTAAAGAAACAATGCTAAGAGCCCCAGATGGGCCCACAACACTTTCCCATTAGGTCAGAGAAGCAATAAGCACTGCAGGTACTGGAGGAAAGCTCTGCTGGCTCCTCAGGTGGACCTGTGGTCTACCTCAGGCAGAATGGACCCTTCCTACCTCCTTTTCTGCAGCTTGCTCATCCCTCCCTGTGGTTTCTCTCCTGAATCCTCCCCCTGCCTTTACTGCTCCTCAATTTCCATCTCTTCCATCAAATGTCCAACTCCTCACCTCCAGCAACAGGTCAACTGCTTCATACTAACATGTGATGTACTGCCATCTGTGCTCAGGCTTCCCAGGGGACAAGCTACACTGACCATCTTCAGGGACCTCATTTGAAGAACGTGAAGAAAAGAACAAAGGCAAGGGAGGCAGGTCTAGAGATGGTGGAGGTCACCAGGAGAGACCCCAGCGTCTGACTTCATTGCTGTTGTATGAGGTAATGTGCCAGACGCTACAGGATGCCAGGTATGTGCTTTGCTTGTGTTACTTCATTCAATCCTCCTAACACCTTTCTGCATACGCCCCATTTTAGAGAACAGAACCCAAGACAAAGGGAGAGGCCAGCCCCACAGGTATAGCAGCAGAGCTGGGATATGAACCAATGTAGTCTGACTCTAGAACTTAAACCCTTCTGTGTGGGTGTGCCTAGTACCAGAGCTCAGGGTTTTGAGTACTCTTGTTCAGCTTGTTCACTTGTCTAGCTCAGAGGTGCTCAACCACTTGAGTCGTGCCTCCATCCAGCATTTTTCAATTGAAGACTTGAGTTTCACAGACTTTTCTTCCCAAGCTGGCTTCAAACCACAATCCTCTGGGTCTAAGCCTCCTGAGCAGCTAGAACACAGGCTAGCCACTGGAACCTGGCTGGAGCCGACACTCTTCTCTACTGTGTGATACTCCTGCTCCAGGACTAAGTATACACATGTGTGTGGGAATGACAATCAACATTATTGAGCATGGACTAGGTGTCGTGAAGACGGGCCCCAGGGCCTCACACATGCTAAGCAGATGCTCTGCCACCGACCTGCACACCAGCCCCTCCCCAGGCAGTTTACCTGTGCATCCTACATCATCTTCACCACACCCACGACACACATACCAAGAGCACTCTCCTCATCTTACAGGTGAGGAAACAATGCAGGCTCAGAATTTTGTCACCTGCCCAAGATAGTAAGTGCACAGCTGGATGAGAATTCCCGATTCCAGAATTTACATCTAAGACTTTACATTCGGAATCTTTGTGTCTAAAAGTCCATGAGACTGGTTGTATGTAATTGTGTTTGGTGACTGGTTGTGTTGTTACTCTTTCTTCTTTATGCAATGGTTCTCATGAGGTCAAGGCTATGGGAGTGAGATAGAAGAGGATGTAGGTTCAAGGTTTATCAGAGCAGTCAATGCTTCAGTCAACCCCATTTGACTTGGTAAGGCCACTCTGAGTGGCGGGGGATGTGAAGACTAGACTTGGGAGAAAGATCGCCTGCAGGAATGGCATCTAGGAGCTTTGCTAATAGCAGGCACAATGGAAAACAGTGCCCCACCCTAAAGGATGAGTAAGAAACTTCCCTTCCTATCATCTTCTCAAAGAAGAACCTGAGTTCCCTATACACCTGTCAGTGCACACAAAGGAGACTGGGAGGGCCCAGTGGCAACGAAGAGACTAGGAATAGCAATGATTGACAATTCATCAAGTGGGATAAACCTCCAGGAGGCTGGCAGAGCTGACTCTGCCAGCAATTGTCTTCCCACTGCTATCAAAGAGGCAACAGCCACAGAACACCTGGCCCTGGGTGCAGAGTTCAAATGAGTGTGACCCAGTCAACGCTGAGAGACTTCCACCAAATCCCACCCCACTCCTTACAAGGGCACACTGGGTGACCAACAACACAGATGCAATCTGCTCACCTGGGCCCTCAAAGAGCTTCATTATCATCAGTTCAGCAACTGACTCAGTCCTTCCTAATTACCCTTGGGAATCCAGCCCTGGTCACCGCCACAGACAAGAGTGAAGAATTCTCCCTCTCATCTCCAAGTAGCAAACCTTAATTTCTCTGCAATGGCTGGAAATGGAAATGCCCTCATTGTACCTCAACAAAAAGACAAGCAAGCAAACCATGAAGGGGGGCTGGGAATTAGAATTCAACTTCAAAGCTTTAGTTACTCTACCATTCACTCAGTGAATGTTACTTGCAGGCACCCCACAGGGTGTGGAGACGCCCAGCAAAGCCAAGGTACACATGGGACTACCCTCGGGGCTTCCCCTGGAGACAAGCCACAGTCCCCACAGGAAACACCATGCTAGAAAGCAGTTCCAGCCCAGGATGCAGTTTCAGCTCCAGGACACAGAAGCAGAAAGCGCACCTTCAAAAATGAACATGACAGACAAGTGCTATGGAGTGACCAGACAAGAACTGAGGAACTCTCTTCACACTTCAGGTGTTACTGGAATAAAACCTTGCTCTTTATCTTATTAAAAAATTCAGCCAGGCGCTGGGTTCACACCTCTAATCCTAGCTACTCAGGAGGCCAAGACCTGAGGATGGCAATTCAGAGACAGCCTAGGCAAGAAAGTCTGTGAGACTATCTCCAAATTAACCACCAGAAAACCAAAAGTGGCACTATGGCTCAAGTGGTAGAGCACTAGCCTTGAGCTGAAGAGCTCAGGGACAGTGCCCAGGCCCAGAGTTCCAGCCCCACAACCAAAAAAAAATAACTACTGTTTATTTTGCCAGCCTGAGCTCAGTGCCTCATTTCAGCTTTTTCACTCATAGCTGGTGCTCTACCACTTGAGCCATGCCTCCAATCCTAAACATGTCTTCAAAAATAAAATGCAGGGCTGGGAATATGGCCTAGTGGCAAGAGTGTTTGCCTCGTATACATGAAGCCCTGGGTTCAATTCCCCAGCACCACATATATAGAAAACGGCCAGGAGTGGCACTGTGGCTCAAGTGGTAGAGTGCTAGCCTTGAGCAAAAAGAAGCCAGGGACAGTGCTCAGGCCCTGAGTCCAAGGACCAGGACTGGCCAAAAAACAAAAAAAATAAAATAAAATGCAGCAACATCTGCTCTACTCCAACGGAAAGTGAACCTCTGGAGTCTGTGCTGCCTCCAATATCCTCAAGGAAAGAAAAAGTCCTAGTCTGCCTTTCCGGTCAGCCCTCCCTATCTGTGGTGTGAACATCCACAGATTCAACCAACACTGACTGGAAAGAGTGTATCTGCACTGAACAATGACTTTTCCTTGTACCCTAAACAAAATGGTACAACAAACTACCTACAGAGTGTTTTCACTGTCTTAGGTATTGTAAGCTCTCTAGAGACTTAAAAAGTGTAGAGGAGGAGAGCTGAGCCACATAGTATATGCCTGTAGTCTCAGCTCCCTAGGTGGCAGAGGGGAGGATAAGAGGCGCCCAAGTCCGAGACCAGCCTAGACAACACAGTGAGACTCCATCTCAAAATTAACGGGAGAAGGGGACGTGTGTGTGAGGATACACACAGATGACATGCAAACACTGTACCATTGCGTGTAAGGAACTTAAGCATCTGTGGATTTCGGATTCCTGCAGGAATGGGGGCTCCTGGAACCTCGGGAACTTCCACAGGAACTAAGGGACAACTTCATACAAAGCAGCCTTCTGCCACAAATGAAAAGAGTCAAAGGAGGGAATGAAAGCCTGGTGTCAGGACGCTGGAACCTTCTAAAGGGACCTTCAGGATGAATTTGATCGAGCTCTCAGCATGTGAGAACATGACAAGTGACAAAGTCTGCACTTTTTCACAGAAGGACAGCGTTGATGCCAATTATTTTTGCCCTCGTCAAGAGGGCCTGCCACTCTTCCACACAACAATTATCTATAGGTGCATAATAGTTAAAAGCTCAATTCTTCCCCAGATCAGCAGAGGAAAAGCGCTGCTCACAGCAATTTGACATCATTTCATTAAATTAGATTAATTTTTAAATGTGTAATTCTACCAATTATACCAACTACCATGTAATTAATATTCCAACTGACTTTACAAAAATTACAAAAATACCCTCAAGACAGTAATTAGTCATTAGCATGTCCAAGACTTTCCTACAGCCAACAGCACATTGCACAGAAAGTTCAGCACATAATGGAAGTGGTGAAGCCTTCTCCACGCTTCTCCATTCTTAGCCGATAGTGTGTAGAGCTGACATTGGCAAGTTACCCCAAACTTCACTTCACATATTAATGCACTTGATGGTTTAAACTCTGAGGGTGAAATGATGAATGGTGAGAGCACCACAATTAAAAGGCTCTTTTCATTTGCAGGAGAAATAAACAGGCACAATTAACGGCTTGCTTCGTCCATGGTGCCAGCTGGAAATTATAATACTGGCTTATTATTTCTCAAGGCTGCTTCTTGAGTTTTATTAAAGAAATATACAGAGGGCATTCTTTTTTGTGTGCTGGTACTGGTGTTTGAACCCAAGGCCTCGCATTCTTGCTTAAGTTTTTTGTTGTTGTTGTTTGTTTTGTTTTGTTTTTTTGCTATGCCTAGCTCAGCTTTTAAAATTGGAGATAAGTGCCTCATACGCTTTTCTGCTTGGGCTGGCTTCAAACTATGATCCTTGGATCTCAGCCTCCTGAATAGCTAGGACTACAGGCGTGAGCTACTGGTGCCTGGCTTACATACAGCATCCTTACTCTGGTTTTCTTCTTTTCTCTCTGGATTTTAAGAATTGTTCTAATCTCCCTTAAATTCTTCCCACAGTTAGTAAGATAATTACCCACTGTAACAAAAATAAAAACATACTTTCCCGGGGCTGGGGATATAGCCTAGTGGCAAGAGTGCCTGCCTCGGATACCCGAGGCCCTAGGTTCGATTCCCCAGCACCACATATACAGAAAACGGCCAGAAGCGGCGCTGTGGCTCAAGTGGCAGAGTGCTAGCCTTGAGCGGGAAGAAGCCAGGGACAGTGCTTAGGCCCTGAGTCCAAGGCCCAGGACTGGCCAAAAAAAAAAACAAAAAAACAAAAAAAAACATACTTTCCCTGCATTCGTCTTTGTGTTACTGGCAGTGGCTTCCTGGTCACTGGGGAGCTACAAAGAGCTCAGTTCACTGAGCCTGTTTGTTTGGCTATAACACAGGAAGTTGAGTCTGCTGGTGGCACAAGGGAACTGGTCAGAGAACACAGTGCAGCCTAAACCCTCTCGTCTCCTCACTCTGGCTCATGGGATTTATAGTCTGTGATAAATTTCTGCACCTATCTTCAAGCTGTAGCATGTCCAATGCAAAAAAGTTTCATATACATAATAGTTCTTTTTCTTAATACAATTTCTTTCCTATCTTGGAGCCAAGGCCTTCTACTTTAATAGGTGAACCATTAAATTCAGCTATTAATTAATTAATTCAGTGATAAATTAATTCAGCAATTAAACTAGTTTCATTCACATGTCAGTCAGTCTAATGTCAGACCACACACTTCCCCTAAGAATCCTCGTCGCTCATGAAATCACCCTGAGTCCTCCAGCTGGAAAGCTCTCACTGGAACTGTAGCTTGTTTGAAGAACAGTGTTACCCATGTGACAAGCATATGATCTCCTTGTCCAACATTAAAGAAGAACAAAAGCATGAGTAGACAAGTGCCAGTGGCTCACATCTGTAATTAGAGCTATTCAGGAGGCTGAGGTCTGGAGGATGGTGGTTTAAAGCAAGGTTGGACATGGAAGTTTGCTAGACTCCACCTCCCAAATAACTAAGTAAGACTAGAGGCATAACTCAAATAGTGGAGCACCAGCAAAACAAGCCCAACAAGGAGAGCAGCAAGAGGTCCTGAGTTCAAATTCCAGTACAACATCCCCCCCACCTCCAAAAAAAAGCAAGACTTCTTCCAAGGAGGGACCAGAAGGGACCCGATTTCACCCACCCACCCGGCAAACCACGTTGCACCTGACCTGGAGCATCAAGGAAACCTAGGAAATTCACGAAGGCAGTCTGCCCTGCCAGCTCTCTGCTCTGGTTTGGAGAGGTCTAAATGTTTCTCCAAAGCCAGCTCAGCTTGGAAGCTTGGTCCTCAGAGTGGCAATGACCATGTGCAACCTCCAGGAGGCAGGACACTTCAATGGTCCCTTGGTCCAGTGGAAACATGGCAACCGCTGATTTGCGCTATTCCTCTTCATGCTCTCCCACCATGCCATGAGGCCCTCACCGGAATCCAATGCTGCACCTTGCAAACCATATCCTGCCTCCAGTGTTCTGCTAGAACCAAAACAGGCGAATACGCCCTCCTTTTAGGAACCCCCATTACAAGGCCAAGGACTACTTCTCCCTGTGCTACAGGTAATCCAGACTAAGAATCTCACTCACAGATTCAATGAGCCATCCTCCAGGGCGCAGACCAAACAGGGTCAGAATCCTTTTTCAGGACCCAACAAAGACATTAGGAGATTAGGAGATCTCTAGACACTGGACCGTGCAAACCCACAACTGCCAGGCCACCTCTTCTCCTTGGAGAAATCAGAGCAACGAAACAAGGCAGGTCTTCAGACAGCAACAGAGTGCCAGATTTCTGCCACCTCACCTACATACCTTGAGCCTCGGGAGCTCTGTCAAACGGCAGAAGCTGCCTGAACATTTTGGTTTTTTAACACCAACACTCAGCCTTTAGCATTCTTTTATTTTTATTTTTTGCTTAATTTAGACCAAATTGAGTTCTGTAACAAGTATCCCAGAAATTGGGGAAAAGGCCTTACAGGCCAAATGTATGCATTCAAAATTTAAGTTCTTTCTTTTAGACCCAGTAACAAATCTCCATCTTTTCTGAGTCTCAGATTCTACTTCAACCCTAAGGCTGCTAAAATACCCCACAGAAAAAGTAAAAAAAAAAAAAAAAGAACAAAACCTGCACACCAGAAAAATGGTCAAGGCTCATTCAGCATCTGAGATCTAAGGGGGAAAGGACCAGAGACAAGAGGAAGAGGATGACGAATGGCTGGAAGGAGCAGAGCAGTGAACAGTCAGTAATAGCAAGAACAGTATCTCTAGGAAAGCAGCAGCATATAATGGGGAACACTTCAAAAAGTGTGCCTAGCTCCCTTCAATAAGAAAATACACAGCCAGGCACTGGTGGCTTATGCCTATAATCCTAGCTACTCAGGAGGCTGAGATCTGAGGCTGAGATCAAGCCAGCCCAGGCAAGAGAGTCCTGAGACTCATCTCCATGTACCACCAGAAAACTGGACATGGAGCTATGGCTCAAGGTGGTAGAGTGCTAGTCTTGAGTAACAGAGCTCATGAGTAGTGCCTAGGCCCTGAGATCAAGCCCCAAGACAAAATAAAAGAAAGAAAAGAAAAATGCATACCTACAGCACAGAACACATAGCACACAAATGAAAGGCGCTCATTCCAGGCTCATGAGCCTAAATGTTCCCATTACTTTTAGGTTGCCATTTAGTTTCCTTTTAACACTATGCTAAGGTCTATGCCATACCTACTGGAGGAAGCCAAGAATTTCAAATTCTATAGAGTACATTAACAGCACTCTCCTCACTGGGCCTGTAACTCCATGGTACAGCCCCTGCCTAACAGATACAAAGCAATTAGGAGTAGTGAAGAGTAATCCAACAGCACCATTTCTTCCACCAATAGCAGGGAAAAGACAATATAAGAACAAACAGTGTGAACAGCTAAACACTCAGACCACCAGTCTTTAAACTCCTAGGTGTCATGAACTGCTGAAAGTCTGATGAGGTCTCCTTCCTCCGGAAAAGTGCACATACCACAACACATTGCTAGTAATTTAAAGGAGTTTATAAAAGCTGCTCCCTGCAACCCACCTAGGTCAGGTGACTTAGAATTTTTTTTTTGCCAATCGGGGCCTGGGTAATGTCCCTGAGCTAGTGCTCTATTACTTAAGCCACAGGTCCTCTTCTGAATTTTGGTAATTTACTTGAGATTAGAGTCTCGTGGACTTTCCTGCCCAAGGAATACAGGTGTGTGAGCCACCAGAGCCTGTCTTAACAATTCTTTTTAAAATGTAATTACCTGAACATGACTACTAATCCTCAAAGAATTTAAAGAACTATATAAATAATGCAAAGGGAAATTCTAGCTCCATAACTCCAGGCTGAGTCAAAACTAAATACTTCCCCCCCTCTTCCAGGTATGGAAGAGCCTCTGCCCTGTTACCTGCACGGGACGGCTCCCTTACCTTGTTGGACCATTTGTACGCCTGCAGGAGTTGACTGTAGAGCGGAGTTTTGTCCTGCACAGGATCCAGGCTCAACAGACCGCTGTTATGAAGTGGGTGGTTCTCAGAGGGCTTGCCTACCAAGTTGCTCAGACGTTCTAGCTCACTGAAAAGAGAGAAAGCAAGTAAACTTTAGTTCACTTAAAACTCTAGCAAAGCCGATCACACTGGTCAAAGGCTAGATGCCATCAGGTATCCCTTAAACAGAAAATACTTTTTGGAAAGTAAAAAAAAGACTAGAGGCAACCAAGAAAACCTCTGGTTGGGAGTTCATCTTAATTTGGAATAGAACCCACTCCCTGGTGCTGTCCAGGAGAGAAAAGGGGTGCAAAGGCAGTAAGGCTCCTAAAATCAGGATTTAACAACTTGGATTAGTCTCTGCAGGGGGGCGGAGACTTTCTGGGATTTTTGCAATGTGGTGTAACACTGCCTCTCACTAAGGGCTTTCAGACCCACGTGCAGATCACTACATTTGGCAGAACAGCAAGTACCTGAATAAATGATTATTTATCATTCACATAGGGGTAGATTTGTACATGATGCTTCACAGATGGTAAAACTTAGCAAAACAAAGAAGAGATAAAATAAACAAATGGAATGGGAAGACACCACCGAGGGGGCTGTGTCAAACAAACATGCTTCAGTCTAGCAGGAAAACTCTGGAGAAGCTAGGGAAAGTGAGCCAACAGCAAAAGCACATTCCGGGAGTGTGTGCTGAGGGGCCAGTCCCCCAACTGCCAACACAAGACTGTGAACAGCTTCTCATGCTACAATCATTCCAGAATCTTCAGCCACCTTCTTCTTGGCACACTGCACAAAGATTTAAGAAGCCAAAGAGTGCTGGAGCCAGTGGCTCACGCCTGTAATCCTAGCTACTCAGAAGGCTGAGATCTGAGGATCCTGGTACAAAGCAAGCCTGGAAGGAAAGCCTGTGAGATGCTTATCTCCAATTCTTAATTCTTTTTTTAAGCCAGAAGTGGGTTTATGGCTCACGTGATAAGATTGCCAGATTTGAGCAAAAAAAAAAAAAAAAACTAAGACAGCATCCAGACCCTAAGTTCAAGACCTCATGGCACTGAAAACAGAAAGCCAAAGGAATGCTATCAACACTCAGAGTTTGTAAAGCGTGAAAGGTTATAACGATTTGAACATCAGGCAGAGAAATGAGAGAGAAAACGGGAAAGAAGAAACGACCACCCGTGCGCCCCCTGCACGAAGGGTAACAGCTGTCTCTCTGGGCACTCACCCAGGAGCATCAAGAAGATGTGAGACCTGAGAAGAGGTGCGGGAGTCACAGCAATGTGAGGGGGAGGGGAAGTCCATCATCTGGCTCTTCTGGTTACTCCTCTGCTTACCTGGTTACTATGGAGACCAAGTTGGTTGTTTTTTTTTTTAATTAAGAAAAATCAGGCTGGGATTTAGCTCAGCAGTGGAGCACTTGCTTGGCATGTCCAAGGCCCTGGGTTCAATCCTCCGCAATGGAGAGGAGGAGGCAGGGATCCAATCAGTCCACAGGATGACAAGCTATCAAGGCCACTCCTGAGAAGTTTAAAAAAAAAGTCTTGGCATTCTAACCTTCCTGCCTGACTTTAAGGAAGAGCAGGCCAAGTTCAGGACCTAAGACATCACAATGTGCCTACCATGTGCTAGGCACTCAAAAAACATCCTCTCATTTAATCCGTGTGTGTGCGTGTGTGTGCGTGTGTGTGCATGTGTCACTCTACCACTAGAGCCACAGCTCCAATTCTGGCTTTTTGGTAGATACCAGAGGAAAGAGGCTCGGGGGCTTTCCTTCCCTGGGCTGGCTTTGAACTGCAATCCTCAGATCTCAGCTTCCTGAATTAGTTAGGATTACGGGTGTGAGCCACTGATGCCGGGCTCATTTAATGCTTACAATACTTACCAAGTAAAAGAAGGTGACTTGTAAGAAAGGAAATGTACAATCCTTAATCCTAAAGGACCACAAATTAAGAACTGTTGGGACTAGGGGTGGAGATGGGCCTAAGTTGTGAGACTAGTGAACAAAGAGCGAAATGACGGCTCTGAGCTGGTAACTTCGAAGGGGGCGGGAGACGGGGGAGGGGGACCTGTTGTGTGTGGAAGTGAGGTGAGGAAGGGCTGGATGAGCTCCGGGTTGGGGCCCGGCGCCGGGCCTCTCCCGCTAGGGCAGTCAGCAGTCTGAGCAGGGGCGGCCGGGGCACGGAGGGCCTACAGGTGACAGACCTGCTAAGCTCCAAGACGACAACGACCTGGGAGGGGCCGGCATCCTCGCCAGGGATGGGGTGACAGGGGCCCCGGGGGTGGCGAAGGCCAGCGAGGACGAGGTCCGAGGGCTGGTGAAGGCCAGGCAGAAGGAGGCCGGGGAGCCGAGGGGAGCAGGCGGGTACCGGCGTGAGCGTCCCGAGAGAGGCCAGCGGAGCCCGGGAGGGGCCGGAAAGGCGGTGGGGGGGAACAAGGGAAGATGGAGACCAGCCCCTGACCGGGAAGACAGGCCCGGCTCGAGACAAGGTGCGACCGGCAGGTCCTCGAACCCGGCCCCTTTAGCCGGTACCTACTTGAGGTCCCGGTTGACCGAATGCAAGTTGTCCTGGAATTGCGCAATGAAGGCCTTCTCCCGGCCCTCCAGCGACTCCTTGTTCCTCATGCCGTCCTTCAGGCAGTCGAACACCCTGCTCACGCTGGAACGCAAGGCCTGGATAGCATTGATAGCCTGGGCAAAGGCCTCCAGGTTCACGCCAACACTCAGTACGTCCGCCATGTTGCCGCCCCCAACTGCCGGCTCTCCCCAGCCGCTCTCCCGAGCGGCGCGGCGCGCTCTTTGATGACGTCGTTCCCCGGGGCCTCTGGGAAATGTAGTTTCCGGGCAGGCGTTTGCGCTCTGCGTCTTGGGAAAGAGCGTTCATCTGGGGAAGTCGGACAGCATTCTCGATTTGCTTAGTGATGACTGAAAAAGACATGATCAAAGTTCCTGCTGGGGGTGCAAAGGAAAAGAACCGCTCGGGGGCAACAAAGCGTCCCTGGAATGAAGAATTCTCACCCTTTGAATAAAACGAGTGCACACTCTCAAACGAAACACGGGAAGAAACTCTTTCCCCTACAGTATGATGCCAGCCAATAGATGCAGAAGAAGGATGATACTAGAAAGCTCCCACGTGGCAACCAGCAGAAGATAGGAAGGAATGGATAGTTAAACCAACAGGTAAAAAAGATAAGGAGAAAGGAGTATGTACATAATCTTAAAGTGCCCTCCCCCAAGATACTTGGTAAGAAGGAGAAAATAATGTTTCCACAATTTCATTTCTGGGCATAAGCCCAAAAGAGACAGAAATTAGTCGCAAAGAAATGCTTGTACATCTGTGTTCTGTAGCAGCATCGTTCAGAATAGGCAAGAGGTGGGATTCATGCAGGTGTCATAACAGAGGAACGAAATGCAGTGTATGCATCCAATACAAGTGTGTGTTCCATGCCTGAAACGGGAATATTTTAGTCGATTCACACTGCTACAATGAACTACCTGAGACTGAGGATTTTTACAAAATGGATTTCCTTGAGCTTTTTTGCTTAAGGCAGTACACTACTACTTGAGTCACACTTCCACTTCTGGATTTTGCTAGTTAATTGGCGATATATATTTTTTTTTAATTTGCCCCCACCCCCTTTCAAATGGAGATCCTTAGATCTCAGCCTTCAGTGATATGAACCACTGGTATGATTCATGTGTGAATGCATGAGATTATGATGTGTTTTATTCACCCTTGTAGAAATAGTTGGTTCTTTAAATTATAAAACTATTTTTGAAGGCCAACAAAAAAAAAACAACAAGTGTGTGTTCCTCCTTTTCAAGGAAGGAAACTCTGACAAGTGCTGCTCAGTGGACATCTGAATAAGGGCTGAAGATTTGTTAATCCTATCTTATTGGAGATCATTTCACGGCTAAAACGTAAGGATATTATGCTAGGTGAAAACCAGACAGTCACAAAAAGAGAAATGCTGTGGGATTCCATTTCTATAAAGTATGTCAAGTAGTCACAATCATATACACAGCAAGTGAATGGTAACTGTCAGGGGCTTGTTTCCAGTAAAGTTCACACTATGGTGAGGGGGAGGGGAACATCCAACTTAAAAGGAAGAGAAGGCTTGGGATTTAAACACAAACCAGCAAGATATTGGCCAAATCTAGTGTCATAAAGATTCAAGACACCTTCTCCTTTGTTTCTCTTTCCCGTCCACTATGGTCAGGTTTCTGAGGGTTTTATTATCTTTGTTACTAACAAACACCTGCCAGCTCCTCATGCTCTTTCCCTTGGAGCAGAGAAAATGGGACCTGGAGGAAGGTCATCATAATGATCTTCAACTTACCTCCATGTCAATCGGGGAAAAGAGTCCTTCTGGGTTTTCGAGGGGCAATAACAACGAACAGTTCTAGACAAGCTAAAGGGAAGATGATTTCACCTACCATTTCAAAAGATTTTAATAGGCATAGACTTGGAGAAGTTCTGTGGATGGGCGGTGGTGGTGACTGCACTGTAATGTGAATGGCATTAATCCCAGAGAATTAGTATCTGCTTACAATGGTAAATTGTACACATGTGTGTGACCACACTTTTTGAGTTTGGTAATGTAGAAATCAGTGGGGGCATGAGATGGAGACAATAGTGTCTTCACAGTGGAAAAACCTAGTCGGCATCAGCTGATCCAAGAGGTCACAGTTAACATCACCCATGTTGGACACAGTGTATCCACCAGCCTGCTACCATGCAAGAACACAATATGATTGCTGTGATACTACTGCCAAAATATGAAATTAGGACACAAACTCAAATTGAAATACATTGAATAAAATGACCTGTTACTTTTTAATCCATAATCACAAAAGTCAAAGGAGGCTGAGGGACGGGTTCCCAATAAAAGAGACTAAAGAGACAAGACAAGCAAGCGATCTGGGGTTTTTATTTTGCTGATCTGACTGAGAAAATGAATGAAATCTGAGTAGCGCATGTCGATTACTTAATAGTGCTTTATCAGTGATAATTTCATTATTTTATCCTCTGCTTTGTGGTGATAGAAGAAGATATCTCTGCTTTGAGGAAATAAATATACCCTAATGTAATAAAAGAGCATCATTGTGTCTGCATGAAAAATACAACAATATGAATGTGTTTATTCAGAGAGAGAAAGAGAAGTAACTGGGGTTTAAAAAAAAATGTGACCAGGTATGGAATCTGGGTGCTGCTTATATAAGAATTCTTTATACTATTTTTGCCATTGTACATTTAAAATCCTGTGACAATAAGTTGTTTTAGGTGAGTTAATATTTTAAAGAGCAGGGGAACTAAAAACACAGTCCAGATGGCTAGGAAAGTCTTCAATTCTGCCAGGCTAGAATGACCAGGATTTAGAAATTGAGCAGCGCGCTTCTTAATCCCACTCCTTAGTAATCCCTAACCCAGTAAAACAACTCAACCCAAACCTGCTGGTTTTGGAGTCATAAAGATAAAGTGTGCACAAAAATCTAGGCCCTGACTTTGCTTTCTATAAGACAAATGGTTCTTACACCATGTTTAAAGTAACACATAGTTCAGGAAGAAAGCTGTTTTGTTGACTTCATTTTATCCAATGGCTTTTGTTTCCTGGCAGGCCTCACCTTTACAGTGCTGCTATTTATAGGTTTTCTTAAAGGAAGGGAGTGGAGATTACAGAAAACTTGTAGCTATGGAGCTTTACATAGCTCCTTCTTCCCTAAGCCTCCCACATTCCTTATTGTAAAACAGGGCTAGTAATAA
This sequence comes from Perognathus longimembris pacificus, assembly GCF_023159225.1. Taxonomy (NCBI): domain Eukaryota; kingdom Metazoa; phylum Chordata; class Mammalia; order Rodentia; family Heteromyidae; genus Perognathus; species Perognathus longimembris. Next base: position 158,870,403 of record NC_063161.1, read on the forward strand.
GACCAGGCTTCATAAAATAGCCATGAGCTTTAACAACATCTTGCATGTAAAGCCTCTGAAATGATGCTGAGTACCTAATAAACACCAGGAGAAAGTGCTTATGACTTACCCACTAGAGGATTCTTTACACAGAATCAAACAAGGGTTGGTAATGGATCTATTCATCCGATTCTCTCTAATGGCATGACCCTGTGGCTAAAAGCTTGTCAATTAACTGTGTCCTTTAATTCTCTCACTTGGGTGGCCCTTTTTTTTTTAAATCACTTTTTGGATGTCAGGGGCTTTATGGGTTTTTTTTGCAAATACATTTTCAACTTCACAGAAGTAAGAGAAGTAAAAGAAAAGGAAAATATCCAGAAATAGAACTGTGACTCAAGTGGTAGAGCAGCAGACTTGAGCAAAAAGAGCTAAGGGAGAAAACCCAGTCCCCGAGTTCAAATCCCAGTATTTGGTACAAAAGGAAAATAGTCAAATTCATTGCCTTGTTTTGGCTATGGCTTTGGTTGACTCATTCTTGCCCAGAAAAAGACTAGAGAAGGCAAATTCTATTGTTGTGTATGTTGACCTTTTGGAAGTCCTTGAAGTATCAGAAAATATGGTTTCCCATTGTGTAATTACTAGTCCTGAGGTTACCAAGGTGGAGGGGGGCAGGGGAGAAGGGAATGTACACGTAAGGTTTGCCAAAAGGAGACCGCCATATGGTTCAGGCAGAAAAGTTTATTGGGGGGAGAGCAAACTGCCCGCCTGCGCGAGATGGAGGTGTGCGGAGAGAGAAGAGAAGAGAAAAAGAGGGAGGGAACTTGGGGTTGAAAGGAATTATGCAGGAAGAGGCAGCGAGGTGTGACCACAGTGGATGTGGAAGAGATCTCGGAACCTGGGGAACCTCTCACTGTCCAAAAGTGGGGGGACGGGGGGTAGGGGGCAGCTCAGGAAATGACCTCAGCAGAGGAGGAGTGACCTCAGAGTCTGGGGTCCTTTGCTGACTCACAGACAGGAAAGTGACAGGTGACAACTGGTTTCAGGCAGGTCATTTTCGTTCAGTCTAAGTGCTGTCTTTCATGAAGAGGAGGGGGGAGGGGACTGTTCTCCCAGGCGGACCTAACAGTGCCAATCTGTTTCTTCCCTCATGCGCCCCAAAACGTGAAATTTTCTGGCATGCAGTCTCAAGGGTGTTTACAGACTCTGTAAAACGCAAATATGGTTTAACCTATGGTTAAGGATCTACTATAGGCCCCCCTGGATCTCCAGTGCCTGGGACGTAATAGATGTTCAGTGTATTCGTTGGTAGAAGCAATGAATTAATTCAATATGGTATATTTGTGTCTTGGAGCCCCTTTCCAAATTATTCCATTTCTTTGTATCCTCAGAGCTCATCAACTCTATCCTGCTCGGCTCCCCCTCCTGCCCACACTCCGCCCCACCCCCCCCCACACACATTTTTCCTTTGTCTCATTCTCTGATACAGTGGTTTCGACTTTGATTGGTGCAATAAAGTACAAATAGACTCAGCTCCCACAGTCATTAGTTTTCAGAATTTCTCTGTGGCTCCCCTCTTCTGGGAAACTCAGAAATTGATCAGTGGAAATACACATTTCCCCTGAACCTAGTAAGGAGTCTTTTATCACGTCAACAGAAAACTTTTCATTTTGGAAAGGAATGGACAGCGGGATCTCTGAGGTGCTGTAAATTCTTGAGATGGTTGGCACACATGCCTACATCTGTGTGTGAGTGTTTGTGGGATAGAAATTATTTTAAAGGAGTTCATTTTGAGCAATATCAGATTTTTAATTATTATGATCTTATGTTTGGGTAAAAGGCAACACCCTGCTGCTAACATCTTCCAAAATGAGCAAACCATTAGCTTGATGCTTTCAGCTCAGGCATATTGGAACAAACAATCAGAATTAAAGTTGTCAGTATTTAATTAAAATATGCTGCAACTCCCATCATATTAGAGATCATGTGGTTTAAGCATTCAGGCTGAGAAAGCATCCTCATCAATTAGTAATTACTAAGGATTCACTCTAGATGCAGAACAATGCCCTGGATGGTTGGACAGAATGTCACCGGGCAGATTTAACTAAATCTGTCTTGGATAAACCACTGTTGGACAGCTAGGCACCAGTGGCTCACGCTTGTAATCCTAGCTTTTTGGGAGGCTAAGATCTGAGGATCACAGTTAGAAGCCAGCCTGGGCAGGAAAATCTGTGAGACTCTTATCTCCACTAAAATAACAAAAAAGCTGGAAGTGGAGCTGTAGCTAAAGTGGTACAGTGCTAGTCTTTAGGGAGAGACAAAAAAAAAGTTATGTGAGAGTTTAAGCCCCAGTTCTGGGACAAATACAAAAATGCTGCCGAACTAAGCTACCTATCCTAACTTGCAGACCATAATACTTACGACATTGTGAGTTGGGCTGAGGGTTCTCAGTTCACTGGCACAATGTAGGATCTGGACCTAGAAAGCATTTACATGAGTCAGTCAGTAAAATCAGCTCTGAATGTGCCCAGTGTTTTGCGACATCTGGGGGCCAATGCACAAGTCCAAGAAGACTAACCAAAAATATCTGAGGTAGACCAGATGTTTCTCCATACTTAACCTGGTTAAGGCTCGGAGCACTGGTCATGTGTGAAGTGCTTAGAGTTGGGTTTAATCATAGCTTATCCAATGCCTCCTCTTTCGCTCTTTCCTGGACCTTTTCCTCTTTCTCCCTGCCCACCCTGAAGTTGCCAGTGATGACCAAGACACATAGAGCTAATTGATCCCAAGGACAAAGGAAGGTCCTGGAAATAAGGAGCTTAGCCTAAACAAGGGACTTCTGTCCCTCACCTTTCCAGACACATAGTTTCTAGAACATAAGACAGCAGACTTCTTGCACAGCTCACAATGCCAGAGTGTAAGATTAAGAGAAATTTATTACTCCAAGAAAGATAAAAGGAAGAGACTTGTCAACCATTAACATTGATCACAAACACTGAACCAGGACTCTCCTACTCCCAAATTGGTCCTCCGACATCTACCCCCCAAAAAAGGATTCAATAAAGAGCTAAACAGTATATGCTCACCCACAGCCCAACAAGGGAGACAATGGAAATTAACTGAAAAAAATGAAGTTCAAGTACAAAGTAAGAGACGTGCATGGAGAGGTCTGTAGCACCTAGAGAGGGCAGTAGAACTCCCCCTAAAGGGGGACAGCCTGCTAGGTGCTCGTGGCTCACGCCTGGATTCCTAGCTATCCAGGAGGCTGAGATCAGAGGATTGTGGTTCAAAGCCAGCCTAGACAAGAAAATCCATTTTATCTCCAATTAACTACCAGAAAACCAGAAGTGCAGCTGTGGCTGAAAGTAGTAATACGCCAGCCTTGAGCACAAGCCCAGGAATAGTGCTCAAGCCCTGGGTTCAAGCCCCATGACCTACCAAAAAAAAAAAAAAAAAAGAGGGAGGCCTGCGTCAGGGACTGGTGAACCATGTCCGTGTTCCTATCTATTCAGGGAGCCGAGATCTGAGGATCGCAGTTCAAAGCCAGCCTCACGGGTAAGTCTGTAGGACTCTTTATCTCTGATTAACCACCAGAAAGCCAGATGTGGAGCCGTGGCTGATGTGGCAGAATGCTAGCCTTGGGCAAAAAAAGCTAATGTATAGTGTCCAGGCCCAAGTTCAAGACACACCACACACACACACACACACACACACACACACACACAGCATGACGACAGGCTGGGGTGTTCACACAGGAGCCCTTGAGGAACACTCCAGACCCAAACTACAGCAGCATTTCCCATGCATGTGGGGTTTGTCCTGTCGCCTGGACAGGGCAAGCGGGGTGGATAGTCGTCAGTGGAGGTGGCACAGGTGGAGTGTCTGAAAGCCCCCTCCCCCTTCTAACTGCAGAGAAAGTGGGCGCGTGTGCTCCAGAGTCGAAGCAGGGAGAGGTGGGGAGATCCACCCCTGCAAAGCAGCCGGCTGAGGACCACGCTGCAGCCGGGTTCTTCCCATCACAGGAAACCAGGAGGGGTTTTAAATATTTTAGTAAATTATTGATTGCCCACTTGGATCCTCACTTAATCAACCACTGCGCGCGTCGGGAGGGACCTCCGCTCTGTGCCATGTTCATACGTAATTAAGTACGGAGCGGCTCAGGGATGGACCCTTTTTACCAACACATTAGGCCGAAACAAAGTGGAACGAAACACAGATTGTTTGTGCAGCCTCGACCACAGGCCATTTGAGGGAGGAACTGCCCTCTCATTCTATTACTGAGTTACGTGGATGGTGCCTTTTAATCAACAGGAACCCTGAGCTGTCAGCATCAGAAACTGTAAAGCTGGAGGCCTTGCCCCAAACCTGGGAGCCAGGGGACCAGGGAAGGCCTGGCTTCCTCCTTCCCAGGGGACGCCCACCCTACGGGGGGGGGGGGGTCAGCAGTATTTTGGACTCTGCAACTCCTTCCTGTTCAGCGCCCCTTCTCTTCCGACCGTTCTTGGCAATTCCACCAGACCCCTCTCACTAAAAACAACCAAAAAAAAGCACAGAAGAGTCTCAGCACAGAAATGAGCCATTCACCTTGAGCTGGAGTCTTATTGTTTTTAATATGCTGCTTTTATTCTTGCTAATTACAAAATACATGCTTATTTTGAAAAATTGGAACCTAGAGAAAAAGCCTACGTAAGGAAATAAAGTCATGCAAAATGCTACCACTCAGCATTTGGGCTATTCACACAGACACAGTTTGGGATTGTGTTTGTTTTTTTTCACAAAGCGGGCATTGTACTATTTTCTTTCTTTTTTCATTATATAGCCTAAAAACTTTTCCCTATTATAAAACAATCTTTTGTGTGTGTGGGGTGCTGGTCCTGGAGCTTGAAATCGGGCCTAGCTGTCTCTTAGCTTCTTCCACTCAAGGCTGGTACCCTAACACCTGAGCCATAGCTCCACTTCCAGTTTTTTTGCTGGGAACTTGGAGATAGGAGTCCCATAGACTTTCCTGCTCCAGCTTTCTTAGAACCAGAGTCCTCAGATCTCAGTCTCCTGAGTAGCTAGCATTATATATAGGCCACCAGTGCCTGGATGACCTATGAACTTCTAATCACAGCCAGGTTTCAGCAGTAAGAAGTCCCTCACCCATTACAATGGCTGCTAAAAAAAAATAAAAATCTTGACATGGTGGCATGTCTGTGTCTATTATTCTAGCTACTCAGGACATGTAAATAAGAGGGTTAAAGTTCAAGCCAACCTGGGTATGAATAAACACAAGACACTATTCATAGCTGGGCACAAGTGGCTCACGTCTATAATTCCAGCTACTCAGGAGGCTAAGATCTGAGGGGCACAGTCCGAAGCTAGACTGGGAAAGAAAGTCTGTGAGCCTCTTATTTTCAATTAACCACATACAAAACAGCCAGAAGTGGTAGGGCACCAGCCTTAAGCACAAAAGTTCAGGGACAGCACCCAGGCCCTGAGTTCAAGCCCAAGACTGGCTCCATATAACATTCACTTCACCTATTCAATATTTTCTATAATTCCAAGTTCAGTATTTTTTTTTGTTAGTCATGGGGCTTGAACTCAGGGCCTGGGCACCAGTTCTTGAGCTTTTTTGCTCAAGGCTAGTGCTCTATCACTTTGAGCCACAGCTCTGTGTGCTGTTTTCGTGTGTTTAATTGGAGATAAGAGTCTCATGGACTTTTCTGGTTGGGCTGGCTTTGAACCACAATCCTCAGATCTCAGCCTCCTGAGTAGCCAGGATTACAGGTGTGAGCCACCGGTGCCTAGCTTCAGTAATATTTTTTTTGAAAGGATACTATGTGGATATTCAGTATTAATTCCTGTTAATAAGAGGGAGATGAACCAGATTCCAGGTTATTAGTTGGGGAATTAGTTGGTCTCAAGGGATTGTGTCATTGCCTGAGCTGTGTGAATTCCTGTTTTCCACCTGGATATCTAAGAGCTGATTATGGAAATCTCTTCATTTTTCTGTACTGGTTCTGGGATTTGAAGTCAGAACCTCACACTCTTGCTTGGCTTTTTTACTAAAGCCTGATACTCTATCATTTGAGCCATAGCTCCACTACTGGTTTTTTTCTGGTTAGTTGGAGATAAGAGTCTCACAGACTTTCTTGACCAGGCTGGCTTTGAACCTCGATCTTTAGATCTCAGCTTCCTGAGTAGCTAGGATACCAGGCATGAGCCACTATACCCAGCTTGGTAATCACTTTTATCAAGTGTTTAATTACTTTAAGATAAGAATTGTTTGATTTTTTAAATAAAAATAACCACGTTGAGATATAATTCCCAACCATAAGTCAAGCTCTTAAAAAGTGTAAAACGTGGGCTGGGAAGGTGGCTTAGTGGTAGGACACTTGTCTAGCATGCACAAAGCCCTGGGTTTGATTCCTCAGTACCACATAACCAGAAAAGGCCAGAAATGGTGTTGTGGCTCAAAAAGTAGAGTGCTAGCCTTGAGCAAAAAGAAGCCAGGTACAGTGCTCAGGCCCTGAGTCCAAGAACAAGGACTGGCAAAAAAAAAACCACCAAAAAAAAAACAAAAAACAGTGTACAACTCAGTACTTTAGATACAGTTGGCTCTTTCTCCATGGCTTCAAGTTCCAGGGATTTTATTCTAGAACATTTTCTCCTCCTCTGAGTCCCTGGAAACCACTACTTTCTGCCTCTATAGATTTCTTGTTGTGCAAATTTCATGTAAATGGAGTCATACAATCTGGGGTCTTGGTGTAAAAGCAGTGATATACAATGCACTCTTTCCATGCAACGGCTGGCAGACCTTGGGTGAATTCCAGGGTTTTTTTTTTTTGCTATTATGAGTAATATTGTTATAGATATTTCTGCTCAAGTTATTTTGTGGGCAGATATTTTCAATTCTCTTGAATATGTATCGAGATGCAGAATTGCGGGGGTCATATGGCAACTCTTTACATTTCTGAGAACCTCCCCGACTGATTTCCACAGAGCCTGTACCATTTTCATTTCTACTAGCAACATAGGAGGTTACTTTGTTCCATCCTTGCCAAGACACTTTGTCATCTAATTTTATTTTTATTAGAGCCATGCTAGTGGGTATGAGCTGAAATCTCATTGTGGTTCCTATTTGCCTTCCTGTAATGACTAGAGATGCTTAGCATCTTTCCTTTATTGACCCTTTCTTTCATGGCTTCTTTGGAGATAGGTCTTTTGCCATGGGGCATGGTAGCACACACCTGTAATCCCAGCACTCCTCAGGAGGCTGAGCGGGGAGAATCATGGGTTGGTGGTCTCCAGCCTGAGCCAGACCTTGTCTCAAAGACCCCAAATAGATAGATACATAGATCCTTAGTCTGCTTTCCACTTAGATTTTCTTTGGTCCTTTACTGTTGAATTCCAAAGGGATTTCTTCTTTCATGAGTTTTAAGTGACACCCTAACTCTAATGAGCCTAATGGAGGAGAGGGTAAAAGTTGTCTGAGCCATTGATTGTATTTCACCTCCCTCAACTGCAAACTATGCTAGACTGGCAGCTTCACAGGGTGAGAAAGAGCTGTTTCGGCTGAGCGTCTCCGACCCTCCTCTGAGCACCTGCGGGCATCTGGTTCCTAGCAGGAGAGGGAGAGGTGGCCACCAGTCAGCTGGGACACTGTCAGGGTGGTTGGAGACCAGCTTGGGGGGTGGGGGGTCATCACACTAGGGCCCCAGACAGCTGGTGGAAGCAGTCACGTGACAGCCGGGCCAGCCGTTCTCATCTGCCCACCGCGTGGTCAAAGGATCCACAGAGGGACCTGGATAAGGACAGGCGCCAGGCCCAAGCCAGGCCCGGGACTCGGCAGGTGCTTCCCCAGACCAACGGCCACCTCCGCGGGCCAGGCACCACGCAGGAGATCTACCAGGAGGAGGAGAGGGCGGGATGGGTGGGATGGCCAAAGGGAGGGACCCCGGCCCCCTCTGGGAAGTCAGAGGACGCGCCTGGGAAGGGCATTCTGAGCAGAGGGAACAGCAGCGTGTGAGGCAGAGGAGGAGAGGAGGGGGCTGGAACACAGAGTAGGCAATGGGCACGGAGGTCAGAGGCGAGGATGGCGAGGCCCGGTGGGACTTTTCATGCTCACCTCCATCCCAGGACCATTCTGCATCCCAGGAAGTCACTGCGGGACTTCAGCACAGGAGGCCCATGCTCATGGATGTGTCCGCTTGCCTTACTCCAGTGGCAGAGGGGAGACAACACCGCAGGAGGTCTGCAGGCTTGGTGGGGTGGGAGGGGTGGGAGGGGTGGGTGGGGTGGAGTGGAGTGGAGGGGGGGGGAGGTGGAGAGGCCTGCCTGCCACTCAAAGACCTCTCCATGAGTTCGAATCTGATTCTGGCCCAGTCCTCACTGCTGACAGGTGCACAGAATGTTGGGGAAGGAAGAGAAGACTTGAGAGGTAAACTAAACCAGCTGAACATTGGCTGCATCTGGCTTTGTGGTGGTTCAAGGCATCTTCTCTTTCATTCCTTGGTCCTTCTCCATGGGCAGGCCTTAATGGTATGTGTGCATCTATCTGTCTATCTGTATGTATGCATATATTTGCATACCTATTCATTTCTTTATCCACCCATCTGCCTATCATCTATGTTCTGTCTACTATCTATCTATGTCTATCAATTCACCTAACCATCTATCTACCCGTCTATTGGTTAGATATCATCTATGTTTTGTCTATTGTCTGTCTACCATCCATCCACCTATCCATCTATCATCTATGTATCATCTTCTATCTACTTACCTGTCCATCCATCACTTACGTATCTACCTGCTAATCTAGCCACCATCTATCATGTATGTATATGTCTAGCTATCATGTATGTGTATACCTATCATTTATGCATGCATATGTATCTATCTACCTACCTATATGTCTATCACATATATCTCCTATCTCCTTCTTCTATCTACTATCCATCTATCATCTATTTATCTTCTCTGTATCATTTATTTATGTTTTCTATCCTCTATCGCTAACATCTGTCTATCTATCTATCAAAGCTTTCTTATTGGAGAATACCTACTGAGGTCCCTACACTCCTTAAAGGAGCTAAGCATACAAGCTAGGAGCTGGGGAGAAAGACAAAGGCCATAATAACGACCTTCAAATCACCTTGACATCAGTCAGGCAAAGTCCTGCGGATTACCTAGGGGCTGCAGCAATAAGAAGAATTCACTGCAGGGGAGCTAACCGGAGAAGCCTGCTGTTGCAATGGGCTAACCGTCACAAGGGTAGTGAGTGCCCCAGCACTGAAGGTATTCCAGCCAAGTGTCATGAATATGTATCAGGATTCTCTGCAGAAGTGGGCTGCGCTGTCTGCGAGGGTGGCCTGGGCCCTCTCTGAGCTAAGATTCTATAATCATCTTGCACTGTCTTTCTTCTAGGTAAAAACCAAGATCGTTCGCCATGAGAACCTAGTAGAACAACTTGAAGGTTATTTTCAGTACACCCTAGTCCTTTTCCTCGAGTTGATGCAGTTAAGGGGACTTTAATTAAGCTTTCCCCTCCGGGCACAACCAGCTTGTTTTTGGTGAGTGCAATATGCCATCCCAGAATATGTCAAACTTCATTTGCAAAATATCAGACTGCTGTTTTTCTCCCAGCGCCAGTCTGCAGAGTAATACGTTCAATAACTTTTGCTCTTTTTTGCTCTCAAAGATAGGTCTCTTTTTAGAGTCGATAGCGTAAGAAATGCGGAATCTGGTGCAAATTCCAATGGAAAGAAAAGATATTGTTATTTAAAGCCCAAATAACGGCTTAAAATTAGAGTTGTGAAAGCATTGAAAACACCAGACTCCCCAGATGGCTGGGAGATAATTCATTTGCACTCCGTCCACTTGCACACTAAAAAAAAATCCTCCTGACTCTGTTTCTCCCCAGATTGAAAGTTGAGGCCCGCTTGCAACATATGTGATTCTCTCTATAAATTTAGCTCTGAGTCATGTTGTATTACATTAGAGCTTCAGAAGGCAGGCACTTGGAAAATGTACATCAATGCATTTATTTTTAAATTATATAAATATATATGTATGTTTAAATATATTAGGCTGGATTTTCCCTCCCCCCCCCCAATTTCAAAATGGCTCTTCTGGAGAAGATTAGCCAATAATCACGACGTTACACGGTGATTCTGGAATGCAGCCCGCTTTGGAGGATCCCCCCGTGCGACTTGGCAAACCCCACACTCCCAGCCCCCAGCCTGGCTGAGCCCCGGCCTCCGCAGGAGACCAGGCAGCTCGCTTGACAGCTGTGCGGGCGGCCTAATTAAGATGCTCTGTCCCCCAGCGGGTCAGGTCTCAGGGGCAGAGGTCACCGAGATACGGGGACAGGCAAGCAGGCACAGGCCAGAGGCAGACAACCTGGAGAGCCATCTTTAGCTTAGTGGCTGGCATAGTTGCTATATAAAAGGATCCCCACGAATGGGAAATGTAGCGAGAATGGAGACGTATTCTCTCCCAGTTCTGGAGGCGGAGAATGCAGAGATCTAAGGACTGGCATGTGGTGAGTCTTGTTGGATGCTCTCAAGGTAGAGAGCAGAGGGCAACAGAGCGTGCGTGTGTGTGTGCGTGTGTGTGTGTGTGTGTGTGTGTATCAGGCAGAGACAAAGACAGACATACAGAGCACACAGGTAAGCTCAACGTCTCCTTTTTCTTTTTTTTTAATTTGTGCAGGTACTAAGGCTTGAACTCAGGGCCTGGGTGCTACTCTTCAGTTGTTTTTGCCCAAAGCTAGCACTGTACCATTTGAGCCACAGCTCTACTTCCAGCTTTCTGATCGTTACATGGATAAGAGTCCCACAGAAGCCAGGCACCAGTGGCTCATGCCTGTAATCCTAGTTACTCAGGAGGCCGAGATCTGAGGATCATGGTTCAAAGCCAGCCCGGGCAGGAAAGTCTGTCAGATTTTCTTTCCAATTAATCACCAGAAAACCAGAAGTGGCACTGTGGCTTAAAGTGGTAGAGTACTAGCCTTGAGTGAAAGAGCCCAGGGACAGTGCTCAGGCCCTGAGTTCAAGCCTCATAGCTGACCAAAAACAAAAAGAATGTCACAGACTTTGCTGCCCAAGCTGGCTTTGAACTGTAATCTCATATTCCAGCCTGCTGAGCAGCCAGGATTATACACATGAGCCACAGGTGCCCAGCTCAAACTCACTTTTATCATCAAGCAGCTCTTTCAATCGTGACATCAATTCAGTCATGAGAGTAGAGTCCTCAAGATTTGAACACATCCTTGATGCGGTCGTCCTGACGATGAACTTGGGCAGACATGTTCAGACCATAGCTGGGGCTAAACTCCCAGGGCTTTAAAGGCCCAGCCACATCCTGCTGGCCTTTGGTCCTTGCTCTGCCTGTTTGAATGCACACACGCTAAGTGATGGGACCTCCTTTGTGCTTTAGTTCTGTCTGCTACTTTGCAGGGAGCTGGGTGGGCTGTCCGGGAGAGTTCACTCCATCCAGGCCCTCCCCCAGCCCCTCCCCCATCTTAAGAGCTCTTACTCCCAGTTCTGCTTCCCTTGCCCTTTAACCTTCCTCGTTCTTACCAAGGAGCCCAGTGATTCCATTGCGCCTGCCCAGATTCTCTGGGATATGATGTCATAATTGTGAATGTAATGTCCTCTGGAAACCCCGTTTCCCGCCATCCGTAGGTTTGGGGGATGCACTATGGCCATCTACAAGGCCATTTTCTACCACAATCCAAGAAGTAAAATATCCAAAAAAAACAAAACAAAACAAAACAAACAAGAACAGAAGGTCCAGAGGAAAAGAATGGAGGAACTCATAAAAGATATCATACACAACATTTTCCTAATACTGTAGAGAATGGAAAAAGGCTTCTGAATATTTAAAGGCATAGAAATATACCAAAAACGTTTCACAGAGGGAATGGCAAACACAAAGGATCTGGGATCAGGCACTGGACTCCCTGGTGTCTTTACTGGGGATTGGAAGACATGGTATGGTAGCTTCATAAGCCCAAGGAAAAATAACTCCAACCTAGAACTTGTGAGTGTTTTTACTCACCTTATGGAAGTGTGGACTACATGTTTTTCAGTCATGCTGGGGTTCACCAAGCATCCTTTCCCCCAAAAACCATGGAGGATGTGCTCCCACAAAGTGAGAAAGTAAATCAAGAGAGTGGAAAGCTGAGAATCCAGGAAACAGGCTAGCACACCAGAGTGGCAAAGGTTATCTTGGAGGATGGTACCACAAATGTGCCTCAAGCCTGGGCACCGACACCAGGCCTGACTGGGCTCAGAGGGAAGATTCGAAACGAAGCACAGAAAGCAATATGTTTGCATTGTATTAACACGAACTTCAGAACTATGACAGAGTTTGAGGATTATTAGAGATAGCTAAATAGAAAACAAAGAACATCCCAAAATGACTGAGAAAAATGCAACTGTGCCAATCAATGTAATTGTAGTACATTGAAAACATTACATGCCTAAGACATATGATAGCAAATACTGACTTGATTTAGCTAGACTCCGCGATAGCGGGAAGATGAGTGCAGGAGAAATCTAGCACTGTTTGTGTGTATAAGAGCTCAGTCTCCATTTCCTTTTTCTCTTATTTCCTTCCTTCCTCCCTCCCTCCCTCCCTCCCTCCCTTCCTTCCTTCCTTCCTTGTATGTGCCAGTACTAGGAGTTTAATTCAGGGCCTCATGTTCTTGCTCATCTTTTTCACTCAGGGATGGTACTCTATCACTTGAGCCATGCCTTCACTTCTGGCTTTTGGATGGCTAATTGGAGATAAGAGTCATACAGGGTTCCCTGCCTGGGCTGACTGTGAACCTTAATCCTTAGATCTCAGCCTCCGGAGTAACTAGTTATAGGTGTGTGTCACCAGCAGCTGGCTTCTATCTGACTTCTTTTTTTTTCTTTTTGTTGGTCTTGGCTCTTGAACTTGGGGCCTGGGTGCTGTCCCTGAGCTTTTGCACTCAAGGCTCTCTACCACTCAGCCACAGCGCCACTTGCGGTTTTCTGGTGTTGATTGGAGATAAGAGTCTCGCAGACTTTCCTGCCTGGGCTGGCTTTGAACCAGATCTCAGCCTCCTGAGTAGCTCGGATGACAGGTGTGAGCCACTGGCACCCAGCCATCTGACTTTTTCAGACTGTGTGCATGGATTGCGTTCACCAGGTTTTTCTTTGTGAAATTTCAGGGAGAAGGAAGGGAAGGATGCTAGACAACATCCCCAAGAAAGAAGGCAGGTGGTGGGCTGTGGGAAGAGGCTGCCCTGCCAGCACCTGCAGATTTTCTCTGCCTTCAGCCTCATTGAGTCACAGGAGGGAGCTGACGCCAGCAAAAGCCAGCAAGCCAGTGGCCGGTCCTGAGGGGCCGCACAAGCCTCTGCCTGATACAGCAATGGCAGGGATGCTGGCACGAGAGCAACTGGGCAGTCCACAGGGCCCCACGGGCAGCGTCGTCTGTCTCTGAGGCCTCCCAGCAGGCCTAGGGGCTCGGGGAGGAAGGGGTCAGTCGAGGGAGGAGACCAAGCTTCCTGGGACAGGCGTCTGTGGAAGAAAGGCGGGGGAGAGGCCATTTTCCTACATGTGGACCTGAGTTACTCCATCCTTATCACACAGCCAGAGACACCAGAACCTGGTATCTGATGCCCCAGCCGCCCCCAGCTCCAGCCTCCAGCTCAAGAGGAGGCGCAGGACTGGGAAGAGGGTGAACGCTGGAACGCCACTACGTCCCGGTGTAACGAGCCACCCAGGGGCCTGCACAGCGCCGACCCCAGAGGCTCCAAAGACAAGTGGCTGAAAGGACATGGCCGCTCTTGAGCTGGGCCCGAGGAAGAGCAAGCCCTTAGACGGCTTCCTTTATCCCTCTTTTATTTTTCTATTTTTTGGGGGGGGCAGGGGCTGGTCCTGGGACTTGAACTCGGGGCCCGGCACCGTCCCTGAGCTTCTGTCTTCAAGGATAGTGCTCTATCAATTTGGAACTACAGTTCTACTTCCAGCTCGTTTGGTAGTTTCTTAGAGATAAGAGTCTCGTGGACTTTCCTGCCCAGGCTGGCACCAAACTGTGGTCCTCAGATCTCAGCCTCCTGAGCAGCTAGGGTGGCAGGTGTGAGCCCCCAACATCTTACAGGTTTCACTGGCTTTTCACGAGCTAGCCTCCAACTCACAATCCTCCCACCTCCATCTGAGTAGCTGGAATTACAGGTGTGTGTGATCATGCCCAGCTTCTTCTGGGCTGGGTTTTTTGGTGTTTTTTTTTGGCCAGTCCTGGGGCTTGGACTCTGGGCCTGAGCACTGTCCCTGGCTTCTTTTTGCTCAAGGCTAGCACTCTGCCACTTGAGCCATAGCGCCACTTCTGGCCGTTTTCTGTATATGTGGTGCTGGGGAATCGAACCCAGGGCCTCATGTATATGAGGCAGGCACTCTTGCCACTAGGCCATATCCCCAGCCCAAAGCAGATTTTTTTTTTTCCAGTCCTGGGGCTTGGACTCAGGGCCTGAGCACTGTCCCTGGCTTCTTTTTGCTTAAGGCTAGCACTCTGCCACTTGAGCCACAGCGCCACTTCTGGTCATTTTCTGTATATGTGGTGCTGGGGAATCGAACCCAGGGCCTCATGTATACGGGGCAAGCACTCTTGCCACTAGGCCATACCCCCAGCGGTTTTTTGGTTTTGTTTGTTCGATTCCTTGAATTTATCTTCAGCTCTCCAAAAAAAAAAAATCTAAGCTTTTGTGCCAAGAGCCATTTATCATTTCTTTTTTGGTGGTGGTGGTGGGGGACTTGGGGCTTGAACTTGGGGCCTGGGTGCTGTCCCTAAGCTTTTTTGTTCAAGGTGGTGCTCTACCACTTTGAGCCACAGCTCCACTTCTGGTTTTCTGGTGGTTAATTGGAGGTAAGAGTCTCACAGACTTTCCTGCCCAGGATTGTCATATCTTAAATGATGTATTTATTTTTAAATTAAATTGTATTGACAAGGTGATGCACAGAGGGGGTATGGTTACATAATGAGGTAGTGAGTACATTTCTTGTCATATTTGTTACACCCTCCCTCATTTTTCTTTCCCTTCCCTAGTTCAGGTAGGCATATATACAATATCCAGTGTACCAAAATCATATACAGTAACCACATGGGGTATGCCAAAGGAAGTTCACCTAATGTATTAAACATAAGGACAATAATAAAATCCTCCTGTTTCCTTCTCTTGGAGAAATGGTGTATTTATTAACAACAGCCTTAAAGCAAGGGCTTCGTCGGTGCCCCTTCGCCTCTGTAGAAGGCTCAGCACCAGGGCCCGTGTGCAGCAGGGATGTCTCCTGTGGTCTTGGTCTTCAGGGCAGGAGTAGCTGCAGGCGAGGAGGGGTCTTTCACGAGCATCCCACATACACGTTCTACACACCCATTGGCTGTGCACACCCACCAAAGAGCTGGAAGTGGAGCTGGGTTCAAGTGGTAGAGCACCAGCCTTGAAGAAAAGAGCCAAGAGACGACACCCAGGCCCTGTGTTCAAGCCCCAGGACTGGTATGTGTGCACACGCGCGCGCACACACACACACATGCACACACACATCTCAGCGTTGATCAAGGATGAATCTCAACTGGATGCTGGTGGCTTGTAATCCTAACCACTCAGGAGGCTGGGATTCGGAGGACTGACGTTCAAAGCCAGTCTGGGCAGGACATTCTCAAACCAGCAACACTGGAGGCATGGCTCAAGTGATAGAGCCCAGCTTAGAAAGCATGTGGCCCTACGGTCACCCCTCAGCACTGGAAAGGAAATGAAAAGAGAGTGGCAGTGAATAGTAAAGAGCACTGTGTGCCTGGTATTTATTTACTTCCAGTGTGTGCGCATGCCCCAGGGCTTTGCCCAACCTCCATGGCTTTCAGCACCGTGGCCAGCGGCCAGCAGAGCTCCCACAGCTGGGGCAGAAGGCCGCGCAGTCCGCACCACAGGAAGCTGACCACGTGGGTCAAAATACCTAGGATGAGCCCCAGGGAAGAGACTATTCCAGTACAAACTCTGAACTCCTGGGAAGACATAGCCAGGCAGGAGCTCAGGGATCTGGACTTTTCCCCGGTGAAGACATTTACGAGGCACAGTGACTTTGTCAGTACTGGGACCTGAACGCAGGGCCTGGAGCACTTGCTCAGCTTCTTGCTCATACTAAGCCATGCCTACAGCCCAGCGTTTTGGTGGTGAATTGAAAATAAGAGTCTTTCGGACTTTTCTGCCTAGGTTGACTTTGAACTCTGATCCTCCAGATCTCAGCCTCCCGGGGGGCTTGGATTGCACCCAGCTGAGCCAAGACTCAGTAATATCCACTTTCAAAATTCCTCCACTTTAGCCATCTCAATATACTACATGAGCGTTTTCATTTCCTAAATCATTTTTATTATTACATTAGCTAGATAGAGGGAGATTTCATTGTTGTATTTGCACACACATTGACAATGGATCTTTATTTCACTTTTTAATAGGTGATGCTTTTATGTGGTTTAAGGTTGAAAGGAGCCAATGCAAAACCCATCTCTCCTTGCTATCTTTCCCTGAAGCCATCAGGGAATTGGTTAGTAATTTCATGTTCATATGTCCCAGGTGTCTGTACTTATAAAGCAGATATATATCTATTCTTGTACATGTTTGTGTATTATGCAAATTCATAGGAAAATATGTGTATACTCTCTTTGTTAAAAATAAAGGCCACAGCTGGGTATGGTGGTTGGTACTGCACACCAGCCATCCCAACACTTGGGAGACTGGGACAGGAGGATTCCGAGTTCAAGACAGGCCTAGGCTACACAGCAAATCTGTCTTCAGAAAAGTAGAAATAAAAATAAAGAACACAAACGTTGCCATCTTCCATGCCTAGAGTTTTTTTTATCTAATAAGATATATCTGGGGAAATTTTTTTTACAATGGCTGTTTATTTTCTGTTATCATTTAAGACATTTCTCCAAATCTGTGTATGGCCATTTCTCATTCCCCTTTTTCCTACGAGGCCAATTCTTGCATGTGGTATAAATCTTTAGGGAATTTTTTTTTCTAAATTGTCATCTTCACAGACATTTCTCTTCTCACCTGTATTAGTCAGGGTTTTGCAGAAAGAACCAATAGGATAGATGATAAATTCTATAGATGGATGGATGGATGGATGGATGGATACATAGATAGGTAGATAAATGCCTAGATACATACATAGACACTTAGATAGATGCACAGATACATATACAATAGATACATAGATTGATGCATACATGTGTACATAATAGGTAGATACATACATGGTTGATAACTGATGGACACTTTAGCAGGTGGTGAATGGGTAATAGGTGATGAATGGGTAGGTAGCTAGATAATAGATGATTGCTAGATAATAGTAAATAGATAGGTGATGGGTGGATAGGTAGGTAGATGATAAATAAATAGGTATATAAATAGTAGCTAGGCAGATAGGTGGTGAATGGATAGGTAGGTAGACAGATGATAGCTAGCTAGATTGAAAATAGACAGATAGTAGGTAGACAAGTGATAGATGAATAGATAGGTAGATAGGTAATAGATAATAGGTAGGTAGGTAAACAGATGATAGGTAGGTTGGAGATGGATAGACAGGTAGGTTGATAATAGATGATAGACAGATCACCTACACATAGATAGTAGAGAGATATATAAAAAGAGATAGATGTCGAAAGATAGAAAGGTAGATGGTAAAAAATTGATTGATAGATAATAGATAGGTAGATGGGTGATGAATGAATAGATAGGCAGATAGATGATAGATAATAGGTAACTGGATAAGTGATGGATGCATAGGTAAACAATAGATAATAGGTAGGTAAATAGATAAATAGACAGAGATAGAGAGATAGATATAGGTGATAGATTGGTGGTGGCTGGATAGGTAGGTAGGTAGAAGGATAATAGATGGTGCTAGGTGGTAGGTAGGTAGGTAGATGTAAGTAGGCAGATAGAGAGCTAATAGGTAGGAAGGTAGATAGATAGGTAGGTAATAGATAACAGATCGATATGTAGATAGGTGTAGGCAGGCAGATAGACAGCTGACAGGTAGAAAGGTAGATTGCTGAGGGATGGATGGGTGAGGAGGTGGGCAGGTGGGCAGAGGAGCCTCAGCGGCTGCCCCACACTGCCAGCCTGCAAGCTGGAGACCCCAGGAAGCCCACAGTGGCACTCAGTCCAAGCCTGAAGACCTGGAAACCAGGAAAGCTGGTGGGGTCCAAGGTCGAATGCCCCTCACTTAAAAGCCCAGGCCCCAAACCTGGAGCGCTGACGCCCAGCTCCCCCGAGGTGAGGGGCGAGAAGCAGCTTTTGGCTCTTTGTCCTGTCTGGGCCCCAGCTGACTGAGAGGTACCCCTCAGCTCGCCCTCTGCCTCCTCTGGAGACAGAGACGCCCACGAGTAACACTCCCCCCCACACCCCATTCTCCAGGCCAGGCTTGACCAGCCTGGTTGATACCGAAAATCAACCAGCACCCCCCGTCCCTCTCTGAGTTTAGGGGGTCCACTTAAAGTTCAGGAATGTGCTGTGCTAGCCCTCCCCACGATGGTTCTCAGAGCCATCCCCCCAGGCATCGTGGGCAAACGTGCCCCGAGAGGGGGCTGGGAATGCATTGCTCTGGCCGGTGTGTCTCCCTCGGGTAGAGCTTGATGAAGCCTGACCAGCTTCTGCTCTCCAGCTCCCTGTCTTTCATGCTTCGTGCTGACCACTACTTTTCCGTTAATAGTCCCTCTCCAGACAGGCTAGAGCACAGTCAATCAGGTGACCGCTCCTGGCCCATCCCCAGCCTAGACCTGGCTCACCATGGTCAGATCCAGCCAGCGAGGCGCACAGCCCATGCCGGGCCGTGTGTCAGAACGAGCCGACGTCTGGCTTCGCGGGCTTCATTCCGATTAGGTCTGCACGGTGGGAGGGGCCTCCTCCCAGATCCCCAGAGACAGACCGGCCGACGGGGCTTCGAAGCCCACCTTCCGTGCCCTCCGCCGGCTCACAGCCCCGCCGCAGGCCCTGTCCCCCCACGTCCGATGGGGCGGGCGTTACTCTGACAGCCAGCCTCCTCTCTCCAGCTTCTTTGAAAAATCTTTCCAGGAAGAAACTTAAGTTTCCTTCTTTATCAATTCCCTCCCCCATCCGCTGATGAGTTATTTTTAAAATAGCTAGGGGGAAGGACAGGTATTTATTCTCTCTTTCTCCCTCTCCCTCTCTCTTTCCCTCCCCCTTCCCTCCCTCTCCCCCTCCCTCCCTCCCTCCCTCTCTCCCTCCCTCTCTCTCTCTACGGCAGGTTTGCAATCCAGTGTCCCCACAGGAGGAGTTGCGTTGCCTCTGCACTTGGCACATAGACATTCTCAGGCCCTGGTATGCAGTAGGTGCCGCACCCATTAGGGTGCGGTTTGCCCATCTATGATGATCAAAGCTGTGGTCCTCACAGGGCAAAGACTCCATCCCCTGCCTCCAGGCTACTTAAGAGAAAGCCAAGACCTGGGACTGGAGCCGGTCTGCTGCCCTTCACTGGCTCTGTCACTGACAATGTCTCTGCAAAGTAGGGTGGATGAGCGGGTGCCATGGCTCACACCTGTCATCCTAGCTACTCACTTGGGAGGCTGAGAGCTGAGGATCATGGGAGGCAAGGACTCTACTGCTAGGCCACCTTCCCAGCCCAGATCTGAGGATCATGGTTCAAAGCCAGCCAGGGTAGGAAAGTCTGTGAGACTCTTATCTCCATTTAGTCCCCAGAAAACCAGAAGTGGCACTGTGGCTCAAAGTGGTAGAGTGCTAGACTTGAGCTGAAGAGCTCAGGGACAGCGCCCAGGCCCTGAGTTCAAGCCCCATGACGACTAACAACAACAACTACAAAAAGACAATATTTGCTGACTCAGGGAAAAAAAAAACAGTTTCTATATGACCTCAGTAAGACGAAACTCAAAACTTCCCCCTGGGCTGTGAATGTGGCTTAGTGGTAGAGTGCTTGCCTAGCATGCATGAAGCTCTGGGTTCAATTCCTCAGTACCACATATGCAGAAAAGGCCAGAAGTGGTCTGGGAATATGGCCTAGTGGCAAGAGAGCTCGCCTCGTATACATGAAGCCCTGGGTTCGATTCTCCAGCACCACATATCTAGAAAATGGCCAGAAGTGGCGCTGTGGCTCAAGTGGCAGAGTGCTAGCCTTGAGCAAAAAGGAAGCCAGGGACAGTGCTCAGGCCCTGAGTCCAAGCCCCAGGACTGGCAAAAAAAAAAAAAAAGAAAGAAAAAAGAAAAGGCCAGAAGTGGTGCTGTGGCTAAAGTAGTAGAGTGCTAGCCTTGAACACAGAGAGACTCAGAGACAGAGCCCAGGTCCGGAGTTCAAGCTCCAGCACTGGCAAAATAAAAACAACAACAAAATTCCCCTTGCCTTGATTTCCCCTTTTGGATCACTTGTGCTTGGTCAGAGAAAGATGATACAAGAAGCCTTGATGGATGGACTCATTAGGTCTTGGAAAGGGCCTCTGGTCCTCAGAGCCAACCACTGTTATTTAAAGAACGCTGATGGAGAGTGGACTTAGATTTTCAAATTGTCCTCGGCGGACCACAAGGCAGCCAGTCAGAGCAGTCTCTGAGAGCTAATTCCTTACTTCAGTATTTAAGGCTTCCAGAAAAGCTACATCCATCTTCTACAAAGAAAAAAAAAATGTTCTTGCCTCTTCCTGCTATCTAGAGATTATTTAGTGCTCTGATATTGACACCACTTCTGTAGGAAGATTTAAAGATGGAAACGCAGCATGTTCAAGTGCTGGCCATTTTTCTCTGCCGTTGAGTGACAGAGAAGCCTGAAGTCCCAGCAGTGGGGTTGTCACTGCGATATTGATAGTTGGGATCTGCACAGATGTTTGCAAATACCTGGCTTCGTCTACTGCGGACACGGTCAGGGAGGCAGTGGGCCAAGACAGTGGGGGGGGGGGGAGCAGGGACACCCCATTCTAGATCCCGCTCCAGTGGAGGGTCTGGGTGGGCACCACTGGGAAAGCCAGGGCCAGCTCCCTCAGAAGAGACCGGGCGTGGAGTGTTCGGTGCGGCAACGAGCTGTCCACAGTCTCCTGCATCCTGAGGCTTATTGAAAATCTGCACCAGCTGGGGGTCCGTAGCTCACCCCTGTAATCCCAGCTACTCAGGAGGCTGAGCTCTGAAGATTGAGGATCAAAGCCAGCCAGGGCAGGAAAGTCTGTGAGACTCTTATCTCCAATTAACCACCAAAATGTTGGAAGTGGAGCTGTGGCTAAAGGGGTAGAGCATGAGCGTTAAGCAAAAAAAAAGTTCAGGGACAGTTCAAGAGCCTGAGTTCAAGCCCACAGAACCAGTGCACGCACACGCACACACACACACACGCACACACACGCACACACACACACACCAACTGGTTTGACTGTTCTATTTTCATATATATTTCTTCCACCATTATTTGGGGGTAATTAGTGTACACGTTCTATCCCTTTATTGATTCGTGTAATTAATACACGCTGGATCAGGATGAAGGTATGCAGATATAGTTTCACACAGCAATGGGGAATTTGGGGCTGGGTTTTGGTCCTGCCTCATGTCTTGCCCGTTGTGTGATTCTGGGGAAGGCATTGAATTCCCGGCCCCCACCTCCTTCTCTGTGCTCTTGACGAGGTCCCCTCTGCCCCACAGGGAGGGTGGGGAGCCCAACAGGGCTTCTCTTGGAAATACAAACAGTACCAGAGGGACTCAAAGGAGCCTTGGGGCAAGTTTGGGGTCCCGGCTCTCTGTCCACCACTGCTTAGCCACCTGCGGGCAGAAGCAGAACTTCCCAAGCCCCCCACCCTGGAAGCCATCATGGGTTTTCAGTACCGTGGGCCATAGAAGGCAGGGTGGCTGAGCATCTTGGTTGTAAATGCTAAGAATTTCTAAGAAGGCCCATCTCTCACCGTCTGACAGCCGCCTTGGCATTTAGTCTCCAGCCACGATTCCTAAGTTCCATCAATCAAGCCTCCCAGCCCAGAAAAGTCACCCCTCACCTCCTCCCCTCCGCCTCCCTCCTCCCCCTACCCAAGACCCTTTCCAACACTGTCCAGTTCTCTCCCTATCACACCTGTCTAAACACCGCAAATACATTCAGGAAAAACAGGGTGCCATTCCCTTCCCCACCCCAGCCCCAACAGATAAGAGGCAGGAGGGGCCTCAGAGATGACTGGATCTCCTGCCATCTTGTTTAACAAAGGAAACTGAGGACTGAGCGCAAGGACTGACCTCAGCAAGGTCAACAAGCATTAGGTTTTTGAACGAGTTTAGCCTTTTTGGAAACAATGAAATTTAAAATTAAACAGCATAAATTCAGTCTTTGGGTGGTCCTGTGGTGGTTAGGGGCACGTGCCCAGAGCTGTTAGCTTAGTGGTGGCTCCGTGCTGCCGCTGGGCGCTTCCCTGTGGGGCAGGAATCGAGCTCCCCCAGGCAGAAGATGGTCCCCCTCCACCCTTGCTGGAACCCTCGAAGGCAGGCACTGCCATTTCATTTCCCAGCCAGGAAGACTGAGGCTCAGCAAAGTGAAGGATCCGATCACTCCACGACCACAGAGCTGAGCTTCAAATGCAGGTACTAACTCTTCTTCCCTCTTGACAACAGTCAGGAAAATGACAATCAGGTGCCAAGAAAGCCCAGTACCCAAGCCCGGTGAGGAAAGCTAAAGCTCCATCTTTACGAATTGCGTCCGTCCACCCAGGTGCCTGGAAATAAAGCACGTTGTTGATTTGCTCCTTCTCACAGGGCAGACGGAAGAGAAGGGAGAGGAAGGGAAGGAAGGGAAGGAAGGAAATTAAACACATGCCTCTCTGCGATTACAAAACCATGAGCATTAGTGACCTCACTTCAGAGAGATGGCTGGCTGAAATGCTACTCTGAGATATCCAGAAAACACCTGGAAAAAAAAAAAAAACAACCCAGATTAACCCTCTAGAATTCATGTATTCCATCCGCTTTGCTAACCACAATGTCTCGCGCTGTCTCAGCCCACGAGTATCTCGGCAAGCCCCCCTGAAGGAGGTGGACTGGAGCCTCTGGGCTTCAGAGTCCTTGGGCGTAGCTACCTCCCGAGTCAACTCCCCCCTTCTGTGAGACGCAGCGCTTCAGAGATTGGCACCCACGTGAATCTGGTTCAGAAACCCTGGTGATCCCAACTGTCTTTAAGTCACCAAGTGCTGTGCTGGGGCGCAGCTCGGTGGTAGATGTCGACCGATCACTAGACTGGGACATGGCTCAGTGATGGACAGAGACCAATTACTGCCCTGGGGCATGGCTCAAGTCGGTAGAATACCTCCCTAGAAAGTGTGGGCCCCTGAGTTCAAACCCCAGTACCACCAAGGGTCCACAATAGCAGTCAATACTTCCCAGGCATCCTTTTAGATAAGCCTCACACAGCTCCCCAGCGGCAGGTGCCATGCGCATTCCCGTTTTGCAGAGGAGAAAACCGAGTCTCAGAGAGATCAAGCCACGCCCACAGTCCCACAGCTAGCGTTCAAGTTTGAACTCCAAACCGTCTGAGGACTCCCAGACTCCACTGCCCGGCCACCTGGAAGTTTGCAAAGACTTTTCCCTCTCCTGCCAGACTGCAGACTTGGGGCCCCACGTGGCCGTCCTGTGGGAGACACCGCTTGAAAAATGTTGTCTGGCTTCGATGAGTGTGTCAGGCATCACAGGCCCCGTGCAAGGCTCACGCGTGTAGATGCGGGCATCGGCAGCCCGTGAGCTCCAGGGGCTCCTCACAGGGCATCTCGTGAGCAACCCCGTCTCCTGTAGAGCATGGACTCCAGCAGCAGCTCCACGCCTGGCAGAACACCCTTTTATCCGTGTAAGCACACGGAGCCCCAGCTCCCCAGCTGCCTGCTCACGCGCCGAGAAGCAGCTCCCAAGACGGCTGCTTCTCTCTCTTGGGTCCAGAAAACCATGAAGAGCCTCCAGAGGGGGTTGGCCTGAGTCCAGGGGCTCCCGGGACCATTCTGTCCTGGCCACAGGTGCTCCCCAAGGACACAGTTTCTGGGAACTGGACCTCCCACCTCTGAAGGGGCCACGGTGAGCTCACAAAGGAAATCCCCTTCGTGGATATTGCCCTGGCGGCCACAGTGGTCCAGGGTGGAATCTCTGGGGCTTCCCAGGGGGCCCTGGGTGGAAAAGGGGGAACCCTCACTAGTGCACTGGGCTTCTTCTCCCCTAGCTTGGCCGTTTCCCCTTATCAAACCTCCAGCTGAGATCATTCTGTGCCTGAACCTCGTTCAGCATTATTTTTGCATCGGTCTTCCCTCCAGGGAATATCCTGTTTTAGACTTTCCTCCTGCCTGATTGAATTTGCCTTTCTTCTCCTGAGCCAAAACTTTTTGTTTGTTATTTTCCATCGATGTCTTGAACCCCCTTGAAGGCATTTGCGTGAACCCCTCTGGCCCTTCTTGGGGACCACCTCCTTGTGGAAAATCTTATGCAAATTTCTTTCATGCATCGTTGGCTAATCTTCTAGATCATTATTAACAATGTTAAAGGAGAACTACACTGGTTCTAGACATCTACATTGATAGATGCCTACACTGGTTCCAGGCATCTTTGGTAGTGCCTTGCTCTGTCCTCTGTCTTTAGTCAGTGTGAGCTGTGCCTTTCCATTTGCAGAACAATGTCCTTGTCCACCCTGGTCTGAAATGGTTTCATAAGGAAGGTTGCATAATACATAATGGTAAATGACTTAATGAAATCTAATCTTATCACTGTCCACAGCACCCCTGCATCTAGCGTCTCAGCAGAAGAACGGGCAAGGAGGACGTGGAGCGTCCACAGTCCTCAGGATACCACAGGAAGTTCCTTGGGTAGCCCGTGCTTCTTGGTGGACCAACATAGCATGTCGATTACCTCTCTCCTGGCTTCAGGCTTTCCCTTGTGCCAGGAACAGATGCCAAGATGGAAGAAGCCGTTGCAACGGTCCACTTTCCATGACAATGACAACATTTTCAGGGTGAGATACTGTATAGAGAGAAGGGATTCTGCAGCTCCCGGGTTGGAAGATGAGAGGCCATGGCAGGCAGGCTGGGGGAGCCTCGAGGGAGGTGGCAACCTGGCGGGAATGCCCGCAAGAGGACGGGCAGGAGCCAGAGAGTGAGTCAGGGGTCAGGCTTCGTGGGAACTAACCAGCAGCCCATGCACACGACCTTCATCCCTGCTGAGAGCAGCAAGCCAATGAGCCAGCCCTCCCCCGATGCTACCCCTCTTCCTTGTGTGTCTAGCACCTCAGTCCTGCCAGGCTGTGGAGACCAAGCTTCCCATCATCCATCCATAGTAGTAATCCTCATCCTCACTAGCCTTACAATCCAACGGGCGCACCTGTGTACCACGCTAATCCCAGCGACTCCAGAGGTGGAGGTAGGAAGATCCTGACTCAAGGCCAATCCTAGAACCCTGATCGAAGTTAGCCATAAGACTATCTGAGTACACAAAGCTAAAGCAAGATGGGGTTGGAGGGCAGCTCAAACGACAGGACACTCAAGCAAGGCCCTGTGTTCGATTCCCACTAGTGCCCAAAACAAAAAAAATGTACAGTCTAGCAAAGCAAAGAGAGCATTTACACCTGCGTGCCCACTGCCACATTAGACAGAGACAGGGGCAGAGGAGGAGATGCCAGCCAATCCGTTTTAGACTAGATGTCTGAGTTTGCAAGTGTGGCAAGCACTCAAAACCATTAACTTTTTATTTTTTTTATTTTTCATTGTTATTACAAAGCTGATGTACAGAGACGCTACAGAAAGCCAGGTAAAGGGCTCATTTCTTTTTGGACCATGTCCCGCCTTCCCTCACACTCTTCCAGTTTTTCCCCCTGTTGCCACCCACAACTTGTAGCATTCATTTTTGATATAGTGTCTAGTGAGTACCATTGTGGCATTAATTATTTTTCCCCACCAATCCTGGGACTTGAACTCAGGGCCTGAGCACTGTCCCTGGCTTCTTTTGCTCAAAGATAGCACTTTACCATTTGAGCCACAGCACTTCTAACTTTTTCTGTTTCTGTGGTGCTGAGGAATCGAACTCAAGGATTCATGTCTGCTAGGCCAGTACTCTACTGCTAAGCCACATTCCCAGCCTGTATTAACTTTATATTATGGAAAGTTTCCAACACACACAAAGAGAAATGAATCTCCGTGTGTCTGTTCTCAAGACCGATTGCTTCTCCTGCCCCCTCCCGCCTCCCCACACCTCTGTTTTGCTGTGAGACCCCAGGACAGATCCTAGCCATTCTACCACTGCACCTCTCCCTCACTAGTTCAGAATGCACCCTAACCAACAGAGACATCCTTTTCTTCACATAACCAAACTGCTATCAATATATCCAATGCAATTAAGAACTCCTTACCCAGTGCCTGTTAACTAGACCTTGTTTAACTCCCCCCCCCCCCAATTGTGGTTTTACAGTTGGTGCGTTTGAGTCAGGACTTAGCATATTGGGTACCCATTCCTCTTTAGTCTTTAACCTGTAGCGCCTCCTTTTGAAAATGGCATTAAGTCACTTACCCCGTAGAGTCTATAGTAAAAGAATTCGTTCTATAAATCAGGATCTCAGAAGGATAACAGAGGAGATAAAGAAGGATCAAAATGTCCAAACCACAGAGCCTGAGAGTGGGCGGGCAGGCTAGAAGGTACTCCACACCCCCAGGCCTTGCGCCCTCCCTCACGCCAGAGCCCCGGTCAGCAGCAGCCCCGCAATCGCGGGTCCTGTTCACTTGGCACAGAAACTAGCTTTGGGGTTCTTCTTATAATCAAAGTGTTTTGGTGCAGATGAAAAGTATGTTTTCAGCTTTGTGACAATTATAAAAATATATTCCCATAGCAAAAAGCTGTTGTTCCAAATTTGTTAGGCCAGCGAAGAGTCTAAAGGGAGGGGCAGAGGAAGGAAGGGGAGAGGAAAGGAGGAGAGGGGAGGGGAGGGGAGGGGAGGGGAGGGGAGGGGAGGGGAGGGGAGGGGAGGGGAGGGGAGGCCAGCAGGTAGACAGACCGGCTCAGGCAGCACCCAATGCCTCCGGTGTTCGGGGCCTGGGTCTTACTTTCTGAGTCACAGTCTTCTTTCCCGGTGTCCTGGGATGGTGCTCTCGCCTCCAGGGTGCCCACGAGGCCTGCTGGCATGGCAGGAGGGCAGGCTGCCTGAGGGGGCGCGTGGCCAGGGCCAAGAGCCCGTGGGTCTGGCCCCTGGTCAGCTGACCTCCGTCTACAACATGTCAGACAGACAACCTGTTAGATTCTGCCACACAGTAGGTGACGCGGCAGGAAAATCCACGGAATTGGTCGGCTCTGGTCTCAAGTTGCCTGGGAGAAGGGGACACAAAGCGTCTGAGTCAGCAGGAGGAAGGGGGCAAGCCAGTCCAGCCCGTCGCCCTGCAGGAAAGGGGGTCTCGCCGCCGACTCCCCAGATCTGGGTCAGGGAATTCGAGAACAGCGCTTCTGCTCTGTGGAAGATCTCTGCACCCTTCTCAGATCGTTTTGCATTTCCGGTCTCAGCGTTATCCCTTATAATTTCCCCAAAATATACTAAGTAGGTTAGGTAACTCCTCCAGGGCCAGGAAGCTTCACCCAGATGTGCTGATGTTGCATTGGCTTACCCAGAGGGACCCGGAGCGAGGACGGCCGGGCCTGAGCCCCTCCTCAGCCAGCCCGGGCTCCCGGTGCCCCCCGGGGAAACCGTGCACCTCCTATTTAGGGTACACCAAGACGAGAGAGAGAGAGAGAGAGAGAGAGAGAAAGAGACCCGGGGGCCCCTCCACAGGGGACCTCGAGGGGGCACTGGGGACCTGAGAAAGGTTTTGGATCTCAAGAGGACCACAAGCTGTTACTGGCGTAGTCTCAGGATCAAGCAGAGTCCATACCCGCTTAAATCCTGGGGGGCGGGGAGGTGCCGTGTTTTAACTTGTGGCAGTACTAGGACTTGAACTCCAGCCCCCTCCCCACCCCTGTACACACACACACACTCACTCACTCACTTGGCCTTTTTTGCTCAAGGCTGGTGCTCTATCACTTGAGCCGCACCTCCACTTCCAGCCTTTTTTTTTCGTACTTTACTAGAGATGAAGCTTGCCCCAGCAGGCCTCCATCTGCGATCCTCAGATCTCCGCCTCCTCAAGTCTTTCTACCCTCCACGCAGCCTTCAGGTAGCACTCAACTGGGGCTTCCGGTTGAGATGCGGTGGCTGACCTTTCACCTCCTCCGGGGCGCCTGCAGCCTCCATTGCCAGACGCCCAGCGGCTCCAGTCTTCTCTTCTCCCCTCTGGCTTTCAGAGACAAAGCTTTTCCAAAGCCATTAGAAGCCCATTTAGGGCAACCGTCCCGACTTCCTCCCAGACCCCAACCCTCCGACCACAAAGATCCTCCTTGAGGAAAGTCAGGGTCAGTTTCCCTCGGGGGGAAAGGGCTCCCCTGGGCCCAGAGCGCCGGGACGCTGCGGCGTGGCCTTCCCGTGCGGCAGCTGCGCACCTGTTTGAAGAGCTCTTCCAGGTCCTGGCAGGGAAAGCCAGTAGAGAGGAAGCGACTCCGAGTCCTTCAAAGCCAGGGGTTCAGACGGAGCTCTTCACGGCTATCGATTCCCAGCAATCGATAGCTTCTCTTCAATAAGCAAGCCTCCTATTTCACCCTCCTCTCCACAAGCCCCCCCCCAAAATAAACTCAGCTAGGCATTCAGTGTGGTCCTCCCCACCCTCCCGTTTGCACGCTTATACACGTGTGCACGCATGCATGCACACACACACGCATACACACACACACCACCTCTGCAGTGGACATCCTCTCAGAGCTGACCCGAGTTTCTTTTTCCAGACGTGGATTTCCTCCGTTCCTGCTGGTGACGCCGAACCCCAGGGCAGCGGGCAGTGACGGAGCCCACGTCCACCATGGATGCCAGCGGAGGCAGCCGACCTGTCCCTAGCCTCTGCGAGGACACTCGGGTTTCTCCTCTCACGTTATTCTATTGACTATTTTGCCGTGAGTGGAGTTGTTTCTGCTGGCCACGGGCTTTGCAGCTATCAAAATACTAATGCTACCCATTGATCTGCCCTCGCTGATGGGATGTCAGAATTTTCTGGAAGTTGCATGGGAGGTGGACCTAACCCAATGGGGGAAACATTGGCCAGATAGGAATCTCTGTTTTATTGGGGGGGGGGTTGTGTGGGTACTGGGGCTTGAACTCAAGGCCTGAGCTCTGTCCTTAGCTTTATCTGCTCAGGGCTGGTACTCTACCGCTAGAGCCACATGCCTGGCTTTTTGAGGGTTAATTTGGTAATAAGAGTGTCACAGACTTTCCTGCCCAGGCTGGCTTTAAACCGTGATCCTCAGATCTTAGCCTCCTGAGTAGGATTGCAGGCGTGAGCCACCGTGCCCGGCTGACCTCAGGCCCCAGTGGGGGCTGTGCTCTCAAAATCCACAGTCTTATTGGGCTTTCATGTTTATTTTCATAATTACTTTATGCTTGTAGCCAGTTGTAGTGATTTTCCATTTACATGCTGATCTACAGGCTCCCTTTGAAGTGCATGTTCTTAAGTTAAACATTAGATAATTCACAATAATCATACATTAAAGAGCTCAGAGGCGAGTGACATGTACATGCAGAATTGGGTAGGAAGGGACCTGGGAGAATGACAGGGGTTGGGGGTGGGGGTCAGGAAACCTGAGTTTGAATTGTCCTAAGAGAGAAGGACTTTGAAAACTCACACCCTCTCCCAGCACCCATGGTCCCAGGAGGACTGGAGTGGCACACACACACACACACACACACACACACACACACACACACCTGTCTAGCACTCTTCTTCCAGTCTTCTGATCTCAAAAACTCACTTCCTTTCAAGGAGCAGTAATGATTGGTCCATAGTGGTCGTGTGACTCAAGCTAGGCCAGTAGAAATCCTTCTCTGGGTGGTTTCATTCTGAATCTAGAAAACAGTCTTGGTTTCCCCCTTTGTAAGGAATGATAAGGCTATACAATAGCCTTTGTGGCCAAGGGAATAGAACTCCCCTCCTCAGAAGAGTTGAGGCAAGGAGGAGTCTCTGATCCCTTTGCAGTCCCTGAGCTCCGGGCTTTCCAAGGTCTGCTCATCTAAACTCACCCCTTGGCTGCTCAGGGGTAGGTTCCTGTTGCTCTTATCTGAATGAGCTTTGGTTAAACACATACGTCACCCGGGACTCGAAGCCACTAGCAACCCCACTAGGATGACAAGAATCAAAACTGCAGACAGCAACAAGTGTTGGCAAGGACATAGAGAAACTAGAAACTTCATCCTGCCGATGCGGATGTAAAATGGTATAGCTTTTTTGTAAAACAGTCTGGCAGTTTCACAAAATGTAAAACATAGTTATCACTGGATCCAACAAGTCTCAATATATGCCCAAGAGAAATGAAAACATAGACAAAAATGTGTACATTCGTGGCGGTATTATGGCCAAAACCAACCCAAATGCCTATCGATAGTTGAGCAGGTTGTACAAAGTGCTCTCTGGGGGACAGAATCACTGGTGGAGAGAAGACAGGATGAAGAACTGAGGTAAGCTAGCATGGGTGAACCAGAAAAATTGTGTCCTAAGGGAGGTAAGCTTGTCACAGAAATATCCCATTGCACAGTTCCGGGTCTTGTCCAGAACAGGTAAATCTGTAGAGACAGGAAGTAGAGTAATGGTTGCCAGAGATAATGGGAGGTCATTTAAGAGCGACTGCAGAGGGTGACAGTGGCGAAGCAGAGTGCGCTTCTTTTTTAGGATAATGAAAATGTTCTCAAATTGATGAATGACTGACACTGGGATCTGCTAAAAGCTCTGGTGTGCGGCGACTTGAATGGATGAATCGCAGAGCCTGTGAGTTATGTTGCCACCAAAGAGCTTTGACTAATAGAGTGGGGGCGGGTGTTTGGGAAGAAGCTTCGGGAAGAATGGTGTCATCCGGAAGTTTATTCAATCAGTGTGCGGCGCTAGCGGGTCCCCGGTGGCTCACGCCTGTCGTCCTAGCTTCTCGGGAGGCTGAGACCTGAGGATCACAGTGTGAAGCCAGCCTGGGGAAGACACAGCTAGGAGATTCTCCAGTTAACCAGCAAAAAGCCAAAAGTAGAGGTGTGACTCAAGGGGTAGAGCACCAAGCCAGAGCAATGAGACCCCATGTTCCAGCCTGGTACCAGCATGTGCGCACACACACACACACACACACACGCACACACACGCACGCACGCACACACGCACACACGCACGTTGGTCACTGCAGCCCAGCTTTTGGCTGTATGGGCCCAGCCTGAGGGATGGAAGACCTGGAAAATCCTGTTTCTTTAAGTGAAGAAGAGCTGTTAAGAACCTTCAGTCCTTCTGAGCTCTCTCTGTCCTTAGGAGCTCCTCCTCCCCACCCCACGACCCCTCCCCCCAAACAGCCACTCCTGGAACACGAGCCGCCCATCCCTCCTCGCTGTCTTTGCCTATGCTGTTCCCTGCCTTGAACGCCCTTCCCTTCCTCCTAACCTAGAAGACCAAATAGAAGATCCAGGCCAAGAACAAGACCTAGGCCCAAAGGGTGGCAGCCTCCAAGTCCACCCCTGTAAGCTGTGGCCTGTGTCCATGGGAGCTGAGCAGAGTCCAGAGAGTAGCAACACACCAATTTCCTGATTTCCTTCTCTCGCTCCCTCTCCCTCTCCCTCTCCCTCTCCCTCTCCCTCTCCTTCTCCCTCCCTCCTTTCCTCCTTCCCTCTCTCTCTCCCTCTCTCCCTCTCTTTTTTTTTTTTTCCAGTTCTGGGACTTGAACCCTGGGCCCTGTGCCTTCTCCAAGCCCCCTTTGCTCAAGGCTAGTGCTACAGCACTACTTCCAGCTTTCTCTGTGATTAACTGGAGAAACGAGTTTCATGGACTTTCCTGCCTGGGCTGGCTCTGAACTGCAATCCTCAGATCTCAGTCTCCAGAGTAGCTACGATTACAGGCGAGAGTCACCGGTGCCTGACTTGATTTGCTTTTCTGTATGCGTGGCTTTTCTTCATTTCTCGGCTTTTAGGCTCAAAGCGGGTGCTCCACCACTTGGGCCACACTAACACTTTCTCAACCTTTAGATAAACGGAGCCGAGCTGGCTGTCTCATGAGCGACTCTATGACCGCTGGAAGCCGGCCCTTTTTGGTGCTTTACCACGCACAGGCTCTGTGCCTGGCACCCACACAGGCCTTCCCCGGGGGACACTCACAGGGACCCATTTTACGAGGCAAGCACTCTTATGATCTTTTTTTTTTTTTTCCAGTCCTGGGCCTTGAACTCAGGGCCTGAGCCCTGTCCTTGTCTTCTTTTTGTTCAAGGCTAGCACTCTGCCACTTGAGCCACAGCGCCCCTTCTGGCTTTTTCTGCGTATGTGGTGCTGAGGAATCGAACCCAGGGCTTCACGTACACGAGGCGAGCGCTCTACCGCTAGGCCATATCCCCAGCCCCACAGTAACCCATGTTAGAGCACATAAAGAAACTCATTCACTGCTAAGGGGTTGGTTGATCCCCTTCCCCCAAGCGGTCTGCCGGGGAGCCCCTCGTAGGTGCGGGCGGTTGCCACCATTCCTCGCCAGACCGCTGCCTCTTGTAAACACTGCACGCGTACCCCGCTCCCGGCCCCCACGGTGTCTACTGCCGTGGGACGCTGACTCCCCCCGCCCCCCCCCCCTCCTTTCATTCTATTCTGTGTCCCTCTGAGCCTCGGGCCTCCAAGCACTGCACACTGGCGGAACCCTGCCGTGTGCGTCTTTGTAGGTCTGGCTGCTTTCTCTGAGCAGAAGGTCAGCGAGGTCCAGCCGCCTCCAGCATTCTTCAGGAACTCCTTTCTACGGCGGAACAATGTCCCATTGTACGCGCTTACAACCT
Source organism: Perognathus longimembris pacificus (assembly GCF_023159225.1). NCBI lineage: Eukaryota > Metazoa > Chordata > Mammalia > Rodentia > Heteromyidae > Perognathus > Perognathus longimembris. The sequence continues at coordinate 158,903,242 of NC_063161.1, forward strand.
TGTGCTCGGGCGGGCGTCCGATCCTTGGGCTCCTTGGGCGTTTTATCGGCTATGAATAACGCTGCTATGAATATTGGCGATGACTATTTGCAGTTGCCTCTTTAAGAGCCTGCTTTTCGATGCTTCGGGGTGTCTCTCCAGAAGTGGCAGATTGGATCATAGGGCTGTTCTATGTTTAAACGGCGGAGGAACCACCTCACTGCTTTCCACCCACCGTGCGCAAGGGCTGCGATTTCTCTGTGTCCCTGACCACACTTGAGAGTTTCTATGTTCGTGAGAGCAGCCACCCCAGTGGGGGTGTGGTGAAGAGTCTCGGAGGGACTGGCTGGGCGTGGGGTACAGTGTCACCGTGTGGTGATGGTGGTGGTGGTGACAGAGCCCTGCCACCTATGGCAGAAGCCATGATGTCCACTAGGGTGGCTTCAACTGGATGAGGACAGGAGAGAGACACAGAGAGAGATGTAGGGGGGGTGGGGGGAGGCAGCCAGCAGCAGGCTCACCAAGCGCGTCCACCACAGCCAGGTACCGGGGGCTCATGCTTCTAATCCTAGCTACTCAGGAGGCTGAGATCTGAGGACCTTGGGTCAAGGCCCCGGAAGGAAAGTGCACGAGATGCTTATCTCCAACGAGCTACCGGAAACGCTGGAAATGGAGCTGTGGCTTAAGCAGTAGACGACTAGACTTGAGCACAAAGCTTAGGGACAGCGCCCAGGCCCCGAGTTCCAGGAAACGGTGCTGGGTGTGGGGAGGGGGTGGTCGGGGGCTGGAGTGGACATCCCTGCCAGCCACAAAGCATGGGGGGTGGCTGTCGAGGACCAAGCGGTGACAAGCAGCTCTGAGCCGGATGAGATCAGGCTGAAGCCCTGAGCTGACTGGGGTCAGGGGCTGGCGGGGAGCAGGAGGCTCACCAGGAGCTGAGGCCGGGGAGGGGAGGTCCCGGCCCCCTCCTAGCGTGCTGGGAGAGCCCTGCTGCGTAACTGGGGCTCAGCGATCGAGCTGCAGCAGGGGAGGCAATGATGATGGCGTTGGCGGCGGTGACTTGCGGGGACCCATCCGGAGCACCGGCGGCTGTCGGGTGCTGGTGAGGAGGGGGAAGTATGGACCGGAGGACCTCGCCACGTCCTTCCGGCTCCAGGATCTGACCCTGCGGCTCCTTCACCCGGCACCCACTGGCGGGGGCAGCTCTAGCGTAGCCGTCCTTCAGCTGTGGAGAAACGTGGGAATCGTTTGGGTCACCCGGATTCTGAGACCTCCTGAGGCGGAGACAGGCCATTGGGGTGCCAGGACTCAGAAGCCAGGATTAAGAGATTAGACTGGCCCCCCGACACCCCCAATCAGATCCAGGAAGGTGATGGTGTGAGGCTCCACCTGGCGGGGCCTCTGTCTTCCAGAACCTTCTCTGAAGGCTGGAAGCGTGCCTCACCCCAGCCCAGGACCTATGGTGCCCTGGGGGCCTCGGGGGACCCACCCCGCGCCCGGCAATGCCCTGCCTTGCTCCCCCAATTGCTCCTCACCCGTCTGGTATTGGGGGTTCCCTCTGCCCAGGCCTCCATCGCATGCTGGAGTTACACAGAGGGCAAAGGCAGGTGAGACTCTCACAGCTGAGCTGGGGGAGGGAGGGAGAGGGAGGGAGACAGGGGAGGGAGGGGCGCCATCCTGTAAGCAGCCAACCCCCCCCCCCCCTTTTTTGCCCTGTTCGCTCAGGTTTCTGGTCAATTTCTGCATGGAGTTTTCATGTCTACAGCTCCCCAGGCCCTTCTAGAATTTTCTGTCTTGCACTTAGCAGATCTCCTTTCATTTGACAAATGGACTGCACCCCTCCCTTTGGATGGGGATTCCGCTGATTTGCGTAAATCCCGTGTTATAAAGTATTCATCAGGCCCGGGGCTGGCAGGGCCTTTCTCCGGCTTCCCGGCTCTGCTCCCCCAGGAAGATGGGCGGCCACCACGGCAGCGGACGCCGCCCGGGCGCTCCCGCGCCTCCTGGTGATCCAGTCCCCCACATCTGTCCTGTGCGCGCTCCTGAACACCCAGGACCCCAAACATGAACAAAGGCCTTCCCCTGGCGTCCCGGCTTCTGGCAGGGAGGACAGGGAGAGGCCACCGTGCTGGTGCTGACCCTGGTGGATGGGAACCCGGGAGAGAGGGGGAGGGGTCAGAGCCAGGGGCCCTGCAGGAACAAGGGTGCCCAGGAGTGTGGGGGAGGAGCCCCCCCCACAGAGGTATGAGCTGAGGCTGGGTGGGCAGAGGGTCCCAGGCTGGGTGGGCAGAGGGTCCCAGGCTGGGTGGGGGTCCCAGGCTGGGTGGGGGTCCCAGGCTGGGTGGGGAGTACCAGGCTGGGTGGGCAGAGGGTCCCAGGCTGGGTGATTTTCCTTTCCCTGGGTCCTGAAGCCCATGGTGGGAATAGGATGGGTGACCTGAGACCAAAAGTGGCACGATCTGGGGAGTGGATCTTTCTGGAAGGCGTGAGAGAAGGAAGCCAGCTGCCACTGAGCATGGATTCTTGGCCCATGTACTAGTCTCCTGTCACTGTGTAACAACTTAGGGTGCTTAGCGGCTGACAAAGCCCATGTTTCTTCTCTTTCCATCCTGGAGGTGTGGTAGAGGGGCCAGCAGGGCTGTCACCGGCCTTGGGGACAAAGCCAGGGGCTCAGGAGCCACCAAGGAACTGTGATGGCGGAGCTGGCGGCTCAGGGCTGGATGGGAGCCCAGCCGGAAGGCCACCCCAGGAGGCGGGGGGTGCCCTGGACGGGGAAGGGAAGGCGAGGAGGCCCCTCAGGAGCACCGAGGACCAGGAGAGATGCATGACTGAGAGGCGGCGGCGGCTAAAGGGGCAGAAGCTCAAGAGCAGTGAGTCTCAGACACCACTTGGGCTCCAGGCTGGGCCACTTGCAAAGTCCCCATTGCAAAGGAGGGGGTCCCTCTCTTATCAGCTCTCTGGGGACTTGCCTCCTGCAGGAGAGGAAGGGAGGAGGGGGAGGAGAGGAAAGAGAAGGGAGAGGAAGAGAGGAGGAGGAGGAGGAGGAGGGAAGGAGGATGCTGTACCTAATGGCTTGCTCCTCTTTCCCATTGGCTGTGTGTTGAGGTGGTTCTCTGCCCTGAGTCTGTGGTGGAGACACCCAGTCCCCTCCTGACTCCACCTTCAGTGACCGCTGTCGCCCTGCTGGGCGCCATGATCAGCCATTGAGGATGCTTACACAGGGGAAGTGGCCAGCGGCCGTGCTTCTACTGTCCCCTCCTCAACCCAGCCTCCACCCTGCTTGGCCGTAGCTCCATCCTTGCTGTGCACGAGTGCGAACGGTGCTGTCCACCCGCCGTCCAGGCCTTCTGGGCCCACGCCTCCCTCGCCACCCCAGCCGGAAGTGCGCGGCCCTCCCTGAGTTCCATCTGGGGGACGGAGGAACAAAAAGGAAGTGAGAGCCAGGCACCGTACTCAGGAGGCTGAGACCTGAGGTTCAAAGCCAGCCCAGGCAGGAAAGTCGGTGAGACTCTGACCTCCAGTGAACCACCACAAAGCCAAAAGTAGAGCTGTGGCTCAAGTGGTAGAGCGCTAGACTTGAGCGGAAAAGCTGACAAACAGAATCCAGGCCCCCACCCCCCAAGTTCAAGCCTCAGAGCCAACACACACACACACACACACACACACACACACACACACACACACACACACTCACGGCCACGTCATAATGTTCAGGGATCTGCCTTCCTGGTGTTTGCATAGCTTCCATAATTTCTGTTCATTCACTTCAGGCTCTTTTGCACTCAGGCCAGCCCAAGCAAGTCCCCAGCTAATGTGGGCTTTATTTTGTGTTATTTTTGGTTCATTGGTTCCTTCTATTTTTAAATGTTATTTATTTATTTAATTTTTTATGTATGTATGTATTTATTTTGAGACAGGATCGTGCTATGCAGACCAGGCTGTCCTTGGACTCAAGATCCTATTGCTTTAACCACCTCACCCCACCCCCACCCCCACCCCAGTGCTAGTGCTGGGATTACAGGCAGGTGTCCCCATGTCTGGTTGATGTAGGGTTCTTCTTGGACTCAGGGCCTGGGCGCTGTCCCTGAGCTCTTTTGCGCAAGGCTAGTGCTCTACCACTTTGAGCCACAGTGCCACTTCCAGTTTTCTCGGGGGGGGGGGTGCTAATTGGAGAGAAGAGTCTCACAGACGTTCCTGCCCTGGCTGGTTTTGAACCTCGATTCTCAGATCTCAGCCTCCTGAGTAGCTAGGGTCACCGGTGTGAGCCACCAGCACCTGACCTGATGCAGGTTTTAATCAGTTCACTGCAGTTTTGAAGATCACTGATCTCACAGATAATCACAAAGACAAAAAAAAATGAGGCATTGTCTCTTTGTAAGCCTTGAAGGGGAAGTCCCCTATGCCGGGAGTCGGGGCCTGGGCACCGGTGACCTTTCCCTTGGGGTTGGGGGGAGGGGCTTGAGGACAGGACTGGGAGGATGTGGGGGGGGGAGGCTGGGCCTGGCCCCTCCCTGCCAGATCAGAGAGCAGATCCAAAGAGCTCCCCGCCACTTCCCTGCCATGGCCCCCGGCTTTGTGCTGAGGCTTTTAAACCTCCCTGGTTCTCCAGTATTGATCAGTTTCCCCTTAATGGGTTTCTTGGGCACACTTACCCGCTGAGCCTCCTACAGGCCCATTGTTCTGGCCCTCGCTGGCTGCCTGGCGGCCTCTGGCCTTCCCTCCCTCTCTCTGGAGAGGCTCACGGAGAGTGCCACTCTCCTCCAAGACCAGAGGGAAGCGGACAAAGATGCCACCGGTGTCGCGGGGCCGCTGGAACTGAGTCGCAACCCTCACCGTGGGTGACAGGTGGTGAGCTGTGTGCCCCAGAGCGCCCCCCCCCCACCACTCACTCACTGGGGGGTCTTAGGGTGAGATGCTGGGGGCCGTGCCCTGGGCCTGTCCCACCTTCCCGCCTGTGTCCTGATGGGGAGCTGCAGCCTCACTTCCTCCTGAAGTGTCACTAGGACTCCCCCATTCCTGGGTCTGCTCACGACTGGGTCTGTGCGGCTGTTTCCTGGCTGCTCTGTGGCTTTGCACTCGGACTCCTAGCAACCGGGTGGCCCCGTGCCCGCCAGCCGCCGCCTTTGCTACTCTGACTTTCTTTACAATCAAGCCCATAAAAGTGCCACGCCACGCGGCCTCCTCTCTTTTAGTTTTTATACTTCAGATCAATGTGAGGCACGAAGTCCACGATGACCCCCCGAAGAGTTACAAAGCCGAGCTCTGGAAAGGCTCATCTGAGACGGGCCAGGGAAGCCAGCACCGCCCAGCCGGTCGCTCTCAGCTCCACACTGGCCCCAGGGCTGCTTCCAGGACGGCCTGGCAGGGAACACGACTGTCTGGGGCAGGGGCTTGTGCCTCCACCACAGGGTACAGGGCCAGGCCATAAATACACATGGCAGAGCCTTCTAGCCCGGGGCTGCTCTTACCCAGCTCCTATGGCTCATTAAAAGGGACGCCCAGGTTTGTGAAGCAGAAGAAAAGTGTGGTCCAGACGTAGCCAACAGGATTTTAAAACACAGGTGGGGGAGGGTGTTAGTCCTAGGGCTCATGGTCCGTGCTGTCCCTGAACTTCGTCTGCCTATAATTCACATTTTTAATCGTTTGTAACTTAGAAGCAGCGTGTCAGTGGCTCACATCTATAATCCTAGGCACTCAAAGAGACTCAGGTAGAAAAGTCCTCAAAGCACTATCTCCCACTAATCAGCCAAAAGCCAAGCTGGAAGCATGGTTCAAGTGGTAGAGCACCAGCCAAGCATGGAAGTGGAGCAAGCTCAAGGCTCTGAGTTCAAGCTGGCACTGGAAATCAAATCAAATGAAGTCGTTGCTCATTTTGAAAGCAGGAGGGTATAGTCCTGGCTAGCAGGGACTTTTGGGGCTGGGGACCTCTGGTTTGAGGCCCCGCTGTGTCACTTGGGATGACAGTTTCCTTATCTGTAAGCCGGGCATAACAACAGCTTGGTAATTGACAGATGCCTGATCAGATGGTAGCACACACGTAATGTCCGGCCCATGAGCGTGTGGCTCAAAGCGCTCAGTCCTTGGAGCGTGCGTGATTGCCAGCTCCAGAGTCTGCGTGGACAGATAGCCAGGCACCATTGCTAGAGAATTCCTTGCAGATCTGAGGACTGGCTGGCAGTGGATGCCAGGGTGTGACTGGAAAGGCTGGGACAGGTGACCCGGCCTCCTGAGTGTCTGAGGGTCTGGGCTGGGCCCTGGGCAGTCTTGTCTTCTTGTCTGGTGTCTTGGTTTGGCTTTTTGATGGCATTGAGGTTTGAACTCAGGACCCAGTACTCACTAGGCTGGCGCTATGTCACTGAGCACCCAGTCTTGCTTTTCATTGGTTATTCCTAAGCTGTAGACTCTCTTCCTACCTGAACCACTATCCACCGGTGGCGATGCCACGGCTGGCGTTACAGGCACGCGCCATCACGGTCAGCTTCCCCTGGTGGAGATGGCATCTGGTAGACGTTTCTGCCCAGGTTGGTCTGGAACCACAATCCTCCTCTTCTCAGCTGCTCACACACGAGCCATGGGCACTCAGCTATTTTTTTGTCTTTCTTTCTTTGGGGGAAATTTACATAAAATTGGCCATTTGGAAGTGGCCATGGCATTGAGCACAGCCACGGCTTCGGTCACGCTCCCCAACGGTCGTTATCAGTCCAAGGAAAACACGGTGTCTCTTAGCAGTTGTCCTCCCTTCCCCTCCCACTCCATCCTGGTCCCCTCCAGCTTGCCTTGGGTCCCCACGGATCCATCTGTTCTGGGTGATTTTCTAGGAATGGGATTGTATAATCAGTGTCCTTTGCTACTTGGCGTGCGTGCATGCGTGTGTGTGTGTGTGTGTGTGTGTGTGTGTGTGTTGGTACTGGGGCCTTGAACTCAGGGCCTGGCCCCTGTTTCTGAGCTTTCTTTGCTCTTGGCTGCTGTTTCGCCACTTGTGTCACAGCTCTACTTCCAACATTTTTTGGTGGTTGACCGGAGACGAGACTTCGCTCGGAGTTTTCCGCGCGGGGGGTGGGGTGGGGGGCCGGCTTTGGATCGTGTGGCGAGGATGACGGGTGCCGCCAGCACCTGGCCGGTGTCTGCCTTTTCGCACTGCGTGTGGTGATTTCAGCTCCATCCGCACACTAGCAGAGTCAGCGCTTAGTAATACTCCACGGTGGGGACCCGGCCCGTGTCATGAGTCCATCCGTGGTGGATTCTTGCTTCTACCCACGGGGGGAACTCTCGTGGGCATTTCTGCTGTGAGCGGAGATGGGTCGCAGGCGTGCTTTTGAGTTGCACTACCACCGGATGTTTCACAGCACGTGTCCACCTCCGGTCTAGCACGGCGTGAGGACGGGCTTGAGTGCCCAGAGCCCACGGCAGCCATCGCCTTGGCCATCGGCCGTGTCGGGCAGCGTGGTTTGTTTCCTGACCCGGAAGCATCTTCCTGGCCTTCCTCGGCGTGCAGGGGTGTGGCCTCATCCAGTGATGATTCCCAGAGGCCAAAAACCCCCGGGGGACCGGTTGATCAGACTGAGAACACGAAGGGAGCCGCCACTAAAATGATCAATTAGCATCCCGCCCATCAGGCTATTAATATTAATGACCCTTGAAAACGCTTTGCATGTGGGCTCCTGCTCTTGCCTGCTGTCCTAGTAGAATTGCATCCTTTTCTTATTTTACACTTTCCAGAAGGTGGATTCTTTCCCCAGATCGTCCTCCCCCCCCCCCCCATTCCGCCGTTCACTGGTTCAGGATGGGCACAACTGTTTACAGGCCTCCAGCCACACGCGTGCCAGGCAGCTCAGAAAATGTGACCCTCGTCTCCTGCCGGCCAGGAAGCCGGGCGCGGTGCTTTTTTGGCAGCTGAACACTGTGGCAGCTTCTGGAAAGAGCAGGACAATGCCAGACCCCGGGGGACAGGGCTCAGCTTTCCCTAATAAGCCAGCAGGAGCGATGACACACATGTCATTCACAGGGCGATCCCGCAGGGCCGGGCACCCCAGGGCAGCCCCGGCTGGGGACACTGCCCACAAAGGGGGACGGCGCCAATTAAAAATCATTAACCCTGGGCTGGGGTGTGATGGGCTCCCATGCAGAGGCCCTAGATTGCACCCCTGGATTGAAACCAAGGGAAAAGGAAAGTAAGGGGAAAAAAATGTGTATCTATTGTGTGCTCTATTTTGCCCAGCCTGGTAAGCAAACCTCCCGCCCTGTGTCTGCTCATTTCTCGTTCTTGAGACATCCTCGCCTGGTACCCACCACGTGGGGAGGCTGAGCCCGGGCCCCAGCACCAGCCTGCGCTCAGCAGGCTCTGGATAAGTGCTTGCGGAATGATGCTTGGGTTGTGTATCGCTGGCTAATCGTAAGCGACTCTCCGTCATCTCTGAAAGCCATCAGAAGGGGGAGAGCACGCACCAGTCTCAATACAGCATTTGATCGGGTATTCTGCAGGGTTCTCTTCTCTCCAAGTCCAAGATGGGTTCGTTACCTAAGTGTGAAGGACGCTTGGTGGGGCCCTGGGCACGCGCCCGGCCCGTCCTGAGCGCTTACACTTCCCCTTCCTTGGCACAGTTGCAATGGCAGCCCTCCCGGGCAGCGGTCTCCACCAGCTGATTAGGTTGGACACAACCGTCCCCGCTCCCTGGCACGCACCTGTGTGGGTGCAGAATTTGCACCCACATTCAGCTATTGGAGAATAGGAAAATAACTTTTGGTGGCACTGGAGTTTGAAGCCAGGGCCTTGAGCTAGGAGAAAGCGCTCTGCCACTTGAGCCGCATCTCCAACCCTTTATGCTCCAGTTTTGTTTTTTTTTAAATATTTACTTTGTTTTTATCTTCAGAATGCCATCCATGCCTACCATGCATCTTGATCAAGGTCACTCTTCCCCTCCTTCGCCCCCTCCTCCCCCCTCTGGTTACTTTGAGATTGGATTTTACTTTTTGCCCAGACAGACCTAGACCTGGAACCTCTTATTTAAGATTCTTGCTGCAGTAGGCCTGGCAGGTACACGCCACCATTCCTAGCTATTGGTTGACAAACTTTTGTCTGGGCTAGCCTTGAACTTTGAATCTCCTGTTCTCATCCTACCAAGTAGGTAGGATTCCAGGTGGAAGCCACCTCTCATAAATATGAAGTGTTTAAGGACATCAGATGCTGAAGAGAACCTCTCGGGGGAGGGGGAGGGGGCCAGTGGCACACATCTGTAACCCCAGCTACTCAGGAGGTGGAGATGGAAAGGATTATAGTTTGAGGCTCAACTATACAAAAACTTAGAAAGACCCCCACCTCAATAAAGCTGGGCATGGTAGGACATGTCTGTCATCTCAGCTGCTCAAGAAGTGTAAACAGGAGGATCACAGGTTGGGGCTGGCCTGGGAAAAAACATGATATTCTATTTTTACGATAACTAAAGCAAAAAGCCATTGTGTGGCTCTAGCGGTAGAGCTTTTGCCTAACAAACTGGAGGCCCTGAGTTCAAATCCTAATGCCACCAAAGCAACAAAAGAAGGACCTCTCATTTTACTCAAAAGGTACATTCCTAACCTTACTCCCTTGGCTAGGAAACCGAGTCACAGTTAAGTAACTGCCTGGACTCGGGCAGCTGGAGACTGACAGCGGGACATGGCATGTGTTGTCAGATGTATTGGAAACCTTTGGATACTGATGCCAGAAGTTTACTCAAGCAGATCCCATTACCTCCTTCCCAGATGCAAGAGTGGCTGTTCCTGTAGAGAAGAGCCACCAAGCTGGGCTGGGCCCAGGACACCCCCTCCTGGCTGTCCCCCTCTCTCTTCCCCAGCCCAGCCACCCAGCGCTATCTTCTGTCCCCTTTAATCACACAGCAAGTCTCCCAGGAAAGCCACTGAATTGTCTATTTTAGCACCCACCACTCAGGGCGAGAGCCGCTCCCTCTGCCTCCAGCCTGCCCAGGGCTGGTCAGACTTGACCCTGAATAATGAGAGGCGCATGGACGTGGAAGGAAGGGCCGGCCCCTCCCAGGGACACCCCCGCTGGCCACGCCCCAACTCTCCCCATGATGGCCACGCCCCCACCCACGCTGACCACGCCCCTCCAGATGGCCACGCCCCTCCCGCAGACCCCGCCCCTCCCACTGACCCCAGCATGCTGGCCACGCCCCTTCCATGGACACCCCCCTACCCCTACCCCCTACCCCCCCCACTCCCACCCGCCCCCACCCCACACACCCCACCCCCGCACGCTGGCCACGCCCCTCGGGCCTCAGGCCGATCCAGCAGTTGGCACCAGTCTCTGCCCTGGTTTTGTGGATTCATCCTGCAGCTCTCCGGCCCTGTGTGCAGCTGGCAAGCTGCCAGGATCTGGGCTTGGAAGATGAAGTCGTTGTCACCTGGCCACAAGCCTGGGACACAGCCTCCACCCTGACCAAGGGTGGGAGCTGCGGCCTCTGCGGGGCCCAGCTCCACAGCCCTCCTGGAGAAGGGCTCAGAGCAACTTCGTGAAAATAAATAATAGCTACTAAGAGACCATTCCATATTCTGTGCATAGATGGCAATGACTCCCTTGACTGGATGTACTTTCTACATACGAGCACTAATTTCAAAGAAATTGGGTGTCATTGTTTTCACTTTTTAACTTGAAAACAATTTTCCTTCCAACCAGGATGCCCCAGTAGCTCACACCTGTAAACCTGGCTACTCGGGAGGCCAAGATCTGAGGGTCACGGTTCAAAGCCTGCCTAAGTACGAAGTCTATGGAACTATCAGCCAGCAAAAATCAATAAGTAGAGAGCTGGGAGTGTGGCCTAGCGGTAGAGGGCTTGCCCAGCACGCATGAAGCCCTGGGTTCGATTCCTCAGCACCACACACACAGAAAAAGCTGGAAGTGGCGCTGTGGCTCAGGTGGCAGAGTGCTAGTCTTGAGCAAAAAGAAGCCAGGGACAGTGCTCAGGCCCTGAGTTCAAGCCCCAGGACTGCAAGAAAAGAACAGTAAGTAGGGATGTGGCTCAAGTTGTAGAGTGCCAACCTCAAAACAAAAAAAAGCTAAGGAACAGCACCCAGACCCTGAGTCCAAGCCCCCAAACTGGCGCAACAGTCATTTTGTTCAAGCCTGTTTGAGAATAGCAGCCTGAGCTCCTCTCTCCCCGCCATGGGGATTAGCCCCTGTGGGGTCCATGGCCTTCACGCTCCCCTCGCTCCATCTGCCCGCTCCACTCTTACGGAGATGGTTGTTTTGCTGACTGGTGACAGTCCATGCTGGCCTTGTGCCCTGTCACCACAAATGACCTGCTGAGCGCATCTCCTGAGAACAGAACATTCTCCTTGCCAGCTTCTGGATGACCATCAAGCTCAGAAATTATGTGTGTGCGCGCACACATATGTGTACACACATACACGCCAGTCCTGGAATTGTCCCTGAGCTTTTTGCTCAAGGCTAGCACTCTACCACATGAGCCACAGCACCACTTCCAGTTTTGTAGTGGTTATTTGGAGGTAAGAGTCTCACAGACTTTCCTGGGCTGCCTCTGAACTTCAGTCCTCAGATCTCAACCTCCCGAGTAGCTAGAGTAACAGGCAGGAGCTACCAGCACCTGACAGATTCAGAAGACCCAATACCAGTGGAATATTACCACCCTGTGCAGAAGGACCACATGCTTGCAAATTCGCCTGGTACCATCCTTTTCAACAATTTTACTTCCCCTACTGAGAACTCAGCCCAAGACCCCGCCTCTTTAGTCCATACCAGTTCCTCAGCCTATCTATCCAGCCCCAGGTCACCTAATGGCAAGGACACTGTCTAAGAAATCGCTGCTGGGTGCCCATGGCTCACGCCTGTAATCCTAGCTACTCAGGAGGCTGAGGTCTGAGTTCAAAGCCAGCCCAGGCAGAAACGTCCATGAGACTCTAATCTGCAGTTAACCCCCAGAAAACCGGAAGGGGTACTATGACTCAAAGCGGTAGACTACAAACTTTGAGTGAAAAGATCAAGGACAGCACCCAGACCCTGAGCTCAAGCCCCACGACCAGAAAAAAAAGAAAAGAAAAGAAATCACCACTCAGCCATTTGGGGAGGAATCTCTTACACACACCTTGAGCTCCAAGTGTCTGGACACTGTGGCTCATGCCTGTAATCCCAGCCACTCAGGAAGCTGAGGTCTGAGAATCAATGGGTCAGAATGGGTCAGAACCAGCCTAGGCGGACAAATCTCTTCTCCCCAGTCAGCAAATAAGCTGAAAGTAGAGCTGTGGCTCAAGTGGTAGAATAATCACCCTTGAATGAGAAAGCCCTGGCCCTGAGTTCAAATCCCAGTAGTGGGACACAACAGAGCTATGATAAACATGAGGTGCGATCCGGTACTGGTGGCTCACGCCTGTGATCCCAGCTACTCAGGAGGCTGAGATCTGAGGACCAGGATGCCAAGCCCGCCCAGACAGGAAACTCTGAGGCTCTGATCCCCAACTAGCCACCAAAAAGCCACAGTGGCTCAAAGGAGTGGAGTGCTAGTCTTGAACAAAAGAGCCAGGAACAGATCTCAGGCCCTGAGTTCAAGCCCTACAACCAACAACAACAAAAAAGAAAGAACACGTGAGATACAGAAGGCTGCTACTGGCGCAACACAGCATCTCATTTTAAAGTAACTTCAGCGTAAGCCATACACTCCGAGACAACAACAGAGAGAACGTTCTAGAGAACGCATAACGAACACCTAGTCATGTAGTAGCATTTGCGTCCTGGCCTGTCCATGACCGCATGGCTGTTCTTGTACATGGCAGGCGGGACTGGGGCTTCCCCAGCTAGCTGCACCCCCAAACCGCCAGTCACGGGTCTCACAGCCATGTCACAACAGCCTGACATCCTAGGCTGGTAGAATCTTCTGGAACCACCGTCCTACAGTGTGGTTCGTTGTTGAACAAAATGGCGTCGTAGACACAGATGGCACCTTTTATCTTTGGAAGAAGACTGGATTTACCAGAAAATCGCAACACGAGCACAGAGAGGTCCCTGGGCCTCTCTGCCAGCCTCCCCTGGGGCTGCCTCCCCACAGAACCTCCATCCACCCGTCAAAACCGGGAACTTCCCGCGGCCGCACCCTTTCCCACGGGACGGGACGAGGGCTCTGGTGGCCTATTTTCCTGCCGGCGCCTTCGTTCCGTCTGCCGGTCTCACCCTGCATCGGCGATGGTGGAACTCGGGGCCTCCCTGTTGAGTGCTCCACTGTTTGAGCCACACCTTCAGCCATTTTACCAACTATTTGCTCGGTCAGAGTCTCATTCAGTTTTGCCCAGGCTGGCTTTGAACCTTGATCCTCCTATTTTCACCTCCCCGGTTGGGATGACAGGCATGAGGCACCAGGCCCAGCCCTGCTTGTGTCTTCATTTTGACCTGCGCACAACCCTCCGCGGGATACATCGTTACGCCCAGCTCAGACGGGTCTCCAGCAAGGAGAGTTCGCTTGTTCTAGGTGGAACCGCCGATCGCCCACTGGGCTGGCATTTGTTGAACTCAGCTCCTTTTGTCCCCGGCCCCAGTCCAACTCCAAGCCTCAGCCAGACCCTCCGGGCCTCAGCCGGGAGGCTTTGGCTGCTGGGTAATCCGGCTCTGGGCGCCAGCTTCCCTGGCAGGGCAGCCGGTGCCCCTCTGCCACTCCCGGGGAAGCTGTTAGTCCTGGGGTTCCCGTTTCGTACCGGGTCCAGCTGGGAGCGTTTATTTTAGGGGAGTGTGAAGCTGTTGCCATGGGAGGCGGCCCCGCGCCCGGGAGCCGCAGCAGCCGCCGCTCTGCCTGCATGTTCCTGCAGACACGCTTCCCTCCCCTCCCCGGGGCTTCTGGAGCGTCCTCGCGTGAGGAACACGGGCCCACGGGTGACAGTTTGGGTCAAGACGCTCCGTGCCCGCCCCACCTGTATGTGTACTAGGCCCAGGCCCCTTCCTGGTGGGGAGGGAGAGGAAAGAGATGCCAGAGAATCCGGATTGACCCAGCCTGCCCAATCAGTCCCTGGTGTTCAATCGTTTCCCCAACGGTTCCTTTGCCACCCTGGGCTCCTGTTAAAAGTTGGCCCAGCTGGGTGCTGGCTCACGCCTGTCATCCTAGCTACAAAGGAGGCTGAGATCTGAGGATCGAGGTTCAAAGCCAGCCCAGAAAGGAAAGTCCATGAGACTCCTTTTTTTTTTGCCAATTCTGGGCCTTGAACTCAGGGCCTGAGCACTGTCCCTGGCTTCTTTTTTGCTCAAGGCTAGCACTCTGCCACTTGAGCCACAGCGCCACTGCTGGCCGTTTTCTGTATATGTGGTGCTGGGGAATTGAACCCAGGGCCTCATGTATACAAGGCAAGCACTCTTGCCACTAGGCCATACCCCCAGCCCAGTCCATGAGACTCTTATCAACAATGAACCACCAGAAAACCTGAGGTGGCGCTGTGGCTCAAGTGGTAGAGCGCTAGCCTTGAGCTGAAGAGCTCAGGGACAGTGCCCAGGTCCAGAGTTCAAGCCCCATAAATGACCCCCCCAAAAAAGTATTTTAAATTAACATATATACATTGTACACATATGTGGTACACATTGTGTGATAAATACATATTGTATACGATGTATAATATTGTGCAGTGCTCAAATCCAACAGGGCAAGCTATCTATGTACTCCAACATTTATTAATTTAGTATTTATCTAACAAGCATATTATTGTTTATTATGACCTGATGGTGAAAAAAAAATCTTTCTTCCAGCTCTTTTTTTGGAGGGGGGGTTGGTTCCTAGAGTACTGGGGACTGAACTCTTGGCCTTGTGCTTGCTACAAATTGAGTGACATCTTAGACCATTTCGCTTTTGTCAAGTTTTTAATTTTGTCTGTCTGTCTGACTTCCTTCCTTTCTTTCTTCCTTCCTTTCCCTCTTTCCTTCTTTTATCAGTCGTGGGGCTTGAACTCTGGGCCTGGGTGCTGTCCCTGAGCTCTTTTGGCTCAAGGCGATGCTCTGTCCCTTTGAGCCACAGCGCCCCTTCCTAAGAATCTCATGGATTTTCCTGCCTGGGCTGCCTTTGAACTGTGATCCTCCTGTGTTAGTCTCCTGAGAAGCTGGGATTGCAGGGGTGCACCACCACCGCCCCATGTTTTTTCTTTTCTTTTTATTCAGAGAGACTCTCATACATTCTCTCAAGCCAATATCACACCTTGGCCCTCCTGTCTCCACTGGCCAGTAGCTGGGATTACAGGTGTGTACCACCATGCCTGGCCCCTTCCAGCTTTTTGGAATCTGTTCCGTTGAGTTCTGCAGTGGCGGTCTTGTGCACACGTTTTCTCTTCCGGGTACTCTTGCTTCTCCCCTTCTTTTGGTCTTCTTCCGTCTTCGCCTCCTCCTCGTCCACTCCCACGGGGCCGGTGAGGCCCTGAGGAATGGTTCAGGAAGAGCGTGGATGATCGTTCTAGGCAGTGGTGAGAGCCAAGCTTCACACACACGTCCACATCCTGTGTCCTACCAGAAGGCCGGGATCCGCTTCCGAGTGGCAGCAGTCAGCTCCCTCAGTTCCACGCGCGCCTGGGACTGACGGTGGAGGCGTGGCTATTCGGGGAGAGATACGCACGTGTGATAAGTGATGAGAACTAGAGGGAAGTGTGACTGTAACTATTCCAATTAGCAACTGTGCTGATCCCAGGAGCCCACTAATGACTCGTGTTACCTGAGCGCACGGGAGGCGTGGAAAATTCACAGTCGCCCAGACCCTTCCTCCTGAGGTCCTCTCCATCCGCTCGTGCGCGTTCACTGGGTGCCTACTACGTGCTGGGCCCAGGAGCTCTGTCATCCAGCAGACAGGCTGAGCCCTGCCCCGGGAGGCTCACAGCCCCCCGATGCACGGAGACGGGGAGCCAGCCGCCGGGACCCCACAGGCCAGGGTGGGCAGGCACGCAGTGCGAGGCAGGGTGGATCGGGGGAGCTGCGTAGCCCTGGGGTCCCCTGCCCCGGTTTCATCTGTCCACTTGTCCCCAGCCCCTGAGACTCGTGACCAGCCTGTTCTTGGCTGTTCTGCTGGATCTAGCCCATGGTTGCTTACTGGAGAACTGGCCATTAGTAGATAGAGTGCTTAGGACTGTGCAACTGCTATTTTCTGTGTGTGTGTGCCGGTTGTGGGACTTGAACTCAGATCCTCAAGCTCTTGCTTTGCTTTTGCACTCAGGGCTGGTGCTCTGCCACTTACGTCACACCTCTACTTTCTGCTTTTTGCTTGTTAACTGGAGATAAGAATTTTTTCTGCCCTGGCTGGCTTCTAACTATGATCCTCAGGTCTCAGCCTCCTGAGTAGCTGGGATGACAGGCGTGAGCCTAGGTTTTCTTCTCTCCTTCTGCAGATGGGAGGAGCATCAAGATGAAGTTACTCGTGTTGGGCCACCCAGGGTGGGTTTTCTGATCTCTCTTCTCCCCAGCCCTCCCCCCTCCCTTCTTCCCAGGCCAGACGTCTTCCCATCAGCCCCTGCTGCCTTCTGACAGAGCAAGGCAGGTAGAGCTGGGCAGGGTCTGGCAGGAGGGAAGGGGGGAAGGGCAGGCAGGAATCAGACACATCTAACCCGCTCTGGCTCTGGTTCTGCCTCTGGTGATGCTGAAACTCAAGAGCCCCCTCACTCAGCAGGGTATTCACCCTGGCAGGTCACGGGAGGGCAGCCAGGCCTGGAGGAAATAGCAGGGCGCCACAGCCCCCCCTGAGCCCAGCAGCTCACACCACACCCACGCTCACCTCATCTCCCTCCACACACAGGGCAGCTCCCAGCAGCTCCTTGGAACAGAGGCCAGTCTGCATCCATCGCCACCTCCAGTACAGAGCCTGGGATACGGCTGGTGCTCAGTAAGCAACTGGAGGGGACGAATGAATGGATGCATAGATGGGTGATGGGTGGACGGATGGATGGATGGATGGATGATGGGTGGATTAGTGTTTGGATAGATGGATGGATGGATGGCTAGTGGATTGATGGATGATGGATGCATAATGGATGGATGATGAATACATGGATGGATAGATAGGCAGATGGGCGGATAATGGATAGATGATGGATGGATAGATGGACATTGGGTGGCTGGATAGAGAGACAGATAGATGATGGATAGATGATGGATGGATGGATGTTGGATTGAAGATGGGTGGATAATGGATAGATGATGGAGGGATGGAGGGATGATGGATGGATGGATGGACATTGGGTGGATGGATAGAGAAACAGATAGGTGATGGATAGATGATGGATGGATGATGGATTGAAGATGGATGGATAATGGATAGATGATGGATGGATGGATATGTAGATGGATAGGCAGATATACAGATGGAAAAATGAATCCTCAAATTTCACAGAAACATTTCTCTGTCTACTTTCTTATCTGCATACCTAGAGATCATTTATTGGTTCATGTTCAATAATTCCCTAGATTAGAAAGATTTCTCAAGCACCTGTTTGGGTCTGGCATGGTTCCTGGCTCTCCATGGGGTGAACAGAGATGAATTCTCACCTTCTAGCACAGGGAAAACAACAGGAGTTCTGTCATACCTCTTCCCTCTCCCAGGCAGACATGACAAATCCATTGCCAGACAGCCATGACTAGTCAATGGCAGCACCGTGTCCTGATAACCTGGGATCCCACTCAACACAGCATCTTGGGAAATCAGCATTGCTGCTTGAAATTAGCCCCACTTCACCCTGCACTTCTCCAGGCCCAAGTCTGCCTGAGAGAGACAATGAGAGTCACCAGATGGAACTCCTTCATCCTTAAGCAGAAGTCACTATTCTGCCTGGCTTATAATGCAGTGTACAGGACGGACAGAATGGCTCAAATGGTGGTGTGCCTGCCTAGCAAGCATGAGGCCCTGGGCTCAGTCTTCAGTACAACAATCAATCAACCAATCCATCAATCCACCCATAGCAGTATGGGTACATCACCCCAGACTCTGTGTGTGTGTGTGTGTGTGAGAGAGAGAGAGAGAGAGAGAGAGAGAGAGAGAGAGAGAGAGAGAGAGAGAGAGAGAAAGAGAGAGAGAGAGAGAGAGAGAGAGAGAGAGAGAGATCAGCAGAACCTAGCAACCTGTAGGCCACAGGTACTGACTGATGGAAGCCGGAGCCAGGCATGTTCTATATTGTGGTGTGGAAGTCCCTGCTGCTGTCCAGCTGCTAGCCTAGATAGCTGTTGGGCTTGGGGCAAGTCTAGGGATCTAGAAGATTCCAAGGAAGGATGGTGGGTGGCCTCAGCAACGGAGGGGTGGGGACTCCTCCAGGGTCTGGGGGCAAAGGCCTTTCACCAACTCCTAAAGGCAGGAAGTATGCCAGCATTTCCACCCCTGGGCATGGACTGGCCGGTCAGCAGCACCCTTCTGTGTGGACAACTTGTACCTAGAGGCCAGGGGTTCAAGTCTCACCTCCAGTGCCAAGCCCCTGCAGCACACAGATGCATGCTGGGGCATTCAACCACGAAAAGCAGCGCTATGAGAGCACTTCCAGAATCCACGCGGGCCAAAATACAAAAGGCTCCCAAGGGCGGGGCGCTCTGCCTGCTGCCCGCCTGCCCCTCCCTTCCGGCCCTGCCACCGCCCCGCACCAAGCGCACCGCTCGGCTCTCACCTGCCCCGTGCCTTTCTGTGCCGCGTGCGAGGCGTGCTCTTGTCAGCCCTCTAACAAGCCTGCTGTCCAAGCCCGCCTCTCCACTCCTAAGGGAGTTGTCATTCTGTTGATCGTTCAGAGAAACATTTGTTCTGGGCGAGCTCAGGCTTCTGCATCAATTCGGAAGGGACCTGGGAGGCCGTAGATCATCTGGAAACGTTAGCGCTGGGTGCACCCTCGGGGGGGCGGGGAGGGGGGGCTCTGCCCCTTCCCATCCACACAGGCCTGGCCAGACACTCAGTGGGGGTCCGGGGCTGCAGGGGGTGGGTGGGAAAGAACTCTGAGTCGGAGTGGATGGGGGTTGGTGGCAGGGTGGGTAGCAGCACAGGCCTGGGTTCGAATCCAGAGCCTTAGTTTCCCTGTCTGTAAGGTGGGAGCGAATATGAGCACTTGCAGCAAGCTCTGGGCCTCCGTCCCTTACATGGGCTGGGGACAGGAGAATGGAGGGGCCCCACTGTGGAGAAGGGGCTCATGCTCGGGCTGGGCCCCTCTGGGTCATCAAGCAATATCTGCTTCCTCTGCCTCGGCTTGTGCTCTGATTCTCGGTTAAAAGCCAGGACTGGCTGTCCCTCCTGTGGTCCCTCTGGAGAAGTTTTCCAGGGTCAAGGGTCAGCCTGCTCCCAGTCCACAGGGCTCCGCCCCCCCCCCCCCCCGGGGCTCAGCCAATAGAATTCACTGTGAAGCCCTCCCAGCAGGTGGCGCTCTGGTTCCCACGGTACAGATGGAAAACTGAGGCGCGTGGGGGTTGCCCAAGGACACGGGAAGGGGGTGCAGGAATGCTCGCTCAAGCTGTCGGCTGCAATCCTCACATATGCCTCCTGAGGATTCTCCGGGGTACCTTGGCCTCGCCAGCAGTCACCCCACAGCCTCGGCACGCGGAGGGACCTGCAGGGACCTTCCAAAGCGCTGTGGGGAGACCAGAGGGTCTCAGAGGAATGAGCGTGTCCCAGGCGAGCCACCAGGCCGCGGCAGGCCGAGGGACAAGAGAAGCCACACAACCCAAGCATGCTGACCAAGCTGGATTCTGGAACTGGCAGGGCCGAGAAGAGGGGAATCTGGCCCACAAGACTGGGGTTCCCGGATTAAAAAGGAAAAAATAATGTAAATCTTCTATCAAGTAGGGACTTATAGCCGCGTGCTTGCCGGGCAGCAGTGATTCACGCCTGTCGTCCTAACTACTGGAGGACTGAGGTTCAAAGCCAGCCCAGGCAGGTAAATCCAAGAGACTCGTATCTCCAATCAACCAGCCAAACCCTGGTGGAAGAGGTATAGGAAGTGAGCAATGAAATTAAGGGACAGCACTCAGGTTCTGAGTTCAAGCCCCAGCACATGCACGTGCGCACGCGCGCGCACACACACGCACGCACACACACACGCCCCACACGCCTCCAATTCAGATGGCACAAAAAGCAGAGTATTTGATCACAAGACCACATGGCTGCTCTTTCCCAGACACACATCAGATTCCTCAGAGGTGACACTGGACCAAGAAGGAAAACGAGAGACGGAAGAGCCAATGATGAACCCCATCATGAAGACAAAGGCCTACCAGGACCCCAGGAGTGGGAGGAGACCCCCAAAGCAGAGACCGTATGAGCTGGGTGGTCACCAGTATTGGCCTTGAGCAAGGCCGATGGAAGGAGAGCCAGTGGCATCTCGAGCCGGCTCTGTCCATTCGCTGGGTGCCATCGCATGAGGCATGGAAATGAAGATCCAGAGTGGAGCCAGGTAAGGGCTGGTGCCAGCAGGACTGCGCCCACCGTGGGTTGGAGGGAGGTATCACCCTGCGCCCCGTTTCCAGTACTCAAAACAACAGCAGGGCCGAGGCTGTGACAATCTCGGGCTTTGATGCCGCGGGAGTTTGTGAGCCAGTCGTGGCTTCGCAGTGGCCAATTTAATGAGGAAACGTGTGGCATGCGACCCAGCGTGTGGGAGTGCATTTGAGACCGGCAAGGATTTCTCTCCCCGTGGCTGTCTTTCAGAATTTCCAGCCGCTTTTGTTCAGGGACTCTTTCTCCCAGCTTGCCCACCGTCCTCTGCGGTGTGTCTGCACCGGGCTCTGCACTTGCACGTGGCATTGTGGAGTTGAGGCCTACCTGGGGCTCTTGTTTGAATCTGAATGACACCAAATGATCCAGGGGGCCCCCGGGGAGCAGCCGTGGGGAGGGGGATGGTACTCCAAGGCCATTCTGGGGTGTGTGGGCCCACTCTGGGAGCCGGAGGGAGAAGGCTGGGGTGCCAGAGCAGGTATTTCTATAACTGGGTCAATTATTTTGTGATCAGCACATGTCTGTGAGGAAGGCCACATCTGCTGTGCTGTCCTAGCCCTGATCGCCTGCCTCGGTAAGGAAGAAAAATATTTGCCTCTAGGTGAGGAGTCGGAGGGGGAGGGGGAGGGGGCAGCGTCTTCCTGCTGCCTTCCTCCTCGCCTTGCTGGTAGGCACCTTTCCCTGCCATCCTCTGCAAACCCCTGCCCCTGCCAGCCGGCCAGGACGCCCCAGGAGAGGCTCACACACCTGGCGAGAGGAGGGGGGCCGCCGGCTGGGCCTGTGGTGCCTTCAGTACACAGCCAGCCAGCCCCCCCTCCCCCCCTCCCCGGCTCTCCGGGCTGAGAATCTGCAGACACTGTCCCCAAAGGAAATGCAGTGAAGGGCTGGGGCGGGGGGGGGGGGGGGGGACACGGGAGGCGGCCTTGTGAGCAGGTTCTCCACCTGGCTGTGCACGAAGCTGAGGTCCCCAGCCGAGACCCTGGCCCAGAGACCTTGGCCAGCACAGTGGTCCCCAAGCTCGGCCAGGCAGCGCCCTACAGAGCAATCCTGCCGTTCCTCAGTAAGCCCAACAAGCCCCCCTTGACAGGTGCGGAAACTGAGGCTGGGTTTCCTCTCCAACCAGGCTGGGGGTGGACTTGGTGTTCCTCCGTGTGAGCTTCCCTGGCCTGAGAGGCAGCCCTGCCTCTGTGGTTGACTTTGGGTGTTTTGTGCAAAAGAGCTAGGCTGGCACGTGCACACAAATACACACCTGTGGGCACACACTCACACTCAAACTGTACTTCCTTTTGGGCTCCATCTCCATCTAGCCCATAGTAGGTGATTAGTAAAGCTGTGTGAGGGGTCTGGCCAGCTTGGAGGCTTGGACAGGCAGAGTCCCCGTGACGGACACACCTCAGGGGCGGTGAGCCTGGCATCTCCAGGGCCCAGCACATAAAGGAGACGTGCGAGGGTAGCTGAGAATTGTCCGAAGATTTGCTTTCTGAGATCCAAGCTGGTGACGGGTAGTTACCTACTCCCACTACAAAATAAAAGTTAAAAAAGCGGGGGAGGGACCCCTGGGTTCCTCTGCCAAGTTCCTAAGGAATCCCCGAGACGCGCAGCTGGTCACCCCTAGTTCACCGCTGGCCTTTGGAGGGTGGAGGGGTAAATCTTTCTCCTCAAGGCTCCCCGGGGATCAACTCCGACTGGGCTCTTTCTTCCCTCTGGGCCATGTTTGCCACCTTCCTCTTCCTACCTCCACCTAAACTTCAGAGGAAGATATTGCAAGGCGACCCCATGGAGGGGAACCATTCTAGCCGGGTCTCTGGGAGCACAGGCCCAGTAGGCAAAGGCAGGAAGCAACAAAAGCTCCGTGCCAACGACTTCCTGCCATGTCACTGAGAAGAAAATCTTGCAGTAATAACCTTAGTATCCAGATCACACATCAGTGAGCCCTGGGTTCAAACAGAGGCCCCTTCCCCGCCTGGCTGACAAAACCCAGGACGGGGCCCGCAGCCTCAGCTGAGGTGACCAGCGGGAGAAGAGTAGCCACCGTTACAGAATGGAGGTGGATGAGAAACAGAGACAGTCAGCAAAGTGCGGGGCTCCCCCCCCCCCCCCGCGTACAATGCCAGAGCCGCCGCCTTGCGGGAGTCCGTTTATAGAAGTCCAAGGGGTTGTAAGCACTTGCTCCTTAAGTCCTTAATACCAAGCCCACTTAGGTCGTTGGGTGCCATGATAATCTCCCTTCCAGAAGAGACGGCCAAAGCTGGGCCAGGTCAGGCAAGTCCTTGGCTCAAGGTCACAGGACTAGAAACTAGCGAGCAGGACTGGGAACCCAGGGGACTTGATTCTAAAGCCATTTGTCTTATCGGTGTTCATCTCAGATCTGGAAGGAACCCTCTAAGCTGACCCATCAGTCCACTTCAGAGCTAAGAAAACTGAGGCCCAAAGAAAGGAAGAGACTAATCTAGTTATAGAGTGGCCACTAGTAGGAGCAGGCCTTGGGCTCCTACAAATGCTCCCCCCGTATTTACTGAGCGCTTCCCAAATCCTGGGTTCTAAATACTTTATGTCCCTCTTTTTGTTTCCTTTTCATAATAACTCTAGGGAGAAAGAAAAGTGTTATGATTCCCACTTGAGGAAACTGAGGCAGAGAGAAGCATAGCTTGCTTGCTCAAGGTCACACAAATAATTCCTAGCTGAGCCACGACTCTGAACTAGAGAGCCAGGCTCCCTGCCCCCTCTAGAGGCAGGCTGGCATTGCCCAGCCCAGAGGGGGGCTCACGAAGACTCTCCACCCAGGGAGCAGAGTCCACAAGGACTCCCCGGGAATGGCCACCACCACAGGGTAACATAAGTCACCCAGGGATGTGGGCATGGGGCTGGGAGTGGCCAGCACAGGCTGCCCAAAGACCAAGAGAAGTCTATCCAATGCCACACAGACAAAGCAAAGAACACATCCTGTTTTCTGGGTCTGATTGTAAGCAGTGCACATCTTAAGAGATGTGTGGATGAAAGACACCATATAAAATGCAATCAATTATGAATCACCATTACTGAATTAATCACATGTATGATTAATACGGTAATAATAATTAATGGGAGTATGGTCTAGAGATTAGAGCTCAGAACTGACAGGGAGGAGCCCCTTGCTTCTTGCAGGCACTGCAGCAATCTTTCCCTCTGTCCCCTTGGGGAAATGCTCGAGGCTTGAGGGTTGGTCTCTGTCCCCTGGCTCCTGTCTGGACCCAGAGATGTGCAAAAACTGCTAGAATGTTCTGCTAGGCCACAGGCTGTCTCTCTAGGGACAGCTGCATCTCAACTGCCTGAGGTCAAGGGGACAGAGTTTCTTGGAAAAGCCAAATCTGGGTCTGACACAAGTGAATGGAGGGAGTGAGGCTAGAATCCGAACAGGGTAGGCATGGCTTTGGAGCTCAGTGTCAACTCTCATTGAGTGATCTGAGCTCATTTGATCTGTCTGTCCTTTTGTCTGTCCGTGTTGGGATTGGTCTTTGCTCAGAAATCCCCAGAGGGCCAGACCTCATCGGTTACCTCTCTTTGCAAAGCTAGTAGATTATTTCTGCACGTGACTTTATAATTTCCTGTTACGTGTCTAACCCACGCTTCTTTCCTCATTGTAAAAGAGTCAAGTCACACGAAAAGAACATATGCAATAAAGCACATTGTTCTCCCATCTCTCCTGTTTATACTGTGATGTGTATCTTTATAGTCTGTCATAAATATATATGCACACAGATATTAAGAATACGTATGTGTCTATAATTATATACAAGTCCTTTTTTAAAAAAAGAAAGTAAGAAAAATATGTGGAGTAGATTTCATGCATTGTTCTGCAGATGCTTTTTTGATACTAGATACTACGCACACAATTCAAATTGGAACAGTGCGGCAGAGCCAAAAACCCCACCAATGAAAATGATGAGGCGTCTGGTGAGGAGGAGCTAGCCACGATGATGGGGGGAGGAACGGGGGGGGGGGAAGGGCGAGCTTGAACCCTTTTCTGTTCTCGGTGCTCAGCTTCTTTTCACTGCCTGCAAAAGGTCATTTATCAGAAAGCACCTTAATGCAGTTTAGAAATGAACGTCCCCCCCCGACCACCTGGTCCCTACATGGCTGGAATTCTATTTGTTCCCCAGCTTGGAAGGGAAGCAGCTATTGCTCCTTTGAAAGCAAAAAATGCCAGCGTCTCTTGGAGGCTGCCTCGGCGGGTAGCCAACTCGGCAGTGTAGCACAAGGAGCGGCCTCCTGGGCAAATCCCCTCACTAGGAAAATAGGGAAACCAAGGCTGGGAAGAAGGAAAAAAAAAAAAGCTCTCCAAGGCCACACAACTAGCAAGAGGCTGAGTCAAGAAACAAACAACAAAAGCCTATTATCCGGACTCTGAGTCCAGTTCTTTCTACCAATTTGGTGACGTCCAGGGTCTGGAAATGGGGAGACTGGAGGGGTGGGGTGGGGTCTGGAACAGGGTTTCCGAAGCCACTTGTGGTGGTGCAGATTACACTGGAGGGCATTAAACAGGCACGCAGCACTGTCTGTAATGGTAAACGCCTTTGGAACGGATCGCTCAATCCTGACAGTCACGGGGGGGGGGGGGGGGGGGGGGAGGCGCACCCAAGTCTTGTCTGCTGTATTTGGACAAACTAGAAATAAGAAGCATACCGCCCCGTGCCTCGCTGGCCTTCCTGACAGCATCCTCGCTCAGGTGATGGAGCAGTGGGGCGTTTCCCGGGAATTGATGGCCCTGCCTGGGGAGATGGCAGGCGGAGGGCTGAACTGGCCATCACTCACCCGGGGCGGGGAGCCCCGCAGAGCCCACCTTTTCCTGTTGCCTGTGGGCTGAATGTTTACAAATCAGAATCTCGGAAATCTGTCCTCTCCTGACACACTGAGACCAGGGAAGGGAGAGCAGGTCCGGTCCACTCCGTGGGTGGCCAGTCTCCCGTGGGCGTGGCTTGACACACCCTCGGCGTTACCTATTGTATGCCAAAGCCTGGGCACGGTTCCTTAGCTTTTTTTATTCAAGGATGGATGCTCTACCACTTGAACCACATCTCCACTGGGTTTTTGCTGGTTCACTTAAGATAGGAGTCTCTCAGACTTTTGATGCCTAGCTGGCTTCCAATTGTGATCCTCAGATCTCAGCCTCCTGACTAGCTCGGGCTTTACAGGTGTGAGCCCCCAGCGCCTTGGAAAGGGGCTTGCCGTTCACATTTCACAGACGGGGAAACTGAGGCTCCAAAGCCATCTGTGCCGTGCCCCAAGTCAATGAGCAAGCTGGCAGGTGGCAGAGTGCCCACCTGAGAACGAGTTGGAATTTCCCTTGTGTGACCTTGGGCCAGTTACTTCACATCTCTGCGCTTCCTCGCTAACCGTAGACTTTGCTGTGAGCACTGGAGTCCCAGGGCTTTGGGACCAATCAGGGGATTCTACCCAGAACCGGCCCGCAGGGACGCAGGGAGCCTGGTATAAAACAGGTGTTTAATAAATGTTATTAGTGTCCTCATAACAGATGACAATCTCTAACTCTGCATGCTCTGCCTGCTTTGTTACAAAGTCTAAATGTTACTCCAATAGGACCCTATCTTTAGGTTAGGGACGCCAAGAACAGCGAAGGGTTAAGGTGCAGGTAAAAGATGGAGCGTGGAGGGGCCACTTCTTTCTCCCATTTCTGATACCCTCTGTGACCTTGGACCAATCTCTCTCTCTCTCTCTCTCTCTCTCTCTCTCTCTCTCTCTCTCTCCTCTCTCTCTCTCCCCCCCCCCCCCCCCCGCCGCCCTTTGTTCTTGATGCATCCACATAATGATGCTAGCTGCTGGATCATTGGTTAAGAACTTACCCAAAGGGGGCCAGGGGCACCCAGAAACCGCACGTGCTCCCGCGAGCTGCAGGAAACCCTCCCCGCGCCCGCCCGCCCGCCTGGCTGGAAACCTCCAGAGACTGGCGCGGCCCGGGCGGCCGGGCGCTGCTGGCTCGGTGGCCCCTGCCCAGCCCCTGCAGGACTCCCCCACGCCCTCCTCCGAGGCTGGCCCCGGCGAGGCCGAGCACCCCTCCGCCAGGCCCTCCGCCCCCCCCCCCTACTCTGCCTCCCTGCCGAGCTGGCTTGGCTTCGTCAAAAGCAGGGCCCATCAGGGTGGAGGCGGCGATGTGTCAGCTGGTATTCAGGCTCTGGTGGTGCGCTCAGATCGCTCCCCCTCCCCGGCTCCCCAAATCCACCCACCCCTTTACCCACTGCCTGGGGGGCCTTCCGGGTGGCAGCTTCACAGACACACCGAGGCACGCACACACACACACGCACACGCCGCAGCCCGAGCCCCGGACGGTGGGGGTGGGGACGGACTCGCTCGGCCCCTCCTCGGTGCCCGCGGGGCAGCGGCCCCCGCGCCCCGGGGCGCTGGCACCGGGTCAGGCCCGCGGGTTCCGGAGCGGGGAGCCGCGGCCAGGCCGTGCCTGCCCCAAGCTGGCTGGGAGTGCGGGGCTGGCTCGGGGCGCGGGGACCCGCGGTCCCGGGCGGGCCGGGAGGCGAGGATGTGCGGGGCCGCGACCCCCCTCCCCCCCCCCCCCCCGGCGCTGGCTCCGCCGCGGCCGCCGCCCTCCCTCCCGGGACCCCCGCGGCGGCCGCAGCCAGCCCCGCCGGGACGGCCCCGCCCGCCGCGCCCCTCCCTCCCCCCTCCCTCCCTCCCTCCCTCCCTCCCCGGCCGAGGCGCGTCCCTGCCCGCCGCGCCCCTCCCCGGCCCAGGCGCGTCCCCGGAGCGGCGCGGAATTTCCTCCCTGCACCTTTAAGAAGCCCGCGGCCCCGCGGCGGGACGGAGCGGGAGCCGCGCGGAGGAAGTTACGCACCCGAGCAGACCGGGAGATAAAAGCCCGCCCGCGCCCGGAGTGCGGCCGAGGACTCGGCTCCGGCCCGAACTTGGGGCGGAGCGCAGGGGGCAGCGCCGCGCCCCGCCATCCGGCCGGCGCGCGCGGGGGGCGGCCGCGAAGCCCACCCGGGCCGGGGCCCGCCGCGCCCGGCCCCCCCACCACGACGCCCCAAAAGTTTGCACTTGTTCGCCGCGACCTGGGCGCGCGGCCCGGGCGGGCGATGCGGGCGCGGGCGGCCCCCGGCCCCGGCCCGCGCCCCCCGCGGCGGCCCCGGCACCCCCCGGCCCCGGCCTGAAGCGGCGGCGCGGCTCGCGGCGCGCGCCGGCCGGAGGGCGGCGGTCGTCGGCCTCCCGGGTCTCCGGTCGCTCCGGGAGGCGGCTCCGAGCCGGGTAAGCGGGCGCCGGGCGCCCGGGAGGAGCCGGGGCCGGGGCCGGGGCGCTGCGGCTCCGCGGGGCCGCCTCCCTCTGGGAAGGGATCCGGCGCCCGCGGGAGCTCGCCCGACTCCGGGCCACTTGCGGCCGCGGGCCGGGGATCGCGCCCGGGCAAAAGTTATTTGGCGGCGGCTGCGGCGCCGGGAGGAGGCGGGAGGGGGGCGTGGGAGCCCGGCGGCCCGGCGGCCCCGCCGTCGCCGCCCCCCGCGCGCGGGCTGGGGTGCCCCGCGGGGACGCACGGGTGGGCTCGGTGGAGCGAGCGAGCGGAGCCGGCACCCTCGTCCCCGCCGGCGGCCGCGGTCCCGAGCCACCCCGCCGCGTCCCTCCCGGCCCGGCACACGCGGGGCCGTGCGGGGAGTTGCGTGGAGAACTCCCGCCCGCCCTGGCTGGAAACTTCTGGGCGCCGCGCCGGGGTCGGTGAGTGTGGGTGGGGCCGGCGGGCTGGGCGCGCGGAGCCCGGCCGGCCCGGGCGTGGGGGGCGGGGGGGGGGGTCGGAGCCGGGGCGGCGCGGAAGGCGGGAAGCGGGGCCCGGGCCCGGGGCGGCGGCGCGCGGGGCGGGCGGGCGAGCGCGGGGGGCGGCGGCGCGCGGGGAGCCGGGGCGCCGGAGCCCCGGGCTGGGCCCCGCGGCGCCGAGTGAGTGGGGGCCGCCCGGGCGGTCTCGCCGCCGGCCCGGCCTGTAGGAAGGGCGTGATTATTCATTGCTCCGGCGTGCAACTTCGGGAAGGCGAGGGGAGCGGCGCCGCCCGGCCGCCCGCCCGGCCCCGGTGCGGTGCCCACCGGCCCGGGGCGCGGACTCCATCCCGCTCCTCAGCGTCCGCGGGCCGGGCCGGGGCTGGCTGGCGCGGGGGTCCCCGGCCGCCCCGTCCGGGAGCGGGGGGGGGGTGGTCCACGGTCGTGCCCCGCCCCCTGCACCCAACTTTCCGGGGCTGCCCGGCCGCGGAGAGGGCGTCACCCGGGAGCCAGAGGGGAGAGAGCGAGGGGCGCCCAGGACACCCCCCTCCCCGGGGTCCCGGCCTGCGCGGGGGGGGGGGGGGACAGGGAGGTGACTCCGAACCCCTCCCCCGAGGGCTCCCGGAGCCCTCCTCGCCCCTCCGCCCGCCCTCCTCCTGACCCCACCCCGGGGTGGGCGGCCCGCCCCCCGGAACCCCCCGGAGCCCGCGCGCGGCGCCCGAGCCCGGCCCGCTCCCCGCAGCCGCTAATGCAATAAGACGGGAAATTCAGAGTTGAGAGATCCTGGTGGAATCTAATTTTCGGGCTTTAATACCCGGGCGATCCGCCCCCCTCGGCCCCGAGCGCTCCTAAAAGAGAATAAAGCGCCTCCATCCCGTTTGTTTCGTGCCGTCGGGGGGAGGTTGGCCCTCCGAGGGGAGCGCGCCCCTCCCGGGGCGGCCTCTGGCTCGGAGCCGGAGCCGAGCGCGCTGGCTGGAGGCTCCAGTCCCCCCCCTCCCCGCTCCCTCCTTTCTCCGAGCTCACGCCGCCCGCCCGGTTGATTGACTGTTGTAAACACGTTTTTCCCCTGGCAGATTTTGGTCCCAGCATCCCATTTTCCCAGGGAATTCGGAGCCTTCCGTCCAACAAAACTAACGAAGGAAGCAACGACTGGAGTTGCACTTGGGCTGCTGGCCGGGCCTTGGCCTCCGGGCCTCCCCGTCCACCGGGCCAGGCCCGCCCCGTCCGTCCTGTCCTGTCCTGTCCTGCAGATGCAACCCCTACCTAGCCCGGCCTTCCTCGCAGGCCGCAGCCACCGGGAGCTCCCTACCTGTTAGGGAACGGTGGGGAGCCGGCTGCTGGAAGAATTAATTAGGGGCATGCTGTTTTCTGGGCAGCTCTGAGCTTGGGTAGCAGCCTCCAAACCTTTGCCCGCCTGCTATTTTATTTTTACTACATTTTCCTCGGGTTGTAAAAATAGATGCCGGGCACGGTCTCTCTAGCAAGTTTTCTAGCAAGGAACACGTTTAAGGCCCAGCCCGCCCCGTTCTATAACAGGTTTCTTTTTGAACAACCAGAGGCGAGATGTGAAAATGGGAGGCAGGTCGGCCTCATTCATCTGCATTAAGGGGCCCTTCATTCAGAGAGGGGGGCAGGGCGCCCTAAGGCGATCGATGAGCTCCACTCTGGGCCGCAGCAGATGGTGGTGGCTCCCCCCCACCAGGGAGGGAGCTCTCCCCAGCTTACCACCAGCCACTCAGTCGGATGCCAGCGTGTCCACCCCTCCCGGCGTTTGTCACGCCTGGCAGGGCCGTGTTCGTATCTGATCTGGGTGGTGAATGGGCTTTCATTCAAACCTGGAATGAAACCTCCTGGAAACTTCGGGAGAGCTGTCAAGAGTCCAGCCACTGTGTATGCTTGGGGGTGTACCTGCTACAACCAAGGGTGTAATAACCAGGATAATTAATAACACGGCTGTGTGTGTGTGTGTGTGTGTGTGTGGCATGCTGGGTGTTTGAACTCAGGGCCCTTGCTCTCACTTGAACCAAGGCCTCATTGCTAGCGCAGGTGTTTCTGTTGTAACTATTTTCCGGTCATCTTTAACCCACTGCCTGGCATTCTGGGCCAGGATCCCAGTGGGGGTGATGATGTGGCCAGTGCCGCGCACACACCCCGCGGCTTGCGGATCTGTGTTAGTTTTATCTATTAGTGTATCTGTTTTAGCTTGTAAATAATTACCACAGCAATAGGCAATAATCACATTGACTCATTTTTTTTTTAACATACCCTGCAAAATGCTGGCTTTGATCAGAAACTCTAATAGGACAAAACATTTTCATTTCTGTGGGGAGTCTTTACCCGTAACAGGTTTTTGTTTTTTTTAACTGTTAAAAAAGAGAAAGTTAATCTAGGCATCAGTGGCTCACGCCTGTAATCCTAGCTACTCAGAAGGCTGAGAGCTGAACATCAAAGCTAGCCGGGGCGAGAAAGTCCATGAGACTCTTAGCTCCAGTTAGCTACCAAAAAGCTGGAAGTGGCGCTGTGGTTCAAGTGGTAGCACACTAGCAGTGAGAGGGGAAAAAAAAAAAAAGCTCAGGGACAGCGCCTAGGCCCTGACCTCAAGCCCCAGGACAGGCACACCCCCCCACCCGCCCCGCCACCACCACCAACAAATCCCTGTTGCAGGTTGCGCCTGTCATTGGGGCAGCATTTGGAGCTGGCTCCCATGTGCCTATCTTGGCTGTCTCACCTGTAGGCCCCCTTCTACCTGTATTCTCATCAGCTGCTTTAAGGACTCTGATGTTTAGACTTGAGCCTGGTGTTTCCATGTAACCATTAAACCCTGACTCCTGGGGATGTTTTAGAAAGTTCCTGACCCTTGAGCAAGGGCCCTTCTGCCAAAGTAACACCTTGTCAATCAACACGCTTTTAATAACACGTCCGATCTTCACATGTACAACCCTGATATTAATAAAAACAACCCAGGTTTCTCGGGAGACCTTGCTAATGCAGCCTCTTTTTATTTATTTATTTTTTTGCACATTTTGTCAGAGAGCTTTTGTTCTTGTACATCTCTAATCTTCCTCCTTGTAATTTGTTGCAGGTGTTGTTGCTAATGAGCACTCTCTTTTCTTGCTCTCCTCTCTCTCCACCTCTCTCTCCACCTCTTACAATGAAAGAGACCCCAGGTACCCAGATGGATTGAAAGCTGGCATCTCAGAAACTTCCTATAAGTTGTTGATGACTGCCAGCCAAGGTCAGCTGCCCCCATTATTGCCCGTCTCCCCCCAATTAGAGCCAAATAACCTCCTCAGTTAACTAACTCGATCGCCTTTGTTTCTTTTTATTTACAGTCTCATCAACTCTTGTCACTTGCGACCCATACGAAAAGAAATATCTTTTATTGGTCTGAGATTCCAAGTCTGATCCCGGGGAGAGAGAGTATCTCCATAACCACCCTGGTCACTGACTGATTTTGTTTTATCTTCACGGTGCAGGCTGGAGGGCTGTCGAACACTTGTGTTGAACACATCGCACATCGAGGGCCCTTTAAAGATCTGGATTGATTGGAAGGACAGAAATTACAAGCAATCGGATCCAGCCCCACGCCGGATCCCTGTGGATTTCCTCGGCATCCCGTATCCGGTTTCCATCCATGGTCACAGTTGGAGCATCGGCTCCATCTGATCGGCTCCACCTCCAGGGGAGGTAGAATGCCAAGGTTAAGAGGACGAAAAGTTACAGGCGACTTTTTGATCTGCCCATCAGCAGTCTGAGAAACGCTGGCTTTGTATTTTCTGTATCAGCTGTTTGGAAAACCACACACACACACACACACACACACACACACACACACGTCGCTGCTGCAAAGCTACGGTCCTGAGTCTCTGGGATATCCCAGCCACCACCGCCTGGTAGATGCGGCCTTTCCATGCTGAGGCCTCGAGTCCCCCCTGACCCCGCCGCCCCCTCTCCAGGTCCTCTCTGGACCGCACCCCTGCGGACTGGGCAGCCATGCTGCACCTGCTGGTCTTCCTTCTGCACTGCCTCCTGCTGGCCTCTGGGGACTACAACATCTGCAAATCCTGGGTGACCACGGATGAAGGCCCCACCTGGGAATTCTACGCCTGCCAGCCCAAAGTGATGCGGTTGAAGGACTATGTCAAGGTGAAGGTGGACCCCCCCCGGCATCACCTGCGGGGACCCCCCGGAGAGGTTCTGCTCCCACGTGAGTCCCTCCCCACACTGCTGCTCCGGCCTGGGGGGCGGGGGGTGGGGGGGCGGGGCGTCGAGTAAGCCAGAGGCTGGGCACAAGTGAACAGACCAGGGGGACCGGGCTCCGATGGTGGATCTTTGTCCCACCTTGGAAATGGGCGGAAGGTGGGCAGCCCTGGGGGAGTCACGTGACACTGTGTGGGTGGGGGTCAGGGGTTCAAGGATACACCTCCAAAACAGGGAGGTTCAGAGCAAGCGTCAGCTGGGTGGCTGTTGGCTGTTGTCCTTCCACTACTGCAGATGGGGAAACTGAGGCAGCGGGCATGAAGGCCTCTGGCTAAGGGAAGCTATGGGACCTGTGCTTCATGTCGGGCTCCAGAGTCCCCTGAGGTACATGGCTGGGGCCTCCCAGCTGACCGGAGCCCGGCGGAGGCTGGCAGGGCGGCCGGGCTGCGGGAGCTCAGCCTCAGCCTCCATCCCAGCGGCCGGTGCCAGCGAGTGCCCCTGGGGAGCCGCCAGGGAGGCCACCCCGAACTCCCGAGGATGTGGGGCCCCGTGGGGCGGCTCCGGGCGCCGCGGAGCAGCCATCCGGGCAAGGGTGGGTTCCCACCTGGGCTAGTCAGTGGATAAGACTGTCATTGTGGGTGGTGGCTGGACCGTGGCCAGCCGAGCGCACAGAGCGGGGAGGGAGGAGGCGGGCGGAGGCGGCGCCGGGCCCCGAGCCAGGGCTGCGTAAATCTCCAGCGCTCACTGCACCGGGAGCGGAGCGGAGCGGAGGGTCACAAGCCGGCTCCCGCTGGACCGGGAGGCCAGGCCCTGGAAGTCAGGGGCGCCGTGTTCTGAGCCCCCCGCCTCGGCTCCCACGCACGCGCTGCTCCACACACTCTGTGGGTGGCGGCAAACTCGGCCTCCGGTGTTAGCATCTCAGCTGTGTGTGTGTTTTTTTTTTTCCTCTTAAATATTAATCACTCTCCTAATGTGCACGGGGTGGGGGAGAACCGTAACTCCTTGGGCTGGCTTGCGGGAGGGCGCTGGGGAGCGGAGCTCACCGGTATGTGCAAACCTGAGGCCCTCTCCTGGCCAAAGCTGGGCTCTGGGCACACTTTGCCCTGGACACCCCCAAAACACCTCTCCCCCCCCCACTGCCTGCCTGATGCCAGCTGGGGCCAGGGAGAAGCCCCCCCCCCTTTCCCTCTCCTGGAAGCCGGCAGGGAGCTGTGTCTGTCCCAGGTGGCGGGGGCTGGGGGGGGGGGCTCCGTGAGCTGCCACCTGTGTGATGGATGGAACGCTTGCTCACAGGCCACCTGGGCTCCAGCCTTTGTCCTGGAGGATGGGGGCTGCCCTGGCCAGCCCTGGCGGGGGATTTGGTCTAGATTTCAACCCAGTGGCTCCTCTGTGCCGGGGCCCAAGTGTGCCAAGGTCACTGGATGTAGAGGGCAAGCCAGGAGCTGGCCTGTGGCCAGGCCAGTGCTGACCCACTCAGGGGCAAGGGCTCCCCTCTCTGAGCCCCAATGTCTTAGTCGTGCAAAATAGCAAATACTGGACGATGCAGCCCGCCCTGGGGGCCCGGGGGCCCTGGCACCTGCCGGCACACAGTAGGTATTCAAGAGGCACTGATGGGGGTGGGGGTGTTGTTGCTGCTGCTGCTGGGGTTCAAGCTTTTCTCATTCCCCAAAGTTCTTGGCCTCTCTCTGGCCTTGCACCCCACATTTCTAGTTTCTAGGCCACCCAGGGATAAGCACATGGGGAATTGGAGCTCCAGCCAGAGCTGCCGTGGCCAGCTGGCCAGCAGGGGTGCACTAGCGGCAGTGGACCACCTCTTAGCCCTGGGGGGGCCCCCGTTCCTGCTCATGCACCCCTCTGTGGACAGGTGTCTGAGTGGGGGGTCCCAGGAGGACAAGAGGGCCCCCCCTCGTTTCAGATCCAGGGTGAGGACCCTCTTCCCCAGGTCTCCTGTCCTTGGACAAGGCCACCTGAGAGCTGAATTGTAAATTCCAGCCCGGTGAGGAAGGGGAGGGGGTGAAAGACAAGATAAATGAATAAATAAAAACCCACTGGCTCCAAATGCACAAGGAGAATTAATAGGGATGAGCTCTCAGCCGAGGATTCTTGGGCAAGGGCAACATTTCAATGAGAACTGTGGAGATAGGGGTCCCCTCCCCCCCAGGTCCTGGGGCTTGTCCCGGGGCCTCAGAGATGGAAGGGCAGCGGGCCAAGCTTCTCAATTCCCAGGACCCCTAGGGATGGAGAGGGCGTGGAGGAGTGTGGAGGGCAGCAGCAAGACTGATCCCTGTCCCCGCCAGGTGTCTGGCACTTGGGGGACCCCCCTCTGCACCCTGAGTGGGACCTGGCTGCCTGGGAAGCAGGAGGGGGTGGGGGGCAGGGTGGGTTCAGGCCCTCCCTGGGCCTTGCCGTCTGGGTGGCCTTAGCCTCCTTGACCGGCAGTGCCCAGGCCCCGCCCCGCCCAGGCCCCGCCCCTCCCAGGCCCCGCCCAGCCCTCCAGGCCCCGCCCAGCCCTCCAGGCCTGCGCAGCCCCAGTCTCCAGCCCTGCTTGCTGGTGATGGAGTAGGAAGCTGCCTTTCTCCCAGGGTCTTCTCAGCAGAAGGGGGAACGTCACTGATGGGAGCACGCCATGGGGTCCTAGGGTGAGTTCCCGAAGCACAGGGTGGGGTGTGTCCAAGGCCCCGGGCCTGGCCAGAGTTCCGTGGAGTCAGGCAGTGAGTGCCCTCTTCTAGCCCGAGCTCCAGGCCCAGCGCTTCACCATTGTTCACTGTGGGCCTGGAGGTCTGGGGTGAGCGGTTCAGATGCTCCAAGCCTCAGTTTCCTCACCCAGAAGAGGGGAAACTGACTGGCTCACCTCCCTCACCACCTTGCTGGGGAAAGGAAGTGGGTGTCTCCGAGCCTGCAGGTGCAGCCAGGCCGGTGGCTCACGCCTGTCATCCTGGCTACTCGGGAGGCTGAGATCTGAGGATTGCAGTTTGAGGCCAGCCTGGGCAGGAAAGTCCCTGAGCCTCTTACCTCCAACTAACCACTCAAAAGCCAGAAGTGGCTTGAGTGGTGAGTGCCAGCCTTGAGCAGAAAAGCCAAGTGAGAGCACAAAGTCCCTGAGTTCTAGTACTGACATAGACACACACACACACACACACACACACACACACACACACACACAGAGAAAGAAAAGCAAGGTGCAAGTGCTTAATCGGAGTGTAAGTTTGCTTTCGCTGAGACCTGATGGTTTCCACTTTCCTTTTGTCCACATGGACACTGATGAACATTAAGCTTTTTCCTTGGCAAGTCTCCAGAGAGAGAGAACTTTAGGCTCCCTTGCTGTGCTGGCCTTCAGTGTGAGACAACCCTCTCTGAGCTTTATCCCCCCACGATGGAGCTATGAATGGAGTGCGCACGGGTGCCTGGTGCAGGGTCGCCGCTCGGGTCGTTATCCGTTCTGATTCTGTGGGTTCGGATGCCCGCGTCCCCTGGGACGCGCCTCCCACCGCTCCGTGCCCAGGCCGTCCTGGCTGCACCCGTGGAGGAGCGGGGTTGAGAAGCAGCGTCGGGAGTCCTTGCACCTCCCGCTGTGGCCCCTGCTCCGCAGGGCCTGTCACGAGACGAAGCCGGAGGCTTCAGCCGCTCACAAGAGCCCCCCGAGTCTGTGCCTTGTCAGCCTCGGTCACTGCCACTGGCTCTGTGGAAGCCGGGGAGGCAGGGCCCAGCTGGGACGAGAATAGCTCTGCACCGCCCCTGCGCCCCGCCTGACTCTTCTGATGAGTGGTGGAGGGTCCAGGAGGGACAGAGGCCTGGAGACTCAGGGCCTTCTGGAAGCTTCCCCAGCTCAGCTTCCCCTCTCAGACTTCCACTCATTTTTGTTCCCATCTGCCCCCTGGACGTCGAGCTGGCTCCACGCTCCGGGGCAGCGAGGCAGTGATGGGTGGACGGGCGGTGGACGGCGGGGGCCTCCGTGCCAGGCGCGGGGACGGGCGGTGGGCGGGGCTCACGTGTGTCCCGCCCCTCCGGCGGTGTGGCACCCTGGGTAAGCGCCGCCGCTCACCCCTCTGAGCCTGGAGTTCACCTCAGGAGGTGGGGTGGCGCCTGCGTGAGCTCAGGAAATTTCCGACGAAAGCCCTCACCCCCGGGGGGCTTGGCGCCCAATGAGCGCGCAGGGAAAGAGGCTTTGCGTTTTTCTGCTTCTAGAAGGTAGCTCGAGGAACAAACGGAGTACGCGTAGAAAATGCTAGACCGGGCCTGGCACCGGTGGCTCACGCCTGCGACCCTGGCTACTCGGGAGGCTGAGATCTGCAGGATGGTGGGTTCAAGGCTAGCCTTAGTGAGACTCCATCTCCAACTGGACCGGCGACAAGCCGGGCTGGAAGCGTGGCTCAGGCGGTAGAGCGCCAGCTGAGTGAGCAAACAAGCTAAGCAAGTCCACAAAGCAAGGGTGGGGGGGGAGGGGTGACCCGGCCCAGGCACCTGTGCCCCCCACCCCCACGCCAGCAGCTTGGTTGGGGGGCAGCAGAGGACAGGCACGCAGAGCGGGGGTTGCCGGCTCTGGTTTGTGTTTTCAGCTGTGGCAAGATTTTCTTAAATATATGAAAATGTCTTTCTAATTCCCTGAGCCAGAGCCAACGGCGGCGGCGGGGGCGGGCGGGGCAGAAGGGGGGTGGGGGGTGGGGCCGGAGCTGGGAGCTGCAGGCCTGGCGGAGGGAACCCCAGGCCACCCCCCCACCCCACCCCGCAGCTTCAGGTCCCCCAAATGTGTAAGGGTGTGTTCACTCGGCTGGCTACCCGCCTTGTGTGTGACTGGAGGACAGGCTTCAAGATCGGAGCACCCCACAGAACTGGGGGGGCCCAGGGCAGAGGGAGGCTGCAGTGTGACACCCCCCCCCCCCCCGACACCCCCCCCCCCGCTGGGCTCTGAGACAGAGACTTTATTCTCATGCTCTGTTGAGGTCAAGGTGACATCACTTAACATGAACACCGTGGGGTTTTTTGTTTTCTTATAGTTTGGAGCTGGTGGCTCACGCCTGTCATCCTAGCTACTGAGGAGGCCGAGATCTGAGGCTCATGGTTCGAAGCCAGCCCGGGCAGGAAAGTCCGTGAGACTCTTTAGTTCACCAGCAGAAAGCTGGTTAAAGTGGTAGAGCACGGCTAGGCACGAATGCAAGGCCCTGAGTTCAAATCCTATTACTGGTACAAAGACAAAAAAAAGAAACATAGTGTAATAACGCATAAGATTTCAAACCCTTCTTAACCATCTTGATCTGTGTAGTTCAGGGGCGTTGTGCACACTCATGAAGTTGTACAACACCCCTCCCCCTTTGTCTCCTGAACACAGTTCTCACCACCTAGGGAACCCCCATACTGACGAAGCCCCCTCCTCATGTTAGCCTCCCCGGGCCTCACAATCTCTAGTCAGCTTTCTGACTCTTACTTACTCTGGACATTTCCTGTAAATGGAACCATCCGGAAGGACCTGGCCGTGGGGGGAAATGTAGTTCTGCTCAAGGTCTTGGCTTGCGTTTCTCCCATGAGCAGCGCCTCCTGGGTACACACTGGCCGCCGGTCCAAGGCTTTTGCCCATCCTTCACTTGGGCTGTCTTCTTCTTGTTGTTGAGCTGCCTGTGTTCTTTACACATTCTGGATCCTTACCTGACATCCGTTTGAGATATTCCCTCCAATCTCTGGGTTGCCTTTCCACTCTACTGATTGTGTCCTTTGGTACAGCGTATTTTAATTCCGTGAAGTCCAGGTTGAGGACTATTTCCTGTTGTAGCCTGTGCTTTGGGTGTTGTCTCTAAGAGACCGTGCACAGTCACCTGCCTGTTTTCTTTCTTTTCTTTTCTTGCCAGTCCTGGGGCTTGGACTCAGGGCCTGAGCACCGTCCCTGGCTTCTTTTTGCTCAAGGCTAGCACTCTGCCACTTGAGCTACAGCTCCACATCTGGCCATTTTCTATATATGTGGTGCTGGGGAATCGAACCCAGGGCCTCATGTATACGAGGCGAGCACTCTACCGCTAGGCCATATCCCCAGCCCCCCACCTGCCTGTTTTCTTCTGAGACTTCCAGAGTCGGGGCTCTTCTGCTCAGGTCTCCGGTGCGTGTGGGGCTGGTTTCTGTGTGTGGTGTGTGCTGAGGGTCAGGCACCGTTCTCCATCGTGGAGGCGTCGGATGCCCCAGGGTCCCCCCCCCCCCAGCCCAGGGTCAGCCTCTCCCCATGCCGTGCTCCTGGTATCCTTGTGGAAAGTCAGTTTACCGTGAAAAAGGAGCTTGCTGCCAGCTTCTCGGCTCTGTCCCACGGAAGCCCTGGCCACCTGGGTGCAGTGCAGCCCCACACCGGGGGAAACCGCTCCCGCCCCGCACGCCCATTCTACAGAGGAGGAAGCGGACTCCAGTGCCGAGCGGGGCATCGAGGCTCAGGCTCAGATCTCGGGCATCTGACAGCTGTGCCACCGTGAGGCCCGGAGGAGGAAGCCCGCGCACACACACACACGCGCGTGCGTGAGCACACATGTCCACCGCCTATGTTCCTAGCTGAGTTGTGGGATATTGATGTTGGTTCTCAGAGGCAGGTCATCAGGAGGGTGCTGGGGCTTCGTTATGCTCTGTAAACACCTCTCCTGCTCCTCTCCTCCCCTCTCAGCTGGGTGCTGGCATCCATACCTTGCTCACCTAAGGTAGGTGCTAAATAAATGCTCCTTCATCTCAAATAACGGCAGCTCGGGAGGAGACTTAAGGACCGTGTCTCCAAGTCTACCACAGTGGCTCTGACTGCTCAGGCAGAAGTGGGCACCTGGAACCTGGCTGCAGCTGACCTCCGACCCCACTCAGCCTCTCCCCCAGGAGCTCCTAGTCTCCCGACGGAGTCCAAGTCCCTCATTTCCAATGGAGAAACTGAGGCCCATAGGAGTACGGAGGAGACTCCACCCCCGCCGTGGGCTCCTGAGCAGCGGCAGGGGCTGGTGGTGGTGTCCGTGAGCGCTGGCCTAGCTCGCCAGAGCCCGCAGTGCCGTTCGAACACTGGGGGGGAAGAGAAAGGCCAGGGCCCGGGGCTCACACCTGTGATCCTCGCTACTCAGGAGGCTGAGATCTGAGGACCCAAGTTCAAAGGCAGCCCAAGCAGGAAAGCCTGTGAGACTCTTATCCCCCAAAAACCGCAAGTCGAGCTGTGTGGATCAAGTGGTAGAGCGCCAGCTTTGAGTGGAAATTCATTTTTTAAAAAAATTATTAAGTAGTTGCACACACAGCTTACAATTCCATACATGGAATGGGAATTCTACGGGAGTACCTGAGGCTCTGAGTTCAAGCCCCAGCGCTGGCAACAAAAGAAAGGCTGTAGACCGGAGCCCTGATGCAGGACAGGACAGAAGGGTCCCCCGGGCCCCTGTGCCCCCCCTCCTGGCTCCCACCCGGGCTCTGGCGAGGGGGGGCGGGGGGCAGGCGTCCTCCCTGCCTGCTGGGCCCCGCGGGCTTGTCCGTGCTGATGCCTAGGTTTTGGTCGGTGCGGGTGAGCTCTGCTCAGAGCTGTCCTTGCCGGCTGGGGGCGGGGGGGGGGGAGGGGGCGGCCGGGGGACCCCCGCACAGCCCCCCTGCCAGCGGTGCCACGCCTCCTCGTGGCCAGGGTGCGGAGGTGTCAGGCCAGGGCCTGGCCGCCGGCAGGAACGTCAGCTCTTCCTGCCCTGTCAGCACTCAGGTTGGGGGGGGGCGCTGGTGAAGTGGGAGCTGGGGAGGGGGTTCCCCACCCACACACCGTGTACTGGTGCGCATGTGCTTGGACAGGACTGAGCGTGCTGGGCGGGCGATCCACCCCTTGGGCCACATCTCCAGCCCCTTTTTGCGCTGCTTATTGTGGACATGGGTCTCGTGGGAGGCGCCCCCCCCGCCAGCTGGGGGCTGCCGTCCCCCTGTTTGCGCTTCCCCCCTTGGCTGGGGCTGACCCACCACGACACCCAGCCAGTGGCCGAGATGGAGCCTCCTGAAACGGGAGGTCTGGGCTGGCCTCCACGTGTGATCCTCTCTACCTCGGCCTCCCCGGGAGTGTTGGCCTGAGCCAGTGTACCTGGCTGTGAAACACAGCCCTGGAGTCCGTGGAGGAAGGAAGGCCGGGGGGCGGAGGGGCCCGCGGGATCGAGGGCCG
This sequence comes from Perognathus longimembris pacificus, assembly GCF_023159225.1. Classification (NCBI taxonomy): domain Eukaryota; kingdom Metazoa; phylum Chordata; class Mammalia; order Rodentia; family Heteromyidae; genus Perognathus; species Perognathus longimembris. Next base: position 158,943,697 of record NC_063161.1, read on the forward strand.
CTCGCGCTCTGTGGCGGGAGTCGCTCCCTGGCGGCCTCCGTGGGGACCCTCCGGCAGGAGGGCTGAAATTGAACTCCCCGTGCATGCATCCCTTCCGATGTCGGGCTGGAAAGGTCTAGAATGTGAGATCTGGCCTCCTCCTGCCCCCAGCCCCCCTTGGGGGACCGCCTGGCCTCCTCAGCCCCACTTCATCTCCCTCCAGCTACCCGGGCCATTTGTCCAGTTGACTGTAAGTGCCGGCCAGGGAAATAAGAGGAAATGAGCCGGGCTCGGCCCCTCCGCTGTGGCCGAAGCCTGCTGTTGGGTCAGAGGTGAAGAGGAGGCTCTGGGTGGGGGGGCGGGGGGCCTCTCTGCCGCCGGCCGGCCCGTGGGGTGGCCAGGGCCAGGTGTGCGGGCTCCTGAGAGGCCCCTCCCCCTGGGGGAGCAACAGTGCCAAAGGCAGGTGGCAATGGGAGGCGCATGGCCCGGGCCTTGAGCACCAGCAGGGGCCCCGCTCGTCTTTCCCCTCGTCTGGCTGCAAGGTAAGGGAGGTCTGAGTGTCTGCACGCCTGACTCTGCTTGTGGAGGGAGAGAGAGAGCAAGCAAAATGAGAGAAAAAGCCATGTTCTCTCAGGTAGCAGGAAGACGGGAGGGAGCGCAGCGATCGCCAGCCAACTCCTAGCTCAGCAGCAATGCCCCGGAGCAGAGGCTCCCGATTTCCAAGGGTCCCAGAGCCCTTTGCGAATCCATGGGGCTTCCTGGAACAGCCCTGCGGGTTGTAAGGTTCACTGGAAAGGAGACCCACCCCGTGGTGCAGGCGGAGAAGAGTTTATTGGGGCGGGGGAGAGCAAGCTGTCAGCCCGCACAGGATAGAGGCGTGGGGAGACAGAGGGGAAGGAAGAAGAGAAAAAGAGAGCGGGAGACACGGCCGGGTGGATTGGATGTGACCTCAGACAAGGAGGAGGTGTGCCGGTTACCTAGGTAACTCAGGTACTGGACGCAGACTTAAACAGGTGGGGGGCATCCGCATGGAGCCCTCCCGGGGGTGGACCTTCCAATCCGGCCTTTTACTAGTTATGAAGAAGGGCGCCGACTCTCTCTGGCTACTTCCCGCTGGCAAGGGGAGTTGACATTGGCCATGCGGCCCCTCCGGGACAAGGAGAGCAGCATCCGCCCCTCGGTGTAGACGCCAGCCCTTCTCTCACGAGGCAGGGGCTGGAACTTATTAGGAACTGGCCGCAAATACTTGTCAGAGTTATTTCTCTAAAACTGCCCACTTTTTCCTTTGGCTTGTGGAGTAGATCAAACCCAGAATGGCTAGCCTTTGAGAGGGAACCTTGGCGGGGGCCGGGGGGGGGGGTCCCTGAAACCCGGCCTGTGTCACAGTCTTTTTTTTTTGGCCAGTCCTGGGCCTTGGACTCAGGGCCTGAGCATTGTCCCTGGCTTCTTCCTGCTCAAGGCTAGCACTCTGCCACTTGAGCCACAGCGCCGCTTCTGGCCGTTTTTCTGTATATGTGGTGCTGGGGAATCGAACCTAGGGCCTCGTGTATCCGAGGCAGGCACTCTTGCCACTAGGCTATATCCCCAGCCCCCTGTGTCACACTCTTGAGGGCACATGCCGCAAGGTTGGGACATTGAGACTGGTTTTGTAGCCTAGGAGGCATTTTGACTTTATGGAGTAGTCTGGTGAGGACAAAGGCGCCCGTAAGGACGTAGATGGAGGTCCGCAAGGACACAGAGTCAAATTCTCGATTCAGGCACCCCTGAAATGAGAACAGACCGGCCCAAAAGGCATAAGGGGTCCCTCTGGCATGGTCGGACAAACAGAGAACCTGCAGACAGGAGTCGCCAGACGTAGAGAGGAGATGGTGTGGTGGATGCGCAGACAGCAGTGGTAAAGGCGAGAGGTCTGAGGTGAGTTTCCTCTGGCTTTGGGCAGTTTGGTGGAGGAGGCAGATTAACCCTCAGGAGGGCGGGGGGGGTTGGGGGGGTCCAGCGACTCCTGACTGCGTCCCCTCCCGAGTCACGGCACCAGATGTAAGGTTCACCAGAAAGGAAACCCGCCACGCGGTTCAGGCAGAAAGGAGTTTATTGGGGGGAGAGCAAACTGCTGGCCCCCATGCACAAGATGGAGGCGTGGGGAGATAGAGGGGAAGGAGGAAGAAGAAAAAGAGAGAGCGAAAGAGAAAAGGAAAGGGCAAGGACTGTGCTGAGCCGGATTGTATAGGGAAAGAAAGGTGGGAGACACGGCCAGGTGGATTGGATGTGACCTCAGAGAAGCGGGAGGTAACTGCCCCCAGGTGTGCCGGTTAGTTACCTGGGTAACTCAGGTACCAGGGGCAGACTTAAACAGGTGGGGGGGCATCTGCATGGAGCCCTCCCCAGGGTGGACCTTACACAGGTGGTGTGTGCAAATGCTCTTGCACACACTCGGCAGGGTTGCAAAGAGCGGTGGGCCCTTCCTAGCCATCCCTGAGGGTTCCTCTACCGAACCATCCACCCACCAGAGGCTCGACCCCTGAGCCTCTGCTCCAGGCACATCTGCCGGGCAGCGCAGCCACGGACGTTTATTGACAGCCTAATGTACACCAAACACATCCGCTAGCTCACTTACTACCCACAGAAGACACATGGTAAAGTGTGTTCACTTGTTTGCTTGTTTTGTGCCAGTACTCAGGCTTGAACTCAGGGCCTGGGCGCTCTCCCTTAGCTTTCTTGCTCAGAGTTGACGCTCTACCCCTTGAGCTACAGCTCCACTTCCGGCTTTTATTTTTTTTTCTTGGTGGTTAATTGGAAATGAGGGTCTCGGGTTTCTCAGGCCGGCTTCCAACCTCCGTCTTCAAATCTCAGCCTCCTGAGTAGCTAGGATTGCAGGTGCAAGCCACTGGCGCTCAGTGGGTGAAGTTGATTTAAATACTGATTTTGAGTGGGGGATTCAGAGAGGTTAAGCTATTTTACCCAGGGCCACACAGTGTTCAGGTAGAGAATCTTGGGTCTAAACCCAGCACCGGGGCTCCTATCTGGGTTGCAGAGCTGGTGCGAGTTGCTGTGGGCTCCTTAGAAAGCTTCTGGTAGACGGAGGCAGCAGTCACCCGTGTGCGTGCACGTGTGCGTGTGCACCTGCGTGTGCGAGCAGCGTGTGCGGGTATGGCCACGTGCGCTGGTGAGCTCCTCCGTGGCCGGGCTGGGAGGAGTGGCGTGGCCCGGCCTCCGAGTCTGGACAGAGTCTGCTAATCCGCTTATCTGATAATTCACTTACGCGCTGTCTGTCTGGAAGGAGCTGGCTTTGCCTGGAGGAACTCGATCTGTACGTGCTGGGGGGTGGGGGGGTGGAGGAAGGGCACACCCAACCGTGGACAGTAAATAAACCTAAAAATAGAGGTGGGGAGACGGCGTGGGGGCGGGGGAGGGGCACCCAGCGTCTGCCCTGCCCTGGGCCTCTGGTGGGAGAACCAGTGGGGGACTGGGGAGACCGAGGGCCCTCTGCCCGCCTCTCCCTGCCTCAAGATGGACGCTGTCCTGTCTTCCAGGCGGGGGCAGCAACCTGGTCCTTTGCCGCAGGTGGGAACACCAGATGGGGGTGTTGGAGGTCTGTCCCCCAAGGCTGTGGTCGGGCAGAGCCCTGCGAGGACGCCCCACCCCCCACCCCCGGCTCTGCTGGGCCTCCTTGACCCCCAGGGTTCAGTCTGCAGTGCAGGGGGCCCCCCCCACTCCGCACCCCGCCCGGCAGCCTTGGAGCGGAGCCTGGCCTCCAGCGTAGAAGCTCCCAGGTGGTCCAGCCGAACCCACGCTGGAGAACCCCGCCGTGGATTGAAGTCCTTCCTGGGGCCGCCCGGTGCCCTTCCCGCCTGCCCCCCCCTTGGCTTTAGACATCTGGAGATCAGAGAGGGAGGGAGTTCCAGAGCTGCCTTGGCTCTTCAAAGCACTGCAGACACTCCTTGCCTGGGCTGGCTTCCAGGCCGGGGGAGGAACCGGCCCGCCAGAGCCACGCACCCCCACGCACCCTTCCGTCAAGGTGCTCAGCCTCTCCTTCTGGAAGGAGGCTGACCGGCAGCGCCAGCGCCCGGCCTTTGCTGGAGCTGCTCCATGTCAAGGGGCCAGCCTAGTGCTCTAGCAAAGGAGCGTTCCCCAAAGCCCTGTGCCTGCCGAGCCCTTCCCCCCCCACCCCGGGGGGAGGGCAAAGACCCGCCTTCCCTCGCCTGAGAGATAACATGGAACAACTGTCCAGCCTGGAGTGCCGTCCTCCCGAGCCCCCCAGCCCCCCCCCACACACACACACTGGGCCTTGGGCAGTGGTCGCTTTCTTCCTGGAATAGATTCGCTGGCGGCTCTCGCCTGTAGTCCAAGCCGCTCAGGAGGCTGAGAACTTAGGACGGAGGTTTGAAGCCAGCCTGGGCAGGGACATCGGTGGGACTCTTATCTGCAGTTACCCACCAGAAAACCGGAAGTGGAGCCATAGCCCTGAGCAAAGGAGCTCAGGGACCGTGCCCAGGCCCCAGTACTAGCACACGCGTGCACGTGTGCACGCATGCACACGCACACACAGAGACACGGTAAAGACCTAGGGGTGGTTGCCACAGGGCCCCTTTCCAGGCGTTTTGCTGGGCAGGGGGGCGTCAGGGCTGCTCCCCTGGCGTCTTGCTCAGAGGGGACTGGGGAGGCGCTGAGGAGTGACCCAACAGGTGCCAGGGGAGGGGCACACCCAGCATCTTCTTTCTGGTTCCTCCGCCCGGCCCCCCTGGGCCCCCGCTGTGTGGGGGGGGGGTCACTCGGCAGGCTCCACCCCGAAACGCAGCACCCGCCTTACCCCGAGCCGCCGCTCCGGAAAACTTCCCTGTGCCGGAGGGGGCACAGCGAAGCGGACGCCTGCTGGGGGGGTGGTGGGGCCCCCCAAACAGAGGCACCCCACCCTCACACCTCAGCCTGGGGTGAGAAAGGACATGGCGCTGGAGAGCAGCAAGGGAGGTGGGAAGGGGCGAGCTGGGCCGGGGAGGGGCCCAAGGCACCCCGATAATCCTTCTACCCCGGGCCCTGTGGCAGGCTGAGAGGGCTGGAAGCCCCACAGGGGCAGGGCAGGGCCCGGGAGGCCTGGGCCCCCCCCCCACCTGCCCAGCCCCCCCATCTGGGCCAGGACGGAGTGGAGGTTCAGTGGTTCCGTTCTGAAAGCCCCGGGCAGGCGGAGGCCTGTGAGGGGGTCCGCGGCCCCCGGCCCGGGATCCTCCAGCCACTTTCCTTCTGATGAAATATTCATGTCCGCAGAGCAGGCTGTCTCTGGGAAGCTGCCTGGGTCCGGCTTGCGCGTTGCACAAGCTTTTAAAGAGCAGGCCACTTTTCCTCTACTCTAAGCATTTTCCGAGGCCCAAATCAATAATGCACTTCACCCGGCCGCGCCGAAGCTTCCTCTCCCTCCCTCCCCTCCCCTCCCTTCCCTCCCTCCCGTCCTCTCCCCCCCTCCCATCCTCTCCCCCCTCCCTCCTCTCTGCCTCCTACCAACCCGTCTGCCTTCCTTTTTAAAAGTTATCTGCAAAGTATTAAGCAAAAGCACGGAGCTGTGGGGAGCAGGTGCGGCTGTCCAGGGAAGGGCAGGGGCGGGGGGCGGGGGGGGGGGCAGTGGTTGGACCGGCCTGGAGGCGCACCGGCTCTGGAGGGGGGGGCGGGGCAGGTTTGGGCCTCTCCCCCTTCCCCTCTCTCCTTTTCCAATGGACTAAAGATGTTGACAGTCTTAAGTACAGGAAACAGAATCAAAATGGAAGATGAAGGGGTGCAGGACAAAACAGATGGCTAAGGGCTCCCAGAATCCGGCACTGCAGTTTGGGGCTGTCGGGTTTTTGTGGCAGTGAGCCAGCCCCCTGTCCTTGGAGGTGTACCAATGGCGGCGAGCCTCCACTTCTGAGGCTGGTGTCCGTGTGTATCTGGCTCACGCCCGTCGTCCTAGCTGCTCACGAGGCTGAGATCTGTGAGCATGGAGGTTCAAAGCCTGCCCCGGGCAGGAAAAGTCCGTGAGACTCTCAGCTCTCATTAACCACCAGAAAACCGGAAGTGGAGCTGTGGCTCCAAGTGGTAGAGCCCTTGAGTGAAAAAGCTCAGGGACAGCGCCCGGCCCCAAGTTCAAACCCCATGACCAATAACAACAAGAAGAAGATAGTTCAGTTCCTGGAGGGAAGATTACTTCTCTAGCCAGAGCGTCAGCCAGGCCCTCCCCTCCCCTCCCGTCTTGTCTTGAACAGTGGGGTCCTCGCGCTCTGACCCTCTCTAGGACACGTGACCCCGGGGGGCGCGCCATGGTCCTGGTAAGGAAGTCGGGTCCAGGGCTCCGTCCAGCTGCAACAAGGGTGCCCTGAGCAGAGCCGGGGGGCCACCGTGGCCTCGGGGCATCTGTCTGCAAGTTACTAGAAAGTTCGTTGTGTCCAAACGACTTCCAGGAAGCAGGCCCTGCTCTCCCAAGAGTCCCAAGAGTCTTGGGCACCACAGAAAGTTCTAGAAGGCGCACATCCACGACCGAGAGGAAAGGCCTCCGCAATCCTCTCCTTCCCGGCGGGGATGGGGGCACGGGGAGCAGCTCTGGGTGCGCAGGGCGGGGTAGGGAGGAGGTGGACCCGGGCCCGGCGGGCAGGGGTGTAGTCCCCCAGGCTCAGGCTAGGAAAACCATCGTGGTGCCTTTCACCCAAACAGGGCTGGTTCCCTACCTGCCTTCCTCCAGCACAGGAGGATGTGGGGGCACACAAGGCCAGCCTGCGGGGAGGGGCCCGGCCCCCCGAGGAGCTGACTCGGGAGAATGGCGGCCCTGACCTTGCCCGGGCCCAGAGAGCCTCCAAAAGGGGGGCGAGGATGAAGTTCGAGGGGGAGAGGGCAAGAGGGACAGAGATCAATGAGACCATGGGCGTGGGGGTGGGGGAAACGGGGAGGCAGGCAAGCTCACCCAGGAGGGAGAGTTAGAGAGACACAGGGCAGCTAGAATTAGAATCCGCCTCGAACAGAATCTCCATTTCCGCTTTGTTAATAATTTATCCCTGCTGCAACTTTTCTTACCAATCGGTAGGAAATCATTTGTTAGGGAGAATTCCCCCGGCACCCGCTTTCTCCCTGGAGTGGGGGGGAGCCAGAGCCTCTGTGTCCTTCCGCCGGAAGGGGTGGGGGTGGGGTGAGCCACAAGCAGGCTTGAAGGCTTCAGGGTGGAATCACCAGGAGGGAAACTGAGGCAGGGGTACGGCAAGGTCGTGCAAGGTGGTAGGGGCAATACTGGGTCCTAACGCCACGAGTCCGTGCGTCTGGGCTCTTTCTGCGTGTGTTTGTGCCGGTATTGGGCCTGGGTACTGTCCCTTCGCCTTGTCACTCAAGGCTGGCACTCTCCTACTTTAGCTGCAACACCACTGCCAGCTTTTTTTTTGGGGGGGGGAGAAGTCGTGGGCCTTGGACTCAGGGCCTGAGCACGGTCCCTGGCTTCCTTTCGCTCAAGGCTAGCACTCTGCCACTTGAGCCACGGCGCCACTTCCGGCCATTTTCTATAGATGTGGTGCTGGGGAATCGAACCCAGGGCTTCATGTGTACGAGGCGCGCTCTTTACCACCAGGCCATATTCCCAGCCCACGGCCCGCTTTTTGGTGATGGAGTGGAGCTGAGGGTCTCTTGGACTTTTCTGCCCTGGCTGACTTTGGACCTTGTTGGCTCTCAGGTCTCGGCCTCCCGAGGAGCCGGGATTATAGGTGTGAGCCACCAGTCCCGGCCAGGTCAGTTTATTGATGTCGACATCGGCCCAGGGCAGAAGAGATTCTTCCCACGCTGGCTCCTTCCCGAGGCCCCGGATTTTATAAGAATGGAAGCTGACTTGCCTTTGCCCCCCTCCCCGGCACCCGGCTCCGCGGGCCTCTCCTGGGCTGCCTCCTGCCTCCCTCCGGGACACACAGCTGCCTCCAGCCACCCCAGCCCCCACCCCCCAGAGGGTGACAACTCGGCAGACGGGTTCAAAAAAAAATCTGTCAGCTGCTAGAGTGTTCCGGGCCTGCCCACACGCGGGGTGGCGAGGATCTGTGCTGCCTGCCTCCTGGGTGGAGCCTGGGGGCGGCCCGTCCTTCCCTGCGGTGAAGGACACAGCTCCCCCGCTTGCCTCAGAGGTGGGGCTTCCTGGGGGACCTCCAGGAGTTGCCCGTTTTCACCCGCTTTGTAAAGGCCAGCCCCCGTGGCTCACACCTGTAACCCTACCTCCTCCCGAGGCTGAGACCCGAGAATCGCGGTTCCAGGTCACCCCGGACAGACAAACCCAAGGGACTCTGACCTCCAATGAACCACCGAAGCGCCACAAGGAGAGCTGGAGCTCAAGTGGTAGAGCGCCGGCCTTGAGCACGCAAGCTAAGGAACAGCGCCCGGGCGCTGAGTTCAAGTCCTGCTACAGGCAATGAAACCACCACCACAGAAACGCTTGCGTCCTTGGAGCCAGTGAGCAGCGGCGGCGGGGAGACTCCTGGGCACGGGGGAGGGGGAGGGGGTCCCTCTGCAGGGTCCCGGGCAAAGCACTGGCTAGAGGACACCTGGGACTCCTGCGGTCACCAACCTGGCGAACTCCCACTCATTCCACAACCATTTCCTGCTCCCCAAGGAGTGCGGGGGGCTGGGGCAGCATGGCTGGGACCCCTCCAGGCTCCTGGAGCTGGGGAGCCTCGGCTGGAGGGTGGGACTGAGCACGGGCCAACCGCACAGTCTGTGTCCTTGCTCTGTGTGCATGTGTGTGCACGCACGTGCCTGTGCGTATATGCACATGTATGTGTGCATGCACGCGTGTGTATGGGGTGTTGGTACTGGGGCTTGAACGCGGAGCCTCAAGCTCTCACAGCCGTGAATCCTGTTTCCAGTTTTAGCTTTTACTCGTTAACCGGAGATAAAAAGTTTGGTGCCTTTTGTCTGCCCAGGCTGACTTTGAACCTCGGTCCTCAGTTCTCAGCTTTCTGAAGAGCTGGGATTCTAGCTGCCTACCATTGGTGCTCAGCTAGCCAGCTGCAAGCTGTCTGTCTCCCTCCACCTCCTCAGACAGCAACTGAGGTTTGCATCCCAACCCAGGTTGGAGCTTGCTTGCTTGCTTCCTCCTCCCTCCTTTCTCCCACTTTTTTTTTTTTTTTTTGCCAGTCCTGGGGCTTGAACTCAGGGCCTGAGCACTGTCCCTGGCTTCTTTTTGCTCAAGGCTAGCACTCAACCACTTGAGCCACAGCGCCACTTCTGGCCATTTTCTATATATGTGGTGCTGGGGAATCGAACCCAGGGCTTCATGGATACAAGGCAAGCACTTTACCACCAGGCCATATTCCCAGCCCTGTCTCTCCCTTAGCTTTTTTGCTCACTTTTTTTCCACCCACTTTCATTTCCTGCTTTGTGCTGATTCACTAAAGACTCTGATTTGTCTGCCTGGGCTGGCCTTGAACCAGGATTCTCAGCTCTCATTCTCCCAGGTAGCTAGGATGACAGGTTCGGGTTGGATTTCAGGTTCCAGCCCAGTTGGTATGAGGTTGTTCCTCCAACCTGAGACGTGATAACCATTCCAGTTCCCCCGCAAATGCTCTCCGGGTGAGGGGCCCGGGGCTCAGGTGGCAGGCGCCCCGTGGCCCCCTTACCTCCGCCGTTCATAGCCTCCTCTCCCATCCAATTACCCCTCTTGCCTGAAGCTCGTGTACGGTGCTCCCAGCCGGCCTTCGGCTGCGCAGAACAAAGCAGAGCAGCAAACGCACTGAAGAGACCCGGTTTGGACAACACAGTGTAAATCTTCCTTGCGGGTGCTTCCCACTTTGCATCTGGTTAGAGACCAGCCTGGGCGGGCGCGGGGCAGGAGGGTGGCAGAGCAGGGGTTTCACTTCCCGAGGCTCCCCAACATCGAGTGCCATGGGGTCTGAACAGAGAGGTGAGGCTGACGGGGGACTCCGTTTCCCCACCCCTGCCGAGCCTCTCGCAGGGGCTGCTGGGAGGGGCCGGGAGCCGTGGCTGTCGGGTGTTGGTGCTTGGGGGATGGCGATGTGTGTTTTCCCAGCCTCGTGGTCACCCGGGCAGCCTGTGCCACCATGTTCCCATCTGTGCCATCCCCGAGCCTGCTGGCTTTAGCTTCCGTCTCTCTCTCAGGAGGTGGCTGTGGAAAAACAATAGCCATCCTTGGCAGACGGCTTCCCAGGGTTTCACTTGACACTGATGGAGGAAACCAGGGGCCAGAAAAGTAAGATGACTCGTTCAAGGTCGCCCCGACTCCGAGGACTGACCTGAGATGGAATTCAGGGAACTTCAGACCCCATAGCCGGCGTCTCAACAACTCCAGATTCAAACGTGTGTGTGTGTGTGGGGGTCTACTTCATGGATCCCGGAAACGGTGTGGGTAGTGTGGTTGGTGACCGTGTTTTCCAAGGTGTGTCCTCTGGTATTGGGAGGGAACTGATGAAATGATTATGGCAGCGGTCGCCCGCATTTGAGGACAGCGGCCGTTGCCCATGGGGAGCCAGGTGCCGGTGGCTCACGGCTGTGATCCTAGCTACCCAGGAGGCGGAGATTTGGAGGATCATGGTTCAAGGTCAGCCCCGGCAGAAAAACCCACAAGACTCCCTCTCCAGTTAACCAGGTGAAACTGGGCTGGAGGCGTGGCTGGAGTGGCAGAGCCCCCCCTGAGCAGGCGCGAGCCCCTGAGCGCTAAGCCCAGTGCTGATTTGAAGAAGAAGAAGCTTGGGCGCCACCCTGGAGGAGGGAATGTGCCGGGAGTCTGCCCGGGCCACGGTCATTGCCGGCGACCGGGCTCCCCCGGGGCTGTGCCGGGCTGGGGCATTCCGGGTGCGGCTTGGGGCGAACCAGGCTCTGTCCCCAGCGCCCTCCACAGATTTGCCCCTGGTGCTCACAGAACGGCCGTCTGCGCACGGGCGCCATGGATCCCCAGACCTCGCGAGCAGGGGCGGGGTGGAAGGAGGAAAGAGAGGGAGCGAGCGTCACCCTGGCCGCGGCCTCCGGTTCCCTTTCCGTGCTCGCTGGCAGAGCTGTGCGGCAGCAGGCATGGGACTGGTAGATACACAGGCTGATTCATTGATTCCTGACCATCTGCTCCCGGGGGGCCGGGGAGGGAGCCGGTGGGCTCTCCAGGTTGGGCTGGGCTGGCAGGCAGTCAGCTGTGCCGGTCTTCCCAGAGACAGGCCAGGACAGCTAGGGGCTCCGGGGGGGGGGGGGGGCCCATGTCCCCCGCCCCAGGGCCCACCAGGAGGCTGGGAGAAGGTGAAGCAGGACCAAGCAGGGCCGATGTACGGCCTGTCGGGCACGCCCGCACCCAACACGAGCCACAGTGACCAGCCCCGGGGGGCTCCCGCCCGTCATCCTGGCTATTCAGGAGGAGGCTGAGATCTGAGGGTCCGAGTTCAAAGCCAAGCGGGGGGGCCAGGAAAGTCCCTGAGACGTATCGCTCACTAAACAGCCAAAGGCAGGAAGTGGAGGTGTGGCTCAGAGTGTGCGTGCGAGGCCCCGAGTTCAAGCCCCGGTACTGGCGCGTGCGCACGCGGCACACGGTAGATTCCTCCCGGTGTTTTCCCGGCGGCGGGGCGGGAGACGGCGCCGGGCTGGTGCGCGCTTTCTAGGCAGGCGGGCGAGGCAGCAGGATGCCACACGGTGCCAGCCAGGGAGGAGGAGAGGGGAAGGGAGGAGGACAGGAGAGAAGGGGGGCCTCGGGGGGAGCCCTGGGGGCTGCACCCCAGCATGCTGGCTAGGCCCCCACTTAACCCAGTCACCTCTTGAGTGTTGAAGACGCTCTCCTAACACTCGGGGGGCAACAGACAAACCGGAGTGGACACTACGTGCCCCCCCCCACAAGGCACCAGGACAGCAGGGGTTAGGGAGGGCACCTGGCGGGGGGGGCGGGGGGAACCGGGGTTCTGAGTGTGTGCTGACTTCTGTCCAAAGAGCAGGGGGAGGAGGGGAAGCGGAGGGGGAAATGGGAAGAGGGGGCTGGTCTTCGGAAACGCCTTGCGTTGTCAGAAGGCCTGGGCATTTCCTCCTGGTCTTGGGCCTCCGTTTCCCCCAGCTGCATGGTAAGACGTGAGACCCGAGGGTTGACTTCCTCGTTCCACGACGTGGGCCGGGGCCGGGCGGGTGGGGTGGACTGCGGGCAGCACCGTGGGGCACCGAGGACAGAGCTATTTTGGTTGAGGAGGGCTCCGCTGGGGTCCTCCGCATGCAGCGACCCCCTCCTCTCCCCCCCTCCTCCCCTCTCCTCTGTCATGGAGGATCAAAGCCGGAGGCTGACTGCAGTGTGCTGGTGGGGGTGGCCGTGTGTCCCCCCCTCCCCCCGGCCCCACCCCCAGGGAGCCAAATAGCTCATTTGAGAGCACGAGGATTAAAAAAAAAAATCTCAGATCCAAGCTATTCTGTGTCTGAGCAAAAGAGACACCCTGAAATATTCATCAAAAGGCCTGCGAGCGCTGTGGGGGCCACGCGGCTGCGAGTGACAGAGACGCGTCGCGTTCTCCAGTCGGTCGGTCGCCTTTACTGTTTCCGGCAGTTTCGGTTCCCAGCACCGCTGTCCGTCCATCCCCTCCCGCGCCCCATCCGCCCCGCCGCGGGGCTCACCCCGAGGGCCAGGCTCGGGACTCGGCGCCCCGGGGCGGATCTTGGGGCCGCGGGGGCGGGAGTTTGCACCAGGCCCACCCGCCCTCCCTCTCCCCCCTCCCCTCCCCCGCAGGAGAACCCCTACCTGTGCAGCAATGAGTGCGACGCCTCCAACCCAGACCTGGCGCACCCCCCGCGGCTGATGCTGGACAAGGAGGAGGAGGGCCTGGCCACCTACTGGCAGAGCGTCACCTGGAGCCGCTACCCCAGCCCGCTGGAGGCCAACATCACCCTGTCGTGGAACAAGAGCGTGGAGCTCACGGACGACGTGGTGATGACCTTCGAGTACGGCCGGCCCACCGTCATGGTCCTGGAGAAGTCCCTGGACAACGGGCGCACGTGGCAGCCCTACCAGTTCTACGCGGAGGACTGCATGGAGGCCTTCGGCATGGCGGCCCGCCGGGCCCGGGACATGTCCTCGTCCGGCGCGCACCGCGTGCTGTGCACCGAGGAGTACTCGCGCTGGGCCGGCTCCAAGAAGGAGAAGCACGTGCGCTTCGAGGTGCGGGACCGCTTCGCCATCTTCGCCGGCCCGGACCTGCGCAACATGGACAACCTGTACACGCGGCTCGAGAGCGCCAAGGGCCTCAAGGACTTCTTCACCTTCACCGACCTGCGGGTGCGCCTGCTGCGCCCCGCCCTGGGCGGCACCTACGTGCAGCGGGAGAACCTCTACAAGTACTTCTACGCCATCTCCAACATCGAGGTCATCGGCAGGTAAGGCCCGGCCCGGGCGCGGGCGCGGGCGCGGGGAGGGGGTGCCCGGGACGGGACCCGCTTCCTGGGGCGCCCCTGGCCTGGGTGTCACCTGATGGCGGGGGGCGGCACCACGCCCTTCCTCCTGAGATGTCACCCTAGCTCCTGGCCTGGTGCCGCTTTAGTAAAGGGGCCGTCTGGGTTGGCCAAGGCGGGGTGCGCAGGCTGTGTGAGCGTTGTTGCCGCTGGGGGGGATGCGCCTGCCCCCCCCAGGGCCGTCTGGAGGGCGGCCAGGGCTCGTGAAGTGCGAGCTCTCCCCGATCCGGCCCCCAAGCTCCCCCCCCCCCCCCGCCGGCTCGTGGATTCCCTGGGAGGCTCGTGAGTGCGGTGAAGCCCTCGTAACTCACGTGGGAGGTTCAGTGCAACAAGCACGTGGGCTGAACGTGGCCGCAGGGACGGGGGGGGGGGGGGGGTGGGTCCCCTCGGGCCGCTGGGATGGCTGGCGTGTGGAGAGACGCGGCTTCGGCGTTCCAGGGCTTTCAATGGCGTTGAGCAAACCCTCAGAGCCCGAGCTGCTACTACAGAGCCCGAACCCCACCCTAAGTCATATCACGGGCCCAGTGGGGTCCAAGGCCCCCAACAGGTGATCCGCCAGCCAGGACACTTCATGGTTCGAGGCTGCAGGGCCCCTGCCTCCAGCTGGGCCAAGGCCAGGCTTGCCCGGAAGGCGCAGCTGGGGCCCCGCAGGCCTGCTGACTGGACGCTCGGCTGCCGGGGGTCCGGAGGGGGTGTCGGGAGGACCCCGCGGGGGTGCGGGAGCCTCCGACTGTCGGCAGCCAGCTAACGGGTGGTGGGCTGTTTCCAGGTCACCGCTCATTTGGCAGATTGGATGGGGCCGGTCTGTAGGGACAGTGACCTCATCCAGAGCCATCTGGATTCCCACCCTGCCCCCCTTGCTGGACCGTGCTGGGGTGAAGGCCGCCGAGGCGCCGGGGTGCGCCCCGTGTAGAGCACGCATCGCATTCTACGCGCGTGTGTACCGTCAAAGCCACCGCCAAGCCTGGTGCGGGCCGAGAGGAGAGGCGGCACCCACGGGCATGGCCGTGGGGTTTCCACAGATACCAAGCCGGACCCCAGACCCCAGCTGGAACAACATGCCCTGGGTGTCTTTCCGCAGGCTGAGTGTGTATTTCCTGATGAGTGGAAAAAGCCGTGTTGCATGTGTGTAGTTTCTACACCTGGGGTGTGGGCATTGGGGAAAGGGTAGAGGTGTGTGAGCCCCATTAGGGGGTGGGAAGCTGACAGCCCCTGGGCTCCCAATGATAGAGTGGTGGGCGTGGCCTGCGAGTGGGCGTGGCTGTGTGGTGGGCGTGGCTGTGTGGTGGGGCGTGGCCTGCGGGTGGGCGCGGCCTGTGTGTGGGCGTGGCCTGAAGGTGGGCGTGGCCTGCGGGTGGGTGGGGCTTCTCATTCTCAGCCTCCGTCTGCATCGTATTTCACACTGCAGGTGGATGGAGGCAAAGGGGAGGCATTCCGGAAGTTGAGTCAGGCTCAAGGCTGGCAGAGGGGGCGAAGCATTGGCATACACAAGGCTCAGGGGTTGCATGGACATAATTTTTTACCCTCTCCTGACCAGAAGAAAATGTTTTTTGTGGTTGTTTTTGTTGTTGTTGTTGTTGTTGTTTTCCAGTCCTGGGGCTTGAACTCAGGGCCTGGGCACTGTCCCTGAGCTTCTTTTGCCCAAGGCTAGCACTTTACCAGTTGAGCCACAGGGCCTTGTCTGGCTTTCTCTGTTACGTGGTGCTGAGGAATCGAACCCAGGGCTTTCTGCATGCGAGGCAAGCGCTCTACCGCTAAGCCACATTCCCAGCCCCAGGAAATGTTTAAAATCAGGAATGTTCTGGAAGCCACCTGGCAGAAGAGCACCGTTGTGGGAGCTGGACACCCAGGCTTCTGATCAGGTGTCACCTCTGTGACACCCAGCGTAGGGGTGGGAACCGGGTCCCGGGCCTTCTGCAGACGGTGTCCTTGCGTTCATCTTCCTGGTGTGTCCGGGGCCTCCCTCGGGACATGCGTGCTGCCCGGGCCAGCCGCCCCGACGCCCCTCGGGCTGTGTCTCTGCTGGCCCGGGATTCCAGCCCTGCCCTCGGCACCCCTTCCGGGTTGATGGCAGAGATCGGGGCTGTCCGGAGCCCACATCTCCCTTGGGGAGGTGGCGAGGTGGCCCGAAGGTCTCCCCCGGCACCGCGCAGTCCCGCCCAGTTGGAGTGAGTGCTCTATAGGGGGCTGGTTGGCAGGAAATCGACCGCTTGGCTGTTGATGAATTAGGTCTGCGTAGACGGTCCTGCAGAGGGCTGGCTTCCCCGCTTTGCTTCCGTTTCCCCTGGGAAAGGCCAGCGACGCCGAGAAACCCGCGCGGCAGGACGGGTGGCGAAGGCAGGTGTGTCTTGCCCAGAAGCTGCTGAGTGGGCGTTGGGGAGTCCTGGGTGATCTCAGCCGTGGGATCCCTGAAGGAACCTCTTTCTGAGACTCCCTCAGACGTGCCGTGACGAGCAGGCCTCCCCCCCGCCACCTGCCAACGGTAGCAGCAGATCGTTACGGAGCAGTTCCTGCAGGCCCGTTTGCCACCGGGCACAGCGCGAAAAGCTTCACGTGCATTTCTTATTTAATCAATAGTCATCTCGTTCCCCGGGCGGGTTAGTGGAGGCCCAAGAACCCAAGAACAGGGACTGGAGCATTGAGCAAGCCAGACCTGATCTCCACTCTGTGAAACCTCTGCCCCATGTTCCAGACAAGGAAACACGCAGACCTTCACACTCAGCTCTCTCTAGCGAGGTGCAGACCGCCCCCCCCCCCCGCCCCGACCTCTCGGTCCTCATCCCCGCGGTGACCCCACCCCTCCCTCAGCAAGCCACGCAGAGCCCAGGGCCTCCCCGCCTCCATCCAAATGCCTTTGATTTAAAGGTGCTGGCTCCCTGTCCTGCCACACGTCAGCTGCTCCAGCTCCGGGGGGGGGGGCAGGGTACAACGGGGTACAAGGACAGCCTGGGGGTGGGGACAGGGCAGAGCTAAGGCGCCACCTTCCCCAGGGTGGGGGAGGAAGGGGCAGCGTAGAGAGAAACCCAGCCACCGGGACTCCCGGCCCCCGTCCCCGGCAGCGGACGTTTCTGGGAGTCGGGGAAGAAGGCGGAGCCTGGGGCGATGTCTGAGTTGGACCAGGAGCGGCGCCGGCCCCGCACCGAGCCCCTCCGCGTCCGAGCAAGCAGCCCAGAGCTGACCCGGCAGCACACCGGGCTTCCCAAGAGCCAGCCCGGCCCCGGCCCCACTCCCAACCGCCGTGGCCTGCGTCGGTGGGAGAGGGACCGCCGCACGCCCTTGCCACGCGGTCCGGGGCGGCGAGAACCACCAGGAGGGGGGCAGGACGGCTGTGTGCACTCGGGGCCTCCGTGTCCCCGTCTGTGAGACGGAGACGTAATCCTGACATCAGCATCTTGTGGGTGCTGATCCCCCGATCCTCAGCTTGGATGGCAGGAGCAAGGGAGGAGAGAGAGGGCGGGGCGGGGTGCCCGGGGGAGGGGGCAGGGCTGCTGGGGGTGGGGGGTGGGGGTGGGGCTCGGCGCCGGCCGCTCAGGTCTCTGTATTCTTTGCCACTCTGGGGCTGAGATCTGAGGATCACGGTTCAAAGCCAACCCAGGCAGGAAAGTCTAGGAGACTCTTCAGTTAGCCACAACAAAGCTGGAAGTAGAGCTGTGGCTCAGGCGAGCACAAAAGGCAAGCAAGAGTTATGAGTTCAAACCCCAGTATTGGCACATACAGAGCAGGAAGGAAGGAAGGAGGGAGAGAGGAAGGAGGGAGGGAGGGAGGAAAGGAAGGAGGGAGGGAGGGAGGGAAGGAAGGAGGGAGGGAAGGAGGGAGGAAAGGAAGGAAGGAGGGAGGGAGGAAGGAGGGAGGGAAGGAAGGAAGGAGGGAGGGAGGGAGGGAGGGAAGGAAGGAAAGGAACTGAAAGGAAAGCTTTGAACAAATTCATAACAGGATGATTCAAAAAAAAAAAGCAGAAGGAAGCACGGACCTGCGTAGCCTCTGACGCGTGAGTGTGTGGATGCGATGTGGGTCACACGTGCGGTGGAGTATCACTGACTCTTCCCGTGCGGTGGAGTATCACTGACGCTTATGAAGGGAAGGTCCCGGGTGCGAGGGCGCAGGACTGTCCTCCTCGTCCTGGGGTGTGGAGACAGGAAGGCCATGAGTTCCATTCCAGCCTGGCTCTCCAGGCAGACCTGATCTTACAGAAAAGCCAAGGCTGTAACTCGTGGTAGAATGCTTATGCAGCGCGTGCAAAGGCCCTGGGGCAGTGTGACCCCTGCCCCACCTGGACGAGCCTTGAGGACAGCGAGCTTCGGGAACGGCCGGCGCTCAGCCACCCCAATCCTAGCTGAGTTTGTGGAGACAGGAAGTAGATTGAAGGGAGGCACTGAGGCTGGGGCAGCGGGGAGCTGGTCTGTCCCTCAGAGGGGCAGGAAGGGGGACCCCGAGCCTGCCAAGGACCCCCACCTTCCCTCAGCACATGCTGAGCGCCCCCACTCCCCCCGTAGGCCTCGCGGTTTAGGAGGCTGAGACCTGAGGATGTGGTTCTGAGCCCCCCAACATAAAGCCCAGGAGACGCTGGTCCTCGTTAACCCCCAGAAGGCGTGAGCAGAGCCGTGGCAGGGTGAGGCCCGCCCGGGCCCCGGGACTGGTGCCTACGCGCCGGCACACGCACGCACGCACGCACACACGCACGCGCACACGCACGCACCAAGCATTCCTTGTCCTAGCCACAGCTTGCACGGGCTCCGACCAGAGCTTTGGCCCCCACAGTCCGGGGCGCCCCAGGTCGGATCCGGAGGCGCTGCCGGCTCTTTCCGCGGCTGCGTCGGGCCTAGCGCTGGCCCTGCCCCCCCCCCCCGACGTGTCCGGCCTCAGGCCTGGGCTGGGGTCCGGTGTATGCTGACGGGATATTGTGACAGGAGCCTGGTGCCCCCCAGATCCACGGCGCCGACCCCCCCCCCCCACCAAGGGTGAGGGTGGGGAGCTCTCCCACCGTGAGCTGGGAACGGAGCCCAGGGCAACAGGGCGGGTGGGCCTGGGCCTGGTGGCTGGAGGGGGATGGGAGACGGGGGGGGGGGGGAGGGGGGCGGGGGAGGGGGCGCGCCGCACGGGTGGGCGCCGTGAGGATGGAACCGACGCGTGAGCAGACGGGGATCCCTCTGTGGTGCGTGCAGAGGAAAAGGCGGCGGATTCCATATTTAAGTCAGACTCGCCGCTTCTAGCACCTTCTGGAGGCTCCGCCTCCATCCTGGCAAGTGTGGGTGCCTGTCCTCCCGGCGGGTGTCTTTGTCCAGAGGCAGAGGCGACGCCAGCCCCGCAGAACAGGGCGCCCCGGAATGCCGGCGCTTTCTGCGTTAGGGCTTGCCTCTGTTTCCCCCCTGCCCGGTGGGAGCCTGGTCTGAGAACTCGCTGGCTGAGCACGGGAGCCCCGAGTCCCTGGGGGCAGCGGGGAGCAGGCTCCGGGTCCTTCCGGAAGCCCCCGGGCCCCGGCCCCGGGCGCCCCGCCAGCCTTGTCCTCATGGTTGAGGGGACCCAAGGGGACGGACGCAGCGGCGGCGCCCGCCCTCCGCCAGCCCCGGGACTTTTGAGGTCTCATCAGCCCGCACTGGGGCGGGCGATGGAGGCCTGGGCCAGGCTGGCTGGGCTGCGGAGGGGCCGGGGGGGGGGCTGGGGGGGGGGCACCTGCCCCCGCCAGCTCCGTTCCCGCCTCGCCTCCTCCCTTCCCAGCACGGGGCCCCCCCGCAGTTCTCTCTGAAGCCGGCCGGTGCCCTAACACTTGAGCCATACCTCCAGCCCTGTGTTTTGCTGGGAATTTCTTTTTTTTGCGCCAAGGCCTGGACTCCAGCCGAGATCCTCCGACACTCAGCCTCCCGAGCGGCCGGGATTAGGGACGTGAGCCGCGGTCCCTGGCACGTTCTCACAGCCGTGGATTCTCCCCGAGAGCCTACCTGCCGTAGCACACACACACACACACACACACACACACACACGCCTCATCCCACGCCCCACCACACCCCACCCTGCTCCCCAGGACCACAGCACCCCCCCCCCAATGGGGTCAGCGGGGATCCTGGCCTTCAGCATTCTTGGGGCCCCCCTCCTCTTGGAGCTGCCGGCGCGGTGGCTTCCGCAGGCCTCTTCCCCAGCCTGGTGGAAAGGCGGCCAATGTCTGGGCTCCTCACCCGCCGCCTCCATCCCACTCCCAGCCCCTCCCCCTCCCCCCACGGGACCCAGCTCGGGGCACCACAGGCTTCCCCACCCCTTCCCTGCAGCCCACTCCCTGGGGACCAGACACCCCGAATGCTGGGGCCCTTGGGCTGGCTCCGCGCCGCTCGCCCTGCTCGGTCTGCCTGCAATACAAGCCGGCGTTCGTGCCGTCCTGACCGCATGCCTGGGCACCCCTGCATCTGTACCCCGAGGCGTGCAGGGGCCCCGCCTGGCCTGCTCACGTCGTAGGACGCGGTGCACGGTAACCAGGCGGCCCGCTCGCTCGTTCATGAACAAAGGAACTTGCACCGCCAAACGAGTCTTCATTCCTGGACATCTCCCAGTGAAGAAAAGAACTGGAGGACGGAGGCTGGGGCCACACGCAGCGGCACGGGCCCGTCACCCCGGCCACGCGAGCGGAAGACACGAGGAGGATCACGATCCAAGGCTATCCCAGAGAAAAGAGCCTCTGTGGCCCTTATCTCAGTGAAAAGCCTGGGCCCAGAGGCTCCCTAATCCTAGCCACGCAGGCCGCCATGAGGGGGAAGACTGTGGTCTGAGACCAGCCCTGAGCAAATCAGGAGATCTAACTTTAGAGAATAACGAAAGCAGCCCGGGAATACGGCCTCGTGGTCGCGTGCCCGCCTCGCATGCACGAAGCCCTGGGTTCGATTCCCCAGCACCACATACATAGAAAATGGCCAGAGGTGGCGCTGCGGCTCAAGTGGCAGAGTGCTAGCCTTGAGCAAAAAAGAAGCCAGGGACAGAGCTCCGGGCTCTGAGTTCAAGGCCCAGGACTGGAGAAAAAAATAATTATAACAAAAGCAAAAAGGGATTGGGTGTGGTTCAAATGGTAGAACACCGGCCTAGCTAGCAAGTGAAGAAGTCCTGAGTTCAAATCTTAGGACTATAGGAAAAAAAAAAAAACCAGCAGGAGCTGAGCAGGAGGCAGAGAGGGCAGGCCGGGGGCTCGCTAACACCGCGGGAGCCCCCCCCCCCCCCGAGTCCCCCCCCGCCCTCTGCTGCTGTCCGGGAAGCGGGTAACAGGATTTACCCGGGCAGCAGGCAGGCGTGCGCGGAAGCACTTCATAGAAGGACTGTGCACACCGCCCCAATTCGATTTCCGCAATGAACTCAATTGCCGGCCATCAGCGTCCAGGAGGAGGGGGGCGGCCGCCGGCCTTGCTCCTCCGCGTGGCCACCGCTCCCCCCTCCGCCCGGGGCTCCGTCCTGATGGGCGGCCATCGGACGCGGTCGGCGCCGAGCTCTCCGGCCCCCCCGTCCTGATGGGCTTCCGCTGCCCCTCGCCGTCCTCTGGTCGCCAGGCACGGCTGGCCCCGCCCCTCCAGGGACGTGCGCCCCCCCCCCCCCAACCCGCACCTGCCCCGGCGGCGAGGCCCCTGCTCTGGCTGGATTCGGGCACGGGGTGGGGGTGGGGCAGGGCACCCCTGGGGAGAAGAGGGCGGCGTGGGAGGCGTCCACCCCCTGGCTGTGGAGGGGCCCCGTGGAGCCGCCCCTCACCAGGGTGCCCAGCCCGGAACCCGGCCAGGACCTCCCTGGCCCTGGCTGAGAGCCGAGGATCCCTGTTTGAAGCCGGCCCCGGGGGACAGCCCGTGAGACTCCTATCTCTACCTGCACACACACACGCACACGCACGCACACACACGCACACGCACGCACACACACGCACGCACGCACACACACGCACGCACGCACACACACACACACGCACGCACGCACGCACATGGCTAGAAGTAGAGCTGTGGCTCCAGTGGCAGAGCGCCAGCCTCCGGAACAAAGCTCAGGGACGGCACCCTAGTCACCTGCCCCCCGAGTTCCTCTGCCAGGCCACCCGGCCCAGCCCGGCAGCCTCCTTCGTCCCCCGGTGGACAGATGGCCACATGGGCGGAGGGCGGGGACGGGCTGTGGGGCCCGGTCCCCGAGCCCCCACACCCCAAAAGGAGCTGCTCTGTGAGAGGTCACGCCCGGCCGGCCCCGGCCCTGCGTCCCCGCACCCCGTCTTGGAGCGATGCCTCCCTGGGCCTCCCCACCCGGCTCCCGCGGCGCCCCTCCCCCGCCCGGGCGCCCGGCCCGCGCCTTCCCTCCCGGGATTCGATGACGTCACCGGTCCCTGGCTGACCCACATTCCCGGCTCCCCCCTCCAGAGCCGCTCCAGGAGGAGGGGGACGCCCGCCTCACGATTTCTCGGGGCTCGACGGTGCCAGGCCCGTGTCCAGATGGCGCCCCCGCCGGCAGCTCCCGGGCACCGCGCACCCCCCCCCGCCGGGCGGCGTGTGTAGGCCTGGCACCGGCTGCTGGCGTCCCCGAAGTCCTTGCTGCGGCTGTCAGCCCCCCGACCGGGCCTGCCACGTTTCCCGGGAGCTCGGCGTGTCTGGAGCGGCGCCTGGCACCGCGGGGACAGCTGCCGTCTCCCGGGGCTCGTTAGGGACGTGCCGAGTCCAGGAAGAGGCACGCTGTAGCTGCGATGACCCGAGGCCCGCTGCCCGTGCCCAGGAGCGGGGGGGGGGGGGGCGCGTTCTGGTTACGAGAGGGCAGGGCTGCAGCCCCCCCCCCCCCAGCAAGCCTCCTGTGTATGGCTGGGAACCCTGCACGGCCCTTTTACACGGGTGGAGGTGGCGTCTCTCGAAGGGCCTGGAAATGGGATCCTCCGGCTCTGTGCCTCCAGATTAAAGTGGGAGCTGCCCCGCCTGGCTTTTTATTTTATTTTTTAAGCTGGAGGTCCCCCTGTGTTGTCCAGGCTGGCCTTGAACCCCCGGGGCTCGGGTGTTCTTTCTACGTCAGCCTCCCAACGAGCTGGAACTCCAGGAGCACCCACCCCATCGCTCCCAGCCTGCATCCGGCGGTTCTGACGCTACACTTGGCCATGGTGGAGTGGTTCCAGGAGGCGGATGGAGGGTCCCCCCCCACCCCGCAGGCGGGGGGCCCCGGGGGGCCCGGAGGCCAGTTCCGCAGCAGCCGGGGGCAGGGTGTCCGCAGGGCAGGGGGACCGGGGCCCCGTCCTGGGGCTGCCCCCCCCCTCCGCTCAGCTGTTGGTCAGTGCTATCCATGGCTCTGGGCTGAGCCGGCTGCTCTCCGGGCTCCTTGCTCCCTCGTTTACAGCTGGCTGCTGGCCCTGACCGCCCCGTCCACCCTTGCACAGCCTGGGGGCAGAGGTTGGATCTCAGCCTCGCGGCGGGGTGTGAGCCCCGGGCCCTGTCCTCACGCCGGTGCTGGTGGAGAGGATCCCAGCGTGGCCACCTCCCGCCCCGCGCCGGCTCTCCTGTGCGGCGGAGGCGGCGTAGGCTCCGAGGGAAACTGAGCCACGGGCTTGGACCGTAGGACCTGG